>NC_139013.1:39073160-40441661 GCF_964374135.1 Grampus griseus
GGCTGAAAACTTCCCAAACCTGAAGAAAAAGATATCCAGTACAGGAATCACAGAGAGTTCCAAACAAGATGATCCCAAAGAGACCCACACCAAGATATATCACAATTAAAATGTCAAAAGTTAAAGAGAAAATTCTAAAGGCAGCAAGAGAAAAACAAAGAATCACACACAAGGGAACCCCCCATAAGGCTATCAGCTGATTTTTCTGTAGAAACTTTGCAGGCCAGAAGGGAAGTGGCATAATATATTGAAAGAGCTGAAAGGGAAAAACCTACAATCTAGGATACTCTATCCAGCAAGATTATCATTCAGAATTGAAATTAGAACATTTTCTCACACCACATACAAAAATAAACTCAAAATAGATTAAAGACCTAAATGTAAGACTGGAAACCATAAAACTAGAAGAAAACATATGCAGAACACTATGACATAAATCATAGCAACATTTTTTTGGGGGGGATCTGTCAGGATCCTAAGGCAAAGGAAACGAAAGCAAAAACAAATAAGAATTAAACTTAAAAGCTTTTGCACAGCAGAGAAAACCATCAACAAAATGAAAGGACAATCTACTGAATGGGAGAAAATATTTGCAAATGATATGACCAATAAGGGGTTAATATCTGAAATATATAAACAGCTCATACAACTCATATCAAAAAAAACCTGATTAAAAACTGGGCAAAAAAAAAAAAAAAAAAACTGGGCAAAAGACCTAAAATAGACATTTATGTACACACACACACATACATACATACACACACACACACACACACACATATACATACAATGGAATATTACTCGGCCATAAAAAAGAATGAAATTTTGCCATTTGCAACAACATGTTAGACCTGGAGGATATTGTGCTTAGTAAAATAAGTCAGAGAAAGACAAACACTGTATGTTATCACTTATCTGTGGAATCTAAAAAATAAAACGAATGACAGACTCACAATATAGAAAACAAACTAGTGGTTACCAGTGGGGTGTGGGAAGTGGCAAGGGGCAAGATAGAGGTAGGGGATTTAAGTTTATAAAATAAATAAGCTACAAGCATATATTTTATAGCACAGGGAATATAGCCAATATTTTATAATAATTTTAAATGGAATATAATCTATAAAAATATTGTCACTATATCATACACCTGAAATGAATATAATATTGTAAGTCAACTATACTTCAAGAAAAAAAATGAACAAGGAAAAATATTGTGAAAGAAATGGAAACAGTAGTTGCCTCAGGAGGTGGAGAATGGGCAGGAAGGAGCTTATGGGAGTATGAGAAAGTTTTATATCTTAGTTGGGGGAACTGGTTACAAAGGTGTATACATTTGTCAAAACATCCAGCTGTATCCTTGAGATCTGTGTGTTTCATCATAGGTAAATTTTATCAAAAAGCATAAGCTAAATATGACTGTGCTCAGAATCCAGTGGAAAAGGGTGGACCTTGCTAAACTCCTTTGTGTAGCCACTCCTCTCAATCCCTGGGGGTGGCTCTCTGAAGCAGGAAGTTTCTCCACACCCAATCAGAGAAGTCGTGATGTGCTGATAGCCACTTGTCCTGCTGAGAAGGGGACTCCCGGTCAGGGACATGGTCACCAGAGACTGCAGGAAGATGCCCCTTCAGAGCAAAACTACACCAGGTGAGTATCTGCCAGGAACAGCCTGCGAGTGGGCATATCACCTATGGATCTAGTAGAAATGCAGATTCTGAAAAATCCTAACTAGTACGTTCAGAATAAAGATGGATGCTGTGTCCTTAAAACAAGAAAGACTGTAAAAAAGGGCAATAAGCTAACAATAGTTTTTTGGGGGGAGTGGTGGGGGGAACATGACAAAGATTTAAAAATTTAACAGAAAGTTTGAATACAGCGGAAAATCAGTGCTCTGGAAGATAAAGTCCAGGAAAGCTCCCAGAAAGTAAAGCAAAGAAGGCAAGGAGATTATTTTAGAAGAACTTAAGAGAGACAGGGAGGATGAATCCAAGAGGTTCAACAACCATCTCAAAGGGATCCCATAATGCGAGAACAGAAAAAAAGGGAGGGAAGGAAATGACCTAAGAAACAACTGGAAAACATTCAGCTATAGAAAAACTAAAGTGTTCTGATGTAAAGGGGCCACCTAGTGGTGAGCAAGTTTACTGGAAAAGGATCCTCACGTCCACATTTCTTGGTGAAATACGGGAACTCTAAAGATAAAGAGAAAATCCTAAAAGTTTTCAGAGAGAGAGAAACAGCAAAAAGATGTTACTGACAAGAGAACAACACCAAACATCAAAGGCCACCCTGGATATTAGAAAACAGTGAAGCAGTAGCTTCAAAGTTTGGAGGGAACTAGCAATTAAGTGGAAAAGCAAATAAAAGACTTCCCCGCCCCTGCCCCTGCAACCAGTAATGACTCCAAGATTACCACTGACAAATACTTGCTAAAAAAAAATAAATAAAAATCATAATACAACCAAAAAGGTAGGTTGTTTTGGTTTTTTTTGTTTGTTTTTTTAATTGTAAGGGGAACTCCCTTTGTCAAACCCTTTATTTGGCTATAAAAAAGCAAAAGAAGAAAATGAAAAAAGAACTGCACCTCAGTTCAACTTGAAATTTATGGTAAAATATCAGACGTATCAACTTGAAATTTATGGTAAAATACACATAAAATATACCATTAGTGACATCTAGTACATTCACAATGTTCTGCAACCATCACCACCCATCCAGTTCCAGAACATTTTCATTACTCCAAAAAGAAGCCCTGTATCCACTAAGAAATCACTCCCCATTCCTTCCTCTCCCCAGCCCCTGGCAACCGGTAACTTCCTTTCTGTGTCTATGGATTTGACTACTTTGGGTACTTCATGTAAATGGAGTCATACAATATGTGGACTTTTGTGTCTGGCTTCTTTCACTTAGCATGTTTTCAACTTCTATGAACATATAGTGTGTATCAGTACTTTGTTACTTTTTAAAAAGGGATAATTAAACATTTTATTGAGGTAAAATTTACATAATATAAAATGAACCATTCTAAAGTGAACAATTCAGTGGCATTTGTTACATTCACATACTTGATGTATGAAGGACCAGACAATGTCTCATGAAGGAAAAGACAGACAACAGAAAGTAATCCCAAGAATATCACAAATGTTAGGATGATTAAACAGATTTGAAAGAGAACATTATAACCATGCTCTAAGAATACATGAAATAAATGGAAAGATAGAAAGTCTCAGAGGAGAAATAGAAGATAATCTTTTAAAAAAGAATCAAGTGGGAATTTAAAAACTGCTAACAATAACCAAAATACAAAACTCATTGGATGGGGCTTCCCTGGTGGCGCAGTGGTTGAGAGTCCGCCTGCCGATGCAGGGGACACGGGTTCGTGCCCTGGTCCAGGAAGATCCCACATGCCGCGGAGCGGCTGGGCCAGTGAGCCATGGCCGCTGAGCCTGCGCGTCCGGAGCTTGTGCTCCGCAGCGGGAGAGGCCACAACAGTGAGAGGACCGCGTACCGCAAAAAAAAAAAACCTCATTGGATGGGCTTAATGGCAGAATGGAGATGACAGAAGAAAAGAGTTAGTGAACTTGAAAGATCAATAGAAATTATCCAATCTCAACAAAAGATCAAAACAAAATGAACAGAGTCTTGGGGACTTTAGAGATAATTCCAAAAGGTCTAACATTTGTATAAATAGATACTTAGAGGAGAAAGAGTGTGGGAAAAAAATTGAAAAAATGATGGCTGACAACTTCCCCAAACTGGCAAAAGACATAAATTTATAGTTTCAAGTTCAGTAAATTCCAAATAGAATAAATTCAAAAAATCCATGCCCAGATACATCATAATCAAATTTTTAAAAACTAAAAATGAAGAAAAAACTCTTGAAAGCAGCCAGAGGAAAATGATGCATTACTTATAGAGAAACAGCAATTTGAATAATTGAGGATTTCTTATCACAGACCGTGGAACACAGAAGGAAGTGGCACATTTTTCAAGTGCTGAAAGAAATTAACTGTCAATCCAGAATTCTATATCCAGTGAAATTACCTTTCATCAAGGAAGGCAAAATAAAGACATTCTTGAAAAGAGTAAAACTAAGAGAAAGCATTCCCAGCATATCTACTCTGAAAGAACTGCCAAAGGAAGTTCTTCAGACAGAAGGGAAATGATACCAGAGGAAAATATGGAATTTCAAAGATTAAGGATGAGCAACAGAAATAGTAAATATCTGCGTAAACAGAATATCCTTCTCCTTGAGTTCTTTAAAATGATTTTTGAAAGCAAAAATCATAACATTATCTGATGGGATTTCCAATGTATGTAGATGTAATATGTAGATGTAATATGTATGACAACTATAGCATAAAGAGGGGAGGACAAAAGAACAAATATGGTGGTCAGGTTTCTATACTGTATTTGAAGTGGTAACAAGTTAATTCTATGTAGACTGAAAAGTTAAACATGTATTTGCAATACCTATAGAAAGCACTAAAAAAACTGGACAAAGAGATAGAGTAAAAAACCTCAGTTTTTAAGGTAGGTAAGTTATAATGGAATACTAAAAAATATTCAAATAATCCACAATGAGGCAGAAGGTGAGAAATGAGAACAAAAAGAAGGAACAAACGGACAGAAAAATGGTAGATCTAAATCCAAATATACAAATAATTATATTAAATATAAATGGTCTAAATACACCAGTCAAAATAGATAAATTGCCAGATGGATAAAAAAATTTTTTAAAAAGACCCAACTAGGGCTTCCCTGGTGCCGCAGTGGTTGAGAGTCCGCCTGCCGATGCAGGGGACACGGGTTCGTGCCCCGGTCCGGGAAGATCCCACATGCCGCGGAGCGGCTGGGCCCGTGAGCCATGGCCGCTGAGCCTGCGCGTCCCGAGCCTGTGCTCTGCAATGGGAGAGGCCACAACAGTGAGAGGCCCGCGTACCGCAAAAAAAAAGAGTAGCCTCCGCTCACCGCAACTAAAGAAAGTCCGTATGCAGCAATGAAGATCCAACACAGCCAAAAATAAATAAATAAAATAATAAATAAATTTATTAAAAAAAAAAAAAAAAAAAGACCCAACTATATGCCATCTGCAGGAAACCCACTTTAAATATAGTGCTATAGTTAGATTAAAAATAAAATGATGGGAAAAGATATTCCATGAAAACACCAATCAAAAGAAAACTGGAATGGCAATATTAATATCAGACAAAGTATAAAGCAAAGAAAATCACCAGGGATGAAAGGGTCAATTTGCTTTATGAAGGAGATATAACAATACTAAATGTTCCTAACAACAGAGCCTCAAAATGTATAAAGGAAAAACTGATTGAACTGAAAAGAAAAATGGACAAATCCACAGTTATTGTTGAAGATGTCAACTCTTCTCTCAATAACTGATAGAACAGGTACGGAGAAAATCATCAAGGATATAGAAGAACTAAACCACCACCAATCAATTGGATCTAATTGACATTTACAGAACATTTCACTCAACAAATACACTTTCTTTTCAAGCATACATAGAGAATTCACCAAGATGGACTATATCCTGAATCACAAAACAAATCTCAATACATTTAAAAGAACTGAAATTATACAAAGTATGTTCTCTGACCATAACAGAATTAAACTGGAAATTAATAACATAAAGATAAGTAGAAAACCTCCAAATGTTTAGAAATTAAACAACACACTGCCAAATAATCTGTGGGTCAAAGATAAAGCCTCAAGAGAAATTAGAAAATATTTTGAAGTAAGCAAAAATGAAAACACAACATATTAAAATTTGTGAGATGAAACTAAAGTAGTACTTAGAGATTTATTGCATCAAATACTTATATGAGAAATGTATAAACAAGAATGCCAGGAACTTCCCTGGTGGTCCAGTGGCTAAGACTCCATGCTCCCAATGCAGGGGGCCCCGGTTCGATTCCTGGTCAGGGAGCTAGATCCCACATGCCACAACTAAGAGTTTGCATGCCACAACTAAAGATCCCACGTGCCACAGCTAAGACCTGGTGCAGCCAAATAAATAAATATTTTTTAAAAAAAACAAGAATGCCAGATAAATGCTACCAAAAAGAAAGTAGGGGTGGTGAACTTAATATTAAATGAAACAGAATTCAAAGTTAAAGGCATTCACTAGGAAAAAGAAAGATGTTTTATTAAGATAATATCTAATAAAAATGACTATATGCTAGGCACTGTTCTAAGATACATTAACACATTTCATCCCTATAGTAGTCATATGACTTAGGTAATATTATTCTCCTCATCTTGCAGATGGAGAAACTGAGAACAGAGAAGTAAAGAAAGTGGTAGAACCAGTGCTTATGCTCTTAATTGCTATACTCCACTGAACAAAATTATGTTAACATTTGTTCATCTAACATCATATCTTAAAAAAAAAAAAGCTCAAAAACTATTAGAAATGCAAGGACAGAGTAATAAACCTAAAACCTTAGTGAGGGCTTCCTTGGTGGTGCAGTGGTTAAGAATCTGCCTGCCAATGCAGGGGACATGGGTTTAAGCCCTGGTCTGAGAAGATCCCATGAGGAGATACATGCCATGGAGGAACTAAGCCCAGGCGCCACAACTACTGAAGCCCGCACACCTAGAGCCCGTGCTCCGCAACAAGAGAAGCCACTGCAATGAGAAGCCCGCGCACCACAACAAAGAGTAATGCCCCCTCGCCACAACTACAGAAAGCCTGTGCGCAGCAATGAAGACCCAACACAGCCAAAAATAAATAAATAAAACCTTAGTGAGTAGCTTTAATATACCTGTTTTAATAAGTCAAATATATCAAGTAAAAAAGGATAAGTATACAGAGGGTTAAAATTACATACTTAATAAGATATATAATGGATACATAGATTAATTTTGTACCCAACAAATAAAAGAAAACATTCAGTCTTTTTAAACACACATGGAACATTTACAAAAATTGACTCTCTGTTTATTAGGACACAAATCTTAACAAATTCCAGAAAGCAGAACATATAGAACTATTCTCTGAATAAAATACATAAATTAGAAACTAACCACAATGTACAGTCCAAAATTTATCTAATTAAAAATGTAAAAATACCTTTTTAAAATTATTCTTGGGGGACTTCCCTGGTGGCGCAGTGGATAAGACTCTGCGCTCCCAATGCAGGGGGCCCAGGTTTGATCCCTGGTCAGGGAACTAGATCCCGCATGCATGCCGCAACTAAGACTTCACATGCCACAACTAAGAGTTTGCACACCACAACTAAGAGTTCGCATGCTGCAACTAAGGAGCCCGCCTGCCGCAACTAAGACCAGATGCAACCAAATAAATAAATATTTTTAATAAAATAAAATAATTCTTGGATTAAAGAGGAGCTTGAAACTGAAACAACCAGCTAATTAGAAATGGATACAAACTAGAGCAATATTTTGGGGATGTGTATGAAGTGATCCCCAGAGAAAAATTTATAGCTTTAAATGCATTCATTAGGAAACAATAAAGAATAACACAAAAAATAAAATGAAATAAAAACAAGAGGTCAATTCTATTTATGAAAATCAAGGCCAAAATCCCAAATAAAATACTAATAAAATGAATCCGGAGGTTTATCAAAAGATCAAAACACCATGACCAAGAAAGGCACATCCCACTACATCTAAGAATGGTGAGCATCATAGACCCTGCTACTGTCATTCACTACATTTATATTTTCAAGGAGAAAAACAGCAGGTTCTAAAAGGAAAATCTGTATGGCAAAAAAGCAAAGCAAAAGACAAATGACAAACCAGAAAAAAAATTCATAACTCACATTTCAAGATTAATTTCCTGAATATATGTATTCTTAGCTATTAATTTTTAAAAATCAACAATAGAAAAAATATGTGAAGGACGTGAAAAGTCAGTTCTCAGAAAAGGAAATGCAAATGGCTCTTACACATGCAAAAAACCCAAGTTTGATTCACTCATAACTAGAGAAATGCAAATTAAAAGTGTCCAGAGGGGGCTTCCCTCATGGCTCAGTGGTTAAGAATCCACCTGCCGGGCTTCCCTGGTGGCGCAGTGGTTGAGAGTCCACCTGCCGATGAAGGGGACACAGGTTCGTGCCCCGGTCCGGGAAGATCCCACATGCCGCGGAGCGGCTGGGCCCGTGCGCCATGGCCGCTGAGCCTGTGCTCCGCAACGGGAGAGGCCACAACAGTGAGAGGCCCGCGTACCGCAAAAAAAAAAAAAAGCATTCGCCTGCCAACGCAGGGGACAGGGGTTCAAGCCCCGGTCCAGGAAGATCTCACATGCCATGGAGCAACTAAGCCCGTGTGCCACAACTACTGAGACTGCGTTCCCGCGAGCCACAATTCCTGAAGCCCACGCGCCACTACTGAAGCCCGCACACCTAGAGCCCGTGCTCTGCAACAAGAGAAGCCACCGCAATGAGAAGCCCGCGCACTGCAACAAAGAGCAGCCCCCCGCTCACCGCAGCTAGAGAAAGCCCACGTGCACCAACGAAGACCCAACTCAGCCATAAATAGATTAACAAATTAATTAATTAAAAAAAAAACTGCCCCAAGGGACTTTCCTGCTGGTCCAGTGGTTAAGACTCCACGCTCCCAATGCAGGGGGCCCGGGTTCCATCCCAGTTCAGGGAACTAGAGAACTAGATCCCGCATGCCGCACCTAAAATAGCCCGCGTGCCGCACCTAAAATAGCCCGCATGCTGCAATGAAGATCCCATGTGCTGCAACTAAGACCCAGAGCAGCCTAATTAATTAATTAATTAAAAAAACAACTGTCCGGAGAGATCTTGGTTGCTAAACACCATTCTCCAGTAAAAAGCACTGGAGCTCCTTGGAAGAACAGCTTATCCTAGGGCTGGGATGGGGAGAATATAATATGAACCTGAAGCATCTTACAGTGTCAGAAAATAAGGAAATGTATGGGAACTCCCTGGCAGTCCAGTGGTTAGGACTTCACGCTTCCACTGCGGAGGGCAAGGGTTCGATCCCTCATCGGGGAACTAAGATCCGCATGCCGCATGGCCAAAAAAAAAAAAAAAAAAAACACGGAAAAAAGACAAAAAGACGGGGCATGTTAGGTACAGAGGCACCCACCTGAAGGAGGTCCTAATGGCCAAAGATGGAACTACTTAACCAACAAAATTAAGCACAATAGTACATAATTATAACCCAAAGAATAAGATAAATAAGTAAGTGGAGGAGAACAGAAAATATTCCTTACACAAAGAATGTAAAAGGAAAAGGGCCACCCTGCTTCACCCCACAGCAGACATGTCTTGGTGCCATCCTGTGTGACGGGTTCTGGGATGGGGCCGGCCATGGACAGGCCCCTAGGGAGCGCAGAGCCTGCCGGGGAATGCACAGTCGTCACGGGTCTCCAGTCACCTCGTACGAGGGTACCCACCCGGATCGGCCTGCCCTCTCCTAGGCCCTCTCAGCCACTCTAGTCAGTCACTGTATTTTCTTTTTTCTCAGAACCCTTTCAGTAGCAGAGAGATAAATTACATGAACTACTACGCACCCCTTTTAAGTGCACAGTTTGATGTGTTTTGACAAACGTACGTCCCTGTAAAACCATCACCCCAGTCGAAATAAAGAACATTTCCAGCGCCCAGAAAGCTTCCTCCCGCCCCCAGGCAACCACTGATCTGACTTCTCTCACCACAGCTTAGTTTCGCCTGTACTAGAATTTCACAAAAGTGGACTCATACAGTATCATCCTTTTGAGTCTGACTTTCTTCATTCAACATAGTATCTGCCAAATGCATCCATGTTGCTACGTGTGTCAAAGATTTATTTCTTTTTATTGCTGAGAAGTACTCCACTGTATAAATGTCCCACAGTGAGTTTATCCCTTTACCTGTTGATGGACTGTGGGTGGTTTCCAGGGGGAGCTATTAAAAATAGGGCTGCTATAAACATCTGCCTACAAGCCTTTGTAAAGACACGTGCTTTCATTTCTCTTGGGTAAACACCCAGGAGTAAAATGGCTGGGTCATATGGTAGGTCTCTGTTTAACTTTTTGAGAAACTGCCATTAAGACAGGAATAAAGACACAGACCTGCTAGAGAACGGACTTGAGGATATGGGGAAGGGGAAGGGTGAGCTGTGACAAAGCGAGAGAGAGGCATGGACATATATACACTACCAAACGTAAGGTAGATAGCTAGTGGGAAGCAGCCGCATAGCACAGGGAGATCAGCTCGGTGCTTTGTGACCACCTAGAGGGGTGGGATAGGGAGGGTGGGAGGGAGGGAGACGCAAGAGGGAAGAGATATGGGGATATATGTATATGTATAACTGATTCACTTTGTTATAAGGCAGAAACTAACACACCATTGTAAAGCAATTATACTCCAATAAAGATGTAAAAAAAAAAAAAAAAAAGGAACTGCCGAACTGTCTTCCCAAGGGGTGGTAACAATTTCCACCCCGTCAGTGCTGTCTGAGAGCTCTGGTAGCTCCACGTCCTCACAAGCACTTACACAGCAGCATCCCCTTTTTACGAAGCCACTCTGATAGGTGTAGAGTACAATATGATTTCATGGTGGCTTTAATGCACATTCTTAGATGTCTAATGATATTGAACATCTTTCCACAAGCTTCTTGGATGTTCATATATCTTTGTTGAATCGTCTGTTCAGATCTTTGGCCCATTCTTTAAATTGGCTTGTTTTCTTCTTATTATTGAGTTATAGTTTTGAGGCATGTTTTACTTAACACAGATCAGAACCAGGTCATTCTCTGTTCTAATCTTCACCGGGCCTCCTCCCAGGGAATTTGGAGTAAAATCCAAACACCAAGGCCTGGTCCTCCACAATGTGGCTCCACCCCTTGTCTGATTTGTCTTCTCCCCCAGCCCTTAGCTCAGTCCTCTCATCCACACAGGCTGCCTGGCTGCACTCTGAACCAGCCAGGCATCTATTACCAGGAATCATCTTATTCAGGATTCTCTGGACATGCTTAGTGTTTACCCACCCAGCCTCCCCGCAAACAAAGCTGGGGTTTCCCTGCATCCTGGGCTTCTAGCACTGCTGTAGAATGAATAAATAAATGAGTGAATGAATGTCTCTTACCTAGCTGGAAAGGTTGGGGAAGTCTCCTCTGAGAAAGTGACAATGCAGTATGATCACAGAAGAAAAGGAGGAGTTAATCAGATAACACGGTGGAGAAAGAGCATTCCAGGTAGAGGGATCAGCATGTACAAAGGCCCTGTGGCAAGAGGGAGCATGGAGGAGATAAGAAGCTCTACAGGTGGGAGAGACAGAGGAAAGGATAGCAAGGGGCTGTTTTTACTCTCTATACCCAGACCCTGAGCAAGATGGAAGCTCCCAAGGTTTTTCCAGGTGAGGAGAATGGAGGTGACTGTGACTGATGATTTAAGCATCCCTCTGGCTGCCAAGAGAGGAAGCAGAGAGGCCTCCTAAAGACACCATCACAACAGTCCAGGAAGGAGACAGCAGTGGTCTGAGATCTAATGGAGAATGTGGTGATGAGATGGACAGAGATCTAAGAAAGCTTTAGGAGGCGAAGATGTGTGGGCCTTGGTGATAGATGGGGGGTGAAGGTGAGGGTGGGGTCAGGGAGAACGAGGCCAATCCCCAGGTTTCTGGCTCTTGGGGGTGGAAGGGCAGATGGCAGTGCCCTTGGCAGAGGCTCAGGCATAGTGAGAATGTCATGGGCTGGGTATTGGTCACACTGAACTCCAGACGCCCTGGAGACATGTGTGTGTTGTGTAAGGGCTGGGGCTCCGAGGTCTCTATCTGGGAGTCCTCCTGGGATGAAGATGGGGGTGGTGCCGAACCCAGGGCTGGGGCAGACAACAAAGAGGCCGCAGGAGGCTGGGCTGGCCAAAGATGGGAAGGGTGGTCAGGGGAGAAAGAGAGAGGAAGTGGGGCAGGGAGCTGACAGTGGGGTGAAAGCCGCAGGAAGACAACAGAGAGGTCTCGCTGTTTGAAGGCCTAGGTTCCTGGATGCCCGACGCGAGCTAGGGCAGGAAGCTAGACTGGAGACAGCGAATGCAGACAATCTTCTGGGCAAGGAGAGATGGGTGGGAGCTCCGACGGGGGGCGGCAATAAAAAGGTCTCCAGCCGCCAGGACAAGGGTGAGGGGAGAATGCGGGGGTGAGCCTGAGGAAGCCCCAAGCCAGCATCACTGCCAGTCGGACCAGCGAGGGCCTAAGCAGCCCCGACAGCCAAAGTCCGAGGGGGAGGAGGAGAGGGGAAGAGGAGGAAGGCGGGCGGAAGAGGGGAGAGAGGAGAGGAGCGGGGGGAGAGGAGAGGAGGGGGCAGGAGGGGGGAGGAGGGGAGAGGGAGGGAGGCGAAGAGGGGAGGAAAGGGCAGGAGAGGGCAAGAAGCGAGGAGGGGCGGAGCGCGGGCGGGGCGGGGCGGGGCGGGGCGGGATGAGCCCCCGCGCCCAACTGGTCTGGCTCGATCCTCCTTCCGCACAGTGAGGGTTTCCGTTTCCCTCCTGTACGCAGAGTAAAGGGGAGCGAGGCCGAGCCGCGGCCGCCGCCGCCGCCATGTGGCCCCCAGACCCGGAGCCCGACCCAGACCGCGAGCCTGCCGGCCGCTCCCAGCCCCACGCGGCCCTTCCCGGGCTCCGCGCCCTCCTGCCGGCGCGCGCCTTCCTCTGCTCGCTCAAAGGCCGCCTCCTGCTGGCGGAGACGGTGAGTGCGGGCCCCTGGCCCCCTCCCGGCGGCGCGGAGACCCCTGCGGCAGCTCCCGCCTGCAGCTCCCGGGCGTAGGGCTAGGGGCGCCGCCTTCTGTACGGCCGGGTCCTGGCGCCCCGCCCGGCCGGTGCCCCTCGCAGCCCCGCGAAGTTGGGCTGAGATCGGCAAACTTCCGCGGTTTGGGACGGGCTCGCTGAAGCTCAGCCGCGGGTCGGAGGCGAGGCGGGAGCCGCAGGGAAGCTTGGGGAGGAGGCCCCCGACGCGGCGGCCGGGCCCCTGGGAGCTCGGCCCAGCGCTGTGTGACCTCCGGCGCCTCCGCCCTCTCTGGGCCTCTGGAACGGGCTGCGTCCCCGCATCTTCTGGCCTCCATCGGGGGCACCCCGCTCCGCATAGCCTCTCGCCACGCCCGGGCCGGGCCTAGGAGGAATCGGCCGTTCGCGAACCCCAGGTCGTTTCTCTGCTCCCTGGCCCGCTTTCTTGGGCTCAGGGAGGACCGACCGGGCCTCGAGCTGCACGGCGGAAGCCAGAGTGGAGTCCAGCCAGCTGGGAGGGGGGACCCCCGGGATTGGGTGAGGCCCGGGCCACACAGTGGGGGGCGCGCAGGGAGCCCACCCCCACCCAGGCTGCTGAGGGGCGGCCCAGCAGGGTGACTTCATCCCCCTCCTCCCCTCCCTCGCTAGGATCCAGCCGTCCCGCCCCCGCTGAGCTCCTTCCTCCTTCCCGCCCCCGCCCCCCACCCCAGGCCCGTCAAGAGGCCTTTGTCCTCGGGACACTCGGAAAACTCCTGCACTGTCAGCCTGTGGGGTTGGGGTTTGGTGCTGGGCCTCTGTGGAGGGAAGGGGAGGAAGAGGCCAAGCGGAGGGGAGGCGGGATAAGAGTGGAGCACTTGTTACTTAGATCTCCAGCAATTTGATAATCTGTCATTACTCCCACTTTGCAGACAAGAAAGCTGAGGCCCGAGCCTCTAGGGGATTTGACATGGGTCAGTTGAGGGCCAGGGGACAGCAGGGATCAGAGAGAGGAGGGTTCTGCTGCAGCCTCTCCTTTGTACCACCCAGAGCTGATAGCAGGAGGCCGTCCTACCACCTCCTCTGCCTCTGGGGTCAGCCCAGAGGTCACCAGCCTGGCACCTGCCAGACTCCCAGAGGAGGCATCACGGTCCAGGACTCGCAGCTCACACTCCAGGGAGTTGCCTCCTGGTTGGCCACGCAGCCCCACTTTGGAGATTGATGGGAGCCACTTTTTTGGAGAAGCCTTGAATCCACCATCCCCTGAGGGGACCCCAACCACACCCCACTCAGGCCCACCTCATGGGTGGGGGGGATGCTGGCCAGAGCCTAGAGGAGGCCCTCGGCAAAGCTGGGCGCCAAGAATCTAGGTCTAGGAGGATTAAGTGCGGAGGAGGGACGGATGAGGAGTGGGCACTGAAGACGCAAGGGGAGCCACTGGAGGTCACTCCTGCCCCCTCAGGTCACCTCTGGCTGCCCCCAGGCCCAAGCAAGTGGGGAGGCTGACATGGGCAGGAAGGGGGAGGAAGTTGCCACCAGGAATCAGGGACTGAGGAAACAGAATCGAGAGAGGGATCCCCAGAATCAGGCTTTGGGGGTAGGGGACAGGAAAAGGAGGGACAGAACAGCCTTTGGCAGAGGAAGTAGAGGATAGGGCCAGGCCAGGCCAGAGTCCTGTGGCCTTGCCTTCCTGGGAGGCCCTAGCAGCCTCTCAGCCCATCTCTACGCCTTAGTTTCCCATCTGTTCAAGTTGGGCTCAGCTACCTCCATTGTCATGTTCAGACCAGATACGGGTGCTCTTCAGCTCATTTGTCTGAAGCTACCACAGGGCCTCCTGTAGGGCATCTGGGTGTCATCCCCACATAGCCCCCTGGCCCACTCTGAGCTACTCAGCCATGGACCTGCTCAAACCCAGCCAGAGTGACCAAAACCAGGACAGATAAAGGCCAGCAACCACAGGGCAGTGTTGCTTAAGAACTCCAGATGTGGAGTCAGCCAAGCCAGAGTTCAAATTCTGATGCCCTCTTCTTAGCTGTATGACACTGAGCACACCACTTCATCTCCCTGAACCTCACTCTTCTCATCTGCAAAGTGGGCTGTGCAGGGCACCTGGTGCCTGGGTGGTGGTGAGGAGCTGAGGAGGCCCCACAAGCCTCAGCAGGCACTGGTCCAGTGAACAGCCCCGTCATCCCCGTCTGCTCTTCAGAGCACACGGGTCTGCAGAACTAACCAGGGGCCTCGGCATCCTCACTCATCAGTTGCCGCCCACAGTGTGTGGACAGGGCTGCAGAAAACACTTTAATTCTTAATCAGTTCCTCATTACAGTTCACCCCACCTTTCACAAAGGCTGAACAAATGATGCAGCAGGGCATGAAGTGTCAGTGTCACCACTCCCTCTCCTGGATGTTTTCGCCTTATTGTGAAAATTTGCAAATATACCAAGAAAAAACCCCATATACCCACCACCTAGGGTATACTATTTGCTTTATCACATATCTATCTGTCCATCAAAACGTTTTATTTTTTGATGCATTCAAAGTAAATTGCAGACATCAGTACCTTTCAACTCTGAATACTTCAGCATGTGTATCATTAACTAAAGCACCACATTTGTGTAGTTTTTCAGGTAAATTTTTCATTCAAGCACAAATCTTGGGTGTAATTTTCTGAAACTGGCTCCTGCTTAGTGGACTGCCTTTGAGATGGCTTGGGTTTGATTTTCCCGTTGGGCACCATCTGAGTTGGTGGATTCTGCCGTAGAGCCTCTGGGGTGGGTGGGAGTGGCACAGCCCCAGGAGGCAGCTTCCTGGGGGGCTGGACACAGGAGAGGCTGGGGCTTCCTGACTGGGTCCCGGCAGGGAGCTGGCCTGAGGTCAGGATGCAGAGCCATGCCCAGAGGCACTGGGGGCAGCACGGGTGTGCGTCTGATGGAGTTCTAATCCTGCATCTGCAGGACTGGGCAGGTCACTTCACCTGCTGGAGCCTCCTCTAGTCCTGCCTGCAGGGAGGGGCTGTGCACAGGCTCTGACTTCTCCCTCCACCACCTCCCAGGGTCTCTCTTTCATCACCTTCGTCTGCTATGTGGCGTCCTCAGCATCCGCCTTCCTCACGGCGCCCCTGCTGGAGTTCCTGCTGGCCCTCTGCTTCCTCTTTGCTGATGCCATGCAGCTGAACGACAAGTGGCAGGGCTTGTGCTGGCCCATGATGGTGAGGGCTGGGGCCCCGGGAGGAAGGGGTTGACCGGCTATCACGGAGAGTTGTGCATTTCGGCCCTCACCCTTTCTTCAATGCACTGGAGGGGGCGTTTGCAGTTGGTTGAGCCTGGTGGGTAGGCCTGGCCTCGGATGATCCAGGCCCCACCGCACGGCAGCCACATGACCCAGGGCAGGTTGCCGTGCCTCCAGGGCCTCCAGTGTCCCTCTGTGAGGCTACGAACCCCAGACGGCATCCTCCCCCCTCGCCATCAGGTGGCGCTGGTGTTCCCAACTGGGCCCATCGGCATGAGTCTTAGCCGCAGGAATTCTAGCCATTTCCACACGGGGCAGGGCAGGTTAACTGAGGACTTGCAGGGCTTACCCAGATCTCAGCCGCCTGACAACTCTTTTTATCACCTGGGAGGGCCCAGAACCCCATCCCGGACTTTGCTGTATGAAATGGGTAAGAGAGAAGGTACAGCAAAGGCTGCACTTGAACTCTGGTCTCCTGACTTCATACCCAGCGTTCTTCCTGATGGGCTGCACCCCCTGTCCCCATTTTAGGGACCAGTAGACAGAAACCATGATACATAAATGATCTGCCACAAGTATGTGGCAAAGCAAGGTCCGGGGCCAGATCTCCCTATTGGAGAGCCAGAGGGAGCAGTGACAAGATTTCCAACTTCTCCCTGCCCGCCAAACGGGGAAGTCTGCATCTGGGCCAACCCACAGGGAGAGCTGCAGCCTGGTCCGTACCCTGTTGTCCACCTGGCAGAGGACGGCAGCCTACAGGGGGCCACTGGGCAGGGGCGGGGTGGAGGTTGGGGGAGGACCAGGGAGTGCAGGTGGGGCCAGGAAGAGCGGGAGCGCCATGGACGCTGGACCTGGGGGCCGCATGTGTCCAGGCTGCCAGGCCCATCCTCCTCTGACGGTGGGATTCCGGCCCTGTTCTTGGCACACAGTGCCTTTCTGAGCCCCTCTCCCCTGCCTCGGCTCCCAGCGGCCCTCTTCCCATGCTGTGCCCCACTCCAGGGAGCTCACGGCGCTGTGACCATGCCCCTCTCTCCCCAGGACTTCCTACGCTGTGTCACAGCGGCCCTCATCTACTTCGCCATCTCCATCACAGCTGTGGCCAAATACTCGGACGGAGCTTCCAAAGCAGCCGGAGTGAGTAGCCACTCTACCCCTGGGAGGGGGCGATGCCCAGTGATGCCCCACTCAAGTTCACCCCACTCCTAAGTGGGTGCCCCTCTTAGCTTCTTGGGCATATTCTGCCACTGCCTCGGTACCTTGGACTTTGACGTGGATCTCAGCGACTCCACTGTCCTCTTATTGGAGATTTACTCTGCCCAGTGTTCAAAAAGGCTGTTTGCCAAACCAAGTTAACAGCTCGTTTTTCTATCTGTCATTAACGGGAGGGGTCTGTGTCCGCCAATCTGAGCTACTTATCCAAGCAGATAAAAACAAAGCTATGAGGATGGGGCAGCGGCTGCTCCGGCTGCCCCCCCCCCATTCCCAGGCTCCCAGCTCCTGATGACACGTCCCATCCTCCCTGTCCCCTGTATCCCACAGGTGTTTGGCTTCTTTGCCACCATCGTGTTTGCAATTGACTTCTACCTGATCTTTAACGATGTGGCCAAATTCCTCAAACAAGGGGACTCCGCAGGTGAGACCGCAGCTGACAAGGCAGAAGGTAGGTAGCCACCCTGTGGGTCCCACCAGGGAACCCAGCGCATCACCTGGAACGGTTGATGCAGGGGCCCTGCTCTCCCCTGGGGATACTCGGCTAGTTTGAGGCTGGGGTAAGAGCATTTCCTCTCTCCCCATGGGCAGGAAGTGTTTTCACAGCCTGGTTCTCCTATCCCTTCATGCGGCACTGATCATAAAGCCCGCCGGTCCCCTCTGGGGAGCACAGGATTCCCCAGGGCCTCAGCCTTTCCAGGAAGGGCAAGCTGAGGGCACGCCCGGCACCTCCTCCTCATGAAACCTTCCCTGACGAGCCCTCAGCGCGGCCAGTCACTCGCCTTCAACTCCCTGGACGCCGTCCACTGGGCTGCAGCGTGGCCGCCTGTCCCACAGCAGCGCCCCCGCTCCCCAGTCTCGCCTACCCCCAGCTTAAGGGCCAGCGAACCAAGCTCTCATGCTTATCCGCAGCACCCAGGCAAACACAGTCAAGCTCGGGCTTGTTTCACTTTTTAGACCCAAAGAAAGTGCCACAGACTTTTTGGTCCCTCAAGCCATCCTTCAGCTCAGAATGGCTGTTGTGCCGTTACCTGATTTAAAAAACAAAAACAAAAAACCCCTGCAAGTTAGACGGCTGGTTTTTCCATCCGTGACAGCAGCCATACCAACGTGTCGCATCCTCGGGGTGCATGTGCCCAGCTGGGGCCCTACAGGGGTGCATCCAAGCTCCAAGCTGGTTTGGAGCTTGTGATCTCCCTCAGGCCCTCCTCAGTCACAGCCCAGGGCTGTCCCGCCCGGGGAGGCCACCAGACGAGGTGGAGGTCCCTGCCCAGGGGGCAGGAGTTACAGGGGCGGTGGAGGCTCCAGCACAGAAATGCTGGGAAGCCCAGGAGCTGACCCGGGACGGAGGGCCCAGGCCATTTACCTGCCCCTTCCTCTCCACACCCCCAGGCAGGCTTTAAATGGAGAAGCAGGTGTCAGCTCCCTGCAACTGAGTAAATCGGATGTTTGGCTCAGCACCAAACTCCCCCAGCCTGGTGTCCCATGATCCCTCGCGGCCCTTCTGTCAGCCTCTGTTGATCCAGACACCTACAGAGGCTGCCATGCGCTGGGCCCTAGGGATGTGCAGACGGGCAAGGCCAACTACCTGCCCTCAGGGAATTCAGCCCAGACAGGAATTAGATCCAGAGACAAAGTGGTGATGTACACACACGGCACAAACGGGGCACGAGGAGCCCAGAGTAGATGTCAACCATAACAGCACAACGAGAGCTAACAGAGGTAGGGATGAAGCAGCTGAGGGAGCACCCACCCTATGTGCCAGCTAGGAGGCTGTGGAGGTGACCCCATTGCTGGGTTTTGATGGATGTATAGGAGTGTGCAGGCAGAAAAAAATGGGACAGGTGGAGGGAAGACAACAGAGTATAAAGGGCAGGTGAGGTGTTTCTCTGGAACAGGTGGTTGTGTCCAGTGAGGATCAGCAGTGACATGTGGCTGGACAGAAGGACAAGGGGGGGCTTTTGAGGGGCCTGTAGGCCCCGCCTTGGAGTTGGCATCTCTCCACTGAGTGCCTGCTGTCCCCAGGCAAGTGACATTGAAACTCCTGGGGCAGGGGAGACTGAAACTATGAAATGGCTAAATAGAAGCTTCCTGATTTTCCAGTATGTTTTAGTGTCTTGGGCAATAGCTAGCCCCATTTTGACCTGCTGAACTGCGGGTTGGGGGGCAGATATACAACCCTGACACCTCCAGGTAAGAACGGCCCAGGCAGATTTGGGAGGGCCTGGAGCCCCAGAGCAAGGGGCATCTGGGCTCCCCACCTCCATTCGACTGCACCCAGAGGCTCCCAAGCACTCGATGGTCCTCGCGCCAAGCAGACGCCACCCACGGCACCATCAGCTGCAGGAGCGGCCTGAGCCCCGGGTTCCAGCTGACAGTGCCTCCCCGGAGATGGCTCCCAGGCACCGCTGGCCCCGAAACTCCTGCCAGGCATCCTCTTTGCTTTCCTTTCAGAAGAGAATTCCGACTCTGACTCCGACTGAAGACCCGACCTGCCCTGGCAGCCTGAGCCACGCAGGCCTCCGCTCCTGCACCTCCTGACCGTGCTGGCCGGAGTGTGGCCAGGGGACCGTGCATGTTGGGAGGGAGGCTGTGACTTCCCGCACAGCAGCGGGAGTTGCTGACGGAGCAGGCCTCCTCACAGCCCCAGGGTGACGTTCCTGAGCCTGGCATACACGATGACACCCCTTGGCGCTTAGCACTCTCCAGCCTCTCTCTTCGTGAGGGCGTCGTTCCACCACTTCTCATTTCTGTCCCACAGACCTTAAGCCCTTGAACCTCTGCCAAAAATCAGCACAAGGGGACAAAGCAGATAGAGCCTTGTTATACCACTGCAGGAAGCACGTCATGCTGTGGTGAGTGTGGGGGAGAGACAAGACAGAAACCGGCAGAGGGCCATCCCTGGGCCCCAGCGGCTTCTGTCTGCATCTGGTGCCCCTGCTCACGGCAGGCATTTTGTTGAGAACGACGCTTCCAAGATTCTTTTGTTCAAGGAGCAACAGTTCCCTCTTCATTCTTTTTTTTTTTTTTTTTTTGCGTTACGTGGGCCTCTCACTGTTGTGGCCTCTCCCGTTGCGGAGCAACAGGCTCCGGACGCGCAGGCTCAGCGGCCATGGCTCACGGGACCAGCCGCTCCGTGGCATGTGGGATCTTCCCGGACCGGGGCACGAACCCGTGTCCCCTGCATCGGCAGGCGGACTCTCAACCACTGCACCGCCAGGGAAGTCCCCCTCTTCATTCTTGAAGCAGGGAGAAAACTGGCCTTTGCTGTGTGATCTAGGAGAGAGTGGGTCCCAGTGCCCATGAGTGATACTTTACACCCTTGGAGACCATATCTTCTTCAGATGACATGCCTATTCTGGGTCTAAGACTGTTTCAAGAAGAGCTCGTAGACTAGCTTACCAGGTCCAAGAGATCGAGGGCTCCACACGACAAAGTGGCAGTGACAGCCCCCAGGGCAGCTGGGCAGGCCCAGCCAAACCCTGTCTTTCCTTGGGCCGTCAGCAGGCCAGAGGCTCTCGGGCCCTCAGGACAATGTGCTTCTGAACACCTGACCCTCACGAGGGGCGAGACGTGCCTTCTGTGTTCACCTAAGGACCTTATTATGCTGTGCATGTATCTTCAATGGGATTTTGTAACTTTATAATTTTTTTTTTTTTACACAAAAGCAGCTTCTTACATGGCATTTCCTGTGACCCAAGAGGCCTTGTGAACGAGCCAGAGCTCTGGACTCATGTTTTGGACATTTGTAATCTTTGTTCTTCTCTTGCATGTGAATCTCCTACCCTGAAAAAAGCCATAATGGATTAAATCAGACTGACTTCCCGCTTGGAGTGTGTGTGTTTGAAAAAAACCTTACACACCCGGAGCAACGCTGCCGGGTGTCGTGCGTCAGCAGAGTGGTCCCACGCGCTGTGTAGATCCTGGCAGCTCCAGGTTACAGCAGTGATGCACGCGCACTTGTTCCCCACCAGGCCCCTGCTAGGCGTCGGCACGTTTACTCTACACCTCACACAATCCTCTTTCACAGTTCAGGAAACTGATGGAAGGTTCGGTGACTTGCCCAGGTCCTCGCAAGAGGCCCAGGGTCTCACCCACGCATCAGGCTCACGTCCCGTGGTAAGTCAGTGCTTTGGCCCCGGCGATGGAAAAGGATCGAGGCATTCTGCCCCAACTTTCACACACAGTGTGTTCTGAAAACACGTATGAAAGTCGACTGTGCAGAAGCCAACGGGCCTGTGGGTGTGGCCCCACCTCGCCAGGCCCAGCCAGGCCCAGCCAAGCTGCCTGTGGACAGCGACACTGCAGAGTCCTCACCCCCAACTGTGGCTGTGTTCAACCCCCGCCCTACGGGCCTGTTTCAGGATCCGGGCCACAGCCTTTGAAGGGGCGGGAGGCAAGGCAGAGCGAAGAAAGAGATGGCACTGTTTTTACATGTCCGTTTATTAAACAAGAACTCCTTCATGACAATTTAATACAGTATTTATTAGCGATTAGTGTTGAGAAAATTATTTCCCTCTACATACAAAAATACAGATTTGAACACTATGAAAACAATCAGGACAAGTACCATGAAAAATTGGTCCTTCAAAAGAAATAAAGAGGGAAAACTGAGGGCAGCACGAGGCTTTGTCTGCTGTCAGGGACAAACAAACAGGAACAAAGGCTTTGGGGCCCCCAAACCACTCCAAATGAATAGAGTCAAACGTGGGAGCCTGTGGGAGCCGGGTGGTGCCCACCCCAGGGCATCCACACCAGCTTCAAAAGCCAGGATGGGAGCTCTGACCTACCAACAGCGTAAACCAAAGTTTGCCAACCAGGCGTCACCTCAGGTCGCCCCGCAGCTGTGTCTACACTGTTAAAGGAAATAGACTTTTAAGAAGCAAAGTGTAGTAGTTGTTAAATTAACATTGCCCCTCTCCCAAGTATCACTGGGCCAAGTACCGAGTAATCACATGGGAATTATCAGCCATCTGACTCGACTTCCTTTGTTAGAAAATGACACATTCCGACCCTTCAAAGCGACGCACACACACACACAAAAGCTACAGTTGTATGTTTTAATAAATCCATTCCTTCATTTTAAATGGGCTCAGCGAGTTTACTCAAGACTTTTCTTGACCAGACATAACTCAGTCCTGCAGGGGTGGGAAAGCAAAAAGAGCAGCCGGCACCGTCCTCTGTGTCTTAATTTCATCAAGCTTGTCACAGCAGGGGATCTATTACGTTTGGGCGGGAAACCAGGAAGGGCCACGGAACCTACCCAGGGCATCCACAAACCAATCTGAGATCCAAGTGGAAGGTGAGCCCGAGACCAGCAGAGATTCCCCCCCCCCGCCCCCCAGCACGTCTCACGCGGGCAGAGGGAGGCTGGCCAAGGCGGAGGACGGCGGCCTGAGCTGATCCGGAAGACAGACACCAGCCAGAGAAAGGGCTTTTTTCACCGTTTTAGACCCAAAGAAGGGGAAGTCAGAGCACCGAGAATGTTCTGTTCTTTTTTTATGGAACCACTTTCCTCTTACTGTTTGAGATGAGCAGTGGCTGTTCAAACTGAAAAAGGGGTTAAAAAATGCCAAATGCAGTTATACTGATTAATAACTATTTCACAGAAATATATTCTTACTCTCAGACTGTTTAAATAAGCAGAAACGAGATGTTGGGGAGAAAGCAGCAGAAAACAAGACAGGAAAAGCCGGGGGGTTGGGGGGTTTTTTTCTTCTTTTTTAAGATATATAATGAAGTTTAAAGGGAAAACGACCAAACCTCAAAACCAACATTGCTGGAAGCAATATTAAAAGGACAAAATCTAAAATCATGCTACAAAAATAGTGTTATCTTGTTTAACTAAATGTACATCTTTTTTTTCTTCAATTCCATGATTGACAAGAGTGTTCATGTGACTGACACACGGAAGGCACCAAAGGTGAAGTGATTATTATTTGTCTTAAAATACACAAGACATAATTACCTACTTTGGGAAAAGAAAAAATACAGTCATACCTGTAATAAATAGTTAAGTGTTTTTGCCACGGGTTCCTGAACCCCTACAAATTTCAACATATACAAATAGTTTCGACCCCTAGCATTCTTTTAGAGGAAACTACATCAGAATCAAGTTATGAAAAGCACTGGTTTTATCCACATACGTCAGTTTCATCATGAGGCAGGATTTGAAAACTCGGTTTTAAACGGGTTACAGAGTGACAGTTGGAAGCAGGCGAGAGGCCTTAGCGGCCTGGGCCAGTCCCGGGAGGCGGCACAGGCATCCTGCCCTCCCGCTCCCCCAGGAACCCTTGGACCAGCCAGTTCTCCCTCCAAGCACTGAGTATCTGCCTTCCTCACATCTGCAGAAAGGAGAACAGAGTTGAAACTTGCAAAACCATTCTGGAACATGCAGGAAAGCAAAACGGCCCACGAAGGGAAGCAGACAGACCCGGCCCTGCCTGCGTGGACACCAGGCCCCCATGCTGTCCTCGTTTCCTGACCGTCCCTTCAGGTGGCTTTCCTGATAAAAGGGGTGCTTCCTACCGGGTTTCAGCAGTGTCCTCCAAAGACGACTCAGATTGGATAGTTCCAGGCTACTACTGAAACCCGTACAAACCACTGTCAGATCAATTGTGTCACGCGTTCTCTCCTCTGAGGTGCAGTTATGAAAAGAAACTTTGGGCCTCTCCCTAATCCCACCAACAAAGCTGATGAAGGTCATTTGAGACAAGTTCCTACTCTAAATTAGAACCATGAAGTTCTGATGTAGCTCACTAGAGTCCAGGCTATTAACCCCTTAATGAAGGCTCTCGGCCTTGTGTAGAATGCATCCCAAAGAAAACACAACACTCCAGGGTGTCTAGATAGCAAGTCACCCAAATTAAAGTCTTGGCATAAAAACTAGACAACAGACTAACCCTGTGAAAAAGAGAGACGATTCAAGGACCCATAAACTAAACTTTATTCTAGGCAAGTCGCCACTGATTTACTCAGCGGACTTACGGGTAATTTTTTTTCTTTACTTTTACGTTTATAGAATAATCAAAACTAGAAAGGAAAAAATAAATCCCCAAGGTTGAGAAATTATATCCAAATGGAAAAAGAATCTAGACCAAACGAAGGGAAACTATATCAGAACCCACCCCTCTGTGTCAAGCCTAAAAGTATATAAATGCCATTTACTGGTGTGAAGAAAAGTTAAACAAACATTCAACTTTGAGAAGAAAATTCTTCTAGATCTAACAGATATCGAGGGTATTTTCTTTCAGAGACAGTTTCTAAATAAAAGAGATGTAAAGAGCCAGATATTTCAAATGACTTTCTCAACCGACAGTTATGATTTCAGAGATATCTGCTGAGAAGAGAAGAAACAGGAGATTTCATAAAGAGCCAGGAGCGTTTACAAAGCCACGGCAGGCGGTGTCAGGCCTGCGTCCTCTCTGAGGGGCACCCAAATCAGAATCCGAGTCACCTGTCCAGACCTGTGAGTCCCCAAACTCACACCAAGAGCCCGGCGCCAAGGCACGCTGTTCCCCACGCTGGCTCCTGCTCTCCGGTGGGCTCCAGAACACAAGACCTCGCTTTTCCAAAGAGGGCAGGAAGCATCCTGGGTGGGTAACCACGTCCAGTGCTCTTGACAGGCCCACGGCAGACATTCTGAGCCTCCCCCTCCTCCCTCTCCCCTCCCAGACCCGCCCCTGCTCCCACTTCACCGGCTGTCACCTAGCTGGTCCTGGGAATGGTTGCTGATGAAATAAGAGGGAGCCCCTGAGTTCTGCGAACTTCACTAGGAGCCAGAAAACTGTCTGGAGACCTCACACGCTAATGGCAGTCGCTGGAGCAGGAAGCAACTTTTTATTTCACTTGAGACAGTCAATCGGCAGCAGCCTAGAAGGTGTTTTCACCTTTTGCTACCTGTGTAACGTCATATTTTCCTGTAAACCAGAGGTGGAGAAAATGAAAATCTGGCACTGGCACAAAGACTTCATGGTTGCTTTGTTTTGAACATGGATGGCACAACGGGACCCACTTCAGTCGTCACGGCCTCCCAGAATCACTACAGGGGCCGCACGTTGTCTCCACACTTTATTCATCCGTTAGGACAGATTCTAAGAACGACCCACAGAACATCTTGTACAGCCCGAGATTAGGAACTTGGTCCGCCTCTTAAACACGTGGGTTTCTTCCCAAACAGCACATGCGAGTCAACAAGAAAAGGTGAGCTTGGGCCACACACACATGAAACTGGGAGGGGATATTCAAGGGTCATTCGCTGCAAGCAAGAATTCACATACACGTGCAGACAAAAGGGTTAGTGCTTCATCTCCTCAGAGGCCGCATGTGGCTTAACCCAAGATTGAATCACTAAGAAACCTTCGAAGAAAGGCAGATGAAACTGCAAACTTTAAAAGAGTAGGAAAGTTTTCAACTGAGTCACAAAGCTCTCTCCAGAAGCATCCGACACAGGGTGGGGTCGGACACACTCCATGCCTGCCCATGGGCATGAGCCTTTAGCCAAAGGGCAGTGATGGTGCCCGAAGGGCAGGGGGTGGCATCCACCTTCCAGAGCCGAGCCCTCAGAACCAGGCTGTGTCCTTGGCTTCCCTGGGGCCAGGCCGGGCTTCATCCACGCTGGCATCTTGGTTCAAGTTGCCATGGAAGACATGGCCATTGGGACTGGGCAGGCTACTACATTCTTGCCTTTCTGTGGACAAAGGGAATCTCTTGGACGACTGTTGCTGTAGAGTGAAAATCTATTTTCTTTGCTTTAAATGGAACTTCTGTTGTGAGATTTTAATCTGTAACTGGCTTTGTCTTTCCCTGGCTTTATATGGAGCCAACAAGTATCTTTAGGCTCTCGTGATTAGAATCTCCCTGTATGAAAGGGAAAAGGTACTTCCCCCCGCCCCACCCCGTGCCTTCAGCAGTGTGAAGGGAGGCTAAAGGAGAATCAGAGAAAAGAAAAAATACCGCATCGACCAAATTGATGCCAGGATAAACTTTCTCTGAAGACGTCAGTGTTTGCATCCATCTAAAACCACCAGAGTTTCCACCAAATGCTTGAGGGTTTCAACCATCCAGTCTCCAGGAACAAATTCAAACATACACAAGTCTGGCACCAACTATGAAAGCCAATATCATCCCACCAGAAAACTGAGAAACACTAAGATTGCCTCAGCCTCAAAAATGCCCCAAACCAAACTGACATGGGTCCATATTGGAACTATTAAATGCAAAAATAAGCTTCCTTCAGTCTGCAAAAAACAGTCCTTTTAAGCCCCCCAAATCTAGATTGTCTTGTTTGTACACACAGACAACATACGGAAAATGCAGGCGTCTTTCCATTCACACTGGACAACCATATTCCTTCCTTCTCACCACACTGCCACGCGTGACAGGACTTATGACTCTGCATCACACCAATTTGCATACCTGGCCACTTCTGGTTGTAGTGGGAGCTTATTAAATATAAAGAAATATATTTACAAAAACCATGGGAGAGTCTCATGGCACAAAGGACATTAAATAGTTAAAGGGGAATAAATAATTCCAAGATTCTAACACTAAGATGCAAATTATTCAATAATTCCTAAGTGGCCTATAGCACAAGGTGTCACCACTTTTTATCATCTATCAGCGTTTACAACTGCGATGGGCTTCAGAACCGTTCCTTGCAGCTGACAACACATCCTCAGGAGGCCAATAGGCTCCTTTCAACCAGATGATAAACTGGTTTTACTGAAGTGACTTGGGAAAATTGGGGCAACAACCCTGCCTGAACAGTCTTCTATTTTTCAATCTCACTTCAAAGGCGGCTTTTTTATTGAGGCCAAGTAACATAAGTCCCAGCAGGAGGTTTCTGATACAGTTCAGGGTGGTCCTTCTAAGTGGGCCCCATTTAATGCAAGGCTGAGTCTTTGTGACCCTGTTTTTAAATGGAACTCTCAAAGGGAGAGAAGCCCCATTTTGACTAAGCATATACACTCAACAAATGCAAAATAAATATATAAAATGAACAGATAAAATCCAGATGTCATAATCTCCTCAAAAATCACTACACATAATAGGTATGGAGTTTGTGAAGCATGGTTTGTACGGCCTCACAACATCCACGGGAAGAGGGCTCCGTCAGACCCGCTGTGACCAGGCCTGGCTGCCCTCTGCGGGAACAGAGGGAGGGGAATTACCGCCTGATGAGCTGGGTCTGCACCTGCAGCCCAAGGCCCCTGAGCAGACCAGGGGTTTGAACAGGTGACCTGGGTCACGGCCCTGGAAAGGAGCTGCGGCAGAACTGGGATTGTATGGGATGTTCAGTTCAGGGAGCCCTAACCCCGACCCTTCAGAGACAGCACAGTACCGTTTCCTGCGGAATCCCCAGGCAAGCAGTGCTACCTGATCAATCCACCCGCGCGGGGAAATCAGACGCTGCTCTGCTCTGCAGAACGTGATGCCATGTGTGCACAGCTGGACATTTCTCACACAGGCTCTGCTCGCCCCACCCCCAGACCCAGACCCTCTCTCTCGTTACACCGCACGCTGCTGAAGCTGTAAACACTCACTAGGACAAGATCCTGGGGACTCTCCACGTTAATGCAAAATCTTCCCACCAGCAGTAAGCGTTTTTTTCCTCGGTCAGGGAGAAACACAAAATATTAGAGCTAGAGTGAGGTTTGTAAACATTAAAAACAGTTCAGAGTGAAAACCTGACACGTTAAAACAATTTTTCCATAAAAGATACAATTAGTCTCCAACAGAAAAAAAATAAAAAACTACAGCATCGTAGGGGCTCATTTAACTCAGTCACCACAATAATCGTCACTTTATCGAGAATCAGTTCAAAACCTTACATAACTGGAACTTTCCCCTACAGATTCCAAGATCGACATTCATGGTTACGACCCTGAGGCACAGGGACGACCGTTCCTCTGAAACATCAGTGAAAGGGTGTGTCATGGTGCAGATTCAAGTATTTTCAAATCCTAGACAGATCTACTCAGAATCACTCTAGAACTCTTCTCAGGCATTTGACAATCAGTGCACACCCCTAAAACAGAGGTGTGTCCCCACCTGTGGTCCATGATGCCAGCAAATGGGCAAGGTTTCGGGCTGGGGGAATGGACTGTGTTTCTTTCATGGCTTTTACCTGGGAAGGTAAAATGACAGAGCATCTGCAGTCCAGCCTCAAAGTATTCAGGAAAGGGAGGAAACTGGAAAAAAGATGGTCCCCACATTCCTGGAGGAGAATCTGAGATTCAGGGAGGTGATTCATCTGAGGAAGCGTCAAGGGATTTCTCAGCAGGGCAGGAAACAAATGGTGACCCTCCCACAGGTCAGCAGTGCCGCGGCACTGTGCCAAGGGGATGCCAGCTTTTCCCACCCGCCTCAAACCCCAGACCCAGCGAAAAGCTCCGCCAGCACACCCACCGCCAAGACCCTCAGTGTCTCACGTGGCTTTCCAGGCTTGTGCTGGTGTCTCGATGCCCCGGGCATGGAAAACAACGGGGAGAGGGGGATCCTGGCAGCGAGACTAAAGCTGACCTGGGGCAGCTATGGGAGCTGCCCCTGAATCACTGCTCACCGACTGTTCCAACCATGTACCTTCATTCCTTGATTTTTCCCCCCCACTCCTAGCAGCCCCCATTTAATCCAAAGTCCTGACTTGTCACAAATACATATGACAGGTGGCTCAGAGTCAGACGTGAAGCCTGTGCTCAGGGACAGTGAAGTGGACATGGCAGCCTGTGAGGCCAGCGGCTCCCAGGGCCACCAAACCAGAGGATCTGGGGACCTGTCCCGCCCACCTCTTTCTGAACAGCTGGGCACGGGACTCCCTGCCTCAGGCACCCGCCACGAGGGCCACTGTGAAAACCCTTTCCCAAAATGAACTTTTACCGAGGAGGACAAAATTCAACTTAGTCACATGAAAATCTGACGTGATGAGGGACAGAAAAACTTGATTGAAAGGACGGGCACGAGGAGCAGAGGGAAGAGGACTCTGGCGCGTCCTCACGTGTCCAGGCGCTGGATCTCGGGCCGGCTGTCCACGTCTCTGGACTCCGTGCGGGCGCGGATGTAGTCACTGGCGCTCTGCTGGCGGAGGCTGACTCTCCACTTCTGCGCGGCCAGGAACGCGCTCACCGCGTGCGCCGCGGTTGCCAAGAAGCCAAATATCTACGAGACACAAGCCCAGTTAGTCCACGGGCACGTCAGCCGTCTGAGGGGTCTCTGGGCAGCTTACAATGAGCCGAGCTGCAGCAGCTCTCCCAGCTGTAACCCCAACACGCAGCCCCGCTGAATGTTCAGCTTGTCATGGCCAAGTTCATAGTCGTGTGACCCACAGAAAGGCAGCCTAAGGTCTCTTTTAAAGCAATTAGTCTCCAGCAGAAGGGGTTCTACAAGGAAACAGATCACAGAAGTGCCTCTTTCACAGACCTTCATGACACTGGTACTCGGAGGAAAATACAATGTAGGTGAAACACCATGAGATGAAAAATCAGGGTCTCGCTGTGTGAGCCCCAAATCAAACCGCAAGACCTGACGTTCCAAATCACAGCCCCCAGCCCCCACCTGCTATCCAGCTGCCACTCACCTGGGCAGCTCTGGGTGGGCAGCTCCAGGGTGAGAAGCAGTGGAGTTTTAATGATAAGATAATGCCTGATGAATCTACTGACTAAAACCTTGGAGAGCTAACAGTTTAGCATTTTTAATAAACCTTTTAACCATCCCCCCCCCAATTACAAAAGTGCTACATATTCTTTGCAAATACAAAACAATAAGGAGATGCAGAACACAGAGGGAGAAACTCTTACATTGTCTGGCCCCATCCTCCCCAACCCCACCCCGACGGCAGGCATCTGCTTCATTAACACCCCATCTCGGCAGGGAAGGCCCTTAAAAGCAACACCACTAACAGACATCCAGGGCTCCACTGGGAAGAGACTAAAGCAGGAGTTCGCAAACCTGAGTGTGCATCTGAGAGCTTGTTAAAACACGTTTCTGACTCGGCAGCTCTGGGGGAGGCTGAGAAGGGCATTTCTAACACGTTCTCGGGTGATGCTGAGGCTGCTGTTCCAGGGACCACACTTTAAGAACCGCAGCACTGAAGGAACTGGGACCTCCGTTGGCCCAGTAACAGTATCATTAGCAAAGAAAAAGCTAAAGGAGAAGGAGTAGGACACAGGCCAGGGGACCAGAGGAGCAAGGCACAGAAAGTGTACAAATCAGCCCTGTTTCAACCCGTTGAGTTCACTTACCACGGCAGCAATTTCTGCTCCGGTTTTGTGGTTTAAAGCAGCCAGTACAATGGAAGCAATAAAGAAAAAGAAAGTGCTGAGTCCAGTGTTGACCAAATCCTAAAGAATAAGACAAAATAAAATCACTTGAAAAGAAGCATTTCATGCCTTGCCCTAAACGCAACTGAAGAACTTTCAAAATAAAAAGCACAACACCCCGCCTCTCTGCTGCCTCCATATTTTAGTCTTGATGGCCCACGGGTATTGGTCACACAGAGGAAGGCAAAGAGGATAACAGTTAATGATGCTATTTGATATATCACCACAGCAAAATCCACATTTTAACCAACCACGTCATGTTACCATTTCTTTTTTTATTTTTTATGTTTTTTTAGATGATGTTGGGGGTAGGAGTTTATTAATTAATTAATTTATTTTTGCTGTGTTGCATCTTCGTTTCTGTGCGAGGGCTTTCTCTAGTTGTGGCGAGCGGGGGCCACTCTTCATTGCGGTGCATGGGCCTCTCACTGTTGCGGCCTCTCTTGTTGCGGACAAGCTCCAGACGCGCAGGCTCAGTAGTTGTGGCTCACAGGCCCAGGTGCTCCGTGGCATGTGGGATCCTCCCAGACTAGGGCTCAAACCCATGACCCCCAGGCAGACTCTCAACCACCGCCCACCAGGGAAGCCCCATCTTTTGTCATTCTTAACGAGGCCCTTTCAACCGTCCTGGAGTTTATGCTAATGAAGTGACTCTCAAGCCCCTAGATAATTTCTGGATGGGGGTTGGTTATCAGAAAAACCAGCCAGGTGATTAGAGTGTTGGAACTTTCAGCTCCACGCCCCTGTGGGCGGGAGAGGGGCTGGAGATTGAGTTCAACCTCCAAATGGCCAAAGATTTTAATCAACCACGCCTACGTAATGAAATCTCCATAAAAGCCTGAATGACGTGACGGGGTTCCACGTGCCAAGAGGGTGCTGCCCCCCAACTCCATGGGGACAGAGACTCCTCTGGATCCTGCCCTATGCATCTCTTCCTTTTGGCTACTCCTGAGTTGTATCCTTTAGAACAAGCCAGAAATCATAAATAAAGCACTTTTCCAAGTTCTTTAAGTTGTTCTAGAAAAGTATCGAACCTGAGGAGGGGCTTGTGGGAACTCCTGAATCTGCAGCTGGCCAAGCAGAAGTGCAGGTCACCTGGGACCCCATCGGGGGCAGTCTCACGGGACTGAGCCCTTTAACCTGTGGGGTCTGCACTAACTCTGGGAGTTAGTGTCAGAACAGAATTGAATTGCTGGACACCCAGTTGGTCTTGGAGAATTAGAGAAGTACTCAGTGTGGAAAAACTACACAGATTTGGTGTCAGAAAAAACCACATACTTGGTGTCAAAAGTGGTGTCAGAAAACACTACACAATGAGTCGTGGCGAAAGCCTCAGAACTCTGCAAGTGGCCCTTCTGGGGGACTGTTCTCAACTCACCACAGCACCCAGCCTGGGTTCTCAGGTCGGGAGACATCTGTGGGAGGAGCAGGGGCCACAGAGGCCACTAAGAAGGAACACCAAAGAGAAAGAAGAGAGACTGAGATTGTGGTGTCATCAGAGGCAAGAGGAGAGAGTAGGGCAGGAGGGACTGAGCTGAGCGTATTCCGGCGCTGAAACGGTTGGGGGCGGCGGGGAGGGCTGGGGAGCAACCATAGGATCCAGGAGAACAGAGGCCCCCAGTGATGCTGACCAGAGGACTTTCAAGGACAAAGTCAGGGGAGTGGATGGGGGAGGGGAAGAGGCAGTCCTCCTGTTCGGGAAGGACACAGGGAAGGCTTTTTGGGGTGTTGACACTATCCTATCTGTTGACCCATGTTATGGCTACACAGTCTTTTATCATTCTTCACTAAACTGTACATTTACTTTTACAAGTTTTTCTGAATATGCTGTATTTGACGATAAACGCTGAGACAAGAGAGCAGGACGCAGCGAAGTAGAGAAGGCGTGTGCGGACCTCCGTCTGCTTTAAAAAGTTTGGCTGCGCTTACAGGGCTTGAGGGCTCTGAGTGCCGGCTAAGGAGAGTGGGAGCGCCCGGGGTCAATGGTAGGAAGAGGATGGAAGGAGAGAGGGACGGGGTGGCAGAGGAGGCCAGGGGCACCAATCAAGGTGAACACAGGTAGAACACATGGGCCTGTGAGCTCCCAATATACAGAGAAAAACACACATCACAGAATAAGTCCCATAGAGTCACTAAAAAAAACAAACAAAAAAGCTGATATTAACACACTCTTTCTGATTGCATCAAATAATGCTTGTATAAAATATATACTTTGCATTGTCCTCCTTATGTACCATTTTTCATGCATATGTGAGTCAACTTATCTCCCGAAATGGCCCAGTTTTCTAAATCTATACCAATCACACCCTACGTCACTCATCAACTGGCTCTCTTGGGGTCAAGAATACTCCTACCACCTTGTTAGGGAAACACACACACCCAAGGCCAACCCACTGTGATGATTCCAGCCGGATCAGCTCTAAGAAATCACTTTTGCTCCCGTCCCTGAGAACAGATGACCTGGGCTCCCATCAGTAAGTACCATCTCCTCGAGTCCATGAAACTTACATACTCTTTTGTTGGATAAGCAGACACCTTCACCTGCTCTAAAAGGGTGGAAATCCTGCAAAGGATCCCAAAGGACAGAAAGTGTTCTCAAGTGACCACATCACCACCCGGTCATCGGCCCTAGCCAACACCATCCGAAAGGACAGGAGGGATGTTAACTTTCCAGTGAAAAAGATGCACTTCGATATAACCCCAAAAATGTGGTTGTCAACCAGTGAAAGTCTTTCACGGTTAAAATAGAAAAATCAGGATTTAAGAAAGCTCAACAAATAGGTATTTCTGGAGGTAAGATAAAGGCCAGTGTGAATTAGTCAGAACTCTGAAGTATGAAGTCTTTTTTGCTGCTGTTATGGTGATCTGTGATCCTGTTTTAATTAATTAATTACCTAACTAACTGATTATTTTTTTGGCTGCGCCACACAGCTTGTGGAATCTTAGTTCCCCAACTAGGAATTGAACCTGGGCTCGTGGCAGTGAAAGCGCAGAGTCCTAACCACTGGACTGCCAGGGAATTCCCAGTGATCCTTTTTTTTTAAATTGAAATGTAGTTGATTTACAATATTATATTAGTTTCAGGTGTACAGTACAGTGATTCAGTATTTTTGCAGATTACACTCCATTATAAATTATTACAAGCTAATGGTTATAAATGCCTATGTTATATAATATAGTGAAGTATAAAGTCTTCTAACAGATTTATGGCTGTCAAATAAGTAGGTAAGACAGAATTAAGGGAGTGAAGTCAAAGCTGGTGGAAGTTTACAGGAGAATGATGTGGCTGACAGACACCAAGGGCCTCTGACTCACAGTAAGGTTAATATTTCTCATACTGGCAACAGCACCCACTGCTTTGGAGCCTATATACACACTGTCTCATTTCATTCTTAAAACAGCCCTGTAAGAAAAATATTATCATCTCAACTTGGGGCTCTAAGTGACTTGCCCAGGGTCATACCCAGCTCTTAAGATCCACCTTGGACTTGAATGCAGACAGGTTGGCCTAACTTAAAGCCAGTGGGGTTTTTTGATTTTTTTTTTTTTTTTTTTTTGGCTGCATTGGGTCTTAGTTGCGGCATGCGGGCTCTTGCCCCGCAGCATGTGGGATCTTAGTTCCCCGACCAGGGATCAAACCTGCATCCTCTGCATTAGAAGGCGGATTCTTAACCACTGGACCGCCACGGAAGTGCCGCCCCTGGGTCTTAACCATCCTAGCAGCTGCTTCTTTGTCAAACAGGATCACCAGCATGGTTTCATTCACAGCCCGGTCCAGCCCCTCCCTCAGAAAGTATTTATTGTGGCCTTAGAAACTCCCGGGGACCTGGGTTTCCAACGTACCTCGCCCCACAACAATGCCCTTGCCCCCATGGAGCCTGTGTGTGAGTTGGTGGGGGGGCGGTTTGTGAGGTTCTCTTGCGCTACCTGTTCATTACACTATCAGTTTAGAGCACAACTCTGTAAGCATTTTCTTATGGATAACACAGACTTCATCTTAAAAAGAGCTGAGACATTAAAATCTGTCACCAAAAACTGACAAAATGCCTCCAGTATCTTGAGGTTTTAGAGCTTTTTTCTTAGTTTTCGATGCCAGGACAAAACCATCTGAGTTTGCAACTGACAACTTTTCTAGTCCAATTGTCTTTTTATTTTTCCTCCTAAAAGAGTTTGAACAACACAGAGAGAACTCTGTCAGGAAAACCATCTCCTCTTGGTCCCCCACATGAACACCATGGGAGTGGCCCCACCAGGCAAGGTGACCAGCCCAGGCCTCCTCCTCCTGGGCTCCTGCACTCGGACCACACTTTCCACGGTGCTGCATACACCCAGCACCGGCCGCCAAGAGAGGAGCCTGCATGAGGGCAGGTGGTCTCAGAGCCCGCCACCCACCCCCAGGCACAGAAGGAGAGGCAGCTGATAGCGCTTGCCTGTGTCTCCCTAACTGGTTCCCTGTGAGCTCCTGCACGTGCTGATCTGCAAAGAAATATCAAGACAACCGAGGGCTGTGAAGTTCCCTTTTCCGTTTGGCACAGTAAGGACAAGTTACACAAGCCCAGGAAAAGGGGCCTGGGAGTGACCGGCCCTGAGATGCCTATGCCGGTCAGAAGGTAAGGCTGTCAAACAGAGTTAAGACCCCCAAACCACAGAGGGAAGAGGACACATTTCCTCAAGACTCTCTGATCAAACCAGCAAACCGTCTGGGACCTCCCAGCTGCTTTGAATTTAATAATATTCCTAGGTTTCACAAGTTAATGGCAATTTCATTCATATTTTCAATTCTTCCTGAATCAATATTTTTGCAAACAGCTTTCGGGTCCAGTGTGAAAAATATGCAAACGTATTAATTCCATGTTCTCTTTCCCATATTCTATAAATATCAACATAACCAATCTTCTCAGAGGACCCCAAAATCAAAATGACATCTTTAAAGGGGTCAGAATAATTGTTATGTTTCTATCATTAGTGAAGATTCCATTAATTTTGTAGTCATTTTATTCAACCCAGTAAGGAAATTTAAAATTTCACAGTTGCATTACAATGGAATACTTAAGTATCAAAAAGAGCTGGAACCAAACATGCCATGGACTGATTCCTGCTTTCCCTGGGAGCCGTGCAGTACCCGATGCTTTCCTAATCTGAGAGCGTGATTTCTACTCACTGTCAGGTTCCAGTTGATCTGGGGGATCCTCATGTGAAGGTTGAGACTGAACAGAATCAGCAAGACTCCAGTCACCACAAACGCACTGCAGCTCACAAACTCAAAAAAGTAGAGGCCTTCACACGGGGAGCACTCCATGATGGTCTCTATGCAGATGAACGCGATCAGGGCCAAAATCTGGGAAGAAAATTACAAACACACATGTACGTGTACGTTCAGCACACATCTGTGGACACACATGTCCGCAGCATTTAAATAAAACTCAACCACCACCGCCACATACAGCCCCGGAGTTTTTCCCCTGGGGAAAGCAGTATCATGGTCAGGGATGTGACCTGATCCAATTCTTACCCAAGAACAGGTATAGGGGGCTTAATGAAAGGATCAGATTCCTCATGGGAACAACCAAGCCCCACCACAGGACACTGACACCAGGCTGGTGCCGTGCAGCTCCTCGTGAGGAAGCAAACAGGAACATGCCCTCAGTGGTTTCAGTCTGCCTCTGCCACGAGTAAGTGGACACTGCCTACACACGCTTCTCATGTATAGTCTCCACCACAAGGATGCCAAACATCAAGAGAGCAGGGTCCTGGTGGGATCTGCAACTACCTTGCTGGTTCAGCTGAGGTCACACAGGCTGACTGAGACCCTTGATGGCTTTAGGAGAAGGATTTGTATAACCTCCTTCCCCCATTTAGAAGTCCCATCCCAAAATAAGGCCCACCTAATTAACTCATGAGCCATGCTTTTTAAAAGTTTATCATTGGACTTGATGATAAAGAGACAGCCTGGCAGTTTATAAAAACATTTTAAATCTACAAACAATAGAATCAATTTCTTTCGGAAGGACCAAAGTAACACTCTAGCAGTATGTCCCAAGCGATGAGAGATCACGAAAGCAAACAGGTATCAATGGAAATCACCAGTTTCAAAGGGAGATTTCAGGAACAGGAGGCGGCAGAGGGGCTGAGTTAGTGGCCCTGTGATCAAGGAAAAGTCAGGTGGTCTTACACCTAAAACCACCCCAGTCTTGGGCTCCTGGTCTGTACCCCACTTCCGCAACCGAGCGCCTCGCCGCCCACTACCTGTCAAGCCTGTGCCAGAGCTTCCAGGCCGGACCTCCCCAAAAGTCAAGGAAGCACAGGCAGGCAGCTCTGTGGTTCCAGATTTGTCCTTAGAACCAGCAACGTCAGCATCACCAGGGAGCTTGTTAGAAATGCAGAATCTCTGCCTCCCCTCCTTGACCTCCAGAGTCACAGTCTGCTTTTTGGACAACAACCCTAGATGACAGAAGTGTGGGAAGCATAGGAGGCACAGGCTGCTCTGGGGCCCTTCTCCACCTCCAGGAGTCCCACTCATGCCTTTCAGTGCCACGCTCAGCTCACATCTTCCCCACGCCCTTCCTGATTGCACCTCTCCCCGCCAGACGTGACTGATCCTACCCTCTCCCAGGAAAGCTTGCACGTCTGTGGTTGCATTCCATCTATCACACTTGCCACCATGGATCTCTCTGCCTCCTGAGCTCTTTGAGGGTAGGGGCCAGTCCATCTCCCTCCACTCCCAAGGCACCAAGCTCACTAACCTGCACAAAGCCAGCGAATGGGGGCCCGGGGAGCCTCTTCAAACCCACCCCAACAATTCCTGACGGACTTGTCAGTCTCCACATGAAAGGAAGGGAGGCTCTGCTTTTTCCATGCCTTTCTAACAATATGTGGTCTTTCCATATTTCTATTCTAAGTCAACACGTAACAATTATGGGCCTTACAGCATACTTTGTGCTTCTCCTAATGGCTCTCCTTATAATTCTCTACAGAACCAGACACTTTCATTCTCAATCTGAATTACATGCCTGACTTGCAATTAATTCACAAAGAAAGAGTTCATATAAGGGAAACTCCTAAAAAAATTTCTCTTTCTTTTTTTTTTACCCCTGTAATTGGACCTAGTAATCTTCGGCAAGAAATAACACACATCAGTATAGAGTTACAAATGTCTCTGGTATGCTAACTTCAACCGTATTTGTGTGGGAAGGTAACATCTACATTCTTAAATATTAAAATTAAAATGGTTTCAAGAATATGCAAATCCAATAGGCAATTCAATAAATACAGACAAAATTCCCTGCTCTCTAGCTCATATGCTAATGAAGGAGTTTTTAAAAAGTAGATTAATAATGTAGCATGTTACACAGTGATAAATACAAAGAAGAAAAATCAAAGTAGGGAAGGAGAATGAAATGTAACCAGGCAAGGGTGTTCGAAATTTTAGGCAGAGTGACCACGGAAGGTCTAAGAAGGTTCTAGATTTATTACAAAGGATATTAAAGTATACGACTGAAGAGCCAGATGAAGAGATACACAGGGCAAGGTCCAGAAGGGTCTCAAACACAGGAACTTCCGTCCCCTTGGAGTTTGGAGTGCACACCCCGCCCCCCATCACCTGGATGCGTTTTTGGTTCACCAACCTGGAACATCAATCCTCGAGTTCAAGACTTTTCACAGAGCTTAATCTGGAGCCCCTCCCCTTTTCAGAGGTCAGTGGCTAAGGTTGAAAGTTCCAACCCTCTCATCACCTGGTTGGTTCCCCTGGCAACCAGCCCCCATCCTTAGGAGCTTTCCAAAAGTCATCTCATTAACACAAACTCAGGTGTGGCTGGAAGGGATCTGTTAAGAATATCAAAAATAGGGGACTTCCCTGGTCGCACAGTGGTTAAGAATCTGCCTGCCAATGCAGGGGACACAGGTTCAATCCCAGGTCCAGGAAGATCCACATGCTGCGGAGCAACTAAGCCCGTGCACCACAACTACTGAGCCTGCGCTCTAGAGCCCAGGAGACACAACTACTGAGCCCGTGCGCCTAGAGCCTATGCTCCGCAACAAGAGAAGCCCCTGCTCGCCACAACTAGAGAAAGCCCACATGCAGCAACAAAGACCCAATGCAGCCAAAAATTAAAAAAAAAAAAAAAAAAAGAATATCATTATCAAACACCTCGTATCACTTAGGAAATTCCAAGGGTTTTAAGAGCTCTGTACCAGAAATGGAATGAAGACGAAACATATATTTCATCATTATAAACCACAATATCACAAGTATTCCCATGTATAAAGATACAGATACATAAATACATACATATGCACAACTATATACATACAATAATTTAATCAATCCCCCACTGATAGGTAATTAGGTGGTTTGTAATTAATAAGCTGTACACTTTTTATAAAATTTATTATATTGAAGTATAGTTGATAATGTACTGATTTCTACTGGCAAAGTGATTCAGTTATACATATATTTCCCTGTGCTAAACAGTAGAACCTTGTTGTTTATCCATTCTATATATAATAGTTTGCATCTACTAATCCCAAACTCCCAGTCCATCCCTCCCCTATCCCCCACTCCCCCTTGGCAACCACAAGTCTGTTCTCTATGTCTGTGAGTCTGTTTCTGTTTCATAGATAAGTTTACTTGTGTCATATTTTAGATTCCACATATAAGTGTCAAGAGTGTTCTGCCTATGTTTTCCTCTAAGAGTTTTATAGTGTCCAGTCTTACATTTAGGTCTCTAATCCATTTTGAGTTTATTTTTGTGTATGGTGTTAGGGAGTGTTCTAATTTCATTCTTTTACATGTAGCTGTCCAGTTTTCCCAGCACCACTTATTGAAGAGACTGTCTTTTCTCCATTGTATATTCTTGCCCCCTTTGTCATAGATGAATTGACCATAAGTTCTAGTAAGCAGTATACTTTTTATTTGCCTGCACTTTGGCACAGCAAATCAAATTTCTTCCAGCACATTGAAATCTAACAATCACTGCTGAAGCAAAACCTATCAATTGGCCAATAAGAAAACAGGGACTGGGGGAATTCCCTGGTGGCCCAGTGGTTAGGACTCCATGCTCTCACTGCTGAGGGCCTGGATTCAATCCCTGGTTGGGGAACTATGATCCCACAAGCCACGTGGTATGGGGAAGGAAGGAAGGAAGGAAGGAAGGAGGGAAGGAGGGAAGGAGGGAAGGAGGGAAGGAGGGAAGGAGGGAAGGAGGGAAGGAGGGAAGGAGGGAAGGAGGGAAGGAGGGAAGGAGGGAGGGAGAAATAGGGACTCAAAGTTATACTGGAAGCCAACAACTTCAAAGCACCTAAAGAATCAAAAGTAATTCAACTTATAACAATTCTGCAGTAGACAAATACACAAGGAAAATTGCACAGAGATGTTCAAAAAGATGTAAATAAGGAATTGCTATTGCAGTTGCTAATCGGGAGATCACGGGTGTGCCCTTGAAGAGAGCCCTTTCCGTGTAGCATCTACCAACTGACCAGGAGCAAATATTTGCACAGTTGATAAGTAAACTGATATTAAAACTGTCAGATTTCCACAACTATGGCTAATTATGATTGGCAACATCAAAAAGCGGGGGGTGGGGGGGACATAGCTGGCTGATTAAGGTAACATAAAACTTTAAAAAAATTCATAACCCCCCTGTTACCAGTGGTGGGAGTGAAAACCACCAGGACCCTTCTGAAGGGCTGTGTTAATAACAGCATGGTTCACAGTACATCCCGTTCCCCTCCCTCAGGGCACACTGTAGGGTTGGAGATTTGTGCCCAGTTTCCTGGGGCAGATTTACTCTCAAGATGATGAAGCTTATGCTCCAACATCCCATCCATCACAACTCCTTTTCCCAGGTGGTGATGGAGTAACAGTGGGCGTTTTGGGGATTCAGCAAACTGGAAGTTTTGGGGGTTTAGGATTTTTAAAAAATTATTATTTATTTTTTGGCTGTGTCGGTTCTTAGTTGCGGCATGCGGGCTCCTTGTTGAGGCAGGCAGGATCTTTCACTGCGGCACACGGGCTTCTCTCCAGTTGTGGCGTGCAAATTTTCTCTTCTCTAGTCGTGGCACACAGGCTCCAGGGCGTGTGGGCTCTGTAGTTGCAGCGCACAGGTTCCACAGTGCATGGCCTCTGTATTTGCAGAACGTAGGCTCTAGTTGAGGCACCAGAGCTCAGTAGTTGCAGCACGCGGGTTTAGTTGCCCCGAGACATGTGCTGTCTGAGTCCCCGACCAGGGATCAAACCCACGTCCCCTGCACTGTAAGGCGGATTCTTTACCACTGGACCACCAGGAAAGTCCCGGCTAACTGGAAGCTGAGTGAGAGAGACGGTGAGTTTGGGTTTGGTGGTCACTTTCATGTACGGCTATTGTTAACCTTCCCTCTGATCTGACATCATGAGGAAGAAAAAGGTGCTAAAATTCACAAGATCAATGTGCCTGACAGTACCAAACTAAAAGTGTGGGTGGTGAAGGGGGAATGGGGTTTGAAACATATGGAGCCAGAAGTTAGCATTCTTTAGAAGGAGAATTCTTCAGATCATCAAACGCCCAAAACAGTAAGTGGACAATTCTGTTTTCATTGGTGCCTAAATGGAAGTTGTGCCCTATCAGGAATATATCCAATAATGCAGAGTATGCAATTATAAACGCACTATATACCTTTCCTCCCTTTTCGGTGGGAATCACATGAAATAGAATCTATCATTATTCTGGGGTTCAGGGAATTCCCTGGTGGTCCAGTGGTTAGGACTCCGCAATCTCACTGCCGAGGGTCTGAGTTCAATTCCTGGTTGGGGAACTTAGATCCCACAAGCCATGCGATGCGGCCAAAAGAAGAAAAAAAAAAAAAAACACATTAAAAGAAGAAATTCCAGCAGTGATACTATAAAGAGCAACTACATATATGTGGGAGATTATTACAATTTATGCATCCCCATGTATCAGATCACATCATAAAGTACCTGACAAATCTTGAACTGATAAAGTCTGACAGTCCCCAATAAAATGGCACACAAAGTTGCCTCCAACGAATGGAAATGGCCTGAAGAAACAAATGTTCCAATGACAACCTCCTACACACTCATCAGTAAGTTGATGTATGCAGTGTAAGAGTATATTGATTGTGTAATGATGGTGCTCAATACAATGGAGTGGCAAACTAAAACTTGAGTTGTTCTTGTGTACCCCTAGATTTCAGATCGATTTTGTCTACTTTTTCAGAATTAACTGATCATACTAAAATTCAAATACCATCGATCTTAGTGGAGGCCAAAAGTAAAAACAGAAAGAAAACACTTTTAGAATTTGTAATTTTGTATGCTTCTCATTCTTAAATAGTCATTATTGCACCCAGTTTTATATTTTTAATTTCCTATCTTTTTCCTTAGAGTGGGTCTCCAAAGTCATATGAGTCTCCAGCCTCTCAAAACCTGGCTCTGCTTCTGACTGTGGGCAATCAAAGGTGAGTGGATAAGATACGTTACTTCTGGCAGCAGCCTTCAGGAACTGTGAGCCATTTCACCACGCTCCCTCCCCCGCCAGCCAGCAGTGTTCCTGGTGGGGGGGACCTCTGAGTAAGGCTGATGGGCAGCCAGCTCCCAACTGACCTGAGATGAGTGTGTAACATAGGGGAGAAGGAAACCTCCCTTGGGTTAAGTCATGGAGATTTTAGGTTTGTTTGTTACTTCGGCATAATCCAGCTCATGCCGACTAGGAAGGGCACCTTGGCACAATGTTAAATTTGCACAACAGGTCCTGGGTATTTAGTACAAAACTGCAAATTTTTACAGGATGAATGTTACCACGCCACTCACTCTTAAAGACACCCGATCCAAATGGCTTTACAGACCAATTCTTAACAGACTGTCAAGGTAAAGATACTGCCTATGTTATTTATATATTTATTTATTTATTTATTTTTGGCTGCATTGGGTCTTCATTGCTGCACGCAGGCTTTCTCTAGTTGCGGTGAGCGGGGGCCACTCTTTGTTGCGGTGCACGGACTTCTCATTGCAGTGGCTTCTCTTGTTGTGGAGCACGGACTCTAGGCGCGTGGGCTTCAGTAGTTGTGGCTCACGGGCTCAGTAGTTGTGGCATGCGGGCTCAGTAGTTGTGGCGCACGGGCTTAGTTGCTCTGTGGCATGTAGGATCTTCCTGGACCTGGGATCGAACCTGTGTCTCCTGCATTGGCAGGCGGATTCTTAACCACTGCACCACCAGGGAAGTCCATGCCTGTGCTATTTAAACTAACAAAGAAAAGCATAAAATATTTGGAATTTCTGGGATTTATCTGTGTGGTAGGACTGTGGATAGATTTTTTTTTTAACTTAGGCTTCTATTATTTTCCAAAAATTCTACGAGTACATGTTTTTATTTTAAAAATGAAATAATTTTATGTATATAAACACTTTGGGGAAACATCCAGATTTATTATGAGTTACGTGTTAGTGACCTCTAAGAATCATTCCTTATTTGTTTTGAAACCATTCATGAATATTTTAAAATGACATTATATACTTTAATGGAAAATGAAAGTCGCTCTCCAAATCCATGTCAGTCCCATTTCTTTATCAGAAGAGTTCATCATCTCCAAGGCCTCCCTGACCTCAGACCATCCTGTTTCCTGGCCACCATTGCACTTTTAGTGCAGGGAGTGGGCACGTAAGAAACAGGGCAGCCTTCTATATATATATAAAATAGATAAACAACAAGGATGTACTGTTTAACACAGGGAACTATAGTCAATATCTTATAATAACCTATAATGGAAAAGAATCTGAAAAAGAATATATATACATATCTGAACCACTTTGCTGTACACCTGAAACTCACACAATATTGTTCGCTTAATTTAAAATAAATAATTCACACTGTATTTATTTCAGTAAAAAAAAACAGTGTCACTTTTTCCAACTTCTGAAATACTGTCCATTGTTTTTTTTGTTGTTGTTCTCACTTACAAATAAATCAAACTGTATTTCAGTAAAAAAGAAAAAAACAATTAAATATAAATTTCTTTTAACAAAAAAAAAAGGAAAAGAAAAAGGGCAGCCTTACTCTCACCAATGGGATGGCAAGGACCCTCCCCGCATGCCTCCCAAGTGAACAGTACTGTCCTGGGTATCAATGAAGGCATCTTGGAAGGTTAGACAAAAATCCTAACCTTCCTTGATCACCAGTTTATCAAAGGATTTAATGAAGCTCATTTAAAAATACACCTGCAAACAAAACTCACAGTATTTAAAAACAATTTTCAGGGGACTTCCCTGGTGACGCAGTGGTTAAGAATCCGCCTGCCAATGCAGGGGACATGGGCTCAAGCCCTGCTCCGGGAAGACCCCACATGCCACGGAGCAACTAAGCCCGTGTGCCACAACTACTGAGCCTGCGCTCTAGAGCCCACGAGCCACAACTACTGAGCCTGCGTGCCACAACTACTGAAGCCCACGTGCCTAGAGCCTGTGCTCCACAACAAGAGAAGCCACAGCAATGAGAAGCCCGTGAACCACAACGAAGAGTAGGCCCCGCTGACCGCAACTAGAGAAAGCCCGCACACAGCAACGAAGACCTAATGCAGACAAAAATAAATAAATAAATTGGGGGGAAATAAATAAAATAAAAACAATTTTCAGGACTCTTAAAAACCACCAGGTGCAAAAATGACTCTCCACTTGAAGATGTCTGTCACAACGTGAATCTGTGGTGGCTCCTATGCAGCCAGACAACTTCTTCAGTGACCCTGACAGCTCGGTGGCACCTGGGGGCTTGCTGTGCTCAAAGTCTGTTCCAACCCAGCCAACACACCCCATGATACACGCGAAGACAGGTAACTAACCAGGTACCAGGAGCTCAGGGAAGGGTTGAGGTTTGGAAGGCAGAGGGTCACTGAGAGTTTGGGGAACAGCAGAAGGCTCTAGAAGGCTTCCTGGAGAGCACTGGACTCAGTGATGTTAGAGAAAAAGCAAGAGAGGAACATTTGTGCATGGTAGTGCCTAGCCTTCCAACTGAGTTCCTTGGTTGGGGGTGAGGTGGAGGGTAGGGACAGAACCCAGCCCCTCACCCAAGTACCTTTGTTTTAGAGGTTCTTAAACTCTTCTGACCAAAGAACAGGACACCTGTTAACAGTCTCCTGAACCAACACTACAGGAAGCATAGCTTGCAAATCAGCAGTCTGGTTTATACACTGGGAAAATATTTCTGTTGTGCTTTTTAAAAAGAAACTTTTTTTAAGTTTGAAAACTGTGGCAGTCTGACCCTTCCAGTTGCAGAGAAGCAGTCCTGAATTTGCACAGTGTGCTTCGGTGTGGTCCCCATGGCCACCCACCTTTGGGTTTTCTCACGCTAAGCCCCATGCTGTTTCCATCATAACAACATCCCTCCTGGTCTTGGGGTCCTCACAGCACATCGGCATATTAACAGTTCTGAAAAGGCTCATAGTAAAAAAAAAAACCTGTTTACCTTTATTTGATGTGCGGATTATGTTACCTGAACACAGAATGTTTTTATTCCTCAGCACACCTATTAATACTACATAGCGGAAAAAAGAAACTACTACATAGTGGTGTTTGGAGAGAAATGAGTTAGGGAAACACAAAAAGCATGTGCTGGTCAGTATTCAACTTTGTCAGGTCATACACAATTTAAACTCACAGACTAAAATACAGAAGCTCATTTACTCAGCAGGGTAGCAACTAGTAAGGACCCTGTTAACTGAGTGATACACACACACACACACACACACACACACAGAGCAAGGTCCAAAGTACCTTCAAAATCAGACCAAACTCTAATCAGCTCTAGCACGTTCAAAATTAAAATGTCTCTCTTCCACCAGTACTGAAAAATTATTTGAGAGATGAGACATGGCTTGTATTTAGCCACAAAGATCCAACAGGCAAGTTGTTAAAATGCCACTTCTGGAAGACCCCACGATGTGCAGAAGAGAGAACCCAGAGAGGGCAGCAGAGCGCACTTCAGGAAGCAGCTCCGTTCTTATCCCTCACAGTGGATGCTTAGACTGGGTCCTGGGGCCAGAACTGCAGAAGAGGCACAGGAGCCCTTTCCCTTCCATCTTTCTGAGTCTGGAGGCCAAGGAATTGAAGTTGCTCTATATAGGGCCAAACAACAGATCACCTTAAAGCGTAAGCTCCCAGGCCAGAAGCCATGCGGCCTGATCTGCAAAGGGTCTCAAATAACTAGCTGTGCAGTGCCAGGCACCTCAGATTGACAACGGCTTGCATTTAGGGAGCATCACTAATGTAATTAGGATGCTCTCAGGCCCTGTGCTGGGCACGGTCCATTTGTCATCTCTGATGCTCATGACCACACCTCCATGGTGTGGCCCAGAAGCTCTGTCCCAGGCCCCAAAGGTAGTTTCTCCACATACCTCGTTCTTCTATACCAGATGCCTAATGATTGATTTATCCAGGGTCTAGAACCTCCCCACACCCTTGGCCATGGGAAAAAGCATCAGTGTATAATTTCTCTTCAATGAACACAGCAGGAGACCCGGGGAGCCAGTGTCACGCAGGTCTCTGACAAAGCACACAACTTGATTACTCAAAGGGATCTAACAACAGTAACGTCTCACTTTTTTTAAGCAAAATAATCCATGAGTTGCTCCGCTCAAGGGACGCCATCCCATGAGGAAGGGAGATTTAAGGTATTACCCTCCTCTCCCCTGAGACAATAGAGCAATGAGCAAATATTTTTTAGTTCTGAAACAAAGGAGCTAATTACAGGTGTAAGTTATTTAACCTTCAATCAATACTTTTTGCGCATGATCTTTGGTTCCATTGTTTTTCTCCAGCTAAGTAAACAGTGTCCAAGGTACGGATTTGAGAGATGCAGAGAATTAAAAGAAAACTACCTGCTCTGGAAATGCAGGGACTCCCCCAGGAGCTACAGCCACCCAGGCCAGCAGGGAACACTAATTAGGCAGTAGTTAAGCAAAGGAGCCAAGGGGCAGAGGCAAATACGTTCCTGATTGTTGAGAAGGAAGAGATGAGGACAAAAGAGAGGGAGGCTGCCAAGGGCTCCGGGCAGTCAGAAGAAAAGAGGGGACCAGAGAGGCCAGTTCTGCCAGCCACACTCCAGGCTGTGGTCACTTCAAACCTCTGAGGGCTTTGTTTTTGACTGAGGACAGAAGGACTCAGGCTGTTGCTGCTCCAGGGAGCTGTCTGTTGGTTGGTCTGAGCGTGGCCCAATGTCACAAGGCCCACTTCAGCCAGTGCTCTGACATGTTTTTCAAGCTGGGTTCTCCTGTGTAAATAATTTTGCTATTTTGGAATCCTAAAGCCATATGTAAGTTAGGAGCTGAACTCAGCAGACTGCATTTCGATTTCTTTTTCTGGCAAGACTCTCACCTTTCACATAAATTATTATACTTAACAGCATAAGCGAGCTCTAATGCACACGTATTAAACCCCCACGTCACTTGTTGGCAACGGCTGGCCATAGCCTATGACCGTCTCAGACAAATTAAAATAGGCTTATTTGGGGACATCCAACAACTTAAAGCACACACACAGTATTATCCAATGAAGTGCAAAACACATTTCCTTGTTTTTTTTAAAAAAAAAAAGTCTTGAAAACTTTATTATGTGGTTGATGATATAACTGCACATGATTTCAGAAAACCACAGGACGGTCAGCATCTTTTTTGCCAAAAGAATGCCCACAACATTCTACTGCAAATGCCATCCTGGCCAAAAAGCTACATTTTCAGACCATTTAAATTAGTAATGGAGCAAAAAAAATGCACATGTAGAGGACACAGGAAACAAGCGCCTTCAAACCATACACATCTGAAGATGTTTAACTACACTGCTGGCATTTGGACTTTCTTCTCCCCCTTCCTTTCTCATATCCTAGCTTCACGCATGAAGCTGAAATCCCGGGAAGCAGTGTCACATCCCCAAAGTGATTCAAAAGTAGAACGCAACCCCCACCCCCACCCCACCCCCACACACACACCCCCGCTCCTTGCTCTCTCTGCTTTAATTCCCGGGCGTCTCCCGGCCCCAACATCTCTGACAAACCACCTTGACAGATGGGAAAAAGGGGACAGCTTTTCTCAGTGAATGAGAAACCAGCAGGCCATGAGCAGCTTTTTGCTAAAGATTAATTTAGGCCAAAATAGCGACCTGCATAATTTAAGAGGCCAGGAGGACGTGCGCCTAGAAAACCCAACTCAGCCTTAAGATCTACAGCCGTAAAGGCCCCCAGCACCTCAGCATCATCCAACTGAGGAAGGGTCCCACAGGAGAGGAGGCAACTTAAGTGGCCGAAGCCCAGGGCCCTGCACACAGATTCAGAGACTTAAGAGACTCAGGTACCTTCCTCCACACCTTAGCACACAAATCAAAGCACTACGGTTCAGCAGAGTCTTTGTAAACTGGTGTCCCTAGCGCCACAGACAATAAGGACAGTGCCCCTAGAATGTGTGATCCGGTGGCCCTCCTAAAAAAAAAACAACATTTGCTGAGTCCTTTTACTGTGGGTCAAATGCTGTGCTGGGCACTGTCACAAGATTCTCCCCTTTTATTTAACCTCCATCCAATCCTGGGAGGAACATGGTTGGTTTGCTTGGTTATTTTTTGTTTGTTTGTTTGTTTGTTTTGCGGTACTCGAGCCTCTCACTGTTGTGGCCTCCCCCGTTGCAGGGCACAGGCTTGCACAGGACGCGCAGGCTCAGCGGCCATGGCTCACGGGCCCAGCCGCTCCGCGGCATGTGGGATCTTCCCGGACCGGGGCACAAGCCTGTGTCCCCTGCATCGGCAGGCGGACTCTCAACCACTGAGCCACCAGGAAAGCCCCGGTTTGCTTGTTTTTAATTGAGATGTAATTCACCCATATCATAAAAATCATCCATTTAAAGTGTACATACAATTCAGTGGTTTTTTAGCATATTCAAAGTTATGCAACCATCACCATTATATAATTGCAGGACATTTTCATCACCTCAAGAGAAAAATCCTTTTTTGTTTGCTTGTTTGTTTTTTATTTATTTTATTTATTTTTGGCTGCGTTGGGTCTTCGTTGCTGCGCGCGGGCTTTCTCTAGTTGTGGCGAGCGGGGGCTACTCTTCATTGCGGTGCGCGGGCTTCTCATTGTGGTGGCTTCTTTTGTTGCGGAGCACGGGCTCTAGGCGCGCGGGCTTCAGTAGTTGTGGCACATGGGCTCACCAGCTGTGGCTCACGGGCTCTAGAGCACAGGCTTCAGTAGCTGTGGCACACAGGCTTAGTTGCTCCACAGCATGTGGGATCTTCCCAGACCAGGGCTTGAACCTGTGTCCCCTGCATTGGCAGGTGGATTCTTAACCACTGTGCCACCAGGGAAGTCTCAGGAGCATCGTTTTTAATCCCCATGCTATTGATGAGGAAAATGAGGGAACCATGTTAAGCACCCCATCCAGAATCATAAAGTCTCCAGCAGAGCTGAGGTGAAACCCAGTCCCTGAAGCCCTCACAGCACTGGCTGCCACAGCACTGATCACCCCTCCATCCACCCGTGGCTTCCGCCACTCCCTTCCCGTCCTACCAGCCCGCAAACGGTGGGTGCTCCCCAGGGCTTTCCCTCTGCTGCTTCTCACCAGATAAGTGTACCCAACAGATTTCCCTGATCCTGACTCCCACTGCCAAATCTACTTCTCTAGTCTGAGCCCCGGATCCAGGCTGCAATACTGTCCCACTGGGCATCTCCACCTAAATGCTCCCAGGCACCCACAAATGTGAGAGCAGAAATCTCCTTCCCTGATGCAGTCAATGGCACCACCAGCCATTAGCAATAGCACTCAGCATAGTAGTTAAAGAGCTGGGACTCTGGAGTCTCACAATCCTGAGTTCTGATTTCAGCTCTGCCACTTATTAGCTCTGTGCCCTGGGCACACTGCTTCTCTTCTCTGGGCCTCTATGGCTGCTTCGAGGATCAAACGTAAGACATTTAGCGCCACGCCCAGCACACAGTGAGTGTTAAGTAAATGGAAGCTGTTGTCATTACTATGTGAAAGGTCCAGCAGAACTCAGATACAGCCTCTGTCTTCACCAAGCTGACTCTTGTGGGGAAATGTGCCCATGTTGTAACATATGTCAGAATTTCCTTGTGAAGGCCGAATGATATTCCATTACATGTATATACCACACTCTGTTTATTCATTCATCTGTTGATGGACACTTGGGTTGCTTTTACCTCTTGGCTACTGTGAATAATGTTGCTATGAACATGGCTGTAGAAATATCCATTTGAGTCCCTGCTTTCAATTCTTTTGAGTACATACCCAGAAGTAGAACTGCTGGGTCACACAGTAATTCTACATCTAATTTTTAGGAGTCAACAATTTAAGCTCAGGGCTTCCCTGGTGGCGCAGTGGTTGAGAATCTGCCTGCCAATACAGGGGACACAGGTTCGAGCCCTGGTCTGGGAAGATCCCACATGCCACGGAGCAACTAGGCCCGGGAGCCACAACTACTGAGCCTGCGCGTCTGGAGCTTGTCCGCAACAAGAGAGGCCGCAACAGTGAGAGGCCCATGCACCGCAATGAAGAGTGGCCCCCGCTCACCACAACTAGAGAAAGCCCTCGCACAGAAACGAAGACCCAACACAGCCAAAAATAAATAATAAATAAATAAATAAATAAAAATTTAAGCTCAACATCACTAATCATTAGAGAAATGCAAATCAAAACTACAATAAGGTATCACCTCACACCAGTCAGAATGGCCATCATCAAAAAATATACAAACAATAAATGCTGGAGAAGGTGTGGAGAAAAGTGAACCCTCTTGCACTGTTGGTGGGAATGTAAATTGACACAGCCACGATGGAAAACAGTATGGAGGTTCCTTAAAAAACTAAAAATAGAACTACCATATGACCCAGCAATCCCACTACTGGGCATATACCCAAAGAAAACCATAATTCAAAAAGACGCATGCACCCCAGTGTTCATAGTAGCATTATTTACAATAGCCAGGACATGGAAGCAACCTAAATGTCCATCAACAGAGGAATGGATAAAGATGTCGTACACATATACAATGGAATATTACTCAGCCATAAAAAGGAATGAAATTGGGTCATTTGTAGAGACATGGATGAACCTAGAGAATGCCATACACAGTGAAGTAAGTCAGAAAGAGAAAAGCAAATATCATATAATGCATATGTATGGAATCTAGAAAAATGGTATAGATGATCTTATTTGCAAAGCAGAAATAGAGACACAGACGTGGAGAACAAATGTATGGATACCAAGGGGGAAAGGGGTGGAGTGGGAGGAACTGGGAGACTGGGATTGACACATATACATTATTGATACTATGCATAAAATAGACAACTGACGGGAACATATTGTATAGCACAGGGAACTCTACCTAATGCACTGTGGTGACCTAAATGGGAGGGAAGTCCAAAAGGGAGGCTGATTGTATGGCTGATTCATTTTGTTGTGCAGTGGAGGCTAACACAACATTGTAAAGCAACCACACTCCAATAAAAATTAATAACATAAATAAATAATTAAAAATAAAAATAGCTGTATCCATTGAAAAGGGCTAGAAACAATAACTCAATAACAATGAGCACCTCAAGTGCCCAGAACAAGGTCCTAAATATTATTTCCCACTAACGAACGGAAACTTCTTGGAGAAATGACTGATTCCAGGTCTGGGACAGGACGTACACAAGACAAGCATATCAGAAAGTGAGGATGCTATTAAAGACTACTGAGACTGAGTCAGAAGGACACAAGTGAACTCGAAGGGGCTGCCAATGGCCAACAAGAGGACAATATAAGCATCAAAGTATTTATTTATTCATTTATTTATTTAATTAAAATAACATCCAAATCTTGGTTTCTAAATACCATTCTTTTTCACTGAAAGGAACCAGGGCTCCTTGGAGAATTGCAGGGCTGAGGAAGAAGAGTCTGAGATGAGCTTGGAAACCTTGTGTTAGAGAATGAAGGGAACATGTGTAAAGGACATTGGAGCCAATTCAAAGGGGCTCTCATTGGCCAAATCCAGGACAATTCGATCATCAAAATAAATAATGATAATTAAGTATTAAAACCCACGACTAAAATATGAACTCATGAGTCCACACTGATATAAACAAACAGGGAAGAAGGGAAAACTCTTCTGTAAGACTGAAAATCCTGTTAATAAATACAGAAAGAACAATGGATTTATAAAATTGCCATTTGGCAGCCATCATAACAATACTTGATTCAAGCAAGAATCATCAATGGATATTAAAACCACTGAGTGAAATGCTGGAGAAATTACAGGATATTTACATGGTCTAAAAGTAGCTCTCCACAAAAATACTTACTAATTACATAGGAAAAAACAGTAACCTCACAGTAGGGAAGCCTGGAAGACATCATTTTAACTAAGTTAAGATCACCAGCGAAGGAACGAATCTGTATCATTTGCTTCTAATACCGTGGACTGAAAAGAATACCTCTGTGGTATTCCTGACAATACTACAAAACAAACAGAATCTAAACAGGAGAATACGTCAGACAAACCCAAATTAAGGGACATTCTACAAAATAACTGGCCTGTATTCTTCCAAAATGTCAATGTCATGAAACACAAAGGCTCCAGACCAAAGGAGATTAAAGAGACATGACAAGTGAATGCAACACCAATCCAGGACTTTCTTGTACTATAAAGAACAGTTTTGAGACAACCAGGGAACAAGACTAAGGTGTATAGTTTAGCAATAGTATTGTATCAACGTTAATTTCCTGACTTCTATCATTGCACTACGGTTACTTAAAAAGTGGTCTTGTCTTTAAGGATTCTGAAGTATTTAGGCATAAAGAGCCATCAAGTCTGCAACATATTCTCAAAAGACTTAAAATATTATAAAAATATACATATGGGGCTTTCCCTGGTGGTGCAGTGGTTGAGAGTCCGCCTGCCGATGCAGGGGACACAGGTTCTTGCCCCGGTCCGGGAAGATCCCACATGCCGCTGAGCGGCTGGGCCCGTGAGCCATGGCCGCTGGACCTGCGCGTCCAGAGCCTGTGCTCCGCAACGGGAGAGGCCACAACAGTGAGAGGCCCGCATACCGCAAACAAACAAACAAGCAAAAAACAACATATACACGTGTACATACACACATATAAACAGGAAAATAGAAAGGATGAAGCAAATGTGGTAAAAAGTTAACATTTGGAGAATCTAGGTAAGAGTATACATCATTCTGTACTCTTGCAACCTTTATGTAGTACTGAAATTATTTCAAAATAAAGTATTTTTAGATGACCACAAAATACTGAGATATATTAAATACATAAAAATTCACAAGTTTGTATGGACATTACCAGGGGGAAAAGCCCATTGTTCATTCACCTTTGGAAGTTGCTAACGCATCAGCTTGTTATTACGAAAACTGATAAATAAAGGAAAAGAATCAAGCATGTACCTTGCCTTTCCTGTACAAACTGTATTTCAGGGTAATCAAATGGATAATGAGGGAAAGTTCCTTACAGAATTCCAGCTAATAAATGCAGAAGGATGGATAGATTTAGAAAATCACCATTTTGTAATGGACAAAGGCCAGAGTTTCTCAATCCATTTGAAAACTAGAAGATGTTAACTTTGCTGGACTCAACCAAAAAGCTTTTTTTTCTGTCTGCTCACTTATCAAAATCATTCTTCTATCTTCCATTTGAGTCATCCTCCACGAAAGCTTTCTCTGGCTCTTTCTTCCGCCCAAACCAGTCTTCTCTCTCTCTCTGATTTCCTGTAGCTCTTGGTCTATACCAGTGGTTCACATCCTTGGTGCACTGGGGGATCGTTTCAAAATTCTGATACCCGGGTTTCCCTGGTGGTGCAGTGGTTGAGAGTCTGCCTGCCAATGCAGGGGACGCGGGTTCGTGTCCCAGTTTGGGGGGATCCCACGTGCCGCGGAGCGGCTGGGCCCGTGAGCCATGGCCGCTGAGCCTGCGCGTCCGGAGCCTGTGCTCCGCAGCGGGAGAGGCCACAACAGTGAGAGGCCTGCGTACCGCAAAAAAAAAAAAAAAAAAAAAAAAATTCTGATACCCACACTGTACCCACCCTGTACTCCAGTACAAGGTTTTTGCAAACTCAGCACTACTGACACTGTGGGCCAGATCATTTGTTGTAGGGATGGTCCTGTGCACTGCAGATGTATAAGCAGCATCCCTGGCCTCTACCCTCTAGATGCCAGTACTCACTCCAACCCCAGTGGTGACAACCAAAAACTGTCTCCAGATATTGTCAAATGTCCCCTGGGGGATGGCGGCAAAACCTCCTCCCACCTCCAATGGGGACCAGTGACCTAGGCCACGCTCATTAATGGCTGTTAGGCTACTAGGTAAAAGGATGATGAGGAATTTTAAATAGATAGATCAGACATCAGACTCACAACACTTGCATCTGAAACCAAGTCCCCCTAAAACTGAGTTCCCCTGCAGAGTTTATGATTAACCTCTCTATCCAAAACTTTATGCCCTTTCTTGTCTCGCCCCTGTTCCCCTCGGGACTGAGGAGTGTCAGAGAAAAGGGGGGACTGAAACCAAGCAGGACTCTGCAGGACTTTCCTGGGTACAAAAGCCCCTCTGTGCCCCTGGTTCTTGTTTGTAGAAGAAGGCTTTAGTCTCCTAGGTCTTCTGAAGAGCAGACTCAACAGTTACTAATTAGAGAAAAGAGGGAATGCAGAAACAAAGGAAAAGCAGTTAAGCAAGAAAAGTAATGATGGCTTTTTTTTTTTTTTTTTTTTTTGGCTGTACCACATGGCTTGTGGGATCTTAGTTCCCTGACCAGGGACGGAACCCACGCCCTCAGCAGTGAAAGCGTGGAGTCCTAACCACTGGACCGCCAGGGAATTCCCAATCATGACTTAAACAATAGTTCAGAGGTAAAACAGAGTCTTCCTCAAGGGATATAGATAACAATCTGATGCATACCTTTGAGTTAGTCTGCAGAAAACTAAGATCCATACCCAGGTGGAGTTTGGTGACTACATGTAGTTCACAAGCACGGAGCCCCCAGACTGGCGATTAAGATTTCCAAAACATCACCCTGTTACCACCAACTAATCAGAAGAAAGTCCATGAGCTGATCATGCACCCTGCAACCCTCACCCCTAATGTAAGCAGATAGGGTGGGGGATGGGGGTCTCTGGAGAAAGAAAACAAGGCATGGTTTTCTTGACATAAGAGAAGCCGTTTTTGACCTAAGCCATTCTGTGATCTAAGCCTGGGCACAATGCTTGCCCTTGAACAGGTCTCATTATTAATGATCTTAAGGGAACAAAAGAATGCAGAAACACACAACTGTTAGCTGGCAAGAGAAGTAACAGTAGCAAAGATAATTTACCAGTTGTAAAGACTCCCAGTTTTGTTTCAATGATAAAGATTAGCCTGAAGTGCTCAAGCACCAGATGGGCTGGAACCTAAGGGATGATGAGGTTGACCTTTTCTGACCCTTGAGATTTCAATCAACTAAAGCTTGGACCCTGTCTACCACCCAAGCCCATTCATGAATATGCATGAACCCTTAGCTTAAAACTTCCCCAGTTATGTTGTTGGAGGGGGAAATACTGCCTTGGGAAAGATCCCTGGTGTTCTCCCTATTCGCTGCAAATAATAATGAATCCTTCTTTCTCCCAGTCTTGGCTTGGCTGTGTCTTTTGGTTTGACACCCACCAAGAGGCAAACCCAGTTTTTCGGGTAACACTAATGTTGCTTTTTAAAACCCTTCCTGAAAGCCACTGGGGAGTTTGGGTCTTTTGAGGATGAGCTGCCCGTTCTCCTTGCTTGGCACCCTGCTATAAATGTTGTACTTTCCTTCACCACAACCCAGTGTCAACAGATTGGCTTTGCTTGGTGTTGGTTCCGTACCACACCCACCAATCAGCCTCTTGTCTCTAAAAAGTGAGTCAGTGAGACCCTACTGCCTTCTGATGTGGAGGCAGTAGGCCATACACAGCAGTACCTATAAAGCTTTCTTGCAGGCCCCCTCCCCCCAAATCAAGCCTCTAGAGTCAACCAGCTTACAGGAAATAGAAGAGTTAGAGAAACGTGTTAAAACTGCACTAGAGGGGCCATCAGCCAAATCCAAAATGTGGGAAATTCTACATAACAAATTAGCTCATTTCATCAACAAATAAACAGCATAAAAGGAGAGGGAAGCTGTTGCAGACTAAGAGAGATTAAAAATACAAAGCAACAGAAGCAATGTGTGGATCTTGTTTAGATCCTAATTCATTCAAACCAAAAAGGTATTTTTGAGACCACTGGAGAAGAATGTACACATACTGGATATTAAATGATACTAAGGAATTAAGATTATTAATTATTTAGATGTGATAACTGTGAATGTATCATTTGGGGAAAACCATCTTTAACTGTTAGGGACGCATACTAAGCATTTACAGTTGAAATGCTATGGCATCTGAGACTTGCTTTAAAATACTACAGCCAAAAAAAGGAGAGGAGTTGAAGAAACAAAAATGCAAAATGTTGATAGCTGTTGAAGCTGGGTGAAAGGTATACTAGCTGATGGTTAATTTTATGTGTCAACTTGAGTGAGTCACAGGGCTCGAGTCACAGGGCGCCCAAATTAAACATTGTTTCTGCGTGTGTCTGTGAGGGTGTTTCTAGGTGAGATTAGCATTCGAATCAATTGAGTAAAGCAGACTGCCTTCCCCAGAGTGGTTGAGCACCATCCAGTCTGTTAAGGGTCTGTATAGAATAAAAGAGGAAGGGGGATTTGTCTCTTTTTCCTGCCTCACTGTTGAGCTGGGACATCTCATCACATCTTTTCCTGCCCTTGGACTCATCATCAGCCCCGCTGGTTCTCAGGCCTTCAGACTCGGAGTAAATGACACCACTGGCTTTCTTGGGTCTTTAGCTTGCAGATGACAGATCAAGGAACTTCTCGGCCTCCATAACCACATGAACCAACTCCTCATAATAAATCTTTTATATGCTACTGGTTCTGTTTCTCTGGAGAACCCCGATTAATACTAGTAAATGTTTGAAAGTTTCCATAATAAAAAGTTAAATTTTAAAAGAATATTGAGGGACTTCCCTGGTGGCGCAGTGGTTGAGAATCTGCCTGCCAATGCAGGGGACATGGGTTTGAGCCCTGGTCTGGGAAGATCCCACATGCCGTGGAGCAACTAGGCCCGTGAGCCACAATTACTGAGCCTGCGCGTCTGGAGCTTGTGCTCCGCAACAAGAGAGGCCGCGACAGTGAGAGGCCCGCGCACCGCGATGAAGAGTGGCCCCCGCTCGCCGCAACTAGAGAAAGTCCTCGCACAGAAACGAAGACCCAACACAGCCAAAAATAAATAAATAAATTATATATACATAAAATAAATAAAATTAAATTAAAATTTTTAAAAATAAAAAGAATATTGAAGGACATATCCAGAATATATAGAGGACTCTCAAATCTTTACAATAAGAAAACAATTCATGGGAGTTCCCTGGTGGTCTAGTGGTTAGGATTTGGCACTTTCAGTGTTGCGGGCTGGGTTCAGTCCCTGGTCAGGAAACTGAGATCCCACAAGCCAGGCAGCGTGGCCAAAAAATAAATAAATAAATAAAATAGAAAGAAAGAAAGGGAGGGAGGGAGAAACGGAGAGAGAGAGAAAGAGACAGAGAAAGGAAGAGATGAAAGAAAGGAAAGAAAGGAAAGGAAAGGAAGGGAGGGAGGGAGGGGGGTAGGGAGGGACGGAGGCAGAAAGGAAGAAAGAAAGGAAGAGAGAGAGAAAGGAAACAACCCAATTAAAAGGTGGGTAGAAGGAACTTCCCTGGTGGTCCAGTGGGTAAGACTTTGTGCTCCCAATGCAGGGGGCCTGGGTTCAATCCCTGGTCAGGGAACTAGATCCTGCATGTATGCCACAACTAAGAGTTCGTATGCCGCAACTAAGAAGTCTGCATGCTGCAACTAAGACCTGGTGCAGCCAAAGTAAATAAATAAATATTAAAAAAAAAAAGTGGGTAGAAGATATGAACAGACACTTCATGAAAGAAGATACCAAGATGGCAAATAAGCACAAGAAAAGATCCTTAACATAATTAGCCACTAGGGAAATACAAACTAAAATCACAATGACATGCCACTTCACACTCACTACAATGGCTATAATTTTTAAAAATTTTAAGTCAATATCCAGTGATGGTAAGGTGCAAAAGTGACTAGGACTCTCATACAGTACTGGTAAGGATGTAAAATAGTACAGCCACTCCGAAAATGTCTTGGCAGTTTCTTATAAAGTCAAACATACACTTGCCATATGGCCCAGTAACCCCCCTCCTAGGTAACTGCCCTAGAGAAATGGAAATTATGATCCTATACCTAAATGTAAATGTTCATAGCAGCTCTATTTATAATCGCCCCCAAACTGGAAACAATCCAAATGTCCTTCAGTGGGCAAATGGATAAGCAAACAGTGGTATGTCCATAAAATGGAACACTACTCAGCAATAAAAAGGATCAAACCGGGCTTCCCTGGTGGTGCAGTGGTTGGGAGTCTGCCTGCCGATGCAGGGGACGCGAGTTCGTGCCCGGGTCCGGGAGGATCCCGCATGCCGCGGAGCGGCTGGGCCCGTGAACCATGGCTGCTTAGTCTGCGCATCCTGCGCGTTTGGAGCCTGTGCTCCACAACAGGAGAGGCCACAACGGTGAGAGGCCCGCGTACCGCAAAAAAAAAAAAAAAAAAAAAGGATCAAACCATTGATACGTGTAGCAACATGGAAGAATATCTCAAATACACGATGCTAAGTGAAAAAAGCCAGGCTCAAAAGGCTACACACTGTATGATTCTATTTACGTGACATTCTGGAAAAGGCAAAACTACAGGGATCGAAAAAAGATCACTGGTTGCCAAGGCTTGGATCGAAGTAGAGAGAGGGACTGACAACAAAACTGCAGCATGAGACAATTTTGAGGGGTGATGAAAGCATTCTGAGCTATGCAGTGATGGACACATGGATATATGTTTGTCAAAATCAGAACTGTACACTATAAAAAGTGAATTTATTGTATGTAAATTAAAAATAAAGAAAAACAGAAAAAAGAAAATGCTATGAAGCCTGTTGGTAAAGAGAGGCATGTATAAAATTGTTGTGTTATAAATCAATTTGTAGTTAGTGTGCGTGTATTTGTGCATGTGTATGTACACACCCATATTTACACATGTTAATAAATACACACACAGACAGAAGTATTATATGTGCAGTGTGAATAATGCTCATCTCTGATTAGCCAGATTCCAGGAAACTTGTTTTCTTCTTTTAACTTACTGATGTTTTCTGATTTTTTTTCTAAAATAAATTAGTATTGCTTTTATTATTTCTTTTTTAAAAAATAAATTTATTTATTTATTTGTTTTTATCTTTGGCTGTGTTGGGTCTTCATTGCTTCGCAAGGGCTGTCTCTAGTTGCGGCGAGCAGGGGCTATTCTTTGTTGCAGTGCGCGGGCATCTCACTGTGGTGGCTTCTCTTGTTGTGGAGCACAGGTTCTAGGCACGTGCGCTCAGTAGTTGTGGCTCGTGGGCTCTAGGGCGCAGGCTCAGTAGTTGTGGTGCAAGGGCTTAGTTGCTCCGCGGCATGTGGGATATTCCCGGACCACGGATCGAACCTGCGCCCCCTGCATTGGCAGGCAGATTCTTAACCACTGCATCACCAGGGAAGCCCCTATGATTTCTTTAAAAAGTAATTTTAAGACAAGCAGATAAAAAGAAAAATGCAAGCTCCTCTGAGATGCTTTTCCTGATTCCTCCACAACTAACCTTTTGCCTTGCACGCCTCCCCTCCATCTCCTCCAAGCACCTACCACAGGCTGCCCTGCAGCCTCAATTCTCTCTGTAGCCTCAGCCTCCCCTGTTGATGAGCTAAAGTGCCTCATCACCCACCTTGTTCCTGTGTTCACTCCAGTTTACTCCAGGGGGGCGCCTGTCTCAGGAATCATGTCCATCTGGTTCCTTGCTCTATCCCAACAGCCACCCCCAACAGGCACTCAGTAAAGAGCTGGTCAGTGACTGACCAAGCAACTGGGAATGAACAAGCATCTAATGACCAGTAAACCATATCTACAGGTAACTGGACACAATCCAAAGGGTGATAATTAATGTTTCAAGTCAGCTTAGAATATGGACTCAGGTGAAGGGCCTTTGGGATGACGCCTGCCCACTTAAGTTTCTAGAAATTATTTGGGAGAAAACATACAAGCCTAGCTTATCACTTACCATATTTGTGGATAAGAGGCTTGGAACTGTTAATACTTAAAATGAGAACTTTCAGAATCATCCCAACATGTGATAAGGTGGACTCTAACTGGTGCATATTTAAGGTTCAAAGAGTCAGCTGTAGGAATACAGAAGAGCAGAAATCAGACTTGATAAAAGAGGTCAAGTGAAAACAGACCTGGTGACTTGACGTGACATTAGTCTTGCTGAAGCTAAGAAGAAGTAAACGACAAATTTTGGTGGCAGGGGTTGAGCTGAGTGATCACAAATCTTTTCTCATCTAGGACCCTCCATCTTCACATCTACAGGCTGAAGTCTATTCATTAGTTTGAAAAGATATTAAGTCCAAAACTTATTACAATGGATATTTTTATGATTCCCTTCACGTGCCAGGAATATCCAGAGTGATATTTTAAACGTCCTTACTTCAAAAATAAACAACAACATAAACAAACCAAAATATCACAGCATTCTAACTTCTCCCTAGCCTAAGCAGACCAAGGTCCTAGCAGCCTGCAAGCCAGTAACCTATCTGCTAAATAAAAACATATCAGGGCTTCCCTGGTGGCGCAGTGGTTGGGAGTCCGCCTGCCGATGCGGGGGACAGGGGTTCGTGCCCCGGTCCGGGAAGATCCCACATGCCGCGGAGCGGCTGGGTCCGTGAGCCATGGCCGCTGTGCTTGCGCGTCCGGAGCCTGTGCTCCGCAATGGGAGAGGCCACAACAGTGAGAGGCCCGTGTACCGCAAAAAATAAATAAATAAAAATAAAAACATATCAGAAAGCTTCCAAATATCACAACTTTGGAATTCCAGTTGCAGTTAATGGAGTAAGTACACTCTACCCTGAATGCTGCTATAATATCCGGATACAATGCATGGAGCAGCTATTTCAGGACTCTGAAAAATAAATAGTAGTAGGTAAATGGGGGAAGAAGACCAGAATTCAAAGTTCCGCTGAGCCGGCAGTCAGTTTCCTATTTTTCCTCCAAGATTGCCCAGCTTAGACTCAAAGCAGCCTCAAATCCAGAAAAGAGAACCAGGTGTGGACAGAGAGAGCCCCAGGACAATCCCTCCTATTCTGGCTGGAGATGTGGGCAAGGGGACTCTTAACACTATAAACACTGGAGGAAATTCTGTTTTTTGTTTTGTTTTATTTTTTTTCCCTTCATTCTCTCCTATTTCAGACCCCAGGCAAGCCTGAAGTGGCATAAGCAGCTGCAGCAACAGAAGCCTGAAGATGCCTGAAACTGATGGAGGGGACTCTTCCTGTATGATCAAGAGGAAGGAGAATTCCAAGAGAATGGGTGAACCCCCATTGCTTTTTTCTATCCCTGTCTTCCCACTGCTTGGCCCCAGACAAACAGTAGTGATAGTAATTACAATAGTAACTAAAGTGGCAGCTTTCTGGACACAGACCTGAAAGGGGAGTTACAGAGAACTGGAAAGTACCAAGGAGACAGCAGAAAGAGAAAGCGAATCCATAAAGCTGCTTATAAACGCGGGGCCCACTCCAAGCTGTACATGCAAAGATCTGATTCTAAACAGCATGTTAAAGACTTTAAGAATTGAACTATGGGACAGGTCACCACACAGGTCCCAGATCGGCCATTGGGCGGCACACACAAAGGAAAGATCCAATTAGTACTGCAACAGCTTTGAAACAATTGACACTGAATTCTCAACCCACAGAAGCCTGGCCACAACTTGCCACCTGAACCCAATCAGGCTGACTGCCTTATAGAACAAAACAAAACAAAAATCAGCATTCTTCACAGGATTTAAACAAGACCAGAGTTTCAAAATATAATAATCAAATGTCTGTGATATAATCCAAAATTACTTGAAATACAGAAAGTAGGAAAATCCCAGCTCACATGGAAAAAGACAATCAACAGATGCCAATGCTGAGATGACACAGTTGTTGGAATTATCAGACTGTAAAGTAGCTATAACAAGAATAATCCAAGAAAAAAAGATGGACACTCTTGAAAAGAATGGAAAGAAAGTCTCAGCAAAGAAATTGAGATATAAAGAAGAACCAAATGGAAATTTTAGAACTATAAAATGCAATATCCAAAATAAAAAACTCAATGTATGAGCTTAATAGCAGAATGGAGCTGACAGAGGAAAATAATCAGTGAACCTGAAGATAAATCAATAGAAATTACCAAATCTAAACAACAAAGAGAAAAAAATGAACAGAGCCTCAGGAAACTATGCAATAATACAAAAAGGTCTACTGTTTGTGTCACTGGAGTCCCAAAAGTAGAGGAGAAAGAATGTGGAATGGAAAAAAAGTATTTGAAGAAACAATCACAGACAACTTCCCATATTTGGCAAAAAAACATAAATTCAAAGATTCAAGAAACTCATCAAACCCCAAACAGAAAAAACTCAAAGAAATTTATGCCCAGATGCATCATAAACTGCTGAAAACTGAAAAAGAAAAAGTCCTAAAAGTAGCCAGAGAAAAATGATGCATTATACATAACAAAACAATGATTCAAATGATGCAGATTTATCATCAGACACCACAGAGGCCACAAAGAAGTGGAATAACGTTTTTAAAGTGCTGAGAAACAAACCGACAACCCAGAATTCTACATCCAGCAAAACTATCCTTTAAGAATAAAGGTGAAGGGGCTTCCCTGGTTGAGAGTCTGCCTGCCGATGCAGGGGACATGGGTTCGTGCCCCGGTCTGGGAAGATCCCACATGCCGTGGAGCGGCTGGGCCTGTGAGCCATGGCCGCTGAGCCTGCACATGCGGAGCCTGTGCTCCGCAACGGGAGAGGCCACAACAGTGAGAGGCCTGCGTACCGCAAAAAAAAAAAGAATAAAGGTGAGGACTTCCCTGGTGGTACAGTGGTTAAGAATCCGCCTGCCAATGCAGGGGACACGAGTTCGAGCCCTGGTACGGGAAGATCCCACATGCCGCGAAGCCACTAAGCCCATGCGCCAAAACTACTGAGCGTGTGCTCTAGAGCCCACAAGCCACAACTACTGAGCCCACGTGCCACAACTACTGAAGCAAGAGCGCCTAGAGCCCATGCTCTGCAACAAAGAAAGCCACTGCAGTGAGAAGCCCGAGAACTGCAACAAAGAGTAGCCCCTACTCCCCACAACTAGAGAAAGCCTGCCTGCAGCACCAAAGACCCAAAAATAAAATACATAAATAAATTTATTTTTAAAAAAAGAAGAAAGGTAAAATAAAGACATTCTCAGACAAAAGAAAATTAAGACAATTCATAGCCAGCAGAGGAACTCTAAATGAAATGATAAAATTTCAAATCTTCAGATGGAATAAAAATTATACCAGAAAGAAACTTGGAACATCAGGAAGAGGAGCAACAGAAATGGTAAAAAGCTGAGTAAATAGACAATTTTTCTCCTTTTGAGTTCTTTAAAATATGCATGATGGTTGAGAGCAAAATTTATAACATAGTCTGATGGGATTTGCAATGTATATGACAACGAAAACAAGGGAGGAGGGTAAAGAGGTAAAGAAACCTACGTACTGGTAATGTTTCTATATTTTACCTTAAGTAGTATAATAGTAATTATAATTAGACTGTAAAATGTTAATGTTCTGTTAATTATGTATTATGTAATTTCTAGAGCAAATACTGAAAAACCCTATGTAAAGGGATATAGTCAAAACTCAGTAGATTAATTCTAATGGAATACTGGCAAATATTCAAATAATCTAAAAGAAGAGAGTATGGGAAAACAGAGGAACAAAGCACAGAGGGAACAAGTAGGAAATAAATCATAAAGCTGTAGGCCTAAATACAAATGTAATAACAACAACATTAAATGTAAATGGTCTAAACACACACCAAGTAAAAGATGGAGATTGTCAGAATGGATTTAAAAAACAGGACCCAACTATAATGCTATCTATAAGAAACTTCAAATAGAATGATTTAAGTAGGTTAGAAGAAAATGATGGAAACAAACAAACATCAATAAGAGAAAGCTGGAGTGGCTGTATTAATATCTGATAAAAGATACTTCATAAGTCAGAAAGAGAAAAACAAACATCGTATATTAACACATATATGTGGAACCTAGAAAAATGGTACAGATGAACTGGTTTGCAGGGCAGAAATAGAGACAAAGATGCAGAGAACAAACATATGGACACCAAGGGGGGAAAGTGGCGGGGGGGGGGGGGCGTGGTGGTGGGATGAATTGGGAGATTGGAATTGTCATATATACATTAATATGCATAAAATAGATAACTAATAAGAACCTGCTGTATAAAAATAAAAAGATTCTTCAGAGCATACAAAATTACCAGGGATAAAAAAAGAGATTACATAAAAATAAGTTTCAATTCACTAAGAAGGTATAATACAACCAATAACAGAGCCTCAAAATACATGAAGCAAAACTGATCAAACTGAAAGAAATGGGCAAATATAGTCGAAGACTTCAACATTCCTCTCTCCAAAGAACTAGGAGACAGAAAATCAGCAAGAATACAGAAGTACTGATGGATCAAACACTGAAACATAAGACCTAAAATAATAAAACTCTTATAAGAAAACATAGGGGAAAAGTTTCATGACATTGGATTTGGTAATAATTTTTTGGATATGATACCAAAGCACAGGGTAAAAAAGTAAAAATAGATAAACTGAACTACACCAAAATTTAAACTCTGTACACCAGGGGACACAATCAACAGAGTAAAAAGACAACTAGAGAATAGGAGAACGTATCTGCAAATCATTTATCTAGTAAGAGTTAATATCCAGAATATATGAAGTACTTCTACAGCTCAACAACAAAAAAAAAACAAACAGGGCTTCCCTGGTGGCACAGTGGTTGAGAGTCCGCCTGCCGATTCAGGGGACATGGGTTCATGCCCTGGTCCGGGAAGATCCCACATGCCGCGGAGCGGCTGCGCCCGTGAGCCATGGCCGCTGAGCCTGCGTGTCCGGAGCCTGGGCTCCGCAACGGGAGAGGCCACAACAGTGAGAGGCCCGCGTACCGCAAAAATAAATAAATAAATAAATAAATAAATAAATAAAATGCTTAAAACAGTAATTTTTACATTATGTATATTTTATCACAATTTAAAAAAGAATACAGACGTACTGAACAATATCATCAACCACCTGTATCTAACTGATATTTATAAAACGCTTCACCTATCCAAAGGAGAGAACACATCCTTCACAAGTACACATGGAACATCACCAAGATAAATAATATCTTTGATGAGAAAACATACTTTTTTTTTGGTCGCACCATGTGGCATGTGGGATCTCAACCAGGGATGGAACCCGTACCCCCTGCAATGGAACCAGAGTCTTAACCACTGTACAGCCAGGGAAGTCCTGAAAACATACTTTAATAAATTTAAAAGAAAATCACATAAAGTATGTGCTCTGATCATAATGGAACTAAACTAGAATTAATAATGGAAAGAAAATTGGAAAAATCTCCAATCTCTTGGCAATTAAACAACATGTTCTTAAATAACTGATGAGTTAAAGAGCAAGTTTCAAGAGAAATTAGAAAATATTTTGAACTGAATGAAAATGAGAATACAACTTACGAAAAACTTGTGAGATATAGCTGAACCAGTACTCACTGGGAAAGTTATAACACTGAATGCTTACCTTAGAAAAGAGCAGGGGCTTCCCTGGTGGCTCAGTGGTTGAGAATCTGCCTGCTAATGTAGGGGACACGGGCTTGAGCCCTGGTGTGGGAGGATCCCACATGCCGCGGAGCAACTAGGCCCGTGAGCCACAACTACTGAGCCTGCGCATCTGGAGCCTGTGCTCCACAACAAGAAAGGCCACGACAGTGAGAGGCCCGCACACCGCGATGAAGAGTGGCCCCCGCTTGCCACAACTAGAGAAAGTCCTCGCACAGAAACGAAGACGCAACACAGCAAAAATTAATTAATTAATTAATAAACTCCTACCCCCAACATCTTAGGAAAAGAGCAAAGATCTCAAATCAACAATCTAAATTTCCACCTTAAGAAACTAGAAAAAAAAGTAATCCTAAAATAAGTAGAAGAAAGGAAATAATAAAGAGCTAAAATCAATAAAATGGGAAAAAATAGAGAAATGTCAACGAAGCAAAAAACTGGTTTAGAAAAAAAGAAACTGGTTTACTTCTGTAGCCAGATGGCCACAGGAAAAAAAAGAAAAAAATTTACCAATTATCAGGAATAAGAAGATATACCAACAGACCCTCACAAACATTAAAAGGATAATAGAGAAATACTGCAAACAACTCTACACACATAAATTTGACAATGATAGGGACCAATTTCTTGAAAGCCACAAACTACCAAAACTCACCCAAGAAGTAAAAGATAACTAAATCTATATTCCTCATGAACAAAGACACAAAAATCCTCAACAAAATACTAGGAAATCTAATCCAGTGATATTATGTAAAAAGAATAGTACCCCACAATCATTGTGATTTATCCCAGGAACAAAAGGCTGCTTCAGTTTTCCAAAATCAGTAAATGTAATCCACCATAAAACACTTCATTATGTCAATGGATGCAGAAAAAACATTTGACAAAATTCAACATTCATTCATGATAAATGTTGCCAGCAAACTAGGAAGGGAACTTCCTCAACCCAAGAAAAGGGCATCTACCAAAAATCTACAGCTAATATCATACTTTCTGAAGAAAATGAATACTTTCCCCCTAGGATGGGGAACAAAGCAATGACCTCTACTCTCATCACTGATATTCCACATCCCACTGGAAGTGCTAGCCAGTGCAAGAAAAACAGATAGAAGGCATACAGATCGGAAGGAAAGAACAGCTGTCCCTATTCACAGACGGCATGATTGTCTATGTAGTTCCACGGGAATCTATAAAAAAGCTCCAAGGACTAATGTGTGAGTTAGCCAGGTGGCAGGATCCCAGGTTAACACACAAAAATCTATTGTATTTCTGTATCCTAGCAATAAATCATCAAAAATTGAAATTTTAAAAATATATATCAGTTACAATAGATTTGAAAAGAATAAAACACTTACATATAAATCTAACAAAACAGGTACAGGACCTGCACAATGAAAAGTACAAAATATTGAAGAAAGAAATAAAAAATAGGTAGACAGACATACTGTGTTCATGGACTGGAAGACTCAATACAGTTGCAATATCAATTCTCTACAAATCGATCTGTAGGTTTAACACAATCCCAAAATCCCAGCAAGATTTTTCTATAGACAGAAACAAGTTGATTGTAAAATTTATATGGAAAGTCAAAGGAATGATCAAAATTTTGAAGAACTAAGTTGAAGGATTCTTTCTACCTGATTTGAGAAGTACTATAAAGCTACAGTAGGGGACTTGCCTGGTGGCACAGTGGTTGACTCTGCACTCCCAGTGCAGGGGGCCCCAGGTTCAATCCCTGGTCAGAGAACTAGATCTCACATGCATGCCGCAACTAACAGTTCGCATGCCACAACTAAGGAGCCCACATGCTGTGACTAAGGGGCCCGCCTGCCACAACTAAGACCCAGCACAACCAAATAAATAAATAAATTTTTTTTTAAAAAAAGCTACAGTAATCAAGACAGTATAACAGCAATAAAAGGATGGACACATAGATCTACAGAACAGAGTCCAGAAACAGACATACACAAATATGGCCAACTGATTTTTGACAAAGGTGGAAAGGCAATTCAATAGAGAAAGGATAGCCTTTTCAACAGTGTTGGAACAACTAGATGTCAGCAAGTATATAAACCTCAAGCTAAATTTTCCAACTTGTATAAAAACGAACTAAATCTAGATCTAAATTAATATAAAACATGAAACTATAATTCGTAGAAGAAAACATGGAAAATTTTTCATGACCTGAGATTAGTTCTTAGATATGACTCAAAGAGCAGAATCCATGAGAAAAAAAAAAAGATAAACTGATTTTCGTCAAAACTAAAAACTTGTTCTGCAAGACATGGTTAAGAGAATGCAAAGACAAACCACAAAATGAGTTTAAAATATTTTCAAGTCATGTATCTGGCAAAGCTCTTATATCCGAAGTATATAAAGAATTCTTAAAACGCAACAGTAAAAAACAAACTGTCTAACAAAAAAACAGGCAAAAGACTCAAATTCTTCACCAAAGAGAATATACAGATAGCAAATAAGCGCAAAATGCTTACATCATTAGCCATTTAGGGAAATGCAAATTAAAACCACTATGAGATGCCACTGCACACCTATTACATTGGCTTTAAAAAAAAAAAAAAAGAAGGGCTTCCCTGGTGGTGGCAGTGGTTAAGAATCCGCCTGCCAATGCAGGGGACATGAATTTGAGCCCTGGTCCGGGAAGATCCCACATGCCACAGAGCAACTAAGCCCGTGCACAACAACTACTGAAGCCCACGCGCCTAGAGCCCCTGCTCCGTAACAAGAGAAGCCACCGCAATGAGAAGCCCACGCACCGCAAGGAAGAATAGCTCCCGCTCATGGCAACTACAGAAAGCCCACGTGGAGCAACGAAGACCCAACGGAGCCAAAATTAAATAAATAAAATTTGTTTTAAAAAAAGATAACACCAAGTGCTATAGCCAGGATGCAGAGCAACTGGAACTCTCATATACTGATGGTAAAATGCAAAATAGTGCAGACACTCTGGAAAACTATTCAGCAGCTTCTTATACATTTAAACATACACTTACCAGGGACCTCCCTGGTGGTGCAGTGGTTAAGACTCTGCGCTCCCAATGCAGGGGGCCAGGTTCTATCCCTAGTCAGGGAACTAGATACCGCATGGCTCAACGAAAAGATCCCACGTGCTGCAATGAACATCCCACACACAGCAACGAAGATCCCACGTGCCGCAACTAAGACTCAGTTCAGCCAAACAAATAAATAAATAAATATTCAAAAAAATAAACAAACAGACACTTAACATATAATCCAGCAATTTCAGTCCTAGGTTTAACCCCAGTGAAATAAAAACCTATGTTCACACAAAAACTGTATATGAATGTTTATAGCAGCTCCATTCATAATCACTAAAAATTGGAAACAACCCCAAATGTCCTTCAACAGTAAACGATTATAAAGAAACTGTAGTACATACCTACAGTACACAGCAATAAAAAGGAATGAACTACTGATAAAACACAACATGAATGAATCTCAAATGCATCACCTTAAGTGAAAGACAAAACCAAAAGGTTGCATACTCTGTGATGCTCTGCAAAAGACACAACTATAGTGATGGGGAACAGATGAGTGGTTGTCAAAGGGTGGGTGTGACCACAAAGGAGAAGAATGAGGAAGTTTTGTGGGTTGATGAAACTGTTCTGTATCCTGATTGAGGTAGTGGTTATGTGAATGTATATCTGTGTTAAAACTCATAGACCTGAATGCCAAAAAAAGTCAATTTTATTGTATTTCAATTTAAAAAATAGAACATGTGGAGACCACCAACATCCTTAGCATGTCCCCAACCTCTAGAGCTCAAATTTCTGCCAGTTTTCTTATGCTCTCGGAAAGAAAATGGTGTGAACTCCCTTATTAAATTTTTTTCTTGTTGGTTTAACTCAAAACCACAATGTGACGAATTTCAAATTAGCTTTTAAATGCTGTTTTTCCAGAATTCAAAATATAGAATAAAAGCCCTTCAATTTTGCCACTCAGTCATGAAACAAAACAAAAATAATCTAAAGAAAGAAACAGATCAACTTCCAAAACGGGAACCAAAACAACAGCAAGACTGAGTCTACTGGATGGGGCCGACCAGCTAGAGTCTAAAACATAATGAATCATAATGTTCAGACATTAGCTGTGCATTTAAGACTTGTGCACTCCGCAACAAGAGAAGCCACCGCAATGAGAAGCCCGTGCACCGCAACGAAGAGTAGCCCCCGCTCACCGCAACTAGAGAAAGCCAGTGTGCAGCAACGAAGACCCAACTCAGCCAAAAACAAATAAATAAATGAAATAAATTTTTTAAAAAAGATGTGCAGTTTTCTAAATATATACTATACTTCCATAAAAAGTCCTTAAAAGCAGTAACATAAATCTACAGTTATAACTCCAAAAAAAAAAACAAAACCCACCACTCTGTGCCATACCCAAAAGCAAGTTACAGAACAGCATGTACAGTATCCCATGTTTACAAATATGCACACACAGCAACAAAGTCTACAACAGCAGATGCCTGTAAACAGAGGGTCTCCCTAGCTGAGGAGAATACGGGTGATTTTTACTTCTTTCTTCATTTTTCTATAGTAGTCTTTTTTTTTTTTTAACCACAGAGACAAATACTTTTATAATCAGAAAAATTTTTTTCTCATTTTGGAAAATAGCATTCAAGTTAAAAATGTGATATTTATACTACAGATCAATCTATATATGACTTAGGCTGTGGGCTCCTTGACATAAAGGAGCTTTGTAAGCCTCATACAGTACCAGATTCCCAAAAGACATTTTACCAGATGTGTGTCTGGAGAAGGAAGAATAAAATATGCAAGGCTTCTCACGAGAAGTGGTAACTTCTCTGGCATCTTTGAATAAAAAGAGGGGAAGAAATCAGGCAAGTGGCAAAGGTAGGTCTGGATGGAGGGAGGCCTGTCAGTGATGGCAAAGAGGCAGAATAGATCCTGACACGGAAGGAAGGCAGGGAAGCAGACCGAGAGGGAGACCAGGAAATCTGGAAGAGGTGTGAAGCAAAAGACCAGTGTGCTCACTAAAAATCAGAGAGCTAACTATTCCATCCCTCTCCCCTCCCCTGCCTTCCCACCCCTAAGAGAAGTGACCCCGAGGCTGTTCCTTGCACAGGGGTGCCATGCTCAGGACCCCAAGTGCCTAACAGGGGCGGGTCCCTGACCCAAGGGCAGCCAACCCACAGGATGGCGAAGCACCTCTAATTTGGCCTGGCTAGGAAAGCTCCACCCAGATAGAGACAGTGGTAATCAGGCCAATCAGACACTCTCTGGAATTCAACCGCAGTCAGCAAGTTAGCGTCAGAGAGAGCAGACAGACCTGGGATGAACATTTTAAATAATCTATCAGAATATACTTATAAGATGTACATCAGAAAACGTAACGCCTGCAACTTTGTCTAAGCGTTCTTTTACGACTCCTCTGACCTTTTAGGAGTTGCTTTTTGGTTTATACTGTCATTTACATAAAATACCTAAGTGCACACACTGCAGAGCCTGAAAATGCTGTCCTGCACTTTTGTGCTGCTACTTAACAGTGAAATGTGGTTTGTTCCACAGGGCCTCTTACTATGGCAATTCCTTACAACAGGAGATTGTGTTTCCCACTGCTAACAAGTTAGGCAGCAATGTTTTTAACATACTCCCCTTTGCAGTCTTTTCCTCAGCCAGTTTTCTCTTCTTGGAAGTAACCAAGCAGAAGGTTCACATTTTATTAAGAAAACTGCCTTCCTCTGCGTAGTTTTCAACCTCCACTCAGGTCCTTGTCCAGACTTGCTGATGGGATTCTTTCAGGTTAACAGCACCCAGTCCTTGGCTACCTGAGACAGACACCCTGCCACGTGCTGCCCTCCACAGTGGGGCATGGCCCCTGTGCCCCTCCAGCCAGTTCTCGTCCCCAAGTTCTCAGACCAAGGCAGTCAGTGCTCACAAGTCCCTGCCAGATAAGCCCAACGGACAGATCCCCGTCCCTAAGCAGGCCCAGCTGGCAGCGGATGAGGCACTTGGCTGGCCTCGGGCTAGAACGGGGCCAGCACAGAGCTGAGCAGAGCCCAATCCTCTTTCAGATGTGATGAGGTCACAGGCTGGGCTATGAAGAGAGGACATGGGCCCTCTGTGGCCCAGGAGCCACGGGCTGCCCTTAATCCAGCAGCTAGAAAGAAAAACTGAGTCCTGCTGAGTGAAGCACTGACTCGAGTCCAAGATTCATGAGGCCCAGCTGCTTGGCCCTTCCAGGGTTCCCTCCAAGGCCTGGTGTACCTGGTCCTGCAGTCATCCCAAAGCAACCCATGTGTCTCTCTGTTCCTGGCAACTCAGAGCTGACCGACACTGCAGGGATGGGCTCAGCCTTGGGAGCAGCCCACCCAGTCAGAGGCGCCTCAGTGCTCACACCCAGACAGGAGCTCCTGGGGCGGAAAGTGTGTCAGGATATCTGCCCTGGCCTCGACTACCCAAGCACACATCATCAGTTGTTTGACGGATGTTCTAACAATAATTTAGGTTCGGAGCGGGACCAAAGGTTTAATTTCAACAACGTGGGAGCTCTTGTTTAAATGAGTCAGAAAGTTAACTTTTTATCTGTGTTCATCCATTCGGTCATGCAGTACTGACTTCATCTTCATGCACACACCTCACAGAGGACCACACAAAAGGCCAGAAGGCCCTGCACATGCTTACCAATCTAAAAAAAATCTGTTTTAAATACTGTATCTGGAAAACAAAATTTAAAGTTCACATTTTTGTTTTATTTGGTCTTACTTTAAAAATGCACTCCCCTATCTAGCTTAATATCATGACTAAGCCACGCCTCTAAAATAAGTTTCCCAATTAAATAATCAAGACATAAGCTGCTTCACATGGCACCCGTGTGCCAGTTAGAAACATTCCAGTCTGGGTGGCAGCTTGGCTTGGCAAGAGGATAGCAAATTAAAAACAGCACCTGCTCTGGACTGATGAATTGGGACGCTGCCTAGTACCAGGGCATGTGCCTTGGCAAGCAGAGCATGCAGGCTGGATCTCAGCCTCCCTCACCGTCTCGGTTAGACCCACGGTGCAGTGCACAATCTGCCCAACTGTACAAAGTAGCCGTGGACAATAGAGATTTAGAGCAGGATCTCAGGAACTTTCTTTGTTCCTCTATGACAATAATAATAATAATACGGCTAAACTAATCTTGCTAAATCCTCTACTTGGCCGGTCTTGATGATCTGATTGTCAAATATTAAGAAGTTTACAAACCGGTAGAATTTTAAAATATTGTTTTACTTTGTTTTCATTTATATTGATCTGGTCTGAGACTCAGTGATAGATTTCACAGTCCATTAAAAAAAAAAAAACAAAGGGACTTCCCTGGTGGTCCAGTGGTTAAGACTCCGAGCTCCCAATGCAGGGGGTCCGGGTTCAATCCCTGGTCGGGGAACTAAGATCCCACACGCTGCACGGCACAGCCAAAACGAAAAAAACAAAAACAAAACTGCAGGTCTCCTACAGAACTCCATGGAGCTAAACACAGAGGAGACCCTTTACAAACTACTGGGCTCCCCCAGGCTTCCCTCAACCTGGCAATTCATCATTCTCTGTGGACTTCACTCATCCAACTAGCTTCGCAACCTCTAGGCCTGCAAAGTCCCAGACCAACAGCTGAAGCTTTCCCAAAGCGTCTAGTGAGGCAGGTGCAGTATCTCCCCAACTGCCTCACCAAAACCACCTCTGAGCACAACGCCAGTAACATCCTCATCACCACCTCGGCCACCATGGCACATCTTGGGACCATGCAAACAGCCATGTGAATGAGTTCACCTGTGACAAGTGGGGGGGTCTGTCTCCCTAGCTTCAGCTCCAAAACCATACTTGAAAGGAATACAGATCGATTTGCTGGCAAATTATCCTGACGTCAATTTATTATCAGAGAAATTAAGGAACTAAAAGGCAAATTCTATCTACCAATATCAGGCTTTTGTTACAATCCAAACTTTGAGGGCTCCCAAGTCCGCTGCCTGCCCCAGTACATTCACTTGGGCCATTTGTCTGGGCTGGGTAAACACCTGACTTTTTTATTTTTATTTTTTTAATGTTTACTTATTTATTTATTTATTTATTTACTTACTTAGGCTGCGCCAGGTCTTAGTTTCGGCACGCGGGCTTCTTAGTTGCAGCATGCCTGTGGGATCTAGTTCCCCGACCAGGGATTGAACCTGGGCCCCCTGCTTTGGAAGCGCGGAGTCTTACCCACTGGACCACCAGGGAGGTCCCAACACCTGCACTTTAAACAGAGTATCACAGGGGAATCCCCTGGCGATCCCAGTGGTTAGGACTCCCCGCTTTTACTGCCGAGGGCCTGGGGTTCAATCCCTGGTCGGGGAACCAAGATCCCCCAAGCCGTGTGGCGCGGCCAAAATAAATAAATAAATAGAGTATCACAGGCAAAGACTTGATTTATCATATACAGGCTTTCCTAAAACTACTATCCTAGAAAATGTCTGAGGATGTTAACTATTCATCTGTCTTCCTTGTAATCACATAAAGGGTAAGGAAGATTATCAGAATTCACAGAGCTATCCCACATCTGGCTTCACAGAAAGGAATCAAACTGTCACCCTAGAGCAGGAGCCAGTCACAGGGGAAAGAACGCCAGCCTGAGGCCCAGGTTCCAAGACGACCAACAAACTGGACAGCCATAGGTAAGTCACAACTTCTCTAGGGTCAGATTCCTCACGTGTCAAAGTGCCATAAATGTTAGCTTCAGTATCTCTTTGATGGAGAAATAAACAATGAAAAATAAAAACAAGGAACATAATAAACCTAACTGCCACCTCTTTACTCCCACTTGCCACGGTCCTTCCCGTCCCCAATCCTCACCTGGACTCCTCAGAGTCTCTTAGCAGGCTTTGGATCATCTCATCCTTCTCAAAGCCAGTCCTCACACCTTCTAACCCAGCGACAGCCAACAAAAACACGTGAGCCATGTAAGTAATTTTAAATTTTCTAAGAGCCATATTTTAAAAAGTAAAAAGAAATAGGTAGAGTTCACTTTAATAGTAAATTTATTTATCCTGATATAGCTAAAATACCACCATTTCAACATGTAATTTTACATTCTGCTTTTTTCCTATTACCTCTTTGAACTCCAGCATGTTTTTTACACCTATGCACGCCTGAAAATTCATACTAGCCACACTGCTCAACAGCCACAGCTGACTGTTCCTCATCTCCTTCAGAAAATCCAAATTCAGTAGCCTAACAAGTCAGGCCCAAACCGGGTCCCCCTCATCCCTCCCCTTCCATACCTCTGCCTGGTGAACCATACCTGGTACTTCCTTCCCACCCGTTTCCTGGGCTTGCCCTCAACTCCCAGGACCTGGTATACTCCTTCTCCACAGGACACACCACACCTCCTAGCCAACCCCACTGTCCCCACCCCTATTACAGCACTTGGCTCCAGTGATCAGGAAGGTTGTGTACTTTCTCTGCCTCATACCAAACCCTCCTCCAAATGGACTGTGAACCCCTTGGAGGCAGGGATTTTTGTCCTATTTATGTATGTCTAACAGTATCTGGCCCAGCCTCGACGTTCACACACATATGAAGTAGAGATTTTTTTTTTTTAAAGGGGGAAAATATGTTAGAATTTTTACCAACATCTAGCTACTGACCTTGATCTAACTCTAAAGTTATTTAGCCAACTCTTAACCTGAAATTATACACATGTGTAGGGTTTGGACCAAAAATGGTTGAGAGAAAGTAGACAAGCTAAAGAAGCAACTACTGCTGGAAGAGCCGCTGCTCCTTGGGGTTTGTTTTTTTTCCACTGGCACAAAAAACTTTTAGCCTTAAACTGTTTTTCATAGCTGTGCTGGAATAAACGGGAAACCACAAAAATGAAGGCTTCCCTTGCACCAGTCATCAAATTGTAGTGGCAAGAAAGAAACCATTCAAAACTATCCACGTTTGATGAAACTCTGAACATTTTAAGTGTTTATTAACCCATTTAATTCCCAAATTTAACCAATCATTTGAAATGTTCAGAGACAAAATTCTGGATTCCAGTATTTCCTACAGACCTCTCCAATCTTCACTGGAGATGAAGGCCTCCCTTCTCAGGCCTCACAGAACGGCTGTTCTTTTATTTTCATCAGAGAGGTCCATAAAAACAAGCACAAGGACCCTCAGCCTCAATCCCAGTTGTGACTTCTTTACACACGTTAAGTGTCTGCTCTAAGGATTCTCAAAATACTGACGTGGCAGATCCTCAGCGACCCTCTCCCCCAACATGTTAATCAGAAAGCAGACAACTTGAGTAATAATTACAGAACCCCTGGTTTTCATTTTATACGTTCCTAAGCAAAAAGCTTGGCAAAGCCTCTTATGGTTTCCCCTCTTACAAAAATCTGTCTCCTAAGCAAAAGCTTCTGTTTCCTAGTAGCACTAGATACACTTAAAACTCACGGTTAAAAAAAGAAAAAAATCATTACAATGGCATTTTATTTCCATACTTTCTCCCCAATATTTTCCACTTACAACAGAGTCCAGAAGCTTATTTGCTTATAAATATATAAATGTTATTGTTCCCTTGTAGATCCCATGTTTTCAAATAATTTGACCTTACAAACTATGTTAAATCATACATAAACTGTTATTTTTTTTCTTTCTCCTGTGAAACAGATATGTGTATTCACCTGTTCATTCAGTGCCTCACTATGGGCCAGGCACTGTTTTAGACACTGAGGATACCTCAGGGAACTCAAAACACAAAGCCTCTGCTCTCGTGGAGTTGGTATTCTAGTTGGGTGGTAAATGCTGAGAAGAAAAGTAAAGCAGGGTGAGGGGGATAAAGAGCAGGGATGGGGGAGTGTCCTACTTTTGGCAGGTGGTCGGGGAAGGTCTCTTGAGCAGAAGAGAAGAACAGCAGTTCTGAAGAACAGAGCCAAGTGGGCATTTCTGGGAAGGGGTGGAGGGGATGGAAGAATAAACCTCAGATGCAAAGACTCTAAGGCAGGAGTATGTTACTCAAAAAGTTAATCAAAGCTTCTGGTCAAGTGAAATAATCAGTACCTTAAAACCCCAGTCAAAAAAGAAACTGGGCTTACTCTGTTTAATGCAGTTTATATTAGACTTTCTGAAACACAGTTGGTACCCAGCCCCTCAGTCTGATTCTCAACCCCCACTTCTAAATTAATAAACTCAGGGCTCCCAGGGGACCCCCCCCACACTCTGAAAACCAGTGGCAGACCCCACCATTCTATGTGAGGACACAAGGCCACACACGAGAGGTGCTGAGAGGAGGGCTGGGCGCCACCCCTGCCTTTAAGTGAGAATTTTTCACACAAAAATCCCCCCCATCAAGAAGTTAAACCGCTTCAAAATAAGATGGTTTCCAAATGCTAAAAAGGCAAGATCTTCTCCCGAAGGAGGTGTCACTTTCTGACCTCCGTACCCTTCTACTCATCTGTCCCCTCTTCAGCCAGCTGCAGGCCTGTTCCCAGCTCTGGACCACTTTGAACTGAGCCTTTGAAAGTTTAAACTGGCTCTTCGCCACCAGACAAGATGCTGAGGCCATCCCCTCGTCCGGAGGTGCCCTGCTCTCTTACTCTTTGCCTTTCTTCCTCCTTCTAGACTCTCTGAAGTCTCACCCTGCTAATGAATCCAAATCCCAGTTCATCTCGCCCTGCCTTTTACCTCTCTTGCACACACAGGAATCATCTTATTTTCCAAACAAAAACCTCTGGACTCACTGTCAATATATGGTACTTGCTGCTCTAATTTCAATGCTTGGAATATTTCATAATTTAAAAGTACAGTAATTTTTTAAAACTTAGGATGTACTTATATATGGTCTGAGACAGCACAGAAAATTGAGACTGGGGAAATTTAGGCTCTGTGATCACAGTTACAGGCCTTTGACTATTGCGCTATGCTCTAACAAACAACTTTATTTTCCAAAGAAATACGACATCACCCTACAAAAGGATTCGGAGCTACTTCCAGGAATGAGGATAAAGAGGCAGTGAGTGATAGCTGTGGGTTGAAGGCCAGACTGCTGCTATTTCCAGGTCATTTCAACAGCTGAGGGAGCTAAATGGACCATCATGGAAAATAATCAGCTTTGGCAGCCATACAGACCTCAGCCCTTAATGGGGTGGATCACATATGTGCTGCATCTCAGGTAAATCCAGCACTACCTCTAGGCTGGAAACATGCCTCTCTCCAGCACGCAGGTAAGCATCCATTCATTCTACCAGGAGGGAGAAGCATCATGGATTGGGCAGGGCATGTACACTGCCTTTGCCCCCTCTAAGCATCCGATTAAGTTCCATGACCTGGGAAAGGCTCTTAGTACTTTGTAATTAAGAAAAAAAGTCATCAGGGACTTGCCTGGTGGTCGAATGGTTAAGAATCCGCCTTCCAATGCAGGGGACACAGGTTCGATCCCTGGCTGGGGAACTAAGATCCCACGTGCCACAGGGCAACGAAGCCCCGTGCGCCGCAACAAAAGATCCCGCAGGCCGCAACTAAGATCCGACACAGCCAAATAAATAAATATTTCTTAAAAAGAAAGAAAAGATAGGGCTTCCCTGGTGGCGCAGTGGTTGAGAGTCCGCCTGCCGATTCAGGGGACACGGGTTCGTGCCCCCGTCCGGGAAGATCCCGCATGCCACAGAGCGGCTGGGCCCGTGAGCCATGACCGCTGAGCCTGCGCGTCCGGAGCCTGTGCTCCACAACGGAGAGGCCACAACAGTGAGAGGCCCGCATACCGCAGAAAAAAAAAAAAAAAAGAAAGAAAAGATAAAAGGTCATCACAATGATCATTTTGAGGTGTACAGAAATATCAAATCGCTATGCTGTATAACAAGAACTAACGTAGTGTTGTAGGTCAATTATACTTCAACATCAAACTCATAGAAAAAGAGATCAGAATTGTGGTTACCAGAGGCGGCACGTAGGGGAGAGGGGGATGGATGAGGGTGGTCACAAGGTACAAACTTCCAGGTACAAGATAAATAAGTACTAGGGATGTGATGCACAACATGGTGAGTATAATAAACACTGCTGCTGTTATATATGAAAGTTAAGCGAGTAAATCCTAAGAGTTATTCTCATCACAAGGAAAAGAACTTTTTTTTCTATTTCTTTAATTTTGTAACTATCTGAGATGGTGGATGTTCACTAAACTTATAGTGGTAATCATTTCATGATGTATGTAAATCAAATCATTATGCTGTACACCTTAAACTTATACAGTGTCTATGTCAAATATATCTCAATAAAACTGGAAGAGAAAACATAAATTTTTTTAAAAAAGAAAGAAAGAACAAAGGTTTCCAGGGCTATCAAGAAAGAAAATTTTTTTTTTTTTAATTTTGGCTGCACCAGGTCTTATGGTATGCAGGATCTTTTAGCTGCTGCATGTGAACTCTTAGTTGCGGCATGTGGGATCTAGTTCCCTGACCAAGGATTGAACCCAGGTCCCCTGCATTGGGGGCATGGAGTCTTAGCCACTGGACCACCAGGGAAGTCCCAAGAAAAAATTAATTTGGCCCTATGACCCAGGAGGAGTCCTGAAGGTCTTACTGAACTCAGCATTTCCCAGTGGTAAGTTCTTGTGGGTAAGCACACTGTTAACTTGGGATAAAGTGAGACCTTTACGTATGTTGTAGGACCAAGTCCATATATTTTTTTTAATGTTCAGAAATGTAATGATATTGCCCTTTGATCTAGTAATAGCACTCCCTGAAATTTAACAAAAAATAGTCACAATTCAAAAGAAGAATGAAGGACATTTACTGAAGGATCCTTCCTAATAGCAAAATATTGGAAACCATGATCAGGGGATCTTATGCAGCCTTTGGAAGGGAAAAATTCCAAAGTGGTTTTCATTTGACTAAGATTTTTTTCCCTAATTTCCTTCAATGTTACAATTTTTTTTAATTGAGATATAACTGGAATATAACATTACATTAGTTTCAGGTGTACAACATAATGATTCAGTATTTCTATATATCAATATTTGTATCAATAATGATATACACATTATCACCACAATAAGTCTTATTTAACATGCATCACCATATATAGTTTAAAAAAATTTTTTTCTTGTGATGAGAACTTATCAGATCTATTCTCTTAGCAACTTTCAATTACAACTGCAATACAGTATTATTAACTATAGTAGCCAGCCCTATAGGGTAGATTCCTTTCAAATGGGAGGAATTTTTTCATTAGCATCAACAAATTTATTAAGCACCCACAACTGTGCAGAAGGTTTCTTTTTTTAAAAAAAAAAAACAGGAAAATAGATTGAAAAAACTTTTAAGCTTCAAGTTTCTTCAAGATGTCTGTACTGTATTATCTAAATCATTCTCCCTAAAAGAGCCTCCAAATTACAAAGTAAGAAAGTAATAAAAGGTTAACTAAAGATTATGATTGGTATAATAGCTTTAAGGCTAACCTATACTAAGGTAGAGCTAGTAACAGCTGATGCTTTGGGAATTTTTGAATAGAAGATATCTGCATGTGGTATACAATTCAAATACAGTGAAAAATAAATCTCCCTTCCACCCTGACCCTTGGTCACCCAGTTTCCCAATTTGTACCATTCCAGAGATATTCGATAGTGGTAACAGGTTGGTGTGACTTCCATGTGAGAGACACTTTGCTAAGGACTTTGTATGGAAGGCTCACAGGTGCCAGTAACACTCTCATCAGCCCTGATTTACAAATAAGGAGACCTGCTTGTGTCCTGAAGTGAACAAGCAACTGGCCAAAAGTCTCATGGTGATAAGAGACATAAAGTCCATACTCTCAGAGCCCCTCCCCATCCCAGCCCCCAACACACACACACACACACCCCTAAACTCCATGTTCTATCTTCATGTTGTGTTGTTCCCTCTGCCCTCAAAACCAATCCTTCATCATCCCTCTGCCTGGCTAACCTGACTTTCCATATCAATTTTAGAATCATCTTCTCTATCTAAAAAAGTCTTGCTGGGATTTTGGGATAGTGTTAAACCTACAGATCAATCTGTGGAGAAGCGATACATATTTTTTTAATTTATTTTTTAAAGCTTTTATATATTTTTTTAAATTTATTTTTGGCTGCATTGGGTCTTCGTTGCTGCATGCAGGCTTTCTCTAGTCGCGGTGAGTGGGGGCTACTCTTCGTTGCGGTGTGCGGGCTTCTCACTGTGGCGGCTTCTCTTGTTGCGGAGCACAGGCTCTAGGCGCATGGGCTCAGTAGTTGCAGCACGCAGGCTCAGTAGTTGTGGCTCGCGGGCTCTAGAGCTCAGGCTCGGTAGTTGTGGCGCGGCATGTGGGATTTTTCCCGACCAGGGTCAAACGCATGTCCCCTGCATTGGTAGGTGGATTCTCAACCACTGCGCCACCAGGGAAGCCCAAGAAGTGATATTTTAATAACTATATTGAATCTTCCAATCCATGAGCACAGTATGTCTGCCCACTTATTTCAGTGGTCTTTGATTTCCTTCTTCGGTGTTTTGTAGTTTTCAGCATGTAGATCCTGTACATGTTTTGTTAGATTTAGCCCTAAGTATTTCATTCTTTTTAGAGCTATCATAACTGATATGGGTTGCTTTTTTTTTTTCAATTTCAGTTTCCAATGATTGATTGCTAGGACATAAAAATATGATTGATTTTTGTGTGTTGACCTTGTATGCTACCACCTTGCTGACTCACACATTAGTCCTAGGAGCTTTTTTATAGATTTCCATGGGATTGTCTACATAGACAATCATGCCATCTGCAAATAGGGAGTTTTTCTTTCTTTCCAGTCTGAATGCCTTCTATTTATTTTTCTTGCACTGGCTAGCACTTCCAGTAGGATGTGGAAGACAGAAGAGACATGTGGTGAGAACAGACATCATTGCCTTGCTCCCCATCTTAAGGGGAAAGTATTTTCACCACTAAGTATGTTAGCTGTAGATTTCTGGCAGATGCCCTTTTCCAGGTTGAGGCAGTTCCCTTATCTTACTAGTCTTCTTGGCCACATTTATCGTGAATGAATGTTGAATTCTGTCAAAAGTTCTTTACTGCATCCCCTGACATAATCAAGTGTTTTTTGTGCTTTAAACTGTTAGTATGGCGGATTATATCTCCTGATTTTGGAAAACTGAACCAGCCTTTTCTTCCTGGGATAAGTCACAATGATTGTCCTGTACTATTCTTTTTACATAACATTGCTGGATTCGATTTCCTAGATTTCCTAGTAGTTCGTTGAGGATTTTTGTGCCTGTGTTCATGAGGATGATGTTCATGAGGATGAGGTCGGAAGCTTTCTTTTCTTGAACCATCTTTGTCTGGTTTTATAAAACAGATGTGTACTAGACACTTTCCTGAGGTCTTGGATGATAATTTTACTATTTTTAATCATCATAAAAACTTAAGAGTGGTTTTAATCTTTGCTTAAATTCTGCTAGAATTTATTTGACTTCAAGTTTTTGACCAGGAAGACAACTCCCAAAGATAACAAACTGCCCAAGGGAAAATGGGACTGTTTTATAAGGAGCCACCTTAAGGTAGAAGTGAGAATCCAATGCAGTGAAACTACTTCACTGGCCATTCTCTGCACGCCCCTGCCCTGCTTCTGTATAGCCCAAGAAAGCCAGAAAGGTGAGGGAAGTGCTCACCAGCATGGGATGAAAAACTGACAGTTTCCATCAAATAAAAGATACTTATCACCCAACCCTGAAATGCAAACGCTCACATCTGTCTTTGAGTTACCTAAGAAAGCACCTGTCAAACATTAACGGTTTAGTTCTTACAATTCCTAAAATGCTCAGTCATTACCACTCACATTCTACTACGGAGGAAGCCAAGAAACAATGGGGTTAAGAGATTTCAAGGAGATCAGCAGAGCTAAAATTTGAATTTAAACATCACCTATTACCCAACTTTGTTTAAAAAATAGTCCTAGGGCTTCCCTGGTGGCGCAGTGGTTGAGAGTCCGCCTGACGATGCAGACGACACGGGTTTGTGCCCCGGTCTGGGAAGACCCCACATGCCGCAGAGCGGCTGGGCCCATGAGCCATGGCCTCTGAGCCTGTGTCCGGAGCCTGTGCTCTGCAATGGGAGAGGCCACAAAAAAAAAAAAAAAAATAGTCCTAAACAAATGCAATGCAATGTCAGAAGGTCAATCAGTCGTGGGAGGGGCTCAAGAAAGGGATCCAGGGACTTCCCTGGTGGTCCAGTGGTTAAGACTCTGAACTCCCACTGCAGGGGACTCAGGTTCGATCCCTGGTCGGGGATCTAAGATCCCACATGCCACGGGGCGCGGCCAAAAAATAAAATAAAATAAATGTAAACAAAAAAGAAAAAAAAAAGAAAGGGATCAGAAGCAAAAGAGCTCCTTGAGAGGTGTTTTTGGATCTTAAAAGCTGATTCTGCTCTTGGCTCTTTTGAGAAGGCCTATCCCCTCAAGGCAGAAAGTGGCAGGTCTGCTGGGTGAGGAACAGGAACTGCACACCTAGGGACAGCGCAATGGCCACTGAGAAATCAAAACCCTTGTTAAGTGTATCTATCACTTCAGCACGTAAAAGTCACCCAAAAAGTCACCAGGCTGACAAAAGACCTCAGAAATGTCCCTGGAGTCAAGGTCTCCTCTGCTCTGTGGAACAACTCAAAATGATGTGTTCAGGAGGCAGGAAAGAGCACACCACCTGGGTTCAAATCCCAGCTCCACCAACCACTAGCCACGTGACCTTAAACGAGTCATGACCTCGGTGCCTCTAACTTTCTCAACCATAAAATAAAGGTAATAACAGTAGAGTAAGCACTCATTAATGATGCCTGCTGTTGTGATTCAGAAAGTTGTCCCATCTAGGTCCTGTCCTCTTCTGACACTGTCCTAACATCATGGTATAAGCGATAGTACGCCCCACCCCAATCCCAAGAGCAAAATTCTTCTTTCAACCAAGTGCTTTGGAAAAAAAATCCAAACCAAACAATAAACAAAAGGCCCCTGGGCTTCCCTGGTGGCGCAGTGGTTGGGAGTCCGCCTGCCGATGCAGGGGACGCGGGTTCGCGCCCCAGTCCAGGAGGATCCCACATGCCGCGTAGTGGCTGGGCCCGTAAGCCATGGCTGCTGGGCCTGCGCTGCGCAACGGGAGAGGCCACAGCAGTGAGAGGCCCGCGTACCGCAAAAAAAAAAAAAGGCCCACATTAACTATTTCATTAAATGATGTCTGAGAGCTAAAAACCAATAAGCGCTCACAGAATCCACATTCAAAAGAAAGAAGAAGGTATTTAAATCAATAGCTTAAACCAACTCTTTTCCTACAAAAAGTATATTTATATTGTTTGAAATAACCACAGGAGATACTCTCCCCAACTAAGAAATAGGTATGAGTTTCTTTTCTTTTTTTTGCGGTACGCGGGCCTCTCACTGTTGTGGCCTCTCCCGTTGCAGAGCACAGGCTCCGGACGCGCAGGCTCAGCGGCCATGGCTCACGGGCCCAGCCGCTCCGCGACACGCGGGACCCTCCCGGACCGGGGCACAAACCCGTGTTCCCTGAATCAGCAGGCGGACTCCCAACCACTGCGCCACCAGGGAAGCCCCGAGTTTCATTTTTAAAACATATAATCTAGGACTTCCCTGGTGGCGCAGTGGTTAAGAATCCGCCTGCCAATGCAGGGGACACGGGTTCGAGCCCACATGCCTCGGGGCAACTAAGGCTGTGCGCCACAACTACTGAGCCTGCGCCCTAGAGACCGCGAGCCACAACTACTGAAGCCCATGCGCCTAGAGCCCATGCTCGGCAACAAGAGAAGCCCCCACAGTGAGAAGCCCGTGCACCTCAACAAAGAGTAGCCCCCGCTCGCCACAACTAGAGAAAGGCCACGCGCAGCAACGAAGACCCAACGCAGCCAAAAATAAATTAATTTTAAAAAAGATATAATCTATGAAAATGCATTGATTAATTTCCATAATATTTCAGATTAGTTTTACTATCAAATAGCATTCCATTTAAAATATCGATTTAACTTTTAAATCACTAGGAAGTAAACTATCTTTAATTCAAATATATATAATTATAATTATAAAATTATAATTATAAAATATATAATTATAATTTGGGGGTGGCATTTTCACCAAGTTTCTTTAAAAGCAGGAAGTATTAGTTAGCAACAGTGACAACTAACGTTTTATTACACACTAAGCGCCTAATAAACTAGGTGCTAATTTCTACATACTACCTCATTTTCTTAATCCTTTTTGAGAGATATAGGCTCATTTTACAGAAAAACCTCAGCCTTGAGGTTGACTATTTACGGTTCTGATAGAGAACTGATTGCTAGTACTGTGTAAGGTTTTAACACTAAAATGATACAGAAAGGTAAGTCTCAAACTTTAATGTGCACGAGAATCTCCTGGAGAATCTTGCTAAACTGCAGATTATGATTCAGAAAGTCTGGGGTTAGGCCTCTGATTCTGCATTTCTAATAAGCTCTCAGTTGCTGGCAATGCAGCTGACCACACTTGGAGCAAGGACCTGCAGGTGGCAATAGGCCACAAACCACAAAAAACGTCTCTAAAACCTAAAACGAAAAAAAGTCTAATTTTTTCTCAAAAACTTATATTAGAATTAGAACTTATATTAGATATATTTCTTGATGGGATTCTGAGCTTTGTAACATCTTAGAAATATCTTCAGGGACTTCCCTGGCGGTGCAGTGGACAGGACTCCATGCTTCTGAGGCAAGGGGCACGGGTTTGATCCCTGGTCGGAGAACTAAGATGCCCCACGGCATGGCCAAAAACAAAAAGAAATATCTTCATAACGACTCTTGTCTTCTTTTCCAGTTTAAGTTGAGAGTCCACTATCTTGAAGTTTTGTGGCGGTTTTTCCCCCTAAAAACCCTGATTTTTTTTTTAACAAGGCTGAAAAGCTAAATGCATGGAACTGTTTCACGTTGCCATACCCTTCAAGCAGGTCCCCATCCTTCACCCACCCACACATAACATAACCTCTCACTGTTTAAATTCTAGAGATTAGACAAAAGACAAGAGTTAGGAGAGATTTTAGGGGCTGGGCCCCAAAGTTCTTCCAGATGAAAAGTAAAGCTCTACAAAAAAAAAAAAACAGCACCTTACGAAAAGGCAGTGATAAATACCACTGGCTTCCATTTCTGGCTTTAGGTGACAAAATTCCAGCAATGAGGTGATATCTAACATTTTATATAAACTACTGGATTTCATTCTTTTATCAGATCTTTTGAATGGCAAGCTCTATGTACTTTCAAAAGTCCAGAGTAAACAAAACAAGGTACTTAACAAGGCCCTAAATTCCACCTGGGCCCAGGTTCCCTCCCATCCTGCTCTTTAATTCACTTCTGATTATCAGTGCTGTACTCAAACATCAGCTAGCTGCCTCTTTTTAAAGGCAGTTATACACCTCCCCCACTCCTCCATTCACTTTGCTAACAACAATGCCTAACTACAGAACAAATATATCTCTTGGAACATTCCACTTTACCAGATAAGGTCAGTTTAAAATTCTAGAGAGGAATAACCTGCTCCGTTTGTCTTTCCTGAGAGCCCTTCAAAAATACCCTCCTGCAATCAGCAGAACAAGCCTTTCACCCGAGCGAGAGAGCGAGAGAGCGAGAGAGCGAGAGAGCGAGAGAGCGAGAGAGCGAGAGAGCGAGAGAGCGAGAGAGCGAGAGAGCGAGAGAGCGAGAACAGTCTATGATTCTGCAATTTACAAACACTGAGACCTTTACTTAAAGGATATCCACACATTAAATGATTCCCAAGGAACCTTTATCTATGTACTCAAGTAAGCACAAGAAGACCAATGCTTGGAAGAAACAAAATGCACATACATTGCACCTCTGTGCAAATGGCTTCTCTAGATGAGAAGTCGCTGCCAGGCCTCAGAGAAAGGCCTACCTGTGTCAGGGGATATAGGGACAGTTTTTTCCGAACTGGAGTATGCTCTATCCACAGCAGAGCTAAGTAACAAACCAAAGAGGCCTGTTAGAAAACCACAAAAGAGGGGCAGAGGGGACAGGCCCCTGCCCTGAACACCCTGAAAGCTAAAAATAAGAATTCTGAGAAATGAGCTCTACCATAGACAAGCCCAAAAGAAAGTTCTCTGTTTCTGTTACCTCCAAACCTGGCTGCCCTCCCATAGTGATTTAACTCTGGGTACCAACTGGGCAATGCCAGCCACCGTGCTGGGGCGGAGGATTCAGGGATGCCGGTTCTACCTTCTGGGCTAATTAGAAGGAATCAAAACCTCTGCAGCAGGGACTTCCCTGGTGGCCAGTGGTTAAGAATCCGCCTGCCAATGCAGGGGACGCTGGTTCGAGTCCTGGTCCAGTAAGATCCCACATGCCGTAGAGCAACTAAGCCCGTGCACCACAACTACTGAGCCTGCACTCTAGAGCCCGGGAGCCACAACTATCGAGCCCACGTGCCACAACTACTGAAGCCCGAGTGCCTGGAGCCCGTGCTCCGCCACAAGAGAAGCCACCGCAATGAGAAGCCCGTTAAAGGCAACAAAGAGTAGCTCCCACTCACTGCAACTAGAGAAAGCCCTCGTGCAGCAACGAAGACCCAATGCTGCCATAAACAAATAAATAACAAAAAACAAACAAAACCTCTGCAGCATAAACTGGAGACTCTGGGCAGATCTGGGCTCCCCCAATGCATCTGGACTACATGCCTCCATTCAACATTTATTTGAGCGTCTACCATATGCCCAGCACTGTGCTGGGCGCCGGGGAAGAAACCGAGCCACAGTCTTCCCCAGTGGTGGAAGCCGAGACAAACGAGGACCATCCGGAGGAGTGGAGGATGTGCGGGCCCCAAACACCTAACACAAGTTGCTATGACCAGTAGTACCCAGGGGACAGCATGACCCCGGCCGGGTTTCGCGCACCACCAAACCCAACACTGAAAGAGGCTCGCGACAGCGAAGGCTGGAGTGGACAGGAAGGCCCGGGGGCAGGTGTTCAGGTAGAAGGCGCACACCTGAGGCGGCAGGGTCTCCAGGGGAGGCGGGAGGGCGGCACGGGGACCCAGCGAAGGAGAGGGAGCGCAAGGACTGGGGCCATGGGAAGCGAGTGCGCGGTGGAGGCCGGCCGGGCCTGCGCCCCCTGAAGCGGGAGCAGGGAGGGAAGGCGCGCGGCTAGGCCGCCCGCCGGCACCTGGGGCCCCGCCTGGCACCTACCACTTGGGCGACCTTGAGGCAGCCAAACGCGCCGCGCAGGTAGTCCGGGTCGCAGCGCAGGCCAGCCAGCCCGCGGCGCTGGCTCACCGGCTCGGTGGTGGGCTGGTACGGACTGCTGGCGCCCGAGATCATGGAGGTGCTCGAGGCCTCGCCCTCGAAGCCGTCCAGCTCCTCGCCGCTCCGCATGCTGCCGCTCGGCCCGGGCCGCCTTGCGCGGCTGGCCTCAGGCGCCCGGAGCTAGCGGGCTCAGCGGGGCCGCCGCATCGCCGCCACCGCCGACGACGACTAACTGCCCGCACCGCCGCCGCCGCCGCCGCCTCTGCGCCCGCCGCCCGGCTGCGGCCGCGGCTCGGTCCGCTCGGGCTCGGCTCCCGCCGCCTCGGCAGCGGAAAGGGAGGGAGGCGGGAGCTGGCGGAGAGGGAAGGAGGCGGGAGCCGGCGCGGCCAGCCGGGAGGGGGCGGAGCGAGTGCCCGCCCGCCGGCCGCTCGGCGGCGCTCCGCGGCTCCCGCGGGTGGAGGTGGCTGCCCGCGCCGCGGGGCCTCGGGAGGGCGGGGCGGAGCGGGGCGGGGCGCCAGGGCCTCTGGCTCCGCCCTCACCTGAGTACGCGCGGGGGTCGGGGCCGCGGCTGCGCGCCAGGCGATCATAGCGTGGGAGGGCGAAGGTCGGGGAAAGAGGGGTAGTGGGGAGCAGGGAAAATGGGGGTTGACGGAGGGTCGAGGTGGACCTAGGGGGCACGGAGCTGCTTTCCCAGAGCGCTGCCTCCGTTTCTTCCCTGGAGGAAGTGGGGTCTTCTTCAGGTAGGCCAGGGGACTTATCGGTGAAGACCAAGGTGTGCTGTGCGACCCCCGTGCTGGAAACAGTACGGGGCCCAGGGTGGGCCTGACTTGGACTGTTTGACAAGAGGGGGCTAAGTGTCTGGGCTCCCACACTGGGCAACAAACCAGTACCGAAGTCAGGGACTGAACGGGACAGGGGTGAGAAGTCGGGGTGAGTGAGGTCGCTTAGTACTGGGTCTGTAAGACAGACAGGCGGCAGTATTTGTGAATAACTCCCAATGTACGCTCTGGATTCACCGGCCTGACCGAGAATGGGAGCTAGCCCACAGGAGACCCTCGGTGACTAACATTAGTTTCCTCTCTTAGCTGAAAAGGTTTTGCAATCTCTGCCTAATCACCAAGGCAGGTTAAACACAGATTTTTGCACTGAAGGGCATTAATTAGGGACCAATTTGCAATTCAAGTGTAAAGGATAATTTTAAGCTTAAGTAAAACACCGACTTTCTAAGAATTGTCCCTTTGGTATTGAACCCTCCCACACCACAAATATCTAGAGCTTACCATGCTTTAGACACTGAGGAAGGCACTTGAAAGTGTTATTCCCATTTTACAGAAGACCAGACTAAGGTTTCAGACTGGTAGTCCCAGGCCACACAATTGGTGAGCAGAGCCCACTCACTTCCAAATTTTTTCACTACACAGTGTTGCCTAGTATATAATTCAGATGGGCTTGTGAACTTAGGAAGTGAGAAGCAGTAAATGTCATAACTCAGGAGATCTCAATTTAAAGGGCTCTCACCTTTTGGTTACCAAAGATGGGAACGACAATGACTCTAACACTCCATTCAGCCCACAAATATTTATTGGGCACTTATATGCTAAAGAATATGCTAGGACCTGGAGGTTGCCAATGAAAGATAACAAGTTGAATGGTTGGATGCAGACTCTGGCCTCTGCTTTCTCCCCAGATCCCAGTGAAATGACAGTTACAGAGACATTTTTTAAGGGCATAAAACCACAGGGACAAAGAATGGGAAAGGAGACAATGGCAACAAAATGTTGGAAGCAGAAAAGCAAATGGGCAAGTGGTAACTAACTTAGCAGATCCAAGAAAGCTAAACCCTAAGTTGGCACAGGGGAAGGCTGAAATGCAACCTAGGTCATATCACAGGAAAAAAGGCTCAGGAATGGGCAGCACCAAGCACATCTAGAAGTGGGGGGGTGAAAGCAGGAATTAAAAAAAAAGACCAAATGAAAGTCTTTTTAAGAAGCAAATGGGGAGGGCTTCCCTGGTGGTGCAGTGGTTAAGAATCCGCCTGCCAATGCACGCAACAGGTTCGAACCCTGGTCTGGGAAGATCCCACATGCCACGGAGCAACTAAGCCTGTGAGCCACAAATATTGAGCCTGCGCTCTAGAGCCCACGAGCCACACAAGAGAAGCCACCGCAATGAGAAGCCTGCACACTGCAACAAGAGTAGCCCCCGCTCACTGCAACTAGAGAAAGCCCACGCGCAGCAACGAAGACCCAAGGCAGCCAAAAATTAATTAATTAAATTAAAAAAAAAAAAAGAAGCAAATGGATCCCTGGAACCCCACCCATGACCATCCCCCAAGACTGGAATCTTTTTTCTCTGGAGAAGGTAAAACAGAGGGTCCCTTAGCTAGGGATCACTAGGCACAGTTGAGGGCAGGAGTACCATACTAAAGATTATATATATTTATGTGTGTGTGTCCTTGGATACTAAATAAAATGAAAGCAAAAATTTTTTTTTTTTTTTTTTTTTGCGGTACGCGGGCCTCTCACTGTTGTGGCCTCTCCTGTTGCGGAGCACAGGCTCCGGACGCGCAGGCCCAGCGGCCATGGCTCACGGGCCCAGCTGTTCTGCGGCATGCGGGATCTTCCCGGACTGGGGCACGAACCCGTGTCCCCTGCAGCGGCAGGCGAACTCTCTACCACTGCACCACCAGGGAAGCCCTGCAAAAAGGTTTTTAATTCAATATAAGAGTTAAAGAGAATCTCACAGGAAATAGAACCAAAAGACAAAGAGATGGAAAATGAGAGAAAAGATAAGAATATTAGAGGTATAGTCCAAGAGAATAATAGAATAATAAGACTCTAATAAAGTTAGAACAGAGAATATAGAGGGAAGAAAACAAAAAATAATAATTAAAAAAAAATTCAGTAACACTTTCCAGAACCAAAGGACATGAGTTTTGGATTTAAAAGACTCACCAGTGCCCAGCACAATGAATGAACATGAATCAGCACCAGGTACACCAGACGACTGGGGGCAAAGAGAAGATCCTCAAGGTTCCAGAGAAGAACAGAGCATGTTTCATTATAAAGGATCAGGAATCAGACTTTTCCACAGCAGCTTTGGGAATGGAGTAAACCATTCCACATCCTGAGGAAAAATGATCCCCACTTAGAAGTCTGGTTCCAGCTGGAGTATCAATCGGGTATGAGGATTGATGAAGGACTCTTTTGGACATGCAAAGACTCCCTCTGTCTCTTCTTAGGAGGCTGCTGGAGGAGGACACCACCAGAACAAGGATTTAAACCAAGGAAGCAGAGGACATGGGAGCCAGGAAAGGGTGAGAGAGAGAGATGATAAGGGTCCTATGGTGAAGGGGACAGAGGCCCCTGTGCAGCAGGGCTGGGGGTTAAGCAGCCCAGATTGGAGCAGCCAGAGCTTCGAGAGATGTCTTCAAGATGAAATTAAGAACGTGTTTAGGGCTTCCCTGGTGGTGCAGTGGTTGAGAGTCTGCCTGCCGATGCAGGGGACACGGGTTTGTGCCTTGGTCCGGGAAGATCCCACATGCTGCGGAGCGGCTGGGCCCGTGAGCCATGGCTGCTGAGCCTGCGCGTCCGGAGCCTGTGCTCTGCAACGGGAGAGGCCACAGCAGTGAGAGGCCCACGTGCCGCAAAAAAAAAAAAAAAAAAGAATGTGTTTAAATACACAGAAAAGAAAGGTTCATAGTTTCTGGAAAGTTTTGAGATAAATTAGTGATAAATGCATAGAAAATTAAGCAAATATTCATAGATGAACTGCAGGAAATAAAATGATATATAGAAAAGAAGTATGCTAAATTACATGTGAATAACATTTGCATAATTATAACAATGTAAACAATGAGTGCAGATCTAACCAAAAGTACCTGACCCTATTAGGAGGAAAGGATAGAGGGACAGGATGTGTGCATGTATGATAGGGAGAAGGGGAAGGTGGGCAAGAGACCTAAATACTCATCATCCATCATGGGAGATCAGTAGATGCTTAAAACTGAGAACTCAACAGGAAGCAGTATATGCATGTTAATTAAATATATAAAGGTAAAGGGACTTCCCTGGTGGTTCAGTGGTTAAGACTCTGCGCTTCCACTTCAGGGGGCACGGGTTTGATCCCTGGTCGAGGAACTAAGATCCCACATGCCACGTGGTGAGGCCAAAACAAAAAACCATATATATATATGTGTGTATATATATATATGTAAATATAAAAATAATTGGTTAAAAGTTAAAAAATGTCAATTCTGGGGAGCAGGATATGTAATGGGGGTTATAGGCCTTGTAGAACTATTTGATTCTCTCAACTATGTGCTCATATAATTTTAATAAAAGCTAAATTTAAAATGATTTTTTTAAAAAGGAACTTGAGAGTCAGATATAGTCCCTGCCAGCACAGACATGGAGACCAAGCATTGAAACCAGTAAATATACAATAGAGCATGTGCTGAGTATTGTTCATGGTGGTATGGGAATTTCCAGGAAGGATTGCATTGAGTCTGTGGGTCAGAATTTCAGCTGAGGTCTGAAATACGAAGAGCAGTTAGCAAGGCAAAGAGATGGTAAGGGTTGGTAGAAGAGCATTCCCGGAAGAGGCAACAACATATGCAAAGGCCAAGAGATAAGAAAGCGAAGTACAGTGAAGAGGCTCAAGTGCAGAATTCAAGGGTGAAAGGTGGCCTTGGGTGTCCCTGCAGGGCCTCAGGGACCATGTGAGAGGGTAGATTCTGGACTGAAGCGTGTTAAGCAGGAGAGTGGCCCAGTGAGGCCTCCTTTTAGAATGCTCTCTTTGGCTTCATCGAAGGAAGTAGATTGAGCGGAAGCAAGATAGGAGGCTCCTCTCCAGTACTTGTTAACTGTTCCCTGTTCCTGGACACTAGCCTACGTTTATTTTTAGTTCCGGGGAAAGACTCGAAATTTTTCCTTCTAGTTTTTAACAGAAGTTCACAGACTTCCAATGGGTGTTATTGGGAATCCCACATATTAAGAGTAGATAAAACTTGGTATTGTGCCTTCCTCAAGTGTTCAGTCGTAATACAGCATGAGTCTGTGGCTATAGCTGTGCCTCCAGGTGTCTACAAGTGCTGAAGACAAAATGAGGGTGATAAATGACAGAGAAGTGGGTCGCCTCAGGTCCCTGGCTCCAGGGTCTGATCCACATATCCAGGGCTGACTCAAGGAAACCAGACTCAGAAGAGACTGATGAAGAAACCAGATGCTGCTTTGTTAATTGTTGCCAGTGGATAGGCTTTGCCAGCAACCATAATGCTGATCCTTATCTCAGTCCCTGAACTCATCCTGAAAAAAAACTGCTCAGAGTATAGCATCCTTAGATACATGCTAAGCCCCAGTATATGCCGCTTCACCTACATCGGGCTGGCCTCTTCCCAAGCCTCTCAGCCTCTCATTTAGCGGAAGGGCAACGACCTCCAAGCCTGGGGGATTCCCCACTCTAGCCCCCCTCCCCCCTCCTCCTCCTCCTCCTTCTCCCCAAGCACACTGATTCCATAAAGCATTGGTCCTACAAGGACTTTAGAATCTGAATTCCATGAAGGGCTGGGAGCAAAACACCTTCCCAAACTGGGGTCCCTGCGTGTTCTGTCCCTGGAGGCAGTGCCTGATAACGTTGAGGAGGGAAGAAGTTCCAGTTTCACTTTGTTTCTTACTGAGGCCCCTCCCCAGGGCAACCCTTAGTGTTGGGGGTAGGGCTGCTTTTCCTGTAACTTCAATTAAGCAATAGTGCTCATCTACTACTTTTAATAAGGTCAGTAATTAGGAGGTCCCTAGAGACTCCTACTTCAAACAGAAAAATACGGTAGTTAAGGAGAACATCGCAAGCATAAAGCATGCAGTGGGAAGACTGAGTTTATCACGAACAACTATCAATGTTAAGCATGAACCAAACATCCAAGAAAATCATGTTTAATGTTTCAAGACTAACAGCTTGGTCTGAAATGATTCTCTACCTTTAAAGGGCCTTTTAAAGAAAGGTACTGGTATAAACTCCTAATGTCTGAGGATTGTAGTCAAAGATGTGAAAAACAAACAACCTCTTTTTGTGTTTGAAAGGACCAAATGTCCCTCTCCTCCTCCCGCAGTGTTCCCACGAGCCTGGAGGGAGGGGCCGGGCCTGGGCAGATTCCAGGCGGGAGCGGTTCAGGGGTTAGAGTTAACCGCTGCTTCTGAAAGAACTCGTCCCTTCAGCTGGAAAAATGCTCTCCAAGTCGTCTCTAAAAATAGTGCTCGCCGGGATTTTCCAGTTTGACATTCCTTCGGTTCCTATGACCAAGGACAACCCCGGGCCAAACGATCTGCGCCCCTTACTGGGTCCTCCGGTGGAATCCCACCCTCCGTGGGACCCCAGTTTGTTGTTCCCGCTGCCTCCAAACCCCGCTGGCACTTGATTCAGGGGAAGATTCGCCTGCTCAGCAGCTGCCTGGCTTCTCCCTGGCTGCCCTGCTCTGCTTTCTCTTCCCAGGGCAGGGGATGGGGAATGGTTTTCTGGGGAAGAAGGCAGAAAGTGTGGCTACAAGGGAATGTGGACATTGCCTACACTTACCTCCGATACCCGTGGCCATGCCGGCCTGGGCTGGCTAAACTAGCCTGTGAGCCTCTGGGAGCTGCCCAGGTAGCCAGGAGGCAACGTACATACACCAAACATTTGCTGATGGCCCACCCCCCTTTGCCAGGCACCGAGCCACATTGTGGGGCCTCAAGGCTCTCTGAAAAGAACTGTGGAACTGTAGCAGACATGCTTGCTTCTCTCTGCCTAGCACCATCTGCTGCTTTTAATAACAGCAGCCCTCCTTGTTCTGGGGCTGCTCCTCTTCTACGCCAACACCTGCCTTCCTCCTCCCAAGTGATGCCCACCTAGGAAGAGTCGGCAGCTGACCCAAGAATGACCAGTTATGGTTCTCTTCCACCCTAGATTGGCTCAGGGTGGGCATGGGACCCAAACTGAGCCAATGAGAATCCTACCCTGGGTTTTTTCTCTCTAGAATACTGGCATCTGGAAACTTTAATGTGCATAGGACTCACTCAAGGGGTAGATTTTCAGGACCTCCCCCAAGAGTCTGATGCTTAGGCCTCAGGTGGGGTACAGGAATCTGCTGCTACAATATTTACAGGACTACAAGGCCAGTACAATTGCCCAGGGTGGGAGAGGCCAGGGAAAGCTTCGAGGAGCTAAACTGGGTCTTGAAGGCTAAGTAGGAGTTCACCCAACAGCATGTGATCCTGCCAACTGCTTCTGCCTTCTTGTGACGGTCTCCTTGCGTGGCACAGATGGCCCCAGGCACTCCAGATTTTCCTCCCACCTCTCTGGTTGCTCTTTTCAGTCATTTTTATGGGCTTAGCCCCTAGAGTTCAGTGTTCCTCAGGGTGCTACCTTCATCCCCTTTCCCATGACCTTTCTCCCCCTAGACGTCACCCTTGGGCGTCCTGAATTCCATTAGGCCAGAACATAACTCATACTCCTACCTGCTGTTCCCTCTCCCACAATAAAAACATCCATTCCTTTATAAGGCCAAGAGGAGGAGGAGGAGGGAAGAGGAGGCAAAGGAGGCGGCGGTCCTTTTTTTTTTTTTTGCGGTACGTGGGCCTCTCACTGTTGTGGCCTCTCCCGTTGCGCAGCACAGGCTCCAGACGCACAGGCTCAGTGGCCATGGCTCACGGGCCCAGCCGCTCCGCGGCATGTGGGAATCTTCCCAGACCAGGGCACGAACCCGTGTCCCCTGCATCGGCAGGCGGACTCTCAACCACTGCGCCACCAGGGAAGCCCGGCGGCAGTACTTTTATCATGCTTCCTACATGCCAGAACCTGATCTACTTGGTTTTCACATATTAACACATTTAATCCTCAAAACAGCCCAGTGTGGATGGCTAGCTCCTGCATATCAGGAACACCTTCCTGAGTTCCCAGACTGGGTCAGGTATTCCTGCCCTGGCTTCCATGGCCCCTTGTATCAAAGTGTTTATTACACTCTGTTATGACTCACTGTTTACCCATCAGTCTCAGACCATGAGCTCTGAGAGGGCAAAGGCCACATTTATCTCTGTTGTACCCTCTGGGCCTGGCTCAGGGCCAGACACGGGGTAGACATGCAAGAAAGCATTTGTGCAACACAGGTTTGTATTCACCGGCTGTATGACCTCAGACAAGTTGTGAACATCTGTGGGCCTCAGTTTCCCCATCTGTAAATTGTAAAGGGTTTAGAATTGCGTCCGAGACAAAGTAGACACTCAGCAAATGTTTACTCATTATTGTTGCCATTATTCTCAACAAGCAAGGCAGGGCAAAGCATTCTGGAAAAAGGACCCAGCCTAAGCAAAGTCCTTGATGGAAAGGCTTGAGAGGTTCAGAAAGAGATGAGCAGTCTGTGTTCTTGCTCAGGCAGAAAGGGGTTAGAAGGCACGCGAAGGCAGGGGCAGGGACAGATTCTGAAGGCCCCTGCAGTCAGGGGAGCCATCAGGGCTGCACTATGCTCTTTAAGAAGCAGGGTGCTGACATGATTGGATTTGGGTGAAAGTAAAGTGCAGATGAATAATTCAGTCTTATCTCCACTGTATCAAATGGGTAGTAGAGATTGTTGTCTTGAAAAATGTACAGAGCCCTTTATTTTTATTTTAAAATTTATTTATTTTTGGCTGTATTGGGTCTTTGTTGCTGTGTGCGGGCTTTCCCTAGTTGCGGCGAGCGGGGGCTACTCTTTGTTGTCGTGCGCGGGCTTCTCATTGCGGTGGCTTTTGTTGCACAGCATGGGCTCTAGGTGTGCGGGCTTCAGTAGTTGTAGCATGCAGGCTTCAGTAGTTGTGGCTCGCGGGCTCTAGATTGCAGGCTCAGTAGTTGTGGCGCATGGGCTTAGTTGCTCTGCGGCATGTGGGATCTTCCCAGATCAGGGCTCGAACCCATTTCCCCTGCATTGGCAGATGGATTCTGAACCACTGCGCCACCAGGGAAGTCCTACAGAGCCCTTTAAAAGAAGAAAAGTCGGGCTTCCCTGGTGGCGCAGTGGTTGAGAATCTGCTTGCCAATGCAGGGGACACAGGTTTGAGCCCTGGTCTGGGAAGATCCCACATGCCGCGGAGCAACTAGGCCTGTGAGCCACAACTACTGAGCCTGCGCGTCTGGAGCTTGTGCTCCGCAAGACAGTGAGAGGCCCACGCGCCGTGATAAAGAGTGGCCGCAACTAGAGAAAGCCCTCACACAGAAACGAAGACCCAACACAGTCAAAAATAGATAAATAAATAAAATTAAAAAAAAAAAAAGAAGAAGAAAAGTCTCAGAGCCCCCAAGAGTGTATCTGTGGATGCCTAGGGGGTCCCCAGACCTATTCAGGGAAAGCCTGGGACAGCCATAAAAGCCCCAGGAGTTCAACAACCTGGTTCTTGGAGCGGGCATGGAGGCCCCCTGGATCAATGGGCACCTGAGCTAAGCGTCAAAAAACAGACAGGACTTAGGTAAGTGATCAGAGTGGGCAGGAAAGCATGATGGTAGGACACACCAAGGGTCAAGTCTGGGAAGCCAGGAGACTAGGGGAGCAAGAATGAAATACGAGCTGAGAAAAACACAAGGAAGTCATGACAGTGGAAAGGTTTTAGGAGTTACTGTGAGTGGCCTGAATGTCACACCACCTGGCTCTTCAGTCCATATGCATGGGTAGACTCGAAGGTGGTTGGTTTGTTTTAATTAAATGTATTTATTTGGAAACAGTCTCAAAAAAACAGTTGTAAGTGCAGAATGAAGAACTTTTTTCCTCTAAACTATTTGAGAGTAAGTTGCCAACCTAATACTGCATCACCCCAAATACTTGAGTATTTATGCTTCTGTTCTATCCTCCTAAAGGAAGATGTTCTCCTCCTTTACCAGAATACGACCATCAAAACCCAGAAGTTATTCATGTTGCATTACTACCATCTAACCATTGGATCCCATTCAAGTTTTGCCAAATGTCCCTGTCTTTGTAAGAAAATGGTCCCATTGAGAATCACATGTTACCTTTAGTCGTCATGCTTCTTTAGTCTCCTTCAGATTGGAAGAGGTCCTCACACTCGCCTTGACTTTCACAACCTTCACACTTTGGAAGATTACAGCCAATTATCTTGCAGAACGTCCCTCAGTTTGGCTTGTCTGCTGTCTCCTCACCATTAGATTCCGATTATACACTTTTGGCAGAAATACCCTACATGTGATGTTGTATTCTTCTCAGTACAGCCTATCAGGAGGCACAAGATTTCTGTTTGTCCTATTGCTAATGGCATTCACTTTTCGGGATTAGGCTTGTGTCTCCCAGGCTTCTCCATTACTCTTTTTTCCCCCTTGTGATGAACAAACCTGGGACAAAGTGAGCAATCAAATAAGTATTGACTGTAATGGATTATAACCCATCAAAGAAATCACATCAACTGAAATTTTGATGAGGCGGGGAATGCTGTTTCTCATTAAACTTTCAATTTATTTCATTATATCAATATAGACTCACGACTTTCTTTTCTTTTAATGGGCTGTAATCCATTACAATCTTTTTTTTTTTTTTTAATGCTCAAATTGTTCCTCAAATCTGGCCACTGGGCTGCTGTGTTTTTTTGACATGTTTCCATTGTTCTCTGAGCCCTTTCTTACTTTCTAACAGACATTCCAAGCTTACTTATACTGTCCGTGGCCCAGCCCTGGAATCAGCCATTTCTCCAAGGAGCCCTGATTTATTTTATTGGAGAATGGTACCTAGAAACTAAGTCTAGGCATGAGGTGTGTTCAATGGGCCGTTGCTGCTCCTAGGCCTGAGCTCTCAGTGCAAACAGCTAGGGAATATATGTATATAAACACACACTTATACATACACATATTTACATCTATATATTTTTTCTCTGTGTGTGTGTACTGAAAATCATGAGTTCACACTGATACCTCCAACTCCAATTCAACGTTCCAGTTTTCTCTCTTTCCATTCTTTGTAACTCCCTTCTAGGGCAGTGAGAAACCTGGCTACTGTCTTTCATACAGTAATTTGCTTGATCAATGCCTCTGTATTAATCCCTTTTCCATCTCCACCATCACCCCATCCCTGCACAGATGCCCCCCTACCACATGACCCCAAACTGGGCCACCCCTCTCTTGTGGAGGCTCTCTTCACCTAACTCAGGTTCTGACACCCCCTCTGGATGCCTTCCTCAGCCCACCCAGGCTGATAGCCTGAGTCAGGTCAGCCCTCTATGGGTTTGCTCTCTTCACCCGACTTGGGCTCTGACACCCTGTGTCCCCGCCCCCCTCCTAACCCCTGCCCTGTACAGGAAGCTGCCCTCTTCACCCTGCTTGGGTTAACACTCCATGCCAGGCCATTCCCTCATCCCTACCCATAGCTGGGATTCTCTTCACCCAGCTGTTTCCAAAAACCAGCTCTGGGTCACCACAGCTCCCCACCCCACCCCAACCTATCATGTTCTGCCCACCTAAAGGGTTTAGGGCCAGATCGGTGGGGAAGAGGAAGAGCCAGCACAAAGACCTCTTCTTTTAATTTGTGCAGAGCTGATTGTGGTGTTAGGGAAAGCAGTTGGCTTGTCTCTTGCTCCCGGAAGACTACAAGCCCTGCAGGGGAGGACCCACCTGGTTCACCTATCACCAGCATCTTGAATGTCACCCACTCCTGCCCACAGTTCCTTGGAAGAGGACAATGGTTGCTGAGGAGAGGCAGGGAGGAGGCCGCAGGAGGCCCCATACCTCAACCACGTATTCGGATGCCCACGCATGCAGATAGTGGAGAGCTGCCTTGTCCAAGAAATCAGGCAGTTGCCCAGGTGATGGAGTTTATGGTGTGCTGAAAGCCTGTCTGCCCTAAAATAGCTCTTGCTCACAGTCTAAACTAGCAATTTCTTTCTTCAGATTTAAGACCTGGTGTTTAGCACTCCCCGGGCTGGGGAAGGGTATGCAGATTAGGTAGCAGAAGGCAGGGAAGGAGCAGCAATGACACTTGGATTCTCAGTCCCAACTGCTCCTTTCTGTGTAACCTTCATAAGTAATTTCCCTCCCTGGCCTTATTTCCCCATCTTGAAAGTGGCGATTTCTAAGATCCTTTCAAACACTAAGGTCTGTCTCTCACACAATTAGTTCCGGGTTGGTTCGGTTTCAGGACTGTCTGCACACCAGGCACTGTGCCGTGCACCCATCTCAATGCATCCAGCCTCCCTGTGAGGTAGGTGAGATTGTCCTCACCACTTTCCAGATGAAGATGCTAGGATTCAGAGGTTAAGTTACTTATTTGTCACCCAAGTCCACTAGACTCGAGGTTCTCAGCTGAGTCAGCCCAGGCGTCCGGGCTGGAACTGTGGGCAATGGTTTTCCCTTTTATGTTAGAGCAGTTCTAGTTCAGCTCAACGCCAGAAACTCTTCTGGTTCCAAGTGTGGGCAGACTGGCTGGTTTGAAGCTGTGTTTGGTGATGCCTCCCTTAAGGACCCAGAGCCAGCAGCAGGGCGGTGTTTGCTGGCCTCCTTTGTGTCTAGGACCAAGCCACCCATGGGAGTCACTGGAGAAACCTGCTCTCAGGGGCAAAACCTCCTAGGGGTTGTCCTAGTTATGGCAAACCCACCAATTTGAAGCTGATTTCCCCTGAGGTAGCGAGAGGGAAGAAAAGGCGGGAACAGGAGAGAGGATACTGAGAGGCTATACGCAAAGATCACCAGAGTCCACATTCCAAGAGTCATGAAAACATGGACCTTGACCAAGCCTTAGAAACCCTGTGTGTGGATGTTCTCAAAGGGCATTCTGTGGAACCTAGAGGATGTCCACAGTCACAGTCAGCTGGGAAAGCCCACACTTGAGCCTTTCTGAAGACTCACACCAACGCAGTCACCCATAAAACAAATCAAAACAAAAACCTGTTTCATTTAGTTAAAACTTGAGTCTTCTAATCCTTCTTAACCACCTATAATGATATGCCCAGAACACACTTTGGGAAACGTAGATTTAGGCTTCGACAAATGCGAAGAGGAATGTCAAGAGCAAGGCTGCTGGAGAGGGGCAGAGCCTGCCCAGAACCAGGGGGTGTGCTGGCGCAGCTGCTTTACTACAAAGCAAAGCCTTGCAGTTTGCTCATCTCCTGTAGCTCTGCTGTAAGAGAGAACAGATCCTCTCAGATGGGTCTTCAGGGTGCAAAGCCACCTAACATTAACTGGAACCTCTGAAATACCTCAACATGCACATATCATCTGTATACATAGTTTAAACAATTACAGTGTTTAGTTTCCCATGTACTCCAAAGTCTAATTCCAGGCTAGCATTTGTTAGATGATTGAGTAGGTCAAAATGGATTCACAGTAAAATGGCGCCAAATATTTTAAATATCAAGGACAGATGTACCACGCCATGGGCTGCTGACAGATGAACAAAGCACCCCACTCTTTAAAATCAATAACTGCCTTAAAATGGGACATAGTTAAAATCTTTAAATTTTTCCCCAAATGAAACTTAAGATCTTATAATCTGAAGTTCATATCTTGTTTGTCTAGAACGTTAAAACAGTTCCATGAAGAAGCTGATTGGGTGAGGTGGGTTTGCGGGGAGGCAGGGTGAGGAAGACAGTGGAGGCTGATGATCACTTAGGAATGTTAACTCGGTTCTACACAAAAAAGTTCAATTATATGTTCTAGGAAAACATCATACAATTGAATACCTCATATCACTCTTGAGATCTATCTTGAGTTGATTGATGAAAACAATCAAGATGGAACACAAAGTTAAACGTTCACATTACTGGAAAAAATTTTTACCTTTACCCACATAGGAATTTCTTAACAAGATCAGAAACACTTGGCAGGCTAGGCTCCTCTTGTCTGAAATGCTGCCCAAGGCTGGGGAAAAGATATCATGACCTCTCAATCCTCCCACACAGAACCCTGGCACCCAGTGATCTGGTGACCACCCCACGCCCCATTCCTAGCCTCTCAAACTCCTGCCATCTCAGCAGTGTCTCCTCTCCCTTCAAGCTGTTGAGTCCCTCAGAGCCCAGGGAGAGGCTTCTGAGCTGTCTCAACTGCGGCCTGGCTCTCTGCACCCGTGGGGGGCAATGTCCACCCACAGTGGGAGCTCTGGCTTCTTCCTCCTGCTCCCAACACTGCCACAGGCCTGTCATGTCCATCTCCCCCTAGTCAGAACTCACCATCTGCGCCTCATCAACCAAGTCCGAAGGAGCATCCAGACAGCACTCTGCATCCTCGTGGCTATCTGCAGGCCTTTACAGGGTAAGGAATACAGTACTAAGTAACAAGCACTGTCCTTGCCTCTGGAATCCAGGGCTCAGGCGTGGGATTCCATGGGAACTTCACCAGGTGAACGGTTACAGGAGGATATCCATCCCTCTAACCTCTATTTTCTTTAGAGATGAGATGATATTTAGACCACTAACTGTGAAATGCCATAAATGGAAAGGGTAGATTCTACAGGGGTACAAATGGGGTTGCCGGGACTTCCCTGGTGGCCCAGTGGTTAAGAATCCGCCTGCCAATGCAGGGAACATGGGTTCGAACCCTGGTCTGGGAAGATCCCACATGCCACAGAGCAATTGAGCCCGTGTGCCACAACTGCTGAGCCAGTGCTCTGGAACCCGTAAGCCACAACTACTGAGGCCCACAAGCCTGGAGGCCATGCTCCACAGCAAGAGACGCCACTGCTGTGAGAAGCCCGCGCACCGCAACGAAGAGTAGCCCCCTCTCGCCGCAACTAGAAAAAGCCTGGGCGCAACAAAGACCCAACACAGCCAAAAATAAATAATAAATAAATAAATTTATTTAAAACAAACAAACAAAAAAACAAATGGGCTTGCTGGAACAACATTAACTGAAGAGTTTCCTACAGGGTCAACCATCACACTGAAGACCTACTATATGCCGGGCACACGTGCACCTCCTCTAATGTTCACAATGACAGGAAAGAAATTTTATCCCCACTTTACAAAGAAAGGAGGCCTAAGAGAAGTGAAGTTCCCCAGTTTTGACTGTTTTCTTGTTCTACTTCTTGATCAATTTCTCATCTGTCTAAACTGTACTTTCCTGATTCAAAAGTAATGAGACTTCCGTAGGTCAAAGAAAGCACCAGGATTGGAACCCACTGGAGCCCATGCCCTCCCCCTTACTTGTATATTCAGGAGTATTTGTACTGATGAAGGTCTACATCTCAGGCCAAGAGCCCTTACCACAGATGACCCCCAAAGCCATTCATGCCTTAAGAGGCAGAGATCCTTCCAAGAAGCAGAGTGGCAGGCATCCCAACCTGCCTTTCTCAGCAAAGTAACTGACTGCAATCCCATCCCCCTTTGCCTAGGTGATTGTACACCTTCCCTTTGGGTACATTCTCTGCCATTTTTCTTCCGCCTAACAAGAATGTCTCCTTCATCCCCAACAGAAAGGGGAAAAGGTTGAACAGGAGCACCATGTGTGCTTAAGACCACAGATGAAACACTTCCAATTGCTTTTATTTCCCCCCATCTGCTTTAAAAATGAGTACAATGAATACGAGCACAGCACCGCTGACTGGGTTCAAATTCTGGCTCTGACCCTGGTAGCTGCCTCACCTATCCATCTTTAGTTTGCCTCACAGGGTCTTTATAAAGATTAAATCAATTTACATACAACATCTAGAGGAGTCACTGACTCCTCCTTGCTAATAGATGAGATAGCAATCTCTAATATAAATATCTGCCATGACAATGTTACTGCTAGTATCACCAAATTAAGTAATCCCTAAAGTAAGTATTCACAAAATTTCCTAAACTCAATTTTAAGGCAAAATATAACAAGTTAATAATTTCCACAACTGCTGATAGGTGTACAGAATGATGTGATCTTTATGGAAGGGATTTTGAAAACATCTAACAAATAGATGTTTCCTAAAAATAGGACTACCATATGACCCAGCAATCCCACTCCTGGGCATATACCCGGAGAAAACCATAATTTGAAAAGATTCATGCAGCACTATTTACAATAGCCAAGACGTGGAAGCAACCTAAATGTCCATTGGCAGATAAACGGATAAAGAAGATGTGGTATATATATATATATATATATATATATACACACACACAATAGAATACTAGTCAGTCATAAAAAATAATAATGCCATCTGCAGCAACATGGATGGACCTAGAGATTATCATACTAAGTAAGCCAGACAGAGACAAATACATGATATTGCTTACATGTGGGATCTTAAAAAATGATACAAATGAACTTATTTACAAACAGACTCAAAGACACAGAAAACAAACTTATGGTTACCAGGGTGTAAGAGGGGTGGGGAGGGATAGATTGGGAGATTGGGATTGACATATACACATTACTATACATAAAATAGATAAGGAAAAAAAAATAGATAAGGATCTACTGTATAGCACAGGGACTCTACTCAATATTTTGTAATGGCCTATATGAGAAAATAATCTAAAAAAGAGTGGATATATGTATATGTATAACTGATTCACTTTGCTGTACAGCAGAAAGTAACACAACATTGTAAATCAACTATACTCCAATTAAAACAACAAAAAAAAGGGAGGACTTCCCTGGTGGTGCAGTGGTTAAGAATCCGCCTGCCAACGCAGGGGACACGGGTTCAATCCCTGGTTTGGGAAGATCTCACATGCTGTGGAGCAACTAAGCCCATGCGCCACAACTACTGAGCCTGTGCTCTAGAGCCTGCGAGCCACAACTACTGAGCCTGCGTGCCACAACTACCGAAGCCCACGCACTCTAGGGCCCTCATGCCACAACTACTGAGCCCACGTGTTGCAACTACTGAAGCTTGTGCACCTAGAGCCCATGCTCTGCAACAAGAGAAGCCACCACAATAAGACAACACGCACCACAACAAAGAGTAGCCCCTGCTCACCACAACTAGAGAAGCCCGTGCGCAGCAATGAAGACCGAATGCAGCCAAAAACAACAACAACAAAGGGAGTATTGCAATAAAGGAATTCACACGAAATTAAAAAACAAAACAAAACAAACTACATTTATCTTTTGACAAGGAAGACCCATGGCTAGGAATTTACCCTGAAGGTGCATCTCCAGAAATAAAAGCAACACACACACAAGGTTATTCACTGCAGCATTATGTAAAAACAAAAGACTGAAAATGTCTTACATGTCCATCTATAAGAGACTGGTTGAATAAACTATGGTACATCCACATAATCAAGTACTATGCAGCCATAAACAAGAATACTATACAGCCATAAACAAGAATAGTAAACTGAACTGATATATAACTTTTAGGCAATGTTCAGTGAAAAAGTACATATTGCATGTCCACCGAAAGGGCCTAGATGCAACAGCACCCAGTAACACTAAGCATGCCTACAGTCTAGATCTTGGTTTCTAAATACCAATCCCCACTAAAAGAAACCAGGACTCGCTGGGAAAATGGCTGATTCCAGGTCAGAGGCAGGGGAAATGCAAGGTGGGCCTGGAACATCTTTTTGTGCCAGGAAGTAGGGAAATGTTCAAAGAACGATGGGGGCGAGTCAAAAGGACACAGCTGTATCTGTAAGAGTCTAGTATCCAGAATATATAAAGAACTCTTACAATTATGCAGTAAGACAAATAATTTTAAAGTGGGCAAAGGATATGAATAGACATCTCTCCTAAGAAGCTATGTAAATAGCCAATAACAACATGAAAAGATGCTCAACATCATTAGTCACTAAGGTACCATTTCACTCACTAGGATAACTATAGTTAAACAAACAAAAAACTCCCAGAAAACAAGTGTTGGCCAAGATATGGAGAAAGAACATTATACATTGCTAGCAGGAACATAAAATGGTTCAGTTGCTATGGAAAAGTTTGGTGATTTTCTGCTAAAATAGAATTATCATATGACCCAGCACTTCCACTTCTAGGTATCTGCCAAAAGAACATATGTTTACACAAAAACTTATATATGAATGTTCACAGCAGCCTCATTCATAATAACAATTGGAAATAACCCAAATATACATCAACAGATGAATGGATAAACTAAATATGGTTTTCCATGCAGTGGGACATTATTCAGCTACAAAAAGGAATGAAGCACTGACACAATGCTACAACATGGATGAACCTAGAAAACATGCTAAATGAAAGAAGCCAGATACAAAAAGGCCACATATTGTATGATTCCACTTATGTAAAATATCCAGAATAGGCAAATCCATAGACAGAAAGATTCGTGGTTGCTAGGAATGGTGGGAGGGAAGAAATGGGACTAATAGGTATGGAGTTTCTTTTTGGGGTGATGGAAATGCTCTGGAATTTGATGGTGGCAATGGGTGCACAACAGAGTGAATATACATACTAAAAACCCCTGAAATGAACTTTTTTTTTTTGCAGTCCGCGGGCCCCTCACCGCTGCGGCCCCTCCCGTCCCGGAGCACAGGCTCTGGACACGCAGGCCCAGCGGCCACGGCCCACGGGCCTAACCGCTCCACAGCATGCAAGATCCTCCCGGACCAGGGCACGAACCCGCATCCCCTGCATAGGCAGGCGGACCCTCAACCACTGCGCCACCAGGGAAGCCCTGAAATGAACAGTTTAAAATGATGAATTTTATATTGTGAATTGTATCTCAATAAAAGGGAAAAAAAAGGGGCTTCCCTGGTGGCGCAGTGGTTGAGAACCTGCCTGCCAATGCAGGGGACACGGGTTCGAGCCCTGGTCTGGGAAGATCCCACATGCCGCAGAGCAACTAGGCCCATGAGCCACAACTACTGAGCCTGTGCGTCTGGAGCCTGTGCTCAGCAACAAGAGAGGCCGCGATAGTGAGAGGCCTGCACACTGCAATGAAGAGTGGCCCCCGCTTGCCACAACTAGAGAAAGCCCTTGCACAGAAACGAAGACCCAACACAGCCAAAAATAAATAAATAATAAAAATAAAGGAATTCCCTTAAAAAAATTTTTTTTTAAAAAAGGGAAAAAAAGGACACAACTGGTTGAAGAGGCTCCCACTCATCAAATCTGGAACAATTTGAGCATTAAAAATTATGAGTTATTAGATTATAACACTTTGAATTAAAAAAACAAAACTGTAAATTCATAGTGAAAATAACTACCCAAAAAGGGTAGAGGAAAGAAAACTCTTCTTTATAGATGAATGCCAGCTAATACATGTAGGGGAATGATGGGATAAGAAAATTACCATTTAAGAACTCCTAATGTGGTAACTGATTTAGGTAAGATCATCAGTGGATGTCATAAAAATGATGTGTAAAAAGGTGGCTGAAATCCAACATCTTCAATGGTATCACCCCACTTTGATAGATATAGGGGACACTACCTTAAACAAGGCATCGAACCCAGCATCACCAATACAGGGACAACCTGATGTGCAATACTGGAACATACACAATCTCACTTATAGCATTCTTACAAAAAATGTTTAACCTAAATGAAATCATGAGGAAACAATAAGACAAATCCAGATTGTGGGATATTCTATAAGACAACTGGCCTGGACTCAGCTAATATATTTAGGGGTGAAATGCCCTGGTGTTTAAAACTTATTTTAAATGACTCAGGGGGAAAAAAGTATACGTGTGTGTATTGAGACAGATATAGGGAAGGAGGGAGGGAGGAAGAGAGGGACAGAGAAAGCAAATATGGCAAAAAGTTAGTAACTGGTGAATCTATGTAAAAGAACATGGGTATTCAATATATCCTCTTCCAACTTTTCTGTAGGTTTACAATTTTTCAAAATAAAAAGTTGGGGAGAAAAGCTGTGTAATAAATCAGCTTTAAGGAACAGAAAATTCAACATGCTTAAAGTGTAATAATCAGAAACACAATTCATCTCTAATATAAAGTGTCCGATTTTCTTAAACATACTTTACTGTTGCCCATTTCAGCAGGTGAGAAGCATTATGGTACAGCTGCTCTGAAATTCCTCTATGAATCCTCAAGGCTTCTAAATTAGTTAAGTGAAAATTTCTTACCCAATTCAGATAATCAAAAACTTATCTAATAGACAAGAAAATATGTTGGACAACTCACACCCCTTGCACTTTACTTACAGCCTGGAACTCCACATATATCAAAATATGGTTTTAGAATATTCTTTAACAGAATTTCTGATAATTTCAAATGAGAGAGGTATACATTTTTAGCTACATGGTAGATACCTTATATGACTAGCAGACAATTCAGTGTATCTCCAGTGGGATGATTTATCATAAAGAAAGTCACCAAAAATTGTAAGCAGTCTGGATTCGTGTTTATTGAAGCCAGTAATTAGAGACATCTTCTTTTCCAGCACTAGAAAGCAAGGTTCCACATGACTGCATACTGCATCTGGACAGAGCCACACCCCTGGACTAAGGCTGGTGGGGGAATAATCTGCAGTCCTAATTTTAAGTTAAAAACACCAATAAACCTAGTATAGAGACAACAGTGAACTTTCACATACAGCATCAACATTGTTAAGGTCATGATGTACAGAGCAGTCACTTTCAACTTTGTTAAACTAATAAAACACATCTTCAGTTTAAATACTGGTTTAAAAATGCCAATCCAAAAAAAAAAAGTGCAAACAAAATTAAATAATTCTAGCAGCATACCCGTTGCATTTTTAGGAAAGACCAATTCATGGCCTTTATCGTGGCCTTATCTTCAAGGTTGGGCTTATTTCTTTGATTTTTCCATTTTAAAGACAAACAGCAGATGTAACCACTACAATGTACATAAATAGTCATAAAATTATCTTTAACAGTCTACCATACAAGTGTATTCTGCAAATGAAATGAATTTTACTTTAAAAAGTAAAGGCTGTTTATTGTTTGGCCTTTGGTTCCAATGCATGAAAATCCCAAAATAACAAAAAATATGCTCCCTCCTCCCACCCCCCCTAAAAAGAACCCTGCAGCTCCCCAAAGTTGGTAGACTTTGGCAACCACTGAGCACATGACACTATACATCAGTTTCTTCTGATCCTAGGAGTATCCACTTGTTATGAGAAACTAAAGTGATCTCCAAGAAACCTTCCTTCACAAGACAGGTGTCTTAGCATTTCTTCGGTTTTAGTACATTTTATATTGACACAAAAAGTGCTTATCAGTTTAAATGATAAAAAATAAACAAAAAGTAAAGTTTTGCATTAAAATTTAAAATCACACTGTATCCCTCTTAGGCATGTGCCGTTCGAAGAATTCTTTCTTATTTCTGAGGTCACTCATTTTGTGCTCCCTGCCCCTGCCAGCTGCTATGGAGGGATTAAGTGACCCCATCATTCGTGTGGCCACAAGCTGTTTGGCATCTATTGGTCATTACACCACAACCATCATTCCAAGTCAGTTTACTGTCATTACCTGGAAAATCTGGTAACTGGAAGCCAGAATACATTAAAAAAAAAAAAAACTGAATTAAAAAGGGGGGAAAAAAGTGTATTTTCAACAATAAGACTGGCACAAGAAACACATTTTTATGTTTGTCAGAAAGGCAAGTAAATACTCAGCTTTCTCCTTAACAGTGTTCAGACCTTTACAGAAAAGCAACTCAAGACAGTCTTAGAGTCTTGTTATATAACATACGATATTAAGTTATGTCCAGTATGGTTAGTGGTCAGTCAAATCTGGTATGTAAAAGTAATGACATTAGGGAAGTTATGCTTAGACACAGTACAACAAACATTCATATAAAAAAAGTAAATTCCACATAAGTGAACTGTAGTTTTTCCCTTGATTTGACAACAAACATTTTATATATTAAATTAATGGTAGTGTTTGCATTTTAATGTTCTGTGTCATGTATAAAATTAAAAGTGCCATTTTAAATCCATAGAAGTCACTTCCAGGATGATGGTGTGGCATGACAATGTGCATGAATTTGCCCTAAATGGAGACACTTGAAACACTTATTTCCATAAGAAAAAAATGCTACAGTTTATGAAAAACATAAAACAAGAGAAATTTCCATTTTCAATATAAAACATTCACACTTATTTGTCCATCTGATAGCACTGATGAGACCAGGGAGCTAGGACAAAACCCTTTTGCATCAAAGGAACTCCACGAAGGTTTCCAATGACCATAAGGCAGGGACTGGTGTAAGCCAATTAACTGGAGTGTATTTACATTGAAAATCTCCTTCAAACTTTCTGTAGCACACTGCATTATGGTAAAATGAGAGGTTGGTCACCCATTCTCTACTAGTAGGCCAGCCTGTGGTAGTTAAAAAAAAAATTTTTTTTAAAAACAAAGCAGAAGCTATTTAGAAAACACAATTCAAAGTAAACTAAATTTGTAACTGCTGACTTTAAACATACCCCACAGTGACTGCCCCACGACACACACGCGTGGAGCCCAACACCTCCCACAAGGACATGGCCTGGGCTAAGCACGTGAGTCCTGGGCAGCTGCCATCTTCCCCACCCCCATACCGGCTCCACCTGACTCAGGCATCCCCACACTTAACACATCTTTCATAAGTTAAAGATGCATTCAGAACAAGTCCAATTCCCATTTTGCTTAGTGTTTAGTTTGGAAATGCTTCTGATTTTAAGTCTTAAAAATGATTATTCGACTTCTACTGAACACACAGTATTTACTAACACTGCTCATCTCCTCCTCCTCCACTTCCTGCAACATTCAGCTTCCCTACCAACACTTCTCTCATTCCTCCTTTCAGTCTTTCTCTTTCCTGGACTTTCTGCTACTTAATCTGCTTCCCAAGAACAAGTGAATCTGTTAACATGCAACTGGTCAGACTAGCCACCATCTGATCAATGACTTCCTGGTCTCATTGGCTCCACCCTGAAAGTAAGTGGGCCCTCTTTCTCTCCATCTACCTTCCCCTCCCCAAGAAGCCCAGCTGCACTTGCTGCCCATGAGAGAGCCACATGCCTGAGAGTCCAAGGGTTATCCTTCACAAAGGGGTCTGACACATAACCTTCCTAAAGGTGCATTTCACACTCGGACAAGCCAATGAAGTATTTTTTTTTTTTTAAGTTCATCTCCCCTGCCCCAAAAAACTGATAGCATGTGCCATATCAGAAAAATCCTGGTCTTAGAGCAGATCAATATAGTTATTTGGTCATTTTACATATGCACTTTTTAAGGAGGATCAGGCTTCATTTTCTGTTGAAGAGTTTGTTACCATGGAGTCTGGTTTTCGAGTCATTCTATCCAGTTCTTCCTGAACATTTGTCAACACAGTCTTTTGTCCTTTAAAGAAAAAAAAAAAGCAGCAGTGATGAGAGAAGAAAAAAAAATTTTTTTTAAGTAACATTTAAAATTATACAGATTTCAAAAAAACCCTATACAGATTTCTATAATCATTTTTGGTGATAATAACTCCAATAAGAATGAGGAAAGTCTTTTTTCATTGCAATGATTATAAGGAGACAGACTCTAATTCAGCCCTTCTTAATTCCAAATGCCACAGGTCTGGGCTCCCCAACTACATTACTGCCCCCTGCCTGGGGATGCCTTTGTGCCAAACACAAAGGCCTTTCTGAAAACCCTCTCACCCCTATGCTCTCTCATCACCATCTTCCTAGAGGTGGTATTTGAGTTTCTGGCATGCAGCAAACGACTTTCTGTACCTCAGACAGAACAGGTGTTTATGTTTTGTTACTAATTACAACTGATTCACATGGATATCCTGGAACACCATATTTCAATAAGAATATAAGACTAAGGTTGGCCATTTCGATACAGCACAAAGTTGGTGCACATACTTTTTGTTGTTGAACATTAACTGGGGCCTAGAAGTGACCCCTATTTCCTCCCAGGGAATACCAGTTTATAGCCTGGGCCAACAGATCAGACAGATTCTGAGTCTTCAAGAACTCCAGAGCACCTGAAAGCACAGGCTGACCTGACGATGGAGTGATTTCTTGAGGGTTTCCTTTGATTGGAAAACATCAATTAAGGAAAATACTCTATTAATATTACTTATAGCCAATGGAAAATTAAAACCCTTTGGAAATGGCCTCAAGCTTTCTGGGAAAATCTGTAATTCCCAAGGAACCTGTTTCTTTTGTTTCAGAGACCAAAAAGACATAGACTTGCCCTATGTGCCCACATGGAAGAACAGACGGGTGGGCTGTCACAGAGATGTCTATGTGTGACAAGGGTGGGGAGCTTCATGGAGGAGAAAATGACGACCCTCCAGTGAGACAGTGAGGGTTCACAGGCAGCTGACGGCAAGACTGGAGGCAGTAGAGTGAGCAAAATCCTTGTAAAGCAACGCAGAATATTAAAGACTAAATAAAATGTCAATGGTACACTCTAGACCATGACTTCCAATGGACAGAACTTCTACACCTGGCCCATGTACTGGGCTGACCAAAAAGTTCGTTACGTAAGATGTTACAGAAAAACCCGAACGAACTTTTTGGCCAGCCCAATATTTAGGATCTACCTCAACTCAGCCAACAGTCAGTTCTTGAGAACCTGAATATACATAAATCCCACCTTAAATGTACCAAGAAACATGCATGGTAATAAGGTAATCCTACTGTAAAGTATACTGCTCAGTGTAAGGTGGTAATCTGTTCAGAACATCAAGGGGTCCGCAGGTCAGTGAAAGCAGACACTCCTGTCCACCACCCCACCTTCCAGCACTCCTTGATCACAAGGGTCCTAAGTCTTTGGGGGCCCTTCAGTACCTGACTTCTTGGCTGTGCCCTGCACCCCACCAGCACCAGGACTTCCAGGAGAGCCTGTTTTTTTACTCAACAGACTATTGAAGAAGCTGGCCAACACCCCTTCACTTGCTGCATTATCTAAGGAAACATTAAGAAAAAAAGCATCACACAAACTGAATGACCCAATTAAACAGCAACAAACTATTTTTCAGCTTGGAATTATCCATTTGTGGTTATGATCTTCCTGGGATACTGAGCAGATTCATTCACTATGATGCCTTATACATTGCCACTGCTAAGGCTGATTATGTGTTAGCATAATTAATAAGTGGAAACCTGTTTAGATTTCCCACCTGTTCAGAGGCATAATAGATAACCTGTGCTCCATATCATCTCCCTGTCCATGAGGCAGTGTTTTTCAAAGTTTTATAAGCCCGTAACGTTCCAAAGCTGCTGTGAAAAGTTCTCATTCAGAATAGAAGACAGTCATCGAACATGCAAGAACTAAATATAATTTGAGGGTTTTACAGCCAACATCTTGGGGTGTTATTAAGTCACTGGGGTAAGGGCTACTTAAACTAGTAAGTAACTGAGCTTGACAAAACAAGTGACAATTCATAAATGGTAATAATATAAACCTAATAAGCAACAAAACCGAGAACTCAAAATACACATTTTAAAGTGACTTCTTATGCTGTATTCTTCTCTGAATATAGAGGCCTAACCAAGGTCTTAAACAAAGCCAGGTGCAAGGGCCACCAATTCCAACAAAGGAAGAGGCCTTGGTCTCTGCCAACCATGAACTCCCTCTCTCAGAGAGAGGAAGTGGGAAGCAGCCCTTCTTGGGAAAGAAAACAGCTCAGCTGCCTTGAGTCTCCACCTTCCAAACCCAGCTACTCAGCCCCTAAAGTAGGAACGAGGCCTAGGACTAAACCACTCTCCAAAGAGACAGGATACATACTTTTGATGTTTGGGTCCGGCTTCTTTACTGATGTGCCTGGGGAGGCACTAGGCACGCTGGCTGGCCCTCCCCGGCCCTGGGTTCTTGGAGAGCCAGAGGGTCCTCTTGCAGGGGATTCCTAAGTCCAAAACCAGCCCAAGTCACACACAGGCATAAAAATAACAGAAGGTACATATTCCAAAAATGAAGACATGCTTCTGCAGGGTATTTTTCACAGTCTAGGGAGAAGGGTGGCAGGAATGGGAGTTTGTGCCCAGCTCAGTCCCTTTTTTAGATCCCAATTTCTCCTGAGAGAAGAGATACCAAGATAACAAAACCCGTTCACTCTAATTCCCAGAGCTGTATTCCTTCATTAGACATTTTCTGAGTTCCTACCATGTTCCTGGCCCTGGGCTTTTAGAGGGACCAAATTCCCTCCGAATATACAAAAGCTCACACAAATGTAAGCTCTCACAAATAATGGTATAAAGTTTGAAGACATGACATTGGGTCTTGACCCTCTGTTTAGTTTAAGGTACTCACGGAGGCTCTCGTGGGTGTGGCTGGCTGCTTGGCAAGGAGTGACTGCAAAGAGAGGGACACACCGATCATTAACCAAGGCCTGCAGAGTGTACTGAAGGTCCGGAGAAACACTTCCAAGTATTCCACTAGAGGGCACCATTAACAACAACCAAGTCAGAGGTTCTACACTATAAATGCAAAATATTTAAATTGAGCAATTTGGTATATGGTAAACAAAAAATATTCCCAGTAACCAGTTTTGAAACTAAAGAAGCAATGAGAGCACAAAAGGAAAAGTTGGTAAAAAAAAAAAACACATCAACACCCCCTGCTGACCTGCCTGCATCATCAGGCAAACCCGTGATGTGTCTAACACCACTCTCAGTGAAACAGAAAGGTGGGACTGGGTCTGCATTCTGAACTGTCAGCTTGGGTTTACTCTCCTCACCTACACAATGTGTATATCAGCTCACCTGCCTTCACACACAGGGCTCTGTGGGACTATGTGAACTAACGGAAGTGAGGTCAGGGCGTCCGGTAAACTGTCAACATGGGAAATACTACGCCAGAAAATCTACATTTGCAGACAGAGCAGGTACTTAATAAGATACTAAACCTATCACTGTAGGAGAATCTGCAAGGCAGGAAGAGGATCCCCTGAGGGGCCCCCTACCCTGTACCAATCCTAGAAATGGGAGAGAACAAGAACTGGTGGCAACCCCTTTGTCCCTGCAAGCTCTTTGTGATACCCCCACTTCATGCCAGGGAGCTGGTTTCATTCATGAGAAGGCCTCTGCTCTGGCCTCACTGGTCTTCTTACCTGCTGCTTCATTAGGAACACCTGCTCATCCTCCGCTGCCAACTCTTTGTCGTGGACCAGCTGTGAAGTGAAGTGACACACTCATTTGTGGTCATAGACCAAGAACACCCCCAACTACTTGTCAAAATTCATGCTGAAAGGAGAATCTTGTGCTCATGTCTCAACATGGGTTTGGGGAGTCCCTGCGGAGACTGCAGAGGTCAAGTCTTTCTAGCCTGGCAAAGACCCTGTTCCAAGACCAGCCTTGGCATATGGCCAAATGACATTTTTAAGTCTGGCAGGTTCTAAACAATACCTCCCAGATCCGGGTCTGCAGGTGATCACAGGAGCAAGTGGGATCTACTAACAGTAATCCAGAGGCAGCAGTGGCAGTCCATCACTCATGCTGTGCCACCCAGAGCCAATTACATAACACGATTTCATCTAAAGACTTTTTTTAAAAGGCCCTTGGATTATTTCTTTTTACCCCCCCAAATGGTTCAATGTGTAAGACTTGTTTCTTTATGTTTCTTTTCCCATGAAAAAAACCTACAACTATTTCTTTTTTTTTTTTTGGTGGTTGAGGGGGGAGGCCACGCTGAGCAGCTTGTGGGATCTTAGTTCCCTGACCAGGGATCGAACCCAGTCACTCGGCAGTGAAAGCGCAGAGTCCCAACCACTGAGCCGCTGGGGAATTCCCCACCTGCAACTCTTAAAGTGATTGATTTTGGTACCTTTCTCACAGGAGGTTTCACAATAAAGTCTTCATATGCATCTTCCGGCTTCACAGTTGTGAAATTTTCATGTAAAATAGCTATTTTCTTTTCATTGTCCCAGCCTGCAGGTCTAAAGGCAAAGACACAGAGACTGACTTGCTTTTTCTGGGACTGCCTTATGGAATACTCAGCACACCGGGTTAGAGAGGACTCCTGGCTGAGATCCTTTCCCACAAGTTCTGGTCTGCAGTTGCTGGGCCGGCTTGTAGCTTTTGGCAGACAAGCCAATATTCACTGCAAGTGTAGTCCATCAGCTCAACCTCACAGGTCCTGCTCCATACTGAGTTCATGAGGCCCAAGGCCTAAGGAGCCAGAGCGAGATCTTACTGACTATACATGCTGACCCACAGGAAGTGTTCAGAGCTTTTCCACAACTCTGCTGAGAAGAACAAGGACACAATGGGGCCCTTTTCTGACAGAGTGGAGAATACAGAGCAACACATAGGATAGAGCTCAGGATAGGGCTGTTTCTCTGGGCTTTGGTATGAAGACACCCCTGTGAGCTGTTTCTCTGAGAACTCTTCTGACAACAGTTTTCTTATGGATTGGTTAATTTTACTGATGTGTGAATATGTACCCTGGAGCCAAGGGGAGTAGCAGGACCTGCACTATCCTGGGCCTCAAACCAGAGGGACACAAGTTCTTGAGGATCCTATGTGGGAGCTGCCCAGCTTGACATCGCAGGGCAGGATGGCACCCAGGTTCCATTAAGCTAAGCTGCAGCCTAGGATAAGGAACAATTGTAAAATGCCCTATATGACATACTTTTATCTAGAAGCTCTAAAAGATGGCAACTGATTGTTCCCACAGGCTTCTCATTCTCCATCCAACTCCTGCTCCACAGCTCTAGAACCAAGAAGGTGCTTAGCCAGGGCTCTCCACCCCAATGGCTCCGACGACTTCACTGGCTCCCCAACAGGCAACTACCAACAGGACCAAAGGTGCAAAGGGACAGAGCATGACCAAGATACTGCCATGACCTGTGTCACCTTCAGAAGCTCTGAGCTTCTTCTCCACTCCAGACCAGCCCTGAACACATCCAGTCTCCCTGATCCTCCCTCTCCTCAGGATCACAAGTGATTTGGGTACTGACTGACTCCAAAAGCATACCACTCACTGAGAGCTTGTGGCTTTGGTGCTGGCCTGACTGCTCTAGACAACAATTCTCTAAAATCAGTCTAAGTCTCTTGTCTGCTGTCTGGGAAGAGCCCAAGTGAGGCTCTCCCTAAATGTTGAGGAGGCAGCCTATTCGGTCCCGAGAGCTCTCAGCTTTCACACCTTCAGTCTTCTCCCAGACTCTCCCACCCTTCCACTCCTTCTGGCCTGCCTGGGACGCACCACTCACCCTCCCAGCATTACTCCTCTGCTCTCCCTGCCACATTGTCTCTACTACCCCAGTACTGCCCTACCCCTCCTCGGCTGTGTGTGTCCATTAAAGTGCCATGTGCAGGGACCACATCTCATTCATTTCTGCCCTCAGCATAGAACCTGGTCTCCGAGGAAGTGCTCAGTATTTGTTGAACGAACTGTAATTCTTTCTTAAGAGGATATCTAAGCCTAAAAGCATGATACTAGCACAAGTCCTCTCAGGGACCACACCTTCAACATTTACTTATGCATGAACAACACCCACCATTCTCCACTGAGAGAATGACACAAATTAGGACTAACAGGTATCCAAGTCTCTGCCCAGGACAATCAGCCCCAGTGGTTGCTCAAATGTGAAACACCAGAAACACAACAGGCGTTCAGTACAGCCAAAGCCCAAGCTGATGGGATGCGAAGGAGGGCGTAGGCAGTCATCCCTGCCAATGGATGCCAATAAACCAGATGCTTCAACGGAAAACGTTCAGAATCCTCAAAGCACCAATTCCCTATACTGCAACTCCCTCACTCAGCCGGTATTCTACCAGAGTTGACAGTAAGTGGCAAAAATGTTTTAGCAACTTGCTCTCAATGAAGAAAGGCAGCACCCCTAACCTCACTCCACCCAGTTCCCCCAGACTGGAAGCAGAATGGCAACTAATCTGGAAAAGAGCAGAGATGGAAAGGTGGGTGTATATATCCCCCGTGAGGTCCAACTCCAAGCACTTTGCCCCAAGGTAGTATAAAGCTGGCTGTATAAGAGAGAGACAGAGCCATCTTACTTGGAAGGACAGAATGTAAAGAGCAAATGTACCAGGAAGAGAAGCGTTTGAAAGCATCACCTATAAAGAACTCACATAAAAACTGCTTCCTTTTCCACAACTAAGGCAGGCGTGGTAAAGTGGAAACCATATGTTTTATGAACTATGTACTTATACAACAAGTCGAGGTTTTTCTCTTCCTTCACTGATGTGTAAATCAAGGCCGCTCCATCTAATCAATCTGCTTAAGGAAAACCAATTCACTGCAAGAGGAGACAAAAGCAAATACATACAAGCACAATCCTCAAAGTACTAGTCACAGGATACTCAGTTTTTGATCAACACACAATTAATAGAAAGTGTTAAAATGTTAAGAACTAAAAAGGTAATAGTAGCAGAAGAAGCAGGTCAAAAGCATAAAGCATGTTGATGATAGCGGGCCACGTAGTTCATTTCTGAACATGTAAACTGTTGTCTTCTGACCCATCAGGTTGCGTCCCAGTCAACTTAATGGTTCTGAGGGTAGCCCAGGAAAACCCTCAGCATATCCAGGGTACACAGATTCTTTCCTAGACAGATGCCCACATGTGATCAAGTTGGTCATTAAGCATACAAGAGTTGGGTACCTACATGTTATTGGCACCCTCCACTGAGCTGGACAAGCTTAAGAGCCCAAAGGAAGTAGTGGAGGCCACCCTTACCCTCCCCCGCCCAGGATGTGGGATGATGGCACCAACTGCTATTGGATTTTTACAGAAACAAGACTCAAAAGTCTGCTGACACAGCACCTCTCTCACGGACAGCACAAAACATAAACATAAAGGAAACCCTGTAGCAGCCAAAACACTATCATGTTGGATAATTAACCTCTTCTGTAAAAAAAGCAAAGTTTAAAAATATTTCCAAGATATGATAAAAATAATTTGCAATAAAAGTATCACATATCAGCTTTCTTCTTAATACAAAAGCCTATCAAATGTACACCATTAAAAATAAAAAGTAATCAAAAATAGGCAAAAATTATTAAGTCTCAAATTCCAACACAGTAAACTTTTAGAAAGTAAAATGATGTATACCACGGGTTCCCAACCCCGGGTCCACAGACCAGTATTGGTCCTCAGCCTGTTAGGAACCGGGCCACAAAGCAGGAGGTGAGTGGTGGGCAAGTGAGTGAAGTTTCATCTGCCGCTCCCCATCGCTCGCATTACTGCCTGAACCCTCCCCTGCCCCCCATGGTCCGTGGAAAAACTGTCTTCCACGAAACCGGTCTCTGGTGCCCAAAAGGTTGGGGACCGCTGATGTACACAATTTCACCCTGGCAAAAAACTATTCTGGATTCAGGAAGTACTTTATCTCTTTGAAGATGCCCCATCTGGAGGAAGCCTGGATTAGCACACACAGAAGGGAGCCTGTGCCCCTGGGCCCCAACACAGCGCCCCAAGGATACACTGGAGGCAGAACCTCCGTAGGTGTGACTGGATGAAGTCAAAGTGCTCGTCCCTGTAATCATGCTCCTTCTCCAGGACACTCACTGCATCACACTGCAGGTAAGATAGAAAGAGAAAGGAGTCATCTTTTTGCCTCTCTGCCTGCTAAGGATGGGAACACTGTCTTTGTTAGTAATAAAGTATCATGGCTTCAAAGGCGGCGGCCATGGGACTTCCCTGGTGGTGCAATGGTTAAGACTCCGCGCTCCCAATGCAGGGGGCCCGGGTTCAATCTCTGGTCAGGGAAATAGATCGTACATTCATGCTGCAACTAAGAGTTTGCATGCCACAACTAAGGAGCCCGCCAACCACAACTAAGATCCAGAGCAACCAAAATAAATAAATTAATTTTTAAAAAAAAAAAAGGCGGCAGCCACAGCCCAAAGTCCAAGCATTATTTAAATAAATAGACAAGAGTGAAAAGCCACTGGAGATTCTTCTTTCATCCTGGGCCTCGGTTTCCACATCTATAAAGTAGGGATATGATAGCCCTGATCACCTCACAGTTGCTCTAAGCATCAAACAAGGTCACATCAAGAAACAGGCCCACTGGACATGGCTGTGCACTGCACACTCCACAGGGCTCCATTCTCACAGAATATGATGTGAATGGCACATGCTGCAGTTGGGCAACCTAGTGGCTCTGACTAGGATCAAAGAACTTTTGAAACCCCCCATTTTTTTGTTTGTTCTTTATTGGATTTTTTTTCTTAACGCATTTTATTTGCTGCACTGCCAAACCCAGCCAAGCGTACAATTCCCTGGCACACACCTTTGTGCACACCACCAACACTGGGATCCCCAGGTTATGAGTCAGCACGTTGTTACCAAGAGGCAGGGCAACATTTTCTTCATCAGGACCTGAGGTCAGAGGCCCTCTTCTCTGTGGGGAACCTTGACAACCTTCCTCAGGCTCAACATAGTCTTGAAAATCTTTCACAACTACAGGTGAAAAAGAAAAAGAAAATTACACACACACACACAATAAAAAATGCACATGCCAGCTTTAGAAAACTGAAGCAGGTAGTAATAAGCACAAAACATAAAGAGTTGTGACAAACTTCCTAACTGCATCTGACTTAACTGCAATATTAGGGATTTAGGGATGGTGATAGAAAACCGCAATTCTGACATTTTCAGTCAGTCTGAGCAGTATAACTTCAGAGCAGTAAAGATATTCCCCCGGTCATCTTTAATTGTATCTAACTCTTAACAATTAAACAGGTTTTTAAAAACTCCTAAGGCTTCAATAGTTCCTACTATGAAAAACAAAACAAAACACTTTTTTTGGACCACGCTGCAAGGCTTGCAGGATCTTAGTCCCGCTACCAGGGATTGAACCCAGGCCATGGCAGTGAAAGAGCCAAGTCCTAATCACTGGACCACCAGGGAATTCCCAACACTTTTCCTATATATTTTACATTTTCAAATATTAGGATAGTCGAACTGTGTTACTTCAACAGACGCGACCACTAGAATACGTTACAACTTATAAAACTCCTCAGAGTTCTCATCAGAACCACCTGAATTACCAAGAACATGCTGTTTCCATACAGCTGAGGTGCGTCCGTGCTAAAGAGCGAGGCTGGACTTACCAGCACCATCTGCATCTCATCATCCTCACTCTTGTGGACTCAGTTTCATCTTTAGGAGATCCTGAGCCACATGTGTCACGGACCTGTTCCTGCCTAACACAATAAGGGGTGAGTGATATAACATCTACTTCTTGGCACTATTTTGGCCATGGGTGCAACCCCACAGGAGGGCCTTCAAGCTGAGTGGTCCATGGTCTTGGTTAAGGCAAGTAAACACAAAGTCCACAGACCTGCACCTTTTCCTGGGTGCTTCAAGGTTATATGTCAGGCCAGAGAACAAGGACATGGTGATTAAAGCTACTTCGAGCCGGCAGCTCTACTCTTCTACACACAACATGACTAAAGGACCAAAAGGACTTTTACTCTCATCCACAACATGCTCACTGAGGAAAACACAGACAACTAGATTAAAGAGAATCTAGAGAAAAGTGCAGGTACTCTTCTTCAACCACAGAACAGGTTTCGAATATTTTAAAACAGCGAGTCCTCATTTACAAAGACTTTAGGTTATTGTTATATAAGCTTCTGGAATTATCTGGGAGCACAATATCTTTCATATAATACTGGGAAAAAACCACTGCCTAAACCCTAAAGCACAGATATAACATTTCATCTCTACAACTTCTCTTTAATTAAGCTCATTCATATAATTTCATTGCCAATATAAATAATCTACTCATGGGACTTCCCTGGAAGTCCAGTGGTTAAGACTCCATGCTTCCAATGCAGGGGGCGCAGGTTCAATCCCTGGTCAGGGAACTAGGATCCTGCATGCCGCGTGGCCAAAAACAAAAAAAAACGCACAAAAACAATCTACTCAAGAGATTTTTTTTTTTAACCATCAGTGCAGTTTATCTCTTCAGATTCAATAAATGAATACTCAAGAGATCTTTACTGCATTGCACTTTGGACAAAAACAGAGAAGCATTTTCTGATGACTGTTGAAGGCTCTTAAGAAATCAAAGGCTCCCACATTTTCTCTCTCTTTTTTTTTTTTAAATCTGCTTTACTTTAGCTTTATGGAGCCAAGATTGACACACAAGAAACTGCGCATGTTTAAAATGTAAATCTTATTTTTTTTTTTCTTTCTGGCATGGCTCACGGCTTGCAGGATCTTAGTTCTCCGACAGGGATTGAATCCGGGCCACGGCAGTGAGAGCCTGGAATCCTAACCACTAGGCCACCAGAGGACTCCCTAAATTTGGTATTTTTGACATATGAATACACTCATGAGTCAGTACCACAATCAAGACAGTGCATTCGGGGGCTTCCCTGGTGGCGCAGTGGTTGAGAGTCCACCTGCCGATGCAGGGGACATGGGTTCGTGCCGCGGCCCGGGAGGATCCCACATGCCGCGGAGCGGCTGGGCCCATGAGCCATGGCCGCTGAGCCTGCGCGTCCGGAGCCTGTGCTCCGCAACGGGAGAGGCCACGACAGTGAGAGGCCCGCGTACCGCAAAAAAAAAAAAAAAGACAGTGCATTTATCTATCACCCCCAGAAGTTTCCTTGTACCTTTTGGTAATCTATCTTCCCCACCTGTCCTCAACACCATCCCTAACTCCAGGCAACCACTGATCTGCTTTTTTTTTCCAATACAGATTAGTTTGCATTTTCTAGAGTTATAAATGTAATTTATATGTATGTAATTAATTTACATATGTAATTACATTTAAAATATAAATATAATTGAGAATATGTACTCTTTTTAGTCTTCCCACATTTTCTCTTTAAAAGCATTTTAACAAATCTTCAAGTCAATGAAAAATACAATGGCTTAACTGTCTGGGTAATATCTATAATTGCCCAAGGTCACGTGAGGCACTCAACCGGGCTTCCAAGACAGTGAGCATGGCAGAGCCTGGAACAGGTTACAGGTAAGCTAAGTGACTGTGGGAAGGAAGGCAGGGATGGGGCAGCTCCAGCAGTCTGCTCCACGAACCTCCACTACCCAGCATGCTGTATAAACTCTGCTGTATTCTACACAGGCCATGATATGAAAATGGTTGGGAAACCCTGGGCTAGGCTATTCTCTGAAGGAATGACTGAATTATGGCTATCCAAAAACAGTAGGAAACGCACATGTGTTTTTAATAACTCAGCATTTTAGAAAATAAGCTGGAAGGCAGAGCAAATATTCATAACGGGGGTGGTGAAAAGGAATGATAAAAACATAGTGAGGACTGTGTAATTTGGATAATAAAATGTGCATTTCCCTTAGGGTACACACATACCACAGTATTAGCAGTTTCTCTCTAGGTGGTGGGATGGCCAGTATTTCACAGCAGGGGCCATCAGCCCACCAGGGGCTCCCCTTTAGCATCAGATGGGAGTGGCTATGGGAAGGAGACTGCAGAGTGCCGCCTCTTTCTCTTCTTTTCCCTCCTACCTCATTGATCACCCGTTAGTTCCACAGTTCTGAGAAGACCCAAGAGACTGCACCTAATCTTTTTCCTCTACTTGATAAGCAACTGAAACCCCAGACACAAAGCAGGAAAGACAAGACTAACCTACACACAAGCACCACCTTCTGGCAGCTTTAGGAGTTGCTCTGCCCTCCCCCTCAGACAAACCCTGCAGCCAAGCAGCTGCCACAGATTCAGGACCACTGAGGAACTTAATCCAGAAAGAGACTGGCTGGCCATGGAGCACTTTCCAAACTCAGCAGATTGGAGACTGGTGTTGGATCAGAAAGCAGGTTGGGTGACAGCCCTTTGCTCATTCAATACAATACCTAGAGTCCAATTAATCTGGAAAGTGGGAGTCCTCTAAGCAAGAGGATGGCCAACCACTTTATTAAAATGTAACCTAAAACTAGCACTAACAAAGGCACTCCTTCAACGGGTAACAGAAAGGCGTGAGTACCATTCCAAACACCTCAGAGGAAAAGTGGTGAACACACGAGAGGCTCTCAGAAGGTTAGCCAGAGCCATGAGGCACGGTTGTGGTTCCAGCAATCGCCAGCCGCCCTCCAGTGTCCTCTCCTCTTCCTCCTTACAACCAAACCGAGCACTGATACTTAGAACACACGGCCCCACAGACTACATTTCCTTAGGAAATGTCTCCTTAGGAAGACAGCAGGCACACACCCTTCAGCCCTTCTTTGCGTTTCCTCCATCCTGCTGCCTGCAACACAGATGTGAAGGCTGGAGCTCTGGTTGCCAAGAGGAAGAGAACCACACCCTAAAGATGACAAAGCAGTAAGTACAAAGGAGCCAGGGTCCTTGACTTGTCTTCCTCAAGATGCTTTCCAGGCCTGAACTGCCTCTGGATTTCATTCACAGGAGAGAGAAATAAAACCCAGTCTTGTTTAGGCCACTGTTATTTTGGGCTTGTGTCACAAAGCAGCTCAATCTAATCCTAAGCAACACAGACATCAATGACCAAGACCACAAAATAAATTCAGTGTGTCATGGGAGCACAAGCTCCCCAGGAGCGGGCACCTTGTCTGCTGTATGTATCCCCAATGCCTTGAACAGATCTGGCACCAGGCAGACAGTCTCCCTATTTGGGAAAGAAAAACATCCTTGGCTCAATCTCTTCCTTTTTTTGTTTTAACAAATCTTTACAAGGTTATAACTCTAGGAAAACAGGTTCAGAAACTGAAATCTCCTGTGCATTAACCCACTAGTCTGGGTACGATGGTAAATGCGTAGCGAAAGGAGAACAGCTCTTCAGGCTCTGATCTATTCTCAGAAGTTGTCTTTAGGGTCTCTATTTCAGGGGAAAAATAGGCTTTATCTAGAAAGGTCAGTGTTTGAGGACAGATGTGCTGAGCTGCATAACAATCACTGCAGCACACGTGGGTGTCCCAGGAAACACACATGCACACAGTAAACTAAAGAATTCTATGTTAAACTCCCTGTTTTAGCTAATGTAGTCAGGAGCAAGTGAAGTTATGACAGGAAGACACACAGCAAGAAATCTCATTTGAAAAGCACATCAAAATTTCTGAACCCTTCTGCCAGTACGTTTGAAGATCCTGTGTGCCATGCTCCAGAAGCCCTCATTAATTCACTAAAGGGAATGATGTCATCCCGTGGAAATAAGCCAGGCTAAGCCAAGACTGCCCTGGCCAAGACAGCACTGCTGATGCCACAGCTCCAGCCCCTGCCCCTCCCATTTCCCTGGCAAGTGAACAGAAGCTGATGTAACTGCACAGAAGCAACGAAAAGGAAAAACAAGCTTCTGAACCACATTAAGGAAAACAAAACAAAACAAAAAGAACTTCCTTTAAAGTTCTCTGTTCTCAAAAGGGCTTGGATGCCTTGAGTCTTAAAATATCCTTTCATTTTAATGGAAAAAAAAAGAATTTCTTATTTCTAACTAAAATCATATTTGCTGGATCCCCAAAGGAACTAAGGTAGGAACTCAAAGATTTATCTTTTGTGGGTCTTCCTTTAAACGTGTCAACAAGAGGGTCCATAGGACCTCAATGGAAATACAGGGAAATGGACTCAAGCTGCAGAGATCCCAGTAAATCTCTACACCCACTGATACTAACTCAGCAGACCACGAGTTAACAGAACAGCAAAAAGACTCACAGAACTGATCACATTTTGGGGGTGAAGGAAGAACCCTTATTATAAAAGAGAACCAATGAAAATAATAAGGAATACTGATTTACTTTCTTCAACTGTGACAGCTGAGATAAAGACTGCTTTGAAGACTTTCTGACTACTGAATCTACAAAAGCAAATCTGAAATAAATGGTGCAAACAAAACACAAACACTCTGTAAGGGAAGCTTTGCAGCCTCTTGACACTGTGAAAAGGAAGGTGGCTGGAACCATCCAAAAAGATGAGTGAATTTTCCAATTAAGAAAATCCTGTTTTACTTACACTTCCGTTCCAGCTCCCTCATTTCTTCTGGTGGAATTTTCATTTTATCAATGTGCTCACGTAAAACACTAGCCCATTTCTGTAGAGATTCCATCATAGTCCAAGGCCTAGACATGTCTGCAACAAAAATCACCAGGGTCTCCGGCAAGAATTCAGCAGAAACTGCAAATTTCAGCAGACCTTTGTGATACAAGTCTCCATCCAGAATCCACACATTGCAGCGTGTGTGATCTAAGAAAAGAAGTGAAGCTAAGTTACTGACAATGACCATCAGCACAGCTCAAAGAGCCACATAAGGAAGAACTTAAAGGTGACAGCCACAGAATTCCACACAGAACAGAGACAGAAATCCTAACCAGAAAAGGGTCCAAGTGCTCAGTGGACAGCAACTCTTCATCAAGGTGCCTTGTGAACTGTTTAAACTATAAAATTTTTTAACAACCATAATATACTGTGTCCACATCCAAAAAGATTCCAGCAATGTTTGAGGAGTAAAGAGTGAAGGACATTTTATCTTTCAATAAGAATCAAAAGATACTAATAAAAGCTACAAATGTTCCCCGGACGACTGTGCCATAGTCTAAATAATCCATTCTTCTAAGATATCAGCAATCTGTGAGGCAGCAAGCTGTGCCGAAGAGCCTGTGGTTAAACAAGCTCTTCTTGTGTCAGTCACACTAAACAGTGTGCTCACATACCACAAAGGGTGCCAAAGAGACAGGACCTTTGTATTTAAATGCCAAGATAAACTCATTACTTATATAAACTGAGATATGAATTACGGGGTGCCTGATAATATTAAGGAATTACACTTATTTTTGATATGATAATATGATTATTTTTTTTAAATCCTAATCTTTTAGACATACATATGGAAGTAGTTACAGATAAAAAGATATAATGTCTGAAATTTGTTTTAATAATCAAATGTGGAGTGAAAAGAGAAGAGGGTGAGAATACAGCTGAAATAAAATTGACCTAGAACTTTTAACCTGAAGGCAGGTGACAGATATATTGGGGTTCATCAAAATGGTCTATGCTTTTATGTAGTTTTGTTTTCCACAGTAAAGTTAAAAACATATACAGACAAATGTGCAAGTGCTGACATTTAATGAAGCATGTGATTCTAAAATTATATCTGGAAGATCAAACTGTAGAAGATAGTTCTCCAAATTAATAACATACTTTTTAAAAAATTTTAGACATGTTTTTGAGAATTTTTTTTAATAAAAGCACCATGAGGGAGAAATCCTACTATCAAAAATATCATTTCATTAATTTCTTCCCCAATAAATTGCAACTTACCCTTTAAAAACCTGTCTTCTGTTAGCTACCTTTTTTTGGGTATAATCAATTCACTAACATGCTGTGAAAAATTTTATATTCATGACTTTATTTCAACAGTACAACAAAGGTATCTACATCTAGCTATACTTTCAACACTCTAATGCATTTCAGATAGCGGTTTTGATTTGGATTCTACGAATGCCTTCAAAAATACTGCACTGTTGGGACTTCCCTGTCGGTCCAGTGGTTAAGACTCTGTGCTCCCAACGCAGGGGACACGGGTTCGATCTCTCGTTGGGAAACTAAGCTCCCGCATGCTGAACGACGTGGCCAAAATACAAACAAACAAACAAACTGTACCTGAAGTCTACAGATTTTAATGTCTGCCCCTCACCAGACACGGTTCTTTTTTTTAGCCTTTCTTCCCACTGCCCACTACATATAACTCACCCATGTGCATGGAATTACACATACCACATGTGGCATTAAATGGATGCCCCCAACCCTTAAGTCAGAGGTCCTTTGACATGCCATGTCCTACCACAAAACAAGGACAAGCCAGAACCTATTTTCTCTACCTGGGTGATTCCTTGCAAAATGTATATTTATAACCTAGTCACACCACACAATAAAAAATACTGGGGCTAAAAGATGTTTAATTAACCAAAAGTAAGGGCAACTCTTTCATCAAAGAGGAACTTGCAAGTAGGCAGCTTAAAAAAAATCCCATAAATGCAGAGATCTAAGTTTTTAAGGCAACCTTAAGGAATCTGAAATAAAAATTAACATGTATTTTAACTCAAAGGTAAGTGAATATAGTTACTTTGATCCTTGGCATGAAATATGTTTATGCCCCTTTGAAACAAGCAGCTATAGCAATGTCAGAGTATCTACACCATGTTTCATATACTTTCAAAAGGGTACTAGACCTACCACCTGTCTCAAGCACTCAGCTACACTTGACACATGCCACCTCTCATTCTGTCAACCTACAAACTGGTACCATTGCCCAATACTACAAATAAGGAAACTGAGGTGTAGAGTGGTTAAGTCAGTCACAACTAGTAACTACCGGAGTGGATTCTGAACCAGTTCTGCCTGGCTCCAAAGCCCAAGTTCTTTCCACAATAATCATCAAAGACAGGAAGCAAAACACTCAGACATATGAGGCCCCCTAGCCCAGCTCGGTGACCCCTGAGTCCCAACCCTACCTACACAAACTCCGGTGGGCCTAGGTGGGCACTGGAAAGCCTCTGCTCTCCTTACACAAGGAGAGCCCTTAACACCAGGTCTACCTCCTACCTTTCTTTCACATCCTTCAGAGAATGTGCAGTATGGCAAAGGAAGCCAGGGAAGAAGGAGCAGGAATAAAATCTTGGGGTTCTAAGGTGACTACTAAGTTAAGATTAAAGGGTTTTTCCCCTCTATTTAAATGATTCTTGGATCTCGAAGAATTAAGGTGCAAGGAAGGACCTGGGTTCAGCTTCTTCATTTTAGCAATAAGGAAATGGGGAACCAGAGGTGGTGGGGTTTGCCCCCTTATATAATCACCCCTACATCATGGTCCTTATTGTACAAATGGGTAAACGCAATTTTAAGAAAGTAATTTAATGAAGATATTTCATCCTTACACGGTAACTTTTCTACAAATAAAAAAATCTAGGCATTAATAATTATTTACTTTAGAGCCATCCAAGATCTAACACAAAGCCTAAAATTTTACAAAGGAGGTATTACTGACTAGTGGTAACCAAAAACCATTATTCCAATCCAACTCACAATCGTACTTATCACAATTTTAAATGATATCTAATCCTTATAATAGGGCTTACCACGCACTTTTTTTTTTTTTTTACCATGCACTTTTAACCATCCCAATTACCCAGAAGGTAGAAAACGATTATTATCCACATTCTAGACGTGAGAAATTAAGAGAACATTATTACCTCTGAGCCTCTATTCTCTCCACTGGGGGAAAAAACAAAACAAAACAAAACAAAAACACACAAGCAATCAGCATTTCTACACTGTCACAAAAAGACTCAAAACTCTCTTGTGAATATCTGTTAAGCTTTTATACTCTAAACCACATCAATTTCAGATTCTCCACTAAAACCAGGCAGAGTAACAATGGTGCCCAGATCAGTCTGCCAAGTGTTTCTCTCATAGAAAAGTCCAAAGCACTTAAAAACTTTTGGTTTCTTAATAAATTTTATCTATCTATCTATCTATGGCCATGCTGGGTCTTCGTTGCTGCACGCGGGCTTTCTCTACTTGTGGCGAGCAGGCGGCTGCTCTTCATTGCGGTGCACTGGTTTCTCATTGTGGTGGCTTCTCCTGTTGTAGAGCACGGGCTTTAGGCGCGCGGGCTTCAGTAGTTGTGGTGCACGGGCTTAGCTGCTCTGCGGCATGTGGGAGCTTACTGGACCAGGGCTCGAACCCGTGTCCCCTGCGTTGGCAGGTGGATTCTTAACCACTGAGCCACCAGGGAAGTCCAAAAACTTCTCAGTTTCTTACTTTCATGTGCATTTGAAACTTTACCCTCAGTCTCTCCTCTTAAGTAAGGGCTACCCAGAGCAGCAGGTAACAGGCCCATTCCCCATTTTGCTATCATACTCTGTAAAGAAAAATAGGTAAAGTCCTACAAAGAGATACACTTCATCTATTCCCCTGTGACTAATTCTCTTAGCCCTAAAGAGAAAATTGAGAATGTCTGGGCATGTTGCAGGAGTGGCAACCGAGGAGTCAGAGACTTGCATGGATCAATGCTTCACTCACCATCTCGGTCCTCGTCGTGGACACTGAGGTAGAGATACTCTAGGCCTCTTCCTTTTTTGCCATGCTCAGCTCCTTGAAGTTTAGTCATGAGGGTTGTTTTACCAGAACCATCTTCACCTATAAGTGATGCACGTAAGACAAAGCGTACCGCTTATTCTAGGCAAGGATGGGGAGTCTGGACATTCACACAAGGAACTTTCATGTAGAGCTTGCTATTGAGGTCTCACCTGTATTCATAAACAAAGTAGGACCTGCTGTAAGAGTGGTCAGGGTGGGGAGAGGTGATAAAGGTGGCAATTTCCAAGATCTAAAATGACAATCTACTGCAGTCATCCTTACCTCACAAGGAAAGGAAGAAGGCAGGCCCGCAGGCCCTACCTATAATTTATAAGACACGCATCTGGAAAAGTGAAAGTAAAAGGAGGGGCTAGTTTCTCACAAAATAAACTTTTACCATAAGGAAAGCAAGAAATCTTCAGAATATAATTAACCTTAAAACCTAGGGACTCTGAACTGAAAAAGTCTGATCCTGCCTCATAATCATAAAGAATGAAGCTGTTATTCACCTTTGATTTTAGTACATTTCTTTCATAAGCACCCTGAAGACTAGGAAACTGATGAAAATAATTACAGACCTAAGCAAAACTCTTAAGCACTGCCTTAGTAATGACCAAGCGCCTCCTCATCCCCCTCCACCCAGCTAACAACTCTCCCTCCCTCCAAAAGAAACCTTAAACATCAGCAAGAGCCACCACCAAAACACACTACTAAGCACCCCTGGGATTTAGTAATATGGAATTACAGAACATGAGAACTGAAAGGCATCCCACAGGTCCAAGTCCTCCTTTCCACCGCCAATGCCACTACCTTACTCAGGCCCTCCACATCCCATCTGGACACGGTGAGCACTCAGCCTGACTTCAGTACCTGCTCATTTTGAGCCACCTGCCACTCTGCTGCCAGCACCCCCTTTCTAAACACACATCTGGTGCCCTTGATCCCCCAATTCGTGATGACCTCTAAGGGTCTTCTGTTACCCGCTGCAGTGGTCATCAACTAAAGACCAGCCACTCACCTCAAAAACAGTGGGAAAACCACCCTCACGGTGATTCCCGTGAGAATCAGAGGATGGAGGTAAAATAAAAGGCCCTTGAGAATCGGGTGCCTTCAGGAAAAAGCATCGACTCTTCAGCCTTCCACCATCTGCCTCGAACTTACCTCATCAGACACCTTCCACAAGGAGGCTGTGGTAACTTCCAACACCCCCGCCTCGCCTTGTCACCCCTGTATTCCTCCAAACACTAACCCTCTGGGCCCCTACACGTTAACACCTACCCTTCAAAACACCTAACTCCAAACAGCAACAAGCCATATGATGTGCCCCAAATCATCTGTCTATACCCAACATGGTGTAGTGCAATCACCAACACATCTATCTGTGTCTCACTAAACTGACATTCTTGTGTAGTGTCTGAGGAATGTCTGTGCTGTCCCAGTGCCCAAACCGACAGTAAACGACCCACTCAACAAATGGGTCTGCTGTATAAATGAACCCAGCCAAACTCCCTTACTTGTATGAGGAAAGGAGACCAGAGACGCTGAGAGACCTAACCCAGGTAACCCAGCAGTGAAGGCTAAAATAATGTAGGAAAAGTCCCTGGGGAGGACTCCAAGACCTGCTGTCCTTTGCAGCGCCCCTCCCACCGTGCACCGCTCATCAAGCTAGCGAAATGGCTCCTGTGGCATCTCCCCACAGCCCGATGACCCCCAGTCACCTCGTTTGCCCGCCTCCTCCGCTAACTTCATCTACTCCCTCCCCTCTCTACGCCCGCAGTTCGGTGAACTTCGAGGCTATGAGCGCAGGAAGTCAGGGACATTTAAAGCAAAGCTGATGTTGCGGCCAAAAGACTATGGAATGTGCCGACGAGCCCTTGCCAGCATCCCTGGGCTCTCGAAAAGGGGCAACGTCCTGACCTCGGCCGTGGTGGACTTGGCCACTCTCAGGCTGTCCAGCCAGGGTCTCCAGGCTCTCCCGGGCAGGAGGCAGGGGAGAGGAAGGCTGGCACCAGTGAGAGGGCGCCCGCCTCGCCCACCCCAGCTCCCCGGGCAACGCCCCGCCACCGGCGCTCACCGAAAACCAGGATGTTCTTGCCGGACGGCAGCTTGGACCTGGCGCGGGTGGACACCTCGCTCAGGATCGAGGACCTGTGGGGACAATGGCACAGCGGTCGGCCCTGGGGCCAGCCTGAACCTGACTGGCCCGCGACGGCCCGTTAAGTCTGTCCGACGGTCCGGCCCGGCCCGGCCAGCCCAGCCCGGCCGCCTCGCGGTCTCACCATAGGCTCTGGCCCTCCTCCTCCTCAGTGGTCAGGTCGCCGGCGGTCGCCACCGCGGGCCCGTTAGGGCCCAGCAGCAGCTTCTTCTCCACCCCCACCGGCGCCATCTTGCCAACTGCAGCCACAAAGAGGGCCCTCCCCCGGGCCCGCCGAGGACCCGCGAGGACCCCGCCGGCCCGCCCGCGCCTGCCGCGCCCCCAGCCGCCCGCCCCGCAGGGTCCGCGCCGCCCGCCGCGTTCCGCCGGGCTTGCGATGTCCGCGGCTCCCGCAGGGTCTTGAGGCCAACGCGGTGGCGGGAGGTGGGCGGCAGTCAGGCGGCCGCCGGGGCAGCCCTGCTCGGGGAGGCGGCGGCGCGAGCGGGAGCCACCCGGGTGGAGGGCGCGCTAGCGGCCTCTGCCGGCCGAGGGGCGCAAAGACACCCGTTCCCGGTCCTCGGTCAGCTGGCCGCTCCAGCTGCGCCGTCTTGGGCCGAGGCACCCGACGGACTGAAGCGAAAAGCTCAGGCCTTGGGATGAGATCAGTACAGGATATCTCACTAAATCTTGTCTAACTCTTACGGGTGAGGAACTTGAAGCTCATAAATCTTGAGAAACCTGACCAAGGATCCAGTGCTTTCTGGCTATCTTCTGATAGCATCCCGGTACTTCCAATTTTACCGATCTTAACCTGTTCTATCATGAACTTTGCTTAATCCTAATCGAACCACGAATTGAAAGACCGGCCTTAAACTAGACCCCCAAATCCTCACAAATATCCTGCTTTTCACCTCCTCCTTCCTTGACCCTATTAAGACCACGAGGTAGTGATCTTTACTGTAGTGAGTAATTCGCTTGATTTTACTTATAAACAGGTGTTTGGTTTTTCTTAATGATATTTTCTGGGAGCCAGCATTTGACACCAGAAATAGGAGGCTTTAATTTCCTTTCTTCAGGAAAAAAGAAAGAAAAAGAGAAAGGAAGGAAGGAAGGGAGGAAGGAAGGAAGGAAAAAAGAGATATGAAGGGGGAAGGGAGGGGAGAGAAGGGGAAGGAAGAGGGTATTGGAAGAAAAGGAAGGAAAAAATACATTTCACCTATCGAGTTTCACTTTAGGTCTGGCCGCTACCTGAGGGCTCTTGCTAGCCTCTGCGGAAGCAGAGGCATTTTACAAGGCATTTCTAAATATCACAAGAAAGTAGGATATGTCAGAAAAGCAACCATGTATGTGGGATGCAGATGAGTAGGATTCTGATCCTGACTCTGCCAGAATTTTGGCAGCATGAATTATGGCAGATCCAACAAATGGGCATATCATCTGCCAACCTGAATATAAGGTTCAAACAAGACAATGGGAGTGAAAACCTATTAAGAATTATACCCTGGAAATCTAGGAAGAGCAGGAAAAGTGCTCTAAGTCATAAAAAGGTAAGCAGTGTCTGAATTTTCACAGGACAAAAGATGGAGTTGAAAACTACAGGCTAGTGAACTTCATCAGCCCTAGGTGAAATTCTCTAATGTGACCAGTTGGAAAAGGAAAAGACAGCACCAGATTTACACAGTTTCTATTTTGCAGGAATAGCAGGTAGGAGGATGCTGCAGACCTTGAAAATTCAGATTTCAACGGGGCATTTGCCGATGCACATCATAGACAAGAAAGTGAAATGTAGGCTGGATGATAGTGTTGAGGCTTGTTAAAGACCAGGCCCAGAGGGGGCTGATGAGGAAGGACCACCAGAGGAGGCTGCTAGGGACCCGGCCCAATCTCCTGCTCTGACCCAGCCAATTCAGGGTGCCATCCATGACTTGGATGAGAATGCAGCAGCACACTCACAGAAGCTGTGGATGACCTGAAGCAGGAAGGGAGGCCTAACACACTGGATGACAAACTGAGTACAAACTAATTCTAACAAGATTAAATTTAACAGGGGCCACTGAAGTCCTGTAGTGGAGTTAAAAATAAATGTGTAAGAACAAGATAAAAATTAATAAAAATTATAAGTCTTAACTATATCAACTATAATCGGAGAGTTGGTCATGTAGAATGCCAAGAAGTATCTTAGGTAAGGTCCATAAAACCTCTTTGGTCCTAGCAAAGAAGTTGATCCCCCTACTCTGCCAGTCAGGCCACATTTCTTTCTGGACACAGTTTATAAACAAAAAGGTACCCAGCGGTCAGTGACTACGCTCATAAGGGGACATGACACTGTTCAGCTGAAACAGGAAGTAGCTGGGGCTCATCAGCATGAAGGATAAAGGATGTAGAGGAGAAAGTGATAGATATCTATCTGTAACTCTCTCAAGGGCTGGTATGTGGAAAAGAGATTCAACTTTTGTGGTTCTGCAGGAGGTACTCCAGAAAAGTATATTTCATTTTAGCATAATGAAGAACTGACCATCAATTATCACCCTGTGAAACAGTAAATTCCAGGTTTCTGAGGATATATGCAAAACTAAAGTTAGCCAATGTCCAGATCGTTGTACAGCAGTTTATGCCTCCGGCAGGGAACTATAACTGAGGTCAGCCCCAACTCCAAGGGTCTGACATTATTGCAATCCCTTTTTATTCCCTGTTGAACTGGCCAGGTCTGAGTCCCTAAAGTCAAACAGTCCTCTAATATGTGATCATTCTTTGGCTTTCCTTTTGACGTGTATTCACTTACTTTACTACCAAATTCTATTTGAGGGAAAAAAGCAGTTCACATTAACCAAAAGTTAGCCAAGGGTTCGGATAAAATTTCAAGGTTTCAGAAGGCAGTATAGGTTATTTTAAATATAGTGTCAGTGACTGACACAAAACAGTGTCCCAGCTACAGTATGTCATACTCTTGGGGATGCTCTGTAAGTAGTATTTGATTTCCTGTTACATAGATAATTTCCAATCAATCAAAAAAAAAAAACTATTGCCAGTAAGGCTGAGGCAACAGACAAAATATTTTCCCCTTTGACCTAAAACAACATTCATACATCTTGAGAAATATACATCAAAATAACCCAGCAGACCATTTAAATCATCCCCATAGTGCTTAGGAAATACTGACAGATAATGGACTAGAGTCATTCACACTTTAAATGATATAAAGAATTTTCCTAATTGTAAATTATTCTCAAGCTTAAAATTTTTCTGCTTATTAAACCTCTGGAATTTTCATTGTGGATCAGAATAAAAGATATTTAATAAAAATTCTGCTTTATCTAAGTAAACATGGTCATGATCTGAAAGGGTGAAAGAATACATGCTTATAGGGAAATACCCTTTGGTATTTATATGAATGACATGAAGCAGTGACCCAATGAGTACATAAGCACAACTGAGCTTTCATGCCCTGATACTTGATCACTTTGCCATAGCAACAGCATTTTAGGTATAATGGAGGATGCATCAGCATGATGGAATATAAAAAGAGTAAGAAAAATAGAAGTTTGAGATCTAATAGTTTGGTTTCCAACTAGAAGAAAACTAACTTAAAAGCAAACAATAAAAAGTTGTTTTAAACAATTTTTGTTGTTGTTGTTATTGTTGTTGCTTTGGCCGTGCTGCGAGGCATGTGGGATCTTAGTTCCCTGACTGGGGATCAAACCCATGTCCCCTGCATTGGAAGTGTGGAGTCTTAACCACTGGATCACCAGGGAAATCCAAAAGTGTATTTGTTTTATAAATTATTTTAATAGTTTGATGAGCTACAGCATCACAAATAGTAATTAAAACAGTATCCCCATTGCCACATTTCCTGCCTCATAAGAGTTTATAAGAATATTTTAAATTTTGTATTTTCAACACACTGTTTTTTAAGATATCAAACTAAAAACTGACAAGTCTTCCAATCAAGGAGCCACACACTTGGGGCGTTTGGTCAGCTTGTGGTATTTGTGAGCAAGGTCCACAGCCTTCCGTCCTTGCTGAAAGGGGAAAGACCACAAAATTAAATTCCAGTGATTTCCCATTTTCTTAACTCCACTGAAAAGGTAATTTACTTCTTCTTCAGTAAAGTTTTTACGAATTCTTCTTTTTTCTGCAATTAATGAGAATTGTAGAATACATTAGTACTTGCTGAAAAAAGAGTTCTTGAGACCCAAATAAATGCTTAACTTATTCTAAGGATATGGATTACACAGTGAGAAAAATTCATGCCTGGACTACTCATCATTTAGAAATCCACTTCAATTAAAACAAAACAAAACTGAGTGCTTACTATTAAACTAGATGCTATCACTGTGATCTCTTCAATAATTGCAACAATCCTATTGCGATAATATTCTCAAAATCCTTCAATCAAGAAACACAAAATTTTATAAACATTTGATTGTTAATTCTCTCAACATTCCTGTGAGGACAGTTAACAAACAGCTTACCTATCTTACAGATACAGTCTTCCCAAAGGGCTCCATAACTTCATAGAATAGAATCCGCGTCCCCCGCGTTGGAAGGTGGATTCTTAACCACCGGACCACCGGGGAAGTCCCTTAAGCTTTTTAATTCACTGTTAATGCACATTATCATTGTGGGTAGATGCAGATGAGGAAGAGTTTTTGTATTTCCAATTAAGTCTGCTATTTACTTTAGTAGGACCTTGAATAGCTATGCTGGGACATCCTTCGAAAATCTTGCCTTTGCATGTCATGACTGTTAGTCCATCTCTCCTCAGATAGGAGCCATAGTTCAGATCTTTTAAAGCAGGAGGGAAAAATCTTACCAGCAGAAGGCCAAGAAATCAATGAAAATAATGTCTAAATATTACTTAATGGTATTCCTTAGAATGCAGGCTCCATGAAGACTGGGATTTTTGTCTGTTTTACTCCCCATGTGTCCCCAGTGCCTAAGACAGTGTCTGACACATAGTAGGTGATCAATAAATATTTGTTGATGGAAAAATGTTACTACCAATAAAAACTTTTAAAACTTATCAATGAAGTTAATTCTTACTTGGGTCTACTGGAAAACTGTGGTTATCCGAGAAACATGATTTCAACTTCACTTGCTAAATGATTTGAACTCATTATAATCAGGACCAGATGGGTTATTATAACATTCAAGATATTGGGTCCTGGGGGTGTTCATGTAGAGCCAATCCCCACTTTTCCCCTGCAGTTGCCATCTCACTGACTTCTACACTTAAATTAGCATCTGTGCCAAATACCTCAATGGTTACCACAGCAGCATAGTTGACAGACTAGAAGAAGGAAACAGCTCTCTACACCACAAGACTCTCTTCTGTGACTTCTTTAGTGCTCCTCCTAATACTGACTGGGCATTAGAAAAAAGCAGGGAAAAATAGGCAAGAGGGCTCAGTCCTAGAGACTCTTGTTTTTCAAACCCTCTCAAGATATCAATCCATCCTAAAAGAGAGCCTTGCCCCCAAGGCTCTTTAAATACTTAGATACTGCAAATGGTCCCTTCTCAAAAGAAGAGTCTCAAATTTGAGTGTAACCTATAACCAAATGAAGGGTGATGAATGTCTCTAGTATGAAAGGGAAATTTATTAAGAGGGGGAAAAATGGCAGTACATCAAATATTCCTGGCCTGCTTGTAAAAGAGATATAAGACCAATCTAATCACTACCTCCTCAAGATGCCTTTCTAAATTTGAAAAAAGCAGGCCAACTTATTAACTATTGGATTTTAGCTAAGCAACTCGAACCTACAAAAAAGATGTAGGTATTTACGAGCTGAAAGTGACTTAAAAATATTTAGGATCCCTCTGTATAATCAATATTAACCATAATTATGTATATTTCATGATGCTCTGCAAATGATTTTACTATGAAAAATGATTATAGAATACTTTTAGTTGTTATATATTTGCTTTTAAGACATGCTGCTCAAGAAATTCTATTATTGGGCTTCCCTGGTGGCGCAGTGGTTGACAGTCGCCTGCCGATGCAGGAGACATGGGTTTGTGCCCCGGTCTGGGAAGATCCCACGTGTCGCGGAGCGGCTGGGCCCATGAGCCATGGCCACTGAGCCTGCGCGTCCGGAGCACCTGTGCTCCGCAACGGGAGAAGCCACAACAGTGAGAGGCCCGTGTACTGCAAAAAAAAAAAAGAAGAAAAAAAAAAAAAGAAATTCTATTATTTGATGCCAACTCCTTGTCAAAAAGATTTCCAACTGCAACGTTTCTATGGAAAAATACCCATTTTCTAACAGTTTCTACAGAAAATATTACTTCAAAAAGTGGGCTACCCTGTAGTGGTACTGCGCTTAATTTTAATTTGTATGCAGAAATTTTAACCTAGAAAAAGACCTAGTTATAAAAAGTAAATTTGAAATTTCTTTCAAGGTTTTGGCAGTGAAAATGGCCAAACAAAAGTATGTGGCAAAATGTTTCCTGGATGGATCAAGTCCAAATGTCTTCACAATAAATAACTGAATGGCTCTACAGATATTACTAATTTCAAGGTGACTTTGACAAGGAGTGTACTCAACTGCTTAGTCTTACTCTGCACATACTAATTCCATATGAACAGAAGATAATGGTAATGTTCTTTAAGTCTTGTGATAAATTTGAAATGGTGATTAACCCTGTAGTTAAAGAAAAACTCCTGTAAATTAACTCATAGTTTAGAAATATTTTAATTTTTAAACAGGGCTCTAAGGTTTATACTATTTGTCTCTTCAATTTTGATTGTTCAAAGTGCTACAGATGTGAACCAAAATCTTCCACAAAATTTGTCTGAAGCACTTGTGCATAGAATAATTTTGCTCTTAAAACAGAAAAGTGATCCGGAGGATAGAAAAGGGGATTCTGGAGAGACAGGCTTGCATTTGAATCTAAGTTCTGCCATTTGCCAACTCATTGGCAAATTTCAGCTATTTTCCTACTGCTATGCAACCTAAAAGAAAACAAATTAAACTGGGAATAAAATAATACCTTATCTTACAATGTTATTATATCAAATAAAGCAAATAACATGTATAAAACACCTAACACATAGGAGGTTCTTAATAAATGTTAGTTTTCTCCTGCCCCTTCCCCAGACAGAAAGTAATAGATGAGCAAGCAACATGAAAAAGGGAAGAGGGAAGCCTCTTTTGTCAGGAAGTATGACCCTCATCAGAAGCAAGGGTTATCATTTAAAAGCCATTAATGATGTGACTGAGAACAATCATTCAGCTGTTCTTTTTCAGGAATATATGAAATTTATATTTATTTAAAAATTAAATATATTCACTTATTCCTCCAGGGGTAGTAGATTCATTATTGAGTTTTCCTCTTCTACGTGGGGTCAGCAGAATTTCTGAAAAATACAGAAAACATTTAGTGTACTTAGAGTATCAATCTGAGTAGTATCACATCAATTCCATTAGTATGATATTCCCTTTTTCCCTCTTCTAATGGGAATCCTTAGGTGGATTAGGAAGAATTTTTAAATTACTAGAGACTAAACCTACTCCCTGGGAACATTTTAAATCACAGTTGCTCAGAGACAGATTTTCTTTTTTTTTTTTTATTAATTAATTAATTTATTTTTGGCTGTGTTGGGTCTTCGTTTCTGTGTGAGGGCTTTCTCTAGTTGTGGCGAGCGGGGGCTACTCTTCATCGCCGTGCGCGGGCCTCTCACTATCGTGGCCTCGCGGCCTCTCTTGTTGTGGAGCACAGGCTCCAGACGCGCAGGCTCAGTAATTGTCGGGCCTGGTTGCTCCGCGGCATGTGGGATCTTCCCAGGCCAGAGCTCAAACCTGTGTCCCCTGCATTGGCAGGCAGATTCTCAGCCACTGCGCCACCAGGGAAGCCCCAGATTTTCTTTTCAACATTATTTTACCCTTTATCTTTTAATATACTTAATGTTCTAGATCATAGTTCAGAAGGTATGGTTATAATTACAGTTTTGGGTTTTTTTTAACATCTTTATTGGAGTATAATTGCTTTACATTGTTGTGTTAGTTGTTGCTGTATAACAAAGTGAATCAGCTATACATATACATATATCCCCATATCTCCTCCCTCTTGCGTCTCCCTCCCATCTTCCCTATCCCACTCCTCTAGGTGGTCACAAAGTACCGAGCTGATCTCCCTGTGCTATGCAGCTGCTTCCCACTAGCTATCTATTTTACATTTGGTAGTATATATATGTCCATGCCGCTTGCTCACTTCATTCCAGCTTACCCTTCCCCCTCCCCGTGTCCTCAACTGCATTCTCTATGTCTGCGTCTTTATTCCTGTCCTGCCCCTAGGTTCCTCAGAACCATTTTTTTTTTTAGATTCTATATACATGTGTGTTAGCATATGGTATTTGTTTTTCTCTTTCTCACTTACTATAATTACAGTTTTAAAATTGCTGAATTAATTACTTTTGTTACAGATAAGTGATTTCCTTAGTCCATTTTTATATCTGTCTTCAGCTTCCACAATGACTTTGTGACGATCACATTGGTATGGGCAAGAGTGTAAGAGCTTGCTAAAGGTTCGGCTATTCAGGGATTTTCCTACTGCTATGCAACCTAAAAGAAAACAAATTTAAGTGATGTATAGATGTTACAAAAAATCTAATAACAAATTTATGAAAGCAAATATCTTTATGATGGTAACTGAAGTGAAATCAGCAACTTAATTATAAATACATCAAGAAACTCCAAGTCATGTCATGTGAGAGAGTAAAGACACCAAATATAATACAGTGAAATAAGTGTTGCCATAGTGGTGTGAACAGAGTTATGGTGATATAGAAAAGCAGCATCTACCTTGGCCTAATTCTGAGCAGGAGTCACTATCAGGGAAGATATCCAAAGGAAGTGACCCTTACGCCCAGTCGTCTTTTTTTTCTTCTTCTTTTTTTTAATGTTTTACTATGGAACATTTCAAACACACGAGAATAAAGAGAAAAGTATAATTACCCACCACGTATCCATCATCCAGCTTCAACAATTATTAACTCATGGTCTGTCATATTTTATCTTCCCCCACCTACTCAGCTCTGCCCCCCATGTACACACTGGATTATGAAGGCTGCAATTTGCATTCTAGTATCATTTCATCTGTAAATACTTCATATGCATTCTTAACAGATAAGAACTCTTTTAAAAAAAAACCACTTACTTTGTTTTATTTTTTTAATGGCAAAACCACTATCACACCTAAGAAAATTATGCTTAATATCATCTAATATCCAGTCAGTGTTCAAATTTCCCCATCATTTCAAAACTTTCTCTTTACAGTTGGTTTATTTGAATCATGATCCAAACAAGGTCCACCATTACATTCAGCTGGTATGTCTCTTGAGTTTCTTTTAATCTACCAATTCTCCTCTCTTCCTCTTTGTCATTTACTTGTTGTAGACCCTGGGTCATTTGTAATGTGCAGTTTCCCAAAGGCTGAGTTTTGCTGATTACATCCTAGCTGCATCCTTTAAAATATTCCTGTGTGCCCAAGAAACTTGTAATTAGATCTAGATGATTGATCAGATTCAGGTTCAATTGTTTTTTTGTGTGTTTTTGTTTTTTTGCTTTTTCGATACACGAGCCTCTCACTTTTGTGGCCTCTCCCGTTGCGGAGCACAGGCTCCGGACGCGCAGCCTCAGCAGCCATGGCTCACGGGCCCAGCCGCTCCGCGGCATGTGGGATCTTCCCCGACCAGGGCACGAACTCGTGTCCCCTGCATCGGCAGGCGGACTCTCAACCACTGCGCCACCAGGGAAGCCCAAGTTCAATTGTTTTTAGTAGAACTCCTCACAGGTAGTATTGTGTACTTCTTACTGCATCACATTAACAGGAACATAAAGTTTGACTATCTCTCTTTTTATATTAAGATTGATCAGTAGGTTCAGGTAATGTTAGCCACATCCATCCATTATAAAGTTCTCTATCCACCTGTCACCTACAGGAAAAGTTAGCCAGGCAGAAAGTTGGCAAGGATGAGGACATTTCAAGTACAAAGAACACGTCAAAAGCACAGAAGAGTAAAAAAGCATAGTATGTTCAGAGAATCAGAGTACTATGTGTGGCTGGAGTATAAGGTATGAGAGAACTGTGGGAGAAAAGTTGAGGTTGGTAAGGGTTGCAAGGGGCCAGGTCAAAAACGGTCTTGAAAGTCATCTTAAGGATTTTTAACTACTATCTTCAAGTCAATGGGAAGAACTGATGGATATTTATTAAGCAGGGAAATGACAAGATTTGTCTACAGAAAGCTCAACTGAAGGTAAGAGGATCAGTTGAGGGGTAACTTAAACAGTCCAGATAAATAAGGAGATTCTGAAACACAGCATTTGCAGGGAGAATGCAGAGATTTCTGAGGTAAAATTGGTGAATAATGAGCTGTCGGGGTAAGGGAGACATTTAGGATAATTCGATTGTAATGGATCGAATGGCAAAGTTTGGAATAAGCATGGCACATTTCTGGTGGACTTAAACAGAACAAATTGCAGTAAAATTTAACAAGTGGAAGCAGGACAAAATTCCACACAATTCTGAAAGCCAGGCAGAGAGTTTGATTTAGTGAGTTACAGAGAAGCGCTGAGGGTTATTTAGCATGGTGACATGATACAAAGCACATATGAGGAAGAGAAGTTAATAGCAATACACGTTACTTGGGGGTTGGTGAGACTTGAGACTGAAAGACTGCTAGTAATTTAGGCATGAAGGAAAAGGGGCCTGTGTGGGAAAGAAAGAAAGAACCAAATATGATAGACTAGAAATAGGGGATGTAAGGAGAAAAGATAGTTATAGATGATTCAAGGTTTGAAATCTGGGGGGCCAGAAGAATAATGGCAACACTAATAAAAATGGAGTGGCTGGAGGGGGGGCAGTTTAAGAGGGAGAAAGATGTTTTGTTTTGAATACATTAAGCTTGAAATAACAAAATATTAAAGTGAGTATGTCCTAGGTACAGCTGGATATGGAAGAATGAGGCTATAACCCGAAGTAGAAGTGAAGTGTGGAGATACAGATTTGAAAATCATTGGTAAAATGATAGATGATGCTAGCTGCATCTATGATGCTGCAGCAGAGTTGAGTAAGTGCTGTAGACTATATATTGGGGGGAGTATCTGTAGAAATTTGGCAGGAAGATAAGATAAAGGAATAAAGGTAATAAAACGGAGAGCTTTATAGACTGTAAACTTCCTGAAGTGAGGACTGAGTTCTATTCATCTCTGATTCCAGTGCCTGCTGCAGAATAAGCACTCCCTAAGTGTCTGCAAAATGAATGGTCACTGAGGGAGCAAAGCAACTAGGAAGGAACTATCTCAAACAAACTAAGGGATGAAAGGGAGTTAACAGTTATAGAGCATCCATTCTACGAAATGGAATATTTTTGACCAGAGGTTCCCAACTGTCCTACTCTGTGGCATCTTTAAGAGCTTGGTGATTGGGACTTCCCTGGTGGCGCAGTGCTTAAGAATCCACCTGCCAATGCAGAAGATACGGGTTCGATCCCTGGTCCAGGAAGATCCCACATGCTGCGGAGCAACTAAGCCTGTGCACCACAACTACTGAGCCCACCTGCCGCAACTACTGAAGCCCCTGCACCTAGAGCGCGTGCTCTGCAGCAAGAGAAGCCCGCGCACTGCAACAAAGGGTAGCCCCCACTCACTGCAACTAGAGAAAGCCCGCGCGCAACAATGAAGACCCAACACAGCCAAAAAAAAATTAAAAAAAGAAGATCTTGGTGATTTTTTCACAGCACCCTTAGGCCAAAAGAAATACCAAATGTTCTGTTAGGTCCAAAACAACTCAATACGTATTTATGTTCTAACAACTTGGTAGCCATTTAAAAAAATAATAGACCTAAATTTGAAATATATATATATATTTGTATTTCATTCTTATTAATTACGATTACTTCCTAATGGGATTTGTGCAACAATTGGGTACAGCACAAGTTCTCAAAACTTGTAATCAGACTGGACACTGCCACCCTCATTTCCTGTTCCACAGATTTTCACGTGGTGCTTGCTTTTTAAAAATCACAACAACTGGGACTTCCCTGGTGGTGCAATGGTTAAGAATCCGCCTGCCAATGCAGGGGACACGGGTTCGAACCCTGGTCTGGGAAGATTCCACATGCCACAGAGCAACTAAGCCCGTGCACCACAACTACTGAGCCTGTGCTCTAGAGCCCGCGTGTCACAACTACTGATGCCCACAATGAGAAGCCACCGCAGTAAGAAGCCTGCACACCACAACGAAGAGTAGCCCCCGCTCGCCACAACTAGAGAAAGCCTGCGTGCAGCAACAAAGACCCAACACAGCCAAAAATAAATAAATTAATAAATTAATTAATTAAAAAATCACAACAACCACTGAAAACCCAGCTTCACAAAGATGTGACATCATCAAAAGAGATGTAGTACAATCTAATGGTGAAACTGTGAACTACTTTGAGCTAGTAGTTTACGTGGTGTCCAGAAGATGTTGACCATTTTGTGTTTCACTTATAAAATTTTAAATATTGTGTAGTGCCCTTGTGAGTTCACTGCAGAGCCCCAGGGAGCTCGGGTGGACAGTTTGGGAACTATGGTTTTCAAATGAGAGGAGAGGATTTCAAGGAATGGTAGTTGACAGTGCAGAAATACTAAAGACAATAAGAATCTTTTAAAAAGTCATTGGTTTGGGGGTTAAAAAAGAGGTTTCAGGTAACCTTTAACATTGAAGTTTAGTAGAATGGCAATAAAAGAAGCTAGACTGCAGGGAGTTAAGAAGGGAAAGAATACGCTGAAAGAGAAGGGAACAAGAGCAGGAATCTGGTAATAGATGGTGGAAGAAAGAACAGATGAATACTTGAAGGGACAGCAAATCACACAAAGTATTTGGGTATTTTTTAAGATGAGGAGAAATGAACATAGTTTAAGGTGGGACAAATGGAGGTAACGAATAGAAAGGGACTAAAGAGAAAGCCTACACAAGTATTATTATAAAATGGGGAGAAAACATAGATGGGATTTGGATTATAGCTAGATATTAGTTTTAGAGTAAAAGAGATAAACCCTTCATCTAAGACAGAAGAATAGTAATATTTTGAGCCTAGTGTGGAATAGCCTCAGTTTTCTCCAAAGAGCAGGGTGCAACAGTAAGAATAAACGAAGAGCAAATACTGGGATATGAAGGAGAAGAAGGGAGGGAATAAGCACTGTGGAATTCTGGATTATTTATAATCCAGAACATATACCTATTTATTGGCTCTCTGAAAATATAAAAAATGTTTACCTTACTCAGTAAAGTTAAACTTATAGATGGTGACAGAAAGAGAATAATAAAGTAATTTTTTAAGAGTATTAGCTGCTGAACCGGCTGGCAGGGCAGAAATTGAGACACAGATGTAGAGAACAAACGTATGGACACGAAGGGGGAAAGCGCTGGAGGGGGGTGGTGGTGCTGTGATGAACTGGGAGATTGGGATTGACATATATATACTAATATGTATAAAATGGATAACTAATAAGAACCTGCTGTATAAAAAAATAAATAAAATAAAATTCAAAAAAAGAAAAAAGAGTATTAGCTGCATTGATTCATATGAGCAAATACTGGGAACACAGACTAATGCAGATAGAAGGTATTAATTCGAGTGTTTTATGAGACCCCAGATTGTTATTTCTCCAAAGGGAATGAACTTTAAATCACACAGGTAGAACTATTACAAATTCTAGTTAATTAACATCATATAAAGCTTTAATTATGAAACAACTACAATTAAAAAAATATTTACCTGAGCATCTATACTTCAATATTTTGGAACAATTGTCTGTTGCTAGAAAACCAATGACTTCTTTATTTATTATATCTGAACATAATGTCAATGGATCTGGGGAAAAAAATTGCAAAATGAAAGATATTTTTGATTAGTGAAAAGGACCTGACATTTATAAGATTTATTAATTCTCAAGAGTTTCATAAACTGTAGCCCAGTACTCCACTTCCAGTCATCCTAGTGGATATACGGAAAGGATATCAATAAAAGGTGACTAAGGCGTTTAGACCAGAAAGAGAGTCAAAGGCATGGCTTATATGTTAGAGGGAAGATATTACTTTTAGCTATATTAATCACCTAAATATGTTTTCTTGAACAATCAAAGAAGAAACATTTTTAGTCATACCTGTTACTGGTAACTGTTGCTTTGTGTTTTTGCCAATAGGAGTTGGATGTTTAAAAATATGGTCGCTAAAAGAAAATAGACACCAGATTAATAAAAGTAAACATATTGTTTGGTATGTGAACAAATCTTTCCATAAGCAGTAGTGTGATTCTGATGTTTGACAGGCAGAAAGAGCTGGAGTCAGGATCTACCAAAATCTACCAAATTCTGCCAAAGTATGGTATGCAATGGTTATAGCCTTGTTTCTAAAAGTGGAGTTAACTACTATATATAATAAAAAATAGATAAACAATAAGGACCTATAGTATAGAACAGGGAACTTTATTCAATATCTTGTAATAATGTATAATGGAAAAGAATCTGATAAAGTATATATGTGTGTGTGTGTGTGTGTGTGTGTATATAACTGAATCACTTTGCTGTACACCTGAAACATTGTAAATCAACTCTACTTCAATTAAAAAAAAAAAAAGTGGAGTTAAACAAGACTCCAGAGGTCAATAATACTGATGCCAGCAGAAACATGGAAAAAAAAGTTATAAAAGAGGAAAACAGGAAGGAAGGAGAGCAAAAAAGAGGAAATAACAAATTCATTGGGCCAGAGGGCAAGAAGGTTGGCCCAAGAGCATATCCCACTACTTCCCAATTCTATATCCCTGAGAAATCGGGTTAAAATTACATGAAGAATGGTTTTGAAAAGGAAAAAGGGGGTGTGATGATGTAATCCATCTGTCTAACACTTAGTTTACCCTGCAGCCTCCCCAGAACATAGCACCATTCTCTTCAGTTTCCCTCCTAGCCCAATAACTATCAGAAGAGCAGAACACAAGAAAGGCTTTAGGAAGAAAAGCTGCAATTCCAGGTCCAGCCCCACAGGCTACCCATGAGCAAGAAAGGACATACACTGGAGGTAAGGTACAGGGAACAAATGAAAAGACAAGCCTAAACCAGATTTTCATCACTCCTTACTCCCTTTTATCAAGTTAAACTTACAAACTGGCTTTTGCTAAATTACTGATGGATTATCAATACGTGCATTGTTATTTCAGCTACAGAGGTTCAGTTTAAGTTTTCTGAGTATCCCTTCTAAAATTCAAATCTGATCGTGCCACTCAATTTAAAATCGTCAGTGGCTCCCTATACTCTATAAGTTATAACAGAAAATCTTGAGTAGTATTACATGCAAGGCCCTAGATAAACTGGCCCATACTGGCCCATCCAAACTCCTTTCCCAACATTTCCTACATTAGGCTCCTCCTAAAACCATGCTTATCATTTCTATATCCCAGTGTTTAAGAGTATGGCACATAGTACTACACACACACACACAAATGCTGAATAAATAAAAGTTAGAAACAATTATTAAACTATACCTTGATTGAGAAACAAAATTCTTTTTTTCAAAGGTTGTTTCTTCACGTAAGTTTTGATTGCAGCTTGAATTGGCTTTACATAAAGTCTTATTTTGCTCACTCTCCCTATAACAAGCATTAACTGGATTTGCACTCTTTAACAGGGTCTTCATTTGATCGTCATTTGTACATGCTTTGGACATGACTTCATGGGACTTATAACTCTGAAGCTTTCTAGACTGGCTTTTATCCCTATCTTCTGCTTTGGAACCTCCACCACTGCTATCTGCATGGAGGTGTTTCAATGTATTTTGAATATTTATGTTCATAGATGAAACATAATCCTTATATTTTTCTCTTTGTACTCTTTCCTGTAATGTAAAAATAAGTAAATAATTTCAAAATAATCATTTGCTTTATAATTCAATTTACACTCCCTTTAAATAATGCAGAAAAAGTTTATGATTGTCAATAGAATATACATTATAAAGGGGGTAGTTTACATTAGGAAGGAAGGGGAGAATATTCTTTAAATGATTTGGGGACATTGGGTAGTCAACTTGGGAAAAAGATAAACTGAATACATATCTCACAATTTACACAAAAATAAAGTAAAAATTAACTAAATATTTAAATATAAAAAAATGAAATTATATATGTTCTAAAAGAAACCATGATGTTTTAATATTCTCAATGGGAGGAATACCTTTCCAAGTATTACAAAAAAATCAATAAATCATAAAAGAAAAACCTATACTTTACCACATAAAAATTTTTTTTAAGTTCTGCTAGAGATGAAGAATATTGGGGGGTGGGGACCCAGAGGAAAAAAGGGCCAAAAGCAAAATCAAATACAAATCAAAACAGCTAGAAAGAATATGTATGTCATATCTTGAGTTACAGTAGAATTTTTCTAGTAACATTTATAAAAAGCTACTACAATGAACTATGAAAAAGATCAGTAACAGTGTAGAAACATAGGAAAGGAGATGAACAGTTCACAAGAAAGGAAATATAAATAAATAGCTCTTACACATATGAAAAATGCTCCATCTCACTTTAATAAGAGAAATAAACATTAAAGGTAAATGAGATATCTTTCTTTATTTTAATTTTTTTACATTTTGGCCCCACCGCACAGCATGTGGGATCTTAGTTCCCCGACCAGGGATCGAACCCGCGCCCCCTGCATTGGAAGTTCGGAGTCTTAACCACTGGACTGCCAGGGAAGTGCCATAGACATCTTTTTTTTCTTTTTTTTGCGATACGCGGGCTTCTCACTGTTGTGGCTTCTCCCGTTGCGGAGCACAGGCTCCGGATGCGCAGGCTCAGAGGCCATGGCTCACGGGCCCAGCCGCTCCGCGACATGCGGGATCTTCCCGGACCGGGGCACAAACCCGTGTCCCTTGCATCAGCAAGCAGACTCTCAACCACTGTACCACCAGGGAAGTCCCTAGACATCTTTCTTCATCTATGACATTGGCAAAGACCAAAAGGGTATAGGGAAACATTCTGTACATTATGGGGGAGAGTGTAAACTGGTACACCTCTATGGAGAAACAATTTGACAGTATCTTTCATAATAAAAACTGTGGGACTTCCCTGGTGGCACAGTGGTTAAGAATCCGCCTGCCAATGCAGGGGACACCGGTTTGATCCCTGGTCTGAGAAGATCTCACATGCCACGGAGCAACTAAGCCTGTGTGCCACAACTATTGAGCCTGAGCTCTAGAGCCCATGAGCCACAACTACTGAAGTCCGTGCGTTCTAGGGCCCACGTACCGTAACTACTAAGCCCACGTGCTACAACTACTGAAGCCCGCGCACCTAGAGCCTGTGCTCCGCAACAAGAGAAACCACCGAAATGAGAAGCCCACGCACTGCAACGAAGAGTAGCCCCCGCTGGCCACAACTAGAGCGAGAAAAGCCCAAGTGCAGCAACGAAGACCCAACGCAGCACAAAACAAACAAACAAAAACATTGTGTATATCTTTTAAAAAAATCCTATAGATATACTTTTACATGTGCAAAATGTTAATGTTATTAACTGCAGTATGGTTTGTAATAGCTAAAAGTTGGAATCTGAAAGTTCATCTCAAGGGGAACTAGCATATCCATCAGTGGAATACTCTGCAATTGTAAGATATATAGGTAGACAGATAGATAGATAGGACTTCCAGGTAAAGATGATGACTTTAACACCCATATTTATTTTCGTTCCTTCCAAAAAAACAATTAGAACAACAGTTCTTAAAAAGGCATAGGTGGACTTCCCTGGTGGTGCAGCAACAAAGACCCAACACAGCTAAAAATAAATAAATAAACAAATTTATTAAAATAAATAAATAAAAAATAAAAAGGCATAGGGATTTCCCTGGTGGCACAGTGGTTAAGAATCTGCCTGCCAATGCAGGGGACACGGGTTTGATCCCTGATCCGGGAAGATCCCACACACCGCGGAGCAACTAAGCCCATGTGCCACAACTACTGAGGCTCCGCTCTAGAGCCCGCAAGCCACAACTACTGAGCCCGCGTGCACCTAGAGCCCGTGCTCTGTGACAAGAGAAGCCACCGCAATGAGAAGCCCACGCACCGTAATGAAGAGTAGCTCCCACCTGCCGCAACTAGAGAAAAGTCCTTGTGCAGCAATGAAGACCCAACGCAGTCAAAAAAAAAAAAAAAAAAAGGCATAAACCCACAAGGAGAAGCATAAATTCCACAAGGAAAAATGGAAGAAGATACAAATGCAACAAAATTTTGGAATTGGAAAGCAGATAGGTGAATGACAGCCTATTTAGCAGACTTGATAAAGTTGAATTTAAATAAATGAAGCAGGGCTTCCCTGGTGGCACAGTGGTTAGGAATCCGCCTGCCAATGCAGGGGACACAGGTTCGAGCCCTGGTCTGGGAAGATCGCACATGCCACAGAGCAACTAAGCCCGTGCGCCACAACTACTGAAGCCCACGCGCCTAGAGTCCGTGCTCCACAACAAGAGAAGCCACCACAATGAGAAGCCTGCACACTGCAACGAAGAGTAGCCCCTGCTCACTGCAACTAGAGAAAGCCCGCACACAACAACAAAGACCCAACATAGCCAAAATAAATATAAATAAATAAATAAAGCAGACTTAGGCTTCCCTGGTGGTGCAGTGGTTGAGAATCTGCCTTCCAATGCAGGGGACATGGGTTCGATCCCTGGTCCGGGAAGATCCCACATGCCGCGGAGCAACTAAGCCTGTGTGCCACAACTACTGAGCCTGTGCTCTAGAGCCCGCGAACCACAACTACTGAAGCCCGCACAACTAGAGCCCGTGCTCCACAATGAGAGAAGCCACCGCAATAAGAAGCCCGAGCACTGCAATAAAGAGTAGCCCCCGCTCGCCGCAACTAGAGAAAACACCTTGTTTTAGATGCAGGGCCTCCCCATCCCCAGGTCTGCCCAATAAACTCTTTGGGAAAACCAGGAGAAAAAATTAGAATTGTCATTGATATATTTAAAAGAAGAATGCCTGTTAAGTCTTAAGTCCATGAAATGAGAATAAGATAATTGAAAAGGAGTAAAAAAGAGGCTTTGGTAACTAAAAACATAATAGCAGAAGTGAAAAACTCAATAGGTTAGTTTAAAAAGTAAATATGAGAACATTTCCCAGAATGTAGAACAAAAAAAGAGAAGAAAATAAGAGAGAAATGATAAGAAGGAAGACCAGCTCAAGAAGTCCAACAAATAAATAATAGGAGTCTCAGAAAACAAGGAAAGAGAAAACAGGGAAGCAATCATCACAGCATAATGCTATAAACTTTCCCAGAACTGAAGGACATAAGTCGACAGATTGAAAGGGCCCACTATGTATATAACACAATGAATGAAAAGAGACTGACACCACACTGTAAAATTTTAAAACACTGGGGATAAAAATTATATAAGCTTCCAGAAGGAGAACACAGGTCACACCAAAGGATCAGAATGGCTTTGGACCTCAAGAGTAACACTGGAAACTACAAGACTATGGAGCAACACGTTTAATATACTGAGGTGATTTCCAATCTAGAATATTTTGTCCAACCAAACTATCAATTAATTCTGAAGGCAAAATAAAATTATTTTCATATTTACAAGGTCTCAAAAAAATTACATACTATGTACCCTTTTTCAGAAAGCTAAAGAAGAATGTAGCCCACCAAATGGGAAACTAAACCAAAAAAGAGAGAATGACACAGGATCCAGGAAATCAGGAATCAAGGAAAGATACAAAGAGAATCATTAAGATGATGGTAAAGGAGTATCCCAGGGTAACAGCTGTGTACATGACATAAAGGATGTACCAGTTCTTAATTTATTGCTCCTCAACTCCAAACCTATCCTCCTTTGTCCTGCATTGTAAAACTTAAACTAGACTCTATAGACCACTATTCTAGGGCTAGCCAGTGTTAGACTCTGACATCAGAATGTGCTAGAGGGGCAATACAAGGATGGAATAAAAAGAAGGGACTTTTTCTTCTTTTGGTGCCGTGTTGTTTTGAGTGGTGGCAAGTGGAGGCAGACTTGTATTATAGGAAATGCTAAAAGAGGTTCGTAGGGCTTCCCTGGTGGCGCAGTGGTTGGGAGTCCGCCTGCTGATGCGGGGGATACGGGTTCGTGCCCCGGTCTGGGAGGATCCCACGTGCCGTGGAGCGGCTGGGCCTGTGAGCCATGGCCGCTGGGCCTGCGCGTCCGGAGCCTGTGCTCCGCAACGGGAGAGGCCGCAGCGGTGAGGGGCCCTTGTACCGCAAAAAAAAAAAAAAAAGAGGTTCGTAATTTCTGGGACTTCCTTGGAGGTCCAGTGGTTAAGACTCCACGCTTCCACTGCAGGGGGCATGGGTTCGATCCCTGGTGGGGGAACTAAGATCTTGCATGTCGCACAGTGTGGCCCAATAGAAAAAAAAAAAAAAAGAGGTTCATAATTTCTTTAAAATATAATTGTCCAGTGATTTTGCTCTTAGGTATTTATCGAAGAGAAATGAAAATGTACACTACAGGCACAGAAGTGTACACCAATGTTCACATAACATTATTGCTAGTAGCCAAGATCTAGAAGCAACCCAAATGTCTATCAGTTGGTGAATGGATACACAAGTTGTGGTGTGTCCATACTATGGAATATTACTCAGCAGTAAAAAGGAACAAAATATTAATAAAACAACATTGGTGAATCTAAAAAACATTATATATTAAGTGAAATAAATCAAACACAAAATATTATATAATATATGATTCCATTTACATGAAATTATAGAAACGGACACTAATGACAGAAAGCAGATCAGTGAATTGCCTAGGCTGAGGATGGGGAATGGGACTGTCTATAAAGGGACACAAGGAAACATTTTAGGGTGAGTGGACTGTTCTATATCTTGACTGTCCTGATAGTTACACAACTGTATAAAATTATCATAACTCGGGGACTTCCCTGACAGTCCAGTGGTTAAGACTTTGCCTTCCAGTGCAGGGGGTAATGGTTTGATCCCTGGTTGGGAAGCTAAGATCCCATATGCCTCACAGCCAAAAAAACAAAACATAAAACAGAAGCAATATTGTAACAAATTCAATAAAGACTTTAAAAATGGTCCACATCAAAAAAAAAAAAAGAAATAGAAATATGAACAGAACAATCACAAGTAACGAAATTGAAACTGTGATTTAAAATATTCCAACAAGCAAAAGTCCAGGACCAGATGGCTTCACAGATGAATTTTATCAAACATTTAGAGAAGAGCTAACACCCATCCTTCTCAAACTCTTCCAAAAAATTGCAGAGGAAGGAACACCCCCAAACTCATTCTATGAGGCCACCATCACCCTGATATGAAAACCAGACAAAGATACTACAAAAAAAGAAAATTACAGACCAATATCACTGATGAATATAGATGCAAAAATCCTCAACAAAATACTAGCAAACAGAATCCAACAACACATTACAAGGATCATACACCATGATCAAGTGGGATTTACCCCAGGGATGCAAGGATTCTTCAATATACGCAAATCAATCAATGTAATACACCATATTAACAAATTGAAGAAGAAAAACCATATGATCATCTCAATAGATGCAGAAAAAGCTTTTGACAAAATTCAACACCATTTATGATAAAAACTCTCCAGAAAGTGGGCATAGAGGGAACCTACCTTAACATAATAAAGGCCATTTATGACAAATGCACAGCAAACGTCATTCTCAATGGTGAAAACTGAAAGCACTGCCTCTAAGATCAGGAACAAGACAAAAGGAATACAATTGGAAACGAAGTAAACCTGTCACTGTTTGCAGATGACATGATACTATATATAGAGAATCCTAAAGACGCCACCAGAAAACTACTAGAGCTAATCAATAAATTTGGTAAAGTTGCAGGATACAAAATTAATGTACAGAAATCTCTTGCACTCCTATACACTAATGATGAAAAATCTGAAAGAGAAATTAAGGAAACACTTCCATTTACCACTGCAACAAAAAGAATAAAATACCTAGGTATAAACCTACCTAGGAAGACAAAAGACCTGTATGCAGAAAACTATAAGACAGTGATGAGAGAAATTAAAGATGATACAAACAGATGGAGAGATATACCATGTTCTTGGATTGAAAGAATCAATACTGTGAAAATGACTATACTACCCAAAGCAATCTACAGATTCAATGCAATCCCTATCAAATTACCAATGGCAGGCTTCTCTGGTGGCGCAGTGGTTGAGAGTCTGCCTGCCGCTGCAGGCGACACGGGTTCGTGCCCCGGTCAGGGAAGATCCCACGTGCTGCACAGCGGCTGGGTCCATGAGCCACAACTACTGAGCCTGCGCATCGGGAGCCTGTGCTCCACAACGAGAGGGGCCGCAATAGTGAGAGGCCTGCGCACCGCGATGAAGAGTGGCCCCTGCTTACCACAACTAGAGAAAGCCCTCGCACAGAAAAGAAGACCCAACACAGCAAAAATAAATTAATTAATTAATAAACTCCTACCCCCAACATCTTAAAAAAAAAAAAAAATTACCAATGGCATTTTTTACAGAACTAGAACAAAAAATCTTAAAATTTGTATGGAGACACGAAAGACCCCAAATAGCCAAAGCAGTCTTGAGGGAAAAAAAGGGAGCTGGAGGAATCAGACTCCCTGGCTTCAGACTATACTACAAAGCTACAGTAATCAACACAATATGGTACTGACACAAAAACAGAAATATATATCAATGGAACAGGATAGAAAGCCAGAGATAAACCCACACACCTATGGTCAACTACTCTATGACAAAGGAGGCAAGGATATACAATGGGGAAAAGACAGTCTCTTCAATTCAATAAGTGGTGCTGAGAAAACTGGACAGCTACATGTAAAAGAATGAAATTAGAATACTCCCTAACACCATACACAAAAATAAACTCAAAATGGATTAAAGACCTAAATGTAAGACTGGACACTATAAAACTCTTAGAGGAAAACATAGGAAGAACACTCTTTGACATAAATCACAGCAATATCTTTTTTGATCCATCTCCTAGAGTAACGGAAGTAAAAACAAAAATAAACAAATGGGACCCAATGAAACTTAAAAGCTTTTTCAAAGCAAAGGAAACTACAAACAAGATGAAAAGACAACCCTCAGAATGGGAGAAAATATTTGCAAACAAATCAACGAACAAAGGATTAATCTCCAAAATATATAAGCAGCTCATGCAGCTCAGTATTAAAAAACCAAACAACCCAATCCAAAAATGGGCAGAAGACCTAAATAGACATTTCTCCAAAGACATACAGATGGCCAAGAAGCACATGAAAAGCTACTCAACATCACTAATTATTAGAGAAATGCAAATCAAAACTGCAATGAAGTATCACCTCACACCAGTTAGAATGGGCATCATCAGAAAATCTACAAACAACAAATGCTGGAGAGGGTGGGGAGAAAAGGAAATCCTCTTGCACTGTTGGTGGGAATGTAAATTGATACAGCCACTATGGAGAACAGTATGGAGGTTCCTTAAAAAACTAAAAATAGAATAACCATATGACCCAGCAATCCCACTACTGGGCATATACCCAGAGAAAACCATAATTCAAAAAGACACATGCACCCCAGTGTTCATTGCAGCACTATTTACAATAGCCAGGTCATGGAAGCAACCTAAATGCCCATCAACAGACAAATGGATAAAGAAGATGTGGTACATATATACAATGGAATATTACTCAGCCATAAAAAGGAACGAAATTGGGTCATTTGTAGAGACGTGGATGGACCCAGAGACTGTCATACAGAGTGAAGTAAGTCAGAAAGAGAAAAACAAATATCATATATTAATGCATATATGTGGAACCTAGAAAAATGGTACAGATGAACCGGTTTGCAGGGCAGAAATAGAGACCCAGATGTAGAGAACAAATGTATGGACACCAAGGTGGGAAAGTGGCGGGGGGGGGGGGCAGTGGTGGTGGGATGAATTGGGAGATTGGGATTGACATATACACACTAATATGTATAAAATGGATAACTAATAAGAACCTGTTGTATAAAAAAATAAATAAAATTTTAAAATTCAAAATAAATAAATAAAACTTAAAAGATTATCTCTTGTGGAATAAAAAAAATTATTATAGGGCTTCCCTGGTGGCGCAGCGGTTGAGAGACCGCCTGCCGATGCAGGGGACGCGGGTTCGTGCCCCGGTTCAGGAGGATCCCGCATGCCGCGCAGTGGCTGGGCCCGTGAGCCATGGCCGCTGGGTCTGCATGTCCGGAGCCTGTGCTCCGCAACGGGAGAGGCCACAGCGGTGAGAGGCCCGCGTACGGCAAAAAAAAAAAAAAAAAAAAAAAAAATTATTAAAAGAAAATATATCATAAGTCAAACTGAATGCTTAAAATGTGTGATTACCATTGTATGTAAATATTATTTTATTAAACATTAAAATATTTTTAGAAAAAAGATAGCTGTTTAAAGCAAAAATAATATTACTGGGCAGTTTATGACAAATGTAGCAGTAAAACGTATGGCAATAGCACAAAGAACAAATGGAAATGTAAGCACACTATTGCAAAGGTCTTACAATATTACATGAGTGGAATGATATTATTTGAATATAGACCATGATGAGTTAAAGATGTGTATTATAAATCCTAAAGCAATCCCTTAAAAAACCAAGAATATTTAGCCAATAATCTAACATGAAATATAAAAGAATATTTAAAAATAATATAAAAGGTGGCAGGAGAGCAGGAATAAAAGGAACAAAGAACAAATGGGACAAACAGGAAGCAAATAGCAATATGGTAGACTTAAACCCAAATATATCCGTAATTACATTAAATGGTAATGAAATGATCACATCAATTAAAAAGCAGAAATACACAGGATAATAAAGACCAAACTATATACTGAAACCCATGCTAACTATAAAGACATAGGCTATAGGTAAAAGAGTATGTCCAGGGACTTCCCTGGTGGCGCAGTAGTTAAGAATTCACCTGCCAATGCAGGGGATATGGGTTCAATCCCTGGTCCAGCAAGATCCCACATGCCGCGGAGCAACTAAGTCCATGCACCACAACTACTGAGCCTGTGCTCTAGAGCCCACAAGCCACAACTACTGAAACTCCCGCGTCTAGAGCCTGTGCTCCGCAACAAGAGAAGCCACCACAATGAGAAGCCCGCACACCGCAACAAAGAGTAGCCCCTGCTCGCCGCAACTAGAGAAAGCCCATGCACAGCAACGAAGACCCAATGTAGCCAAAAATATATAAATTAAAAATAAATTTAAAAAAATAGTATGTCCATCAACTGATAAATGGATAAGTAAAATGTAGTACACACAATGGAAAACTCTTTGGCCATAAAAAGCAATGAAATACTGATACATGCTGAAAGATGAATGAGCCTTGAAAACATGCTAAGTGAAAGAAGCCAGTCACAAAAGACCACATACTATGTGATTCCATTCTTATGAAATACCCAGAATAGGCAAATCTGTAGAGTTAGAATAGAAGATTGGTGGTTGCTTATGGCTGCGGATCAGAGTGTTCAGGGAAATAGCTAAAGGGTACAGAGTTTCTTTTTGAAGGAATAAAAATATTCTAAAGTTGACTTTGGTGATTATTGCACATATCTGTGAATAAAAACTACTGAACTGTACACTTTAAATAGGCAAATGGTATATGAATTACATCTCAATAAATCTATTTTTTTAAAAAAGGAAAGAAGTACTGATATATACTACAACATGGATGAACCTTGAAAATGCACTAAATGAAAGAAGTCAGTCACAAAAGACCACATATTATATAATTCAATTTATACAAAAAGTCCAGAATAGACAAATACAGAGAGACAAAAAATAGATCAGTGGTTGCCTAGGGTTGGGGGAGGATGGATGGGGGAATACAGAGGGTGACTGCTAAATGGTATGGAGTTTCTTTTTTGGGGTGATAAAAATGTTTTAAAATTAAATGTGGTAATGGTCACACAATTCTGTGAGTATACTAAAAACCAATGAAATGTATACTTCAACTGGGTCAATTGTATGGAATGTGATTTATATCTCAATAAAGCTCTTACAAAGATATAAATGTAGCAGGATACTTACTCTAGAGTTGGTTACACTGGTGAGAGATTAAATATTTTCTAAATGTCCATCAATAAAAGACTAGTTAAATCAAATATGGTAATCTATGATATTGAATACTACTCAGTCATTTAAAAGAATAAAATTACTATACTAAATTAGATACTGTGTTTTTATTTTTTTAAATGCATGCACATACAAAGACACAAAGCATACATACATAGTAAAAATATGGAAATGGGGTTTCCTTGGTGGCTCAGTGGTTAAGAATCTGCCTGCCAATGCAGGGGACATGGGTTTGAGCCCTGGTCTGGAAGATCCTACATGCTGTGGAGCAACTGGGCCTGTGAGCCACAACTACAGAGCCTGCACTCTAGAGCCCGCGAGCCACAATTATTGAGGCAGCATGCCACAACTACTGAAGCCCGCATGCCTAGAGCCTGTGCTCGGCAACAAGAGAAGCCACTGCAATGAGAAGCCCACACATGGCAACGAAGAGTAGTCCCCGCTCGCCTCAACTAAAGAAACCCTGGGGGCAGCAACGAAGACCCAACGCAGCCAAAAATAAATAAATTAATTATTTTTTTAAAATATGGAAATGTGTGTATGTGTATATATACATACATAAACATGTGTATATATACAGTTGACCCTTGAACAACATGGGGCAGTTGAAAATCCACATATAACTTTACAGTCAGCCCTTCATATCCACAGTTCCACATCCATTGAATCGACCAACCTGAGAGCCTGAGACTGTGTAGTGCTGTAGTACATATTCATTGAAAAAAATCCATGTATGAGTGGATTCAAGCAGTTCAAACACCTGTTCAAGGGTCAACTGTATGTGTGTGTATATATATACACACACATACAGAGAGAGAGAGATTATTACTTCTCCATTCTTTCTCCTTCTTGAACGCTTATTATACAAATGATAGATCTCTTGGCTCTATCTTCCATGTCTCTTATTTTTTCAGTCATCATTTCCACTTTTTAAAAATATTTTTTCTGTGTTCAAGGATGATTCCTCAAGTATTACTAATGAATTTTAAATTTAAAACCATTAAAATAAAAAGTAACTTGGCAAGAAAAATATTTTACCCTCCAATCTGTATTATTAAAAAATATTTGAAAAAAGTTCTACATTCTTTGAAACAAAGAAGCCAACCTCATTTCCTTCTCTTTCAAGCTGTTCTATTCTGTGTAGAATTTCCTTCGCTTTCTTCCAGTAATCTTCAAGATTCTTCTCTTTCATATTTATGTCCTTTAATTGTTCTTCATTTTCATCAAAAGAATATTCTCCTAGACTTAGAGATAACTTCTCAGCTTTATAATATGGGAAAAAATAGGAGTTTACCCATTACTAGAAATGTTATTTTAACACTTTTAATAAAGACAAACTCATACCCCATACCCCCTTCTCTAAATTTTGCACATCCAAACCATCTTAACTGCCTAAGTGGTACTGAAAATAAGTGGAAAGCAAGTGCTTGGCAGAGGCTGAGGACACAAAGAGTCATAAATTAGATTTTACTCTTCAGAATTATAGAGAAAAGAAAATAGCAAGAAAACATGTTATGCTAGGCATACAAACACCCTCAGGTTTATGGCTACTGGTTTTAGTTTTTTTTTTTTAACACAGTTTCCATAAAGTGGTTCCTTCCTATATTCTTTTAAATTCTCTTTTTACATATTGTGGCAGCAGTTTTCTCCCAAAAGACCAAAATCCTTTTCATGGCCACTTTCTCTATGCTTCAGCCATCAATTCCTTCAATGCACCAGGCTCCCTCCTCTCACAGGACATTTGTGCCTCACTGTTGCGTATGCCTGAGACACTGGACCATAACAAACTCCCTTCTTTTCACCTAATTAACTCTCTACATTCAGATTTCAGATGAAGAATCACTTCCTCCCAAAGCCTTTTCTGCTCCAAGTCTAGGTCACAGTCCCTGTTACAGGTTAAGATCTGTGCTCCATCCATTCTTAACCTGTACGTTAATTTATAATAACACATTCATTTTTGGGATTATTCAATTACTACCTATTTCTGTAGTTACACTAACCTCTGTAAACACATAGACTATTGTTTCTTATCACTGTATCCCTAATGCCTAGCACAGTGCCTGGCAAATAAGAGACACTCAAACATTTTTTAAATAAATAAATTAAGGTATTTTATGTTATGATTTAATCATAAGTCACTTGTAGCCCTCAAATTTAAGTCCTACAGCTAAATCTGTCCACACTGCATTAAATAAGTGAATTATCTATACTGTTGTTCTCTTCCATATAAGTTTTTTACACGCTGTAGTACTCTAGTTGTCACGTCAAAATTATATAATCTGCTTTTCAAATGTAAGAAGAGCTTGGGAGCTAAAGGGGCTTGGTTCATCAAAGCAGATATAATTCTCTTGCATAAAGTTTGGTTAGTATTTTTTTAAAGTAATAGTAAACTTACTAATTTTTTTGCAGTTGTGAAGCACAAAAGTGGCAGCTTTGTTTAGTTCCTCGTCCTGAGATTCAGTTAAGACTTGTATCATGAGTGGAAGCCCATTGCTTTTAAAAAGGTCATACTGATTTTCCTCTGGAAAACACATCAAAGATTAAAGCAGAAGATAGTTACTTTATTTATTTGTTTATTTATTTATTGGCCACACTGCGCGGCTTGCAGGATCTTAGTTCCCTGACCAGAGATTGAATCCCGGCCCCGGCAGTGGAAGTGCAGAGTCCTAGCCGCTGGACCACCAGGGAATTCCCAATAGTTATTTTATCTTAAACTATATGCATGAGGTCATAATTCTTCCTTGTGATAATTATGAACATAGTTCAAATTTTAAGATACAGAAAAACAAAGTTTAAAGGTATTTTCAATTTAGAAAATAATCTACTTATATAAGATACCTAAGTCTCATAAGTGATAATCTCTTAAACACAGTGATAAACACAGCCACAGAGCAGTGTCACACCTCATAAGAGTAAAGAAACTGCCCTCACTTGGTTTAAAAAAAGGTTTTGTTGTCAATTATACCTCAATAAAAAAATTAAAATTAAATTAAAATTTTAAAGGTATAGTGAATCCTAAATTATACAGAGGTGAAGAGAAAGTATAGAGAAATAAACGAATGGAGAGAATGGAAAATGAGGGAAGAGAGAGCAGAAGAAGCAAGAGAGAATAAAAAGAGGGAAGTGGAAAAGTGGGAGGAGGAGAGAGAGGAGATTGGAGGAAGGGAGAAAGGAGAGAGGAAAGTGAAAAGTGTTGGGGGACTTCCCTGGTGGCGCAGTGGTTAAGATCCGCCTGCCAATACATGGGACACGGGTTCAAGCCCTGGTCTGGGGAGATCACACATGCCACGGAGCAACTAAGCCCGTGCGCCACAACTACTGAAGCCCGCATGCCTAGAGCCCATGCTCTCCAACAGAGAAGCCACCGCAACAGAGAAGCCACCACAACAAGAGAAGCTACTGCAATGAGAAGCCCATGCACCACAACGAAGAGTAGCCCCCTCTTGCTGCAACTAGAGAAACCCCACATACAGCAATAAAGACCCAATGCAAAAATAAAATAAATAAATTTATTTAAAAAAAAAGTGAAGAGGGTTGGAAAGGAGGAAAGTGGAAAGAGGAAGAATGGCAGGAAAGTGGAGAGAAGGAGAAAATGGAAGGGGAAGAGAAAAAAGAGAGAGAGGAGAGAATGATAAGTAGAGAAAGAAAGAACTTTCTAAGGTTTTCAACAAGGAAAAACAGGATCGTATCTGTGCAGCAGTGTGAAGAGTGGATTGAAAAATGGAGATAGAAGGAAGAGGACACAGGGAGGAATCTATTGTAATAACATTGGTGAAAGATGTTGAGGGGCTGAGGGCTTAAATGGGGAAAATAGCACTGGAATTGAGCAGAAGGGAATAAGGAGGAGTAAACAGAAGTAGAGCCACAGGTCTTAGGGACTGACTGAATACCACGGCTGAAGAAGGATGAGGAGCAAAATGACTGGTTTGGGGATTAGGAGAAAGGCAATACTTTTAAGCTGGGTGGGTGGGAAGGAATAGTGTATTTCCACTCCACCGTTTTAACTAACACACAAAATAAATCCAATACTTACCACAATCCTCTGTACAATGACCAACAGTAAGTATGATACTAAATTTTTCTCCTGAATCCAGACTTTCATGAAGCAGTAATGCTAGAAGTTTTGAAACAATGTGGTACTTGGATAGTACTACCCCAAAAGTAGCTAAAACAGGAAAAAAAGAACAAGTACAAACTTAAAACGTATAGCTATACATATAGTATTTTCCAGATATTACATTATACTATTTTTCAGATCTTATCCTGGGAGAATGACATTATGTAACTACATAATATCTAAAATTCACATCTCATATAACATCTAATATATATGTATATATATGTGTGACTATAAACAAATTCATTGTAATAAAATGGTGGCTTATATAGCCCTCATTAATTCCTCTTCCCATACTAAAGACATTATACTAAAGCCAGTTTTTTGAAGAATGCTTTCTTCTAAGTTGTCCTGCATAATGTTGTGAATATGAAGTAATAATACTACCTTCCTAAAAGCTACTTACTCTCACCTTACATTCCTCCTCTTATCTAGATTGACAGTAACGACCTTCCTATGAAATCGATTCCTGCCTGTCATTGAAATACACTATTAACTGGCCATGGTTCTACTGACGTTAATGATGCAGTGGAGCATACCTGAAGCTATACTGAGATGTGAAAAATTCAAGAAGTCCACCAATTTAAGCTACACTTCTCACGGTTTTGTTCTTCGTGTGTATGTGTGGTGTTTTTTTTTTCTTTTGTAACTGAGTTCAGAGTCTAACTACTGACAGCAACAAAAAGGTTGTGAATTCCTCAGCAGACTACATCTTAATAATTTTTGTATCTCTAGAGCTCACATAGAGCCCAGCACATAGCAGGCCCTAAATAACTGATTTTTTAAAAAATGATCTATTTTTTTCAGTTATTTGTGAATGTCGAGAGTTACAGAGATTTATAGACTATCATTCCTCAGTATCTGTACATGTGAGAAGCAGCCATGAGTTCAAGTGTGGTTCTGTTACTCACTGGTTACAGTAGGGTAAGTCTATCTCACACTTATCAGATAGAGGCATACCTTAATTCTTTATCTCACTTTTTAAAATCTATAAATTGGGCTTTCCATTCCCTATGTCTCCAAAATGTCCCTTGATTTCTCATCTAAAATTTTTTTTTTATCACAAGTTGCCAACAGCACTTTATTTTTTCTTTTCAACATCCTGTTCTGCGGCTTCCTTGGCCCTTTTTGCCGGGATGCCAAAGAGCCGGGCATTGGCACGGGCCATGTGGAGTAAACTTTTTCATTTAATGCAGCTTTTTAAGTGAAACAAAGGTTTAGGACTGACAGACTCTTATCTTGATTCTATCATCAAACCTGAACTCAGAAGACCTAGATTTGAATTCTTAGGGAAGTCATAACCTCCATGAGAAAATAAGGAGTTGGATTAGATAATTTCTAAGTTTCTCTCCCACTTATGAGAAACTGGAAGTCCAATCCATGTTAGCGTTCAATCTATCATTTTAACATTCACCATGCTGAATTGAAGCAAAATGCAATTGCAGAAAAATTACTAAGTGTTTTCACTCACGATTATCAGCAATACATGCATCCACTGTCTTTGTCACCACCACTGCAAGCTTAGCACTGGAAAGAGTCTTGTGTGAATCAGATTCCAACTGCACAAGAACTTGAGATAATATATCCAGTCCACCCACAGATATAAAGTATTTCTGCACGTATGCTTAAGGAATAAAGTAGCAGAACTATTATACTTCAAACAAGTATATGGTTTCATTAAATTAATTTGCACTAAATATAACATTAACTTGACTTTTTAAAATACTTACTAAAAATCCCAAAATGAAAAATCCAATCTTTACCTGTGCATATACATAATCACAAGATTGATTTTATTTACTTACATAAGAAACTCACTTTGACATAGTACAACTACATGTATAGTACAGTACTTCTTTCTTGTATGTTAGATATCTTGTTTCATTTAGCAAGAACTGGTATATTTTGCAAGAATGACATTAAATTCAAGTCCTTCAAGAGCTATAAAGAATAGATTCATTCATTTAGCTTGGTATTACAATTAGCAGGCTGACTACTTTCTGAATTCCAACATAACTCATTCCTCAAATCTGAATCAACAAAGGGCAGAGAAAATTAACTTTCAAAAAAACCACATATTTCATCCATCTTATTTAAGCCTAATTCTTTTACTTCTTGGAGCATAAAAGTATAACATATTGTTGAGAGTCATAACAACTATTCCAAGCAAAGATTGGATGACAGATACATTTTTAAAAAGCATTTAGTCTTTTGTTCCCCTGTAGGAAATGATTCTGATGGCAAAGTACCCCACAGGTCTGTGAATTCAACAGCCCCTATCCCAGCAATGGGCATATATCAAATGGATATATGGGCTAGTGATTATAATTCTGTCACAAACCTTCTTCCCAGTCTACCCTAGTACCACAAATTGAGCCAGGATGATTTAAACACAAAAATTACTTTTTGTATTGTTCAATAAAACACAAAAATCTTAATCTAAAAAAATCATGTTCAAAAATTTCTACATCAGAACAGAACTGTTAGGAAATGTTATTTAAGGATAAGCAAACATTTTCAATATTATGGAGACTCCAAAATAGGCTTCTTTACTACAAAGTATTTTCATTAAAAAAATCTTTAAAAAAGGAAGTATCTTAAAATTCTTAGATGAAATTGGGCACTATGTTACCACAAAGATTTTCATTTATAGTCTATGTAATGAAAATTCAGGCTTATAAGCAGAAGAACATCCTAGTCTACACCTGTACACTGAATATTTCAAATTACCTCTAATCTATTTCATGTCAGTTTGCTGAGAGTAATAAGGTCCTATAAGTAGGACACAGCAGTGTTACTCATCTAAGTTGGTACTTAAAGAAAGAGGAAATGTCAAAGCATCATGGAAATAGATTTCAATTTTTGAAATTATAGAGATATGTTCCTTTGCATGTGAAACATGACTATTTGCTTTAAACATCTGAATATAGATACACACCAGGAACGTGTGAGAAGGTTCTAGTTGTTCCACATCCTCATCACTATTTAATATCACTAGCCTTTCTACTTTTAGCCATGCTAGTGGGTGTATAGGGCTATCTCCTTGGGGTTTTCCTGGGTACAAGTTCTTTATCAGATGTACATTTCACAAATATTTTCTCCCACTCTATGGCTTGCCTTTTCACCTTAACAGGATCTTTTGAAGAGTAAAAGATTTTAATTTCAGTGCAGTCCGATTTATAATCTTTTCTTTAGTGGCTCATGCTTTTTGTGTCCTAAGAAATCTGTCTACTCCCAAATTATAAAGATATGTTTTTGTCTAGACGTTTTATAGTTTCAGTTCTTACATTAAGGTGTAGGGATCATTTCAAGTTAATTTGTGTATACTGTGTAAGGTAAGGGTTGAGCTTCATATTTCACAGATAGATAAGTACTTTTTCCAGCACCATTTGTTTCTACCTTTTCCAACACAGAGTTACTGTGGCACCTTTATAGAAAATCAACATTCGTAGAAAATCAATCATATATATATGTCTATTTCTAGGTTCTCTACTTTTTCCATTGATCTATGTCTACACTTACACCAATGCTACACTCTTGATTACTGTATAGTAAGTATTGAAATCAGGTAATATAAACCCTACAATTTTGTCCTTTTTCAAAATAATTTTGACTATCCTAGCCCCTTTGCATTTCCATGTAAATTTTAGAATCAGCTTGTCAATTTCTGCAGAAAAGCCCGTTGAGATTTTGATGGGGAGTGCCAAGAATCTAGAGGTGAATTTGAGGAGTGACAGTATAACAATATTGAATCTTACAATCCATGAATATGATATCTCTCCCATTAATTTAAAGTTCTATCTCAGCAATGTTTTATAGTTTTCAGCATATAGATATAGCAGATGAAATCATTAAATGTACCCCTAAGTATTTTGTTTTTTTAATATTATTGTAAATGGCAGTTACTTTAAGTTCCCAAGTGTTGCTAGTATTTCTGTATATGATCTTGTATCCTGCAACCTTGCTAAAATCGCTTATTAGCTCTGTAGCTTTTTGTAGATTCTTCGGACAATCATGTCATCTATGAATAAATACTATATTTTCTTCTTCCTTTTCAATCTCTATGCCTTTTATTTCATTTTTGTGCCTTACTGCACTGACTTGGATGTCCAGTCAAATAATGAGAGTGGCTATTCTTGTCTTTTTTACAATCTTAGGGGGAAAGCATTAAGTCTTTCACCATTTAAGTATGTTAGCTGTAGTACTTTGTAGAAGCCCTTCATCACATTGAGGAAGTTCCCTTCTATTCCTGGCTTACCAAAATCTTCTGTCATGAATGTATGTTGAATTATGTGAAAAGCTTTTCCTGCATCTTTGGAGATCATATAGTTTTTCTTTTCTAGTCTATGTATATTGTGAATTTCCTAATGTTAAACCAATCTTGCATGCCTAAAGTGAATGCCACTTGGTCAGAATATATTATCCTTTCTATATATTGCTGGATTGATTTGTTAATATTTTGTTATGGATGTTTGCATCTATGATCATAAAGGATATTGGGCTACAGTTTTCTTGTAATGTCTTTTTCAAGATTTAGTGTGGAAATAATGCTGCCCTTAAAAGTTTGTTGGGAAGTGTTTCTTCTACTTGTATTTCCTGGAATAATTTATGTAGAATTTTTTTTCCTTAAATGTTTGGTAGAATGCACCAGTGAAGCCTTTTTTCTTTTCTTTTATTTATTTTTGGCTGCGTTTGGTCTTTGTTACTGCGTGCAGGCTTTCTCTAGTTGTGGCGAGTTGGGGCTACTCTTCGTTGCAGTGCACCGGTTTCTCATTGTGGTGGCTTCTCTTGTTGTGGAGCACAAGTTGTAGGCACGTGGGCTTCAGTAGTTGTGGCATGTGGGCTCATAGTTGTGGCTTGCAGGCTCATAGTTGTGGCTCGTGGGCTCTAGAGCACAGGCTTCAGCAGTTGTGGCGCATGGGCTTCGTTGCTCTGAAGCATGTGGGATCCTCCCGGACCAGGCCTCAAACCCATGTCCCCTGCACTGGTAGGCGGATTCTTAACCACTGTGCCACCAGGGAAGCCCCAGTGAAGCCTTTATGACCTGGAATTTCCTGTGTTAAGGTTTTAAACTACAAATTCAATTTCACTATTAGATATAGGAATATTCAGGTTATCTATTTCTTCTTGAGTGAGCTTTTGTAGTTTGTGTCTTTCAAAGAATTTGTCCAGTTCATTTAAGTTATCAAATTTAATGGCATAAGGTTGTTTCTACTATTCCTTTGTTATCCTGTTAATATCTGTTAAGATATAGAGATGTCATCTCTCATCTCTTATAATTTGGGCCTTCTATTTCGTGGTTAGTCTGGGTAAAGGATCCATTTTAGTGATCTTTTCAAAGAACTAGCTTTTGGTTTAATTGATTACTCTGTTCTTTTTCTATTTCATTGATTGCTAATCTTCTCTTTGTTATTTCCTTTGTTATGCTTACTTTGAGTTTAACTTGCTCTGATTTCTAGTTTCTTAGGTGGAAACTAATATAATTGATTTGAGACCTTCCTTCTTTCCTATGCAAGCCTTATTGCTATAAATTTCCATCTAAACACTGATTTTGCAGCATCCCACTGTTTAATTTTGTGTTTTCATTACCATTAAGTTAAAAACATTTCTAATTTCCTTTATGATTTGTGATTCATAGGTTTGTATTTTTATTTTGATGTGGGTTTTTTTAGTACTGTGTTGCTTAATTTCTAGATATTAGGGACTTTTCTAGATGTTTTACTTTATTAATTTCTAATTTAATTCTATGTGGTCAGAGAACACTCTCTGTGGGTTTTTACAGTTTTGCTGTGTAGGTGTTCTGTTTTGTGAGGATATATGGGAAGACTCAAAACTATGCTGCCACCACCATCTTCCCATATCTTCTTAACAACATCTATTTTTAAGATTTTCTATGTATAAGATTTTAACTTATACAATAGTATAAATGGATCCAAAATGACACAACTTACTGGAATTCATTAATTCAATAGGTTTTTGTTATGCTTTAAAATATGTTTTTTAAAGTATAACCTAGAGAATAATGAATACTTACTGTTATTTGCAAGAGTGAGTCCAATAAATGAGCAAATAGGGCGAATTATCTCAGGTTTCGTGCAATTTATTAGCCAGTCATTAGCATGTGGAAAAAGTGAAGAGCAAAGCATTTGATTTTCATCTGAAAGGAGAAAAAGGCAATCATATTTTAATATACTTGGAAAATATCAGTTTTTTATTTGTTTTTATCTTTATTTTTATATGTAAATATTTGAGATAATTACCATTTTGAGGATTGTTGACACAGACACACAGAGTACTACACACTGAAGACCACAACTGATAACTCTGGAAAACATTTTCATCTGACAAATTCAACTCATATTTTGAAAGGACTGTCCTATTAGGTTAAATAGAAAAGGAAGTAATTAATACAAATGTGTTAAGGTCTTAAGAAATCAATAATTAATAACAAGAAATGTATATTTACTTACTTGAACAACTGTGATAGAACTGAAATACAACCTGTTTCTCTCACAAGCGTCTGTCCAGTCCCTTAAAAAAATAGCCATATATTACATGAATATGACTTCTGTTTAGAAAATAATTTTGTAGAAATGGAGAACAACATTTAAGTAGTATTTTTTTAAGTAGCTTTTTTTTTTTTTTTTTGCGGTACGCGGGCCTCTCACTGTTGTGGCCTCTCCCATTGCAGAGCAACAGGCTCCGGATGCGCAGGCCCAGCGGCCATGGCTCACGGGCCCAGCCGCTCCGCGGCATGTGGGATCTTCCCGGACCGGGGTACGAACCCGTGTCCCCTGCATCGGCAGGCGGACTCTCAACCACTGCACCACCAGGGAAGCCCAGTAGTATTTTTAATAAATAACTTTCAGTCACTTTAAAGTATTATAAAGTACAATAGAGAATTACAGTAGGTAAAAATCTGTAATCAAGATTATTACGGAAAATACATTACTTACGTTTAGAGAATGATAGTATTCAAATTTCCTCTAAAAATTGCAAAACTTATTTTGCATGGTTCTGTGTTACAATACCAAAATATGCTCCAAAATAGAAAAAAAATTAATTCAAAACATAAAAATAGAAAAAATAAAATCTAGAAGCATTTAAAATGCATATAATATTTCTAACAATTTGAAGATTTAAATAAGCAATGTTAATAAAATAACCTTAGCCTGGGCAATAGGTATACAGGAACACTCTATACACTACCCTTGCAACTTTTCTGTAAATCTAAGATTGTTCCAAAATAAAAACTAAAACAACAACAACAAAAACAAAGTAAAACTTTCGCCAAGAGATACATGAAATTTAACACCATTGCTGACTGATAAAATGACCTTAAATACAATGATAATTAAATGGCCAATTCAGTGGAAAATCAACCAAACTAATTCATTAAACGCTCCCCTTTTGCTTTTAAAGCTGTTTCTTTTCAATGTTAATTAAATAATGCAAATCACTTTAGTATTTTTAAAAATACTAAATTAATAAATATCAAACAATTAAATGCATGCTATTAATTCTCTTTTCTTTAAAGCTGTAGTTCTCAGAAGTTAGTAAGATTAAAAAAGGTACTGACATAAAGACTAGAATAAAAGGACTAATAATGACTGTTCCAATTTATTATTTTAAAAATATTTCCATAACATAAGAGAATGTACTTACTATTATTTGAAACTAGAACCAAAATAACATAGACAGACATTCTTTTCAAATTTGTGTTTGAATCATTGTTAGATAAGAACCAAGTTAAGTCTTCAAACAATTCTGAAGTGCACAAAGTCTGCTGACAGTAAACTGAAATATGAAAATATAATTTTAATTTCTATGTATTAGCACAGACAAGTTTTAAAATATGCTGAACAAAATATAAAATTGCCATATGGACAATTCTCAACCAATTCTCATTTCACTGACATTTATTAGTCATAAAACAAATTCTGACAAACTTATGTGCTTACTCAATTAACAGACCAAAGAAGCAATATTTTAATCAGAAGTAGTTGACTAGGTTCTAAACATGTATTGCAATCTCACAGAATTTCCAATAAAAGCCTAACTGAACAAAAATTTAAAATAAAACATGACCAAAAAATTGACGATAAGTAACAAAACATAGCCAAAGAAAAATTTAAGAAAATTCAGAAACCTGCTTTAGAAAAGAAGGACAAATGATACTTGTGGTATTTTTAAAGACTTTTCTAGATATAAAAATATCTTTCCCAAAGACAAAAATGATACCTACACGACAGGAGAGGCTTTTTGGTGATAATCATGCAATAAGCAGAATTTTTAAAAAATAATTTGAACACATATATCCAGTGTCTAGAATAGCTTTTAGACACTCTCAAAGGCAAAGGCAATGTCTTATTTATCCCCAATGCCTAGCACACAGCTTGGTTCTCAACAAGTGGTGAAGAAATATTTAACGGTTGAAAATATAAGAATATAAAGTTATTTGACAAACTAATAGTTTAGATTTAACCTCATTTCAGGTATGCTACAGAAACATGTTTTTGTTGGCCATACAGAAAGCATATTTATCCACATGTAAGATGGCTGTAAGTTATCTTCATATTTTGATTCAAGTACCTGGATATATAGATAATGAACAGAATAGAAAAACTAGAAATAGACTCATTAAGTGATAATGGTAGCATCTCAAATCAATGTGAAAAAGATCTACTTTTAATAAGAAGTGTTGGGATAGCTGGATTGCCATATTAAAAAAAAGATAAAACTGGAACCTTCACCACATCATATCCCAGGAAAATTCAAAAAGAATAAAACATGTATAACTAAAAAATAAAATCATACAAGTACCAAAAGAAAACATGGGTGGATTCCCCTGTAATCTGGGAGTATGGAAAATTTTCTTATGATTCAAAATCCAAAAGCAAAAAAGAGAAAGAATGATGAATTTTTATTTTTATAAAAATAAAAAACATTCATATGGCAAAAAAAAAGCATAGTAAAAGACAAAGTAAAAAAAATGTTTCCAACTAATGGCAAGAAAAATTGTGAAAGATTTTGAAATGGATGATAACAATTACTGAATGTCCTGTCTAGCACACCCTTCTAGATTATTTGTCTTTTACTGTCTTTGGGCTATTTTATAACTCTGTAAATTGTAGAAAACTGATATTAATGCAAGTTATTCTTGTCCACAGAAATGCAAAACATTTCGACTGGTAGAACATAATTGATTTTTAACCTGCAGACACTGACCAGTTATGTGCCTATTCCTAAATTTCAGCTTTCCCAAATGCCTATAGTATTGTTTTTTGCCATTACTTTTGAAACAGTTGTAACATTTCACTCGTTCCCTCATTAGTTAATAAGATAAATAAAATCTTTGGTATGCATTAATTTAAATAAAATACCTGGAAAAAACTATCCAGACATGTAAAAAAGGAATTGAATTCTAAAATTATTTTTTAGTAGTTTGTTGAAGTATAACACAATGATTAAAGGATAGTGAAATAAAGTTTTCTTATTTTACCATTTTGTTCTGCAACAGCTCCTAATGTATATAATGCTGCTTCTTTTACCATACTATGTTCACTTGACTTTGCAAGATCTTTTACAAACATCAAACCACCAATTTCCCGAAAATAAAGACCTGCATTACCTGTAGAGTGTGCAGACAAAACAAAGAAGAATATTTATTGTAATTATTATTTTAAGGACAATAAATCACATGAACCCAGTAACATAATATGTAAAATAACTGAGTAGAAGAGAAAGAACTATGCATATTTCATATATCACAATACTAAACAACTAGAATCACAAATAAAAATTCACTATCATGTCTTACTGTTTTGTTGGCAAATTGAATGAATAGTGACCAGAGCTTCCTTTTGCGAAAAAGCATTGTCCATTTGATACTTCAGACACTCCAATAATAAGTTCAGGTCAGTCTTCATTCCTAAAGAACAAAAATTTCATTATTTTAAACCAAACATTTCCTTTCAAAATTTAACCATTTAAATTTCACACTCTAAATACATATCTTTGTATTTGCTTTTTAAATAATATGTATTACTTTTTAAAATCTAATAAGCAGGGGTTTCCTTGGTGGCGCAGTGGTTGAGAATCTGCCTGCCATTGCAGGGGACACGGGTTCGAGCCCTAGTCTGGGAAGATCCCACATGCCGCGGAGCAACTAGGCCCATGAGACACAACTACTGAGGCTGCGCGTATGGAGCTTGTGCTCCGCAACAAGAGAGGCCGCGACAGTGAGAGGCCCGTGCACCGCAATGAAGAGCGGCCCACGCTCACTGAAACTAGAGAAAGCCCACGCACAGAAACGAAGACCCAACACAGCAAAAAACAAATAAATAAATAAAATTTTAAAAAAATCTAATAAGCAATAAAGATATGTAAAAGAAAGATGTTCCTTAGATAATATAACTTGAAATGAACTTCTTATAATTATTTGATTTTCCCTTTGCATGAAATATATGAAAAGAAAATCCAAATATTATTCTCTTTAATTAAAGCCACATTGGTTTAAATATCTGCTATTTAGAATGAACTGAATGAAAATGAAAATACACTATATTAGGGGCTTCCCTGGTGGCACAGTGGTTAGGAATCCGCCTGCCAATGCAGGGGACACGGGTTCAATCCCTGGCTCAGGAAGATCCCACATGCCACGAAGCAACGAAGCCCGTGCACCACAACTAATGAGCCTGCTCTCCAGAGCCCGCGAGCCACAACTCCTGAAGCCTGGGCGCCTAGAGCCCATGCTCTGCAACAAGAGAAGCCACCACAATGAGAAGCCCACGCACTGCAATGAAAAGTAGCCCCGACTCCCCACAGCTAGAGAAAGCCTGCGCACAGCAACAAAGACCCAATGCAGCCAAAAATAAATACAATAAATAAATTTTTAAAATACCTTTAAAATAAAAGTAGTGTTTTCTGAAGTGAAGATAAGCCACAAATGGAGAAAATACTTGTAAAGCACATATCTGATAAAAACATATCCAGAAAACATATAGACCTTTCAAAACTCAACGAGAGCAATAAAACAATGAGCAAAAGATTTGAACAGACAAAAAAGATACACAGATAGCAAATGAGCACATGAAAAGCTGCTCAACATCATTAATCATTAGGAAAATGCAAATTAAAACCGTAAGGAGGGCTTCCCTGGTGGCGCAGTGGTTGAGAGTCCGCCTGCCAATGCAGGGGACGCGGGTTCGTGCCCCGGTCCGGGAGGATCCCACATGCCGTGGAGCGGCTGCGCCTGTGAGCCATGGCCGCTGAGCCTGCGCGTCCGGAGCCTGTGCTCCGCGACAGGAAGGGCCACGGCGGTGAGAGGCCCGCGTACCGCAAAAAAAAAAAAAAAAAAAAAACCGTAAGGAGACATTATTACATGCCCACTAGAATGACTAAAATTTAAAAGACTGACCACAACATATTTTGACAAGGATACAAAGGAACTATAACTCTCATATACTGCTGGTGGACACATAAAATAGTACAACCACTTTGAAAGTTTAGCAGTTTCATAAATTGTTAAACATACACCTAAAATTTGATGCAGTCATTCTACTCCTAAGTACTTACTCAAAATAAAAGGAGATATATGTACATACAAAGACTTGTACGCAAATGTTCATGGTGACATTATATGTAATAACCAAAAATTGTAAACAACTGAAATGTCCATCAGCAGATGAATGGATAAAGAAGTTGTGGTATAACCATACAATGGAATACTATTTAGCGATAAAAAGGAACTAAGTATTCATACATACAACCACATGGATAAATCTCAAAATACTTATGCTGAGTGAAATAAACTACACACAAAGAAGAGTATACGATAGTATACTGTACAATTCCACATACTGAAAAAACACAAACTAGTCTACAGTAATGGAAGGCACATCAGTGGTTGCTTGGGGAAAGGAGGTCCAGGAAGGCATAGAAGGGAGGTATTACAAAGGGACATGAGGCTATGTTCACTGTACTGATTATGCTGATGTTTACACAATGCTGGGTATATACACATGTTAAAATTTATCAAAATACAAAGTTTAAATATTTATTTACGGGCTTCCCTGGTGGCACAGTGGTTGGGGGTCCGTCTGCCGATGCGGGGGACGTGGGTTTGTGCCCCGGTCCAGGAGGATCCCGCGTGCCGCGGAGCACCTGGGCCCGTGGGCCGTGGCCGCTGGGCCTGAGCGTCCGGAGCCTGTGCTCCGCAGCGGGAGAGGCTGCAGCGGTGAGAGGCCCACGTACCGCAAAAAAAAAAAAACAAAAAAAACCATATTTATTTACAACTAAAAGGAAACAACAGACAATCATTTCCCTATAAAATTCTTTACAATAGCCTTTAAACAATTTCTTGTCTTGGTTTTAAGGATTTAAATAAAATTGTACATAGACTTTGACATAATGCTTGAATTAATATTTAAAGTTTTCAAAGATATAGGATGAAAGGAGGAAAAAATATAGAGAAGCACACTAAAAAAAAACAACTAAGATCTATTGTGAATCAATTAGTCTTCCTCTTGACAGAAATTCAACTGGCAATTTGGTTCAATGAAATAATTCATGACTCAATTTGTTAGTAAAATATCATAGTACAAAGGTTATCACTGAGTTGTCTTGGAGTAACAGCAAACTTTTATTGATCATGTTCTACATTAATAGAAACCATAAGAAGGTTAGTGTGACTGTACAGATATCAATAAGCCATTCATCATCAATAACAAGCCAAAGAGGATTTTTGATGGGGCATGGTGATTTTCAATTCTAGGCACAGAAACTTTTTATGTACTTTTCTTAATTCCTTCTGTACTTCTTTTTCACACTTTAATATTTCCTATCATAATCCCTCCCTTCCCAGACAAAGCACCTACTGATAACTACAACTGGGTTTTTATCTTCTCCAGGCTATGCAAGCTAGCTCCTTCAATAACTCCTGAAGAAAATAAACAAGCAAACAAAAACTGAAGTGTTTACAATACCAAAACCACAAGCAATAAAAGCAAATTCAATAAATTGGACTTAAAACTGAAAATTTCTGAGCTTCAAAAGGTATCATTAAGAATGTAAAAAGACAACGCACAGACTGAAAGAAAATATCTGCAAATCAGATATATCCAATAAGGAAGGGGCTTGTGTTCAGAATACATAAGGAACTCCTAAAACTCAACAGTAAAAGACAACCCAATTAAAAAGCATGCAAAGAAAGAAAAAAAAAAAAAAAAAAGCATGCAAAGGATTTAAATAGACATTTCTCCAAAGAACATATACAAATGGTCAATAAGTATATGAAAAGATGCTCAATATCATTAGTTCTTAGGGAAGTACAAACTAAAGCCACAATTAGATACCACTTCACAACCACTAGGATGGCTATAATCAAAAATAGTCTAACATTCTGACCAAAGATTTGGAGAAATTGGAACCCTTATACATTGCTGTGGGAATGTAAAATGGTACAGCTGCTTTGGTAAACAGTCTAGCAGTTCCTCAAAAGGTTAAACATAAATTTACCATAGATTCAGCAATTCCACTCCTGGGTATATACCCAAAAGAAATGAAAACATATGTCTACCCCAAAACTTATACATGGATATTCATAGCAGCGCTATTCATAATAGCCAAACAGTGGAGACCCAAATGTCCATCAACTCTTGAATGGATAAATAAAATATGATATATCCATTCAATGGAATCATTCCACAAAAAAGAGGAATGAAGATACTGAGACAACATGGATGATCCTTGAAAACATTATGCTAAGTGAAAGAAGCTAGTCAAAAAGGCCCACATATTATATGATTCCATTTATATAAAATGTCCTGAATAGGCAAATTTAGAGACATAGAACAGCTTAGTGGTTGTCTAGGGTTAACAGGGGTGTGTGTGTGGGGGGTGTGACTGCTAAAGGGTACAGGTTTCTTTGAGGGTGATGAAAATGTTCTAAAATTGATTGTGGTGATGGTTGTACAACACTGTGAATATATGGAAACAAGTGAACTGTATATTTTAAATGCGTAAATTATGTGGTATGTCAATTACATCTTAATAAATTTGTAGGTATATGTATATATTTTTTTAATTACTGGTATGCTCTGCAGTTGACCTAATGACTGAAGTGGCCCCAATCACAGTTCTTTTGGGTGATTGATATGGATGCTGGGAAAGACACAGTCTCTCTCCTTTGCAAGTCGCAAACTGTATGTAAATTTGGCTATTCACTTCCAAGGCCAAATCTGGACCCTTGTCATTCATTAGTCAGAACAGCTCTACCACTGATATTTTCAACTCCATTATTTCATTTTCTGAATATTACTCCTAATTCTTTCAACTGGCTTACTTCCTTATTCTTATATTTACTCCTTGACCCCTATGATCTCTACTTCCTTTACTCATGTTCTCAGAGACTTGGTTTCATTTCCTTCCCTCTTCATCCCAGATCCCATGATTCATCACCTCAACCATTATCTTGCTAGGATTCCTTGGACCCCTTCTCCTTCTACCAAACATGTTTTATAATCCTAATTGTGACTCAAAACAGTTTCTTTTCTCTGTTCTTTCAGCTCAAATTTAGGCATTGCTAAAAGGAAAAAAAAATTAAGCAGTTATGCCATTGCAGATATTTGGTATGCATTCCAGGTTACACCCCCCAACTCTACTCAGCAACCCCACATGGTCAGCTCCATCTCCAATTCCCTTCTGTTGATTCTCCCATTTTCCTCAATGGCTACTCCAAATCTTCAGCTCTCTTCAAACCTCATCTCTTTCTCTTCCACTTCATGTTTTAATTTCAGGCCTCCCAGAAGTAGACCATGAAACAAAAATTTGAGTGCAAGTACTTTTTTGAAAAGATGAAACAGAAAGGGAAGGTAGACACAAGCAACCCCACCAGGAAACTCTGGGAGCTATGGTAGAGCCATGTGTCTCAGAGTCATCCCAGTGAAAGTGTGAAGAGTATTTATCTATCAGCTCCCGTCAGTTGTTTAGGGCTGATTCCAGAGAATAAGCCGTTAATTATTTGTCATCTCTGTCTCGGCCTTGCTCTCTGGGCAAATAAACTCTCAGTCAAAAAGACACAGATGTTAGGCCTTCACAGAATTCCCAGAACACTTTCCACAACACAGAATTCCTACAAAAATATCTGCAGCCACACCCATTCTTACCTCTTCCTCTACAATATCACACCAGGACCCAGCTCCCATCCTGTTCATGGTTAACACATTCACCTGTGTTTTGGGATCCTGCAATGACTACAACTACAGTTGGCCCATGAACAACATGGGGATTAAGGGCACCGACCCTCCACTCAGTTGAAAACCCACATATAATTTGTAATCCGCCCTCCATATTTGTGGTTCCACATCCTCATATTCAACCAACCTCAGATCATGTAGTACTATCAAAAAAAATCTGAATATAAGTGGACCCACACAGTTCAAACCCATGTTGTTCAAGGTTCAACTGTACTATAGTTTTTTTCTTGCCCAGAATGATTTCCCTCTTCCTTCTTGTGGTTCCTTCGGAGAACATTTCCTCACAACTCTGAGTTTCCCAGTTGTATGAACTGATACGTTTCCTTTTTTTTCTTGAACTAGTTTGAGTTGTATTTCTCTCGCATACAACTCAAAAGGCACTATTACAGGCCTATGACCTTCTTTAAAATATATTCATATAACAAATCTTTATTGAATGTCTACTATGCATCCACTCTGTATCAGATAGGGATTCTGATTCCAAGGAACTCACAATCTGGTGATAGAGACAGAAGAGGATGTAAGTAATTCCCATAGTGTGATAAATGATCTGAGAGGAGCATCTCCAGCAATTATCCCGTCTTTCCAGTTTCTTCAATTTCTCCCTCTCCATAATCCCCACTCCCTCTTCACATATTCTCTTATCTCTATACCTCTTATAAGACTCCTTAACATTACATCCTCCCTCTAGTTAATGCCATATATCTTCAGACAAGCTTTTAAGAAGAGTAAGCTATTCATACTGTCTCCAGACTATTTCCCACCCAGACCTCAATATACTGCAATCTGGCTGAAATCTATTAAATTTACTATTAATAAAACAAAAGACCTCCTAAATGAAAAATCCAGTGGATACTTCAGTCTTCATCTGTGATACTTAACACTGAGGCTCTTGGGTAATCTTTCTCAAAGTATTCTCCTAAGGCTGATTTCCAAAATACCACATTCCTGACCTTTCTGAAATGTTTTTCTCGGTCTTTTTTTGAGGGTCCTCTTCCTCAGTCAAACCCTGATGTGATGGGGTCCATTAGGGAATACTATTCCCCATCCTTTTCTATTTTAATATTTCCTCTCTGGTTAACCTCCTTTATGCCCATGAATTAAATTTCCATTTTTCTGAGGACAGCTCTGAAATCTGATGGTGGTCCTCTCAGGTTTCCACTGTTCTTATATATACCTCCATTAAATCAGCTATCATATGATATTCTAATTATCAACATGCCATCTCCCATTAGAATGTCAGTTTCCTGAAGTCAGTGTGACAGGCACAGAGTAGATGCTTAATAAATATTCATGTAAATTGCTGAATAATTCTTTTATTTCCTGGAGCCTGTCAGATAATCTGCAGTATATCCCACAAATACACTATAAAACAAATTCTAGATATATGATCCATAAATTTCTCACCTTGTATTTTCTTTGTGTCCTCACTTTCCATGCTTGTCTGCATTCTTTTACCTATATTTCATCTATAAGATAAAGGTATTTTCTCAATTTAAATCAATTTTGAGAATTCCAAAATTATATATGCAAAGGGGTAGGAAAAGAATAGTTTTCTCAAACCAGAAGAGCAAAGATTGAATCTGAAACTTATTAGGTGTGTGGTATTAGGTATGCTTAAGCTCTCTAAGGCTCAGTTTCCTCATCTGTAAAATATAAATTTCCAACTTCATAGAGTTGTTACAAGAATTAAATTTGAAAACATACATAAATGCACCTCGCACTCAAGTACTACAGGCATTCAACACATTTTATTAAACAAACACAGGAATGATTGGTTGACTGAATCTAGTTGCTCCACTTCTGGTTCTCCTTCCTTATTTTCTTTTCTGTAAATTTTTATCCCATGATTTCAGATTGGGCACTCCTCCATGAACCAGAGGTTTAAAACACAAATATGCACACACTCTTTAGATGTGCATTTCTCTTCACAAGCTTAGCTTAATACTAAAATTTTTTCTAACAACTCATGGTTATTTTCAAGCTTAAACCTCTGTTTATATTCATTAGATGAATTTTAAAAATAACTGGCAACCCTGATACGGCCTCTCACATTCTTTAAAATGCTAAACTGATTTTTTAGAAAAATACATCAGAGTCCAATTAATTTCTTAGAGCTATAATTCAGGACTCACAAAACTCTAAAATTCTTATTTACTAAAGCACTGGGTGGTTAAAGAGAGATAGTTAATTATCCTTTCTTTCATTTTAACTCTCAAACTGAAAATTCCCAAACAAAAAATTTAATGATAAATATGAGAATCTTTTATAAAGTAATATACAAATATTTACTAGTTTTGTCATTTTTTTAACCTAAATATTCCATTTAAAAAGGAATGGGTAGGTACATCATAGTATATCCACAGGACAGGATATTGTTACAAGAATATTGACATTTACTTGAAATGTTTGACAGTATGGAAAAATGCTTATGATACAACGTAATCAAGGGCTTCCCTGGTGGCGCAGTGGTTGGGAGTCCACCTGCCGATGCGGGGGATGCGGGTTCGTGCCCCGGTCCGGGAGGATCCCACATTACGCGGAGCGGGTAGGTCCGTGAGCCATGGCCGCTGAGCCTGTGCGTCCGGAGCCTGTGCTCCGCAACGGGAGAGGCCACAACAGTGATAGGCCTGTGTACCGCCAAAAAAAAAAAAAAAAAACAACAACAAAAACAATGTAATCAAAAGAGCAAGACTCAAAATTTTATCTACAGTATGACCCCAATTATGTAGAGGCAAACATAAAATAAAACTTGATGGAAAAGAGCAACATATTAACACTTGTTGTCTTTAGCTGGTGGTGTTTTATTTCACTGTTTTTCATTTTTCACGAGTTTTATAATAGAAGCTTCTAATGTTCAGCAAGCCCAATGATAGACCAGGCTCTATAAACCCCTATAAACCTTATAAATACTATCTTTTTAGTCTTTACAATAACCCTACAAGGGAGCTGTAAGGATAAAGATAGATGAGGAGAAAGTAAACAATTTGCTCAAGTTCAAACAGCTAGTAAGTGCCAGAGCTAGAATGGGAACCAAGAAAATCTGAGGCAAGGGCTACACTCTTATCTTGTTATACTGCCTCCTACATATAATTTGGAGACATATTATAAACAAACATACTATATGTCTGTTTCATTTATACTATATATAAATGAAAATTTACAGGAAAATTTACATCCTTTTTTAAAGGCTGCATTATCTTTGAGCAAATGGGTTAGGATTTGGAAAAAGACTAGATTAAAAAACAGCCTGTTAAAAAAAAAAGACGTACCACACATGGAGGTTTTTGCTTTGTGAGGGAGTTTAAGGACTATCTCCTTAATTTTAATTAGTCAATCTATTCTGCTTTTTAATATAATTTTCATATTTAAAGAGGGATATGTTTTAAATTGAAGCTGACAACACAAACTACCTTCTGTTCCCCTTTGCCTGTCTTTCTTATACTGTTTTCTAATAAATGGTTACTTTGCACAGTAAAATAAGATAAAGTTTGCCAAATATCTAGTAGCATTAATACAAGTCATCTATTTACCTGCTACATGCTTAAAAACATTCACAGCAAAGGACAAGTTATGACTTCTAAGGGAGGGATAACTATAAAATTATATTTAAAAGTATAAAATATAGTATAATCCCAAGAACAAAATCATCTGCCCAATAAAACATATTATTAAGTATTTTCAGTAACTTAGTGAATAGATGCAGACTGCCATGAACAAGATTTCAAAATTATTTACTGTATTCTCACAGGGGGAAAAAGGGATTTTTTTTCCCGGTAACAGGAAGAAACTATCCTACTTACAGTTTGCGCTCAATCAATTCCCCAAAACACTACTGTTAAATTCAAATTTAAGCAAGAAAATGAGCTGAACATTCCTCTTTTACGTGGCCTAGAAAATGTTAACATGAAAAGCTTTTTGAAATCTAAATAGCACCCTCAAAATATCTGAAAGATAAATGACATCTTTCTGTGCATAAGGCTGGCAGGGCTGAAAATCCCACCATATCTGCCACCACTAAGTTGTTGACAGTGGATCCCAGCTTGGGCTCATACCAAGTGGAAACTTTCCCCTAAAGTAGGAGAGGCAAGGGAGAAACGGCCAAGATGCAAGTAATGTAACGTAAACTTTCTGTTACAATAGTTTAGACTGAGAAAAAACAGTCGATCAGGTCCAGAAACAGGCTGAGGGTACCAGGAGCCATTTCACTACAACATCAACACTCCCGGCCTCAGGAGACTGGAGCAGCCGTTCCGCATTCATCCTCATCACCTCATCCCAGTTTCCACAGGTAACCGATAGACATCTTTCCCAGGAGAGAAGACTAACTCCACCCTGTTTCGTCCATTTGCGCTCATTAACACCACGACCTGGCTCACCTAAAGAGCTGGAGGAACTCCTTTTGAAGAGCACAGGTGGTCCCTCGGGCCCTTCCCTCCTAGACCAGGGTTCTCCAACTCCTGCAGGGACGTGGCCGCTCGTTAGCGACCCGAGGCCGGCTCCACCACGGGCGATTCACCGGCAGGGCAGCGGGTGGGTCTGAATGTCCGTCCCGTTAACGTGCCCTCCCCCTCAGGTGATGCGGAACACAGGTTCCCACCCCCCGATCTGAGAAACAACTGCCCCAGCAGCGCCCACCCACTTCATACATCAGAACCACCTAGGGAGGAGCCCGAGAATTCTGGAGTACAATCGGCCAGGCTCTAGCCGCCTAAGTGGTACGTGACAATTCTCTTTTTCCCTGTGCGGGCCTCAGCCCGGGGCAACCGCCTCCTCAGAAAGGCCTCATCGCCCCATCCCCTCATGTGGGTCGGTTAAGAAGGTTAGAGCGGGGCGTTCTCCGGCCCAGACCTTCCACAGGAGGCGACGGGCGGGTTCCGAGGCGGGGCTGAGGCAGGACCCAAACGCGCAGGGAGTGGAGGCCGTGGCCTTTACCCTTAAGTCGCAGCGCCCTGGGATTCGCCCTTTCTCCCTCGCCGCCCGCCTTGCACGACGCCCGACCTGGTTTCCCGCCGAGAATACCCGGCGCACTTCGGTGGGGCGGGACTTCCGGTCGCACCGCCCCCCACGCCGAGTCTCTCGCCGGCCACTGCTCACCCACATTCCAAAGGGCAGCGGATAGCAAGTGTGCGCCTGTTTAAGTAGTGGAAAGTCGCAATATGAAGGGGAAATCCTCTAATCTCACTGCTGCCTGTGTAAAGGGCTTTCTTTGCTCAAAGGGGCATTCGCCCGAAGGAGTTAGAACGGGCTCTGGGGTCGCTGAGGCCGGCATCGTGGCCTCGGGTAGGTGTGCGCAGGCGTGGGGAGGAGGCCGTCTGAACCCCAAGCACTGCCATCATTAATCTTTTACAACCTTCCCTCCTTTTTGTATCCTGTTCTTGTTTTCTGATAAAACTATACATATGAAACATGTCTTTTTAAAATTGTATTTAAAAATAATTTTTTAAAATTTATTTTTATTTTTGGCCATGTGCGGGCTCTCGCTAGTGTGGCTACACTTCGTTGCGGTGCGTGGGCTTCTCACTGCAGTGGCGTCTCTTGTTGCAGAGTGCGGGTTCTAGGCGCACAGGCTTCAGAAGTTGTGGCACATGGGCTCAGTAGTTGTGGCTTGCGGGCTCTAGAGCGCAGGCTCAGTAGCTTGTGGCACACGGGCTTAGTTGCTCTGCAGCATGTGGGATCTTTCTGGACCAGGGCTCGAACCTGTGTCCCCTTCATTGGCAGGTGGATTCTTAACCACTGTGCCACCAGGGAAAGCCCCTTTTATTTTTTTTTAACATCTTTATTGGAGTATAATTGCTTTACAATGTTGTGTTAGTTGCTGCTGTAAAACAAAGTGAATCAGCTATATGTATAAACATATCCCCATATCCCCTCCCTCTTGCATCTCCCTCCCACCCTCCCTATCCTATCCCTTTAGGTGCACACAAAGCACCAGCTGATCTCCCTGTGCTATGCAGCTGCTTCCCACTAGCTAGCTATTTTACATTTGGTAGTGTATGTATGTCTATGCCACTCTCACTTCCTCCCAGCTTACCCTTCTCCCTCCCCGTGTCCTCAAGTCCATGCTCTACATCTGCATTTTTATTCTCTACATCTGCATCTTTATTCCTGTCCTGCCCCTAGGTTCTTCAGAACCTTTTTTTTTAAGGTTCCGTATTTATGTGTTAGCATACAGTATTTGTTTCTCTTTCTGACTTACTTTACTCTGTATGACAGTCTCTAGGTCTATCCACCTCACTACAAATAACAATTTCATTTCTTTTTACGGCTGAGTAATATTCCATTTTATATATGTGCCATATCTTCCTTATCCATTCATCTGTTGATGGACACTGGTTGCTTCCATGTCCTGGGGGAAGCCCCTTTTAAATTGTATTTTAACAAACAGTGACGGTATTAAGATGTCCACAGCTAAAATCTGCACGTGCCTTAAATTCATTAAGATTATAAGAAAAAATATTTTAAGCTATTTCTAATGTAACACAAGAACTTTTTAAAAAATTTTTTAATTTATTTTTGGCTGCATTGGGTCTTCATTGCTGTCTGTGGGCTTTTCTCTAGTTGTGGTGAGCAGGGGCTACTCTTCGTTGCGGTGTGCGGGCTGTGCGGGCTTCTCATTGCGGTGGCTTCTCTTGTTGCGGAGCACAGGCTCTAGGCACGTGGGCTTCAGTAGTTGTGGCACACGGGCTCAGTAGTTGTCGCTCACAAGCTCTAGAGTGCAGGCTCAGTAGTTGTGGTGCACGGGCTTAGTTGCTCCACGGCATGTGGGATCTTCCTGGACCAGGGATCGAACCCATGTCCCCTGCATTGGCAGACGGATTCTTATCCGCTGCACCACCAGGGAAGTCCATACAAGACATTTCTATGTTAAGTAACTTTGAAATAGCAAGCCAGAAATAATGAGCTCAGTTAGAAATGGATAGCTTTTATTCTCTGAGAAAACCGTTTCCTTCCTCCCTCCACCTCAGCTCCCCAAAGAACAAGACTACATTATTACAAATGAGAAAAATGTTTATTACGGAAACAACTTAACAGTTCTCCCTTAGCAGAACTTTACAGACTGGAGCACAACCTGAAGGCAATTACAGTTTCAATCATTAACACACTATAGGATACTTATTCTACAACTGGAAAGTTGCTGAAGTTTGTGACATGCCACTATAAATGTAAGTATTATTAAAAATTACAAATTGTTTGGTGATTACTTTGATAACCTCTTGAGCAGCAGCTCCTGCAAGGAAAAAGGAGAAAAGCAAATCTTTGAAAAAGGTAAATTTCAAGAGTTCTATAAAAATATTCAATTCTGTACAGAAAACCTTTCCTTTCCAAAACCAAAGATGTTTAAAAGCAATCCAAAAGAGACATAACTTACTGAGTCATATCAAAACAAAGGACTACAATTTTTTATAACTATGTTATTAAAGGAAATAAAAATTTTGTTATATACATTCACACCCTGGCATATTATGCCACAGTTTAAAAGAAGTATTTTTAATTATGGTGGTTTAAAAAGACTGGCAAAATATATTAAGCAAGAAAAAGTCAAAACAATAGTATGGATGACTGCACTTTTTTTAAAGGCTAAATATAGGCAGAAAGGATTCTCAAAGGATACCCTTCTGTTGCATTTGAATTTTACCCTGTGCATGTTTTATAATAAAAAGGGGGGGGGCGTTTCCCTGGTGGCGCAGTGGTTGAGAGTCCGCCTGCCGATGCAGGGGACGTGGGTTCGTGCCCCGGTCCGGGAGGATCCTGCATGCTGTGGAGCGGCTGGGCCCGTGAGCCATGGCCGCTGGGCCTGCACGTCCAGAGCCTGTGCTCCGCAACGGGAGAGGCCACAACAGTGAGGCCTGCGTACCGCAAAAAAAAAAAAAAAAAAAAGAGGGGATAAAGGGGCTTCCCTGGTAGTGCAGTGGTTAAGAATCTGCCTGCCTGCCAATGCAGGGGACACGGGTTTGACCCCTGGTCCAGGAAGATCTCACATGCCACGGAGCAACGAAGCCCGTGTGCCACAACTACTGAGCCTGCGCTCCAGAGCGCGTGAGCCACACTCCAGAAGCCCGGGCGCCTAGAGCCCGTGCTCTGCAACAGGAGAAGCCACCACAATGAGAAGCCCGCACACCACAACTAGAGAAAGCCCGCGTGCAGCAACAAAGACCCAATGCAGCCAAAAATAAATAAATAAATATTTTTAAAAAGGGAGGGTAAAGGAATATCTGTAATTTGGAAAGGATCTATATTAGATACCCAGACTGCTATACTCAGTAACAGTCTGAGTATATAGTAACAGTAACAAGTTTTAAAGTTACTATTCAAAACAAAACAACAGAAAAAAAAAAAAAAAACGACCAAGAAAACAATTTTTCATCTTTTATAATCTGAAGCTTCCGCTTTCACATTCACTGATTCAATAAAATTTGAGACTCTACTGTGTACCAGATACTGTCCTAGGCACTAGGGATACAGCAGGGAACAAAAGACAAAAATCCTTATCCTCATGGATCTTACTTTTCAGTAGTGAGGGAGAGAGAATTTACAAATAAGTAAAACGTCAAGTGACTAAGTGCTAAGGAGAAAAAGCAAGGAAGGGGGATATGATGCAAGAGGAGGGACTGTTTTAAATGAATCAGGGATGGCCTCACAGGGAAGATAATATTTTTAAAAAGACCTGAAAGAAATGACTTGTGCAGAATGATTATAGAATGCACATGTTATAGACCGAATGCATGTCCCCCAAAATTCATATGTTAAAGCCTTAACCCCCAATGTTACCATATTTGGAGATGGAGTTGAAGTCTTTGGGAGGTAATTAGGTAATTGAGGTCATGGGGGTGGGGCCCTCATGATGGGATTAGTATACTTATAAGAAGAGACACCAGAGAGCCTCCTCACCTTCCTGCACAAAGAAGAGGTTATGGCACACAGCAAGATTGTGACTGCCTACAAGCCACAAAGAGAGGCCTCACCAGAAACCAACTATGCTGGCCCTGACCTCAAACTTCCAGGCTCCAAGGAGTTTTATTTAAGAGATGGTATTGTTGAGTTGGGTCCTGAAGAACAGGTAGATTTTAGACATGCAGGCAAGAGGGAAACTTAAGGCAAATGGGCCCAGATTGGGGTAAAGATTCAAGGAGCGGGAAATCAAAGGGCATGTCTAGGGGAAAAGCAAGTAACTTGAAAAAACCAAGGCCAGAAAGGCTGGGTAAAACCAGAACACAGAATTTTTTTTTTTTTTTGTGGTACGCGGGCCTCTCACTGTTGTGGCCTCTCCCGTTGCGGAGCACAGGCTCCGGACGCGCAGGCTCAGCGGCCATGGCTCACGGGCCCAGCCGCTCCACGGCATGTGGGATCTTCCCGGAACAGGGCACAAACCCGTGTCCCCTGCATCGGCAGGCGGACTCTCAACCACTGCGCCACCAGGGAAGCCCAACACAGAATGTTTTAAATGTCAAATGAAAGACTCTGGATTTATTTTCCGAGGACTACTGTAGTGTATATGTGTGTACTGCCAGGTGAGAGGGTTAAGTGAGAGACACAATCAGAGCTATGCTTTAGAAAGATTAATTACTCTTCAGGAGTTTAAAATGGACAGCAGTGGGAGAGATGGAAAGCAGGGAGACCAGTTTGGGGGGTACCAAAATAATCTAAACTCAATATTAACATTGTGCTTCACTGACCTCCCTAGTTAAAACAGCTGGGAAAACAAAACTTCATAACTGTACTATATAACAACAGGTGACAGTCTTCTCATCTCTGGAACTCACCCCCTAAGAATGCAGCAATGGTGTGTGGTTCAGCAGCTCCGTATCTGCAACTACAGGAAAGGATGGAGACATGAACATAGATTAGCCTTATGACAGGACAGTATTGTCTCTTGCATTCCCTAAAAAAATACTCACAATTCATGGACATAATCATCTTTCACTATTATGGATAATCCATATTCCTGAAGGAAGCCAGTGAGACAAGACTTCAACTTGCCTATATCTTCTTCAACTTGATAGTTAGATACCCCTAAAATATATATATGCAAATTAATTTTCATTAAAATAAATATGTGACTCAAAATTATTGGCTATCTCCTTTATTTAATCCAGTTTTAGGTATTCTAGTCAAAACATTAAGGTGTAAAACTGAATTAAGAACAAAAATAATGGAAAGTATGAGACAAATATTTGCAGCTATCACAAACCTGTAACAATCAAAGAAACCGTCTAAAATCTATTAAAAATTTGAGTTTGACAAATCTGCTTTGTTCAGTGCTCCTTACCCAGTATCTAGAAGAGTATCTGACACATAGTGGTGCTCAGTAATTATTTGATAGAACTGAATGAATGAGAAAGTAATGTCCTATTTATACCCTTTATAAAACTTATAGCGTTTACTACCCATTTCCAGGAGATTAAATGACATATATAAAACTATAATAATAGATAACACTTACGGAGCATTAATAGATGCTGGACATTGTTCTAAACACCATCTAAAATATTAATTCATTTAATCCTTACAGCAACCCTACGAAGTAGGCACTATTATTATCTTCATTTTACAGATAAGGAAACTGAGGCACAGACAGATTAAGTTATTTGCCCGAGTTACTTAGCTCATAAGTAGCAAAACTGTGATATGAGCCCAGGCAGTTCTTAATGATGAAACTATGATGTCTCCAAAGGTAAGCTATTATTATTATTACTGCTGGAAGGAAAAATGTAATTGCCATAATATCCAGGTATTACTAAAACCCTCTAGTTTATTTTTTAACCCCTCTAGTTTAAAAACTATCATTGGGACTTCCCTGGTGGCGCAGTGGTTAAGAATCCACCTGCCAACGCAGGAGACACGGGTTTGAGCCCTGGTCTGGGAAGATGCCACATGCCGCGGAGCAACGAAGCCCGTGCGCCACAACTACTGAGCCTGCGCTCTAGAGCCTGTGAGCCACAACTACTAAGCCCGCATGCCACAACTACTGAAGCCTGCACACCTAGAGCCCGTGCTCTGCAACAAGAGAAGCCACCACAACGGGAAGCCCGCACACCGCAATGAAGAGTAGCCCCCACTTGCCGCAACTAGAGAAAGCCCGTGTGCAGTAACGAAGACCCAATGCAGCCAAAAATAAAAATTAATTAATAAAAAAAAAACCTATCATCACTCCTCCTCAAAATAGTAGCATCTACCCTTTATTGAGTACTTAAAAAAAGCTAAGCAGTATGTTAAGTGATTTTCATACATCACGTATCTAACCCTTACAATCTTATAGAGTAGTTATTATTATCACCTTTCCATACTGAGAGAACTGAGACTTGGAGGGAAATAGTGACTCACCCAAGATCAAGAGATAATAAGTGATAGATAGAACTTGGATTTGGACCTAGGTTTAACTCCAAAGCCTATGCTCTATGTAATAGCTAATCTCCCATGATGGCTCCCCCATGAACACCTCTTCGTGCCCTTGTGTGGTCCCCCTTCTGCTCTTAATCTAATGTGACCCTGTGAAGCCAACAGAACATGACATAAGTGATGCTGTGACTTCCAAGGCCAAGTCATAAAAAGCCTTGTACCTTCCACCTGGGTCTTTTGGAATGTTAACTCTGGGGAAGGCAGCCACTATGTAAGAAATCTAGGACTCCCATGCTAAAAGGAAGCCCCAAGTAGCCATGTGGAGAGAGAGGCCTGACCAGCACCCGCCCGCTTCCCCCACAGCAGTTCTGGATATCCCAACTAAAGTGCCACACACGTGAGTGAGCATGTCTTCTTGGATGACTCCAGCCCCAGGCGTCATGCAACTCCATGAGATCCCCTTCCCCCAGTGAAAACTGCCTAACCGAGCCCAGCCCATCCACAAAGCAATGAGACAGAAAAATCGACTGTTTTAAACTACTAAATTTGGGGATGGCTGGTTATGCAAGAGATAACCAAAAATACATTCTAAGCAAACAATACAAATAAGCAATACATATTTGGTGTTTATTCCTTTTCCTTTTCTGGTAAGCTTGCTCATTAAGATTATAACTCAGTGGGTATACTACGTCAGTTGGGGCAACAGGTTTTATGACACACCCAGAATGTGCTGCTATGCAATAATCCTGCACAATTAAAATTACAATCTTAATAAAGATACCCTGGGCAACTGAAGACCTTTGAGCATATGCCAATTCCCCAATTACTACATTAACAGATAACAAAAAATAGATACTGAGCAAAGAAACATCTTCAGAGTTCTGAGCTGAGAAATCACAGGCATACTTCTTGTGGTTTTCTCATTCCACTAAATCAAACTCAGTGTGAGTCTTAGAAGTAAACTGTACAAAGTGACAGGAAAAAATTTTATCCTATATGCAATCAACCAACAGTCCCCTGTGTTGAATCAAACACTACTTGCAACTGGTTACACTTAAAAAACAAATGGTATTTCCTCACTGAGATGAACCAGGTGTAAATTGTTTACAGTGTGACTTCAAGCATCACTACTGCAAACACCCCAAGAATCCTTTAAGATTTCATTCTATTTAAGTATTTATTTAAGATTTTATTGGGGACTTCCCTGGTGGCGCAGTGGTTAAGAATCTGCCTACCAATGCAGGGGTCATGGGTTCGAGCCCTGGTCCGGGGAGATCCCACATGCCGCGGAGCAACTAAGCCCATATGCCACAACTACTGAGCCATGTGCCACAACTACTGAAACTTGCATGCCTAGAGCCCGTGCTCTGCAACACAGACAAGCCACTGCAATGAGAAGCCCGCACACCGCAAGAAAAGTAGCCCCCGCTCACTGCAACTAGAGAAAGCCTGTGCGCAGCAACAAAGACCCAACGCAGACAAAAATAAATTAATTAATTTAAAAAAAAAAGATTTTATTGGGAATTCCCTGGTGGTCCAGTGGTTAGGACTTGGAGCTTTCACTGCTGTGGCCTGGGTTCAATCCCTGGTCAGGGAACTAAGATCCCACAAGCCATGCTGTGGGGCCAAAAAACAAGATTTTATTGTATTTGATAATTTGATTGCTATTCTTACCTGGATATCTACCATGTTGTTTATGAAATCTATCAACAGCCCGTAACATTAAGTATAATACTATCTCATTATCTGGATTGTCCATGCTGGAAACTGAAAGGAAAAAAATTTCAGTATAATTTGTGTAATTCATGACATAAAAACAAGGAAGGACTGAATTTACTATATACTCAAGTTTCAGAATACAAGGCAATTCTATCATAAAATTTAAATACTTTGTGACAATAAAATAGAAAATGATAAATAACTATAAAATAAAGGGAGATACGTTACTGAGATAAAACCCAAAGGTCTTATAGACTATTAGCTATGGTCACATAACCTCTACTATGGTGGTAGTATGCTCACTTTAGCTCTTCTACATATCACACAACTTACTCAGTGACCTAAATAGGATTTTATGTATGTATATATTAAGTTTTATATTTGAAATTATGACTTCTTGGATAGGTTTATAGAATAAAATTTAGAGTATAAATATTTACATTATCCTTTATGTTATCACCATACACTCTACTATACATTCTGTTATACACAAAATATTTATATCCTTAGAATTAATTAATAACCTAGCATCAAAAGGTTATTACTGGGGCTTCCCTGGTGGCGCAGTGGTCGAGAGTCTGCCTGCCAATGCAGGGGACACGGGTTCGAGCCTTGGTCTGGGAGGATCCCACATGCCGCAGAGCAACTGGGCCCGTGAGCCACAACTACTGAGCCTGCGTGTCTGGAGCCTGTGCTCCGCAACAAGAGAGGCCGCGACAGTGAGAGGCCCGCGCACCACGATGAAGGCTGGCCCCCCCTCGCCGCAACTAGAGAAAGCCCTCGCACAGAAACGAAGACCCAACACAGCCAAAAATAAATAAATAAATAAATTTTAAAAAGAAAAAAACCTCACTTTAAAAAAAAAAAAGGTTATTACTTACTAATTTCATCCTTGTTAACTGTATGCAAGCCATATTCTTCAGCTAAGGATCGACATCTCACCACTCGAAGAAATGCAGAATTGCTGCCTGAACACAGAAAAGACATTATGGAAGTAAATGGTTAAGATATATGACTATCCCAATTAAGAAGAGGAAATTCTGTGTATCCTCTTCACAGACATGGAAGTATGAAGAAAAGGTTCTAATAGTTAGCAGAGATGGCACCAGAACACAAGTTATCTTAAATTCATGTCCTTGGCATTACAACCAGTTCAGCACTGACTACACAGGTGATGGCACTTCTCTGAGCCTCAGTTTTCACTTGTGAAGTGGAGATATACTGTTTACCTTTGAGCTGTTCTGTGGATCAAAAGTGTAACTGTGTACAGTACGTACCAAGCAGAATGCCTGATAGGGCTCAATGAATAGTAGTTTTTATCATTATTATGGACAAGCAGTACTGAAGGAGAGTGTTATACATACTGTGCTCTGAGAATATGTAAGGCTTTAAAAAAAAAAAAAAAAACTTTGTATTATGGAAATTTTCAAACATATTCCAATAGAGACCAGAATAATAAACTCTCAAATACCCAACACATCCAGCTTTTAATCTGGTATCATATAATCTAGTAGCACAAACACTAATGCATAAACACGGTGTAAGATTAGTAATGGAACAAAACATTGAAACTAAGCCTAAACAAACATGTTGAAGAGTCTTAAAATGAATAATTTGGATAAATAATTTTAAGGATGGGTAACACAAAATGTAGACTTTTGCAGAAACTAGGGGTCATAGCTACAGGGAAAAATCCTCAGATGGCATGTAAAATAGATTTTATTACTCTTAAACTAACTCTTAAATTCTCTGGGCCTACTCAGGAGTTATCAAGAAGACCCCGGGAGCCTAGCCACTCTGAAACTAGATGGCAAAATTCTTAATTCTATCACAGTCATTTAACACTGATCGAAGTTAGTATTTAAACCCATACTGTCAATGTACATGTGACTCAAGACTTCACACCCAAAGTCTTCAGATAAAACTTTCCCAAGTTATTTAAAATGAGTAAGCTGAAAATAACTGTGTTACTGATAATTTTCAATTAATTGATCTTCATGTCTTTTTAGCATTAGATAAATATGCTCTACCTCTGACCAGTCTTAGAATACCCTCTCCATTTATTATGAGAAAAAAAAACCTTACCCAATAATTACCTATGTCAATACCACTGAGACCATGGAAAATTTTTAATTTCAACCATTTAAAATTGCTGGGAACATTTCCCATGGCACATTTTTATCAAACAAAATAAGGAAATTAAGTCAAGGTGACTTACAGAGTAATTTTAATTCTTTCTCTGAAATGGACTCTGGTGCCTGTAAAGAGATAAATGCAGATTTTGCTCCAGTATAAAAGCAGATTAACAGAGGGTGCAGCACAAAGCCCATCACTATGACAGGCCTTTTCATTAGCAGGTAAGTGAGGACACCTCTAAAGAAGCTTTGAGGCAGTGCCACACCTTCTCTCTAAGCCTTTTCTGGCTGGAGTTACATGATGCAATCAGTCCTATATGGAGCTGTACTGTCCATCAAAGGCAGTGTGCCCGGCAGCTTACCTGGCCTATAGACTGAAGCAATTTGGCAACGTGATTACCCACAGCAGCAGCATCTTTCTTTGCTTTTTCACGGTAACTGGAAAAGAACAACAAAAAGCTACTATTAACGAATATTTAAATTACCAAATTTGGGGACTTCCCTGGTGGCGCAGTGGTTAAGAATCTGCCTGCCAGTGCAGGGGACACGGGTTCGAGCCCTGGGCCGGGAAGATCCCACATGCCGCGGAGCAACTAAGCCCATGTGCCACAACTACTGAGCCTGAGCTCTAGAGCCCATGAGCCACAACTACTGAGCCCACGTGCCACAACTACTGAAGCCCGCGTGCCTAGAGCCCATGCTCCGCAACAAGAGAAGCCACGGCAATGAGAAAACCGTGCACCGCAACAAAGAGTAGCCCCCACTCGGCACAACTGGAGAAAGCCCATGCGCAGCAACAAAGACCCAACGCAGCCAAATATAAATAAATAAATAAATAATTACAAATTTAAATCTCACCATGAATCAAACAAAAAATGTCTTTCCCTTTCATGAAAAAATACTGATCTGAAAACACATCAAATGTGACAATGCCATGGAAATTCTACCAGCACCTGTTAGTGGTTGGTGATGGATTCTTGGACTGCACTAATAACCTAGGCTCCCTCAATACTAACTTAAAAACTGCCCTTCTAGAGAGATCCATGATCCATGCTTCTCTGACAGAGGACCTAACAAAATATGTTGCAAAAGAACACAATCTCCTTGAAGTCAAGTCCAAGGAAAGTTAAATACTTCTAAACTGTCCATCTACAAATTCATGTAAAACTTTTAAGTCTATTTACATTTTCACCCTCTAGAGATGATCAGTGTTAAGCTGACTACCTCTGATATGAGGTCATAATTCTTTTGTCCTCAACTGACTTTTCCCAAGTTTTAGGTAGTTGAACTTATAGGCTAGGGCAATAAAGATGTGTAGGAGAATGACTGAGATGAAGCGTACAATCTGTCTAGGGAAGAGAGACCTTCTCTGTGTGTCATTATCTGGCCCCTGAAGAAACAAGGCCAGTGGCCCTGGATTCATCAGCACCATGCCCAAAGTACACAAGGGTAATATCCATTGAGACCTGTCCTTATGACAAGCTACCTGGGTTCAGGCTAGTGATACCTGGATAGCAGATGTCTATCTATAGTCATGAACTCTTTAAATTATAAAAATTAATGACAAAAAATTCATCAAAACTAAAGACTTCAAAGTTTTAAATTACAGATAAAAGAGAGTATAGGGCCATGGTTAAGAGTATAGAGGTGAGTTGCATAGATTCAAATCTTGGTTTTGCCATTTCCCAGTTGTCAGACCCTGAAAAAATTACCTCTACTATGTCTTAGTTTTCTCACCTGTAAAACTGGGACAATAATAGTATCTCTCTCATAGGGCTATTGTGAATACTAAATTAGTTAATACATAGAACAGCTGACAGCACAGAGTTAAGTGCTCAAATGTTAGGTTTTATCTTGAAATATGAAAAACAAAATCTGACCCTTCAGGGGGTATATGGGAACTCTATACTTTCTGCCCAATTTTGCTGTGAACTTAAAACTATTCTTAAAATTAAAATATGGGCTTCCCTGGTGGCGCAGTGGTTGAGAGTCTGCCTGCCGATGCAGGGGACACGGGTTCGTGCCCCGGTCTGGGAAGATCCCACATGCCGTGGAGCGGCTGGGCCCGTGAGCCATGGCCGCTGGGCCTGCGCGTCCGGAGCCTGTGCTCCGCAACGGGAGAGGCCACAACAGTGAGAAGCCCATGTACCGCCAAAAAAAAAAAAATATATATATATATATTTTAAAAATCTGCCCCCTAAATTTTTTAGCTTATTTTTATAAATTTATTTATTTATTTTTGGCTGCATTGGGTCTTCGTTGTTGCACATGGGCTTTCTCTAGCTGTGGCGAGCGGGGGCTACTCTGTCGCGGTGTGCAGGCTTCTCATTGCAGTGGCTTCTCTTGTTGTGGAGCACGGGCTCTAGGCGTGCAGGCTTCCATAGCTGTGGTTCTTAGGCTCTAGAGCACAGGCTCAGTAGTTGTGGCGCACGGGCTTAGTTACTCCGCGGCATGTGGAATCTTCCCGGACCAGGGATAGAACCTGTGTCCCCGCATTGGCAGGGGGATTCTTAACCACTCCACCCCTAGGGAAGTCTCTTAGATTATTTTTAAAGTGATAAGATTATAACAGGTTTCCATTTGATTTCTGATTTCTGGTAGACTGATAAAATATGTTCATCTCTAATATAAACAGATTGATTTTTCTACTACACAGTTTGAAAACAGGTGACTTACACATTTTGCAGTTTTATGTATTTGCCTGAATCTGCAATCATATCAGGAATTGTGCCTCGAACAGGTAAATTTCCTTGACCCTCTTTGGCCACAAATTCCTTTAAGGCACGAGCTAAAATCCAAAATGTCGGAGTCTAAAAGAAGCAAAAAAAATTAATATTAAGTGACATCTGAATTTGACCCAAAGGTTAAGGTGTCATTATTTTTACTTTTTTTGTTATTGTTACCTGTTTGGTGATATTTATGCAGCGATCATCATTAAATATATCTTCAATACTGCTTGGGATCTAACAAAGGAACAGGAAACATTTACTTATAATAAGAATTAATATAAGTTCACTTTTATTTTCACTGCCCACTTTAACTTCCACTGCAATTTTCCAAACAAGTTCAAATACAAACTTAGACTTTTATTCAGAATCACCACCAGATGGATTTATTGGCGAAAGAGCGAATGGAAGAAAGTCCCCTCCTGCCCACTGCTGTTAGCATTAAAGACTGACCTATTCTCTTACATCATAAATAGAGTAAAGAAGGAGCCTAAGTAAATCTTTTTATAGTCATATTTGAAGACAGAACAAAGATAACAGACATTAATACCAAGCTAGATTTGTAGTCCTTCATGTTTTTCCATCTTGTCAAAAATCTGAAACCCTTACACCCTAATTAGTGACTGCTGAAAGAGACAACCACTCTGACAGAAATAAGGTAGTTAAATTAAGGACGTTTAATGCTAGCAAGAACATCATACATTAATAAAAACTATAGATTTCTTAGGCTTTGATTCTACTGTTGTGTGGAAAATAGAACTTTCTTACTGGTAATTCCTAACTGCTCTCTCTGCTTCCACTCCCAGTCCCCTACAGTCTTTTGACCTCACAAGAGCCAGAATAAGTTTTTTAGAAATATAAATCAGGTCACTCCATTCCCCTGCTCAAAACACTTTAGTGGCCTGCAGTGCCTTTATGATCAGGCCCTTTCTGCCTCTCCGAACTTAAATCCCTCCCACCTCTTTCCCCTTTGTTTACTTCATTCCAATCACAGTGGCTTTCATACTGATCCTTGAACAAATGCCAAGCATCATCCCACTTCTGGGCCTTTGCACATGTGCTTCCTTGGCCTGAAAAGTTCTTCCTCCAGACCTCTGCATGACACTTCACTTAGGCTTCTGCTTAAACACATCTCTTTGAGAGTCTCCCTGGCCCCTCCTGATCCCAGACCTCCTCTCCATCATACTCTACCCCTTTGTTCTACTCTAATTTTGTTCACAGCACCTGGTACATTTGTCTGTTTGCTTAGTTCACTGTCCCCCAACCATGAGAACCTTGTTTTTTTTAATTGGGGTAAATTTTACATTCAGCAAAATGTACAAATTTTTTTTGTTTTGGGTTTTTTTTTTTTTTTTTTGTGGTACGCGGGCCTCTCACTGTTTTTTTGTATTTTTGTTGTGTCCATTATAACTTCTTTTTCATTTCTAATTTTATTGATTTGAGTCCTCCCTTTTTTCCTTGATGAGTCTGGCTAAAGTTTTATCAATTTTGTTTATCTTTTCAAAGAACCAGCTTTTAGTTTTTTTTGTTTCTGTTTTTGTTTTTGTTTTTTGCGGTACACGGGCCTCTCACTGTTGTGGCCTCTCCCGTTGCGGAGCACAGGCTCCGGATGCGCAGGCTCAGCGGCCATGGCTTACGGGCCTAGCTGATCCACGGCATGTGGGATCTTCCTGGACCGGGACACGAACCCATGTCCCCTGCATTGGCAGGCGGACTCTCAACCACTGCGTCACCAGGGAAGCCCCAAATGTACAAATCTTAAATGTAAAATTCAATGATTTTTGATAACTATACACATACTTCTAACCATCACCCCAACTGAGACACAGAAAATTTTCATTACCCCAGAAAAATGTGTGATTCACAGAGCACACGCTTTTAATCACTCAGCAACACTACCTCATTGTCTCCAAAAAGTATGTAATGACACCTTGAGTGCTTTCCTAACTTGAAAGGTAGCATTTTTTCCTGTTTTAAATTATAAGAAAATTCTGGGAACTCCCTGGTGGTCCAGTGGTTAGGATTCCACACTGCTAACTGTTAGGCCCTCACTGCTGAGGGCCCAGGTTCAATCCCTGTCAGGGAACTAAGATCCCACAATCTGTGTGGTGCAGCCAAAAAAAAGATTAAAAAAAAAAAAAAAAGGATTAAAAAAATTATAAGAAAATTCTAACTTATACTACCAGTTGTATTATTCCAAAGTTCCCCAAAAAACTCACTGGCCAGAATTCAAAAACAAAACAACAACAAAACAAAGGGCATCTAAACTAGGTTATCCTCCAAGTAATTTTTAAGGTATACAATGTCATTAAGAACATCTTCCAATATATCCAAATAATTACTGTCAAAAGTAAAGCAGGGTAAGATTTAACTTTTCAGGCAACACTATTTTGGACCAGCAAAATACCACCTTCATTATATAATTCCTACCCCAAAACACTTATTATTCACAAATCATGTACTTCAAACAATTAATTTATATAAATCACTGTATCAAATTATATGCTGAAGCACTGAGATCCATTTTAACAAGGACAATACAGAATCTTATTAAAAGAATATTCAAGCTGTATTATAGATATTAACTTCTAACCAACTCTACAGTTTGAGAAATATTAAATTAAAATTAAAATCAACTATTTCACGTATGAGGACTTCAGAAAACACCTTTCATTTGTGAATACCTCATCAGCTCTTAATACCTGAGTTGTATTTAGTGCTGTGTTCACATTTTTAATAGCTTCTTCAAAATTCTCTTCATCTTCCGGAGCCCCATTTTCATTCTTTAGAATTCCTATTAAAATAGAAATTGATTAGCAAACAACAGCCCTTTTCTTTTCACTCTTTCTCTCCCCCCAGCATTATGGAGATAACCTTGTCAGATTCTGAAGGGAGGACTGGATACTGAACCTTAAGAAGAAATATGGCTAATCACTAGTCATTCTTTTTTTTTTTTTTTGCGGTACGCGGGCATCTCACTGTTGTGGCCTCTCCCGTTGTAGAGCACAGGCTCCCAACGCGCAGGCTCAGCGGCCATGGCTCACGGGCCCAGCCGCACCGTGGCATGTGGGATCTTCCCAGACCGGGGCACGAACCCGTGTCCCCTGCATCGGCAGGCGGACTCTCAACCACTGCGCCACCAGGGAAGCCCACTGGTCATTCTTAAAACTACACAAGGAGTGGCTCCTTAACCTCCCGAGGAAAATAAAATAAAAGCCCATGATGGGGGCTTCCCTGGTGGCACAGTGGTTAAGAATCCGCCTGCCAATGCAGCGGACACCAGTTCAAGCCCTGGTTCAGGAAGATCCCACAGGCCGCGAAGCAACTAAGCCCGTGCGCCAAAACTACTGAGCCTGCACTCTAGAGCCCACGAGCCACAACTACTGAAGCCCGCACGCCTAGAGCCCGCGCGCCTAGAGCCCGTGCTCCTCAACAAGAGAAGCCACCGCAATGAGAAGCCCGTGCACCGAACCGAAGAGTAGCCCCCGCTCACCGCAAGAAAGCCCATGTGCAGCAACGAAGAACCAATGCAGCCAAAAATAAACAAATTAAAAAAAAAAATCTCATGATGGCATCATCTGACAAAGGTGTTGACAGAAATTCAATAAACATTAGCTTCAAGCAATATGCTTTTCAAACTTTATACATTTAATCACATCCCATATTACCTTGTCTAATCAAATCTCTGAAGTCTTCTTTTTCTTTATACGTTTTAGGTATTCGTCCATTTGTCTAAATTGGGTTAAAAAAAATTTTAATCTAGTAAAAACTCAAAATATGGAAACTGAAAGTCCAGTTTCCCCCTATCCACATGAGATTTCATCAGCAAATCTATACCTTGGTGAAATCAGCTGACTTGATAGAAAACAGAAACTGTGGGCCATTTCTCTACATTCATTCCCCACTGCCAGTTTCAGAATGACATTTGTTCAAATTTCATTTTGTTAATAAAAATGTCAGTATCAAAAGAGAAACTGCTAGATTTAAACTAGCAGTTTAAATCAGCTGCCCTATAACCACATGAGGAAAAAAAATCAATGTCCCACCCCCTCCAATGAAATTCTTTATAATAAACTGAAAAAATACAGTCATATATGGAATTTCTTTTTTCAAGAAAGGACATACTTCACTATACCACTGTGCTAAATATTTAGCTATGATCACAATCCATGGAGTGTGGCTATGGTCCTAAAAATAAAAGAATCAAAGGAAATATCAGTATTAGTTAACATTAATTAGTTAACATTTATTTTTCACTATACCATATCATTTTCAACAAATTCAACAATATTTATTAAATTCAATTATTCAACAATGTTTACATCTCTCAGTATATGTGGAATAATGAATGAAGGAAAATGAACTGGGTTAACAAAAACTGCTTTACAAAGATTTTGAAGGCAGTGTCCAATTTAATTCTAATAAGGCAGGTATATACTATGATTGTCCCCATTCTACCATTAAGAAAACTGTCTCAGGGACTGCCACCCAAAAATAAAGCTCAAGTATCCTGATTTCAGATACCAATCCTAGACTAAGGAAAAGGGATCCTTTCTGTGTTTTCTGATGAACCAAATACCTGCATTTAATTAATGGGTAGTCAGGGGGAAAAAAATATGTGTGTGTGTGTGTGTGTGTGCCTTAAATTACATGGCCTGTTATAAATATCATTATTTCTATAATGAAATATGCAGTTGCCTTGGTAATTCTCAAACACTAAAAATAAGTTTTAAGAGGAGTCAATTTCAACAAACACCACCCCAAATTCAAACTGTTTTAAAAAGGACATCTATTTGTTTAGGAAAGAGCCATGAAGAGGGCTTCTGGGATATGTTAATGTCCAATTTCTTGATCTGGGTGTTGATTACACATATGTTCAGTTAATGTACTTTTCTTCAATAAAAAAGTTTTTAAATTTTGGGGAAAGATAGATTTATTCAAAACAAATTAGGTACAATGTTGTTACTATGTGACCTGGATGACAGAACTATGGAGGTTTATAGTATTTCCTCACTTTGTAATTCAAAAACCTTAGGTTAAAAACAAAGTTTTAAGTATACCTATAAATGGAAGGTCACACACACTACCAACCTTTTTTTCCATATGATCCAAATCATAAGACTGAAAATGTTCTCTCAGTTCAGGAAATGGCTTATCCAGTCGTAGATCCTCTAATGCATTATCTGGATGAGATTCTATTACTGTGAAACAAATAATCCCAAAAGATAAACTTACTTCTTTAGCAATACTGCTGGCAGTACATACATTATAGGAACTTAGGAAATCTGTAATTTTTTGTGTGTGTGTGTGCTACGCGGGCCTCTCACTGTTGTGGCCTCTCCCGTTGTGGAGCACAGGCTCTGGACGCGCAGGCTCAGCGGCCATGGCTCACAGGCCCAGCCGCTCCGCGGCATGTGGGATCTTCCCGGACCGGGGCACGAACCCGTGTCCCCTGCATCGGCAGGTGGACTCTCAACCACTGCGCCACCAGGGAAGCCCGGAAATCTGTAATTTTTAAATGGGCATAGGGCCTACAGGTTTTTCTCATTGTTTTGTTCATTATTGAGTTAAATTTACATATACATATAAATTTGTATTTTACTAAATGCACAAATTTTAAGTGAACTATAGTTTTTTTTTTTTTGGACTATAGTTTTAATAAAAGTAAAACCAAGATTCCTTTAGTGAAGAATTTTCTTATTACAATTGGAAAAGATCAAAATAGGTAAAATTTGCGCTCCGATAGCACCCAACAACCTACCCTTCCTCCGCCTGTGGTCTTCAACAGACAGCATCACCATCCACCTAGACCTCTTCCCTAGAAATGTGATGGTCTTCCCTGACTTCGAGCTTCCTTGGCCCAGTATCAGTCCCTCCCCACATCCTGATGTCACTTCATACACAGCTCTCCACATAGGGGAGCGTGGGAAAGTGTGTAGTTTCAGTGAGTGTTTAGAGCTGGGCTCCATTCTGTCACTTGCTAGCTGTGTGACCTTAGGCAAATAGCTTAATCTCTCTATGCCTCAGCATCCTTATCTGTAAAAAGCAGATAAAACAGTATCAGCCTTACAAGGATGTTGGAAAGATTAAATGAAATAATCCACATAAAGGCAGGCACACAGCTAGCAATGTTAACCTTCATTACCATCTACCCCCTCTTCCCTATCCTTATAACATCTGCCCTCAGTCAGGGGCTCTCTCTCTGTCTCTCTCTTTCTCTCACCTAGACCACTGAAAATCTCCTAAAAGCAACCCTTGTCTCCAATCTTTACCCCTTCAAATCCATTCATTCTCCACCGGGTTTCAGAGTGACCGGTTTAAAACAAAATGTTTGCCTTGTCACTTTCCTACTTACAACTCCTAAATGACCCAGCACCACTGCCAAAAACTTATCCTCAAAAGCCACTCCTTAGCTGCCCAGGCAGATACCACTTTTCAGTGATGCTACCAATGCCAATGACTGTCATTACACTAGCAGAGTACCTGGCTCAGAGCAATGCAGGAGTACTGAACGAAAACTTTATATGATGATTTAAGATTAAAATTTTCTAAATAAAGGGACTTGAACTGATGCAAGCCTGCCTATGGATGAGTTCAGTCTCCTATAAACACTGTTTCCTTGGAACAGTAGTTAGGTAAATGCCTTGCTTGCTGTGTGCAATTACACCTGAACTGGGGAAGCCTAATGCCTGTATGAGAATGGAATAGAATACTGGTGGGGGAAAAGGTGGCATATCCTTTCTGTGTCAGTGTAACCCACATACCTTGGCTCTTACCTGTGCCAGACATACATGCCCTATGTAGGTTAGGAGGCAAAAAAAGCTAGGTATTTGCATAGCTGCTGGGCCTCCTTATAAGATGAAGCAGCTGCACCTGTTGTATCTCCTGCTTTGTATCCTTCTATAATGCTAAGTAAAGGAAATACAAAGATTAAAGCCTACTGATTCTGACTGCCACTTTGAACGTGTAACCAGAGTTGAGCTGCTACAAATTTACTCTGTGATTTAAAATTGACTTTCTAAATTGTCAAGTTCCTAAAATTATAGCTAAAGCAACCAATAGGAAGCCCCATATGTGCAACAATTTTACCTGGATGTTCTTTTATAATGATCCTCATATAACCAACTAGTCCATATGTCCTACAGATCAAAAGAGGGATTTGGGAACTCCAGAGGACATCTGCTAAACGTAGTAATGTACTGTAAAAGAAGGCACAAAAGATAAGAACATAAGCAAATGGAAACATGCCAAATGTGAAAATGCTTTAAAATAAAGCAACTTTCTTACTAAATAATAAATGCAAAGGTATATCTATTGAATTTACATAAACAGCATATTTACATAAACATATGCTGAAAAGCAAGAAATTCCACAAGGTTGCAGTCTCAAAGAAAGTATAGACTAGAGAGATATGAAAACCTAGTCCTTTGTATTAGGGAGAATGCTACTGAAAGACATCTCCTAAACATTTCCATAATAAAGAAGAAAATATTTATAAAACCTTTGTATACAGCGCCAAGCACTCCCTATAATTAATTCTAACTAGTTTTTTTTTTCACTAAAAAAATAACCAATGTTCAATTTAACTGTTCTAAATATATTTCTTTTAAAGTTTCACATCTCAGTATTTTTCTCTTCCCTATCTTTTTAGTGCTGGAGATCTATACGCACTTCTAATTAAAGATTTCTATGGAGTTTAAGAATTGTAAGGACCACAAACTCTGCAGTGAAAACAAAACCATGCAAATCTAATAAGAGATTAAAATAAAAACAAATTAACTTAAAAATTTACCTTTCAGGAAGCTGAGTTGCAACCACAATGGTAAACCTACAGAAAAATGAAGGATCATTGTCTAGAAGGTTTTCTGGACTCTAAATAGGACAGGGGAAAGAAAATCCAACAATTTGACAATCATATTAAAGATGACAGAAACAGTTAAGCTACTTGAGAACAAGTGAGGTAAATGCTAGACTCCAATGTTAAAATAATTCAACTCTCAACATAAATATACAAAGATTCAAAATTCTAAATTCCTAGGGCTCTGAATTACTAAAAAATTAAATTTCTGACCAGAAATAATAATGTGTATATATATACATATATATATATACCTCTTCCACAAAATTCCCAGAGACATCGTTATTTAATTCTTGTAAGAATTCCATGGCGGCTTGAGCTCGGTTCTTTTTAAAAACAAAACATTTTACTTGAATTAGAAAAAAATTTGGTTAAAATTAACCCCTTAATTTACAGATCAGGCAAAAACACTGTAAAACAACCCAAATTCCATGCACAGATATGACAACTCTGCTTTACATATTGCGTTTAAACTGGGACTAAACCAGAGTATTACTTAAAACAGAGCTTAACCATCATTATTCAGAATTCTTAAATGCTTACATGACTTGCACTCTACTTTTCTGATTAGGCAAATGACCAGAAAACCCTGGGGAGCAGGTAGGGAGATTCTGAGTCAAGTTGAGACTTACTCTAACCTCCCACATTTACAGTCCTGCACATGAGAGGTCAGTCATTAAAGAAACAGTCATTTCTATTCAGAATACTACACTAAGTTGACCCATATGGTTTTGTAAGATTTTTAATATGAAATACAAAACTAAGACACATTCTGACTAACTCTTGGTAAAAAAAAATCTTCTTAACCAAAATACTCCAACCTCTGAACATTAACATCATTGAATATTTAACTTTAATACAGGATAATAAAAACACGAATAGTACTTCTAAGTTCTTAAACTACCAAGCATATAAAGATTTACGAGATCAGAAAAAAAATGAGATAATTAGCTTTTTTCTCAGAGGAATAGTAAGCTCTTTTAAAGTAAAGCCTTTCAAACAATCGAAACACAGTGGCATCACTAGATGTTCAAATACAACTATATTCTATAACAAACTGATTTTTACCTTGCCAATACTGCTTCTCTGAAGGAAAAAACTAAAACAGAATAAAAACAAATTTAATGGCTTCTCTGACTATAAAGGAAAGGTTATTTGTAATACCAGGTGCATTTCATTCACAGTTTAAAACAAACTATATTTTAATTTCAGACTGTAACAGCCTTCCTGGAGGAAGAAAGCTGGATGAAACTTGTAACCAAAGACAGGCTAATAAATCAATGTTACCCAAAGTATGTACCACAGAACATGAATTTCACAAAATGCTCTGAGAAAAGGGTTCCCGGGCTTTAAAAAGTTTGGGAAACAACATATGTTACATTCTCTCTTGGAAATTCATAATATATGTAATACGCATGATGTTGAAGTCTTACACTAAAGAAATGTTTAGTTTCATTTGACCCATTTCCCAAACTCATTTGACCATGGAATCCATTTGCCCATTTAACAGCTACTGACCACACTTGGGAAATGCTGCATTGAATAGTCTGCTTTTGCAGGTAACTATAACAGATTTATTCAGGCTTCCTCCCACACATACCCTTGTTGTGCCCCAAGGTCCAGATCTGAGTCTGCTGATCAGAGTCAGGGTACCCTTGGAGCACAAGCTCAGCAGCTCCACAAGAGAAAGAAACCTCATTCTGTTCTAACCAACCAAGCAAGCAAAGATAAAAGAACTTTTTCTTTATAGATACCAATAAAAGGGTGTTGTGGTAGTGAAACTTGTATTACCACCCAGAGAAAAGATAACAAAGCTCAATGTGAACCAAATTCTGATTTCCCTTCTATTTACTCATTGTTGTTGTTTACTGACAAATATAATGAGAGACCCCAGACTCCAAGTCCCTGAAAAGGCAAGCATGAAATCCAAATTGGGGAATGCTCTGAAAGCCTAAATATGATCATCTTTAAAGAATGATATGCAGGCCATCTTTAAAACAGCATTTTTAGGGCTTCCCTGGTGGCGCAGTGGTTAAGAATCCACCTGCCAATGCAGGGGACACGGGTTTGAGCCCTGGCCCGGGAAGATCCCACATGCCGCAGAGCAACTAAGCCCGTGCACCACAACTGGTGAGCCTGCGCTCTAGAGCCCGCGTGCTGCAACTAGTGAAGCCCACGCACCTAGAGCCCGTGCTGCGCAACCAGAGAAGCCACCGCAATGAGAAGCCTGCACACCGCAACAAAGAGTAATGCCTGCTCGCCGCAACTAGAGAAAACCTGTGCACAGTAACGAAGACCCAATACAGCCAAAAAAATAAAATAAATTAAATAAATAAATTTATTAAAAAAAAAATGAACAGCATTTTTACAGACAGTGTAGTGTAGAAAGAGATATACCTGGACTAAGATTAGAAGACACCACAAACAAAAGGTAGCTTTTACTATCTTATAATCCGAAAATACAATTATTGTTAATTATATACTAACATCTAGGAATCAATATAAGGACTCAGGAAGGATCCAGATTTCACAAATAAAGTAATAATGACTACCCTTTTTCATTAATAACAACAATAAAGACAGTAATGATGGGTATCTTTTACTAAAGGCCTATTTGCCAGACACTGTGCTAGCACTTTACCTATATTAACTCACTTCATCCTTGCCATGATCCTAAGCATAGGGACTATTTCCACCTGGAAGTTAAGTCACCCTGATTGAGGAGTTGAAGCTGGAATTCAGGCCTTGCTCTCCCATGACAAGGCACTGCCTTCCCTAACATGCAGGTATTTGAAAAGAATAGAACATACTTATTTCCAGCATCTTCTCCGCTGACCTGATTTCCATCAATAATCGTAAATGAACCAATACCTGGGAGACAAAACAAGAGTCAGTCAAGAATATATATTTCTAGCTCAAAACCTTAAAGAAGTAAATTTACAACAACAAAAGTATAATACCTGGTAGCACCAAGTTTTTAAGAATTTCAGTTCCTGTAGCTGTTGCATTTATTAGGCAAACATGAGCAGATTCTAAAGCCTCTTGCCCATGATCACCCCACAACCTACAAAAGAACACACAAATTTAACGTTTTCAAAGCTTTCATGAAAACACAACTTTATTTGAATCATGATCTTTGATCTTTAAAGTGTTCTCGTATAGAATAACTGATGTGACAACCACGGCAAATATGCGAGACAGGAACAGCAGGAGGTGTTACGGGGATTATATAGCTGACTAACCTGAGACCCAAACAGGTTGATGCCTGGCATGGTTAAAGGGGGGGTTAAATCAGAACTAAAAATTTGGTCTTCCAGCTCCTAGTCCATTATTCTTTTCAAGCCAGATAACTTACAGAACAGAAAGTCTTTGTAGTCATTAACATTAGAGAAGAACCTTAGATTTATTTATTATTATTATTCTTGTTTTTGGCCGTGTCATGCGGCATGTGGGCCATGTGGGCCATGTGGGATCTTGGTTCTCCTCCCAGGGATTGAACCTGCGCCCCCTGCAGTGGAAGTGTGGAATCTTAACCACTGGACCGCCAGGAAAGTCCCGAGAAGTACCTTAGATTTAAAACCTATTATTCTCTATTTCATTTCTCCTTAAGTTATAGGGATCCAGAATATTTAAGATCTTGACATAGGACTTATCACCATGACGTCTGCCAAGAGTGAGAAAAGATTTACCAAGAAAGTTGAATTATCATCTGAAAAGCCTTCACACTGACTTCAATAAGAGTGCTTTAAAATGTAATTCCCAATGAACATTCTAATAGCATGATTAATAAATGCATATATTAAAAAACAGAAAGATGTAATAAGGATTAGAAATATATGTTATAACCTGAAATATATGTTATATCCTGTCACACCAGCATATCATCAACATGGCAAGGTACATGATCAAATAAGCATCATGACAGCTGATCCAACCTGGTTACCTTCGCCCAGAAAGCCTATTAACTAATGTATCTTTTCTTGTCAGTATAGGAACTAGTATGGGGGAGCCCAAGTCATTAGAAAAGTTTCATAGCCTGGAGGACTGATAGACTTTAAGGTGCTTTCCCTGTCACCTGATCTAAAGCAGATTCCCTCTTTTTATGTAGCCCATATGTCTTCCAGAGCATATCACAACTGTAACTGCCTCATTTGGGGTTTTTTTCTTTAATTAATTTATTTTATTTATTTATTTTTGGCTGTGCTTGGTCTTCGTGGCCGTGCCTGGGCTTTCTCTAGTTGCAGTAGCTGGGGCTACTCTTCGTTGCGGTGCGGTGCCTTCTCTTGCTGCGGAGCACGGGCTCTAGGCGCGCAGGCTTCGGTAGTTGTGGCTCGTGGGCTCCAGAGCGCAGGCTCAATAGTTGTGGCGCACGGGCTTAGTTACTCCGCAGCATGTGGGATCTTCCCAGACCAGGGATCGAACCCGTGTCCCCTGCATTGGCAGGCAGATTCTTAACCACTGCGCCACCAGGGAAGCCCTCATTTGGTGTTTTATTTGCTGAACACCCATCTCTCCATTCCACTCTAAGCTCCGTAAGGGTCCAGACCACTCCCACTGTTCACCACTGGAACCCCAATGCCCGATACAGTGCTCTGCCCAGGATAAGTGATCACTGAATAACTGTCAAATGCATGGAGGAATAGCCTAGAAGAACCAGACAGACTGGAAATGTCTGTTTTTTCTGTGAAAGTAGGGCATACAGAAGACACCTGACATATTTGGTTGATGGATACCCGGGTAGTTGGAAAGTAAGCCTAAAAGAATACTGGTGCATCTCTAGGTAATATATTTCAAGAAACGGCCCAAACAAGAAATCAATCCTCTCTATTCTCTTGCTGGCCTAAGGAAAGCAGGGCCTGCTGACTGCTAGCTGGCTCAACAGCTTTGCTGCTTTGCTTGTAACCGCTTCCCTCTGACACTTCAAAGCCAATAAACAGTTCTCACGGTGAAAGGTAAAGTTTGGTCCTTAAATGGACTGGACTCAGCAAAAATGCTTTTTTGTCACAGTTACTTAGTAATCTAAAATACCTTCTCAGCTCTGTCATGTATGGTTACATCTGCATTCAAAACACAAGGATCTCCAAGAATTTACAAGAGAACACAAGTTGGTTACAAGGGCTCTGCCACCTTGCTTCTTTCCCCAGAAGCTCAGGAGCAGATAGTACCAGCTCTGAAAAAGCCAGAAGGACCTGAGTTTACATCTTGGTTCAAATACATGGGAAACTGGGCAGGTTACAGAACTTCTCTAAGACTCAGTTTCCCCATCTATAAAGCAGAGAGAGTATCTACCTTCAAGGCTGGTCTCCGAATTGAGTGCATAAAGCCCCTAACACAGCACTAAGCTATAGGTACAAATGGGTTCCAGTCCTTAGGGACACACTGTAACTTCTGGCTTGGGGGCTCCAGAAAGGAAGCGGGCCAAACATCTGTGTTACTTCTGCTGCCTTAACACACAGAAGATGATCAATAAATAAGGAATGGGGAGTGTTAGGAGAAAAGGCATGGGAGAGGAAGTAGTCAAGAACCAGCCCGATGGCTTAGACCTGCAGTGTCCATTAAGGTAGCCATTAGCCACATGTGGCTAATGAATAAGGCTAGTCCAAACTGAGATGTGCTATAAGTGTAAAGCGCTGGATTTCAAGGACAGAATGGAAAAAAATGTTAAATATCTCGAATAACTTTTTATACTGATTATGCATTAAAATGGTAATAATTTGGATATATTGGGTTAAATAAAATAAAATGCATTATTAAAATTATTTTCACCTGTTTATTTTTCCTTTCTTAATGTGGCTACCAAAAAATATATATAACTACACAGGTGGTTTACATGAGACTAGCATTATATTTCTAGTGGACAGCTCCGGCTTAGAACAATACCTAAGACTCGGTGCTGCTCTCTGCGGCCGGGATGGGGTATTCCCGATCCCCTCATTCTGCAAAACGAGAAGCCTGAGCACAGGGAGGTGGAACTGGCAGCTGCCCCGGTGACCCGGCTGACGCTGGGACGGTGCACCTCGACCTGCACACAGCGTGGCGAGCGGGCGGGCGCGCCCCTCGGGGAAGGCGAGTCCCGGCCCTCGAGAAGCACCGCCGGCCCCAGGCCGGAACCCTGAGCGCCGGCTGCACGGCCCGGCCCAGCCCGGTGGGAGGCCTGAGGGAGGCCCAACCACGCCGCCCGCCCGCTTAGCCCCGGCCCGGACGCAGAGGAACCCGCTGGCTCGCCCGACTCGGTGAGCCCTGGCTCACCTCAGCTGCCGGTCGTACTTCTGCTCCTTAAGCAGCTTTCCCGGCTGCGCCATGGCCGCGCCCGCCGCGCGGAGAACCGCCGGGCCACTGCCGAGAACAGCCACCACCTCCACGAGCGCGCAGGCGCACTAAGCCCCCTTCGCTGCAGCTGCTTCCTGCGCGCTGCCCGCAGGGGGCGCCTCCACTGCACTGCGCACGCGTCGCCTGTACGCCAGGCGTGTGCGGCCAAAGCTCAGACTCCCCGGCGGGTAATCTAGTCCTCCCCAGTGCACCAGCCCCTCTAGTCCGCCAGTCCGAGAATATGTACGCAGTAGCTGTGGGGAACTCGAGCTTTGGAATCAGGCAGATTTAGATTTTAACCACTTACTGGTTGTGAGATCTGCTCTTTACCGCTCATATCCTCAGTTTGTTCCTCTGTGCAATGGGGATAAATGAGCCTCCTTCACAGAGTTCTATTAGTCTTTAATGAGATTTTGAATACACAGAACAAGACTCACATAAAATCATGTCTGAATAATAACTTTCATTATTATGATCATTATTATTCACCCATTTCTTCCATCCTGTCATTCAACAAGCTCACACTAGGGCAGGTTTCCAATCACAAAGCTAGCTGCTCCTGGATGCAGATGCAAAGAGGAATAAGTCTGGGGCTCTGTTCTAGGGGAGTTCATTGTCCCAAGACAGGAGAGGGACAGTAAACGAGTACTCACCAGACAATGTGAAGCTGGGGAGCTGAGAGGTGGGCAGAGGAACTCCACCCACTCCCCCTCTCCAGGAATGTTTCACGTGGTGTGGGCAAAGTAGAATGTTTTAAGCAGAAGGAACAGCAGGTGTCATCCCTGGGAGGCAGAGAAAGCATGACAGGCTGAAGCACTAAACTTTGGTGTGGTGTGGAGTTAGGTGAAGGGTAGGGAGTGGTCAGGGGAAGTTTGAGGGACAGCAGGGACCAGGTCACGAGGACTGAGAAGAGAACATAAAAGCAAGGTGGAATTTAAAGCCCTCCACTTCCTGAAAAGAAACATCCCTTTGGGGATGGGTGCCAAAGAAGGGGATTACCCCGTGAGGAAGGGGGAGAGAAAGGAGACTGGAGGGACATGAGGATTCCTTCCTCTCTATCTCCCAGACTCTACAGGCATCTTCAGGTTAATAATTACCTGAAATAAGGTGAAAATGGGCACAGATCTCCACCCCAACCCACCCTGGAATGGGAACAGGGGAAGGGGCACAGTTTGACAGTAATGATGCAGCGATGATGGATGTAATTCCCCCTAGGTGCTGTCTCCAGGATCAGGTGGGGGCACACCCACTCATGACTTCCCTGATCCCTACATAGCACCCATGGAACACAACTGATGGGAAACAGAGGCATGAGACTCTCCCAGTTTGTCATGTGCTTATGCTGTCACATGTCCTCCTTTCGATTGGACAGGTGAAATATAAGGGATAATAAAATACAACCACGGAATGTGGGAAGGTCAAAAGATGACAGGTGAGGGTTCAGTGCAATCATGGACTGCATGAATGAAAACATCCCCAAATTTGGCAGAGGGGAGTCACACTGCCTATGAAGAAATATAGGATTTTGAAAAAGGTTTGTGTTGGTGGTGTCCCGTAAAAAAGATACTTCAGTGTATTATTTTCCTAAAGCGGCTGTAACAAAGTACCACAGACTGGTACAAACTATAGAAATTCATTGTTTCACAGTTCTGAAAGCTGGAAGTCCAAAATCAAAGTGTGCGCAGTATGCTCCTTCTGAAGCTTAAAGGGAAGAACCTGTCCTGGCCTTCCTAGCTTCTGGTGGTTTGCTAGTACTCCTTGGCTTACAGCTGTATGTAGCTCTTCAGTCTCTGCCTGCATCATCATGGATATTCTCCCCTCATGTCTCTGTATTTCTTCTCTTCTTATAAGTCACGTTGGATCAGGGCCCGCCCTAATGACCTCATCTTAACTTGATTATATCTACAAAAACCATATTTCCAAATAAGATTACATTCAAAAGTCCTGGGGGTTAGGACTTCAACAACTTTGGGGGGATCTAATTCAACCCATAACAGCATGTAAAGGTGCCTGTGATGGAGCCATGGCGGTTGACCAGACACAAACCCTGCCATCTGGGAACTCAGGGCACCTCACAAGTTCTTCCTATTATAGAAGACAGGGAATCAAAGGTATCAGACCAGGAAACAAAGGCTGCATTCATTTAGACCATTGGTTTTCTAAGTGAGGCCCTGGTCCAGAAGCATCAATATCACCTGTGAACTTGTTAGAAGTGCAAATTCTCAGGCCCCATTCCAGACCTGCTGAAACAGAAACTCTGGAGTGAGGCCTCGGAAACTTTTAAGAAGCTCTCCTGGTGATCCTGATGCATGCTCAAGTTTGAGAACCACCAACCTAGGCCAATCTCCCACTGAACAGGTGGGAAAACTGAGCCCCCAAATCCCTATACAACCCCTGTTTACTGAGTACTCATATGCCAGGCAGGCCCTTGACACGCATCACCATTCTGTGCTCATTGTACTCACCCAATGCAATAGATACTACTGTTTACCCCATTTTATACCCAAGAGAGCAGACACTTGGAGAGGTGAGTAAAATTCCAAATTCTCACAGCTATTATAAGGTGGCACAGGGATTAGAAACAAACACCCCTACAGATCCAGCCAGACCCAGCTTAGGTCTATTATTTTACCCATCCTGGTTGGTCTCAGCTGGAGCAGACAGGATACTTGGGCTTCCAGGAAGTTTGGGGCTACCTCTGCCCTGGAAGAGGTTATAATCTGTGGGAAACCAGCCAGGAAGAATGAATCACAACCTAGGACACACTCCCAGGCCTTAGCCACTAGCCCTCCCTACCTGACCTTATCTATCCCAGCCCTTCTCATCCTGGTGCTCATTGGCCAATCTCTTGCCTCTTTCCTCCACCCCTCGGCTGAGAAAACTGGGTCTGTAATGTTCACAATTGTATCACCCATGCCTGGCTCAGCCCTTCGCATCTAATAAGTCTTCAATAAATGCTTTGAATGAAAGAATAAATTTCTAAAACTATTTCCACCATACCTTCTACATTTTAAAATGCCTTACCTACAATGTGTACCTCATCTTATTTGGTTATACCACTTTCCCAGGGAAATCATCAGACACACACACAAAGATGGATAAATAAGGATGTCCACTGCAGTGCATTTACAATTGTGAAAACTGGAAATAATCCACATACTAGAGCACTGTGCAATTAGTAAGTGTCAAGTTCTCCAAGACTGATGACACAGGGAAACGCTTATCATAGGGCATGAAGTGAAAAAAAAAAAAAACTGGTCCCAAAGCTCCACATATGATTCCGATTGTCTTTTAAGTACTACTAATAAATATGGAAAAAGCCCGGCAGCATGGTCACTACAATGTTAACAGCGGTGATTCTTGGGTGGTAATATGACCAGTGATTTTAGTTTTCTTTACTATGCTTTTCTGATTCTCCCAAATTTTCTACAATAAATAGGTGCTACCACTGTAACTGGAAAAGGAATGTTCGGTTTAAATGTGCCCAAACAAGCTAAGGAGAAGGGGAAAGAACAGAGGTCTGAGAGTACATGCTTGGTTCCAGGACACTCACAGATATCACCTCACCTGACCATCCTATTAGCCCTCTCGATTCTCTATTCCCATCTGATAGGTTGGAAAACAGGTGCAGGACTTCCCTGGTGGTGCAGTGGTTGAGAATCCACCTGCCAATGCAGGGGACACGGGCTCGATCCCTAGTCCGGGAAGATCCCACATGCCGCGGAGCAACTAAGCCCGTGCGCCACACACAACTACTGAGCCTGTGCTCTAGAGCCCGCGAGCCACAACGACTGAAGCCCGTGCACCTAGAGCCCGTGCTCCACAACAAGAGAAGCCACCGCAATGCGAAGCCCGTGCACCCCAATGAAGAGTAGCCCCCGCTCTCCACAGCTAGAGAAAGCCCACGTGCAGCAATGAAGACCCAATGCAGCCAAAAATAAATAAATTTTTTAAAAAACAAAAAACAACCCACAATAAGCTGTAATTTTGATCTTAGAGTCTCTAGGTCTTCGGTCTGGCCCGTTGGCCATGTGCACAACACACAGTGAAGAGCAGGCAAGATTCTGCCTGTTGGTGCAGCACTGGACAACTGTTGTCTCAACCAATGTTCACAGGGATCCCATGAGGTGGTCAGGGCTGGGATGATGCCCTAATCACCTCATTGTTATAGAGAAGAGAGACTTGTAACTTTGAGAGGGGAAGTGAGATCTGGTCAAGTTCGCAATGAATGAGGTGTGGCTGTGCAATCTGCTCCTGCCCTCCTTCCCCAGCCCTTCCTTATGGCTCACACATCCCTGCCCTCCCTCTCTGCCAGAAACAGCAAAATCCAGGAGGCCACTGATGCCAGTGAGACCAAAGAGTAAACTCCAGAGCAGTGAAATCAATTCAGCTTTAAAGACGGCACGTAATTGAGACAGGAGGTGCCTGAATGGGGGCACAGTCTTTCCCAAGTTGACCTGAGTGGGCTGCGGGGAAACTGGAGCTTCACCTGAGACAGGCAGACTCCAACAGCTCCTCTTACCTACCTGAGTTCCCAGTTCTCCAGCACCCAGAGAAAATTGCCAAAGACAGGATATAGGAAGGAAAGAATTGGATCAACTTTTATCTGGTTGTTAAAGAGGCAATACTTTAATTCTTTCAAAAGGAGTAGGCAGTAAAGAGTGTCCCTCCCACCCCCATTCCGCACCCTCCCCCACCCTTCGGGGCTCCCAGTCTCCACCCTGGAGGGAAACACTCTCCCCAGCTTCTCTTAAGTCACTGTGAAGAGAGTCTCGCATATATACACAAATGACAATCAAATTTAAAATCCACTTCCTCCCCTCTCCTGGTGATTTTAGACATGCTGAATAAGGGACTCAGCAGCCCTGGGTTTTCATTCTTGCTCAGTTGCTCACAGTACAGCCTAACTCAACTTCTCTGAGCCTTGCTTTCCTCATCTGTAAAGTGGGGTTGCTGTGCGGATGAAACTGGATTCAAAACTAAGTAATCCCAACATTTTTAGCACTATAAATAAACATGGAAATGTCTTCTGGGTCACAGTGAGGGGGAAGTAGGTCAATGAAGTAGACACATTTGGGCCCATCCCCAGGCCCTGAAAGTGTTGCAACTCCCCCAGGAGAAGAGTGGCTGGCTCTTCTGGGAGATGAACAGAGACTGCAGTCCTCACTCTGAAGCTAGTCTTTGTCTTCTTGGTCTAAGGATGACATTTCTGGTTCGGAGACCTGGGACCTTGACAAGGTTGCATGCCCTGTCACATGCCAGTCTTGGGCGCCACCCCCTACATGCTTATTATGATGCCCTGCCCCCCTGCCCTAGGGTCAGATTTCTATTAAGGGCCCCTTCCAGCTCTTGGGTCAGGGAGGAGCATCTAGGCAGTGTTGGGAAGTCACTGACTGACCTTGGCCCAGCGACCAGTTGTCCCTTGATCTCCACAACTCTACTTGGGGACCTGAGGGGTTCAGGGCCTGGAAGAGGGAAACCAAGACAGCCACACAGATATAGGGGAGCCTGGCAGACAAGATGGTACATTCCTTCACAAGGTCAGCCAACAACAGGGCCTGAAATAGTCTCCTCTGGTAGAGGTCAGACCAGCAGACATTTCACAAATGGCCCTTCAACTCTGGTTGGGTACAAGCCCCTGGGTGGGATCAGTTGTCTGTCCTTCTATCCACTCATCTGTTTGTCTTCCCAAAACTGCCTGCTGCGGCCTAGCCAGAGACAAGCCCTATCCTTGGCATAAGGCCACATCCTCAGATGAGTCGGATTGGGCCGGCTGGAGCCCGTGGGTGGAAGACAGAGGACGTCCCAGGTGGAGGGCACAGCAAGGACCAGGCCTTGTGGGTGGGAAAATGTTGGGCCAAGGCAGATACTGAGATTGAGTGCAGGGTGGAGGCCCTGAGCTCCCAGCAGGTGTGCCAAAGGTCATGGAGAGGCAAGGAAAGGAGGGACAAACAGCGGGCTGTAGAGGAATAGGCAAAGAGACCCGGACAGAGGAGGAAGCCGGGAAGAGAAGGAGAGGGTGGAGGCAAGGCCTCAGACTTAGTTCCATGGGAAAGCCAGCTGGTGTCTGTGGGTCTGTCTGTCTTAATGACCAGTGGTTAAAGCCCAAACTCCCCACTCCCCCTTTGAGGCTCCGGTTCTGCCTGAGGCCTCCTCCTAGCCCAGGGCTCCCAGATCCCAACCACAGGACCCCTTTGCCCCCCAGCACCAAGGGGAAGTAGTAAAGAGCACAAGAGCCTAGGAGTGAGACAAACTAAGAGTAAATCCCTCACTCTCTGGCTAGATGACCTCGGGCAAGTCACTTCACCCCTCTGGGCCTCAGTCTCCTGTTCTGTGAAATAGGGCTAATGCAAGGACCACCCATTGTTGTAGGGAAGCTGAGAGGGTTAGATGACAGGAAGGACCCAAAGCTTGGCCCAGAACTTGCCAGTGTCTGGCAAACAGGGGAAGCTCCAGTTCTGGACACCTGATGGTCAGTGCAATCTGCAGTTTAAAAGGGTCCCAGTCCAAGAGGACTCAGGGCCCAGAGCCCAGGTCTCTGGTGGTGGGATTTACTGCCCAGTGACAAGCCTGGGGAATAGATGGGATGTGGAGAAACAGAGGCCGCCCTCAGCATTGGCCGTTTCTCCTGCCCCAGAGCCTGTACACGGGCTGGAGGTAAGGAGGGAGAGTGCTCCGACCAGGGCCAGAGTGGGGATGGGGCTGGGGTTTAGGTCCCCTTGACCGCCCCCCACCCACCCCCCGCATCTCGCATCTCAACTCGGGGCTCAACTGGCCTGAGGGCGGGTGGGCGAGGGCGGGGCAGGGCCGGCCCCTCTCGCCCTGCTGGGGGGGGGTGGGGGGCGGGTCGCCTGGGAACTGCTCCTCCCGCCTGCCGCCGCTTTAAGAGGCTGCTCCGCGGCAGCGAGCGGGGCCGGAGCCGCAGTCCGAGCGAGCAGAACTGAGCCGAGCCGGCAGGTGCACGGCTGCGGGGACGGCAACAGCATGACCGGCCACCACGGCTGGGGCTACGGCCACAACGACGGTAGGCGCAGACCCCGGCCGGCCCCCACCCGCTGGGACTCGCTCCTGACCCTCGCGCCCAGCCGGGTTTGCGGGACCCTCAAGCCCCCTATCCTCTAGGCGGGACCGGGATCCCTCTCCCATCCGTCCCCCAGAACCCGGCCCACCCGCCCGGCCCGAGCCCTGCCTCCCCCCGCACCTGGCGCAAAGTCCGCGCTGCACCCCGGCCGGCCCCGCCGCCGGCGAGCCACCCCGCGGCCGAACGCGTCCAGCCGCCTCTTCCGCGCAGCCCCTGACGGCCCCGCACGCTCTGACCCGGGCCGGGACACTCACTCATCGCCGGAGTGCGCAGCGGGTGAAGGTAGCCCAGGGCAGCGGGGGGCGGTCCCGGCGGAGCGCTGTGCGCGGTGTCTGTGCGGGGAGCGCGCACGCGTGTGTGCCGGGACCTCCGGCGAGCTGGGCTCCCCGTGGGCAAGGGCGCGGTGTCCTGCGCAGAGAGTTTCCCGGTCGAAGCGTCCGAGCTTTCGAGTCGGCAGGTATGTGAAGGAAGGGAGCATCTGGGGGCTCACGGATGTGTCTGGGTGTCTGCCTCGGGCAGGGTGTTTGAGCACGTCCAGGTGTGAGGCATGGGAGCCCGTGGCCCACACCAGCCTCCTGGTCTGACCGGGAGAATAGCTCCTCGATCCTGCCTCAGTTTACTTAAGATGCAGAGGAAGGGAGAAGAGGCAGACGGTGAGAGCCAGAAGGCTCGAGTGTGAGACTGGGGCAAGTCAGTTCCTTTTGGGCTATTTCTTACCAAACTGGGGTCGGGGTGTGGGATAAGGGTTTCTTGCTTTTCCCGAGATGAACAATGAGGAGCCAAGATCCAGGCTGCCAGGATGAAACCCAGGCAAGGCAGGTGGGGTGGGGAGAAGCGGAAGTGCTGGTGGGAGGAACGCCCCCGTCCCACTCATCTGAGGAGAGACAGGCACTCTGTGAGGGTGGGCGGGGGTCCTAGGCTACAAAGTCTGGGGGTTTGGAGGTTACAATGGGCCAGAAGGAGTTAGGGAGGTGCTGTGGTGTCTCTGGCCCCTCTGGGACCCCAAGCACACAGGAGAATATTCTGGAGGGGAGAACCCCAAATCTAGACATGCAAAAGCTAGAAAGAGACTTTCAGAAAAAGGCAACAGAGATCAGCAGAGGTGTAGAGAGAGGCAGAGAAGGGGCAGGTTGACACGACCCATAGAAGATCCTCTTCCCCCCCAGCACCTGCTCCCAGCCAGCTTCAGGGTGCTTCCCCCTGACTCCAGCCTTCTTGCTGGTCCTGCCCACCAGCACTGCATCCAGTATCCCAATAGGCCTGCCCCATAGCTGGCCACCCTGAAGCTGCTGCCCCTCGCCCAGTCCTGGGCCATCCAGTTTAGTTGAGATGAGGGAGGAAAAGACAGAGGATGAAGGTGCCGGCATGCAGCATGCTCACAGGACTTCAAAAATAACCCAGTGGGTCTGGGCCATGATTCTGAGTCATCCACTGGGGACACAGTTTTGTCGGCACCTGCTGCTGTTTTCTCAGGAAAACTTAAGAAGCCAAAAACGGGGAGAAGCACCAGCCGGCAATAGCTCTAAAAATAGGCTGCATCTCAGGATGTTCCCCGGGGAGATGCCGAGCCTCTCGGCTGCAGATGGAGTCTCTGGGAGGCAGGTGGTGGGTGCTCGTGGGTGTGCATGCAGGTGTGTGTGCGTGTGTGTGCGTGTGTGTATGTGTGTGCACGAGCATGTGTTTTGCTGTAGTCTCTTAGTGCAGACCTGGGTTTGCAACAGGGGATAGCTGTGTGTGAGGGTGCATATGTGTGTGTCAGAGGTAGTTGGCAGGGCTATGTGTTTGTACACATGTGTTACTGGGCCTGATGGCTCTGGGTGCGGTGAGCTCAGGTCACTGTGCATATATGTGTGCACACGTGAAAGTCTCCCCGGACCTGCACATGTCTGGGGAGGGCAGCTGGGGGCAATGCATGCACACACTGTGTATTTATACCAGTGCCCAAGTGTGTGCGCGCACATGCGCCAGTGGCCCTCAGTTCCTTCATCTGTGAAATGGGGATCATGCTCGTTTCTACTTCACGAGGCTGGTATGAGGAGCAAATTCATGTCACAGAGCCAAAGCGAGGTTGATGTGAACTTTTGTTGTCATTTTCACAAACACCAACTCGAACTTGGCCAAAGTGCAGGAAGAGGCCAGATACCTGGTAGGGTCAGGTAAGGGAGTTCGGGAGCCCGGGGACCTCTCTAAGCAATACTGCCTGTCGGGGAGGACCCACTACCCCAAACTGCCCCTGAGCCTGTAGCTTTTTTGTGCTGCCTTCCATGCACTACCTCTCTGGGCCTCCTATCAGCTCTGGGTGGAGAGTTTTAGTGAGGCCATTTCGCAGACAAGGAAATGGAGGCTGAGAGGGGAAGTGGCAGAGCTGGGATTGGAGCTCCAGACTTCATGGCTCCAAAGCAGGGGCTAATCTCTGAAAGGACAGCACGGAGACCATCCCCTACAGGTGCCCTCAGTCTGCAGCCCAGAGATTCAGGTTGGCCTGAGTCCTTGCCCTCTCCCCATCTGCAGGCCCCTCACACTGGCACAAGCTGTATCCCATTGCCCGGGGAGACCGCCAGTCACCAATCAATATCGTATCCAGAAAGGCTGTGTACTCGCCCAGCCTGAGGACATTGGATCTTTCCTATGAGTCCTGCACGTCCCTCAGCATCGCCAACAATGGCCACTCTGTCCAAGTGGACTTCAATGACAGTGATGACCGAAGTGGTAAGTGGCCCTTATGGTGATGTTTGCCGGACCCTGGTACCCTTCCCCCTGGGATCCTAACCTGTTTCGGGCAGGCTCAGGAGGGGCAACGTGCTGTGGTAGGGAAGGAAGGCTGCACTTCTCCCCAGCTGTGAAGCCTTAGGCTGAGCCTCAGTCTCCTGATGCATAGGGTGGGAGCATTAGGACCCTATTTTCCTCCCTAGGATCATAGAGAGGAGAAACGAAAAACTGAAGTGATGTTTGTCGTGCTGGCATATAGCAGATGCTCAAGAAATGCTAATTCTCTTTCTTCTCTTTCAGTTGTGCTTTAGGTCAGGTTTGTTTTCACTCCCTGCCCCATCACTGAGCTGCTGTGTGGCCTAAGGCCAAACCCTCCTCTCTGTGTGATCTGGCCAAGCCCAGCAGAGAGAGAACGGAAATAAAATGTTCAGTGTGCCAGGCCCCTTGCCAAGGTCACAGGCAGTTCTTTTATTCTTCTCAAGAACCTACCTCTAAGTTGGGCAAGTAGAGACTCACTGAGCTGGGGAGGGCCAGAACCAGCCTGCTCCCACTCCGAAGGTCTTTTCTCCAACCCACCTACAGCTTCAAGATCCCAACCGTCCTGGACAAAAGAGAGGCCAGTGGGAACTTGTAGCAGCTCCTTCCAAGGTCTCTTTGCCCTGGGATTAGAGTTCGGGTTCCTTCATGATAAATTCTTGGACGGAAGCCTCGGGAGTGCTCCTTAGTAAAGGGATTTTTGTCCTTATGACCAGGCCTGTGAGGGATGAAGTGGGGTAAGGAGGGAACCTGCTAAAGTTTCTTATGTAAGGAAGTGACTGGTACTTTGCCCCTCTGTCGCCTCCCCCAACCCCCCCATACGCACAATGAAAGCACTCAGGGAAACTTAAGTTTCAAATAGAAAATCAAAGGGCAGAGAAGGGGAGGAAAGCCAGATAGGAATGATCTTAGTTGCTTAACTCTGAGTTCCCTGGTAGGCTAGGGAAAAGGGGAAAGAGGATCAGTTATAGTTCTTGTTGCAGAAGGTAGGAAATCCAACAGATCCTCAGAAGAGAGACACAGCATTCTTGGTACTGAATTCTAAGAAAAGCCTCCCACCCAGAACTTTGGGGAGGGACATGGAGCTCTTGATGACCTTAGATCACAGTTTATGAAGGAGCAGTTTTCAAATGGTTGGATCTTCTGAACAGCCTTCAGAGGGCACTGAGGGCTCAATTCAGACATCAATAGCTCAGTGAAGGCCACTCTTGGCAGGCGAAGGCCCAAGGAAACATTCCTCTGGACCACTGATCCAGGGGCTCACTTTCTGACTTGGTTTGGGTTCCGTCCCCTATCAGAATGCCCAGGCCTGAGGGGTAGGGGACCAGTAGGAAGAAAGTAGGCTTGGGAGTGAGACAGTTGGGTCTCTGCCACTCCCCAGCTGTGTGACCTTGGGCAGGATACCTACCTTTCTGAGCCTCAGTCCCACGTCTGGCCAAGGGGGTAACAGGTAACAATGTGTCCCCCTCTAGGTCACTGTGGGGATTAATGTCTGCAGACTGCTGAACACATAGGAAGTACACAGTGAATGGCAGTGTGTTCTATGGTCAGGATGGAGAGAGGAGGCTAAGGGAGCCAAGCTCAAGGTTTAGGGAGGCAGTTCACTCCCTAAGAGACTGCACTGTGGAGTCCCAGGTGGGTCATGCTCAGAAGAGTGGGCCCTCCCAGCCCATAGCAGGGAGCTCAGCCTGCAGGTCTGTCTACTCCTGCCTCCCCAGGATGGAGCAGCCTGACTGGGCCTGTGGGCCCTGGCCCACAGCCATCACCCCCAGGCTCAGTCAACCACCCAGCATTGCCATGGACAGGCCCCGCTTCTCAGATGAGGCAGGACAGCAAGAATGGGCCTCTGGGCTGTCCCATGGTCCTCCTCCTTGAAGGGCCCACGGGGGGCAAGGCCCTGCCCTGGTCACCCGTCCTCAAGGGGCCTAGTGGAACTCTGAGCCCAGGGCCGTCACCTGATCCAGGAGCTCACATTCTGCTCTGGCTGGGGCTCCCTCCACTGCCAGATCTCTTTCAGCTGGAAATTCAATCAGTCCCAGGAGGCCTTGTGAGTGGCCCCAGCTCGCCAGGTATCAGAGTGGGAAATTCACAAAACCAGCATAAGTGGGGCTTGCCAAAGAGGGCATGAAGGAGGGACATTGGAGGTACCTAGGCCTGACCATCAGAGTGGGGACCCTTAGGAGCTGGCCTCTAGACATCAGGTCCTGGGGATCCTCCAGGTTCTGGGGAGGCAGCACGACCTGGTGATTAGGGCCTTGGGCTCTGAACTTATATGAAGTAGATGCAGGCTTATATCCTAGCTCAGTGCCTTGCTGTGTGACCTTGGGCAAATGCCTTGCCCTCTCTGTGCCTCAGTTCCTCCTTTATAAAATAGAAATAATAATAGGTTTTGTCTTTCATAAGCTACTATGAGGACTAAAGAAAAGAATTTTTCCGACCCAGTTCTGGGTCAGGGCTCCAGACCTGGGAGGTCTATTGTTAGTGATAATCGGGGCCTGAGAGGCAAAGTCCCAGCTTCCACTCGAAACTGGGCAAGAGTGGGGAGGATCCAGATGGAGAGATATACCCACTCAGTGTACCAGACTCCTCTGTCACCTACAGGGCTCCAGGATTTCTGCCCTGGCCCAGCTAAGGGCATAGGGAACTGGGCGGGGACTGATCCAAGTCCACTTAGAGCAAGGAATGTTGCAAATGAAAAGTTTATCCCTCTCCTGAGCACTGCCCTGATATTGGCGCTGCTGTCTGCGGGCGGTGTGGGCTCTCTCACAGCAATTGCTACACACTGCCCTTCTCCCCCGCAGTGGTGACTGGGGGCCCCCTGGATGGGCCCTACCGGCTCAGGCAGCTCCATTTCCACTGGGGCAAGAAGCACAGTGAGGGCTCAGAGCACACGGTGGACGGCAAGTCATTCCCCAGCGAAGTAAGACCCTCCTCTACCTGAATCCCTTTACCACTTGGGGAAGAGTTGGGGACTGGGGAGCCAGGGTCTTGACAGTTGCCTGGTGTGGGGTACTGGAGAGAGTGAAGTCACTCGGGGACCTTTGGGAGAGACGCCCTTCACCTGTAGTTCAGGTCTTCCACCTGAACTCTGCCTACTGTCGTCCTGATCTGTGTGTCCAGAAGGAATTTTATGACGGACAAATCCAGTCCCACCACAGCCTTACTAACAACCCTTCAAGGATTAAGCCTGGCATTCAAGGCCCTGCATGAACTGGCCTTGCCTGGCCTCATCTCCCTTGACCTCTTCCCATACTGACCTGCATGTGATGAATCCCCTGCCCACACCTGGCTCTTTCGTATCTCCAGGCTGCTGTTCTTTCAGCCTGGAATACCTTGTCCCAAGAGTTCCATCTGATAACCCCCTTCTTATTCTTTGGACTCAGCTGCAGGCTTCACTTCCTCAGGGAGGTGTCACACTGGATAGTCATTATCTGTTTCACAGTTCACGGAGGGCAGGGCCTGATCTCTTTGGTCCCTTGGGGCTCAGAAAAGGGTCAGGCCCAGAACAGGGTAAATGCTATCTGTGGCCCGCCCCTCCCGCAGAGGGGCCAGGAGTCCGGTGGGAGTGAGGGAAGCCTGGCTCTGAGCTCCCATGGCCCCTGGGAGGCACTAAGCACTGGCCTGGCCTGTCGTTGCCCCTGTAGCTGCACCTGGTTCATTGGAATGCCAAGAAGTACAGCACCTTTGGGGAGGCGGCCTCAGCACCCGATGGCCTGGCTGTGGTTGGTGTCTTCCTGGAGGTGAGGGGGTTACCTGGGCCCAGAAGGCCGTGGGAGGCCTGGTACCACCCCTAGTTCCAGAACACAGTGAGATCTGGCCTCACACTACTTCTCCCTGACAGACGGGGGACGAGCACCCCAGCATGAACCGTCTGACAGATGCACTCTACATGGTTCGGTTTAAGGTGAGACCAGGGGTCCATGCTCTTGATCTACAGCAGCCTGGTGGGGAGGAAGGAAGAGGCTAGATCATGGAGTGGGCCCATCCACTCCTCCATCCTGGCAGCAAACCCTGGCAGAGGTGAAGGGTGCAGGTCAGCACCTGTGGTGCCCTGCAACTGACTCCTCGTCATCAGGGTCCATGGCCCCACTGAATGCCCAGCGTGAAGTCTGGTTGGGCATAGGATTGATAAGATGCCTGTCACATTAATGGTTCTCTGACCAGCAGCGCCATTAAGTTCTGTTGAAGGCAAGGGAGAGAACATGGTGCCCAAAGAGCTTTAGGAACCACAGCTTTTACATACAAGGGAATGGGTGGAGAGGGCCAGCCAGGCTGGAATATAGCCTCTGGGATCACAGACATCTGGCCACAATTTGCATCAATGGGCCAAGGAGAAGCCTAAATCCTATTGACAGAAATGGGTGGGGAGGGTGTTGGTCTCATCCTGTTGGGAGGTCTTTGCTGACTCCTGGGTCCCCCACCCTGCCCCAGGGCACCAAGGCCCAGTTCAGCTGCTTCAACCCCAAGTACCTCCTGCCTGCCAGCCGGCACTACTGGACCTACCCTGGCTCCCTGACAACACCCCCACTGACCGAGAGTGTCACCTGGATTGTGCTCCGGGAGCCCATCAGCATCTCTGAGAGGCAGGTGAGCCCTCCCAGAGTACCAGACGGAAGGATGCGACACTCAGGCACACCTGGGCAGTGTGACTCTCCCAACCAGCAGCCCACAGCCTGTGGTCCCACCATCAAGGCTCCCATCTTTTGCTAATAAATGTTTCAATTCTTGGGTGGGAGTCAGCTTGGTTGTTAGTTATTAGGACCTGGACACAGACTAGGAGAGATCCCTGGATCCTGGGACCACCCCTAGTGTGTTAGAATCTGAATGCTGCATTTGCTGATGATTCTTAGCTAGACAGGAACTGGAACTAGGTGGAGCAGGGTCCAGGTTCAGAGGCTCTTTAGTGAGTAAGTAACTGAGGTTGGGTTCCCAAAGGAGAAATGAGTGGGGAGAAGTAGGGACAAGCCCTAGGGGGAAGAGGAGAGAGGGGCAGAACTGGCTGGGCAGGGTATGCCAGATGTTGTGTCTGGGATCAGAGAGGACCACAGCGCCCCCATTCTGCACTGAGTATCTCTTCTGCCTTAAGATGGAGAAATTCCGGAGCCTGCTTTTCACCACAGAGGAGGATGAGAGGATCCACATGGTGAACAACTTCCGGCCGCCACAGCCACTGAAGGGCCGTGTGGTCAAGGCCTCCTTCTGGGCCTGAGCTGCCTACCTGCCCAGCCGGCCACTGAAGCACCATCTTCCCAAGGGCTTCCATGTCAGCAGACACCAAACCATCCAAGGCTCCCTGCCTAGGGCTGCTGTGGACCCCACTTCAGCTGGCTTGCTCCTTGGCCACCTGGAGGCTTCTCGATGGGACCCTCAAGTCGGGGGACACCTTTCAGCTGCCCTGGGGACAGGAAGGACAGGAGCTGAGCATGGTCCAAGCCTAAGGCTGCCTCTGCTCTCCAACACCCAAAGGCCCCTGGGAACCTCCTCTTGTCTTCCCCGCTGGCAATGGCAGCAGCCCCACCCTGAGCTCACACTGTGATGGATGAGACCAAACTCTCCAGGGCAGGCAGCTGGCATTGCCAGAAAGACTCAAGCAATAATTAGAAGTGGGCAGAGCTGCCCTCTCGGTGTTACCTCTTCTGCAGGCCTCCGCCATGCACGCACCTCACTGCCAGGCCATTAAAATCAGGACCCAGCCTGCTGGAGGTGACATGACCTTCTCCCTCCAGCCACCTGCCGCCATAGGCAGGCACTGGCTACAGCTTACGGAGTATCTCCCTTCGTCCCCACCCAGCCACCAAAGCCACCTACATGACAGTCCATCCATGCACTGATTAATAAATTCATGCATTCATGCAACAAATACCCGTTGAGTGCCTGTGTTCTGTCAAGTGCTGTTCCAGGCATCGGGGAGGCCATGGTGATGAGTCAAGCACAGGATGTTGAAAGGGCCGTGGGCACCGAACAGGTGAGGGTGATACAGACGGCGGGGCAGGGGCCGTGGGGGCAGAGAAAAGGGGGAGCCTACTTCCCCCACCCTGAGCTCACACTGTGATGTCCTCATCTGGTGAAGAAATTAAATTCCAACCGGTATTCCAAGGCAGAGAGAAGGGAACAGCATGTTTGAGCTCAGGGAAGAGCAGGTGTGCCGGCTCCCAGGTGAGAGCCCAGGGTGTCTGTGGAACAGAGAAGAACAAGTGGGGCTGGAGCCCTGGGGGGAGGGCCTGGGACTCTCTCCCAAGGCTAATGAGAGTCAGGAAGGATCTGGAGTAGAGGAGGGGCAGGGGCAGATGTGCAAAGGCTGGGAGATCCCTGTAGAGTGTGAGTTGGCAGGTAGGACTGGCAGCAAGAGAAGGTGGTGGCCAGTGGCCAGGAGAAAGAATACAGGGTGGTGGAGGCCGGGAGAAGGGGGCTGGATGAGAGAGACCTAGGAGGTGGAGCCCAAAGATAGCATTTGGCTCTCTGTGAGGGTGGAGGGGAGTGCAGGGTGTGTCCCTGGGCGGAGACAGAGGACAGGAAAGCCTGGGCAGCAGCAGACCAGGATGGACACACAGCTTTTGCGGGGCCCTGAGAGGAGTGCTAGGAAGCTCTGGGGTGTTGGTGTCTGAGCCGAGGAGAGAGGTGGAGGGTAGAGGGGTCTGCTTTGGAGCATCTCCACTCAAGGTGGTGGGTGAGGCCGAGGGGAGGGAGGGGGAGGGTGCTCAGCGAGAGAAGGGACCCAGGATCTAGCACAGAACCAGCGCACGACCCTGCGGAGGATCTGCTCAGAGGGAAAGCCGCAGAGGGGCACCTGAGATACCTAGGTATCTAGGGGCACTGGGGGCTGCTGAGGAGTCTGAGGCAGGGCTGGGGCTGGGGTGAGGCAAGTGATCTCTTAGGGTGCAAAATTTAAGGAGGCACACACCCTCAGGCCCCGACCCTGCATTTGTATGACGCTGAGGGTGCGTGTCTCCTTAAATGTGCACCATAAGTGCCTCGCTGGACTCACCGTAGTCCCAGCCCAAGTCCAGAAGGTTTAGAGACCCAGCCATCACTGTGCCCCATGAGCCAGGACAGGGGCAAGTGGTGGACAGTGAGGGGGCTGAGGAGTGAGGGGAAGTAAAACCGGGACAGCAAATGTATACGTGTGGTTGTGAAGGGGAAGAAAGTGATAGCTGAGGGGGCACAGGGTCGAGGCTTTTGGAAAGATGGGCCGGTGGTGTGTCTGAACATCCTTGGGAAGGAGGCCAAGCTGCAGGTACCAGCGGGGCTAGGGGCACATCGGTCTACTCACTTTGGCCACAGCTCCTGTCATTGTCACTATACCAGAAGGGCACTCCAGGGTCATGGGACACTTCTGGGTTTGGGGTGAGGCCACGAGGAGAGAGTAGAATTAGGCCTTAGACTTCTAGCTTCGAGACCAGGGAGGCAGGCAAGGGAGAGGCTTGCTCTGTTGACTCCCCCCTTCCATTCTCATGCTCAGGGCAAACCTGTCCCCAGAGTGGCCCTCAGCAAATGCTGCTCCAGCACAGGGCCAGACACAGTTTCAGCCCGGCTGGCACCCCTGGCCCAATCTGGGGGCCATTTGCTCTCTCCATGTTTCAGGAGATGGTGAAAAGAATAGTGTCTGGAGGACAGTGTTTGCCCAGCCTGGGGGCAGGTGGCCGCAGGGAAGTAACGCTAGTAATGCTGCCCCTGAAGGCAGGTAAAGGGCCTGGGGCAGATGTCTGACTCCCCCTATGATCTAAGAACTGTCATCACCCCCATGTTACAGATGAGGAAGATGAGGCTGGGGGAGGTTAAATAGGCAAGTGGCCAAGCAAAATTTGAAGCTGGATCTGTCTGCTAACTCTCCTGCTCTACGCCGGAGCACTGAGCATAGCGGTGAACAAATAGGCCTAATACGACTGGCCCTGCCGGGGATCTTAGCACCCCACCGCCACCTCCCAGGGATGGTGACGCCACAGTCCTGGCGCTGCAGAGGACTTGAGAAATGGGAGCTGATTTTAAAATAATTATCCCAAGGCCGCCAAGATTCCTCATTCCTTACATCCTTCCACTTAATTCATTTATTTTTTTTTTAATTTTTATTTAGTTATTATCTTTGACTGCGTTGGGTCTTCGTTGCTATGCATGGGCTTTCTCTAGTTGCAGCGAGTGGGGGCCACTCTTCGCTGCAGTGTGCGGGCCTCTCGTTGCGGTGGCTTCTCTTGTTGTGGAGCACGGGCCCAGGTACGTGGGCTTCATTAGTTGTGGCACATGGGCTCAGTAGTTGTGGCTCACGGGCTCTAGAGTGCAGGCTCAGTAGTTATGGCTCACGGGCTTAGTTGCTTCGCGGCATGTGGGATCTTCCCGGGCCAGGACTCGAACCCGTGTCCCCTGCATTGGCAGGCAGATTCTTAACCATTGCGCCACCAGGGAAGCCCCATTTTTTAAATTTAAAACTGTTTGAAACCAAAGTGGCCTCCTTCTGTTATAATTACAGTGCAAGGTTTGACCCTATTACATCCAATAGGGATGGCCAACCTCAAGGGACATAGGACTGGGTCCTGAATCCTCATCCATGGCAAGATTGCTTCCTGGAGCAAATGCTGGGCACATTTGGGGTACCCAAGACAAGGTGGGCTCTGCTCGCTCCCAAGATCCCAGAGAGGCCCTCCCAGGGCAGCCAGGTGACCCTCTAAGAGATCTGGACTGGAGGGCCCAGGGGAAGGAGTGGCGGAGGAAAGTAATAGATGTGGGAGATCAAGAGGTACAAAGTTCCACATGCAAAATAAATGAGTCACAGGTACGAGATGTACAATGTGAAGAACATAGTCAAGAATTATGTAATATCTTTGTATGGTGACAGATTGTAACTAGACTTAGAGCAGTGATCATTTTGAAATGTATCGTGATATCGAATCACTATGTTGTGTGCCAGAAACTAACATAGTGATGTAGGTCAATCATACTTCAAAAACAAACTCATAGAAAAAGAAATCAAATTTGTAGTTACCAAAGGTGGGGGTGTGTCGATAGGGGGGATTGGATGAAGGCAGTCAAAAGGCACAAAACAGTTATAAGATAAATTAGTACTAGGGATGTAATGTACAACATGATAAATATAATGGACACTGCTGTAAGTTATACATGATAGCTGTTAAGGGGTAAATCCTAAGAGTTCTCGTCACAAGGAAAATTTTTCTATTTCTTTAATTTTTTATCCATATGAGATGATGGATGTTCACTAAACTGATTGTGACAGTCATTTCATGATGTATATAAGTCAAATCATTATGCTGTACCCCTTAAATTTATACAGTGATGTATGTCAATTATATCTCAATAAAACTGGAAGAAAAAAACAAAAATAAAATTTAAAAATAATAAAAATCTTATATAAAAGAAAAAAGTATATTTCATTTGAAGAATATATTTTAGTTGACTCAGTTATATCCAAAATATCTTACCATTTTAACATATCATCAATATGAAAAATTAATGAGATATTTTACATTATTTGGGGGGCTAAATTCTTTTTTAAATTAATTAATTAATTTACTTTTGGCTGCCTTGGGTCTTCGTTGGGTTGCGCGGGCTTCTCATTGCAGTGGCTTCTCTTGCTGCGGAGCACAGGCTCTAGGCTCGAGGGCTTTAGTAGTTGTGGCTCTCAGGCTCTAGAGCACAGGCTCAGTTGTAGCACATGGGCTTAGTTGCTCCCTGGCATGTGGGATCTTCCCGGACCAGGGCTCAAACCCATGTCCCCCGCATTGGCAGGCAGATTCTTAACCACTGAGCCACCCGGGAAGCCCTGGGGACTAAATTTTTGAAATCCAGTGAGTATTTCACACTCACTGCACATCTCAACTCAAATTAGCCACATTTCAAGTGCCCAAGAACACATGTGGCCAATGGCTACCAGATTGGATAGCATAGCCCAAAACAGATGTCACTCTTTGCAAGGCCATCTGCTAGCAAGGGGTCCAAGCAGGCCCTCTGGCTGGGCCCAGAGCCAGACAATGCGATGGCAGGAATGAGTCAGATCTGCTCCAAGCCTCTGTCCTCGACAAGGGCATTCTCAGAACATTTGATACCAACTTGGCTCCCTCTGTCAGGGCCTCCCTCCTCCAGGAAACCTCCCGACCTCCCCACCTTCCTCCAGCCTGGCTGGCCCTGTCCCAGGCCACCCTGCAGGACCTTTGCTGTTCCACCGGGAAAAAGGCCAAGACCCTCAGGAAGGAACTGATCGCAAGAGACTGTCAAGAGTTGGGGGAGGTGGTAGTGTCCCTGAGAAGGATCCTGGCTTGGTTGAGGAGACTTGACTAATCTGGGAGGTCTTTCTGGAAGAGGGGCCCAGAGCAAAGTCGTTGGCGTCCCAGCAGAGGCACAAAAGCCTCAGCAGCAGTGAACATTACCAGACAGAGAGGAGGGAGGCCTGGCTCTTGCTCAGCATGTATCGACAAAGAGGAGATGTGTGGTTGGGGACACAGGGGTCCCCAGGCTCTGGAGGCCTCAAATGCCAGGCAGGAGTTTGCCCTTACATCCAGGGACCATGAGGAGCCACTGGAGGGCTACAGCAGGGGCTAAAAGCCTCCCAGATTGGAGGAAGAAAACTCTCCCTGAGGCTCAGAAAGCACTGGGCATCTTGGCCTGAATTCACCTTCTAACTCGGGGCTCAAGTGCAAATGCTGTCAGGTGCAGTTCATAAGCTCCTCCTGCTGCCCCTCCCTGGCCCTGCTGCATGGACTCATGCCCGTGCCCTGGCAGTTCCTGGTTTGGCAGTCTGTGAGTCTAATCTAAATCCTTCCAGCTGCAACCCAAATGCTGTCTTCAGGGGCATGTGAGGGTGAGCTGGTGGCTCTTTATTCCCACTGAGCTGCCCTACTGGGACAGGCATTGCAGGGAAGGCATGGGGACACAGGCGCCCCGGGCTCAGCTGGGCCCCCATATGTCTCTCAGGTCTTCAGAAAGGGGCTCTTTCTCCTGCTCCTCCTCTCTCCGCTCCTGCTCTGAGTGACAAGTTGTTGGTTGCTCTGGGCACAGGTGTCTGGGCACAGGTGTCTCACTGCCCTGTCTCTCCAGTTGCCCAGCCTCTGGGGGAACTGGGGGGTGGTGAATCCTTGTTGCTGCTGCTTCTCCTGAGTGTTCAGGAGTAGAATTTGGGGGTATACCTTTTTCAGCCAGAGGAAGCCATGTCAGGGATCAATAAATTGCTCAGGGAATCCCAGAGCATCCAGGCCTAGAGGATTCCTGGTCTGACCCCACTCTACAGATAGAACAACTGAGGACCAGACACAGAACAGAGTCTGCTGAAATAAGTTGGTGGGAGAGGTAGGATTTATGACCCCTGGTCCTGTGCTCTTCACCCATCACGAGAGCCTAATGTAGCAGAAAGACCCCTACACCGAGTTACTCCCTGCTTGCCTATCCTGGAGCCTGAAATCCTGCCATCTGAGCTTCAGTGCTCACAGTTGAGAATGGTTCTCTGATGAAAGGCAAGTGGCCCTGGAAGGTGCACACAGTAATACCTTACAGGGGAATGACTTTATCACCTCCTTTTCAGTCTGCTCTGTGATCTCTTCTCTTGGCCTTGGTTTCCCCATCTGTAAAATGTGTTAATGGGAGGCCCAAGGGGCTTAAGGTAGGACTTGAGGGAGGAGAGAAAGCAGATTTCCCAGAGGGAGAGTCAGGTTGTGACCGAGTCGGGGGCAGACAGCTCTGGATCTCAGGATGCAGGTGACCCCCTGTGTCCCCTAAACTGAAAGGGGACATAGTGCTGGGACAAAACTGCAGGGACAGATGACCAGAAGAGCCTCCCATGACCCCCAGGACCTTGCCCATCAATGTGATGGGAGAATACCTGGGATGAATTTCCTCCCAGCCCGATGTAATGGGAGCTCAGAGCTAGATTCGACTGATTTACAGAAAATAAAGGCATTTAATGTGTTTACCCAAGTCCATGAACTATGACCCCTGCAACACGAGGTCTGTACTTTAGGAGAAGTCAGTGTTTGGAAATGGTCTCTCCTAGGAGAGAAGAGCTCAAATGGCATAATTTCAGGCAGGGGCAGGTGAGCTGAAAAGATATTTTGGGGGCAGCCAAGCCTTCAAAGCCTTGGCCCCAGCACTAAATCCAGAAGCCTGTGGTTTCTGGGTACAGCAGAGGGGACTGGGGGGGCCCTTACCCCGTGCAGCTCAGATCGGCCAGGTACAGTTGCTCACACGCGTCCTTTGACCCTGGGCTGGGGGTGGAACGCTGAGCACCAACCTGGCTGCTTTAGCTGGCGCCAGTGGCAGTTCCGGCAAATCTGGGAGCCGGGGTCAGGGCACAGCAGCCAGCTCTACAGTCTTTGGGGCACCTGCCTTGATCCCAGTGCCCCCTGAGGTCAGAGGTCATGCTGAGGAAAGAAAGTCAGGTGTCAGGCAGCTGGCAAGAGCTACCAACCCCAGCCATCTTCATTAAGCCTTGCTGTAAGTTAAGACGCTTAGAGATGGGCCCTCAGCGCCCACACAAGACCTTGCCACCATGTCAGGAAATGCCAGGCTTTACTTCCTTCTTTATCTGTCCCTCTTCACACTGACACCCAGGAGAACTGGGGTTGTGGCCGTGGGAACAGAAAAAGGAAGAGCCAACGTTTAGGGTTCCACTATCAGACCTGGAGCCCCTAAATCCCAACGTTTTACTATAGCATATTTTAAGATTTATGGAAAAGTTGAAAAAATACAATGAATAGCCATAGACTGGCCACCCAGGCTCCCCATTTTATCACTTTTGCTCTCTCCCACTCTCTTTCTTCATATATACATTTTTTAAAACTCTTTGAGAATAAGTTGCAGCCATGATACCCTTTCACCTCTAAATACTTCAGTGGTTTTTCCTAAAAACAAAGACATTCTCTTACATAACCACAGTACAAGAATCAAAATCAGGAAATTAACACTGTTACGTTGCTATTATCTAATCAATGTACCTTATTCAAATTTTCCTCACTGTCCCCATAACGTCTTTGTAAACCCCCCAAATTCCCAGACCATGCATTGCATTCAGTTGTCCAGTCCCTTAAGTCTCCTTTTCTCTGGACAAGTTCCTCAGTGTGTCTTTGTCTTTCACATCCTTGATATGGTTGGAGAGCACAGGCCAGTGATGTAGTAGGACGTCCCTCAGTTGGGTTTGTCAGGTGTTTTCTCTTGAAGAGACTCGGGTTATGTACTTTTTGTGGGAAGATCACAAAACAGTCCCATGTTGCTTCAGCACATGATATTGATTTGTCCCATTACTGGTGATGTTAACTTTGTTTTTTGTTGTTATTTTTAAATGGAAGCATAACATATATACAGAAAAGTACATATAGCCGATGAACTTTCACAATCTGAACCCACATGTGCAACCAGCACCCAGATCAGCAAAAGCATGTTTCCAGCACTCCATACCCCCCAAGTCCTCATTACGTTCCTACCTCCCCAAAGTAACCACTGTCCTGACTTTTAATAGCATAAATTACATTTGTCTGGTTTCGAACTTCAACTAAATGAAAGTATTTACTTCAGAAACATCCTTGGTTTCTGGATTTTTTGCTCATAGTATGTTTGTGAGATTCTCAGAGCCTCCTTTTTAGAATAATAAATGCCATACCTCCCATTATGAGCCTACAATGAAAATTGAAGAAAATATAACTTATCTCTACACACAATTTCAAAAAATCAGTGTAACACTTTAGTTGTAATATAAAGCACAGTCATTTATAATGCATAATAAGATATATTTATATATACAAATAATATAATTTTCAATAAAGTGATATGTGTGGCAGTATGTAAATGCTGGGACACAAGGATGTAATGAAGTCTTCCTGTGTTTGCGCCCATACTCAGAAGCCCTATAACATGGCAGCTACGAATGCATTCCAGGCAGAGGAGCACGAGTATTGTTGCCATCATGGTGAGACTTTTCTATTTGGTGAACAACTCCTGGTAAAATACCAAATGACACAAAGTATGATAATTTGCTGCATATTAAACCTGTGCAGGCATTACTTTGTACTTCCAAATAAAATGGAACAAGGTTGTAGACTCCAATGGAGATAAACAGATTCTTCACCTGTTTGAACATCCAGGTGAGATGTTTGAAGGTGGGACAAGACTCAGACAATCCTTTGTTGTGTGAATCCATCCTGTAGGACTCCTAGCACCCTGACCACCCCAAATGCCAGGGTCTCCTCAGCCATGTGACAACTGACCCCAGATTCTCCAAATGCTTTCTGAGGTGTTACACCAAGTCTAGGGGACAAATGGGGAGGTCATCTGGGGGTCAGAGAACCACAGGGTGTGCACCTGGGGGGGCGTAGGGTAGAAGGTTGGGCGTGACCTGAAGGAGGAGGGGGCATGGATGAGAGCACTGATGGGGTTTCTAAGGTGGGGCCTCCCCATGGCCAGCTCCTGGGTAGCAGGCTGGTCTCTGGGCATGGAGGATCGGGGACCCTATGTGGACCTTGCTACCCATCCCCCAACTCCTCCCTCAGAGGATGCCACCAGGGCCTACTTTCCTGGGCCCTGCATGGACATCTGCTCAACTGCTCTGGATCTCTCAGGAAGTGCACCTCCCAACAGACATGGGGGCCCCATCATCTGTAGCTGGGGACCTCTGGGGACCTCTCTGGGCTGAAAAGCCAGTTAAGCCAAACACCAAAAGGATTATAGGGCCCTCACCTGTGTAATCAGATATAAAAACAATACAATATGATACTAAACTGACAGATAACTACAAAGAAGTTAAACATAGTTCTGATTTCTCCCATTATGCTTTTATTTTAATAAAATATTAAATAAAAAATTATTTTAAAGCACCTTCCTTTGGTGACCCTGAGAACATGCTCCATGAGCCTGCGGTGTGAGCAACCAGTGAACACAATCCATGGACTGACTCATTTAATTAAACCCAATACCTTCTGAGGTGGGCACCATTCTTATTCCCATTTGGCAGATGAGATATTGAGGATAAGACTGATTAAGACACTTGCTCTGGGTCACAGAGCGGGAGTTGCTGGGATCAGCATTGGCCAACATTCAGAGCCAAGCCTAAGCCACCACTCTGTAAGCCCCTTAAAAGGCATTCAGCCTCTCCACCACTGACTGTCAGTTCCTGGCACTAAGCACTGTGGAGGGATGTACACACACACACTCAGGTGCTTCCCGCAGTGTGTTTACGCCTTACGCCCCCTGGTGGCCATGTGTAGCTTGGTCTTTGGTCCATCCCAGCCAGTGATCACTAGCGGGGGCCCAGCCCAGCTGTGCTGGCAAACAACCTTGCCCAGCAGGTTACTACTTGTTAAAATATTTTTTGCTGTTGTTTGTGCTCCTGCTTCACTAGCATCCTAAGCTCTTGCTTCCTCTGCTGCCCAGGGGGTCCAGCACTGGGTGGAGTAGGCAGCTGGTCAGTGCCACCGAGACCACTGGGCTACTGGGGAGAGGGCATGCGTGAAAGTCTGAGACAGTGGTCCCACTGTTCCCCAAAGGTATGGAGGATAGAGGAGGACATTCCAGGCAGGGGAACAACAGGGACAAAGGCCTGGAGGTAGTTACATGGAACTGAAGGTGAGCATGGAAAAAAGCTGAATTAAATTTGACCCAGTCTCCAGCAGAGTCTGGGGGCGGAGGTGCCCTGATTACAGTGACAGGTCCTAGTTCTTTAGACAGAAATATTTCTGGAGCCAAGAAAAGGAGGACAGCTCTGCTTCAACACCCCACATACTGTCCCCTGCCCCCATTCTGTAGTCACAACACACCTGGGGGGGGTCACCCCGACAACATACATGGGAATGGCTGCCCCCATTCAGCAGATGGAGAAACAGAGGCTCTAAATTCACCCGAGGCCCCTTGCCCAAGTCATGTGTCCAATCAGTGGCAGAGCTGGGGTTCTTGTGTCTGCCCAACCCTAGGCCCAGCCTCTGAAACTACATTACACGGGGTGCGCTTTCAGAGGCAAAAGAGGCTCTTGTCTTCTGGGAAGGCAGGTGTAAAAAGTACTGAGGGGCTTGGCATTTCATAAATGAGTCCCAAGGCCACAGTGCCACACTGGTCCTTAGCAGGGAAGAAAAAATACCCAGTCCACAGCACTGTTGGCAAGTAAGTAATGTAAGTTGGTGCAGCCACTATGGAAGACAGTATGGAGGTTCCTCAGAAAACTAAAAATAGAATTACCATATGATCCAGCAATCCCACTCCTGGGCATGTATCCAGACAAAACTCTAATTGAAAAAGATACAATATGACCCAGCAATCCCGCTACTGGGCATATACCCAGAGAAAACTGTAATTCAAAAAGACACATGCACCCCAATGTTCACTGCAGCACTATTTACAATAGCCAGGTCATGGAAGCAACCTAAATGCCCATCGACAGACGAATAGATAAAGAAGATGTGGTACATAGATACAATGGAATATTACTCAGCCATAAAAAGGAACGAAATTGGGTCATTTGTAGAGATGTGGATGGATCTAGAGACTGTCATACAGAGTGAAGTAAGTAAAAAAGAGAAGAACAAATATCGTATATTAACGCATATATGTGGAACCTAGAAAAATGATACAGATGAACTGGTTTGCAGGGCAGAAATAGAGACACAGACGTGGAGAACAAACGTATGGACACCAAGGGGGGAAAGTGGCAGGGAGGTGGGGGTGGTCGTGGGATGAATTGGGCGATTGGGATTGACATGTATACACTAATATGTATGAAATGGATGACTAATACAAACCTGCTGTATAAAAAAATAAATAAAATTAAATTTAAAGAGTAAAAAAAAAAGATACATGCACCCCATTCACAATAGCCAAGACATGGTAACAACCTAAATGTCCATCAATAAGTGAATGGATAAAGAAGATGTGGTACAGGGCTTCCCTGGTGGCGCAGTGGTTGAGAGTCCGCCTGCTGATGCAGGGGACACGGGTTTGTGCCCCGGTCCAGGAATATTCCACATGCCGCGGAGCGGCTGGGCCCGTGAGCCATGGCCGCTGAGCCTGCGCGTCCGGAGCCTGTGCTCTGCAACGGGAGAGGCCACAGCAGTGAGAGGCCCGTGTACTGCAAAAAAAAAAAAAAAGAAAAAGATGTGGTACAGATATACAGTGGAATACTACTCAACCATAAAAGAGAACAAAATAATGCCATTTGCAGCAACATGGATGCAACTAGAGATTATCATACTAAGCGAAGTAAGTCAGAAAGAGAAAGACAAATACCATATGATATCACTTATACATGGAATCTAAAATATGACACAAATGAACCTATCTACAAAAGAGAAACAGACTCATGGACATAGAGAACAGACCTGTGGTTGCCAAGGGGGAGAGGGTTGGAGGAGGGATGGAGTGGGAGGTTGAGGTTAGCAGATGTAAGCTATTATATATAGAATGGATAAACAACAAGGTCCTACTGTATAGCACAGAGAACTAAATATATTCAATACCCTATGATAAACCATAATAGAAAATAATATTAAAAAAGAATGGATATATATGTATAACTGAATCACTTTGCTTTACAGCAGAAATTAACACAACATGGTAAATCAACTATTCTTCAATTTTTAAAAAATCCTATAGGAAAAAAAAACAAACCCAGTCCACAGACTCCCAGCCTTCGACAAGAAGTGGGGTGTTCAGATAGAGGCTTCAATTGTCGCTATTGCCTGATTAAAGTATATTTGATTTGTCATGAGTGTGGTTGAAATGTACCAGCCCTGCATTGCCCACTGGAGGACCAGGTTCAGAAAAGACGCATACGTTGTTAGCATCCATGAAGATGAAGTTCCTATTAAGTTATAGTCTTTACCTAAAGATGGCTAAACAAAAACACAGCATGGTGAGAGGGTACCCTGTACAGTGTACAGGGGCTCTCTCTCTGGCTTTGGAGAAGCCTAAACTGGTCCCTCAGGCTATCAAATATAGATAAGAAGCTTCTAGGAATGTGGCTTGGCTGAGAGTCCAGAGGCCAAGGCCCAGGCTCCTCTTAGCCACAAGCTTAAAGGAGAACATGCGGAAGTCCGTTCAGGTCTTCGGACTCTATTTTGCTCTTCCAAGAATGGATATATGGGCATCTCACAAAGTATATGTGTTCTGCCACATGTGACTAGATTTTACAGCAAAAAGGAGGTTCATGGTGAACTGTTTTGAATTGCTGCTATGAAGTTGGATGAATTTCTTTTACTGCACAATTTTTCAGCACCTTGACTAAGCCATTGTTCATTGTGAATCTCTTCCAGTGCAGGGTAGTATGGATGTGGTCCTCTTCTCTCAGAATATTTTCTGGGATTATGTTCCATGGAGCACACTTTAGGAAAGCATGGGTGAGATGCTCCTTCAAGTTCTTCCCAGCCCTGGCCAAAGGCTTGGAGATGAGACAGGCAGACATGGCTATAAAATTCAAGCCCTTCCCTTGGTTAGCAAGGCCAGGACCTTTGTCCCTGCTATTTTCTCTCCATCAAATGCTTTCTCCCAGATACTGCCAGGCTCACTCCCTAACTTCCTTCAGATGTCTGTCCAAAGCTTATCTTATCAGATAAAACTTCCTGATTCCCCATCTAAAACATCAGGCTCCTCCAGGACCCTGTCCTATCCCCAGCTGCCTCTCTTGCCCCTGAACAGCCCCTACCAAGCCTGTGCTGTGCCTTCTTCCTTCCCACTCCCATGTGTAATTATGTCGGATAAACATTATTGGGGTTTTTCTGATTATTAAATACATGCTGCCTGTTAAAAACATTTTTTTAAAAAGGAAATAAAGAAATAAATGGACTGGTAAAGAATGTGAAAGTTCCTGCAGAGATAATCATTGTTAACTGCTGGCATGTGTCCTACTAAACTTTTCTTTGCCCGCAAAGGCATGTGCAAAGAGAAAGCGGGGGTGGGGAGAGATGCAGAAATAATTGCTGTTATTATCAAATGCCTTCTCTTCTTTGTTGTAATCTGGTTTTTCCATCTGAATTCTGTCCTGGTCAATAGCTCCTTCCTGGACTTTCCAACCTGAGTCTTGGCTTCCTGTTGGGCGTTGGGGGTGTGCTCAGGCCAAGGTGCTGACATTCCACCTCTGATCCTGCCTGAAAGGGGCGCCCTGGGATCTCAGGGCGTGGCCTCCACAGGAGGGGCGAGAGAGCATTCAAAGTTGCCCGGAGGACTATTGTTTCACAGGGTAGCAAAGGATGGAGCTGCAAGGGAAAGAACAGGAAGTGTGCTTCTGGGGGGCTCCAGGTCGCCTCCCAACTTCCTCTTGCTTCCTCTTCCCCACACTAGGCCCCTATTGCTGTTCTTCTACTTCTCTCCAGATTCACTTTCAAGAAGAGATACGTCATTGGCAACCAAGAGTACAAATGACAACTCCAAGGGCCACACAACTGCCCTCTCCAAGTAGTTCTACAGAGACTCCAAGAGAGGAAATGACTGGCCCAGGATCACATAGCAAGTAGGTGGCAGAGCTGGGCCTCAGGCTTGGGACTCCAGGGTGATGGAAAATTCTGAGCTTGCCAGTTAATATGGCCTGAGTGAGAATGGGTGTGGGATGGTGGTGGCAAAGGGAATGATTGAGTGTCACAGAAGAAGCTGCCCCCTGGCCTAGGTCATCACAGCCCTGGCTGCAGCTGTTCCATCAGGCAGCTGAAAAAGATTGACTTGTGTTTGGAGAAGCCTTAAAGAGACAGAAACACAGGTCGTATTTCCCCTCAAAGGCTCTGCCCATCTTCTACTGAAGGGCAATCTTAGGTTGGCTCTAGAAGCTAGGAGCTTAACATAACCATTCTGAGGCCTCCTGATAAACTGGCAAGTCTGTCAGTGCTGTTGCTTCAGAACAGGTTTAAGAGGGCTGAGGCAGGACTTGTATTTTTCAAAAATTCCCAAGCCTTTGTCACGAGCATCCTCAAGACTTGCTAAATATGTCCCTGAGTTTGCTCCTCTGCAGGGATTGGTAACCATTGCCTCTAAAGGAAATGGAGGTGGTATGTGTGTGTGTGTGTGTGTGTGTGTGCGCACATGTGTGTATGTGTGTACGTGCCCGTGCGTGATCAGTTTGGGAGAGGACAGTGCCAGGGAAAGCCACCTGCTTGGTTAAAAGGTGGTGAAGTTAAATCACTTGATTTAGGATGGCACAAATGTGCTCAGATCAGCAAGAAGGCTTTTCTGGGCTTATTCAGCTGCCTTGGGCAGCAATGATAACACAGAAACATTGCAAGGGCAAGCTCATGTTGGCAAAGAAGACATCTGAGCATTTTTTTGTTTTGTTTTGTTTTTTTGCGGCATGCAGGCCCCTCACTGCTGTGGTCTCTCCCGCCACGGAGCACAGCCTCTGGACGCGCAGGCTCAGCGGCCATGGCTCACGGGCCCAGCCGCTCCGCGGCATGTGGGATCCTCCCAGACCGGGGCACAAACCTGTATCCCCTGCATCGGTAGGTGGACTCTCAACCGCTGCACCACCAGGGAAGCCCCATCTGAGGTTTTTTATAAACTCTCCCAGATATCAGGCCAGATATGGTTTTGACAGTTAGACAAAAACCTTCTGCCACCATCTCAATTCCTCCTGACACAAGATCATCCTCAAATCCAGCTTTCCTAACATTCCATAGATGGTCTTATCTGCATTGCTAGGGAATCAGGGGACTTGGCCAGAATCATCTAAGAGATCTATCTCCCTACCCCCGCCACTCCTCCGTTTTTAAAATACAGTTTTGCTGCTTTTTTTTTTGCGGTACGCGGGCCTCTCACTGTTGTGGCCTCTCCCGTTGCGGAGCACAGGCTCCGGACGCGCAGGCTCAGCGGCCATGACTCACGGGCCCAGCCGCTCCGCGGCATGTGGGATCTTCCCAGACCAGGGCACGAACCCGTGTCCACTGCATCGGCAGGCGGACTCTCAACCACTGCGCCACCAGGGAAGCCCCTGCTTTTTTTTTTTTTTCTAATTATACAAGATATTATACAGATGGGGTAATGTGTATTTATTGTAGAAAATTTGTAAGGTTTGCCTTTGACTGCCTCTGTAGGATAAATTAGAAGAAGTAGAATTAGTGGGTCAAAGATCTGTCCATTGGGCAGCCTCAAATTACACTCCCACCTGCCAAGATAGCAATGCCCACTCACCAACATTAGGTATTAATCATGTTTTAATGTTTGTCAGGTTGACTGAAAAAAATCAGTATCTCATTTTAATTCACATTTGCTTGGTTTTGAGTGAGACAGAGTATTTTTACATATTTTCTTGGAAAATGACAGCTGAGCTGCTGCTTTCCCTTTCTCAGGGCAGAGATAAGTCCTTTTCCTTCATTTTTTTTCTAATAAGACCTTGTGACAAGGAAGCCTTGGGAGACTGGATAGGGTTCTTGGGCTAGCCATCATGTATAGGGAAACTAAGCTGGTTATACCCTTTAAACAAAAGTTCCAGTGCACACAAAATCCTCAAGGGTGCATTTTTACTTTGGAAGTGCTGTGTGTGTGGTAACTTAGAAACTCAGTGGTTTCAGACAGCAGAGTGATGTAATATTCTCAGGAAAGTGTGGTGAGGGCAGCCATCTGTGTGTCCCCTGCCGTTGGCCCAGGGCCTGACATATCGTAGGCACCCATAAGCTGTGCTGCCTCTGTGCTGAAGGATAACCTTCTATAACCCCAAATGGACTATCTATACAAAATAATAATAATTGTACCCATTTATTTAGAATCCCTTGGAGTTATTTTTAGTTTAAGTACGAAACAGCCATCTTAATATCCAGGAAGACAGATATTGCAAATTCTTACTTACTGGTAGAACTTCCGGAAAGGGCCGAGGGTGAGTGGCGGTATGAATATCATATCAGAGGCAAGTCTGACAGGAGCTGTTTTATGGCAGCCATGTCCTTGGATCCAGGTGGGCTGGCCAGGCTCCCCAGGTAAGCCAGTGTGTCTTCCTTCCAGAAGACCACCTTTTCAGGGATCTAAGTGGCCTTTTCTGGTTGTCTCCTATTTTTCTCTGCCTCCAGGGAAGACTGCACTTGATTTATCAGAGATAATAGATGAGTTCTAGTAAAGCAATTCCAGCAGGCCATAACTGGAATTCCACAATGGAAGGGACTGAGGAAATATCTGGTGTCCTGGTTCTCAGCCTTTCTCAACGTACCAACCACTAACTATTGTGGTAACCATCAGTGGCCATGCCAATGTAATTGTCAGTTCAAGGCCCAGTGGTTGGTGGGGAGCCAATGAAGACTTTACAGCAGCAATTTGAGCTGTAGAAGGGTCATCTACCTGATCTGTAGAAGCAGAGCAACTAGGGCTAAGTTGAAGTCACAGGTGGGGAGACCAGATGAGAAGGTTGCAGTGGAGTGGGAGGGTAGCTGGAGGCAAATAGTTGGATTGGAGAGATATTTAGGAGGTGAGATGAACAGGATTAGATAACAGACAGGAGACAGGTGGGGGTGAGGGAAGAGGAGTCAAAATGACTCCCAGGCTTGGGGCTTGGGTCTCTGAGCAGATGATGGGGCCGTTACTGGGTTAGGGGAGGAGAGGAAGAGCAGGTCTGGCAGAAAGATGAGTTTCAGACAAGCTATGTTTAAGGTGTACATAGGGCCTCCAGAGGGAGGCGTCCAAGTGGATATAGAAAGGTGTGGCGCCTGGGAGAGGGGTCTGAACTGGTCAGCACAGAAATGGAGAGGAAGCCGTGGGGTATTATTAACAACAGTGAGGAATGGGAGAGGTTGCTCGGTTTGGGGTGCGCAGAACGGGGAGGGGGGGTGTCACGTGGTGGGGGTGCTCAGCCACAAGACTGCCTGGTCCCGAAGCCCGCCCCCGAGCCTACCCAAGGTCAGAGCCTGAGGGGGGTGCGGGTAAAGGTTGGGTAGGATGGGCGGGGGAGGGGGAGGAACCAGATTGGGCCCCTCTGGATCCCGCCCTCTCTCCCTCCTCAGCCATTGGGCAATTACGCTGTCCGTCAGGTGCCCGCCTCCACGGATGAACCAATAAAGGGTGGCGAGAGGATGCTTCCTTCTCTAGCTGGATCAGCACAAGAGGTCCCTTCAGGGAGGTGAGTCCGGGGTGGAGGCAGCTGCGGCACCGTAGGCTGGCGCAGAATTGACTGACGGACCCGGCGGCTTTGGCGCAAGCGGGTGAGAGGAGGACCAGGGTGCGATGTAGGGAAGGGGGTGAGCGCGGGATGTGAAAACCTCTAACCTCGCCGGGTCCGCTCCGGCCCGCAGCATCGGCTCACGTGATGGGGTGGAGAGTGGAGGTGAGGTGAGGGGGCGGGCCCGCGGCGGACGGGGAAGAGCCTTGGTCACAGCTACGGTCACCCGTCTCGCGCGCACGCGCCACGTGGGTTCGCGGCCTTGCTCAGGGCCTTTGGCTGTGTACCGGGACTTCCGCAGTAGCTGTTTTAGCCCTGGGAGTACCCTCTGTGAGCTCAGCATCTCAACTGAATTCTCCTCTTTTATAGACCCGGAAGCTGGGGCTCAGGGACGTGGCCGCGCCAGGGTTTGAGGGAGATAGGGCTTGTTGGACTTAGGAGGCCGCGCTCTTTCTTATCTGTGAGGCTTGACTTTGGGATCTGTTTTCTTTAGATACGCGAAATTGTCTGGGTCCGGTCCGCGGCAGACCGCCTTGCGTCGGGCATTGCCGCCTGGCTTCTCTGCAGGGCTGGGGGTGGGGTTGGGGGGCGCGGGGAGGCGATCTCTGCGTGCCCTGCCCGACCGCACCAGTTCGTAGTTCGGCGGGGTGGGCTGGGGAGAGGGGGCGGTCCTCAAGTGTGGGCGCTCTCCACACCCCAACAGACAAACTTGAGGAGGGCAGGATTCATAAACGAAATCTGAAAACACGTGGAAACTCTCCTCCCGGGTCACCAGAGAAAATAGAAAATAGAGCAGCTTTTTTTTTTGTCTAAGGAAAAATACCACCAGAGGCTGTTGAAAGTGCTAGGAAACTGCTTCCTTCATGCCCTTGTGGAGGCAGATGTGAACCTTTTGGAACTCAGTTTGGCAATATGAGTCTACACCCTTTGACCTACTGATGCCAGTCTTGGGAAATAAGTAGGTTAAAACCTAAGTAGGGGGGCTTCCCTGGTGGCGCAGTGGTTGAGAGTCCGCCTTCCGATTCAGGGGACGCGGGTTCGTGCCCCGGTCTGGGAAGATCCCACATGCCGCGGAGCAGCTGGGCCGGTGAGCCATGGCCGCTGAGCCTGCGCGTCCGGAGCCTGTGCTCTGCAACGGGAGAGGCCACAACAGTGAGAGGCCCGCGTATCACAAAAAAAAAAACCCTAAGTAGGGGAAAGGTTGAGGCGTTAGGCGTTGCAGTTTGGTATTTTATAAGTAGAGACACAGTGGAAACAACCTCTAATACCCAATGATACACCTAATGATAAAAGTAATAATACCTTTTTTGGAGCCGAAGGGTTATATTTCTTTAAACCATCACAAAACCGTATGAAACTAATATTCCCATTCCACGGATGGACAACTGGAACTCAGGCAAGTGAAGTAGTGTGTCTGCTGCTAGACAGCTAGTATCATACCTAGTGTGCTTTTGGGCCTCTGAAATGGCCATGTTTAGCCACTGTTTGAGGCATTCATTTACATACATGTAGAACAAGCTCTGGCCAGTTTTATTAAAGAAACTTTGCATGATTTACTTGTCACCAGTTTCTTCTGGCTTGTTTCTAATCATCACCTGGATCAGTGTACATACTCTGTAGTATTTTCCTCATGCTGTGCCCAATTCAATATTATTGCCGCTGTAGTGATGGACACCAGTTTTGGCCAACATGGTGTAGTACTCTAGTTCAGATTTCCTCAAGGCTGGGCCGTTGTTGGCGAGGAGGACCAGGTTCACTTTGCCTTGTCTGATCATCTTCAGAGTCTGCTTGTACCCCAGCACATACTTTCCACTTACCATAACCAGCTGGAGCCTAGAATTGATCTGTCTCCGGCGACTTTTCCATTTTCTTTGCTGCCACCATCTTCCTGGTTTAGGTGCTGGATGGCGTCCAACAGAAAGCAGCCACCAAGATAGCTGGGGAGCAAGAAAGAGCTTATATTTAAATGAACACTTAAAACCTACTGGGGAGAGTGAACGTGGGAGCTGGGCACAGGGCCCTGGCAAGGGAAAGGATTTGGGAAGGAGGAAAAGGTGGCCTCTGGGGTAGCCCTCAGTGACTCTTTAAGATCAGAGAGTGTTTAAAAACCCATTTTCTGAAATGTGATTATATATTATAATGGGAGGTGTGGAGACTTAATTAAGTATTTTGAGATTAAGTGTTTTCAGAAGTCATTATTTTTAAAAAATTAAATTTAAAACTTTCTTAAACTCAAATTTTCAGGTTTAAAAAAAACCCTTTTTGCTGAAGGAACGCATTCGCTCATACAGTTTCAGAATGTCAAGTACTGTGTCCTACTGGATTTTCAATTCTGCAAGAAACAGCATTGCCACATTACAAGGGGGACAACGTTTATATTCAAGATATGCCTCAAATAGGATTAAATCAAAATGGAGGCTCTTTCCCCAGGGGCCAGTCACCCTAAAAAACAATGCCTCATGTGGTGGCATTGCTCTGCAGAAAGCCTATAGACACACATCAACAGAGGAAGATGATTTCCACTTGCCGCTCAGCCCTGAGCAGGTAAATGAAGTGCTGCGAGCTGGTGAGTCGGCCCACAAGATTCTTGACCTTGACAGTGGAGTCCCAAGTTCGGTGTTGCGGTTTGAGAGCAACCAGCTGGCTGCCAATTTCCCAGTGGAGGACCGGGGAGGTGTAGCCACCTGCCTGCAGACCAATGGGCTGATGTTTGGTGTCTTCGATGGACATGGTGGCCACGCATGTGCTCAAGCGGTGAGCGAGAGGCTCTTCTACTATGTGGCAGTGTCACTGATGTCCCAGCAGACGCTGGAGCAGATGGAGGGGGCAATGGAAAGCATGAAGCCCCTGCTGCCCATTCTGCAGTGGCTCAAGCACCCAGGGGACAGTATCTACAAGGATGTCACGTCAGTGCACCTTGATCACCTCCGTGTCTACTGGCAGGAGCTGCTGAACCTGCACATGGAAATGGGGCTGAACATTGAGGAAGCATTAATGTACTCCTTCCAGAGGCTGGATTCTGACATCTCGCTAGAGATCCAGGCCGCCCTGGAAGATGAGATGACCAGGAACCTTTCACTCCAGGTTGCTTTCTCAGGGGCAACAGCTTGCATGGCCCATGTCGATGGAATTCACTTGCATGTGGCAAACGCTGGTGATTGCCGGGCCATCCTTGGTGTCCAGGAGGACAATGGCATGTGGTCTTGTGTGCCCCTCACCCGGGACCACAATGCCTGGAACCCAACCGAGCTGTCACGGCTAAAGAGGGAGCATCCTGAGTCAGAGCACAGGACAATCATCATGGACAACAGGCTGCTGGGTGTCCTCATGCCCTGCAGGGCCTTCGGGGACGTCCAGCTGAAGTGGAGTAAAGAGCTGCAGCGCAGTGTCCTGGAGCGGGGCTTTGACACCGAGGCCCTCAACATTTACCAGTTCACCCCCACACACTACTACACTCCACCTTACCTGACGGCCAGGCCTGAGGTCACGTACCACAGGCTGAGGCCCCAGGATAAGTTCCTTGTGCTGGCCTCTGACGGCCTGTGGGATGTGCTGGGCAATGAGGATGTGGTGAGGCTGGTGGTGGAGCACCTGGCTGAAGTGTGTCGGCACAAGCCAGACCTGGCCCAGAGACCCGCCAACCTGGGACTCATGCAGAGCCTGCTGCTGCAGAGGAAAGCCCAGGGGCTCCACGCCACCGACCAAAACGCAGCCACACGTCTGATCAGATACGCCATAGGGAACAACGAGTACGGGGAGATGGAGCCTGAGCGGCTGTCGGCGATGCTGACATTGCCAGAGGACTTGGCAAGGATGTACAGGGATGACATCTCTGTCACTGTGGTGTATTTTAACTCAGACTCGATTGGTGCATCTTACAAGGGGAGTTAAGAGTCTCCCATCCTGTTGCCAAGGTTAACTTAAATGCTCTTCTAAGACATGTTCACTTACTCTTAAACTGGCTATTTAGACCTTGTTGTTAAAGGGCAGGCAGATGTAGCTTGCTTAATAATAGATTAACGTGAGAGAAAAAACAGCCTAGGATTAAAAACAATAGTAGTGATTTTATGTCCCTGCATGTTTTGGTCACCTCTTCTACGCAGAAAGGGTGGAACACAGAGACCGTAGACTTGGCTGGGGCTCGTGTAACCCAAGTCCTTTTATAAATACACTGTTGTTAAACTGTCAGCCTGAGCCTGCGAAGTATAAAATGAATCATGATTCTAAGGATATGAAGAAGTTCAGGATCTTAGGAGGTCTTGATACAAAAATCTGCAAAGTTGATAATTCTCAATTCGTAACCTAGACTATGAAGGGAGGTTTTGTTTCTTTTTTATTTTGAAGTTCCTAAAGACCTAGGTTTACAAAGCATATTACAGGATACTTTTCTATGCAATATTCTAACTTTTTTGTGTGTATGATTTTACTTGTGAAAACATTTTGTAATGCTGCATTCTAGTTCCGATTTAGTTTATTTTAAAATTGAGTCCTCAAACTTGCAAACAGGCCTGCTCTAAGCGAGCATGCTTGGAATGAGTTTTCTTGGTTTTCAGCTGAGGGTGAAGGTGGCCAGGCCTCTGAACCGGCTGAATTTATTTGTGCAGCTTTCGGACCTTTCCACTGAGTCCCACCCCCTGAACCTTTGAGCCATGCTAGGAGGTTACTTCTGTCTGAGCCTTAACTCCTTTCCTGCATTAATAAAATTTCCTCCGGGGTTTAGTAAATCTCTGCAGATTTACTCATAGCACTTAACCTTTCTGATTATACCTCTCAGACATTCTTCTAATTCCACCTAATGTTCCTTCCCCCTCTGCTATGCTGAACTCCCTCACCCTGCTGCTGACTGTGCAATACTGTCTAGAAAGAATGCTCCCAATTCACATGGTTGCAGGGAAGGAGAAAATTCAAGATTGCATGTGGTAATTGTGACAGACAGTTTAGGCAGGACTGCTTATACAGTGGATTCTAGACTTAAAATTCAGCCTGAATCTGGAGAGGTAAAAACATGAAGGACCTGAGAACAGTCACTTAGTCTCCCTAGCTGCATCCCGAGGGGCAGTGGGGAAGAGGGAGGAGTGAGATTTTTCAGATGGGACACTTGCCTATAGACTGTGGGATAAATGGCCATTGCTACTCCTCAGGAACTAGGCCTTATTTAATATAGGAGTTGGGGCAAAACCAAATGTAACCTGTACTGGCTTCTATGGGCTGCACAGTCTGTGTTTATTTGAAAATTAAACCATGTGGATCCTTTCTGCGGGGATGAATTTCATGTTCTGAATTGCTGTAGCATTTAAACAACAGGAAATGTGTCCCTAAATGGAAACACAAATATAATCCCACAAAAACTGACACTTTTTATGTTCCTGCACTGTCTTCATTGATCGCTCTCCTCACCCCCTTTCGTACTGAAAGGAAAGCAAACAGCTAGGTTTGACTTCCACATTTTTGTCCACATTCAGGACATTCAAGTGTTGAGAAACTTCTAGCCTGCGGATACTTCCCTGTGCATTTACTGATATGGCTTCATCTAAGAAATTCTCCTTTGAGTGCTTAAGCCTTGGTCCTTTTATTCTGAAACTATTAATCTTCCTTCTGATCTCCTAGATCTTCAGAAATAAAACGTGAATCCCTGTCATTCAGCTTGCATGACGGTTTGTTACTAGAGCCTGCTTGTCTGACACCCTTGTTCTTTATGCGAGCTAAACCCTGGTGCACGCTCTCATTTACCGGGATTACAGGGTCTGAATCCTGTTTTGGAGCCTAGCTTGGGTCATAAATATAGCTGATTAAGTAACCTGTGTGACAGTTGAGAGAATACAGACTTCCCACCTGTTCCTTCAAGGGTATCTGTGTTTTTTCTCAGCCTAATAGATTTCCTGCTTTCTAATTGGTATATTGAGAGAGAGGAAGGGCTGGTTTCTTGTCTGCCTTTTGCCATTGTGAACTCTGTCTGCTCTTGCCATGAATGCTCCACGGAGCAACTCCTGGTTAAACCCCAGCATGTCTGATTCCCTGACCACAGTTCTGCTGTCACTGGCCTTCCTGAGGCACATGGGCTACCACTTGAGGACACTTGGGATTTGAGAGGGAGTTGGTGGTACTTTGTCAGGTCTTCCGAAACACTTATCATTCCTTTTATGTAAAGATTCTGATATTGAGACTTCTGAAATGAACTAAAAAAATGAGATTGAATCTTTAATGTTTAGGATGTCACTTTTGAATAAAGTATGCTTTGGTGCTTTAAACAGCATATTTACTGTTTTAGGTAAGAAATGGTAATATTGGCATGTTTTAGATATTGTTTTTTATGTAAATAATACAGTTCTCCTGATTCTGGGGATTGGTCAAAATGGATAGAGAAGTTCTAAATTCAAGTTAGCGTGCTAGGTCAAGTTACTTATTCAGTTTTCTGAGACGTTATTTGTAACATTAAAGCTAATTTATTATAATGAAAGTGTAAACTTTGAGGTATGTTAATATATAAACATATTTTTCCCAGAAGTACGATTGGCCTAAAAGATCGAGTGGGTTAAGACTTAGTTTAGACACAACTGAGCTGACACCTTTTATATGAGGGAAATAGAAACAACTCAAACTTGAATTAAAGAATAGAATAATTAATTGTATAGAACACGACAGTGTATTCAGAATGAGTCTAGCTTGACTCTTTCATCCATCAGCCCCTAGTGACCTATTTTTCGGTTTGACAATCTTGGGGAAACCTTAACTTCCCAGGTTAAATCAGGATATCCTGGAACTGAGCTATCCTAGTTTCATTGTTAGTGGTTCATTTGTCGCTGAACATGACTCCCATAGCAGAGAATGCCCGGGTGTGGCTTTGAGGCTGGGGAATAAAGGCTGGTGGTACCGCTTTTTCCTGTGAGCTGCCACGTGTGTTACCAAGTGGAAAACACACATGGACTGCAGTGCGACTGTCTACTGAGCAGGCTGAGGCTCTGTTCCCGATGCCTTGGGCACCTGACGTTTAGTTTAACTGGCCTCCTTGAAAATATTTCTTATCAAACATTTACTTGGAAAAATTATTAACCATGTTCTTTAGTATTTACTGACATTTGTATTGTAAAGTGTATACCAATGTTTTTTTGACATTGATTTTCTAACCATGAGAGAGATTTAAATGAAATTTGTAAATAAGAGAGGAAAAATGAGATTTGGTTTCTTTTGTTTTTGAATATTCATATTTTTAAGGTCCTTAGGGTACTAGATTAGGCCAGGCTTTGTTTCACCACCTTTATCTGGTCTGTTCAATAGTCCACCCAAAAGAGAAATTTTCTTTGCAAATTTTCGATGACTGCTGAGCACACAGGAAGTCCTTGCTTAATGTTAACAGTGTGTGGGAAGCTGAAAAGAATGAAAAGGAAGTGTGAAGGCTTTTGTTGTGAGGGTCTCCACACACTCAGGGCCAAGGCCTGCTGGGATTTCACATTATTTAACTGGCCTTGTAAAACCAGCTTCTTTGTTAATCTTAAATTCAGAGCCAGCTTTGGGGAAGATGTCTAGGCAGCTACCTAGATAGAGTTGAAGACCCCACTCCATCCCACCCCCACTGACTGAGTTTTATCTCATTGCCTCTGAGTGATACAGCTCATAAGGACAGCTCCAGTGGGTGCTTCTTAAAATGCAAATACAACTATTAAGTTATTAAATTTAGTATGGGCTAGGGTGGTTAAACTGGGCCTTGAGGAGGAGCAGATTTGGGGGAGAGAAAGGTAGAAAAGGGAATGTCTGAGGTCTGCTGAGGGTAATGGAGGAGCTGTTTCCTTCTTTATAACATGATAAAAACAGGCCCAGAGGCTTGAAAACTTGCCCCGACACTGTGGTAGGGCAGGAATTTGAACCAAGTCCACTGTGCTGTGCACATGTCCCAATACTGGGCTTTCAGAAAGGGATAATAATGCAGGAAAAATCTCATGGCCCACTTTTGGCACAGGGTGGGTGGGTGGAGAAGTAGGGTGTGGTGACAAGAAGCTAGATGGATAACCCATGCATTCCAATATCCCATCATTTGGAACTCATAAACATAGAGGGAAAACAGGGAGAATTAAATTTTAAACACTGTGCTCTTTAACTAGAGGGGGAAGTCAATTTATACTGTTCTTTTCACCTCTAAAGTTTTTGCTTCCATTTTATTTGATGCTACTAAATGGCCTTAAGTAGTTCCCAGGCTAGTGACCCTCTGTATCGTGGGTAGCTGGCACTCCAAGCAGCTCCCTCTGGAATGGATGGGTGAACCTCTACTGGACCTCCATGGATCATAGTGTCTTTGTTCCATTGACCCCTGACCTTACCTGTTCCTGGCTGGGAGGAGCAAGTGGGGATTGAGGGGGCCAGCCAGAGTTCCCCTTCCGACTTTCACTGGCGAGGGAATAAGTGAAACCGAGCAGGACCCTGTGGGGCCCTCCTGGATACAAAAGCTGCCCCCGCCTCCTGTCTCCTGTTTTTTATTTGTAGAAAAGGCCCTGGTCTCCTAGGCTTTCCCAGAGTTCCAAAGAGCAGCACAAGAGTTACTAATTAGGGAAGTGAAGGAATTCAGAAACAAAGGAAAACCAGTTAAACAACAAAAGTAATGACAATAGCTCATGGATAAAACAGTTCCTCCTCAAGGTGAATACGTAACTATCTGACACTTAGCTTTGAGTTGTTCTGAAGGAACTAAACCCCACCCCACCACCCCAGGTGGAGGATGGTGACTGCGTGCTGACCACAAGCACTGTGGACCTCAGACTGGTTGGAACCAGAAGGCGGAGGATTGAGATTACCAAGACACCACCCTGGAAATCCCTGCCCTTTCCCCAAAATAGTTGCAATAATCCTCCCTCTTATTAGCCTATGAAATTACCCAGCCCATAAAAACTAACCACCTAGGGACTTCCCTGGTGGCCCAGTGGTTAAGAATCTGCCCGCCAATGCAGGGCACATGAGTTCGAACCCTGGTCCCAGAGGATCCCACATGCCGTGGAGCAACTAAGCCTGTGGGCCACAACTACTGAGCCTGCGCTCTAGAGCCCGCGAGCCACAACTACTGAGCCCGCGTACCGCAACTACTGAAGCCCACGCGCCTAGAGCCCGTGCTCCACAACAAGAGAAGCCACCGCAATGAGAAGCCCGCGCACCGCAGTGAAGAGAAGCCCCTGCTCACGGCAACTAGAGAAAGCTGGCGCGCAGCAACAAAGACCCAACGCAGCCAAAAGTAAATAATAAATAAAATAAATTTTAAAAACCCCAAAACCAGAAAACTAACCACCCCGTATTTCGGGGCCCCCTCACCTTCTGCCTATGGAAATGTGTGTCTCTGCTTTCACTTTACTATGGCTCGCTAGCTCTTGAATTCTCCCCTGCATGAAGCCAGGGACCCTCGCTCGGCAGCCCGTCCCAGGAACTTGACAGAGACCTGGGACGTGACCATCCTCTCAGGCCCCATTTTCCTGCAACCTCTTTACAAAGGATATTAATAAATTTACTTCTTACCTGTCACTTTGCCTCTTGCTGAATTACTTCTGCGCCGAGACATAAACAACCTGAGTTTCATTAAGTCCTGAGACGAGTTGTGGTTTTCAGTTGGAATATTGTGGGTTCGAGTCCCATCTGAGGTGTGTGGCTTCACAGCGCCGTCTCCGTGCAGCAGATGAATAGAAGGAATGTCTGCCATGAGCTACTGCTCTGTCCAGTCCACCTGCAAACACCTTGTGTGGCCCCGGGGCCCGGCATGCAGAGCTGTCCGGGGATTAGCTCATGACACTGGGCACAATGGGGATGGGGAAGGGCCAGCCCGGGGGTCTGGGACGGGCTCTGGGTATATTGTGGAAGTAGGGGCAAGAGTTGTAGAGAAGGTTGAGGGGGAGCTGGCCAAAAGTGGCTGAGTGGGGAAGCAGGAGCCCCTCAGGTGATCTCTGGGGATGGGGAAGTGGACAAGGCCACGCAGCGACCTCAGAGAGGACGTGGCTTGCTCTTCATCGGCGCGGAGTGGGGTGGGGGCAAGGCAGAAAGTCTCACCTCAATCCCCCCACTTGCCCTGCGGTGTTGCCACCAGGTGCTGCTGGGCATTTGTCCTTGTTTTTCTCCTCCCCACCCTCATCCCTGTAATGTCAGGCTTAGCCCCCTGTCCTACTGATTGTACAATGAATAAGGAGGGATGGGGGGCAGATGGGTGGATGGATGGATGGACGGATGGATGGATGAATGGATGATCGAGGGAGGAGCAGATAGAGAGGAACCAGCAAAAGAGAGATCAGAGAAGTAGGAGGAAAACTATGAGTGGGTGGCATGGAAGTGAGGAGAGGCGGGTGAGGAGTGTCCAGACCCAGAAAAGACCGTGGGCGTGGATGGATGAAAATGAACAATGAGCTAAAAAGATCACTAAGGAAAGATGAGGGCCATTGGGTATTCTCACGTGGGACTCAGGACACAGGATGGGCCTAGACAGGGAGGTAGAGATGAGAAGTTGGCTTTGTGAGAGCTGAGCTGCTGGGATGACCCTTCCTCTGAAACAAAGCAAAGCAGTGGGTGGGGGGACGGGGGAACGTCGTCAATAAGCCAAGATGCTCCTTGGTTGTGGAAGGGGAGGGTGTCCACAGGCTGACTTGGGGTTCCAGGGGCCCTGCTGACCACACACTGGGCTTTGGCAGGGAAGGGTGGAGGAGCTGGACCTCTTCAGAGCTCTGCCTGGTGGCTTGGTCTCTAAATCTGAGGATGGCATGACAGGAGCACCAACGTGGAGCCCTGGTGGCACAGGCCTTTGCCGTGGGATGCTGTGGTCAAGCAACATGAGGCGGGTGGCTGCCTCTAGATGTCAGCATCGAGCCACGTTGGCACCCGCTGCAGCAGGAGTGGGAGGAAAGCGTTCCAGAGAAAACGAGGCCCTGAGCCTCACGCCCAGGTGGAGCAGGGTCTCCGGGGACTGCAGCCTGGAACCCCCTTCCGGGAGCCTCACCTGGCCCTGGATGTCCTTGGGCCTTGAACGAGTGGGTGGTAGGAGGGGAAGGACCCTGTCCTGCGGTCACGCAGCCCTGCCTTGTGGGGAGGGGGCTGTTGGGATCCTAAGAGAGGCGAGGGGGTGGCTGTCACCTTTTCTGGTCTCCTCCAGTGTGGGTGTGCCTTTCTGGGGACTGCCCCACATCTCTGAACCCTTCCCACCTCCACACTCTGCTCCCTGAAGCCAGTCCCACAGCCCCCACCAGCAGCTTTGGGGTTCACTGCCTCCTGCCCACCACCTGTCCCAGCCCCAAGAATGGTCCAAACCACCTTTACCCTCCTCCACCCCCAAACAATAGATGCCCCCTCTGGTCAACTCCTCCCAGCATACAGCTATCAGAGCCGTCCTGGTCAGACTCGAATCTGGCCGTGTCACTCCTCTGCTCCAAGGGAAAGCTCAGAATCCTCCTCCCCAGGTGTGCGGGCGCAACAGTCACACATAGAGGAAGGAGTGAGAAAAGAGAAAGCGGTCTTTGTCTTACCCCACAAGCTGGAGTCACCTCTAAGGGTCAGGCCAGCGCCCTGTCACCTCTGGGATATAGCCTAGAACCCTCCACCTCTTATTCCTGGCTGTGGTTTAAGGTAAGCGTTTTAAGGTCCACATCTGTGAGGGTGTTTCCAGAACAGATTAGCATTTTAATCAGTAGACTGAGTAAAGAAGTGGGTAGACATCATCTAATCCATTGAGGGCTGGGATAGAACAAAAAAGTGGAAGGAAGAGGAAAGTTGCTCTCTGTTGAGCTGGGACATTCATCTTCTGACCTCGGATATCTCAGGCCTTTGGACTCTGACTGGGACTTATATCCTTGGCTCCTCTGGTTCGTAGGCCTTTGGATTTGGACTGGAACCACACCACTGGCTTTCCTGGGCCTCCAGCTTGCACAGCAGATGGTGGGACTTAACCTCCATAATCACAAGAGCCAATCCCTTGTCCTCGCAACCATATGAAGCAAGTATTATGAACCCATTTTACAGATGATGAAACTGAACCTGGAGGGGTAAAATTATGTGCCCAAGGTCATAAAACTAGTAAATGCAGAGCTGAGTTTCAAACCCTGGTGCTTGTCTCCAAAGCTTCCTTGTAGCTTTCGTGCAATTGCTAAGAGATCATGCAATTTTGTTGAATATCTACTCATCTGATTTTTTAAAAAATGCCCTGTCTGCTCCCCAAAAGCCTGGCAGGATGGAGTAAGCTCTTGGTCCGTGGAAGCATTCTAGCAGAAGCTGCGGGGAATACTTGGCAAGACGAGAACTGGATGGACTGTGGGGACCTCTTGTGCCTGGGGTGGGACTATGTGAATACAACACAGGACGGACCTCGTATATGGCCTTTCCCTGCGTCCCCAGTCGGTCTGGCCTATGGAGTTGGGGAGGCAAGAGCAGGTGGAAGCTAGGGGTGGAAGCTGGCCTTGAGCAGCAGGAGGGACCAGCAGACCACAGCCTGCCCTGTTCCCCTGACCCCGTGGCCCTGGATTGGTCTTGGATCCCCTCCCTGCCCTGGGCCTGGCACCTCTGGCTTAGGGGAGGGCTCAGAACTCATCAGTCATACAGTGAAGCCTGTTCTCTCACCCAGCACCTGTTAGAATTTATCTGAAAGAGAGAGACAGACAGACAGAGAGGGAGGGAGGGAGGGAGGATCAGGCAACTGTACAAAGGGGTTTGAACAAAAATGGTCATAGCACTGGTATTTGTAGGAAGGAGAAACTGGACACTGCTGACATGTCCTTCCTCTACATGCTGGACAAATAGATTCTAGCACAACCATCCTGGTGGACTTTAAAAGTGATAGTGAAAAAATAAAGTGATGATGGAAGATCTTTATTATTTGACAGGAAAACTACTAAATGTAAATCCTGTAAATGAGGGGATAGGAAATCAGATTGCAAAACAGAATGTACAGTACAACCCCAAGTTGAAATCCCTCCCCCCAGAACTCCCCCCCACACACGCACACGCACACGCACACGCGCGCGTGCACGCGCGCGGGCGCGCAGTCCGCCCCTCCACCAGCTCCCTCGTGACTAACTGCATTGGCCAGGGGCTGGTTCATGGGGGAGGGGACTGCGACTATATTGGGAAGGGGATGAGATCACCCAAAGACTGGCTGATTTAGAACTGGGTAACTTTTTCCACCCTTGTGGCTCTCAGCGTCTTTTGTGCTGGATCATAAACCTTGGCGCCAGCCTACAGGGTGGAGGGGGACCGTGTTCCCCGTCCCGAGGGGCGGAGCGGTGGCCGAAGCTGGATACGGCACAGGTGGTGGGCTGAAGTTGCGATAAAATGGCAGAATGGGTCTAGGGGTCCATGAGGCCCAGCTGGGACCCTACAAGAGCTTTGCTCCCAGCAGATCTGAGTGTCCTGTCACTCCACAGGGACCTTTGTGGGCGGAAAGTGCATTTTGTGGGTGCAGGAATATCCTAGAGGGTGGAATATCCCTTGTGGTGAGCTGAGCTGCGTCCCCTTAGGCCCAGCTCTAATGCCCTGTTATGTCTTGAGATTCCTACTTGCCAGTCTGGCCTTCCCCTGAGAGGACCATCCCCGTTTCTCGACAAACCCAGGGAAAACCCTCGTGCGGGTAGTTGTGGAGGGGAGAGGCCTGGTCTGGGAAGGGGATTGGGGTCCAGTTCCAGCTCAATAAATAAATGAGTTCAGTTCAGCTCCCACCTGGACCTCAATGCCCACCCGACTCCCTCAAACCCGTTCTCCTTCACGGAAACATCCCAGTAAGTCTTAACCCTCTGAGCCTCTGCCCAGGCAGCTGTCCCAAACTGGCTACACTTCCCCACTCCAGCTGCCTGGGTCACCTCCACCCATGAGCTGGGTCAGGTGCCATCTGTCCCCCAGGTCAGTGTCCATCGTATTGGCTTGTCCGTGTTCATCGGGGGTGACCCCGAGGTCAGGGGTTGGCTCCATGGAAAATCCTAAGACATGTTGGATGAAGGAAAGGGAGGACCCCAGGAAGGGGTGGGGGGTCAGGAGAGGACCAGTTGTGTGCCCAGCACTGTTCGGTGTCCGGGCTCCAAGGGGGACCTCAGAACCTCAGGTCCCTCACACTCCAGAGCAAACAGCAAGAGAATACAGTGTGGGACACCCTGATCTGGGCTTTGCAGGCGAGGAGCAGGAAGTAGGCAGAACTGGAATGAGCCAGAGCGTCCCCTCCTTAGCCTGAGCCCTGGGCAGCAGGGCCAGAAATGGAATTCTCCAGCCGGATGGAGTTGTTCCTGGAAAATCCCCACTGGCCTTTCCAGAAATGTGCTTTTGTGCCTGACTCCGCTTCCTTCAGATTGGCGGGGAAGGGGTGTTTTGGTGGCGGAGCTACACAGGCAAGGCCCTTGTCTTCTCTGGATTCTTTTTTTTTTTTTTTTAGCCGCGCCACATAGCATGTGGGATCTTAGTTCCCCGACCAGGGATCGAACTCATGCCCCCTGCAGTAGAAGTGCGGAGTCCTAACCACCGGACTGCCAGGGAAGTCCCATCTTTGGATTCTAGGACAGCTGAAGTGGAGATTCATGCATTTATTGAGCACCATCTGTCAGCTTCACAGGGTTCTCTCAACCACCCTGAGAAGCAGGGATCAAGGTCCCCATCATTTGACAAGGAAGCCGATGCCGGGAGATACCAAGTGGCCCAGGGTCACGTGGCCAAGTCAGAATTCTATCTAAGCCCACCTAGGGTCGGCCTGCTTGTGGCTCCAGTCCCGCCACCCCATTCAGGATTCCCAAAATGGCAGGGACAGCCTGCAGGCTGAGGATGCCACTTCCAGCTCAGTCCCACTTGACCGAGCCTGGGCTGGCCCTGTGCCTGCCACCCTCAGATAACCTTGGTGGTTCTGGGCATGGATCACTGACCATCACCTGGGATCTATTTTTGTCCTTCGGGTAACAAGGAAGTCTCACCTTGTACAGTAACCCCTTGGGGTGAGGGTAAAACGTATGACTCCCCAGTCCCAGCTGACCTTGCTGACCTGCTGGGAACTGACCCCAGTGGGGAAGGCGGAGGCCTGGCTCAGCCACGCTCCCTTTCTTGCCCTGCCCAGCCACGTTCCGGAATCTGGCTCCCTACCCCCATCCCTTCTTCCTGGCAGCCCACACCCTCCCCCAACCCCAACAAAGACTAGGAAACTGACAAATGGATCATTTGTCCTCATGAGCCATTGCTTAATCTTATCCACCTGACCGGCCAGAAAATTCTTTCTCGCATCTATCTGCGGAAGCAAGCCCCGTTTCCTTAGGTGTTGGCCAGAGAGTTCTAGAATCCAGGCGCAGGAGCCATCTGGGAAGCCGGCTCCTAAACTCAGCTTTCAGATTCTGGAGCCCTGGAATCCTGTGGGGCAGTGGTTGATGACATTTGAGGAGATGACAGAAGCTGTGGGCATACCATAGACACTCTGGAAGGTCAAGTACAGTCTTAGGGGTCATGGACCCCAAAGGCTATTTATAGAGGGGTGATCCCTGGGAGTGGGGCCCAGAGATGCAGAGAGAGGTACCCCAGCAGACTTAGGGGCTCCTTTCTGCTGAAATCAAGTGTGTGGAGGGGGGAGGAGTTTTGTGACCTGAACTCAGTGACATAAGATAAATGCACAGAAAAAAGACTAGAAGGAAACCTGATAAAAATGTTACGGTAACAACAAAACCAAGAATGACTGTAGCTGATGACAATAATAATCCTAGCTGTTCCCATTTTCTGAGGGCCGATTATGTGTCAGCCCCTGTGCTAAGTTAGGGCTTTGCTTGTGTTATCTCAGTTAATCCCTACAACGTGCTCTTCCCTCGGGGGCCGTGGCCAGTGGCCTATGGGGTGAGCGCCATAAATGAGGATGGTTTTTGCCAGGTCTGCAGCTTCCCTGGAGGTGGACTACGGAGCCCTCAGGCCCAATACACAGGGGATGCTGTGTTCTCCTTGCCAGCAGCGCTGGGCCTGAGAGGGCATGGCTGGCCCCCTCGGGGATGCCTTCGGGGAGCCAGCCAGACCCACTGAGCTGACCCCAGCCCTCACTTGGCCCTACTCCTTCAGGCGTTGGGGCTCAAAATAGCGGCCGCTCGAGAGCTGACAAAGGGCGGCTAAAAAAAGTCCCCTCAGTCTGGGCTCTGTCGCATACGGCTCGTAGGGACTATTTTGGGGAGAGGGTGCCGACGTGCCAATGGAAAATCCACGGGGCGGGAGTCTCCAAGGTGGGGAACCCACGTGTCTCCCTCTCCCCATCCTGGCCGTGTGCAGAGACACACACATATTCGCAGCCCTCAGTCCACCTTCCTGACTGTTGGACTTTGTCATCCCTACAACAGCCCCGGAAATGGTAAGGAAACACAAGTTCAGAGGAAGGGAAGTGACTTACCCAAGGTCACACAGCTAGAAAGCGGGCAGGACAGCGGTCAGCCTGGGACCCTGTGGCTCACAGTACAGTGCTCTCCCTGTAAATGCGGCCCCTGCCTACAGCCTCGCTGGGGAAGCCAACACCTTACCTTCTCGGGCATTGAAAGCTCAGAGGTGGTCCATTCTGGGGTGGACTGGGTAGGAAGCTAAGGATGACTTGAGGGTGTTAATGACCACATGGGAAGAAATTCCACTGGAAACCCCTCGCCAATTCTGATGGGAGCTTGCCTAGCTGTAGGAGAGACAGCTGAGCTGGCACAGGGCCTTGTTCCGAGTGAGCCCATCCCCCCACCCTGTCCCTGTGACTGCCTCACCCGCCCTGCCCAGGCTCCCAGAGCCTGGCAGCCCCTGCCAAGTTTCCAGGGAACGTGTCCGATAAGGGACTGGTGCTCATGACTCGCTCCCACCTAGCCACTATCTCTGACCCCGCTGCCACCACCAAGTGGGTAAGAATAGCAACAGCCCTGCTGAGTGGGCATGTACACAGGGACAGCACAGCGACAGCTTCAGGCAGGCAGCTCTGGCCCGCAGATCGAGGATAAGTCTCCAGGTCCCTCTTCCCATCAGACTCATTCGCCACCCCCACCCATTGTCCTTGAGTCCCACCACACCTTATGGTAAAGCACCAAGCCTCATCCTCTTCCCCTGCTGCCTCAGTGGAAGGGACATGGAGGGGAGCACACTGCCCTGTGGATCCCGGCCTGGGACCTGAGCCCTGACCTCCACTGACGAGCTGTGTGACCTGGAGCTGGACACTGTCCCTCTCTGGGCCGATAAGCAGGGTAAGGTAGCACAGCAGCCCCCTGAAGCATGGAAAATGGCCAGCAAGCCCTCTCCACATGCTAGGGGCCCTTGTGGTCCTGGTACCTGCTGCCTGGCGTCTCCTGAGTGCCCATGTGAACTCTGACCCTTTGACTTCCCGGTCAGTGGGGATGTGGATGGGGTAAGGGTGTGGGAGTCCCTGGGATATGGCACACGTTGTGGCTGAGTCCCCTCTATGAGTCTCCCTGTGACACTCCTGTGTGTGCTCCACTGCGTCACATGGGTGTGCAAGGGTGGCTGCATCACTGAGGGAAGAGGCTGTTGTCATGGAACCCAGGATGAGCGTCACCACGCTATCTGAAGCAGGGAGATCTAAGGAGGCTTGCATCCAAGTTCCTGAGTCACTGTGACACCTGGGGTAATTAAGGGAGATGAGGCTGAGTTCTGCAGTCCCCAGATCGGTGGCCCCTGAAGCTCTCACAGCCTGACTCACTGCATGGCTCAGACCTGGACCCAGCTCCTCCCCCAGCCTCCTCACCCCTCATAGCACGCTTGCTCTCCTCATCTTCCCTGTTCTCTTCTCCTTGACCCTCAAGCCTACCTCCTGCCTGCCCCGCCATGTCCCCCACTGACCCAAGGAGTCCCAGGGGGAAGGGGCCAGGCATGCTAGGGAGGGGGAAGAAGGAAGGGGCTGGGATGGGTTCCTCGCATGCTTACACCACGCAGACTAGAGTTTAACGCACACTTACACACCCATAGACACATGCGTGTGCACACAGGCACACACGCACACCTGACGGAGTGACAGGGCTGCCATGGTGTCTCCAGGCTCAGTCTCTTAGCACTAGCTCTCAGGTAGGCCCCCCAAACCCCTCAACCCTTTGGGTCCTCACATGTCCCTGAGGCCCCCTCATTAGAGACACATTACCCCGCAGCAGCAGGACATCTGGAGGTGAGATCAGAGGAAGAACTCCTGCCCTGAGGCCCCAGCTAGAGTCTTAGGATGGGTATCGGTGGATGTGAGTGGGGTGGGGGGTCTCTGAGGTCCCAAGACTGTTTCTTCCTTTGTGAGCAAGGGCCGGACTGACCTCTGGGCCTCTTGCTTCAAGAGCCCTAATCTCTGGAGCTGGAAAAAGTTTAAAAATATCCTCATGTTTACATTCTTTCCAAGCCCGCCTCCCAGTCCTCAGTGCTGGGTCCCTTTGATCTGGCCCTGTGCCTCTGGAAGGAGCCTGGGAGAGGGAGACCATGAGCTCCCCACCGGGGGAGCCTCCAGACCAGTCTGAACCCCATGAGAACCCTCAGCGTCACCCAGAGAGAGCCTTGGAGCTGGCAAGGAGCCAAGGCTGGAGGCAGATGTCTTTCCAGGGCCGTGTGAGAGCTGGAGTTGGGGCCCCTCTCCACACTCCGCCCCGCAAAAGCCTGGGCCCATGGGGCCCATGGGGAGTGTGTGAGAGTCTGTGGCTATAGGCATCTGAGGTAAGTCCCCGCCACACTCCATGGACCAGGGGAAGCCATGTTGATTGAGCTCCTGCTGTGCGCCCGGCATTGTGCTACACGTTTTAGGGGGATTATCTCGTGTAGTCCTCTCAACAACTCCATCTGAGCCAGGCCCATTTTATCAACAAGTAAACCGAGGTTCAGAGAGGTAACGAGACTCACCTGGGAACACACAGCAAGGATGAGGCAGAGCATGACTCACGTGTTCTTCCGCCCACACTGAGCCACCAGTCATCCCCCACTTGGCCCTCGCAGGGTCCAGGCCCCGCGGCCTGCAGAGTAAGGCCCGCTCACTAGCGCGAATCTGCACAAGCACTTGCTGACCTACCACCAAGCCCACAAACAAGCACCAGCTTCTTGTTTCTCTCCCTCTGAGACCCGGGAGAAGCCACGCCCCTCTATGACCCTCACTTTACTCTCTAGAAGGGGCTGAGGATTGCAGGAGAGGCTTATGTCCACAAATGCTCAGGAAAACTGGGGATTGTGGACCCTGTTGTCAGCCCCACAAGCAGAAAGTATTTTGAGGTCTGGAGGCTTAAGAAAGGAACCCTCAAATTGGGGCAGATGCCTTAATATGCCCTGGTATCCTGTCATCCATCCTTTCCTTGGCCGGGGTTCCACCTACCTGCTTACCAACCCATACATCCATCCACTTACCACCCCACCCCCCACCTATCCATCCCTCTACCCATCTACCCAGCCATCATCCACCAACCCACCCATCCATCCATGCATCCACTCACCCACCTATCAGCCTATCTATCTATCCAGAACAAGGACCCAGAAAGCAGGGGTTCCAGGGTTCCAGCTCAGGTGCTGCGTCCCACTGGCTGGGTGAACTTGGGAAGGTCTCCCCACCTCTTTGTGATTTACTTTTCCAACTTGATTAGAAGTTGCTGGCCTGGGTGATCTCTAAGGCTCTTCTGGGGGATCTCATGGGAGCAGAGCCCAGCTGAAGGCTGTGGACACTGCTGGAGAGGTAAGATAAACCTTGACCAGACAGTCTCACCTTGTGCCCGGCTTCTAAGACTCCCAGCTGCAGCTCTTAATCTCCCTGACCTTCAAGATCCCTCACTGGAAAATGGGGCCAATAAGCCTGCCCTCGTAGGTTGACGGAAAGATTAGATGAGATCTGCTTTCGAAGAACTTTGCACCCTGAAGACTTCTGAGTGGGTACAGGCCAAGCAGAGGATCCTAGGAGAGGGGCAGGAAGCTCTGCTTGGACCACAGTAGTCAGCAGAGCCTCCCGTGGAGGATAGGGGTGTGGGTGGGGAGAGGGGACCTGGGCCCAGAGTGGCTGGGATCAGCCTCAGGGTCTCTCCCTGGGCTGGGGATCCAGGCTGAGTTTCCCACGCTCCCCCAGGCCAGCCAGGATGCCTGCTCCATCTCTCCTGGCTGGGCTTGGCCTCCATCCCACAGAATCTGCCAGGAGTGAAGAGATTATCTCCTAAAAATAGGGCCTGGGCCCCAATGAGGTTGTTTTTCTCCCTTCCCCGTGATTTACCATCATCAGCTCAGGGTGCCTGGGACAACAAGTCCCACCCCGGCTCCCCAGAGACCGTTGGGATGAAGGCGTGGGGGATCAGCATGTGTCTGGGGTCAGTCAAGGGTCAGGGATTAGAGGTCAGTCTGGAGATGTGGTCAGGGCTTAGCACCAGGGCCATGGCTTAATCTTTGGCTAGGGGAAGGGGTTCACCTGAGGCAGAGGCAGGGTGAGCCACGAGGGTTCCTATTCCACCCCAGTGGTGTCCATCTGAATAATTCCCCCTTCTCTTTTTGCAGACTCCCCATGCACTCACCAGCCTGTGTGTAAAACCCAAAGGTGCCTTGGGGCCAGCATGGGGACAGAGACTGATCCCCAGCCTCACCTCTCCTGTTCCAGCCCCATGGGGCCCTGAGGATTCCTACCCAGGCCCTCACGATTCCTACCCAGACCCCTCCTGAGACTGAGGGACCTCTGCCCACCCCTGTGTGCAGGTGACGCATATACAGGGACACGAGTATGCTCACACATGAGTACAAGACATGGACTCACAAGGTGCACCCCCCAGAGCAAAGACGATATCCAGGCAAACACAGAAATAACACTCTCAGGGACACCCTCCTCAACCATCACCTGGACAGTTAACCCATGCAGGGCCTGCAGCCAGTGTTCTCCGAATGCCCACAGAAATGACCCACCTTGCTCTAGCCTCAGGATCTCACCAAGAGCCCATATGATGCCCCTGTGTCTTTCCCCGCAGGGGACCCCAGGCTCATCCCTCAAGCCCCCACACCCTTTCTGTGCAGCCGGAGATGGGGAAGGGGTGAAAGGGCAGGTGGACATGGATAATGCACACACGCACATGGACACCTGGACATGGGCCCACAGTCCTCTAGGACCCACGCCCAGTTCTCCGAGGCTTTATTATTGGACAAACGTGAGCCATATGAAGTGCTCCCACGGGCAGCCCGTTTAGTCAGTGCGCAGGCTCTGCAGATAAGTCTGGTGATGTTGCCTCCCCCCTAGGGCAGGTGAAGGGGCTTCTGCCCTGTCCTGGCCCTCGTGGATCTGGAGTGCTGGGCCATCTCCCAGTGGATTCAGATGGAGCCAGAGGCCAAGTTCCCAGGAGGGGCTGCCTGGACCATTTAAACCGCCGCCTTCAGGGGCACACTGTCTACTGGCTGATCTAGGTCCTTCTTCCTCGCCAGGGTCAAGTGGGTGAAGATGAGGATGAGGAAGATGCCTGAGGGGCCGGAGAGGGATAGATCAGCCCTCCGAAAGGGCCATAGGACTTGTCTATCACTAGGGACTCCTTGCTGTTGGTATCGATTTAATAAGGCAGCAAAGTTTCCTAGACAGCATCCCCAAGGCTGGGCTGGGTATGACTCTGTGGTTCCGGCGCCTGAAGGAGCCTGACTGCTTGGCCTGCTCAGCCCTCACCAGGGCCAGAACACCCCAGCCTCCAAGGTCCCTTTCTCTGGGGAACAGTTTGGGTGGGGATCATCTGGGAGCCAGTGAGTTGTTCCCACGGACCTCTGAGAGAAAGGCACACTGTAGCAATGTGCTAGAACCAGCAAAGAAAACCAGCCAGGAGAAAAAATTAAGGGGCTAAAGAAACAAAGGGGATAGAGAGGGAGGCTTGGACTGAAAGAGTTAGGCTGGAAAGAGCTGGGCTCTGCCACTCCCTGGCTGTGTAACTTCAGACAAATCACTTAACCTCCCTGAGCATCAGTGACCTCATCTGGAAAATGGGGAGATGCCAGCACCACAGGGTTGTAGGGAGGATTCAACGCAATAATCCTATGCTTGGCATAAGGCCTGATACACAGTTAATGCGTAGCAGTAACAGTAAATGCTGTTATCAATGAGGATGAGCTTGACTATGATAACAGGAGGCAACAGCATAATGACTAGGAGAGTTTGGGGGGCTCCTTCTCCATCCCTGTGGGGACACCATGGGATGGGGCACTGTTTATCCGGAGGCTGTGGCTCCAGCCACCATTGCCCTCCCCCACACAGGAGCCCAACCTCCGTTACCTATTGCTATCAGCGTGCCCACGAGGATGCCCACCGCTGACAGCTTCGTGGGCATGCCCTTCATGCGGCCCACCTTGCGCATGCACTGCCCCTCCATGTTGCAGCGACACACGATCACTGGGGAGAGGCAGGGGAGGAAGGTAAGGGCAGTGGAGGCGGGCTCCGCAGCTCCTCAGAGCCCTCAGCCCAGCCCAGCTGGCCAGTATGTGGGTTTTGGTGCATATGCTGTGTTCACGCGTGTGGCAGGGGGATGCAAGCTCCTCTGTGCACGTGCCTGTGTGCACTGCAGTCTGTGCGCCCAGCCACACACATGCAGGTGTGCACAGGCATATGCTGTCCTTATGAGCCCGTAGACGTATTGCCCAGACCCTCCCCCTGCATCTCAGGGGTTCCCTCAGGAACCACAGGCCCCTGACCTTGGCTGCACCCCAGCCCGGCCTCACCTCGGACCTGGATCTGCCACACCCGGTCATGGTGGCTGACAACTATGGGGACTACATGTTCGCGTGGCTCCACCCAATGCAGGCCCAGGGTGAGGTAGGCATGGGACCCTGTTGGGACCATAAGCAGCGATCAGAGTCACTAGCCCGCTCCCCGAGGCCCAGCCCCACGGCATCTCACTTCCAAGCGCCACCCACTCCCCACCTTGGCCACAGCCTCCCTGCTTCCCCCACTACACACCATTGAGAGCCCGGAGGCGCCAATCCCGCTGCGCCGTGGGGTTGGGACCAAGGGCAAAGCTGTAGGGACCGTGTCCGCCGGCCAGGTCAGGGTCCCCTCTGGGTCCACCGACAACCACGCCACGGTCCTGGCGGGGTGTGCAGAGGTGTCGGGAGGGCTCAGGAGCCACAGTCGGGGTTGGGGCAGAAGGAGCCTTCAGGAAGTGGATCACGAGGGTCGCAGAGGTGCTCAGCGTTGGCTCATCTGCAGAGGAGGTAGTGCTGAGCTGGCCTGGGCCCTTCTGGGGGTGGGGTGAATTCAGAGTCCCTGGCCTGGTCGCCTTCCCCGTAGCCCATCAGTCTCACCCTGTGAGTCCCCTTCCACGCCCCCTCCCTCCCCTCGACCCCCTCCTCTCCATCCCCTCTCTCTTCCTCACAATGCACTTCACCCCTTCACTGTCTAAACAGCTGCCAGGCCTTTCTGTGCCCTTCAGGATGCCACGCTGGTTCTCACTGTCCCCCCACCTCACCCTGGCCCCTGGTGCCAGGGCCCAACAATGTGGAAATGCCCTGACTATAGATGAGTTCACCCCTGTCACAGGACAGCCCAGCTCAGAGCTGAAACCTGCCTTCCTGACGGACCTGCCCTTGGGCCATCTCTTCATCCTGTCAAAATGGCATTCAGAGTCCTCCCCACCTGGCCTCAGCGTCCCATCCAGGCTCACTTCCTGGCACGCCTGCCCCAGGAGAGCCACTGGCCCTCCCTCCCCACCCCCCAGTCCCACTCCCTCTGCTCCCAGCCTGTGTCTGAAGCTGACACCCTGAGAGGCCCTCCAGGGCTGAGGTTGGGGGGTGGCAGGTGTCTGGAGGGAAGGGTGGTCTGAGAGGGGAGGCAGAGGCCAGGCCTTCTCAGAGAAGTATACTGGCCGCAGCCCCTTGCCCATCCCTCCTGCCTGGAGCAGAGCGGCTGTCAGCAAGGGCGCTGGGGAGGAAGCTTCGCCCTGCCTGTCTGTCTTAGGTTTTCTCACCTTCCCAGAGGCCCCCACCACAGCCTGGCCATACCTGCATCCTGGGCCTCCACGAGCACTGTGTACTTGTCCCCAGGCTGTGCACCCTGCAGGGCCCGGGCTATGTGCACCTCCCCGGAGACCTCCTCTATGCAGAGCCAGCCCTCTGAGTCATTGACCAGGGAGAACCTGAGGGTCAAAGAAGATGGGGCAGGGAGGCAGGGACCACATATGACGTCTTGACCAGAGACCTTCTGGGTCATGTGATCTGCCCAAGTTCCACATGCCCTTTGTGACTTGAAGGCAGCAGCAGTGCCCGTGATCTCGCTCCAGCTTAAGGGACTCGTTGGGGGGCAGGGCTTAAACCACAGATACTGTGGCTGAGGGAGGGACTCTCAGAGCCTGGGGGGCCTGACTCATTTCCACTATTCCCAGGTCAGCCCACAAAGGGGCCGGATAGAGCCAGAGCCTGGGAACAGCACCCAGTGCTGCGGTCTGGGTGGGCGGCTGGAAGAGGGCCTGGTCCAGGACAGTATGGGGAAGCATCATCTGAGCCCTCACGGGGTCCAAACACCCCTCTCCATCCAGCCCTGATCCCCACCAGGAGTCACAACCTTCACATTAACCATGGTTTGAGGAACACTGCAGGCTGTAGATAATGAGAGTTCCCTCTGAGGCCCTGGGATCATCCCGAGGAGGCAGGGGTGGTCCAGCCCAGCTAAGGGGCTGGTCTTCCGGCTCACCTGAGGGGATTGCTCATGGGGTCTGAGGGCCGGATGGTCAGCAGGAGGGAGCCAGCGGGGGTGCTGACTGGGACACTGGCCTCGTAGCTCTCCTGGTCCAACTGAGGCGGTGGCGTCACCCTTTCCACCAGCACAGTCACGGTGACTGTGGCTCCAGGGCCTGGGTCTGGCCCCACCGGCTCTGCCACGCTCCGCACCACCACCACCAACTTGTGACTTGGAGCTGCCTCGTAGCTGAGGTTCTGGAACCAGTGGGGCCCGGGTCACTGTGTGGGCCACGGCTTGGCACCCTGTGCATGAACGTGTGTGTGTGTGCGCCACTCCCCCACCCCTAGCCCCTTACCTTGAGGAGTCGCAGCTGGACACGACCAGAGTCTGGCTCCCAATCCAGGCCGAAGGTTCCCTCCACATCCCCTGCCTCAATGGCAAAGTCCATGAGGCGGAAGGCAGGCTCAAGGTCGGCGTCAGTGGCCATGAGTGTGGTCACCAGAGTCCCAGGCTCTGTGTCCTCAGGGAGGCTTAGGGGCTCAATCTGGAGAGATGGGGAGGGGCTGTGAGCCCCCCCGTTAGCACCTTCTCAAGGTGTCCTCCCCTGTTCCTGCTTACCTGGGAAGTGGTGAACTCAGGGGCATGGTCATTGATGTCCGTGATCGTGACTGCAATCTCACAGGTGCTGCTGAGGCCTGAGGCAGGGGAGGGCATGTTGGGGAGACCAGGGTGGGGACAGAGGGGTCAGGGAACCCTGGTCACCTTCAGGGCACTTACCGCCCTCTGCTCCTCCCAGGTCAATGACCAGCACCTGAAGCAAGATGTTCTGGCCAGCTTGGAGGGGGGCAGCCCCCAGTGTCACACTGCCCGAGGTGGAGTCCAGCTCGAAAGCTCTCCCCTCTGCCCCCTCCTCGGGCTCAGGGCTCAGCAGCCGATACACAACGTGGGAATTGGGGGAACCGGGAGCATCTGCATCCTCTGCCGAAAGCTTAGCCACCTTGGTGCCTGCAAAGACATCACCCACATGGATGGGACCACAACCAGACCTCGAGGCCTTACCTCACCACTCTTCTTTGTGTGTGTGTGTGTGTGTGTGTGTGTGTGTGTGTGTGCGCGCGCGCACGCGCGCATGTGTGTGTATGTGTTGGGGGTGAGACATTGATATAGGGACCTGAGGCTGGTCCCATCCCAGAGGAGAGCAAGATGGGATAGCTCACAGGGACTTCACCCCTCCCCCACCCCCTGACAAGGCTCATAGCCCACCTGGGGGGCTGAGCTCAGGAATGCTGATTGCGGGGCCTCGTGGGGGGCAGACAGGCATGTTGTCATTCTCATCCATCACCACCACATGCAGCTCCAGAGGTTCGGCCGGGTAGTCCTCACCACGGGTATTCTGAGCCCACACCCGGAGCAGGTACTATAGCGGGCAGTGGAGGGCTTCAGATGAAGACCAGAGGCAGCTCCAGCCTGGCCTGGGTCTGGGTTCCCTTCTGGTGGCCAGCTCCAGCTCTTCTGCCTCAGTGCCTGTGGGGGATGTGACACCCCCGGAAGCCCACTGGACGGGGACCAAGCACCGCTCAGCCTGTCCTCCTGGCTTCCCCCTCACCTCACCTCAGCCTGGGCTTCTCGGTCCAGCTCCCTGGTCACGTAGAGTTTCCCCTCCTTGTCCACATCAAAGGGTCCAAGGGGCTGGCTCTCCAGGTGATAATGTACATCCCCCCCACTCCAATGTACCTGGGAGGGGGACACAGAATGAGGGCCCCCAGGACGAGGGGCAGGAATAGCCCATGTCAGCCCTTATATTCCAACTGTTCCTGGGTAGGGAGCCTGGGCCCCAACTGTTTTGTGACCCCAGGCAAGTTGCTGCCCTCTCTGGGGTCCAGGTAGGCTCCTTTTCTTTCAGGGCACTGTGACAACTCCACAGTGGCCTTGCCCTTGTCCAAGCCTGGATCTTGCCCAAAGTGCCTGAATGACCAGGTTGTTTTGTTCTCTGCCCTCTCAGGCTGGGCCTGACCCCAGGGCATTCCTCGAGGAGCCTGAGACATTCCTGGCCTGGGTGACAATCCCCATGGCAGCAAGGAGGTGACAGCTGTTCTGCTGAGGAAGCCTGGGATCAGCTCAGGAGGTCAGAGCACAGAGCCACGCCTGCCAGAGGATAGCAGGTGAGGAGCTAAAGGCCTGGTCCCAGGGCCTGATACGCTCACTCTGTCTTGAGAACTGATGGGGACAGTGGAGGGAGGAGCATAGGTAGGGGAGGAACAGGGGTCAAGTTGAGCCCCAGACCCACCCCCCCAAATCTCCACGAGACTCAGGCCCAGCTACACCATCCATGGGGTTATTTCAGCTGCTAACAGCCACTTACTCACCTGGGCAACGGGGTGTGGGTACGGAACTTGGAGATTCTCTGCCAGGTGGACAGGATCTAGGGGCACCCAGGTGTTTTCTACTATGGAGACATCTACGGTGGCTGTGGCCTGGTGGCCCGAGGCCTGGTCACCCATGTCCTTGACCCGTACCAACAGCTGGTATGGCCCCTCCAGAGCCTGATCTAGGCTGGTGCTCCCTAGAAGGGGCAGGGTGGTCAGCTGAGCAGGGGGCCAGTGCATCCTGGTACCAAACACAAAGCCACGCGTATGTCAGGTGTTCAGGATACTCTCTTGGCCAATGGATGAGAGGGCCCTTTAGCACCATTGTGAGCATCCGACCAGGACTTGACGGTTTGCAAAATCACTTCCACATCTGTCCACACAATGAGTGGTTGATAGATTGGATAGGTGGATGACCAGGATGGGGGGTGGTAAACGGGTGGATAGGTAGATGAGTGAATGACCGGTTGGATAAATGGACAGTTGACTAGGTGGATGGATGGGGGTTTGAGAGGGTAGAAAGATGGGGATTTGGGCATGTGGATGGACGGTTGGATAGATGGACTGTATGTTTGCATGGTAGATGGATGAATGGGTGGCTGGCTGAGTGGGTGTGTGATTGGCTTTTCTTTCCTTCCCCAACCTGTGCCTCTGGTCTGAACTCCCAGGTCCAGGTCTCTCCTGCCATCACTCCCAAGGTCTCCCAGCAGTGTCCCGGGCCATAACCCCTCAGGTCTCTCATATCCTTGTCTCTTAGGCCCAAGTCTGCAGAATGTATGGTTGAGGCACTTCCATCCACACCATTCCTTAACTCTCCGGGCATGGTCCTGCCTCCCCCCATGTTTTTGCCTTGCTGCTCTCTCCAGCTGGAATACTTTTTCCGCCTTCTTTATCTCTCCAGCTCCAACCCATCCTGCAGCTCAGATGCAACCTTCCCCAGCTTTTCCCAACCCTCCCGCCTCTTCACACCCAGCTCAGGCTCACCCTCAGGGCTGAGAGCCAGAGCCCCCAGCTGAGGCTCCAGCTGGAACATATCTGCAGAAGGCTGGGATGGGGCCTGGTTCAGGATGTGGAATCGAAGATCCGAGTTGGCTGTGCCTGGCGCATCCCCGTCTGAAGCCTCAAGGAAGAAGAAGGGGACACCTGGTGTGTGTGGAGAGGGTTCACCATTAGGGGTGAAGGGGTGGGGAGAGTCTCCCAAGCTTCCTTTATCTCTCCCTGGGTCTTCCTTCTGTATTCATCGTCATATCAGGATTCTGAAGGTGAGCCATGGCTCTTCACCCCACTTCATAGATGAGCAAACTGAGGCCAAGAGTAGATGGAACTCACCTGTGGATCCTCAGTGCGGTAGGGAGAGTGCAGGATGAGACAGAGATGGGAGGGGGCAACTTGGACCCTGACTGCCCTGTCCCTATGCCAACTCTATGGCCACCTCTTTACTCTCTGTTCTCCCATCAGTGGCCACCTGACCTTGCTGTGAGCTGGCTGCTTTGGGCACTCACCAGGCCTGGTGCCCTGGCTCAGCTGAACTTTGTAGATGGCCTGGGAGAAATGGGGCACCTGGTCATTCTCATCCTTCACATGCACAAGCACATGCTGCGGGCCCCACAAGACACGTCCATCCTCTGTCTCCAGGGTGACCTGGCAGGGAAGGGTAGTCAATGCCCCACCTTGCCTTGGTGGCTTTCTCCTACCCCTGGCCCAGTCATACCTGTAGCTGGTACTCTGCCTGTTCCTCCCGGTCCAGGGCCCTGGTCACCAGCAGGAAGCCAGACTGTGGATCCACAGCAAAGGGGCCCTCAGCTGCCACGCCTGAGTCTCCTGACAGAACAATCTGGCCCTCAGTCTCCTTATGGGGCAGTGGTAGCTGGCGAGGAGAGAACAGAGGTGAAGAGAGTGGGGGCCGGGCCTGGAGGATGCCCCCTCCATCTTATGGCCCCATTTTATATGTGGGGAGACTGAGGCTTAGAGAGCGTTGGCACTTGCCTGAGGTCACAAAGCCAGTAAGGAACAGGGTAGAAATTCAAAGCCAGAGCTCCTTCCTCTGTGCCTGATGCTCTCTATACTCCGTGCCCTACTTTCTAAAGCTTGAAACCCCCCCTCCATCACTTCATCCGTAAACTTAAAGCTCTACTTTCTTCTGGGATTAAAATCTTATTAGTCATTCACGCTATACCACATACTGTCTCGAAAGCAGGGTTGAAAAAAAGCCAGAGCAAGAAAGAGAAAGGAGTGCTGGAGGTAGGGGAAGCAGGACTTGGGGCGAGGGCAGCCCACACATATCTCAGGCTCACCTTGGTCAAGTACAAAGGGAAATTTCCACCGTAGTTTTCCGGGACATCCACATACACCTCTGCAGGCTGGGCCCCGGGGAAAGCCTGTGGGAGGATTCTCACCACGTCAGCAAGCTGTACCTTCCTGCCGTGGGGGCCGGGACCTGACAGGGAAGGGGAATTCTGCCCCTTCCCTGGGCCTGGCTATACCTTAGCCCATCCACCCCCTGGCCTTTGACCTCCTGACCCCACAACAGGCCTGTAGCCAGCCCTCATCACCATCCCCCAAACACTACCATCCATAGTCAGTGCAACTGGTCCAGGTAGAGTAGCGGGCGAGGGTACCAACCAAAGCTAGGATCTGAGGGTGAGGAGCAGGGCCCAGCTCACCTGGGGGATGAAGAGGCAAAGCAGACACAGCCAGGCAGGAACCATGGTCAGGATGGGCCTGAGGGACATGGCAGTAAGGATCCAGCCCAGATCGGTGGGCAAGAGGGTTCCTCTCTCTAGGAAGTCTTCCTCCCCTCATCCCCCCTCAGCCCCGGGGCCATGGTTTCCCCAGACCCCATGGGGTACAACGGTCCCTCCTTTCTCAGCTGGACCAGCAACTCTCAGAGCTGCCCCTCCCCCTCCCACCCACTTGGACGCTGCCCCCGCCCTTGTCCCCTGCCTGAGCCCACTGCATACACATAGCCAGAGGGCCCTCAGGACAGACTGGCCTCCTCTTCCTCCCCTTTTAAGGGCCTGCCGCTCCCCGTTGCCCGCAGGGTAGTGTCCAGCTCCTCGGCCAGGCCCATCAAGACCCCCAGGCCCAGCTGCCCTGCCTTTCTTCATTCTTGTGCCCACAAGGGTCTCCATGGGAGTTTCACCTCCAGACCTTTGTCTTCTTCCCCCCGTGGCCTCCCCAGCTCGTAGAGCCCAAAGTGGTCATTTCCCAGAAGCACCCCAAGTCACAAAAGTCTGAAGCTCGAAAGACCCTGACGACTCTGAGGGCCGCTTCCTGTGGTCGCCTCACGTTGCCGGCAAGGCCTGAAGGGCAGAGCCTGACCAAGGTCACGGAAGACTTGACCACAGGAGAACTCCTCCTGGAACAGAGGACTCAGGGTTCAGGGTCTACAGGACTGTTCTACCGCCCACTGCCATCCTTCAGCCATGGGGGAGTCCCCGCGGGGCAGGAGCCCTGCCCTCGTCTCAGCATTTTCCAGCACTTAGCGCTGAGCTGGGCGCACAGAGCACAGACAGCCACGCCAACCAGTCCCGGGAACTCTTCCCTGGACGACAGGGCAGTGTTTCTCCTTCCCCCACCACCAACACCAGCCTCAGCCCTGCCCACCCTCCACTCCCAGACCCTCACCCGCCGGTGCCTGAGGTTGGCTTCCTTGGTCCAGCCTCCAGGTGAGAGAACTCTTTCTACGGGGAGTGCTGGCCAGGCCAGACCGGGTGGAACAGGGCAGGGCGGACACTTGAGCAGGTAGGCGGGCCAGCCATGCTCGCTCAGGAGTGGAAAACACCACTGGGCCCACAGCAGCAGGCCTGGCCCTGCCCAGCCCCCCAAGTTACTCATTGACTTTGGAAAGCTGGGGGCTGTTCAGCATCCATGACCGCCGGCCCCGGGGGGGGGGGAGATTATCGACCTGGCGCCTCTCCCACCCCTACACGGCCCAGTGGGTACTTCTCAGCCCTCTGGGTTTGGACCTGACTATTTCTTCCGTGGCTCCAGACTCGCTCCCACTTCTCCCCCCTGTGCACCAGCATCTGCAGCTCTGCCTTGGCCCACTCTGTTCCTTTCGTCTGGAATGCCCTTCCCACCCCTTCATCTGTCTGCTAAGCACTTGCTCCGGCTTCAGTACTCAGCTCCAATATTCCCCTCTCCTGGGAACTCTTCCCTGGACTCCCAGGCTTGTTCAGCGTTCTCCTGTGGGAATATCTGGCCCCCACCCACGCCCCCATGACGAGTGCTATCTCTATCAACACAGAGAGGACACCAGGTTGTCATTGGCTGTCTCTTCCATCAGACTGGGAAGCCCTCCAGAGCAAGAATCAGGGACCCAGTAATGATCTGGCCCTTGCCCGGCCCTGGCAGCTCCCAGGTGGCTTGTGGAACTAAGATAAGGAGCTAGAGGTGGCACGTGCAGGATGGGGGAGCAGTGCATTACCTGAACTGGATACTTAGGGCTCCACACCACCCACCAGTGGGGCCAGGGGGTGGGGTGGGGGGACAGCAGCCTGTGACATCCCCTGAGCCTCCCTAAGTGCTCACACTAGCCCCTGGACACCGACAGGGCTGGGAAAATGTACTGTCTTGTGCCTCTGAGAAGGAGAGAAAAGACTGAGCCAGCTCAGGTGACCTTGAGGGAATTGCAGGGCTGACCAGGGGCCCTGCCCCCAATGAGGGGGCAAATGGGACCCAATGAAACTTAAAAGCTTTTGCAAAGCAAAGGAAACTATAAATGAGATGAAAAGACAACCCTCAGAATGGGAGAAAATATTTGCAAGAGAATAAACAAAGGATTACTCTCCAAAATATATAAACAGCTCATGCAGCTCAATATTAAAAAAACAAACAACCCAATCAAAAAACGGGCAGAAGACCTAAATAGACATTTGTCCAAAGAAGACATACAGATGGCCAAGAGGCACATGAAAAGATGCTCAATATCACTAATTATTAGAGAAATGCAAATCAAAACTACAATGAGGTATCACCTCACACCGGTTAGAATGGGCATCATCAGAAAATCTACAAACAGCAAATGCTGGAGAGGGTGTGGAGAAAAGGGAACCCTCTTGCACTGTTGGTGGGAATGTAAATTGATACAGCCACTATGGAGAACAGTATGGAGGTTCCTTAAAAAACTAAAAATAGAATTACCATATGACCCAGCAATCCCACTGCTGGGCATAAACCCAGAGAAAACCATAATTCAAAAAAACACATGTACCCCAATGTTCATTGCAGCACTATTTACAATAGCCAGGTCATGGAAACAACCTAAATGCCCATCGACAGACGAACGGATAAAGAAGATGTGGTACATAGATACAATGGAATATTACTCAGCCATAAAAAGGAACAAAACTGGGTCATTTGTAGAGATGTGGATGGATCTAGAGACTGTCATACAGAGTGAAGTAAGTCAGAAAGAGAAAAACAAATACATATATTAACGCATATATATGGAATCTAGAAAAATGGTACAGATGAACCCGTTTGCAAGGCAGAAATAGAGACCCAGATGTAGAGAACAAATGTATGGACACCAATGGGGGAAGCAGGGGTGGGGAAGGTGTTGGGATGAATTGGGAGATTGGGATTGACATATATACACTAATATGTATAAAAATAGATAACTAATAAGAAACTGCTGTATTAAAATAAAAATAAATTTAAAAAAAAATGTATGGACCCTGGCCTGGAACCGTCTCAGAAACTGTCCCCAGCCTTGCCCCAGGCTGCTTCTGGTCTCCCAAGGTAGGCAGACATATACCAGTCCCCACTAAGCCACTTCAGCCCGTGTGGCCTCGGGCAAGTGCTTCTGTCCCCTGTCTGCCATTGCTGAATGGGGATGCTCCCTCCTGAAATGATGCGGGCAAACTCCTAGCAGGCACCTATGCCCAGAAGGCTCCTCTTCCCAGGTGTGGGTGGTGGGGAGATGCACACCTCCATTATGCGCAAATGCAAGGACTCTCCTTCCAGGAAAGGAGGGCTCCAGGGACCTGCTCCCACATTAGCCAATGCGGAGCGTGGGATGCTCTGGCCTGGCCACGCACAGCGGGGAGAACAGTGAACCCTCCCTGTCCTCCGCCCCCCACTCCCTTCCTAGTAGGCCAACCTCAGCCGGGAGGTGGGGAGACATGTGGACTCAAGTCCGCCTGAGTGCGCCTTGCTCATCCCAGCCTTAACAAACCAGCGGCCTCCTTCTCCAGCCAGGGAGTCTCAGAAGCCTTCCACAGCCACTCCACCTCAGCAGATTCCCAGTCCCTCAGTGGGGAGCAGGGCAGAGACACCCGCCCAGGGGCCGGACCCAGGGTTCTTGTTTGGCCATGACACCTGGGGCAGGACGTGGTCCCTTGGGCAGCCTCCATTTCCCTGACATACAGTGGGGTAACTGAGCCTTTTATCAGCTAGGCAATGCCAGGCTCCAGCTCAGAAGAATCTGGATAACGGGCTGGGTGGGATTCATGTCTCTTCCTGCTGCTTAGACTCCCCAACCAGGTCCCCACCCACCCCTGCCCCTCTGACCCAGCTGGCTATATCTGGGCCCAAACATTAGAATAGTCAAGGCCACACACTAGGGTGGGGCGGCTTCAGGAACCAGCCTCGTATGTTCCTCAACTTCAGGAACGCTTCCTGCTCCTGCAGCCCCCCAATCAAAGGAAACACAGAGTCAACAGCCCTGACCTATCAGGAAATAGTCTTTATTACAAAAATCTGCATGTAAACAAATAGCCAGGGCACTGAACAGCCTCCCTCCAGGGCATGCACACCACGGGTGCAGAGAAAGGCAGAGTCCTCTCCCCACTCACAGGCCTGCTCCACAGGCTGGGCTCAGGCTGCTGCGTGGGATGCACATGGGCCTGCACAGGCATCTCTGTGGGCGCAGCCCTTGACGGCCACTGGGAGCCACCTGCTTGGGCCGCACTGTCTCTCTGTCCACGACCATGAGGTGGGGGATACCCAGAGTCTGAGCCAGCCCTGGGGTACCTTGGGCAGTTGGCTGGGCCAGCCCACCAATCTGCCCATCTGTCTGCACAATACAGTGAGTGCCCCAGGACCTAGAGCACGGAGAGGTCGTGGCAGGACTTGGACTTGGCACGCAAGGCCATCTTGCGGCTGTTTCGAGCGACAATGCGGCCCAGGAAGCGCTTCGCCTTCTTGCCAAGGCTCTCTCGCCGCCGAGTACCCGCTTGCCGACGTGCGTTGGCCTCTTTGCTGTCCCTGCGCAGGCGTATCTGGCGCACGACACCCTCAAACAGCGCCTGGACATTGTGGTGCAGCGCAGCCGACGTCTCAATAAACTTGCAGTCAAAGACCACAGCACAGGCCCGGCCCTCTGGTGTGGGTGGGGACAGGCACAAGTCAATAAACAAAGGGTGGGGCGGGGGGTGAGCAGCCCACTCAAACCCTGGCCACCCCATGGCACTACCACATCCCTGGGTCTTCCCCAGAAACACAACGACACCAGCTCCTGTACAGAGGGGCCCAGGCATCACTGGGTCACCCAATTGGCAGAGCGTGCCCACGTTTAAGGAGCTCACAGAGGCCCACAAAAGGAGACCCATTTATGAAATAATTTGAAGTTTGATATTTAAATGGAAGTGCTGTAGTAGTCAACAAAATGCAAACTTTGCTGAACAGCTTAGTGTGTTATGGCTTGATGTTATATCATGATGAATGATGGGCAGAATGGGGGGACATCACCGAGGCACGGTTGGTTCCTCTGCGGGGCTCAGGTCTGGGGGCCACAGAGGATGATGCTGAGTCCAAGAGGGGGGTGCTCCCCAAGGGCAAGGCTACGCTGAGACTGGCCCTGGCCTGGAATCCAGGCTCTGGACTCCTGGCCTGATTCCCTGCACTCTCTTCACCCCTCATATGCCAGGCCAGGGACAAAGAAGACAGAAAAGGAGGGCTCTGAGGTGGCCCAGCTCAGCGTCCAGCAACCTTCACCTCCCCTAGCTCATTTGGTCCTTTCCCCAGCACTCAGGTCTTTGGGAGTCCTGTGGGAGGGCAGAAGCTCTCCCCCATCTTCCTGAGTTTTCTTCCTAAACATTTTTAGCCACTGATGATCCCCAGGGACTCGAGCTGAGTCAAGACTGAGTGCACCACAGCCCAGCCAGGATCTCCCTCCCTTTCTGACCCACTCCCTGCTCACCATCCAAGGAGACCTCACGAGAGCGCACCAGGTCGCTCTTGTTGCCCACTAGGATGATGGGCACGTCGTCTGTCTGCCGCGCCCTCCGCAGCTGGACCCGAAGCTCTGAGGCCTTCTCAAAGCTGTCCTTGTCCGTCACTGAATACACGATGACGTATGCATCTCCCATGGCCATGCAGTGGCCAGGTAGCCAGCGGCCCCCATCCTAGGGAACACAGACACATATTTACCCAATAGTCCTCACGCCCCAGCTACAAGGCTGTCACTCCCAGCAGGTCCCTACCCCCAGCTCACCCCTCCCACCCTGTCCTGGTCTCAGCCTGCATCTTACCTGCTCCCAAATGTCATAGACCATGAGCGCTGCCTCTTCTCCATCCACCATGATGGAGCGATCATACGTGTGCCCTAGGTAGGAGACCAGTAGTCAGGTTACCTGCTGGCTGCCAAGAGCCCCCTCCTCCAATACACCAGGTTTCCTGTTCTGGCCACACCCTTCAACTCCTCCCCAGAGCCCTCCTAACCTTCTCCTCCACTGATGGCTGCTGTGTAGCAACAGAAGTGACAGGGCTTAGAAATGGGGGGTTGGAGGGCACGGTGTGCCTGGCCCCCACCTAGGCACCCCTTCCCCAAGCTAGCAATGTCCTGGGTAGCCACTCCTGTGCTCCCTGCCCTCCTGTAGCCTGAGACCCAGGGTGGTTCTGACCACAGTGGCCTGAGTTAGAACAGACATCCCCTGGGGACCTTGGTTACCTAGGACTCCTCTCCTAGAAACTCCCTCTGGCTGGGTTCTTGCCCGTCCTGGCAGGGAGGGATATCCTGTCCCCAGACTACAGAGTAATTAATCGTATGCCCTTCTACTCTAAGCACTTCTTTCCCTACTAAGGGCTGGGGTACCTTCTCCCTTAGTTTCCCCATCTGTGAAAGGCGTAGGTAGAGGCAGATTCTCAAAGTGTCTTCAGAATCCCGCTGTTACCTGCTGCTTTTAATCCTGGTCCCCAGTCCTGTAGCTCCCAGTCCTAACCCTGTGCTCGCCCCTCCCTTGAACAGTCCCTCCCAGCCCCTCACCTGCGGCCTCTGCTTCAGGCCCGTCCTCTATACCACCGAAGATGCGCGCCAGAGCACTCTTGCCGACGCCAGGCGCCCCCAGCAGCAGCACCTTGTAAATGCTCTCGTCTGAATCGCTGCCTCCTGAGCTGAGCGAGTCGGAGGAGCCCTCGGGCCAGTCCAGCCTCGGACCCTGGGCCCCAGTCCCAGCCTCGGCCGTTGTCAGAGCTCCCGGAGCCAGCGCCGCCTGCAGGTCGCGCTCGTCCACAGGCATGCTCCGGCGGTGCAGCGGGGGCGCCGGGCCCCAGGGTGTGCTGCCCCGACGGCGCTCGCGCTCCCGGCCCCCACCGCGGCTCCCGCCCGCTCCGCTGCCGCCGCCGTTCAGAGTCATCGCGTCGGACGCCGTCTGGGGAACGGGAATCCAGATGGCCGCGTGAGCCGCGGTGGAGATGGAGTGGGAAGCTGGACCCGGGACGCGCCTGCCCGACCACGGGTCAAGAAAGATGCTCGGGGCCCAGGACATGCCGCAGAAGGTCCTTGCGCCCTGACTTGTGACCCATCCTCCTGACTCGTTCATCCTAGACGGTGAGACCACCCCCACCCTGCTCTGCCAGGACACTCACCCAGTCACACACGGACGCGGTCAGGACTAGGTAAGTCCCGGGCTCGGATACAATCCACTCGCAGACCCAGGCTCGGACACTCGACGCTGTCGCAGCCGCTGCCTTCTCGGTCCGCACTGGGTCCGGGCTCCAGAGCCGCCTATTTAAGCCTCTGCCCGCCCCCGCCGCCACCCCCGCGCTCGCCCAGGACTGCGCTGTCCGGGGGCTGACGTGTCCGTCCCCCTCTCCCGAGGGGGATTCCCCGCCCTCCTCCTAGAACCTCACACCCACCCAGCCCCCGCTTCACCCGCCAGGGCGGGGCAGGGGCAGACTCCGCAGACAACAGCCCGGTCTGAGAGAGAGAGAGAGAGAGAGAGAGAGAGAGAGAGGGAGAGAGAGAGAGAGAGAGAGAGAGAGTGTGTGTGTGTGTGTGTGTGTGTGTGTGTGTGTGTGTGTGTGTGTGTGGCGGCGGGGGGGGGCGGGGGGGAGAGGGGGGCAGGTAAGGAGGGAAAAGGGAGAAGGAAAGGGAGCACGTGAATGGTGCGGAGGAGGGCGATGGAGGTGGAGGGTGCCACCACGGGTGGGGGCCAGGGGGAAAGCCCCGACCAGCCAAGTGCGCCAAGTCCCCACTAGGGCAGAATTGAGGTCTGGCCCTTTAAAAGTGATTTCTCCTTTCCCTCTCTCCCAGTCCTGGCCTGTCGCCCAAGCAAGCAGACCAGTTACAGGTCGGACAGACTTCACCCTTCACTGCCCATGTCACCCATTCCCCACCCGCTGGTATTTAGGGGCCCTAAATCCAGGCTTCTAGCCTCAGCACCAGGTCCTTCCCCACTCGCATCCCTGCCCTTGGCAGTTGAAGATTCCACCTGATGAGCCTGCCCTTCAGGATGAGGGTTAGTGACACCTGAGCCCCTGGGGGCCCTTGGAGAGCTGGGAGAGGGGGCAAGGAAGGGAGGCCCGCTGGCAGTGTGGTGCAGGTAGAGGGACAGCTTGAACCTTGGGGAGGGAATACAGGCCCAGAGAAGGAAAAGGATGAAGTCAGCACCACCTCCCCCTCAGCGCCCTCCAGGCAGCTGCCTGTAACTCTGCTAAAAATACCTGGCCCTGGTCATTCTGCTCCTGGCCTGGAGGTTGCCCAAAGTTGGGGAAATCCTGGCAGACAGGTGTCAGATGCCAGCAGGAGCAGATAGGGGTGAGACTAGACCAGAGTCGGGTCCAGCTCCAGCCACTCTAAGAGTCTGCAATGTCTCCTTCCTTCCCTTTAGTCTCAGACTGCGCCTGCAGTTCAGGGCACACACAGGGCCTGGAGGTTCAGACTCCCATTCAGAAGGGGCATAGTTGTAGAGTAGGGATGGGGTCAGCGGGGTGGGGCATAGTTGTAGAGTAGGGATGGGGTCAGCGGGGTGGGGCATAGTTGTAGATTAGGGATGGGGTCAGCGGGGTGGGGGTTTAGCCACCACTTGGTGCTACCACTACCCAGAGATCAGCCCCTCCTCAACCCAGGGAGGGTGCTGGGGCACAGAGGGGAGGAGATGTAATGGGGAGGCTTGGGCTCTAGTCCTGAATCTGCCTCCAGGCTCCTGGGTCTTGCCTCCCTCCCAGCCTCAGGGTGGCCAGCTGTAAACTGCCTTACTCATGTTTGGGGTGTGTGGAGACTGGGAACAGGCACGCTGTGAGGTTCTTTGTGACAGGGACTTGCTATTAGAGTGACGTATGATTGTGACGAGTGTGGTGGGGGTGGGGGGCACCCATTCAGGGCTCAGGTGACATCACGGAGGGATGGATCCTAGTGGGCTGCTGTAGGTTGTCATGGAGACCTGGGTCAGGTCTGTCTGCTGCATCAGTTTCCTTGGCAACATCTGAGAGGGCCTTGGAATGAGGAGGGCCTGGTTAAGAGGGTTCATGCAGGCCCCTCTGGTACTTGAGGTCCTCAAAGTTAGACAAGGCCTGGACTGAGGGGTGATCTATCTATTTGTGTTCTTCACATGGCCTGGGGGGTCTTGGAGGCCTGGGCAATCCCATGTTGGCTCTAGCTTCCTGGACGAGATCCAGAGGGAAGAGGGAGTCATGGGTTAAGCCTTCTGTCAAAGAACGAAAGTCTTGGGACTTCCCTGGCAGTCCAGTGGTTAAGACCTTGCGCTTCCTGTGCAGGGGGCACGGGTTCGATCCCCAGTTGGGGAACTAAGATCCCACATGCCGTGTGGCACGGCCAAAAAATTAAAAAACAACAAAGCAAAACAAAAGGAACAAAAGTCTTAAGAGCCAGCAAACTACTTCCCATCAGGAACGCTGCTGGGCTGCTTATGGCCCCTCCTAACCACCTTACACATGACCTTGCTGCTGACAAGAGCCCCTGGATGTCCAACAGAGGGTGGGTGTGGGGGGTAGCTGTGGTCCTTCCAAGCAGGGAGCCATGCAAGGAATTAGGGCTGGGTTTCCCCTCTGATAATCTAAGCTCTTGACCTCAGCAATGTTTCCTCATTGCCAAGGGAACTGCATCCACATTGGGCCACTCAGGCCCCAAGCATTCTGCAACAGGCCAGACCCATCACAAGCATCGGTATGGCCAGGGGCCCGGGGAACCATACCAGGACATGACCTTGAAACACCCCCATTCCCACCTCCTGGTCCTCTCAGTTCTCTGGGCTGAGCTTGGCTGCCCAGAAGGAGCAAACTGAGGCTTGAATACCCCTAGGATAGCCCAGCCTCCAAATCCCGGCTCTGCACCTCACTAGCTGTTTCACCTCTGCCCATTTAGCTTGGCCGAGCCTCAGTTCCCGCTTGTGTAGAACAGGGATAATGTCTTCATGGGGGTTGTTATAAGATATAAATAACAGAAAATGCAGAGGTAAGGTGGTTGGCACATGTCTGGCCTATAGTAATATCTCAATATGAACACTTCTATTATCACCCTTAGTTGGACAGGACAGGTTGAGTGAATCCCTGGGCCCTCTCCTGCTTCTTCTTTCCTGCTTCTGCTCCATTCTCTCCAGAATGGTGGTCTGCCCAGGAGAGGGGCAGATGCAGATACCTCTCCCCTCTCCCCCATACCCACCTTTTCTCTGTGGGACCCCATGCCCTTCCCCTTCCCTCGGGTAGCAAAATGCTGCAAAGGCAACTTGGCTGGATTTCAATATTCCCGGCCCTCCTTACACCACAGCTCCCATGCCCCAGTTCTTCTGTTCTAAGTCTCAATTCATTCATTCCACTGACCTGTACTAAATACCTACTACTGTGTGCCAGGCCCTTGTGCTTTGGGAATGATGATGAGCAAAAATGGACATAGCTGGGCCTGTTCGTACATGTCATCTAATCTCTGGGTCCGTCTCACTCAGCTATGATTTGTTGTTCCCATTTTGTAGACATGGTAACCGAGGCCTGAGAAGTCACAGGCCAGAAACAGCACAGCCACACACCCCTGGTGGAGGGCTTCAGGGACCTAAAACTTCACCCCACCCCTCCCACCCCCATGTTCTCAGACAGCAGCTGGGATTCCAGAAAGTTCCCCGGGCACTAGCCCAGGATTCACAAACGGTGTCCCTGCAGGCAGCCGTGGGCCACGCACAGATGAGTCAAGACTGACAAGGGGACAATCTGATATGCCAGCTGGATACGAGCAGCTTGATGACCCTCGTCCACCGTGGCCTGGCTGCCAGGAGAGCCAGCTGAATGACTCAGTGGCACCTGCCTCCCCCGTGACCTCCCACCCCCAGGTGAACACAGACACCACAGACACCTAGACACAGCGGGCTGTCAGTGCAGAAGTACACACGTCGTAAAGCCTACAGCTGGCTATTGGTGGTTGGGGAGGCTCCCTGGGGCCTGCGGGGCCCTGGGGGGCCTCCTGCCTCTCTGGAGCACTGAGCTTCTTCATCTGTGGAAGTGGGAGGTACTCTGCCTGGAAGATCACCTGAAATGGTCCCAGATCCATTTTAAATCTCCAGAGCAGTCGTAAGCTATTGTGTCTCCCCACATGACACATGAAGAAACTGGGTGACATGGGCCGATGGCTTCACCCCTCTGAGCAGCCAGATCTCGGTCACTAGGTGGCGAAGCTACTCCCGCCTGCAAGTGGGGGTTGGAGGTGGGCGTAGGCCCCTCCAGCTAGGCAACAGCACCCCCTGCCAGCTGAGCAGTACCTGCTGACCAGCTGAGGTTCCTCTACTCCCTAACTGGAGGTCTTGGGGAGTCAGTTACTTATTCTAGATTCTTCTTTCCTCATCTGCAAAACAGAGATGATAAAGAACAGCAACTGCCGCACAGGGCTGGCCTGAGGACTGACGGACTAGATAGTACATATAAAACCTTCGGCCAATGCCCACTCTCAGGACAGGTCCAATGTCGTCAGAAGGCCCCCAAGAACAGATTTGCCAAGCGGCCAGGGTCCCTGCTGAGGCCTCTGCCCACCAGGTGGGCAAGTCTTCTTAATATCCGCATTTTTCCTCGGAGAAGGAAATGCAGGCAGGGGATTGTGACACTAGGACTCCTGACTGGCTGATCCAAGGTCTAAGCCCCACGTCTATCCTGGTGACCAGCTGTGCTCGGCGAGGCAGAGGCCCCAGACCTGAGCACCTGGGGTGCCACACGTTTCCCAGGCTGCTGGTGGAGACAGTGCTTCCGATGGCTTTCAGCAGAGAGATCTGCTGGCACTGCCCTGACCAGGGGACCAAACTGATCATCACCAACAGTGGGGACAAGCTGGTATCTCACAGCTACTGGTGGATGCTAAGGATACATACACACTCCTGGGCAAGGTTCTCACTAGTCAACTCAAACCTGAACTCAACCAACTTCTAGTTTATAGGAAACACAGCAGACAAAACAACAAATCAGACTGTGGGACTTCTCCAGGACAACTCACTTGGGCTTTTCAAAATAGTCAGTGTCAAGATTAAAAGGTAGGGAGGCAGGGAGACAGTTCTAGAAGAGGCTAAAGAGAGATGACAACCAAATGCAATACACGAAACTTGACTGGAGCCTGACTTAAAAAACAACTATGAATGACGTTTTGGGAGAAATTCATACATGCCTGGATATTAGATATTAGTGTCAGAGAATTGTTCATTTAGGGGCCAAATAACAGTACTGTGGTTACAGGCTTATTCTTAGGAGACACAGGATGAAGTACCGAGAAGTGAAGGGTCATGTGTCTGCAGCTTACTTTCAAGTATATTTATATTCTACACACACATAAATAGAACCAAAGTTGCAACATGTTAACAACTGTTAAATCTAGGTGGTGGGTATACAAAAGTGTTCACTACAATATTCTTTCAATTTTTTGGCATACTTGCAACTTTTCCTAATCAAACCCTTGGGAGAAATTTAAAAAATGAACCAAACCTCATCGACCCAGCCTGTATAGGCACTCACTACCACCCCTACCCCAAACCCGGAGTGACCCCCACTGAGATGAAAGACTCTCAGGCATGCTGGGAAATGAATATAAATTAAGGGTTTATTACAAAATGCAAAATGTTAGTTTCTTATTGTCAGTGGTTCAAGAAAACAAGGCCATGAGCCCTGCGTGGGGCTGGGAGCAAAAATTCAGGCTCAGGAGCGGGCTGATAGGCACTGGTTCACAACCTCCAGCAGGTGGGTGTTCTCTAGGGCGGCTGCCACCCGCTCTTTATCCGCAAGCTGCTTGTTCACTGGGTGGAAAGAAGAGAGTGGTGAAATATATTTATACCCCCACCAACAAAGCCCTCCTGTCGCCGCCTTCCCAGGATCCCAAACCTTGGTCAGGCTACCCCAACCACCTGAGCCCACACCTACCCTACCTTCTTGTGACCCCTTCCCACCTGGCCACTCATGTCTGCTTCCTATACTATAAAGCCTGACAACCCTGGTCCTGTGTACTTAGGAGAGGGAGAGGGCAGGAGTGGGAGAACATGGTAAACACAGGACACTCAAGTCAGGCCAGCTTAGGTCTAGGCTGCCACCTCCACTGGGGAGTCACCCACCTACTGCCAAACCCCCAACCGTCCCCCTAATCTTGCCCTACAGACCACCATGGCAAGCGGGGAGCCTCCGGGCTAATGCCTCAACACCAGCCCATACTTACCTGCATGCTCCGAGGCATGGGTCCCTGGTGTAATGTGCACGTCCAGCTGGGAGGGAGATAGGTGGGGCCTGAGCACTCACACACCTGGCTACCCCCTTTTCCCCTCTCCCCACTCACCACCTCCATTTGATCCTTCTTCCTAATCATGCCTCTGGACTCCGGCCCTTCCATTACACCCCAAACCCACTCACAGCCATTCCATCTCTACCCAAAGGACTGGTTAATTGCTGCTGACTTAAAGGCCCACCTGCGCCCCATCCCTGCTCCAAACTTATCTACAGCTCCCTACTGCCCTTCCTGCCACACTCCTCACTACTTTTCTGCACTTTCCAGCTTGGGTCTTTAGTCTTGTCCCATCCAACTGGAAAGCCTCCTCCCAGTTTCATCTCTGCTAGCTGGGATCCTTCCAGATCTCACTCGGATGTTCAAGTTCATGCTCTCCATGTCCTCCTCAGTAGCAGACATTCATGCCTGCCCCACCCCCAGGGCTCAGTTCCACCTTACCTTGAAACGCTGGGGAAGGGATCGCAGAAGCTTGACTTTGATGGACAGGCCAATAAGTGTGGCCATACTGCAGTGCGGAATGGTGGGTGTGAAGGCCACGGCCACTGTGCTTTCGGGGTCGCTCACCTGGTTGGAGAGGTGGGATGTTAGGAGTCATGGCCCGTCCAGCCCATTGACCCTCTTCTTAGTTTGTTGCTTCAGGTAAGTCATCTAATCAGTATGCGTCTCAGTCTCCTCATCCATAAAATGGGCACACACACACACACACACACACACACACACACACACACACACACACACCGTTCCAAAGATCCCCTGAGGAGTCCGTGAGCTGAGAGAACGCCAGGCCCCTGGTGCACAGCTGAGCCCTTCTGACTCTCCCGAGCAAGTCGCTCCCCTGGACGCTGCGAATGACTCACCTGAACCCGGACTTGCTCTACTACGTTCAATTCTTCCAGCGTCAGTGGATGCTCCGGGTCATTGATGGAGCGAATCAGATGTGGCAAGTGAAGGAAAGGGGACTCTGCGCCTCTGCCCACTCAGAACCCCCCTCCGGGACTGCCCGTCCCTACTACAGCTCCACCGACTACTGGACATCACTTCATCCCACCACCTCCCAGGCCCCCGCGAACCCGCCCGCGCCCGGCAGCGGCGGATATCGAAGATCTCGCGCGCGTCGATGCTGTCTGGAACCTGCTCGTCCTCCTCGCCCGCGGTCACTGGCCGCTCCCCAGAGCGCTCGTAGATGAGGGGGTTCGCGTTCTCGAGGAGGCCGCCCCCCATCCCGCCGCCGCCCACCATCACGGAACTGCTGCCGGCAACTGCAGGCGGGCGCTTCCGCTCCTACGGTGCATTTCCGGGGAACGGGAAGGGGGCGTGGCGTGGCGTGGCGACGGGGTAACGCGAGGGACACCCGGCCCTGCTGGTGTGCCGCCTGCGGTTTGGGTGGGGCGGCTGCCTCAGCGCGCTCTCTACGCGGATCCGAGAAAATGCCGAGCGCTCCAACAAAGACACAGAGAAGGGACCACGGTGTGCGAACCGGGAGGGTGCCTGGCGGCGCAGGCCAAGGCTGGGGCACTATAGACCCGTCTTGAGATTGAGCCAGGCGTACCGTCAGGCATCACTTCCTCCGAGAGGCCTGCCCCTTAGGCTGGGCGGGCGCCCAGAGTTGCCTCTGTCCTGGCACGGTTCACTGCGTTTCCGAACTTCCCAGTGACGCACCTGCAGGCCCCGCTGCACCTTGGGCCTGGGAGTGCTCTCCCGGTTCCCAGCGTGCGGCCCTAAAGACGTTCTTCAAATGTTTGTCCAATGGATAAAGAACCGTGACCTCGATTTTGACGGGAGGTGGGGACAGGGAAAGACACGGGGTGGGGTTGAGAGTGTCCTTAAGATGAGTGCCACAGTCAGGTGTGCATTTCAGAAGGCCGGCCTTTGCCGAGTAGGGAGGAGGGCCCACAGAGACCCTCAGACCAGGGACAATTGGGGAATGAAGGCGGACCCAGGAAATCGATCCCCGAAAGCAAGGAGGAGTTTTTGGAATGAAGGGCCGTCAGACTTCCCTGCCTTTACTCGGGCGGTTCCTTTCACTCTGAACGAAGGTCGTTTTTATTTATCTGTCTGTGGGAATCCTGATCGTGCACCTCGTCAAGGAAGCTCTCCTGGTTTCCCCAATCACAGATTATTGCTCCCTCTCTCTCCCCCTCGGAACACACTTGTCGGGCCTGTGACTATAAGGACAGTGAACGCAGGTTTGTGGAGAGGGTTCTTGGTATTGCGGAGGGGCTGCAGAAGCCTCAAGGTCCCTGCGGAGGAGGCCCAAGAGGACAGAGGGGAAGCGGCTGTGCTAGCCCCTACCTGCCCCTGGCCTTTACCCGTTCTGTCCTGCTTTCCTGCCAAACCCGTCTTTCCCCGCCTACTCCCTTCCCAGTACAAAGTCCAGGCCTGGGCGAGACACTCAATCGTCGACGGCTGGATGCGTCCCTGCGCAGCCTCCTGGTGAAAAGCAGCATGTCCGTCGGTAGTGCAAAAAAGACCTGTGAGCCCACGATGCAGCTGGACCGATTTCGCAAGCGGCTGAGAGCCGTGGCCTTCGGGGTCCTGCTTCTCCTTGTTCCGGGCCAGGGTGAGGCTCCGACGCGGGGCGGCAGGTACCGGGGTAGGATTTGCCAAATTCTGCAGAGGCAGGACCTGAGGCTGCGGAAGGAAAGGCGTCCGGGAGGTGGGAGCCGGTGGAGAGTTCCAGCACCAGAACCGTGTGAGGGATACGACGCCATCTCTGCGCCCCCTGAGGCGCAGAGAGAGTTTGGGCTGCCCCAAGTCGCACTACCCCAAGGCGCAAGCAGGCCCTAGTGGCTCTGAGCATCGCCGGGGCTGGGGAGTTATTTGGGACATTTCTCTGCGAGTGTTTGTGGTGGAGCTGGTGCTGACGGGGGTAATAACAACAATAATTATACCTTCCCGCCACCATTTGGCTCTGCCCTTGGCCAGAGGGGTGTCCTGACACCCACTGAGCCCCTCTCCACAGGAGCCCTGGGCAAGGTTACTGGCTAAGCCTACAGAAGCCCCCATCCCCCAGCCACCACATCCTACTATCAGACAGACTTAAACGTGCTTCTCTTCACCCCATGCACCCACCCCGAATGAGGGCAGGTCTTGACCTCCAGGGCAAAGGTGATCTCTCTTTGTGCCAGCCCTTACTGGTAGCCTTTATAGCTTAGACTATGTGGGCACGGCACCTGGGCACAGCTCCAGCTCCTGTGTCCCCTCTTTTAAAAAAAAAAAATTATTTATTTGGCTGCGCCGGGTCTTAGTTGCAGCATGCTGGATCTTCATTGCCGCGTGCAGGATCTTCCTTGCAGCATGCGGGATCTTTAGTTGCAGCACATGGGATCTTTTAGTTGCAGCATGTGGGATCTAGTTCCCTGACCAGGGATCGAACCCACACCACCCCCACCACCCCCGCCTTGGGAGTGTGGAGTCTTAACCACTTGGCCACTAGGGAAGTCCCCTGCGCTCCTCTTGAAGGGCGTGATCCTCTAATCCAAACGGGCTCTGCCTGTGGAACCTGATTATCCTCTCCCTTCCCAGTCGAATCTGCCTGGGTAGTGTCCACACTCAGGACTACCCCGAGGCCCAACCCATCGTGCTTCTGCCCTTACCCCTTGCTCACCAGGCTCTAAGAGGTCACTGGAACCTTGCAGCGCCACGATCTGCGAGGCCTCGCTGATGCCTCTTTCTAAAAATGTTGCTATGTTGGATGGGACCCACTTTCAGAAAAGAAGAACTGGCAAGCACAGATGATGGGTCTGACCCTCTCCTTTCCCACCCAGTCCTGGCTTACAGGCAGGGACCATCTAGGTCCCCAGGGCCTTCCACACACTAACCAGGAGTTTACCCAAGAATGGATGTGTGCATGCATCCTTGGTTTTCACCCAAATGGTCACACATTGCCTCCCATTTTGGTCCCTGGCTTTTCCACTTCCTGACACACGCAGTGACCTCTCCACATGCCCACATGGTAGAACTTATTCATAGTGTTTAATGAAAGGGCTTCTCTTCAAGGAGGAAGCATCCTTGGTGTAACTAGCCTCTGCTCAGGAACATTTTAGCAGGTTTTGTCTTTTGCTATAACAAACATCAAGCATTAAAGGTCGGTGGAGGCAGTGAATTACATGGGCAGACGTTACATCCCACAAAGGACTTATGTAGACAGCGTGTTCCTCGGGAGAAGGATGAGTCTTCTGACTTGGAAAGGCATTGTTCAGTTGCCCTCTGTGGAGCATGTGAATAGCTGCTAACTCCGGCCTCACCCACACCAGGTGTCGTCAGGTGCATTCATCCACGTTAATCTAATGGGTGTAGGGTAATATAGTTCCATAAGGATTTTTTTTTTGTTTTCTTTCTTTTTTTTTACTTTTTATTATGAAACCAGGCTCAAATCTGCCAAATTCTGCAGAAGCAGAGCCTGAGCCTGCAGGAGGAGAGGTGCCAGGGAGGTGGGAGCCAGTGGAGATAACACCAGGGGAATTGGGAGACTGACTGGATACCTCCCTGCGCCCTGAGGCACAGAGAGGGTCAGGACTGCCCGAGGTCATACAGCACTGCAGGGCTCCTCATCTGAGGTAGCAAGAATAATATAACAAACTCAGTGTACCATGATCTACCTTTAACAGTTATCAAGATCTGGGCAACTTAGTTTTGTCTGGATTATCACCTCTCCTTTGCACCATTATTTGAAGCAAATCTCAGACATCATATCACCTGTAATTTTTTTTTTTTTTTTGCAGTACGCGGGCCTCTCACTGTTGTGGCCTCTCCCATTGCGGAGCACAGGCTCCGGACCGCAGGCTCAGCGGCCATGGCTTATGGGCCCAGCCACTCTGCGGCATGTGGGATCTTCCCGGACCGGGGCATAAACCCATGTCCCCTGCATCGGCAGGCGGACTCTCAACCACTGCGCCACCAGGGAAGCCCCTCACCTGTAATTTTTTTTATCATGTCCTACTAAAAGAAGAAATATATGTTTCTCATAATTTCTTAATGTAATCAAACATCTAGTCAAATATTCTTATTTCATATTATCTCATGATATTTATGACTTTTTTAAAACCATGATTTAAACAAGGTTCTTACTTTAAACATTAGTAGATGTGCTTTTTTTAATAACAGATTTGAGATATAATTCACATGGCATAACTTTTACCCATTTAAAGTGGTTTTTAGTATATTCACAGAGTTTACCACATCAATTCCCCTTTCCCCAACATTTCTGTCTCTATGAATACACCAATTCTGGAAGTATAAATGAAATAATCCAATATGTGGCCCTTTGTGACTGGCTTTTTTCACTTAGCGTATTTTCAATGTTCATCCGTATTGTAGCATGTTCGGTACTTCTTTTTATTGCTGAATAATATTCCATTGTATAGATATGGTACATCTTATCAATCCATTTATCAGTTGATGGACATTTGGATTGTTTCCACTTTTTGGCTATTATAAATAATCCTGCTATGAACACTCATACACAAGTTTTTTTGTGGACATATGTTTTCAATTCTCTTGGGTTTATACCTAGGAGTGGGATTGCTGGGTCTGTGGTAACTCTATATTTAACCTTTTTTTAATTAATTAATTAATTAATTAATTTTTGGCTATGTTGGGTCTTCGTTGCTGCGCGCGAGCTTTCTCTAGTTGTGGCGAACAGGGGCTACTCTTCGTTGCGGTGCAGTGGCTTCTCTTGTTGTGGAGCACAGGCTCTACGTGCACGGGCTTCAGTAGTTGTGGCATACGGGCTCAGTAGTTGTGGTGCACGGGCTTAGCTGCGGCATGTGGGATCTTCCCGGACCAGGGCTCGAACCCGTGTCCCCTGCGTTGGGAGGCAGATTCTTAACCACTGCGCCACCAGGGAAGTCCTATGTTTAACCTTTTGAAAAACTGCCAGGGTGTTTTCCAAAGCACCTGCACCATTCTCCCTTCCCACCGGCAATATACAAAGGTTCCAGTTTTTCCACATCCTTTCCAATATTTATTATTATCTTTTTGAAGTATTTCATGAGTCTCTTTCAATCTTCAGATTCCTCCTCTGCTTCTCTTTTATTTTTCTTGTAATTTTGTTGCTGTGTTGAAGAAACCAGTTTGTTCTGGAGAGTATCCCAGAGTTTGAGGGTTTTTTTGTTTTTGTTTTTGTTTTTCCTGAAGTATAATTGATTTATAATGTTGTGTTAGTTTCAGGCGTACAGTAAAGTGGTTCAGTTATATATATTATATATTCAGAATGTTTTCCCTTATAGATTATTACAAGATATTGAGTATAACTCCCTGTGCTATACAATAGGTCCTTGTTGGTTATTTTATATATAGTACTGTGCTTGTGTTAATCCCAAAATCCTAATTTATCCCTCCCCCCTTTGTCCCTTTGGTAACCATAAGTTTGTTTTCTATGTCTGTGAGTCACTGTTTTGTAAATAAGTTCATCTGTATCATTTTTTTTAGATTCCACATATAACAGAGTTTGGGTCTTGCTGATTACATCCCTAGGGTGTCTTTTAACTGTTTCTCTGTCCCCTGTATGCCTGTAAACTTGTATTTATATTCCAGAGGCTTGATCAGATTCAGATATTAGGTTTTGCTTTGTTTTGTTTGGGGACAAGACTACTTCATATGTGGTGCAGTGGACTTCCAACAGAAAACATACAATGTCTGATTGTCTTGCTTTCTGTGACAAAATAAGTTGTTGACATCACAGTCAGATTTCAATGTGCATTTCTCTTAGCATGAGTGAGATGAACATCTCCTCATTTGTGTAAGAGCCGTTTACTGGTATTCCTTATTCTGTCTGAACATATTCTTTCACCAAATATGCGTAGCTGGCATATTTCTTATTCATTTATAGAAATTCTTTATCTATTAAGAATATCAGCTCTGGGCTTCCCTGGTGGCGCAGTGCTTAAGAATCTGCCTGCCAATGCAGGGGACACGGGTTCGACCCCTGGTCCGGGAAGATCCCACATGCCATAGAGCAAGTAAGCCCGTGTGCCACAACTACTGAGCCTGCACTCTAGAGCCCGTGAGCCACAACTACTGAAGCCCGTGCACCCAGAGCCCGTGCTCTGCAACAAGAGAAGCCACCGCAATGAGAAGCCCGTGCACCGCAATGAAGAGTAGCCCCCGCTCGCCGCAACTAGAGAAAGCCCGCGCACAGCAACAAAGACCCAACACAGCAAAAAATAAATTAATTAATTAAAAAAACAAAAATAATAATATCAGCTTTTTCTCTGTTAGGGGACTTTCAATCTCTTCCTGCCTCCCTGATCCCCATAGCAGAGCAGGCTGTGCTTTTTATGTTCTAGACACAGCTGCCCTTCTCTTTGTAGTTCTCCTCATACTATCACTCTTTGTTTGGAGGATACTTTCTTTATGTCATTCTTGCCACCTAGAGTGTGAGATCCTTAAGGACAGGAATCTTGTCTGTCCGATTCCCACAGTTCTCCTACTGCCTCCTAGGACCTGGCACACAGTGAGCAGAAAGGACACTCTCACTCCATCAAGCTCATTTGTGACTATTTGTTTGAGGCTAAACTATGGGGCTAAACCATGGTGCCGAGCCCCAAGGAGCCTCAGTGAGCATGGTGGAAAAGGCTGGGGCAGTGAAGGCAGTTGCGGGTGGGGGGCTCAGAGTTACAGGCAGGAAATCTGTAAAGCTCAGTGTCCCTTGAGCTGAGCTGAGGACAGGAAGGAGGTGGCGACATCAACAGTCTGGGAGGGCGGCTAAATGGGGAGACCCAACCCTGATGTCCATCTCTCTGCCCACAGGCCAGGACTCCGCCAGCCCCGTGCGGACCACGCACACGGGCCAGGTGAGGGGGAGCCTCGTCCATGTGAAGAACACTGATGTGGGGATCCACACCTTCTTGGGAATTCCCTTCGCCAAGCCACCTCTAGGGCTGTTGCGGTTTGCGCCCCCGGAGCCCCCGGAATCTTGGAGTGGTATAAAGGATGGGACCTCCCACCCAGCCAAGTAAGCAGGGGGTCCAGGGAACTCTAAGCCCTGGGATAGAGGGTACTCTGAGCTCTGGGCCAGGCTGCAGTTGTCATTTCATGTCATTTCAAAACAGCCAGTTTTCCCTCTGAGTTTGGTGGATTTTCACATGCATTTTTCTGATAAGCATGCAGGGGCTTGGAAGGGTGAAGTAACTTTCCCAGACTGAGGGCTTAGCACTCAAAGAGCATTAGCTCCACAAGCTGAAGGGACAAGCAGAGGCACACAACTCCCTAGGTTCTGGTTGTGGCAGGTGATCTCTGCCACCAGAGGAGGTATCTCTGGGAGAGGTTTGAACCTCATAGGAGCTCCTGACTCTAGCAGCAGACACTGTAGATCCCTGAGGAGCAGAAGACCCCACTCTGCACAGTCACTGTGCCAACCGACAGGGCCAGATGCCGTTGACCAAGGGGCGTGTATATGTTCTTGAAACTGGAAACTGTGGGAGTGATGAGGTTCCCTGAGAGTCTGACTTGGGATGAGGGATGTCCCACTGCCCTTCTCATGAGAAATTAATCCATTCCTTTTGGCAGCACATGTATACAGGCTACTCCCCTGTTCCAGGTCTGCCTGAGTACAGTGATATGGTGGTGAATGTCAACACATGCAACCAATCGTTCTCATAGAGACCCTCCAGAGTCAAGATTTCTCAACCTCAGGAGGATTGATATCCAAGGCCCTCATAAACTTGAGGCCTCCTGGAAGACTAGGCTCCATCCCAGCTTCCCCAGAGTCTGTGGCCTGTAGCTTGGTGCAAAGGGGCTTTAGGGAGGGATCACACGTGAGTGAGGTATCAGAGGAAGTGGGACTAAGGGTAGTTGGGAGCATATCTGGGCCCAGGATCTGGTTATGGCCACAGCATGGCCCCAGGACTGACTGCCTGCCACGGTCACCAGGTGTCTGCAGGACTTCGCTAGCGTGAAAAGAATGACTCTGAAACTACTGAATGTGACCCTGCCTTCTACCTCCATGTCTGAAGACTGCCTGTACCTCAACATCTACACACCTGCGCATTCCCATGAGGGCTCTAAGCTGCCTGTGAGTGCCAGGCCACAGCTGGCTAAGGGGTGGGAGGACATTTCTTCTGCAGAAGATTGAAAAGAAGAAGATCAGCCTGGGCCCCACTGCAGTGTGGACCCTGTTAAGAAGCTTCTTACTATCAGATCCAAGAGAGTATTTCTTACCCAGCATGGGTGGCTGATGCCTGGGCACAGGGTCACAGAACCCTGGCTGCTCCCAGACGTCAGAAACTGTGGCCCTGGTAGGGACCCAGGACCTATACCCAACCAACTCATACCCAGGACCCACTCAGGTGCTGAGGGATGCACTTTGCGGTGGCCGGAGACCCCAGCCATGGATTATCTGTTGGGCCAATGAGAATAGAGCACACTTGTAATTAATGTGCATGCATGTGGGGTGATCAGAGAGACATCCCTTTTCTTTCCATGTCAGAGAGGGTTCTGGGAGAAATGGAGCCGGGCTTCGGTATGTGGCACGGGCCCCAAAGTGTGGGAGGCCCGGTTTTCCTGATAGAACTTGGGTTGCCTTCAGCCTAGGTCGTGAAGACACCACTTTGTCTTGCTGGAGTTCTGTCCGTGTGGCTAGGAGGACAGAGCCAAAGTGGTGGTTAGTTTAGGTAGCAGCGCTGATGGGGTTTGGGCTTGGTGGGAGCCATATGGTGTCTGTGCCTTGGATTCGCCAGGTGATGGTGTGGATCCACGGTGGTGGCTTTGTCATGGGCATGGCTTCCACGTATGACGGCTCTGCTCTGGCGGCCTTCGAGGACGTGGTGGTGGTCGTTATCCAGTACCGCCTGGGTTTGCTGGGCTTCTTCAGGTGAGACTGGGGCTGGGCTCGGCAACGCAGGCTGATGGAGCCAGGATACTCCCATGACCCTCATCCCTGCCACCTCTCAGCACTGGAGACAAACACGCAACTGGCAACTGGGGCTACCTGGATCAAGTGGCCGCACTACGCTGGGTCCAGCAGAATATCATCTACTTTGGAGGCGACCCTGACCATGTCACCATTTTTGGCGCGTCTGCGGGTGGCATGAGCGTGTCTTTGCATGTTGTGTCCCCCATGTCCAAAGGACTCTTCCACTGTGCCATCATGGAGAGTGGCGTGGCCCTGGTGCCCGGCTTCACCGCCAACTCATCTGACGTGGTCTCCACAGTGAGTGCCCCCAACCATGGGAAGCCCAGACCTGCTGCCCCATTTCTTACCTCTCAGCCTCCATTACTCTGTCTGTTAAATGGGGATAACAAGGACTCCCCTGCCATCAGAGGACCTTGGAAACAGCCACCTATGTGGGGATTGTTCAAGGGTCAGAATTCACAGACCTCTGTCAGTACAGAGGCTGAGTACATTCTGTGGCCCACAAGACTGCTGCTGGGGGCCCCCATCATAGGCAGGACCATCTAGGCAGGTGGGATGGACCCCCTGGCAGAGTCCTCTGAGCATCAGGGAAGTTGGAACAATTTCAAAACTGTAGGAATCCATTCACAATACTCTGTGAGATTTGGGGTACACCTGCCTCCAACTGGGGCACTGGGCAAACCTCTTTCCCCTACCTGGAAGCATGAGCCAGCCGCTGCCTGGTCTCTTTACAGGTGGTGGCCAACCTGTCTGCCTGTGGCCAGGTTGACTCAGAGGCCCTGGTGGACTGCCTGCGGCACAAGAGTGAAGAGGAGATTCTGGCCATCAACAAGGTTTGACTGATGGACATGGCTGTGGAGGGAAGGGTCCAGTAGGTGTGGGGCAGGCAAGCCTGGGTGCCCTTCATCCTCCCTGGGCAAGTTACTGTAGCTCCTCACCTTGGTGTCCTCACAACCCTGGATGGGAAATCGAGGCCAGGCCATGCTGAGGCAGGTATAGGACCTGCTGGGGTGGGTGTGAGCCTTCTGGGACGAGCCAAGAAGGGGTGGAAGATGTCTGCGGCATCAGAAATTGTCTGCAACCTGACCTTGAGTGTCCCTTAGCCCTTCAGCATCATCCCTGGCCTGGTGGACGGGATCTTCCTGCCCAAGCACCCCCAGGAGCTGCTGGCCTCTGCCGACTTGCACCCTGTCCCCAGCATCATTGGTGTAAACAGCGATGAGTACAGTTGGATCCTCCCCTCGGTGAGGCCCACTCCCAAGCCTCCAGGTGCGGGGGAGCCCATCCAGGGGGAAGGCCTCGGGGCTTCGTAGCTCCAGGCCCATCCTATCTCCAACTCGACTCCCCCACCACCCAGTTCATGAACAATTCTGACGCCCAGAAGGAAATGGACAGAGAGACCATAAAGGATGACTTGCAGAAAATATCAAAAATGATGGTGAGGTTCCTGGGGACCTGCCCACATGGGGAGGGGGCTCCTTTCCTCTCCCAAGGCACGGGAAACCCAGCCCCCAGATATCCAGTGCATGCAGCACCCCTCGCCCAGAGCTTGGCCCCTTTCCCCGATTCCCTATCCCATCCCAGGATCCGTCTCCCGGTCCTGCCTCTGCTGCGTCCCGGCCCCGCCAGCCTGCCTAACCTGCCTCTTCCTGATCCCCTGGCGCAGATGATGCCGCCTGAGTTTGGTGACCTGTTGATGGAGGAGTACATAGGGGACAGTGAGGACCCCCAGACCCTCCGAATCCAGTTCCATGAGATCCTGGGGGACTGCATCTTCGTGATCCCTGCACTCCAAGTAGCAAAGTTGCAGTGTGAGTACATCTGCACTAAGTCCAGACTGGCTAGGGGGCCACTCAGAGCTGCAGGTGCCAGATGAGGTCTACTGGTGTCCAAAACCTAGACCATGTCTATTTATTGGTGCCCGGCACTTGATATCCTTCATCGTGGTAAATCCTCATGGCTAGTCTAAGAGACAGACATTTACCCCATTTTACGGAGGAGGAAACATGTTCAGTGACCTTCAGTGACTTGCCTAAAACCATAGCCTAGGAAGTTCCAAGGCCACAATTTGAACCCAGGCCCTTCCCACTGCCCTTGCTCCAGCCTGGGGCTCCTCCACCCCATTGTCCAGATTCCAACCAGCTTTGGACTTAGCTATGTCATCACCATGGGTGATGCAAGAAAGCTCCAGGTGAGGGGCTGCCAGGTCACGGCCCGTCTTCCGCACCTCCCCAGGTTCCTCTGCCCCTGTCTACTTCTACGAGTTCCAGCATCAGCCGAGCTTCTTCAGGGATTTCAGGCCGAGCTATGTGAGGGCAGACCATGGAGATGAGGTTCACTTCATCTTCAGAAGTCTTTTCGGGAGCAGCCACAGTGAGTCTTCCTAGGTGGGGGTCTCTCAGAGGCTCCTCATTCCCAGGATGTGGGATGGGACATTGGCTAAGACCCTGAGTGAGGGTGATTGCCCTCACTGTACAGACGAGGAAACTGAGGCTCAGCGGGAGGAGGGGATCAGGTGTCCAAGACGTGACAGCTAGAAAGATTGAGCTTGAATTGGAGTGTAGCATTCTTCAGACTGGAACCCGTGCTCCCTCCACCTCTCCCCACCCTGACCTTGGGTTTCTGGCATGGGTGCAGAGGGGGTGTTTGAAAGGCCTCTTTCTTTCTTCCTTCCTTCCTTCCTCCCTCCCTCCCTCCCTCTCTCTCTCTCTCTCTCTCTTTCTTTCTTCCTTTTTTTCTTTCTTTTCTTTCCTCCTTCCCTCCTTTCTTTCTTTCTTCCTTCCTTTCTCTCTCTCTTTCTTTCCTTCCCTTCCTTCATTCCTTCCTTCCTTGCTTTCTTTCTTTTTCATATTTCTTTCTTTTTTTTTTTTTTTTTTTTTTTGCGGTACGTGGGCCTCTCACTGTTGTGGCCTCTCCCGTTGCGGAGCACAGGCTCTGGACGCGCAAGCTCAGCAGCCATGGCTCACGGGCCCAGGCGCTCCGCGGCATGTGGGATCTTCCCGGACCGGGGCACGAACCCGTGTCCCCTGCATCGGCAGGCAGACTCTCAACCACTGCGCCACCAGGGAAGCCCCATATTTATTTCTTAAATGGCCTTCTGCTGTCAGAAGAAGGGAGCCTTCTGGGTCAGGGATGAGCCCAGTGTTGGGTCAGCCAGAGGCCGGGATGAATATATGGGGTTTGGGCAAGGAGAGGGCCTGGGGAGCGGGCAGAGAGCCAGGCCTTGGGATGGCAGGGAGGAGCCTGGGATGGGGTGAGGGGGAATGACCCACATGCCGGACTGGAGTTGCCCTGACCTGGACCCTTGTCCTCTTGCTCTGTAGTCCAACTCACTGAGGAGGAGGAGCTGCTGAGCAGGAAGATGATGAAGTATTGGGCCAACTTTGCTCGAAATGGGTGAGATGTCACACTCCTACTTTAACCTCCACGGTGGGGAGGGCGGGGCTTGAGCCCATCCTGGGCTCCCCTTGTCTGTGGTGACTTCATTAGCGGATGTGTCCTTAATTGCATGGCAGCCCCCTCCCCAGCTCCAGGACCCTCCTGGACAGAAAGGGGCCTTATGGGTGCTGGACACTCATTCCATCTTGGGGTGACCTGGATGGGGGGTGACAGTGCTGTTATCTGCAGAGCCTCCCTCTATCAGGAAGGGACAGAGGCCGCCCTGTCCCCTGCGGAGCTGACGCTCTGGTGGGAGGTAGTTTCTTTCCTCCTTCTGGAACCCCACCCCCATTCCCCAAGCTTGTTTGGCTGCCTTGCCTGACCCCAGTCACGGTGCTCTGTCTGGGCTGGGTAGGGCCCAGAGTGACCTTCACACTGCCCCACGGGAGGGCATGTCTACAGGAACCCCAACAGCGAGGGTCTGCCCCACTGGCCTGTGTTCAACCAGGAGGAGCAGTACATGCAGCTGAACACGCAGCCTGCAGTGGGCCGAGCCCTGAAGGCCCACAGGCTGCAGTTCTGGACGAAGATCCTACCCCAGAAGATACGGGAGCTAATGGAGGCCAAGGAGAAGCACACAGAACTGTAACTGCCTGCGTCTGGGGGGAGGGGGGTGGAGGGGTGGGCTTGAGTGTAGGTGGGGGTCTGCTGGATGTGCCCACACACACCCAGTGAGGAGCCAGTAGTTTTTTCCTTCATTCACATAGCCATTCATTCATTCATTCATTTGTCTACCCATCCAGCCAGCCAGCAAACATTGAAGAACCTACTGCATGATGTTCCCAAGCCTGCCATGGGTCCTCTCTTGTTAGACACAATCCATAAACCCTCCCAGGAAGCTGAATGAGCGAACCCCAATGGAAGTTTACCTTCCTCAACACCCCACTGGGCCCTGGGCCCTATCCTCCCTTCCTCACCTCCAGTCCCGCCCCACTCTCTTTCTCTTCTCCCTCTGAAGGAAGGTGCTTTGGGGCATGTCGCCCACACTTGGCTCTCAGCAAGGCCCCCATGCTTTCCATCTGTAAATGGCCAATAGGAAGCCTGGATACCAGGAGCCTGGGAGCTCTGAGATCTCAGCCCCACTGAGGCTCCCAACTACTAAGAATGTAAATGTCCCTGTCCCCACTCATTGTCCCCCTAGATTAAGTGTCGTCTATCATTGACATTTAAACAACCTACTCATTCACTTATCAGTGTCCCACGGAGGTAACTGACCCCATTTTTTGTAGGAACTCAGAGTGGGCTTGTCCATGGGTCCCTGGAGCCTGGACCAGCTGCCCACTGGCCAGGAGAAGCAGGCAGGTTCCTCAGTCACTGCCTCCGGAAGTTTGTCTTCATTCTCAGTGGTTCTGCAGACACTGTAGGGCCCAAGCTTTACATGACTGTAGCACATCCATGGAGATGTTTATCTGTGGGATGTTTCCTGGAAGTAAGATTGAGGGGTCAGAAGATCCAGGCATATCTAGGGGAAGAGACTCTTGTCGGCTGGCTCCCAAGGGCCTCTTCATCCAGGGAGGTCTCCTCTTGCCTTTTAGAATTCCCCTTGCTACCCTGCCCCCCTCCCCCACCCCCTCTGCTGAGCATCGCCCAACTCACCAATTCACTGTGGGTATCCACGTGATTAGTTTTCCTACTTATCTCATTGTTTTCCCCAAACTTTTATTCCCCCTGCACCATCTCCCGCCCACAAAAAAACCCTATCTTACATTTTATCTCAATATGTAGAGGTACCAGTTATGTTCACTCTGCCTGTTTGTGCCACCAAAGCACTTTCTCTCTATTATTAAGAAGCTGTATCCCTCCTCTCATAGATCCGGGACTCCCTATCTCTGACCCTCTGGGCACCAGGTTTCCCAGGAGGAAGGTCCCCCTTCTTTCTGCCCCACCATAGAGCCTCCTGAAGTTGGGCTTGAAGGCTGGAGATTCCTGCATTGCCAACTATGGCCACCAGATGGCAGACTAGCATAACCTTAAGCTTGAGATGACCAACTCTGGAGCCAGAAGGAGCTTTCCTTCCAAAGAACACTGCCTGGTGCTAATGCTTCCCCCCCCCCCCCCCGCATCCTGAAAGCATTTATTGAGCACCTATGGCATGCATGCCTCTGTTTTTCAGTACTGCATATGCACAGTATACTTCCCAAAAGTGGATTCCCAGAACTAGTTTTTAGGACTAGTTTTAGTTAATCTTATTTTTTTTAACAGCTTTATTATGGAATAATTTACATACAATCAAATTCACCCATTTTAGGTGTACAGTTTGATAAATTGGGATAAATGTATAAGACATACAACCACCATCACATCAAGTTTTAGGATGCATCCATTGCTCAGAAAAGTTCCTTTAGGGACTTCCCTAGTGGTCCAGTTGTTAGGACTTCGCCTTCTGATGTGGGGGGTGTGGGTTCGATCCCTGGTTGGGGAGCTGGGATCCCACATGCCTCGTGGCCAAAAAGCCAAAACATAAAATAGAGGCAATATTGTAACAAATTCAATAAAGACTTTAAAAATGATCCACATCAAAAAAAAAAAAAAATCTTAAAAAAAAAAAGTTCCTTTACCCCACTTTGCACTGCCCTGACCCTGGTCCCTCACAACCACTAAATCGCTTTCTGTTGCTATAGTTTGCCTTTTCTAAAATGTCATAGAAATGAAATCATTCTTTTACCAGCTTCTGTCTCTTAGCATAATGTTTTTGAGATTCAACTAGTAGTTCTCTTTTCTTGCTGAATAGTATTCCATATATGACATGCCACGTTTTATCCATTCATCCATTGATGGACATCTGAGTGATTTCTATTTTTTGGCTATTTTCAATAAAGTTGCTATGAACATTTTCAGATAAGTCCTTGTGTGGACGTATGCTTTCGTTTTGTAAATAGTAAATAGCTAAGAGTGGAATCGCAGGGTCATATGGAGAGTGTATGCTTAACTTTTAAAGAAGGTGCCAAACTGTCTTCCAAATTGACTGTTCCATTTCTGCACGCCCACCGGCCATATAGGTGGGGTCCAATTGTTCCAGACCCTTGCCAACACTTGGTCTTATCAGTCTTTTACATTTGATTAATTTAATGGGTATGTAGTGGCATCTCGTGGTTGGTTACCTGCCTCTCTCTCTCTCTTTCTCAGTCTCCCTCTTTCTCATGAGGCCCTGAATGTACCTGTGTGTCAAGGTTATGGGAGAGGGAACAGCCCCACCAGGGAGGCTTCCAAAGAGGATTCAGGAAGCTGCACTGGTTATTTCTGGCAGAAGTTTGATCCTCAGGCTCTCCAACTCAAGGTGCCAGCGGGAACCCCAGGAGAGGATCTGGCACCTAGTTCAGGCATGACCCTCACCCTGTCCCTCATTGAATCAGCACATCCAACTGTTGGAATCAGCAAATATTTGCCAGCGCCTCATACTCTCCACCCATCCCCTCACCTCCCACTCCCGGCCAGCCGTGTTCCTGACACTGAGGCCCAGAGGTAAGTCCTGCCCCGCCTTGGAGTGGGAGTCCCCCAAGCCAGCAGAGAGACAGACACCCTGAGAGACCCTGTCCTGACACAAGAACAGGCTCCCATTGGCTCTGGTTTCTCGCCTCGTGTTTTCACAATGTAACCTCACTTTAACCCTATGAGGTTGGTTCCTGTTATTATCACTGTTTCATGGATGACAAAACTAGGCCCAGAGCTGTGAAGTAACTTGTATTAGGTCACACAGCTGCCACTGGGTAGAGCCAGGATTGGAGTGCAGGAGGTCTGGCTCTTAAGTCACATCTTCCCTGCATTTGGAATGGGATTCGAGTTGTTAATAGCAGTCTTCCTGCCCCCTTTCCTCCATCATCCCTACCCGGGTCTCAGGGCCACTGGAGGGTAGTGCCCTGCTTCTGCTCTGTCATTTGAGGGTCCTCCAAGAGAGCAGGCCTACCTGAGAGTCACCCCCAACATACACCCTGGGTATCCTCAGTCCTCGGGCCCCTTGGCAGAGCTGCTCAGGCCCAAGGTGCTGAGGCTCTATAACGGCATCATCCAACCACTGTGGAAAAGAGCTTGTTTGTTTTTCAGAACATTAAACACAGAATTACCTTATGACCAGCAATTCCATTCCTAGCTATACAGTCAAGAGAAATGAAAACATAGGACCACAGAGAAATGTATAAATAAATGTTTATAGCAGTATTATTCATAATAGTCAAAAGGTAGAAACAACCCAAATGCCCTTCGATGAATGAATGGATAAAAAAATTGTGGTGCAGCCACAGTGAAATATTATTCGGCCATGAAAAAGGAATGAAGTACTGATATGTGCTGCAACTTAGATGAACCTCAAAAACATGGTGCTAAGTGAAAGAAGCCAGACACAAAAGGTCACATATCGTATGATTGCTTTTATGTGATACATCCAGGATAGGTAAATCCATAGCGGCAGAGAGCAGATTAATGGTTATCAGGTCATCAGGGGATGGGGGTATTGGTGTGTGAGGTGAGGGGGGTAGGGGTGGGAATGGAGAGTGACTGCTTAATGGGTACAGGGTGTATTGCTGGGGAAGTGAAAGAGTTTTGTAACTAGAGAGATGCGGTAGTTACACAAAATTGCAAACACACTAAATGCCACTGAATTGTATACTTTATAATGGTTTATTGTATGTTATGTGAATTTCCATAAACTGTACATTTTTCAGCCAACTAGCTGTTTACTAAATATCCATGATGAAAGCTTTAGCCATGGAAAGTAACTCATATACCTTATGGAGACCTCTCCATTTCTTACATGTCGCCATTGGCGTAACACTTTCTGAAACTGCTCTGCCGATTTAAACTGCCACCAGCAAAGTCTACAGGTGTCTTGTTTTGTTTTGGAAGTACTGCACGGCTTGCAGGATCTTAGTTCCCCAGCCGGGGATCAAACCCATGCCCCTTGCAGTGGAAGCGCGGAGTCCTAACCACTGGACCGCCAGGGAAGTCCCTGGAGTCTACAAGTTTCATTGCAACTTTACCAGCATTTGCAGACCACAATTTTTAAATGTCAACTTTTTTAAAAAATATAAATTTATTTATTTTTGGCTGCGTTGGGTCTTCGTGGCTGTGTGCGGGCTTTCTCTAGCTGCGGCGAGCAGGGGCCACTCTTAGTTGCGGTGCGCAGGCCTCTCAATGCAGTGGCCTCTCTTGTTGCGGAGCATGGGCTCCAGGCGCGGGGGGCTTCAGCACCCGCGGCTCGCGGACTCCAGAGCGCAGGCTCAGCAGTTGTGACACACGGGCCTAGTTGCTCTGCGCAATGTGGGATCGTCCCGGACCAGGGATCAAACCCGTGTCCCCTGCGTTGGCAGGCAGACTCTTAACCACTGCACCACCAGGGAAGCCCAAATCTCAACTTTTTTTTTTTTAATGTAATTTACATACCATAACATTTACCCCTTTAAAGTGTACAGTTCAGTGGTTTTTAGTATATTCACAAAGTTGTGCAACCATCACCACTATCTTATTCCAGAACATTTGCATTAGCATCACCCAAAAACAAGCCGGTGCCCATTAGCAGTCACTTCCCATCCCTCCCCGCACCAACCCGCCCCGAGCCCCTGATAATCACGCATCTACTTTCTGTCAAATCTATGGATTTGCCTATTCTGGACATTTCATAGAATAGAATCACACAATATATGGGTTTTGGGTTTTTTATGGGGGGAGTTGTTTGGTTTTTAAATATTGTTTATTTACTTTGGCTGTGCCAGGTCTTAGTTGCGGCATGCGGGATCTTTTAGTTGCGGCGTGCAAACTCTTAGTTGTGGCATGCATGTAGAATCTAGTTCCCCAAGCAGGGATGGAACTGGGCCCCCCTGCATTGGGGGCTCAGAGTCTTACCCACTGGACCACCAGGGAAATCCCAGTATATGGTTTTTTGTGTATGACTCCTTTCATCTAATATAATGTTTTCAAGGTTCATGTATGTTGTAACAGATATCAGTACTTCATTCCTTTCTGTGGCTGAATAGTCTACTGTATGGATATACCACATTTTGTTTATCCATCCATCAGTTGATAGGCAGTTGGGTTGTTTCCACATTTTTGGCTCTTATGGATTCCCCTACTAAGAACATTTATGTACCAGTTTTTGTGCAAACATATGACTTAATTTCTCTTGGTTATATACTTAGGAATGGAAACTCTGGGTCATATTGCAACTCTTTGTTTCATCATTTCAGGAACTGCTGAACTGTTTTCCAAAGTAGCTGCACCATTTTACGTTCCCACCAGCAGTGTGTGAGGATTTCAATCACTCCACATCCTTGCCGATGCTTGTTAATATCTTTTGTTTTGATTGTAGTCATCCCAGTGGGTGTGAAGTGGTATCTCATTGTGGTTTTGAGTTGCCCTTCCCTAGTGACTAAAATAGTGAACATCTTTTCATGTGCTTATTGGCCCTTTTTATATCTCCTTTGGAGAAATGTCTTCTGAAATCTTTTGACCATTTGGATTATTTGCCTTTTTATTGTTGAGTGGTAAAGATTTACGTATATTCTAGATACAAGTCTCTTATCCAATATATGATTTGCAACTATTTTTCCCATTCTGTGGGTTGTCTTTTCATTTTGCTGACAGTAACCTTTGCAACACAAAAATTCTTTATTTTGATGAGGTTTAATTTATTTTTTCTTTTGTTGCTTGGCCTTTTTGTGTCATATCTAAAAAATGATTGCTTAATCCAAGGTCATAAAGATTTACCTCTATGATTTCTTCTAAGAATTTTATAGTTTTAGCTGTTACATGAATGAATTACATTCATCTGAAGTTAATTTTTGTATATGGTATGAATTAGGGATTCTTTTGCATGTGGTTATCCAGCTGTCCCTGCATCTTTTGTTGAAAAAAACCTATTCTTTACTTATTGAACTGTCTTGGTGCCCTTACTGAAAATCAATTGGTCATGAATGAAGGAACTTGTTTCTGGGCTTTCAGTTCTACTCTGTTAATTTTTATGTCTATCCTTATGCTACTACCACACTATCTTGATTACTGTAGTTTTGTAGTAAGTTTTGAAATTGGGAAGTGTGAATTCCCCAGCTTTGTTCTTCTTTTTCAGGGTTGCTGTATTATTTTGCCAGAGTTGCCATAACAAAGGACCACAGTCTGGGTGACTTAAACAAGAGAAGTTAATTGTCTCACAATCCTAGAGGCTACAAGTCTGAAATCAAGGTGTTAGCAGGGTTGGTTCCTTCTGAGTGCTGTGTGAGAGAATCCATGCCTCTTTCCTAGTTTCTGGTAGCCTCACACATTCCTTGGCTTATAGATGGCATTCTCCCTCTGGCTTCACATTGTCTTCCCTCTGACCCGTCTGTCTCTGTGTCCAAATTTCCCCCTTTTACAAGGACACCAGGCATATTAGACTAGGGCCCACCTCTGTAATCATCTTAATTTGACTAACGGCCTTATCTTTAAATAAGGTCACGTTCTGAGGTACTGGGGGTTATGACTCCACATATATTTTACGTGGAGACACATATCAATCCATAATAATTGTTTGGCTATTCTGGGTCCCTTGCATTTCCAAGTGAATTATGATCGGCTTGTTCATTTCTGGAAAAAAAAAAAAGCAGCTGAGATTCTCATAGGGATCACACTGAATGTATAGATCAGTTTGGGAAGTATTACCATTTTAACAATATTAAGTCTTCTAACCCATGAACATGGAACATCTTTCCATTTAGTTACGTCTTCTTTAATTTCTCTCAATTATGTTTTCTAGTTTTTAATGTACAGTCTTGAACTTCCCTTATTAAATTTATTCCTAAGTATTCTATTCTTTTTGATGCTATTGTAAATGGAATGGTTTTCTTAATATCATCTTCAGATTGTTCATTGCTAGTGTATAGAAACACAATTGGTTTTTGGTTTTTTTTGTTTGTTTTTTTTTGCGGTACGCGGGCATCTCACTGTTGTGGCCTCTCCCGCTGTAGAGCACAGGCTCCGGACGCGCAGGCTCAGAGGCCATGGCTCACGGGCCCAGCCGCTCTGCGGCATGTGGGAGCTTCCTGGACTGGGGCACGAACCCGTGTCCCCTGCATCGGCAGGCAGACCCTCAACCACTGCGCCACCAGGGAAGCCCTAGACTGCCCCTTAATGAGCACATACTCTCTGCCAGGAACTGTGTTGTGCTGAGCACTGGGACAGGCATTCATCTCCTTTGATCCTCATTACAACCCTGTGAAGTAGGGACTTTCATTATCCTTATTTTACAGATGAGGAAACTGAGGCTCCAGGTCTCATGATGGGTAAAGGGCAGAGGCAGAGCTTGAGCCAGTTGTCTGATCCCAGAGCTTCAGCTATTAAGATTGCATTGTCAGATGTGAAACCAGGTGGACCTGGAGTCAAATCCCAACCCTAGCTACTTGTCCACAGTTATCCTAACCCCTCTGAGCCCATTTCTTCACCTGTAAATGGGGATGATACATCCCACCTATGTGAGCTGTTTAAGAAGGATACTGGATGCTGCATTTGAAGAGTCTACCAAGGAGCTGGTATCCAGGAGGTGCTCAATCTATGTTCATTTCCCTTCTTTGAGACCCCCCAGAGCCCTCCTCATTCACACAACCTCATCACTGCTCTCTGGAGCCATGGGGAGTGCCCATGATTTGTTCTCTCACTAACTTCCTGGTTAACTTCAACTGAGCACGTGCTCCAGGCCAGAATGCTGTGCTTCACATAGGCTGCCAAACAACCTTCCAGGGAGGAGCTACCTTTCAGAGAGGCTCAGCAACCTGTCTGAGGTCACACAGCCAAGCAGTGATTGCAGAGCTAGCATTTTACTCCAGATCTGACCTTATCCCTCCCAGACACCATCTAGAACCCCCAAGGGCAGCAAGTGGCTAGCTCCTGGCACATGAGCCCTGGGACATGAGACAGGCCAGGCAGGAGGGTGTGGAGCTTCTTGGGAGGGTCTGCTGTGGCTGTGGGACCTGAGCAGGCCTCTTGCCCCAGGATGTACCCACTGAGGTGATGCCACCATTATAGATGAATACCTACACAGCAGCTCAGATGGACAAGCCAAATGAGAAGACTTCCAGGAATTGATAAGCAACGTTGTCATGAACATTGAATTTTTCCAGAAACCTCCAAGGTAAGCCTATCCCTGTCTACCTGTCCCACCTTTCCCACCTGGGCCCAGGAGCTGAGTTGTCACAAGTGACATGGTGCCACGCTCCACTGCTACCCCCACTCTCCAGTTCATCTCAGGGATGCAGTGTCACAGCAATGAGAGGCGACTCTGGCAGGGCACTCTGCAGAGGAGAAAACCAAGGCACAGAGAGGTGCAGTGACTTGCCAAAGGTCACCCAGCAGGACTTATCACCAATTCTCAGGGATTCAATTGACTCATGAGTGATTTCTTCTGCTTTCAGCCCTTCTCCTGGGAGAAAAGTCTTGCTTCCTCCAAACCTCATGGCTAATCTCTAACACAGTACTAGAACAGCTCCAGGTTCCTGTCTTTGTGACCTCCGGCAGATACCTAACCCTTCTGTGCCTCAGTCTCCTTGTTTGTAAAATGGCAATAATAATACATAATGAGCGAATCCATAGGTTTTTATGAGGATAAAATGAACAGTGACACATAAAGTGCATGGAATGGTGCTCAACACCTAGCAAGCGCTCAGTAAAGGCTTGCTGTTCATCATTTTGTCATCATCATTATTATTACTTTTATTGGTGTTATGATGCGCCTGGCTTACCAAAGATAGGACCTGATCAGGCTGTGGGTATCTACTTCTCATCCAACCATCTCTCCACAGATTCTGGGGTCTCCATCTTTTTCTATGAGTTCCAGCATTGACCCAGTTCTTTTGTGAAGATCAAGCCGGCCTGGGTGCGGGCTGATCATGGGGCTGAGAAGACCTTCATCTTCGGGAGTCCTTTCCTCATGGATGAGAGCTCCATGCTGGGTGAGGATGAACAGACACAAGATCCTTAGGCTGCCGGCTCCACCAGGGTAGGGCGGGGCATGCAGGAACAGAGGTCTCAGGTCATCAGAGGGGACCCTTGAGTCTCCTCCAGGACCCACGTGACCTTGATCCAGGTCTGTCCCTCTCATAACCTTTCCAGAAGCCACAGGGGAGGAGCAGGAGCTGAGCCTCACCATGATGGCCCAGTGGACCCACTTCTCCTGGACAGGGTGAGTAAGCAAAGAGGCATGCCTGGCTTTCGGCCTAGACTACTCAGATCTGCCTCCCAGGGAGCAATACAGGAGACCTTTGTCTTCATTCATTCCTCCCAGCCAGGGATCCCAATGGCAAGGGGCTGCCTCCTTGGCCCGCATTCAACTGTTCAGAGCAATACCTGGAAATCAGCCTGGTGCCACGGGTCAGCCAGAAGCTAAGGAAGGCCCGACAGCAGTTCTGGGCAGAGACACTTCCCACCAAGATCGGGCAGTGGCAGCAGAAGCAGAAGGGCAGGAAGGCCCAGGGGGAGCTCGGAGGCAGGTCCTGGGTCTTCTGGGCTGGGGGCCAACCCGAGGGGTGGCCACGTCCCAACAAGGCAGCCTCCTTCACCCCTGCTAAGAGACTTTAACCCAAACCAGGCTGATGGGTGGTCATGTCCCTTAAAGCATCAGCCCCTCCATGACTCCTTTGACATATCACCTACTTCCCATCTAGGGGGCCTTGGCCCAAACTTCTCCTTCTTCCCACTTGCTTCATGGCGAGGTCCAGCTCATACCTCAAGCTCCCCAGAGGACCCTCCTCCTCTAGGAAGTCTTCCCTGCCTTCTCTGGTCCTGGCCCTATCTGTGTCCATTACAGCATAGCCCACTCTAAGCTAGCATTGTCAGTGTCAGTGTTTCTGTCCTCCTCTGAGAAGCTCTCTGAGTGTGGAAATCAGCCTGACCCCACTCTGCATCTCCCATAGTAGGATCAGTCAGGACTTGGAATCAGAGGATGCTTGGTGAGTGAGTGAAAGACTGAGAAAGTGTGAGAACGGTGACTGCTGGACTTGAACCCAGGCCCTTTAGGCACCACAGCTCCGCTTAGCTCTGCACAGGTGTTGTCTTCCCTGACCAGAAGAGTGGGCGGACTCCGACGGCAGAGACCTGGAGTCAGAGGAGTCCTGAGGCATAAGGGGATCCAGCCGAGAACAGATCTCAGGCCCCACAGGCCTCTGACTAGGGCTGAGGGAAGTCCCTTTGTCCGTGCTGCCCAGTCTTGGCCCTTGTACAAGGCAGAGCAGAGTCCAGCAGGGCCAGAGCCCTGACCCTTGGACGTGAGATGCAAGCTTCCCAGCGCCAGCACCTCACCCCTTTATGGCCTGCCTGGGCTCTTTCCTCCCGCTCCAGCTAGGGAAGATCACCTTCTGGGCTGCTTGGCACAGGTCGCGGAGCACCCACCGGGACACAGGAGAACAGGTTGGGGGAGGCATCTGGACTAGTGCATCAGTCAGGCTGTTGTCACGAGGTAGACGAGGTCTACCCACTCAGGCTACAACAGGTAAAGAGCAGCCAGAGGTTTTTGAGTAGGGGGGCACACATTTCTTTTTTTGAGGATCAATGCACCGTTCCCTTGAGAAATCTGGATTTTAATACATATCACAATGACTTCCCCTGCCCCCGCTGAATCCCATCCTGCCGACTCTGGTCCCACACATACCCTTCCTCAGTCTGACTAAGTTCCTGGCTGCTGACGGTTACATGAAAAACACTTGCAGGTGAGACCAGTTGTGTTTGGGGAAAGTTTATTTGGGGCAGAAAAGAGAGTCATAAACCAGAGGGGTTCTGAGTCGTGCCATTCCTCTGCTCAAAAGCTCCCTGTGGCCCTGGGGCAAGTTCAAGTTCTTTATACTGGCCTTGAAGGCCTCCTATTCTTCTCCCCTCTTTCCACCAGGAAACTTGCCCCCACAAGCTGATAAGAGAGCCTGACAGGTTAAACAGGCCCCATTCACAGTGTGTCACCGGGACGTAAAGGGCTATAGGCGTGAGGAGGCATAGACCGGCTGTGACTTGGGACAGGGGAGGAGGGACATCTAAACTGAGACCTGAAGGACAAGCAGAAGTTGCACAGGCCAGAAGAGTAGGCTCGAGGGATGGGAACAAAGAGGAAGGGTGTTCCTGGTAGAGAGAACAGCAGGAACAAAGGCCTGGAGGTTGAGATGTGCTGAGAAAACACAGTTGTGTACATCTGGAGAGGCCAGTAAAGACCAGACTGTGAGGACCCTTGTGGGCTGGACTGGTAACCCGGGGATGACATGAACAGGTTGGAGGTTGTGGGTGAGAGCGCGGACAGGGAGAGCAGGGAGGGGGTCAGTGGGGGCTTCCGGGTAGGTGGAAGGCACTGGTGGGCTCTAGATTTAGAAGCGACAGGCAGACCTGGTATCCAAGGGGACACAAAGGTGGGAGAAGGAAGACTTCCCGGGGCTGCATGGAGGCGGGCAGGACTGGGCTGGGAATCAAGGGCTCGGTTTTGACCATGCTGGATGTACAAACAGGCCTCTTCCTGCGGGCTTGAGGGTGCAGCACACCTGGCAGCCACGGGGAGGCAGGGGTTGTTGGGCGGGGGACGTCACCAGCTTTGGTGTCACCATTGCCAAAGGGCTCTGAGGGGTTGGGCAAGCCTGCCGGTGAGGCCTCAGACCCTGTCTCACTGCCAACTTTCCCTGCCTCTCCTCCTCCTCCCCCCAGCTTCTAGGATTTTCTCCTCACTGGGAGGGAGGGGAATGGCCTGGCACGGCCCCAGTGGCTTGGGGGAGTGCTCAGACAAGGGGTGCTCCTGGGATTCCAGTCTTCTTGCCTCTCTATTCTCCTTTCCCTGGGCCACTACTCACGGAACTCCCCTCCCCTGCCGGCCAGGGCATCCTCCATCCACCGATGGCCCTGCCCCAGGACCCAGCAGCCACAGAGCTGAGGGGAGCAAGCCAGGGGCACCCACAAACTCAGACGGAACAGGCCCTGCAGGGCAGGGACTGGTAGACCCAGGGAGCCTCTCCGTGGCAGGGTGACAGGAAGGGTCCTGTGAGCACTGTGAGTGTGTGAGCACCAGGGGGTACCGCAGGATCAGACGTGCACACCTGGACCCAGCCACCAGGCAAGGGACTGGTAGATGCTCCCAGTAGACACAGGCAAGCATGTACATACCCAGCGCCAGACATAGATACTCACACACAGAGGGACAGGCCAACAGCTCAGCCTCTCCTGGGGGCAGCAGGGCAGGGACATTTAGACGTCTGGGAGGATGGGTGGTAGAGAGCTGGGAGTGTGGACATTTATATTTACATTTTTATAAAATGTATCTTATAATTTACATAATTTTATATGTTTATAATTGTATATTTATATTCTTTATAAAATTAATATTATATAAAATTCGTATTATATTAGTATATATATATTAGTGTATGTGTGTGTGTGTGTGTGTGTGTGTAAAACCATCATGTAACCACCAACCAGATCAAGATCTAGAACATTTCCAGCAGCCGACATGCCCCTTCCCAGTCAATACCCTCAAAGTAACCACTGTTCTGACCTCTATCATAAATAAGTTTTGCCCATATTAATGCATTTTAAAAAATGTTTTTTTTGGCCACATCACGCAGCATGCATGATCTTAGTTCCCCGACCAGGGATCGAACCTGTGCCCCCTGCAGTGGAAGCGGAGTTTTAACTGCTGGACCACCAGGGAAGTCCCTGCATTAAAAATTTTTTTAACTTGAGAGAAACTTCGCTAAAACCGCTTTTAGCATTTTGGCACATTTTCTCTTAGTTTTTTTATTGCATATTTGTATATAGCTGTGATATTAGCATGCATACAATTTTATACTCTGCTTTTATTCACTTAAAATCATACCATAAACAATTTATAACTTAAGTTTATAGTTATATTTATGTTGCCTGGTCCCCAGATACAAATAATGCTTCCCGTACTCACGATAGCATATATGACTATGGTTCATAGAAGTCTTTCTTTTAATGCGTTTCTGACTATTTTCATAAGGGTGGGACCCCTTATGAAAATAGTCAGAAAACTATGTGAACATTTTATGGCTCTTATACATTTTGCCAAATTATTTTCCTGCGGTGGTGTATCAATTTATCCTACACTAACAGTATATGTGAATATCCTTTTCATTGTATCTTTGCCACAATTGGGTGTCACCATTTGTAATTTATTAGTGGGAATTGTGACTCCTGGTTTTAATTAACATTTTATGACTACTAAAAATGTGGAATATTGTTTTCATAAGTGCTTACATATTGCCTCTGGATAGCAGAGCTGGGATGGAGACCACTCCACCTCAGCTCCTGTTCAGGGGTGTAGAGCACTCTGTCACGTGCTTAGGTGCCCCCAGTGGCTGGGGTGAGGGTGAGTAAAACACTACTGTTGGGCTTCCCTGGCGGTGCAGTGGTTGAGAGTCCGCCTGCCGATGCAGGGAACGCGGGTTCGTGCCCTGGTCCGGGAAGATCCCACATGCCATGGAGCGGCTGGGCCCGTGAGCCGTGGCTGCTGAGCCTGCGCATCCGGAGCCTGTGCTCCGCAAGGGGAGAGGCCACAACAGTAAGAGACCCACGTACCACAAAAACAAAAAACAAAAAACACTACTCTTTAGAGCAGAACTCTGATGTGAGCCATTCTGTGTCACTTTGGGCAAGTTATATAACCCTTTGAACTTCCATCCATGTTTGTGTAGTGGGAACATAGTAACAGTTACCTTAGAAATGTTTTAGGAGGATGAGGTAAAAATGGTACATAAGTGTTTGGCACAGCGCCAAGCTATAATCAAGGCTCAGTCAATCACAGTCGTTGGCTATTCAATAAGTGGACCCAGAATTCAGGGCAAATCTGGGTAATATGATAGACCTTGGCCTCCTGGCTCTGTCCTGTGAGACCTCAGGCTGGTCACTGATCATCTCTGGGCCTCCAAGCCTCACCCCACTTCTCCCAGGGCAAATGAGAAGCCTATGTGAGAGGACCATGTGAAAGGGCTTTGTAAATTGCAAAGGGCTACATACACAGAAGAGATTTGAGATGGCCCCATGCTGCCACTGACCTGCCTCCATGCCTGAAGGGCCACCATTACAGCCAATTCTTTGTGCCTGGATATTGCTTATGTAAGACCAGGAGAGACCTGGGGATGTGGGCAGAGAGGTATTTTTGGCCATCTGCAGCTGGGGTGTGAGGGCGTGTTCACACCATACCAATACCAAATGCTGTTCCAAACAGCAGTTGTGTCAAAGTCTCCTAGAGAGGGTTGTAAATCTAATTTCCTGATGCAACCTGAGAGTCCCTTACAGAGGGTGTAGGGGGGACCTAAGAATCTGAATTTCCCAATGATTCCCCCAGGTGATTCTCATGCACAATCAAGTTCAATAAAATTTGGATCAGATTTGCCTTCTGTCACTTTGCAGAGTGAGCCTCCAGGGGACCAGGGCACAGAAAAATTCAGGGCTTTTTTTTTTTTTTTGCCATGTGGCTTGTGAGATCTTAGTTCCCTGACCAGGGATTGAACCCGGGCCCTCGGCAGTGAGAGTGCAGAGTCCTAACCACTGGACCACCAGTGAATTCCCAAAAAATTCAGTTTTGATAAATGGGGTGGAGGAGAAAGAAAGGACAGGGGTGCTTCAGGAAGGGGCAACAAATGAGAGGTCTCAGTGACCCTCGGCAACAGGAGCGAGGCAGGGTGAGGGCGTAGAACAAGAGGTGTCCATTGGCAGAGTCTAAATTCAACTTGGTGTAGTTTGTATCCATTGCAAGAGCTAGCTATGGTGCAGGTATGCTTGTAGTGTACAGATGTGAATGTATGCTACATATGGATACACTGTAACCTATATATAACTATACTTATATGCATGTGGGCACACATTTTTTAAAGATTAATTAATTTTTAACTTTATTTTTGGCTGTGTTGGGTCTTCATTGCTGCGGGCGGGCTTTCTCTAGTTGCGGTGAGTGGGGGCTACCCTTCGTTGAGGTGCACAGGCTTCCCATTGTCGTGACTTCTCTTGTTGTGGAGCGTGGGCTCTAGGCACTCGGGCTTCAGTGGTTGTGGAGCCAGGCACGCTCCACGGCATGTGGGATCTTCCCGGGCCAGGGCTCGAACCCATGTCTCTTGCATTGGCAGACGGATTCTTAACCACTGCGCCACCAGGGAAGCCCTGGGCATGCATTTAACTCTTGTGTTCCCCCATGGTTTTTTTTTTGTAAATGAGCTGTGTTCATATATACCCACGTGTGTATAAATCTGCATGTACGTGTAAATATTAATGTGAGTGTGGATATATGTATGAGAATGCATATATGTGTGTGATTTCTTCCCAGAAAAATGCCAGGCAGATGTTAGCAACAAGAAAGATATATAGTCATACCAATATCAGACAAACAGAAATCAAAATAAATGACACATTTATTGACATTAAATGACCAACCGAAAAGTATTCATATAACAGACATGAACTTTTACGCATCTACCAACATAAATTTGAAATCTTAAATCAAGTAACGATAGAGAAAAATACTAAGAGGAACACAGAAAAAGAAGACACATACACAACTGTGAAAAGCTTCAAGCTGGTGCTGGTGCCTGTGGCAGATGGGCCAAGGTGTTTTCGGTGTCCAGGGTGACCCTTCTTCTCTCTTCCTAGGTGCCTTGCATACCAAGGAGCCTCTAGTGGTTACCAAATATGGGACCCTCCAAGAAAGCAGGTACACGTGGGGAAGACACCCATCAATGCCTTCCTAGGAGTTCCCTTCTACAGACCTCCTGTGGGTGCCTGCAAGTTCACTGCCCCAGAACCCCCAGAGCCCTGGGAAGGAATCAGAGATGCTACCACCTATGCCCCAGTGTAAGAGCCAGAGGACTGTCAGCTGGGATGTGGGCAGACCCTGAGGAAGGCGGTGAACCTATGCCTGCCTCTGGGCCGGGGTTTGAACAACCCACTGAGAAGAGTGCTCTGTGTGGCCACAGGCAGTCCTGGCAACCATTCTGGGCCTCAGTTTCCAGACCTATATAATGAAGTGGCTGGTCCAGATGGTGTTTAAGGCACTGATAATGCTGTTCTTGATTCTCTCATGGGAGAGCTCCAGGCAAGGAGGAGGTGCATACTGACTGTGCCCCGAGGACCTGCTGGGGAGCTGAGTTTCCCTAAATGTGTGTGAGGAGCAGTAACACACACACACACACACACACACACACACACACACACACACACACACACACGGAGTGAACCCTGAGCTCTTCCCTCTTCCTTGGTGCTTGAACCTAAGAACAAGCCCACGTGGCACCACCAGCCCTTCCCCGCAGAAGGAGGCCAAAATGGGGAGGGCATGGGCTCAGTTTCAGTTTTAATGTCCCAGGGTCTCAGTGCAACCTCTAGCTGGGCTCAAGCCCTGAATCACATGAGCATGTTGGGACAATGGCTGCCCTTTGACGCACTGGGCTTGGCAGTTTACCAAGAACAAGTGTATTTACTGTTTACATAGACCATTGAGTAACCCACTGTCCAGAACATTCTGTGGTGAACATTAACAATGTTCAGCATCAGTTGGATAAAGTATTGGCTTTAGAAAAATGTCTACTGTGAGAACCTGGGTGTCAGGTGATATAGAAAACTACAACTACCACACTGGATGTCTAGTTGTTAAAAACACGGTGTCCACTGTTATTTTTTTTTTTTTTTTTTTTTTTTTTTGCGGTACGCGGGCCTCTCACTGTTGCGGCCTCTCCCGTTGCGGAGCACAGGCTCCAGACGCGCAGGCTCAGCGGCCATGGCTCACGGGCCCAGCCGCTCCGCGGCATGTGGGATCTTCCCGGACCGGGGCACGAACCCGCGTCCCCTGCATCGGCAGGCGGACTCTCAACCACTGTGCCACCAGGGAAGCCCCAAAACACGGTGTCCACTGTTAGAACATGATTGACTGTTACTAGAACACTGGCATGTTGGTTGTTAAAACACTGGCCATCACTGAGAGAAACCAAGGTATTCTGAACATTGTGTGACTGTTATTTGGAACTCCATGGATCAGGTGACAGAAGATGGAATAACCATTGTTAGAACCCTGAGGATCAGGGGTTTAGAGATTGGGGTGTCCCTTGCATAGAAGTCTGGGTGTCAGTTGTTGGAACATGGGCCATGAGCTGTCAGACATTGGCTGTTTGGAACACAGAGTGTTAGATGTAAGAATGTGTGGATGGCTTAGAACAGACTGTGGGGTGGCAATTAAGTGGGGAACAGGGAGAGAGGAAGCTGTTACAGAGATGGTGGCTTCCACCAGAGTAGTTATAGTGGAGGTGGTGGGAATGGTCAGGCTCCAGATTTATTTTGAAGGTAAAATTGACAGGATTTGCTAGAGAATTGGATGTGAGCCACGAGGGAAGAAGAATAATCAAGGATAATAACTAGTTTCAGGGCAGAGCAGCAAGGGGACTAGAGGTACAATTTACTGAAATGGAGAAGACTAGATCAAGAGCAGGTTTGGGCAAAACAAGAGTTCATTTGGGGGCGTGTTAAGTTTGACATGTCTAATAGATATCCATGTAGAGATGTGGGGTAGGTAGTCTGGATAAATGGAGCTGGAAGGAGACTGGTCATCAGCAGGTTAACAGTGTGAAGCCCTAGGCCTGAAGGACAGCAGCTCAGGAAAGAATAATCAGCATGAAAAGAGAAATGAGGGTTGAGGCCTGGGGCGCTCTCCAGCTTAGGCCAGGAAGAAGAGGAGGTGTGAGGTGGCAGAAAAATCATGAGAGTGGGATTACAGAAGCCCAGAGAAGGAAAGCTGTTCAAGAAGGAGAGTGTGGTCAACCATGTAGAGGGGCTACCAGGGCAAGTAAGATGATGAGAGAGATTTAGCAAGATGGAAGTCACTGGTGACCTGGACGAAAATGGCTTTGGTGGCGGGTTGGGGACAGCTGCCTCAAATGCTTATAACCCCTGTTCTAGGCTGTAAGAGGCCTGGCTTTCCTGCTGGGATGCTGCATGTGATTTATTGGACAGCATCCTAACGACATTAGCTGCTGCCGAGAGGTCAAGCAAGGAAGGCCGAAGACAATCTGTAGAGACAGAGACAAGCTGCCTGCTCGTGACCTTGGAGAGGCTGGTGGGGGCGGAGGGAAGGACAACTTGTTGAAACATTTGGCCTTGAGGGGAAGAGAGAGATAGCATAGTTGTTGAAGAAGGTGGCTGGTAGAGGATAGGTTTGGACCAAGGTATGTTGAAGTGCTGTTGGGAAGACTGAAAGGGAGCAGGTGATGCTCTAGGGTTAGGGAGGTGGGAGTGGATTACACCTATGTTCACACACACATACACACACTGAAGACAGGCTGGGACAAGAGAAAGGAACAGAGGAATAGGTAGACAGTGATTCCTGCATTCAGTCAAATGGGCCCAGCCCCAGCTGTTATAAGAATAGCCACCCTCAGGGCTGGGCCAGCAGGGAGAAAAGGCAAGGTGGACCAATAGCCTAAGTTCCATAAGTATACCAGATGTCCACACAGTGCAAGGCACAGGGCCAAGTGCCAGGAATCAGATGAATACACCTACATCCCTGCCCTTTGGGAGTAAAAACAACCAATCAAAATAACTCCAACCCGGTGTTGTAGTCAATGGTGGATAGAGCTTTGGGAAGCACAGAGGGGAAAGTGCCCAGCAGGGGGCGCACCACTTAAGCTGGACCTTAAATGTGAGTAGGAGTTTGCTGGGCCGAGGAGAAGGCATTTGGTAGACAGAACAAAAGTACAGGGGCTTGCAGGTGAGAGGCAAGGGGTCATGTGTATTTGGAACAAAGAATGGCTGGGAAGGAGATGGAAAGGAGGGCCTAGGTCAGTGTGGGTGCATGAGGGCAGGAGGAGCCAGGGAAGGTAATGAGGAGGGGAATGACATGGTCAGATTTGTGTTGTCTATCAATCTCTCTGGCCAGCATGTGGAGGATGAGTTGCAGGGGAGATGAAGAGGCAGGGGCAGAGTCCTGACCAGAGTGGTGGTGGCCTTCACAGGGCAGCAGCCCTGAGATGGACAGAGGGGGCCTATTCAAAGGTTGTTTGTGAGGCAGAACAGAGACTGAGTGGAGGACAGGGCATGAAGGAAAGGAGGTGCCCAGGGCACCCAGGTTTATGGCTTGACAGCACCAATGTGTCTCCAGCAGGAGCAGGGAACCGCTTCCCAGGCAGACCCATAAGGCAAGGCACAGGCAGGGGGTGCCAACCTGCCTCCCATCCCTGGACCTAACGTTGGTGAAGGCTGCTAGGACACGGATACACACACGCACACACATACACACATATTGCCTGGATTTTGCTTTGGGTTCTGGCCCCTCACTGCAGAACCTGGGTTGAAACCACTCTCCCCACTATTCTCGCAGTGCTGGGCCCCAACTCACATCGTGCCCACAGGTGCCTTCAGGAGTCCTGGGGGCAGATCACCTCCATGTACTTCAACACACACAAAAAATACAAGTGGCTGCATTTCAGTGAGGACTGTCTGTACCTGAATGTGTACGTGCGAGTAGGAGCGCTCGGGGACCCTCTGCTGCCTGTGAGTACTCAGCCTTCAACCACGCACCATCCCACTCAAGCACCCCACTGTCCCGCTCAGGCCTCAGCCCTTCTCGCCCAGGTGATGGTCTGGTTCCCAGGACACGCCTTCCTCGTGGGCTCCGCTTCCACGTATGATGGCTCCAAATTGGCAGCCCGGGAGAAAGTGGTGCTGGTGCTTCTGCACCACAGCCTCGGTGTCCCGGGCTTCCTTAGGTGGGCGGGGCCGGGAACCCGAGGCGGGGACTAGGGGCGGGGCCTCCTCTGGACTTGGGCTCAGGGAGGGGAGAGGAGAGGATTGGGCGGAAGGAAAGGGGCACGCCCTATGGGGCGTATCCGCGTGAGGGGCGTGACAGGGGCATGGTCTAATGCTTGTTGGAGCAGACAGGTGCTTGCTACCGCCTCAATGGGGCGGCGCCCAATTATAAGGAAGGAGATGCGGTGGTAAGACCCAGTCTCTGAGGGACACAGGGGGCGAGGCGGGGGCCCCCAGCACCCAAGCGTCGGGGCTCCGGACCCTGATCGTGAGCCCCGCGCGCTCAGCACAGGCGATAGCCAGGCCCGCGGGAACTGGGCGCCGCTGGACCAGGTTGCAGCTCTGCGCTGGGTGCCGAAGAACATCGCAGCCTTCGGCGGAGACCCAGGTTGGGTGACCTTGTTTGGCCAGTCATCAGGGGCCACGTGCATCTCGGGACTGGTGAGTGCAGTACTCAGATAGACCAAAGCAGGGACGCAGGCCCGCATGGCCTACGGGTTCTGCACAGATACATGTGAAGATTTGCATATGCAAGAACATTCCGGTCCACAGACCTGCCCTCACCCCTGCCATGGGTACCGCCCCGCACAGCCAAGGATGTCCATTACATTCAGGGAGCACTGATGAGAAAACCAAGCCAGCCCAGGAAGGGCAATGCTAACACTATGGATGTGGTGGGCCATAAAGATCACCCAGCACCTCCTGCCCCTCCACATTTCCCCAGAGCTCTATGCCTGAAACAGAGGCCCCCATCTGCCCTCTGGGCAGGGTTGGGGCCACCAACCAGGCCTGGGAGTCAGGCCTGGGCTAGAGACTGGGCTTTGCCCCTGACTCCTGGGGTACCACTGACCTGGAGTGTTCCTGTACTGTGGGTGTAAGGTCAGGTGCCCTGCGAGGGACATGTGGCTGGGCAGTGAGCAGGGACCACATCACACAAGGCCTTGTGGGCCACAATAATAATGCTCAAACACTGGAGCACATTCCATGTGCCAGTCACTCTTCTAAGCACCTTAGATGTATTCACTTGTTAATAACCTCAACAATCCAAAAAGAAGAGTATTCCCTTTCTTCCCTCTGCAAAAAGAGAAGTCTTCTCCACTCTACAGATGAAGAAAGTGAGGCCCAGAGAAGTTAAGCAACTTTATTGAAAATGCACTGGAGAGCAGGGAAAGTTTTTTTTTTTAAGGTCAAGTCTTGTATTTATTTATTTATTTTTGGCTGCGTTGGGTCTTTGTTGCTGCATGTGGGGGCTACTCTTCGTTTCAGTGCGTGGGCTTCTCATTGTGGTGGCTTCTCTTTCTGCGGAGCACGGGCTCTAGGCGCACGGGCTTCAGTAGCCGTGGCACGCGGGTTCTAGAGCGCAGGCTCAGTAGTTTTGGCGCACGGGCTTAGTTGCTCCGCGGCATGTGGGATCTTCCCAGACCAGGGCTCGAACCCGTGTCCCCTGCATTGGCAGGCGGATTCTTAAGCACTGCGCCACCAGGGAAGTCCCAAGCAGGGGGAGATTTTAAGCAGGGGAGTGACACAATCAGATGTGCATTTAGAGTTGGCTCAGTCTGCTGGAACTGGGTTAAAAAGAAGCACAAGCAGAGGCTTGGAGACCAGCTTGGGGTGGGGGGTGGCATATCTAATGGGGGCTGTTTCTGAAATAGAGGTAGAAAGGATGGACAGTAGAGGATGGCTGCAGAGTGATGCAGGAGGCCAAGTGGACAGGACAGGGGCAGCTGCAGCATACGGATGACCAGAGGATAGAGGGAAGGCCCCTGGGGCTAGGTGGATGCTATGGGTAAGGTGTGGTGTGCTAGGTGTGCCAGGGTGTGGCTGGAGCAAGTTTTGGGCACATGAAGTCTGAGGTGCCCAAGGGACAGGATGGGGGTCTCAGATATGGTTGTTCCCTCCAACTTGGGCAGCAGAGAAAGGCTAAGAGCTCTCAGTGCAGATAATTGGGGCCCTGGGAAGCATATGGCCCCCTCTCCCACACTGCTAGCCCAGCAGCAGAGGGAGGCCCTTTCTGGTTGTTACACCAGCAGAACCACTATAACAACACTAGATCCCCTCTGGGACCCCTGGGGCCCGTTGAACAGACGAGAACAAGGATGCCCAGAGACAGGACGGCACTGGCTCTAGGTCTAGGACTCCAGCCCAGAACTCCTGACTCCCTCCCAGCTTCTGCCCTCTCTGAGCGCCTTCAGGCTGCCCAGCCATGGCCAGTGGTCCCCACTTTTGCATCTCATGGGTGCAATTCTCCCCACCCCTGCAGGTGACATCACCCCTAGCCTGGGGTCTCTTCCATCAGGCCATTTCCCAGAGTGGCACCGCAGTGCTAGAGTCTTCATCACTTCATCACCTGGCTGAGGTTTAGTTGGGCTTGATTCACGCCAGTGCCTACAGGGGACATTCTGCCCTGAGGATCCAGGCTGGTCCAGACCTGCTTCTGAGGGTCCCTCAGTTCTCCCCTCCTCAGGCTTTCTCACACAGGTCTGGGGAAGGGAGTTTCTCCAAACAGCCACCCAGAAGCTATGCTTCCCCAAATTAGAGGGAGAGCAGCTGAGCGGAAGCCAGTCAGGCTGCAGCAGCTGTGAGGATCATAAAGGACTTTGGGAAACTCTAGGACCTTCTCTAGGAATTCAAGCAAGAACTCCGGTAGGCAGCCTGGATGGTGAGCTGGGCCCCTGCCTCCCATCGTCCCTGCCTCATACCCTCCCCATCCGCCCCGGAGGGTACCTCTCTTCCTGTCTGCTCCTCGCGGATGGCGCTCCTGAATGAGGGGGTTGGAGAGGGCTACCCACTGCCCTGTCTCCACCCTGTCTTCATGCCTTCGCTGGGATCCCCCGATGGCCACCCAGAGTCCTTCCTAAATCCCCTGCCAGACCCTACCCCGCAGGGAGCGGTTCTCAGAACTGATTAGATCTTGGTGAAGACCCCAGGACAATTCTGTGGCTTTTCTCCAAGTTTACCTCGGCTCGCCCGGGCCACTCTGAGCACGGAGGCGCACCGCTGCAAAGCTGGCCTAGGAACCGGGCGCGCACACGCGTCTCCTGCGGGCCCCTGCGGCTCAGCTCGCCCCTTCCTCTCCTCCAACACCCCGAGATCCCCACCCACTGAAGCAGCAATCACCGGCCGTGGCGGCTGGGGAAGGGCCAATTAGTGCGGGAGACGCAGCCCCTCGGCTGTGCCCGCGCTGACCGCAGCCCCGCAGCGCCGCCGCCGCCGCCTTCCCTGCCCGGCAGACAGCGCCAGCCGCCTGGGAGCCCCGGGGGACGCGCCGTCCGGCCTCCAGCCAACTGCAGTGATGGATCCAGGCGCCTGGCGTGGGGCCAGAGCCCGGGCGGACGCGAGGGCGCCGGGAGCTGCAACTCGCCACCGCTGGGTGGTGGGGGTGAGCGGAACGGGGCCTCCCTCCCTGTGAGGGCTCCTGCACCCCCGACGGCCTGCGCCCCGGCGCCTGCCTTCTTCAATAGCCAGGCAGGCGGGCTGCAGCGGCGCAGCGGCGGGCGGGTGGGGGTGGGGGAGGGTGGGGGAGGGTGGGGGAGGCCCTCTTACAGCCTCAAGGTCCTTTGACTTCGGGACCTCCGAAGCTCTGGCCTAGGCTGACCGAGCCCAGAGCAGTTCCCTTTTGGAAGCCTTAGCAGGACCTGGCTTTAGAAAGCCTCGGCTTGTGCTTGATTAAAGCTCTCGTGCAAGAGGAGGTGGGCAGAAGGGTGGGTGGGCAGTGCCGGGCCACAGGTCTCTTTCACCGATGCATGAACGCATGGACTTCCTCCGCTGGGTCCCTGCCCTGCACAACCTGCCTCACCCACCTGTAGGCTTTGGGAGACCCAAGAGGCATCAGGCTTGCCCTCCAGGAGCCCTCAGGCTGTGGGCAGAAGCTCCAGGGGCTTGGCTGGGATCCCAAGCTAATGGAAACTCTGCGGTCCAGGGAGGCTTCAGGTGAAGGAAAGGGGCAGGCACTTCAGGGCTTCCCCTTCCCCCAACTGACTCCTTTTCGGCCCAAGCTGGACACACTGGAGCCCTGTACTGAGGGACAAGGTGGGCCTAAGCCCAGGACACACTCTGGATGAGGCTGAGGAAGGGTTTGGCAGGAAGGTTCACAAATGGGGTTCACCAAAGAGATCTACTGCAGGATACTTCTGTTTCCCCCACCTGTGCCACAAGGGGCTGGGTTAGAGGTGCTGAGTCCCTTGACCAGTCCTGGATGCAGTAGTGTGGGGTTCAGGGTGGCTTTTTCCCTGTGACCCGCCCCCAACTCAGGTCTGGCCTTGGTAGGGAAGGGCTGGGGGCCTGCCTTGTGCCCTAGAACCTCACTCAGGCCCTGGTGGGCCAGACTTCCTGTGAGGGAGAAGGGATCACTTCTAAGGGAGTGAGAATTCCCCTTTCTCCGTACCAAGCTCATTAGCTGTGTGTGTGGCAGGGGGGAAAACTGAGAAATTGGGGCATGGGGACTGAGTGAGGAAGGGAGACAATGACACAGATAGCACCTTGGGTCCTTTGTGGAATGAGATGACAGCGCATTGAATTAAAGCATGAGGAAAGGTACGGAGACAGGTGAAAGAGACTGTGGAACAATTTGCCGAGAAAGCCAGGGAGTGGAGGAAAGAAACAGAAGCAGGTGGACACACGCCCAGACAAGCAAATGGACAGAGAAACAGGGCAGTGCCGGGGGCTGTCCAGACTGGAGAAGGGCAGTACCTGGGCACTCAGAAGGGGGCAGTGGGCCCTGTTTCTCATCTCAGTTGTCTGGCTGCCGAGACCCTTGGGGGCACGATAGAAATGGTCATCTGGAAAGGCTGTGGGAGCACAGGGATGACCTATCTTGGGTTGGGTTGGGGTGTCAGGAGGGCTTCCAGGAGGAGCACCTGAAAGGACCAGTAGGAAAGACTGGAGGGGATGGAGGTGGAGAGGGAGGGGGAGCTGCGTCAGAGGCGCAGCAGAAAGACAGGCCTGGAGGCAGGAATTAGCCTGTTCCATCCCAACAGTTCTGCGTCATTTTGGCCCACACAGGACAGCTAAAAGAGGAACCGGGCCCAGAGCTGGAGGACCAGTCCTGTAAGCCTGGGAGAGAGCACGGCCTCTACCCTGAGGTACTGGGGAGCCAAGGGAAGGACATGTCCTGGTCAGGCTTATCTTCCAGGAGGTTACAGAGTACAGAGCAACTGGAGGAGGAGAGGGAAGAAGTGGGGAGGCCGGGGGAGGGTGGTGCAGAACTGGACAGTGAGTTCTGGACATGGAACAGAGCAAACAATTTCATAAAGCAGATGGGCGAGGTCAACTCTGAACACCCCCTCTCCCCCATCCATAGGTGGGCCCCTGGCTCAGAGCTCTCCCACCCAGCCCAGCCTGGGAACTCATGTGAACCCTCCGCAGGGCCTGGGGTATCTCTGCCCCAACCAAGTGGGACCAGGAAAAGCCCCAAGAGAGAGTCCAGTCCAAGGTGAGGGCACAGGCAGGGCCAGGTGTTGCTGAGGAAGCTCCCCCCCCACGCCCCCTCCCCCTGCATAAGCTAATCAAGATAGTACTGCAGCCTCCTGCCACTGACCCTCTATCATTGCAACGATAGCTCCATGGCCACAGGGGGTTGAGTCTGGGCCTATTTGTCTGTGGAGCAAATCAGAAGGGGAGGAAGGTCCACGTGAGTCCTGAAAGAACTCAGAGGCTGAGAGCAGGTGGCCTCACGGAGCAGAGGTCAACATATCTCTTTTAGGCAGAGTTTGGGAGCTGTGTGTTCCTGTCTGGGCTTGTTCCTCTGTGTGTGTCCTCAAGCAAGCCACTTGCCTATCTAGGTCTGGTTTCCACTCTCCAGTGCACTGGGAGCAATCTCTGGGGTAGGACGCTGCTCCAGCCCCGGGCCCTCCCAGCTATGGTCCAGGACTCCTGTCTACTCCCAGCCTGTTCAGCCGTAGGTGCTGTGGAGGAGCACGCCTGTGGCTTCACCAAGGAGTCACTGGGTGACCATTACGTATCTTCTACTGTGAAGGAGCCAGGACCCTTTTGAAGGGGAGCCTGAAGGTGGAAGAAAAGCCTTTCAGGAAATTAGCACTAGTGGCGGGAAAATTCATCAAAAGCTGACAGGGGCTCCTGGTGCTGATTCATGTCTCTTGCCTAAGGAGCAGCTCTTCTGGCCTGAGGGAAGGACTAGTAGCTTCCAGGGCCTTCCAAAGACCCCAGACCCAAGACTCCAAAACGCTGGCCCTGTTGCTGGGGCTCTCATCATCTGGTGGGGACACCACCATGAGTTTTTTGCTCCTGAATCATGGGATTCTACAGTGCTAGGAAAGGCTGCTGATGGACAGGGGACTTGGGTTTGAATACAACTGTTCCTTCTGCTCTGTGATCTCAGACACTCGGTGGGCCTCTCTGATCCTCTCTGCCAGGAGGAATTCTGACCTTGCCTGCCTTCTAGGTGACGAATACATCTATAATACTCAGCATATCTGGGAAAAGAATAACTTTTTGAAGAGGGAGGATGGAACCATATCCAAACAACTGTTGGTAGTGGGACCGAGGCAGCAGGGAAACAGTCTGGATGTGGACCTCATTCTGGTGGCACAGACTCCCTCCCACTTCCAGGTATTATGGAAGCCAGAAGAGCTGTTGCAAGACACACCTCCAGGGAGCACCATTTACCTGGTTTACAGTGTGAATGAGCCCCAGGATGTTACCTGAGCTCCATGCCCTACCTCCTCTGAACTTGCCACCTACACGCACAAGTACAACACCCATGCCTCAGAGAAGGCTCTGATGGGATCTCTTGGTTACCACCTAACCCAAAGCATCCACACTGGACAATCTTTGCAGCTCCGTCCTCCCCTCCAGCCTGTCCGTGTTTACCTTCAGCTCCCAGAACTGGTCCAGCCACCAGGCCAGCCAGATTACGTGAAGCAGAATCCTTTGAAGGGGCTATGGATGTAGCAGACCCCAGAGCCACAGGGAATCCCTTCCAGGGCCACTCTGACCCTGGCACTGCCACTGTCTCTGGCTCAGCTACAAAAGGAGGCACACCACAGGCAGCTATCCTCTGCTGTAGGAGATCATTAACTCCCCAGCCTTGTTAAGCCAGCTTCCTTTTCCAGGCCCTTCTTAGCTCATTTTATGTTGTTTTTTTTTTTTTTGAGGGGGTTTCTTTTGGCCACAGTGTGAGGCATGTGGGATCTTAGCTCCCTGACCTGGGATCGAACCGACGCCCCCTGCAGTGGAAGCATGGAGTCTTAACCACTGGATGGCCAAGGAAGCCGCCTCATTTTGTGATATTTTGACTGGACCTTGTATGGACTCAAGTTGTTATCCAGTTCTTCCCTTGATGGTCAACATTTACAGCTGGATTTTTATCAAAGTATGAAGTTGTACAAATCCTAGAATTTCATAGCTAGAAAGGACCTTAAAGATTGTCATAGCCACCATGCTTTGAGAGTTTATAACTTTGTGTCAGACACTTTGTACAGATGTTTTTGGCTGCCCAGTATATCCTTTCCTTTTCCTATGACATCACCCTGTCCACAGAGATTCACAGTGTCCACACTTCAGGGATGAGCACGTAACCCAAATTTGGCCTATTAAACTCAATCCCAAGATTTTTGTGGGAATATCAGGAAAGAGTAGTCCTTACCTCTTGAAGGTGAGTCAGCATGTGAATGAAGCTAAAACATAACAAAGAGACCAAGAGAAAAAGAGACAGACAGACGGACAGACAGAGACAGAGAGACAGAGACAGATTTCTGGTTTCAGTGCTTGAACACCTGGATCTAGCCATGCCTGAACCAAGAATTTTCAATTAAATGAACTGATACATTCCCTTTTTTTGTGGAAGTTAGTTTTAATTGGGTTTGTGTCACTTGAAGCCAAAACAATCTTGACAAGTATGAGTAGATGTCTCTGTCCTCAATTTTTTGATTAGAAATCTGAGGAACCAGCTAGCTCTGGGTTCTCAGGCAAGTCACTAAAGCTCTCTGACATCAGGTTGCTCTGACAAAGATTGAAAGGACTGAATTTCTTCAACTTCAGGACTCCTTTGCTCTCCTGGGATCTCTGGAGCTACCTGGCCACATGCCCTTAAAAGAATCAATCACTTGTTCTGAGTCTCAATTTTCTGAGCTACAAAATAGGACAGTCATTCCTTCCCTCCTTACCTTGGGAGAGTCCAGTGAGAAAGTGTTTGGAAAATTGCTTGTACTAAAGCAAATGTTATGTAGTGTGCATATTATACAAAGGAGGAATCTCAGCTCATACCAGACAACCATTGTCCCAAAATGGCTCATATCTCTTCCAAAACAGGTTTTTAACACTTTTAAAAATAAAACTTAAGACATTCACACATATTTATAAAGAAGGCTTACCCACAGCCTCTCATTGGGCAGGATCTAGCTCAGGACAGGCCCAGGTAAAGTAAGGGATATGGCACCGAGTGAAGCTTGCTTGGGAATCACTCTTTGTCACAGCTGAGCTCTCTAGGAAGCTTTACCTTCAGGCTGTTTTTTGTTTTGTTTTGTTTTAATAAATTTATTTATTTTTTGAGGCTGCGTTGGGTCTTCGTTGCTGCACGTGGGCTTTTCCTAGTGGCAAGTGGGAGCTACTCTTCATTGTGGTGCGTGGGCTTCTCATTGTGGTGGCTTCTCTTGTTGGGGAGCACGGGCTCTAGGCGTGCAGGCTTCAGTAGTTGTGGCACACGGGCTCAGTAGTTGTGGCTCGTGGACTCTAGAGTGCAATACTTGTGGCGCACAGGCTTAGTTGCTCCGTGGCACATGGGATCCTCCCGGACCAGGGCTCAAACCTGTGTCCCCTGCATTGGCAGGCAGATTCTTAACCACTGCGCCACGAGGGAAGTGCCACAGGCTGTTTTTTAAGGAGTGCCCTTGGGATCAGAACCTGTTGATGGGAGAGGAAGGAAGCAGAACTGGGTGGAGGGAGAAGCCAAGCTCCACTGCAGGCCCAACAGCAGCTTCAGCTGACTCCACGGGGAGCTTTAGAGCTATTATGACCCATCAGCATTGCCCTGCTGGGCCTTTACAATCCCATCTTGATCAGTCATTGGATGTGAGCTGCCCAGGAAGGAAGAGTGACCTGCAGGTAGCTCTCTGCAGCTCAGGAAATCCCTGAGGGGGATAAGAGCATCCCAGCTGCTGGGGTAACAAGTCATTCACTGAAGAGAGATCTGGGTGGTGCATCTCTGTGTCCATGTTAATCACCAACACTACTCAAGCTGCAAGGCATGCTGGGAGCTCCCCTTGGGCAGGAGGGAGCAAGATGAAGTTAGCATAAGGTGGGGCTGGGGAAGCTACCAAGACTGTGAGGTGTCCTTGAGGAGGTTGCATTTAGCCTCCAGGGCAGGCATTGGTGAGGGGATGCTATGGGGCAGTCATTCTGCTCAGCACAGTTGAGAAAGATTTCTCAGAGGCCTCTGAACCCACATTTAATGGAAGAGTATGAATTTGCTTGGCTGAGAAGGGGAAAGAAGCAAGCTAAACAGAGGAAGTTAGGCAGGGCTGGAACAGTCTGAAGCTGAACTCCTTGACCATTCACTCAGAAGCGTCATCTAGAGGAAGAGGGCTACTGTCTGCTTTATTAATTATTCCTCATGTTCCTAGAGGGAAAGCAGGCCGGTGAGGTGGACGTTGGCTAGTAATTCTGGCTGCCTATTTATAAGGCCATGTTACAGCATGATGGGAAGCCCTGCCTGCAAGGATGGTTTAGAGCTTGTCAAATTTGGGAAAGAATCCAAGAACAGAGCAAGGTGTCAAGGTATCAGCAGAGAGACAAAAGGAGAGATGGTAAAAGAGGATGCGTTTGGACTCAAGAGTTGATGAATGAGCAGAACTGGGTGTTGAATTATTCAACCTGCCTTATTGATCCATTGATCTCTCTCTGCAGGTCTTGGTTTATTCTTGGTTGGCATTTCCTGTGTCTGAGATAGTGAGAAGAGAAATGGAGGGAAGAGGAACAGATTTTTAAGACTCAAGAAGAGAGAAGAGGCAGTGCCAAAGAGAAATTTGGCTACAGGTATCAGGAAGCTTAAAATGCCTGTGTCTTTTGACAGAGTGGATCTATTTCTGGAAACTGACCCTAAAAACACTATCCAAAACTTTTAAGAAAAAGCCTTAAGCACCACGATGTTCACAGAAGCCTTATTTTATAACAGTGAATAATGGGAAACAACCTAAATAGATGTCCGACAACAGGGGATCAGCCAAGATGCCATTAGGAGTTTTATATGATTACGTGGGAAAATACTTACGCCATAGGGTTAGGTCATAATGGAACATTCAAAACTGTACATATAGAATGTCATAGCTGGGTGAAGAAATGTGGATAGAAAGAGGCCAAAGAAAATATACTGAAATGTTAGCAGTGATTGTTTTGAAGTGGTGGACTCTTTTCTTTTCCTATATTTCCTAAATTTTCTACAATAAATACACACAAGTTTTAAATAATTAAAACGAAATGTAAGGGTGGAGTGAGAGACACTCACATGAAGCCTGCACAGAAGTAAAATAAACACAAATTACTGGGGAGCCAACTCCTTCCAGAACCCAGGGTACTGCTGTGTCCTAGGTGTGCTGACCATCTCCCTGGCATATTGAATGGACACAACGGAGAGAATGAGGTGACACTGTGGTGCAGTCACTCTGCAGAGGACAATCAAAGGCCCCTGAACTCATATTTAAAGAAAAAGTATGAGTTTTCCTAGCAGAGAAGAGGGAGGAAGTCATGCTCGGTAGAGGGAACAGTTAGAGCAAAGGCACTGAGGCATGTGGGAAACGCAGGCAGGCCAGTGTGGCTGGATTACAGGGTGCCATGGGGAGAAATGATGGGAGATGGGATTGGAAAGGAAAGTAATGACTGTTAGGGGATCACGAATGCTGGACTGAGGGACTTTGCCTCTCAGCCATAGGCAGACCGGAGACTTGGGGGAGGGGTTTAAGCAGGAGGGCACTGTGGTTAGAGCACCGCATTCTCCAGTTCCCTAGTGTAGTCTGTTTCCCATCACCCTCCAGAAACTTGGAGAGTAGGGGAGGGGAAGGGGAGCAGTCCAGCAGCCCTCACAGATGGTCAGCCAGGCCTCCTGACACCAGCCTGGCCCTCTTCCCACCACACCAGGTTCAGTCCCCAACCCCAGCCATCCAGACAAACTCCTCCACCTCCCATGACAAAGAGGCTCATTTGGAGCCTGGGCAAGATTTGCAAACGTCAAACTTGTAATTACAAGGATGAAATCATCTGGTTCCTTTTAAGCAAACGGGTTTATTGATCCCAACACTGGAGAAATGCTCTTCTGGGGAAACTTGCTCCTCTCTGCTTTCCTCTCCCTCTGGGATGGCTGAGCTGATGGAGGGAGTGTGGCAGGGCAGTTAAGAAGCGGGAAAACCTCCCAGAGGGGAAATTCTTAAGGGCCTAAGGGTGAATTGTATGGTATGTAAATTATATCTCCAAAAAATTATTTAGGGCTCAGGAAACTGCCTCATTTAGGCAGATGATACCCTCATCCTGGACTTAAGCTCATCTCCATCCAAAAACTAGAAGCTGGGGAGAGCCAGGCTTTAGTGGCTCTGTGCCAGCCCCTAATTCTCCTTCTCTCCCACCCCCCTCAACATTCATTTGTGGCTCCAGATCCTATTTCAGCTTCAAGATGGTACACTATTTCCTCACTAACTGACGGGAAACTGTTTCTTCAGAAAATAGCGCACCAGTGGCTCAGGGACCTGGAAGGACTTCACCCTCACTTTGAGGAGAGACAGGTGTGGGTGGCAGCTAAGACCAGATCTGTATAAAGCCATCCTTTCTGCTGGACCTGGGAGGCAGGACGTCTAGGCCTTGACCTTCCAAGCCAAGGAGGGACAAACAGTTGGGCTCAGGGGGCAGGAATGTGCAACCATCAAGGGCAAGAGCCACGTCCTGCCTCAAGGCCCACAGTAGGACCCCCTTCATTCAACCCGTTGGGGCCCCTTTGGGAGCATGGTAGGGTGCTTCAGGAGGAATGACCCCAGCCACAGCTCTCCACAAGCTCGCAGTTCAGTTAAGGAGACAAGCAGGACTTTTGGCATCTCTACCGGTACAGGCCTTGGAATGGAATGGTTAAGGGCACCAGCCCCTCTGAACCCCAGTTTTCTCATCTGTAGAACAGGGTCAATAACAACAAACTTGCAGGTTTATGCTGAGGAGTGGACAAAGAGGATACACCCCAAAGGCTTAGCCATTTCATTACCTCTCATGGATCAGGGTCCTGTCCATGTCCTGTGGTCACTTATTTACCTTTTCGGAGCCTCTATTTCCTTATCTGTCAGACAGGGACAAGGAGGACTGTCTTAGAAGGTGGTTGTGGGAATTAACTGACATAAGGGGCAAAAAAGCACCCAGTTCAGAGCTTCACAGTTGGGCCAGACAATTAAGGGTTCCCTCAATACCCTACTCAGGGTTATTGTGGTTTCTCTGCCCACCATCCAAGATCAGTGGGAGCAGCTGCCCACTGGGAAAGCAGGAGAGAGGAGGCCCTGGGCTGACGGAATCCTTAGGAGAGGAAGGCTCCGAGCAGCAGGGCTTCAGAGAATTCAGCCAGGTTTGTGGGGTTGGGAGGGTGTTTCTAGGCAATGGACAGACACCCTCAGGCTTCCATCTGTGGGCCCTACTAGAGCTGGCTGTTAGCAAACTCCTTCACTGGGTGGTGCCTGGACCAATCCATACTCATCTGGACAGAAGCACAGAGCTAAATATACCTGATGTAGGTGAAATTTTCCTTTATTAATTTCCTTTAATCCAGTTTTTAAAATAAGTGAAAGAAATTTAACAACAACCAAAAAAGGCATACAGAGGTCAGTCGAGGAGATGGCCTCCTTCAGCCTGCGGCTCGTTTCCTGGTCATCCTGCCCGGTTGGACGCCAGACAATGGCGAGTGTGGGTTACCCTGTGGCCTGGAGTTGCCAAAGGCTGTCTGTGGTGCTGCTGTTCTGGGTCCGCCTGGCAGACTTTCCCATCCCTTTCCTTCAGGCCGTCATCCCCCCCAACCCCCACCCCCGTGAGGCTGACACTTAGAGTGCTCTGTCCTGCTCTGAACTCCCACTGCTCTGAGTCCTGCCCCCTTAAGCCTAGAAGGGATTTGTCTTGACCATGACCTTTTCCTTGTCAAAAAAGTTCATGGGGGCTTTCTGCCTCTGCTGCTGCCAAGGCCCCTGTGAAAAAGCCTGTGGCGAACGGGGGCAAAAAAAGAAGCTAGTACTGAAGTTTACCCTTGACTGCATCCACCCCGCAAAAGATGGAATCATGGATGCTGCCAATTTTGAGCAGTTTCTTTAGGAGAGAATCAAAGTGAATGGAAAAGCTGGGAAACTTGGTGGAGGGGTTGTAACAATCAAGAGAAGCAAGAGCAGGATGACTGTAATGTCTGAGGTGCCTTCTCCCAAAAGGTATTTGAAATATCTCACCAAAAAATATTTGAAGAAGAATAATCTACATGATTGGTTATGCGTAGTTGCTAACAGCAAAGAGAGTTACGAATTGCATTTCTTCCAGATTAATCAAGATGAAGAAGTGGGGGAAGATGAGGATTAAAATTCAACTATCTGGAATATTTTGTATGAGTTCTTGAATAAAACTTGGGAACAACAACAACAAGAAGTTCATGTCTGTCTGAGCATCTAGGCCACTCTAGTGAGATTTCAACTTTTATTTATTCCACATTTCCCAGGGCAGAAACGATTATTGCTAGAATCCAAACACCAAGGTCAGCTGCAGGTCCGTGAGCCCTACCTGGACCCACTGTGGAGTAAGAGTGCTTCCCTGTGAATCATCTTTTGGAGACAGAAATGAAAGGTTTTACACAAATGTCTACCTGAACAGAATGTGGTGGTGTTGCATGGTATCACATGGGATATCCTTTTTTCCTGCTATTGAAGTCAACAGCAGAAACTCTGTTCCCCAGACCACAGTCCATATTGACTGAGAGCAAACTCATCATCTTCCTCTCATTTAAACAATGGCTGTGTTGTCCTAGTGCCCAAAGGTCTTCTTAGTTGAACTGGAAAGACTTAAGGGAGAAGCAGCAGATGGATGAAAACTTCTATTCCTTGTGAGTGACTTAGTCCTGCCTTGGTAACTTGGGGCAGAGGCTGCCTCACTTACCTCCCAACATAAAGTGCAGATGTTCTAAGGCTGGTTGTATCCACGCTTTGTGCTGATGTGAAGTTTCCCCCTTCAATTTCACCAGAATCTTTAGGCAGTGAAACTAAAATGGCACCTTTTGCCAGATGTAGCTGATACAAACTGTTCAGTGGGCCCACCATGTACTACTCTGACTCCCTCCTTTTGGGAAAACTGCTATTCCCTTCTTTCAACCATCAGCTTCTCTCTGAAGCTGCCAATCTCAGGCCCCCAATCCGCAATGGGAGAGCATGTGACTGAAGTTGGCCAGTGTCATCACATCTGCCTGGAAATGGTGATTTTGGCAGAGGGGAGAGTATGTGACCCAGACTGGGCCAATCTGGGAGATGGAGACTTTGGAGATGGAGAAGTGGCTGCTCCCATCCTTTGTCAGGAAATGAATGCCATCGAAGAGATGCTGAGAGAATTAGCAGTGAGAAGCAATGGAGAAACCAAGAGTCCCTCTCTGTGATTTGTTTACTTAAAGTAAAACTGACAACTTTTTAGCTTTAAGTTTTTTTGAATTGGTTTTCAGTCACTTGCAATTGAAAGACACCTGAGGGAAAGATTCTGGGATAGCTGGAGGCCCAACAACAGTGGTTGGTGACATCCATAACTCTGTATACCCTTTCTGTTTGTGTACAGACATACATTCACACTGGCTAGGTGTAGGCCAGGCAGCATGCCCTTAGAAGGAGTTGATTCTATGTTTGCTATTCAGAAAGAGTGTGTTTGTTAAAACCACCAGCCTACAGGTTTGATTTTGCTGAAAACTCTCTCCCTGACCTCGGGCAATCAGTCACTAACTGGACCTCAGGGTGAACAACCAATCCAGTTTGCCGGGGACTGAGTGGTTTCCTGGGACATGGGACTTTCACTGCTAAAACCAGGATACTCCATCATCCTAGCTGAGTTCCATATCCGTAAAAACGAGATTGGATTGGACTAGAAAGGGGTGGGAAAGTCTGCCAAATCCTGCATTCAGGCAGACATTGCCAACTGCCCTTGGCACTAATTCCTGTGAACTTAAGTGTATCCTCACAATCCTTTGCAATAAGTCCAGCTACTGTCAATCAGAGTTGGCACCTATTTGCCATACTTGGACTGAGTTTTTGACAAGCTGAGATTTTAAGGATCAGAATTTATTGAAGACCAACTTTGAGTCAAGCTCTGCCATGAATCCCATATCAGGCTCTCTCCAGCTTGGGCTAAATGACTTCCCTAGAACTTGTGGATCTTGTTGCACATTTGTGTAAATATATGAACTGGTATTGGGTTATATAAGTCAGCTTGTTCTTCAGAAGCTTAAATTTATCGAGTGCTCATTATCTGCTAGAATTGCATAAAGGCTCTCATGCTAACACTGAGAGCTTGTGAGAGCCTGCATTTTGGAAAAACGCAAACTGAGGCTTAGCGCGGTCCAGTGCCTATCTAAGGGCCTCAGCCAGCAGGCAGGGGAGTTGAGTAAGATCCCACTTGAGGCCCTTCTGACTCCAACAGCTCCGACCTTTCCACCATTATGCGGATTCAGATGGATTCTCTGGTCTCTTTCCACCTTTAGTCTTTGATGTGCACAGCCTACACCCCTCCCGGTCGGTTCTCGGACGCAAAGTCTCCAAGGACTGAAGTTTCCTCGCGTTCACGTGACATTTTGGGGTTACTCCGCGCTGCTGTGGAGCCCAAAAGTTCCAGTGTAAAGGAAGAACCCTAACGGGCCGCTCCCTGTCTCCAAGAGCCGAGCAGATCCCCACCGGACGATTCCACACCAAGTGGCCCGCGGGCGGTCCAGGGGAAGAGGGCCGCGCCGCGGGAGGAGCTCCGCTTCGCTGCAGCCCAGCGGCGCCGAGGGCGGACGGGCAGCGCATGCGCGGCGCGGAGTTGTGAATGGTGCGTTTTGTTTGCTGGAGTTTGGGGCGGGCGGGCGCGCGAGGAGGAGGGGTGGGGCCGACGGGGGCGGGGCGGGCGGGCTAGCGAGGTGGGCGGTGAGAGGAAGTGGCGGCGGCGGCGGCCGGAGGCGGCGAGTGCTGGGTCCGCGCGGGCGGTAGGCAACTGCTGAGGCGGCGGTGGCGGCGGCGGCGGCGGCGGCGGCGTGGGCTGGGCTCGAGCGGGCGGCGGCACCTCAGACTCCCGGCGCGGGAGCCCACGCGGGCGGGCGCCTGAAACAAAGAGAAGCGAGAGTCAGGGCGCCGCGGGTGCGCGGTCAGTCGGTCAGCGCAGAGCCGGCCAGCGGGTGCCCGCGGAAGCCCGGAGCCCGGCCGGCCGGCGCAGCCTCAGGGCGGGAAGATGCCGCGCGTCGTGCCCGACCAGAGAAGCAAGTTCGAGAACGAGGAGTTCTTCAGGAAGCTGAGCCGCGAATGTGAGGTGAGGCAGGCGGGCGGCGGGGAGGCCGCGGCGCGCCCCGAGCGGGCCCGGGCGGAGAAAAGTTTGGGCGGCGCGGCTCCCGGGAACCCCGCGCCGGCGCGCCTGCGGAGGGGCAGTCTCGCCCGGGCAGCCATCTGCCCGCAGACTCTGGTTGCCCTTATCGGTGCCGCGCGGGGCGGGCGGCATCGCGGATTTGGCTTCTGATTTCGGGCCGTCTCTGCCTTGCAGATTAAGTACACGGGCTTCAGGGACCGGCCCCACGAGGAGCGCCAGGCGCGCTTCCAGAACGCCTGCCGTGACGGCCGCTCGGAAATCGTAAGTCGGCGGGGCCGGGGGCCGGGGGCACAGGGGAGCAAGCCGCGCGCGGGTCACTTGTTGCGCGGGGGCCGCCGCGGCCCAGGCCGGTTCCGGACGGCGCCGCGGACGCCGCGGCTCCCGGAACTGAGCGGGCGCCGTCTCACTTCCTACTCGGGATTCAAAATGCGAAACCAGACACTGGCGGGCCGCGTCCTCGCGGGGAGACTCTTCCCTGTGGTTCTCGGCGGGTGGATTATGTTTCCCAGACACGACTCGACAAACACTTTGCCGCGAGTGGAACTCAAACCGGAGCCCAACTAAACAAGGAAAGGTCGTTGTATAGGCTGTGACACCGATTAAAGGGTCGGTTATTAGTAGGAAGAAAACACCCTTACGGAAAAAATTGGGCTTCGTTCAAGGTTCTGATTCTTGGGCGATAGTTTGTGTCTTAGACGCTAGATTTTTCGTAAACCTATATGTGAAACTGTCTTATTTTCAGTATAGCTGAGAATAAATCTGAGAGTAAATCCAGTTATCTGTTGTTCTAATAGAGGAGGAAAAAAAGCCCTCAAGAACGTGCCATCTTCTTTTCTTAGAATGTTAAGCTTCAGGAGAATCAGAAAGAAACCATTTGGTGTTTTTTTGTTTTTTCCCCAAACCTAAAAAACTGTCTCGTTTAGGCCTGAAGTTACTAAAGAATTGCATGGATTTGCAAAACCCAGTGTTGATCCGAGGCCCTGTTTTAGGTGGTGGATTTGGTGCCTTACCTCCATGAAGCCTAATGTTGAAAAAAATTCAAGTGTCCTAGTTCCCCTCATCTCCTTTTGGTTTGTCCTACTGGAGGTGCTAATGAAGAGAGAATGATGAAGCCCAGAAGTGCATAGGAAAAAACTAAAGAGAAGAGGTTGATTATTAATTTTTAAAAAAGTTGTAGCACTGTATAATGGAATCTGATTATCAGCTCCATGACTTGGACCATTGCATCTGCACACACTTGAAGGTATGGAAGCAGTTTGAATTTAGGTTAACAATAGGAAGACATATTGAAACATTTGCTTCTCCCATTCCTTGTACAGTAGAGAATCTATTTATTGGTATTGAGACATAATTCACATAAAATTCTCCCTTTTCATCACTGAAATCGTTTATTTTTAAAAAATATTTTGATGCTTAAAATGAAGGCTTTTTAGAATTGTATTACAGATCATGAGAAGATACTGGCCAAATTCATTAGGAACTCTAGAATATTTGGTCATTATTGCACATTATAAAAGAAAGTGTCTAGATTTTAGCCCACTTTTTTGAGTGTTTGTAATAGTTATATGATTCAAATGTACAGGACAAATACTTTCTGGTTTTGGCACTGAGTGGTAGAAGAATCACTCATTAGTTGGCTCAGTGATTATATCATCCTTTGTCTGAATTTCCTTTTGGAATAGGTGGATGGTATACCCAACCCATGGATGTTTTGGAAGTAACTTTATTTTTGGAAGGAATTTCACATTTCCCTCCCTTTCTAGTTTCCCCCCCTTTAATTCAATGTTAGCCATATTTAAATTGAGAGATTTTTAGCTTCTAGAGGATGGAGACCACATTAATTCCGTATATGCCCCCTCTGTATGGGTTTTGCACAGTGTCTTTTGCATCATAAGTACTTGATTATTTGAATTTAGAGGTTACTTCGCTTAATGCCCAAAATATATCTTATGACTTATAAACAGGCTGTGGTTTTTACTTACTTGGTGGTGGAAAATAGGCGTGGAAAAGGCATTTTTTTGCTTCTATTTTGACAGCAGCCATGTATGATAAAAATATGCGTAGTTCCCAAAACTATATCCAACACTTTCTCCCCTCTCTTTTATTCTTTTTATTATGAACATCTCCTTAACTTTATCAGTGAGGTTAATGAATGATTTATTTTGTATTTAGATGCAAAACAGTGTAAGGCTGTGATGCTCATCTCTTCTTAGTTATAAAACTTATCCAGACTCCATATCATAGCATGAAATAAAAGTGATTATGGGTGAGGGGTAGAATTTATTTGGTAAAACCTGATTTATTCCTTATATAAGCTCTTGTAGTAGGAGTGTTAGAGATATCTTCAACACTAATGATTAATAAAAGAAAAAAATACTTATGAGAGGTATGGTGACTACTGTGAAAGCAGTAAAAACTATGTATTTTTAATCCTGAAGATGGAAGAATAAAAGGTATGTTGGACTGGCACAGGTGTGCTATTTTACAGTTTAATGAAACCTGTAAAGCATAGTCAGGACATTCTAGAAATCCTCCATACAGACACTTTTACCAGTGTGACATCTTTGTGTTTTCAAACAGAGTTTTCCCAACTCCTAGGTATATGTAGGTGTTCCAGTAAAAAAAATAAAATAAAGAGTTGTGTGGTCAGATAAATTTGGGAAATGGTATTTTAGAGTGATCTGTTTTTACCACTTCTCCTGTCTCAGAGAGGGATGTTGATGAGATAATGGACATGAAGTGATGAAGCAGGAAATCTCTTCTGAGGTTGGCCTTCAGGCAGGAGGTGAGGTAATAAGAGCTGCAGAATGTCTTCACCTAACACAGAGCTGATTTGGGATACACTGGTGGCAGAAGGATTTGTAACTAGGTGAATACTGAAGAAACATGGCTGCGGGATTTTGACGGAGGGTATTCATTCATGGGCAGAATCTCTTATCTGCCCTGAGAATTTCATTATCTGAGACTGACAAGGTTGGCTGTCTTCTTCAGCTCAAAATTACTTCTCATTGTATTTAGCAAATACATGTAGCATTTACTTGGTACTGTTCTAAGCACTTTACAAATACTGGAAACTGAGGTTCAGAGTTAAGTAATTTGCCTCAGGTCACACAGCCTAGGCAGTTTGCCACCTAGTGTCTGTTTTCATTTGAACTATTATTCATTTCAGTTCAATGGTTGTTTTTTAAACTTATGCTAATAGTGGGCAAATTTTTTTTTTAAGATTAATATTGTAATATTGATGTTTGTTCAGCCTCTATTCATATAAAACATTTACCACAAGAAAAGGTATCCCAGTGATTAGGGAAATGCCATTAAAGATGTCTATAGAGATTTAGCAGTTAGGTTGACAGTTGTACCTACTAGTACCAATCATAGGAAGTACTGTAATTTTTTATCTCTAAAGAATCTAAGCCCTTAATCATCAGGGGAACTAGCGGATAGCTGAATCAATGCTTTAACAATGCTTTAAACAAATTGCCCCAAAATGTGAACCCCTTGCTTTCAGATGAAGACTATGCTTGGAAACAAATTATGCTTAAGAACTTTAGTTAGTAAAATAAAACAAACAAAAAGTTCTCTGATTTCAACAAAGAAGAGTTTACATTTAGATGATGAAAAAAATTTTTTTTCCAATGCTTTTTACTTATTTCTTTCATATTTTCCCTGGGGAAGAGGGACATGGTTATTTCCATTTTTTACTTGGGGGAAATATAAATTGCTCAGGGGCTACACAGAATGAGACTGTATTGAAATGGTTTTAGATTGTTCTGTCTGTTGAGCTGTGCCATCCAAATCTTTTATAAATATTAGATGAATACTCTTTTGTTATTGTCAGAATCAGTTCTCCTAAAGTCGGGTTTTAGAAAATGCATATTTTTTTAATCATCCAAGGTTTTAGAGAGATGAGAAGTAGTCACATCACATGCTAGTGTATGGTTTATCAGACGAGAGACAGTCCCAGGTGCATTTTTCTTTTCAGTAGGAAGGTATTAACATTTATTTGTATTCACTGTGCAAGTGACTGGAATTTGGGAAACTGGATAAAATAGACACCTATGGGGATGAAAAGGTCTGTATTTTTTAAGCTGAGCCTTTCCTGAAACTAGAATTTTTGTCTCTGAGAGAGAATTCTGCTAAAAACCATAATGGAGGATATTGTCTTCATCTTATAAATTTTGGTTATTAAAAAGCACTTGAAGTGATATTTGGTTAGTTTATTCATGATAATGAGCTCCTCCCAATGTGATATATTGTGGAGATATTTTCACTTCCAGTCATCTCCAAGTGCATTTTTAACATGGGTTTTGGAGCATAGTGTTTCTTTGAGCAAGAGAAATCAGGAAAAATTAAAATGTCTCATTTGCACAACTTTAAATTGTGGTATGCTCCAAAATTCAAAATATTCAGCTCTTCAGTGATTTTCACATTTAAAAATACAGGTTTTTAAATACAGTGATGGTGGCTTCTGGTTAGGCATTAGCAGTGCACTATACTAACGTCAGCAAAAAATGACCTGAAAGAAAGTATTGATTCCATGTCTGATTTTATATTTAAGCAGCCAATGGCAAATGTCCTCAAAATGGAATCAGATGTTTGTAACTTAATACTTAAGAAAAATGATGAGTGCATGTTTTTTTACTTTTAAGTAATCTTGGTGCTGCCTGGCTTAAGACAGAAACTGATGTAAAAATAAATGACTGCCTGCATAATTTATGTAATGTCCTGCTCCTGATCCTGTTTGTATTGATTTTTCTAAAAGGCTTTTGTGGCCACAGGAACCAATCTGTCTCTCCAGTTTTTTCCGGCCAGCTGGCAGGGAGAACAGCGACAAACACCTAGCCGAGAGTATGTCGACTTAGAAAGAGAAGCAGGCAAGGTAGGAAACATTTCTTTGCAATTTGAAATACTGTGGATTGTTTTATTATTAGAGATTATCTGGATTTACATTTTAATAAAGAGATCACATGTCTGATTATTCAGGCATATGATCAGATTTGTTTTCATTCCGTATTATAAAGATATAATAAAATTTTTAAAAATCAAATTTTTTATATAATTTTATTGCTAATTTCATGTTTATATCATTTGCCATAGAAAGTTCTAGCCCTTAAAGAGAGTAGTGTGCTTTCTTACATGTAACATTTGAAACTTAATTCCTTTGAAGTGTTGACAAGAAATTTTTTGTTCTACTAAAATGTGTGTGACTATAGTGTTGTAAAAAAAAAATGAAATTTAGAGAAAAATGGGAAAAGCCTCTGTAGGCTTAAAATTTAATAATATTTGGAAATAGTTTATGGGTAGCTTTCTACTTCTGTTAATATAGCAAATTTAATTTTGAGAAAAACAATGTGAAGATGTTAACTTGGAAATAATTTTTTTGTTTTGAGGAAAAGCTTCTGGGAAACATAAATGTCGTAAAATTATTATGTTGGAAGTTTAGGTTGAATATATGGAAAATGTAGTTGGAAATGTTTAAGCTGAGAGCCATATTAAAATCTAAGTTAAATGTGTTTATGATTTTGATGAAATGTTAATGAATAATATCTTGGATTGGTTCATCTTTTAATGTGGAAATTGACTTCTTGAAATAAAATATTTAAAGAAAAATTTTTGACCTCATTTTGTACTCAGTATTTCTCCTGTTTCCTTTGCAGTGTATTTCTATACCTATTTTTATTAACTTGCTAAATTACTTTTCTAAGTGTCATCGTGAATAGTATAACCTATCACTTTATTTGCAAAACATAAGGAACATCTAAATAGTCCTTTGAGGAACTTAAAAGATTTTTGTATTGAACTGTATTAGGAAAAGGATTTTCTTTTTATTTATTGATTGAATTTTTGAATTTTATTTTATTTTTTATACAGCAGGTTCTTATTGTTATCTATTTTATACATATTAGTGTATATATGTCAATCCCAATCTCCCAATTCATCCCACCACCACCCTCCCTGCGAAAAGGATTTTCTTATTTTGTATATATACAATGAAGAGGGGTTTTTTTGTGTTCTTTAATTTTATTTATTTATTATTTTTAAAAATAAATTTTATTGATTGATTGATTGATTTTAGCTGTGTTGGGTCTTCGTTGCTGCACATGGGCTTTCTCTAGTTGTGGCGAGCGGGAGCTACTCTTTGTTGCGGTGCGCAGGCTTCTCTTGTTGTGGAGCACGGGCTCTAGGCACACGGGCTTCAGTAGCTGTGGCACGTGGGCTCAGTAGTTGTGGCACATGGGCCCTAGAGCATAGGCTCAGTAGTTGTGGCGCACGAGCTTAGTTGCTCTGCGGCACGTGGGATCTTCCCGGACCAGGGCTTCAACCTGTGTCCCCTGCATTGGCAGGCGGATTCTTAACCACTGCGCCATCAAGGGAGTACAAGACCACATTATCTTTGGACTTAAGCCATTGAGATGTTTTCAGTTATACGATCAACAAGAACAAAAACGTTAGATGGCTTATTCTAGAATTTAGAGGTTTTGTTTTCAAATATATCAGGAAGAGTGCTAGAACTGATGTAAGAAACTTATATTTTAATACTTGTTTTATAATTTTTTTTCTGTAAAGGGCCAGAGAGAAAATATTTTCAGTTTTGCAGGCGTATGTTCTCTGTTGCAACTACTCAGGTTCGCTGTTACAGTGTGAAAGGAGCCATAGACAATACGTAAACAAATGAACGTGGCTGTATTCCAGGGATGGTAATGCTGGCAGAAATCTGTATCTTTCCCTCAGATTTAAATCTGTAAATGTTTGTGCATAGATGATATATTTCTCAAATATAATTTTACCAACACTTGTACTACGCCAGTAGAATCTAGGGGAAAAAAAATTTAATGAAAAAAAAAAACGCTGCTAGTATATCACTCTATACCACTGGGATAAATAAGTACTCCAGTGAATTTAGAGAAAAGATAACCCATGTTTTCTCATCCATAGAGCTCAGGCTACAGGGTCTCTTATTTATCGTCCTCCTTTTTTATGATGTCTTTCTGATAACCATTAACGTTTATTTCTGTGCCCATAGGACTAGAAGCAAAGCAAATTGAAGGAATTTCCCTAAATGTTAATTATTTGCCTCTGCTCCTTATATTGGATCCAAAATCAGTGTCTCTTCTTCCACATACTCTTGACCTTGTTACATCCTAAGGCAGCTTAGTTCTCTTCCCATTCAAACCCAGCTTTGAGAAGATGAGTGGTTAAGCCTTTCAAGTTAGGTATAATTAAGTCCTGGCTTTGTATACTACTTCATTTATTACTCTATAACTTTGGACAAGTTATTTTATCTTTATGGTCCTCAATTATAACGTGAGTTTAATACATATCTCCCAGGGTGGCCGTAGTGATTAAATGAAATAGTGTATATAAAGTGCTTAGCTCAGTACCTGACACAGTTACTCAAAAATTCATTCAGAAGTTCTTTGTTGAACACCTGTTATGTATACTGAGTGAACACTGTCCTGGGCACTTGAGATGCATCAGTGAACAAAACAAAGATCCTGCCCTAGAGGTTGTTTTATGGAAGGAATGGAGTAGTGGGCAATATGCATAGTACATAAGGTATGTAATATGTTACAGAGTGGTAAGTGCTCTGGAAAAAAAGGAAAATTAGAGTAAAATAAGGGTTATCAATGAACAGGAATGTCCGTAATTTTAAATAGGATAGTCTGGGTAGAGAAGGTCATATTTGAGCAGAGACCCGAAGGAGGTTAGGGAATGATGAGCCATGCAGATATCTGAAGGAAAGATGTTCCATACAGAGGACACAGCCTTGTAAAGGCCCTAGACTGGGAGCTTGCACAGTGTGTTTGTTAAACAACAAGCGGGCCGGTATGGCTGGAGTAGACTGAGTGAGGAGGAGAGGAGTAGGAGAAGAGATGAGGGAGATGTCAAGGAGCCGGTTTATGTGATTGTGGGAGACCATGCAACAACGTGGACTTTATTCTGAGTGGAGTGGGAAGTAGTTTCTGCTTTTTGAGCACATCTGTGATATGATCTGCCTTAAGTTTTGAAAGGATCACTTTAGCTGCTGGGTTAACAACAGGTTTAGGGGGCAAGAGTGAAGCAGGGGGACCAGTTGGGCTATTGCTTTAGTCTTGGTGAGAGACTAGGCTGGTAGCAATGGAAGTGGTGAGAAGTAGTCATAGTCTGGATATATTTTGAGGTAGAGCCAACAGGATTTGCTTATGGATTGGATGTAAGGTGTGAGAGTCAAGAATGACTCCAGGGGCTTCCCTGGTGGCGCAGTGGTTAAGAATCCGCCTGCTAATGCGGGAGACACGGGTTTGAGCCCTGGTCCGGGAAGATCCCACGTGGCATAGAGCAGCTAAGCCTGTGTGCCACAACTACTGAGCCTGTGCGCTAGAGCCCACAAGCCACAACTGCTGAGCCCGCGAGCCACAACTACTGAAGCCCGTGCTCCTAGAGCCCATGCTCCGCAACAAGAGAAGCCATTGCAATGAGAATCCCGTGCACCACAACGAAGAGTAGCCCCTACTCGCCACAACTAGAGAAAGCCCACGGGCAGCAACGAAGACCCAGCTCAGCCAAAAATAAAATAAATTAATAAATAATTTTTTTTAAAAAATCTTTAAAAAAACGAATGACTCTGGGCTTTCCTGGTAGCACAGTGGTTAAGAATCCGCCTGCCAATGCAGGGGACGCGGGTTTGAGCCCTGGTCTGGGAAGATCCCACATGCTGCGTAGCAGCTAAGCTCGTGCGCCATAACTACTGAGCCTGCGTGCTGCAACTACTGAAGCCCACGCACCTAGAGCCCGTGCTCCACAACAAGAGAAGCCACTGCAATGAGAAGCCTGGGCACTGCAACAAAGAGTAGCCCCCACTCACCGCAACCAGAGAAAGCCTGCGCGCAGCAACGAAGACCCAACGCAGCCAAAAATAAATAAATAAATAAATTTTTAAAAAAAAGAATGACTCTTAACTTTGTGGTTAGAGCAGCTGGGAGTATGGGATTACTGTCATCTGAGATGAGAAAAGCTGTGGGTGGAGCAATTTTGAGGAGCAGTTTAGGATATGTGAGTTTGTGGTGGTAGCTTGTTGCAGCTTCTGTTTTCTCACCACCCACCCTTAACTTCTTAAGTTATGGCACTGCTTTTTCATAAGTGACCCTTTGCTTATCTCAAGAGTTCGGTGGCTTTTTTTTTAAAATCAACTTTATTGAAGTATAGTTTACTTACCAAAAAATGCACCCACTTTAAGTGTATAATTTGAGTTTTAACAAATGTGCACACCCATGTAAACACCACCCACAATCCAGATAATGTTTCAGTCCCCTCGTGCCCTTTTACAGGAATCTGGGAGTGGCTTGGCTGGGTGGTTCTGGCTTAGGGTCTCCTAGGACATTGCAGTCAAGCTCTTGGGGCTGTGCAGTCTCTGAGGGCTTGGCTGGAGCTAAAGAATCCCCTTCCAAGCTCACTCATCACTTTTGGTCAGTGGCTTCAGTTCCTAGTCACATGTTCCTCTCCATAGAGAGAAAAAGAATGAGGTCACCCTGCTTTTTATGACCTATTCTCTGATCACTTGTGTCTTCTCCTGTTCATTAGAAGTGAGTCACTAAGTCTAGCCCACACTCAACAGGGAGGGGGGTGGTTTATTCACAAACATGAGAGGAGGCTGGGGTCATTGGGGCCATCTTGGAGGCTGGCTACCACAATGTTCACTTAAATTTGATGAATTCAGAAAAAAATTAGAATGCTAATAGGAAACAGAAGCTCCATAGTCTCTTTCATTTGAAATATGGCTTTATGATCTAAGAAAGTGGTCTTAGCAAAACCAGTCCTTTTATTCATTCTTTCTACCTTTGTGTTTGTAGGAATATTTTCAAACCAAGGGTCTTCAGTAAGGAAGGTCTGTTAATGGATAACTGACCATCAAGTCAGAGCATACAATTTTATAATCTGTCTTTCAAATATATTTGAAACTTTTGCACCCAGGTATCTAGTGAGTTGTCTACACTGACTCTTAATAAGGGTCTTTCTTAGAAGAGGTTTAAAATAATACAGTATAGTGGAAAGAGCTCTGGATATGAGTCAAAAGACAATCATAACTGGTTTCCTTACCTGTAAATGGGTATCAGAATGTCTTCCCTATTCATATACCTCATGTGAGGATTAAATGACGTACCAGAATATGTGAAAATGCCTTTTAAATTGTAAAGCCCTATCCAAAGTTAGGCTATTTGATGGGTTTGTAGGGTGAGATTATAGATAATCAAGGAGTTTTAGTGCTGTAGAGTGCCTTAGGTCAGCTTCACTTCAGGTAGCTCTACTATGTTGGGAGACTGCATCTTTCCCAAGTGGTCCATCCTGGTATTTTATAAACCTAAACAGCCAAAATGTTTATAATTCTTCCTTAACTTAAACTGCTTTCCTCTAATTTAGCTGTCAGAAGACAAGGGATGCAACAGATAGAATTGAAATCATTCTTATGTTAAATTTTTGTAGACCAAGCAACACCCAATTCATTTGATCTTTCCTCTTAGAATTTATTTCCAATTGATTTTTATTTCAAACAAATGCAGATAATTATGGTTGACCATAAGTTATTAGTCTTGAGTGGTCAGAGTAATGGTTTTTGTATGCATTGTGTTTTTGAAAGCCTCCTTAGGTTTTTAAATTAATGATTGTTTATGCTTACTACATGATCCTAGTTTGTGAGCATGAAGCATATGAAAACTTTATAAACTGAACAAATGAACTTTATAGTGCTATTGTTTACCATTTTTTCTATGGAAATTGAATATACTATCTAGTTTTATCTAGATATATCTAGAATATACTGTGTGGTCCCAGAAAAAGCAGTTAAACTTTATATGGTTGTTGCATTGCTATTTATACCTTATGATTTTAATTGATAGTCAGGTAATGTTAATAGCAGACATTGGGAGTAATTATAATGTGTATGGCGTTAGAGTAGGTACTTTTAAACATTTTTGATGTTATGTGTTTTACTTTTTTTGTCCTTTCTGAACATTTATACTTAAAATGAAAATCTTTTATCATTCATTTTCATCAGCATAAAATAACAAAGCAAAATTTAACAGCATTTGATTTAATGCATGAGGACAAACTCTTGTTTTAAATGTCTTCAAAGGTCTGTGACTGCTGCTTCTGGAGTGTTTTGCTTACTTGCTTGCAGGATCTTTGTCCCAAAATAAATATTGTGTCTGTTTATATACCATCCACAGTTTGGCAGAGTTTAGAGGACTCCTTAATGTTAGCTTTGAGAAATCCGTATTCAGGCTCAGCAGCAAGTTCCCTCTCCTCCTTATACAGCCCAGTCACTCCAAATAAAAGATATCTGTGGTAACGCTTCGGAATGTGGTTTCCCCAAGAGAAATTGAGGCAACTTTACAACTAACTTGTCAGATCTAGACTTTAAGTATTTCAATTCAACTAAAACATGAAGTATATTTTCCAGCACTTAGTTATCAACAGTTCAGTGCATTAAAATAAGTAATCTGGGCTTTTAGAAAAGTTTTATTTCAATAATTTTTTTAAATAAATTTATTTTATTTATTTTTGGCTGCATTGGGTCTTCGTTGCTGTGCATGGGCTTTCTCTAGTTGTGGAGAGGGGGCTACTCTTTGTAGCGGTGCACGGGCTTCTCATTGCAGTGGCTTCTCTTGCGGAGCATGGGCTCTAGACGCGTGGGCTTCAGTAGTTGTGGCACACAGGCTCAGTAGTTGTGGCTTGCGGGCTCTAGAGCGCAGGCTCAGTAGTTGTGGTACGCGGGCTTAGTTTCTCCGCGGCATGTGGGATCTTCCCGGACCAGGGCTCAAACCCGTGTCCCCTGCATTGGCAGGCGGATTCTTAACCACTGAGCCACCAGGGAAGCCCTATTTCAACAATTTTTAAATCCAAGAAGAGTTGACTGACTTCATGAAGAAATAATAATGTTTAAAAATGAGAATATCATAGTACCTTCCAGTTAGAGTTACATTAATTTTCATATATGGTAAATGTACCTCTGAAGTATTTGAAGATGATGTACTCTTTTTTTTTCCCTCTCTTTTTTCTCCCAGGTTTTTTGAGATATAATTGATATACAGCACTGATCTCTTCCCCTTTTCTTGAATTGCATTATTTGCCTAGATTTACCTTTTAATGTAAAGATAACATTTTAGTCTTGGCCATATCTCAATTATATATTTCAAGTTAGAGATGTCAGAAAATATGTCTGAGAGAAACATCCTTAATTCTTTCCCTTTTTGCTTCTGTTTCCTACCCCAGTATTTTTGAATGATTAATTCAAACACTGCAAGGATAAAGACTATTGAAATGTTCAACTAAAGAAATCAGTTTTTGAGAAGGGCTGCTGTATCCCAGCTTTACTGCTTCTCATTTTCTTTTGTAATTTTTTTTTCAATTGTCATTATTGAGATATAATTTATATACAACAGAATTCACCTATTTAAGGTATATAATTCAGTGACAAATGTGTACAGTCGTTGGTGTGATTACTACCACAATAAAGATACAGAATATTTCCATAACCTCAGAAAGTTCCCTCATGCCCCTTTGCAGGCAGTGTCATTTCAGGTAACCACTATCTCCTTTCTGTTACATACTATTTTGTCTTTTCTGGAATTTCATATAAATGGAATCATACAGTATGTAGTCTTTTGTACTTAGCAACTTGCTCTTGAAATTCATCTGTATTGTGTGTATAGTAGTCCATTCCTTTTTATTACTGAGTAGTATTCCACTGTTTGGACTTGTAACACTTTGTTTATCCATTTACCAGTTGATGGCCATTTGAGTTATTTCCCCTTGTTTTGGCTACTCTGCTGCTTTGAACATTTATATACGAGTCTTTTATGTAGACATTTGTTTTCATTTCTCTTGGGTAGATATATAGGACTGAAATTACTGGGTTGTTTCATGAGTATACCTTTTTAAGGAACTGTCAAACTGCTCTCCAAAGTGGCTGTACAGTTTCACATTCCAACTAGCCATGTACGAAAGTTTCAGTTACTTCACGTCTTTACTAACACTTTGTACTGTCGGTCTTTTTAATTTTAGACATTTTAGTGAGTTTGTAGTGGTATCTCATTTTGGTTTTTATTTGCATCTACCTAGTGACTAATGACGTTGAGCATGTTTTATGTGCTCGTGTGCCATTTGTGTATCTTTGGCAGTGTCTGTTCAAAACTTTTGCCCATTTTTTGATATCAAGTTATTGAGATGTAAGCATTTTTTATGTATTAAATACAAGTTCTTTATCGATATTTTTGCAATTGAAGTTTTATTATGAGTCTGTTTTAAAGTAGAGATAGCCTTGACTGCATATAAAACATTGTATTGGGGACTTCGCTGGTGGTCCAGTGGTTAAGACTCTGCGCTCCCAATGCAGGGGGCCCCGGTTTGATCCCTGACCAGGGAACTAGATCCCGCATGCTGCAACTAAGACCCGGCACAACCAAATAAATAAATATTTTTTAAAATAAAAAATAAAATATTTATTTAAAAAAACATTGTATTAGGAAATATAAATACAGATTCTGTCAAAACTGCTATAATGTAAGTGTAATTTTGGCTTCTGTTGTACCTCTCTTAACTTTCTCTCATTTGTAAACTTTAATGCTGCCTGGCTCATAATGTTGATAATCTTGAAATTAATGGTAGTTCCTTCAAGAGCTTGATGTATTTTTCTTTAAGTCTTTATTGATTGATTGATTGATTGCCGCGTTGTGCGGCACGTAGGGTATTAGTTCCCCAACCAGGGATAGAACCCATGCCTTCTGCATTGGAAGCAGAGTCTTAACCACTGGACCTCCATGTTTGGGTTTGTTTGTTTGGTTGGTTGGTTTTTTTGAGCTTGTGTTTTTATTTTGTTTATTATGGTAAAATACACGTCACAAAAAATTTACCATTTTAACTGTTTTTAACTGTACCGTTCAGTATCGTTAAGTATATTAAAACTGTTGTGTAACCGTCACCACCGTCCATCTCCAGAACTTTTGTCATCTTCCTCAAACTGAAACTCTGTACCCATTAACCATAATTCTCCATTCTCCTTTCCCATGCCCCCAGCCCCTGGCAACTGCCATTCTACTTCTGTCTTTGTGAATTTGATTCCTTGAGGTACCTCTTATAAGTGGAATCATATGGTATTTGTCCTGTTGTGACTGACTTATTCCCCTTAGCATAATGTCTTTAAGGTTCATCTGTGTTGTTTCAATGTAATGGGTTTTTTTTATATATATAAATTTATTTATTTTATTTTTGGCTGTGTTGGGTCTTTGTTGCTGCGCGCAGGCTTTCTCTAGTTGCGGCAAGCAAGGGCTACTCTTTATTGTGGTGCGCCGGCTTCTCTTTGTGGTGGCTTCTCTTGTTGTGGAGCACCGGCTCTAGGTGCGCAGGCTTCAGTAGTTGCGGCACGTGGGCTCAGTAGTTGTGGTTCATGGGCTTAGTTGCTCTGCGGCATGTGGGATCTTCCCAGACCAGGGATAGAACCCGTGTCCCCTGCATTGGCATTCTTAACCACTGCACCACCAGGGAAGTCCCTCAATGTAGTGTTTTAAAATAACCTTTTTCCTGACAAAAGAAATAAGAAAAATTTGGAAAACACACTTTTAGAAAAGATATAAAAATCATCCATAACCTACCTCTTAGAAAACCATTGTTAATGTTTTGTTATATTGCTGTTCTTATTTTTTTCTGTGTATATTTAAATTTTAAAGTAAAAATTTTTCTATTTGATATAGCATTTACTTTTTATCTTTGAATTTTCTGCACATCTTATTGTAGGATACTTTTTTATCTGACATTAAAATATCTATATCTTTCTGATCTTACTGTTATTAACTATCAAAGAATAGAAAAATCAGAAATAGATACCTTTGTATAAGAAAGAAGCAACAAAATGATTATCAGTGTTAATTTTTAGAATAAAAAGATGAGAAATATGGACATCGATGTACCTAACGAGCACACATGTGTCTTCATCCATCTAGGAAATCTTTGCAAATGTAGGAAACAGTAGTCAGTCAATACTGTACACATGGCAATCATATGAAAAATCTTTTTCTCTCCTACAGAAAACTTTGGGCATTCTAGTAAAGGCGTTTTGGTGGGCAGAAAACGTTTATTAACTACGTCTGAATATATGGGACTCCCTTTGCTCCTGTGTACTCTAATTTCCTCATTTAAGAATTAGAATAATAATAGCAAACAGTTCTGTAGCACTGGCTATGTGCCAGGTGCTGTTTTAATTGCTACATAGATAACATAGATTGAAACTTTTATGATCTCCTTTTTACTGAGAAGAAAGCATTTGTAAATTTTAATGCTATTTAGCTTGAGCAGACTTAGAGACTTTATTTATTTGATATCACTTCTTTGATACTTAGTTTTCTACAGAATATTAGAAGCCACAGACTAGCTAGCTGTGTTCTTCATGTTATAGACAGTGATTTGGTGGGGAGTTTAATTATTGTTACCTTCTTTTATGAAAGTATACAATGTAAATAGTTGGAAATTATTATCTACTATGAGCTTTTCAATTTAGGCTGGGCCTTCTCAAATTGATGTGTATTTAGGAACCAAGAATTTAAAATAACACTTAAAATGTGCCTTTTGGCAGTGTAACTGTGCTTTTAGGACTCTGATACTTTGCTGTGCTGTACTGTGTGTCCTCAGCAGGAAAGGGTCAAGTCTGGGAATGGTTGGCAGGTTGTTTTTACAGGGGAAAACTTTTCTTCCATGTATACAGTCAATACTAAGCCCTTCTGTGTTTTAAAACTTTAGATATGAAGGCAGATTAATCTTCAGATTAAAACAAAAGGGTAGGGCTTCCCTGGTGGCGCACTGGTTGAGAGTCCGCCTGCCGATGCAGGGGACGCGGGTTCGTGCCCCGGTCCGGGAGGATCCCACATGCCATGGAGCGGCTGGGCCAGTGAGCCATGGCCGCTGAGCCTGCGCGTCCGGAGCCTGTGCTCCGCAACGGGAGAGGCCACAGCAGTGAGAGGCCCACGTACTTCAAAAAAAAAAAAAGGTAGGGCTTCCCTGGTGGCACAGTGGTTAAGAATCCGCCTGCCAATGCTGGGGACACAGGTTTGAGCCCTGGTCTGGGAAGATCCCACATGCCACGGAGCAACTACGCCTGTGCACCACAACTACTGAGCCTGCCCTCTAGAGCCCGCGTGCCACAGCTAATGAGCCCGCAGGCCACAACTCCTGAAGCCCACGCACCTATAGCCCGTGCTCTGCAACAAGAGAAGCCACTGCAATGGGAAGCCCTCGTACCGCAAGGAAGAACAGCCCCAGCTCACCACAGCTAGGAAGAGCCTGCGCGCAGCAATGAAGACCCAACGCAGCCCCCAAAAAACAAAAACAAAAGGGTAGCCTAGGAACATGTGACTGCAGCATTTCCATTAGGAGAATTTAGATGTTTTCAAATAAATAAAATACTATGCCCATATTAAATGATATATATATATATATATATATATTTTTTTTTTTTTTGTGGTTCGCGGGCCTCTCACTGTTGTGGCCTCTCCCGTTGCAGAGCACAGGCTCCGGATGCGCAGGCTTAGCGGCCATGGCTCACAGGCCCAGCCGCTCCGCGGCATGTGGGATCTTCCTGGACCAGGGCATGAACCCGTGTCCCCTGCATCGACAGGTGGACTCTCAACCACTGCGCCACCAGGGAAGCCCAAATGATAATTTTTAATAAGTGTCTGGCCTCACTTGCAGAGTATTGTTTTAAATAATGGCCCTTTGGGAAAACCCTTCTAAATTTTTTGAGGGTGTTGCTTATTCCAGCTTTTCAGTCCTGGCTTGCCATCCCTTTGCTATCCAGAACATTGCTGCTGGGCCATTTTTTCTTTTCTTTTTTTTTTTTTCCCCGGTACGCGGGCCTCTCACTGTCGTGGCCCCTCCCGTTGCGGAGCACAGGCTCCGGATGCGCAGGCTCAGCGGCCATGTCTCACGGGCCCAGCCGCTCCGCGGCATGTGGGATCTTCCCGTACCGGGGCACGAACCCGTGTCCCCTGAATCGGCAGGCGGACTCTCAACCACTGCACCACCACGGAAGCCTCATTTTTTCTTTTTTTAATTGCAGTAAAGTTCATGTAACATAGAGTTCACCATCTCATCCATCTGTACAATTCAGTGGTTTTTAATATATTCACAATGTGCATCACCACTATCAAATTCAGAACGTTTTCAGAACTCGACCATTTAAAATACATTTTGACAATCTACAAACTAGCTTTTATGGTGATCACCACCGCTAGTACTAGATGATATATACATTACTACTTCTCTTAATCCTGCGCTATAGTGAAGTCTTTTATTTGATATTGGAACACATTTAATGATAACTTGACTTTACAGCTGAGGAAACTGGGGCCTAGAGAGGCTAAATAAATCTTTAGTAGTCATGTAATCTGTTTCCTAGGTAGAGCCAGGATCGAGACCCAGGTCTTTTACCCAAGAGTCTGTGTTGTTTGCAGTTTACCACACTGCTGCTAATAATCATTAGGTAAGTGGCTAGAAACTCCACATACCACTTTCCAAAGTTATTGAATATTTTGGCCCACCAAGTTATTCTTCCTTTTAAAGTGAATATTTTAATATGGTCATTTTCGACCTCATTTGATGACTTCAGAACAACCTTTAACTTCCATCTTTTTCCTTTCAACCTTTAACTTTTCTTGAATTGTTTTTCTAACAGAGTGCCAATGATATTTGTGATGATAAGCTGCTGGAAAACTACACATAATCAATTTTTTGTGTTAATAATTTGGTAAAGTCAGCTGTAATACTTTTAGAAATAATTCTTAACAGAGTTGACTCAGAATGGATTACAATAAATAGCATCTGCCTCTTTTATTTCATTACCTTTTTTTGGTCTTAGTTAAGGAACAAAGAATTTTATAACTTAATTTTGTATGTTTTTCTCTTGAAATTGTACCTCTTGGGTCAGAACATTTTAGGACTCTCTTAAAAATGCCTTCCAGTGCGGGGGACGCGGGTTCAATCCCTGGTCAGGGAACTAAGATCCCACATGCTGGGGCAACTAAGCCCGCGCGCTCTAGAGTCTGCGCGCTCTAGAGTCTGCGCGCTCTAGAGCCCGTGCACCACAACTAGAGAACCCGTGTGCCACAACTAAGACCCAGTGCAGCCAGGTAAATAAATAAATGTATTTTTTAAAACGCACTGTTTACTTTGAATCACAGAATGAAGATGGCAGAACTAGTAAACTGTCTATTTTGGGTTGGGGGTGGGATATTCATATAATATATTCTGAAGTCATGTGAAGAGTTCATGTCATTTATTGTTCTAGATAGTTAAGGATTTAACCATGAAATTGACTGTCCAGTCTCTATTTATTTTTAGGGAAATAATCTATTTTTACGTGTCCTGAAATACTTAGGAAACATTAATAATGCAGTCCATTAATGCACCTGTGGTTTGGGTGAATGTATAGAGTTATGAGTTTTGGGTGTTAGCTTGTACCACTTACTGGCTCTGTGACCTTCTGCAAGTGAATTATTTAATCTCTCAGTTTTAATTTCTTCTTTTAAACTTTTTCTTATTGGATGGTTGTAAACGTCAGATAGGACTTGGAAAAGTTTTGAGAGCTGTAAAGAATTTTTATAAACCTAAAGTGGTAATGCTTGTTAAACCTGAGTGAAAAAGTACCGGTAAGAGAGAGTTAAGAAATGAAGGGAGCTATATGGAGCTGTTTTGGGGTGGGATAGGGACTTCTTTAAGCAAAGTGAGTTCCAAGTAGAGGCTTGGAGTTGCGGAGAATCCAGAAATAGCATTCAGGGCCTCACAGTGTTATAGTTGATGGTGGTTTGTGATGCTTATGCTAACATTACTTTTGTATACAGTGAGAAAGCCAGCAGGAATTTTTGTTGTTGTTGTTATTATTTATTTATTTATTTTGGCTGCACCAAGTCTTAGTTGCAGTGGCCCTAGTTGCGGCACATGGGAACTTCATTGTGGCATGCGAGATTTTTAGTTGTGGCATGCCGACTTCTTAGTTGTGACATGCAGACTCTTAGTTGCGGCATTCGGACTTCTTAGCTGTGGCATGCAGACTCCCAGTCGTGGCATGTGGAGCTTTCAGTTGCGGCATGCAGACTCCTAGTTGAGCATGCATGTGGGATCTAGCTCCCCGACCAGGGATTGAACCTAGGCCCCCTGCATTTGGAACACAGAGCCCTACCCACTGGACCACCAGGGAATTCCCAGGAATTTTAAATATACCTCCATGAAGGACAGTTTTGTGTAAGAATATAAATCATATTACAGATTACCAAAGTTTAGACTGGACTAAAAATCTAAGGTTTTTTCTACTTAACAAAGCCATGTATATCTCAGAGTATGAATGTTGTTGGTGCATGAGCATCTTCTCAGATGGCTCACAGAAGGAATGGCTCTTCCAGACGATGGACCATCAGTGTATCTAGGTGGAGCATTCTTCTGAAAAATGATGTTTAGTGAAAATTTGCAACACATGACATTAACTCTGTGGGACTGTACAATAAAACCAGTATAATATTTCAGCATACTTTTTGTGTTGTAAAATTTAATACAGTGATTTTTATTGTCACTTAAAATACCTTATAAAATGTCCCAAATTAGGTGGGCTATTTCTGCATATTTTACTTTTTAAATGTTTGTTATTTAATGCATTTTCCCCTTAAAAGCTAGTCATGTTTTCATTTGTTAAGTGATCTTATGAAAGAGTAGATAAAAACATATGTATGGGGACTTCCCTGGTGGAGCAGTGGTTGAGAATCCACCTGCCAGTGCAGGGGACATGAGTTTGAGCCCTAGTCTGGGAAGATCCCACATGCCGTGGAGCAACTAAGCCCGTGTGCCACAACTACTGAGCCTGCGCTCTAGAGCCCGTGAGCCACAACTACTGAGCCCGCATGCCACAACTACTGAAGCCTGCACGCCTAGATCCCGTGCTCCGCAACAAGAGAAGCTACCACAGTGAGAAGCCCGCGCACCGCAATGATGAGTAGCCCGCGCGCAGTAAGGAAGACCCAATGCAGCCAAAAATAAATAATTAATTTTAAAAAAACATATTACGGTTTTAGGAATAATAATAAAAGGAACATCCATGTGATGTCTAGTAGGTAGCCACTAGCCACATGTGGCTTTTTTTTTTAGCAATATTATTATTTTTTTAAACATTTATTTATTTGGTTGCGCCAAGTCTTAGTTTGCAGCAGGGGGGCTCCTTAGTTGCAGCTCACTGGTTCCTTAGTTGTAGCACATGGGCTCTTTTAATTGTGGCAGGTAGACTCCTTAGTTGTGGCATGAATGTGGGATCTAGTTCCCTGGCCAGGGATCAAACTCGGGGCCCCTGCATTGGGAGCGTGGAGTCTTAACCACTCCACCACCAGGGAAGTCCCCACATGTGACTATTGAGCACTTAAAACGTGGCTAGTCTAGTTGACACGTGCTGTATGTGGAAAAGTACACAGTGAATTTTGAAAACTTGGTACAAAAAAAAGAAGCATGTAAGATATCTCAATAATTTTTATATTGATTACACGTTGAAATAATATTTTAGATATATTTGGTTAAGTAACATTACTGGGATTAATTTTACCTGTTTCTTTTTAGTGTTTTAAACATGGCTGCTAGAAAATTTACATTTATATATGTGAGTTGCATTTGTGGTTCCCATTATATTTATGTTGGATAGTGATGCCTTAAAAAACTTCACAGTCCTATTCCCCCCTCCACAAAAACTTCTCACTACCTTGATTAATATATTTACTTCCTTGCTTTTCTTTATCATCTTGTTCCTATGGATGTATTTCTAAACAGTGATTTGTTTAATTTTGAAAAACTGAATATAGCAAGCACAAACTTCATGGCAATGTAAATAAAGGACTATAATGTCAGTTCAACATGAAAGTTCCTAGGAGATAAGCTGAACAAAATCTCAGTGTTACTTCTGGATTCAGCTTCCTGGCGAATTTTAAAAGCCTCTGGGGAAGTTTGTGAGCCGAGTCTTGAGTAGGTTATGGAAAACCTAGGGCTCATTCTGGATTTGGGGCATCTGGCACTATGTGAGCCATTGTTCACAGTATGCTGGAGGTCTGGAGGAAATAATGATCAGAGGAAGTGGGCTGCTATATATTTTCTGATTCTAGGTTCACCATGAACTGCCTCCTTTTTACATGAGTTTTCCCATAACTCTTTTTATTTTATAAAACAAACTCTATACCCATTAAACAGTAACTCCCCATTCCTCGACTCCCCCTTCCCCTTTGTTCCTGGCAGCCACCATTCTTCTTTCTCTGTGGTTTTGACTACTCTAAGTACCTCTTATAAGTGGAATCATACAGTATTTGTCTTTTTATTACTGGCATATTTCATTTAGTATAATGTCTGGAGATTCACCATATTGTAGCATATTGCAGAACTTCCTTCTTTAAAAGGCTGAGGGCTTCCCTGGTGGCACAGTGGTTGGGAGTCCGCCTGCTGATGCAGGGGACACGGGTTCATGCCCCAGTCTGGGAGGATCCCACATGCTGCGGAGCGCCTGGGCCCGTGAGCCATGGCCACTGAGCCTGCGCGTCCAGAGCCTGTGCTCCGCAACGGGAGAGGCCACACACAACAGTGAGAGGCCCGCGTACCGCAAAAACAAACAAACAAACAAAAAGAAAACGAAAAACAAAGGCTGAATAATAATATAGACCACATTTTGCTTATCTATTCATTCGTCAGTGGACATGTGGGTTGTTTCCATGTTTTAGCTATTGTAAATACTGCTGTTACGGACATGGGTGTGCAAATATGTCTTAAGAGACCCTGCTTTCAGTTCTTGTAGGTATATACCCAGAAGTGGAATTGCTGGATCATATGGTAATTCTCTTCTTAATTTTTTGAGGAATTGCCACATGTTGTCCCCAGAAGCTATATTCTTTTTTTTTTTCTTTTAAGTCTTATATCATGTAACTTTTCTTTTTTTCTTAGAATTTTATTTTTTTATACAACAGGTTCTTATTAGTTATCCATTTTATACACATTAGTGTATATATGTCAATCCCAATCTCCCAATTCATTGCACCACCACCACCACCCCACCACCACCACTTTCCCCCCTTGGTGTCCATACATTTGTTCTCTACATCTGTGTCTCTATTTCTGCCCTGCAAACCAGTTCATCTGTACCATTTTTCTAGGTTCCACATATATACGTTAACATATGATATTTGTTTTTCTCCTTCTGACTTACTTCACTCTGTATGATAGTCTCTAGGTCCATCCACATCTCTACAAATGACCCAATTTCGTTCCTTTTTATGGCTGAGTAATATTCCATTGTATATACGTACCACATCTTCTTTATCCATTCATCTGTCGATGGGCATTTAGGTTGCTTCCATGACCTGGCTATTGTAAATAGTACTGCAATGAACATTGGGGTGCATGTGTCCTTTTTTAAAAAAATTGTATTTATTTATTTATTTATGGCTGTGTTGGGTCTTTGTTGCCGTGTGCGGGCTTTCTCTAGTTGCGGTGAGCAGGGTCTACTCTTCATTGTGGCGTGTGGGCTTCTCATTGTGGTGGCTTCTCTTGTTGCAGAGCATGGGCTCTAAGTGCCCGGGCTTCAGGAGTTGTGGCTTGCGGGATCTGGAGTGCAGGCTCAGTAGTTGTGGCGCACGGGCTTAGCTGCTCCACGGCATGTGGGATCTTCCCAGACCAGGGCTCGAACACGTGTCCCCCCTTCCCCAGGGAAGCCCCGATAGTGTCTTTTGATGTACAAATTTTTAAAATTTTAATAAAGTCCAGTTTGTCTATTTTTGTTGTTGTTACCTGTTTCTTTGGTGTCATCCCCAAGAAATCATTGTTAAATCCAGTGTCGTGAAGCTTTTATCCTTGCTTCTAAGAGTTTTATAGTTTTAGGTCTTACATTTAGGTCTTTGGTACATTTTGAAGTAATTTTTGTAGATAGTGTTAGGTAAGGGTCCAATTTGATTCTTCCCCATTGAAGAGAAATGCAAATCAAAACTACAATCACGGCTTCCCTGGTGGCACAGTGGTTGAGAGTCCGCCTGCTGATGCAGGGGACACGGGTTCGTGCCGCGGTCCGGGAAGATCCCACATGCCGCAGAGCGGCTGGGCCCGTGAGCCATGGCCGCTGAGCCTGCGCGTCCGGGGCTTGTGCTCCGCAACGGGAGAGGCCACAACAGTGAGAGGCCCACGTACAGCAAAAAAAAAAAAAAAAGCTACAATCAGATATCGCCTTACACCATTGAATGTCCTTTCCCCATTGAATGGTCTGGGCACCCTTGTCAAAAATCATTTGACCACCTATGTGAGGGTTTATTTCTGGGTGTTTTACTCTAGTCCATTGGTCTATATGTCTTTATGCCAATACTATGCTGTTTTTTTTATACTGTTTTGATTAATGAATCTTTACAGTAAGTTTTGAAATTGGGAAGTGTGAATCCTCCAGTTTTGTTCTTTTAAGATTGTTTTGGCTATTCAGGTCCCTATGCCTTTTTTTTTCTTTACTTTTACATATTTTAATTCATTTTCCATATGCCTTTTAGGATGGGTTTGGTTAACACATCCATTTATTGAGTGTGCGTCTGTCTGCATGTGTGCATGCACGCGCGTGCACACGTTTGCTTGCTTAATCTTTTAAGTTCCAGGCACATTCTGTGTTAATCCATGTTACGATTTCTGCAAGAAGTACTGTTTTCTGTTTTGAACTGTAAGAAGTAGATTGGTAAATTACATTAAATCACTATAGAAGAAGCTATTTTTTACACTTAACATGCAACCCAGTTATGATTCAGAGGCAAGTGAGATTGAATGACTGTCTGTAATGATTATCCAACAGGCAAGCAGCTGACTATGCATTTCTAAATGAGGAGGAACATGTGACTAAAGGAGAATGAGTCAGAACCAAGTATCTTCTAAAGGAATCTGTTAAATAGACTACAGAAATGATTACAACTAAAAGGCAGGGTGCATACTTCCTTTGTGGAATATCTTGTTTTCCTGGGTGCCTGTGGCCATCCCAGTATTATTGCTTATCTGCTGATTCATTGGTGTGATCAACTGTTCATTGTCTCAAAAAAAATGGCTTCTTTCCCTTGGAGAGAAATCACTGTGTAAAACTTTGGTGGAAGTATTGTGTGTAAGCATTCAGTTTCTATGGTGCTCTGTATGTTTCATAAGTGTATGTACATTGGCTTAACTAATTTTTACTATCAACTATGAAAGAGGTGTTATTTAGCCTTGATTTTGTATGTGAGGAATCTGAGGCTTATTAGCAATCTTAAATGATTTGTCTCAAATACACTGTTAGAACCAGGATTTAAATCAGGTTTTATCTGATTCTAAAGTACATTTAGTTTTTACTCTTCCCATGCTGTCTTGGGGTTAAGCATAGTGATAATATTCCTTTCCTTTAAAAAATAATTATGGTTGATTCTCCTAATTTATGGTAGTTATCTTCTCTAAAGTCCCTGCAGACGTGGAATTAATGAACACCGAACAACTTCTTCCACGGAAGATACAGAGTTAGGTTCCTGCAAGCCTCTGGTCGCAACATCCTTCTCAGCCAGTTAATACATAATCTTTTTTATGTATGTTTCTGTTTAAAATATATTATTGATTCAACATTAAACAACAAGATGTTGAGCATCTAGGTTATTTGTAACCTTTTGCCATTATTAAAAAACCCTTAAGAGTGAACAGCCTTGTAATCAAATACTCTGTGTACATCTTTGATTAAATGTTAGGATACGTTCATAGGCATGACATTGCTGGGTCAAAGGAAATTTCACACTTTAAAAAACTTTTTTATTTTTATATTGGAGCATAGTTGATTAACAATGTTGTGTTAGTTTCAGGTGTACGGCAAAGTGATTCAGTTTTACATATACGTGTATCTATTCTTTTTCAAATTCTTTTCCCGTTTAGATTATTACAGAATATTGAGCAGAGTTCCCTGTGCTATACACTAGGTCCTTGCTGGTTATCTGTAGTAGATATAGTAGTGTGTACATGTCAATCCCAAACTCCCAATCTATCCCTCCCCACCACGCTTCTCCCCTGGTAACCATAAGTTTGTTCTCTAAAGCTGTGAGTCTGTGAGTCTGTTTTGCAAATAAGTTCATTTGTATCACTTTTTTTTTAGATTCTGCATATATAAGTGATATCATATGATATTTGTCTTTCTCTGTCTGACTTCACTTAGTATGATAATCTCCAGGTCCATCCATGTTGCTGCAAATGGCATTATTTCATTCTTTTCAATGGCTGAGTAATATTACATTGTATATATTGTACCACGTCTTCTTTATCCATTCATCCATTGATGGACCTTTAGGTTGTTTCCATGTCTTGGCTATTGTAAACAGTGCTACAATGAACATTGGGGTACATGTATCCTTTTGAACCCTATTTTTCTCCGGATATATGTCCAGGAGTGGGATTGCTGGATCATATGGTAGCTCTGTTTTTAGTTTTTTAAGGAACCTCCATACTGTTCTCCATAGTGCCTGTACCAATTTACCGTTTTCTCCACACCCTCTCCAGCATTTATTGTTTGTAGACACTTTTTAATGATGACCATTCTGACTGGTGTGAGGCGATATCTGATGGTAATTTTGATTTGCATTTCTCTAATAATAAGCAATGTTGAGCATCTTTTCATGTGTCTCTTGGCCATCTGTATGTCTTCTTTGGAGAAATGTCTATTTAGGTCTTCTGCCCATTTTTTTATTGGGTTGTTTGTTGTTTTTGATATCGAGCCACACGAGCTGTTTGTAAGAGGAAAATTCACACTGTTGCCAAAAAATGCCTTCCCAGAATTGTTAGCCAGTTCACGCTCCCTCTGACAATGTGGTAGAACCTGGTATCTCTTCTCATACACATTATTAAGATTTTTAATTTAAAAAAATTTTTTAAAAATATTTATGTATGTACGTTACGCCGGGTCTTAGTTGCGGCACATGGGAGCTTCGTCGCGGCATGCGGACGCTTAGTTGCCACAAGCACGCAGGATCTAGTTTCCTGACCAGGGATCAAACCTGGGCCCCCTGCATTGGGAGCGCAGAGTCTTACCCAGTCAACCACCAGGGAAGTCCCTAATTTTTAAAATTTTAACCTTTAGTTTAGAAATAGTTACCTAGTTTTATTTTATTAATTTAGCCATTTTATTTTTTTTCAAACTTTTTTTTTTAATGGTAGTCAGTTTTCCCATCTCCACTGGTTAAGTAAAATACCCTTTTACCATTGATTTGAAATGTTACCCTTTTCATTTATTAAGTACTTGTATATGTGGTTTTGTTTTTTAATTTTTTTGTTTATTCCATCAAGTTGTTTCTGGCTGCCACAGCACTACTGCATATGTACTGCTTGCGTTGTCACAGCTGAAAGAGCAGAAAAATACTTTCTTTTATTCTCTTGGATAGTCTGATTCTTTTGTGTGAATTACAGACTTACTTTGTAAATTCCAGAAAACGTTATTTTGAGATTTTACTGGAATTTCGTTAAAATAAGGGTTACTTTGGGATAAATTGGCATTTGTAGTCTTACCATTAGAGAACATAACATCTCACTAGTTTTTCAAGTCTCTTTCTGTGTTTCAAAAATTAGGTATTTTCTTCTTAAAGAGCCTACCTGTTTCGTATTAAATTTATTCTTAGTAGATACTTTTAATGCTATTTTTTAAAATATAAATTTATTTATTTTTGGCTGCATTGGGTCTTCTTGCTGCATGCAGTTTTTCTCTAGTTGCGGCGAGCAGGGGCTACTCTTCATTACGATGTGCGGGCTTCTCATCGTGGTGGCTTCTCTTGTTGCGGAGCACGGGCTCTAGGTGCGCGGGCTTCAGTAGCTGTGACACACAGGCCCAGTAGTTGTGGCTTGCGGGCTCTAGAGCGTAGGCTCAGTAGTTGTGGCGCACAGGCTTAGTTGCTCCACGGCATGTGGGATCTTCCTGGACCAGGGCTCGAACCTGTGTCCCCTGCATTAGCAGGCGGATTCTTAACCACTGCGCCACCAGGGAAATCCCAATGCTATTTTAAAATAAGGTTTGTTTTTTTAATTTTTAATTTTATTTTCTAAATAGTTACTGTTGTAATACAGGAAAGTTGTTGGTTTTTTTTTTTTATAACCAGGCACTTTATTGAACTCATTAATTCACTTGGTTTTTCAGTTGAATATTTTAGATTTTTCAGGTAGATAATCTTCAGATATTATATCCTGGTCATGTTTATATGCAACTTTGTTAGAACTGTGGTCTTTAAAAAGAGGTTGCAAAGCTGCTGGATCCAGCTCCTTACAATTTTATTACTGTCAATGGAACATTCCATTAACCTTAGGAGTTAAGTGAGTCCTACTTAAATGTAATGGGTGAATTCAGTTTTAATTCTTACAGTTCTTTTTGTATGCATTCCACTCTTCCTTATTAAAGACTTTAACTGGTGTTGGAATCTTTTTTGGGGTGGTGGGATACAATTTTTAAAAAAATCATCATGTATTCCCCTCTGCCCTTATGATAATACCACGTACAAAATGACAGGTAATATACATCTGTTGAGTAGGTGAACCCTTTCAAATTGAAATTATAGGAAAGCTACAAGAAAAACATTTCTAAATTCCAGGTGTATTTCTGTTCTTCTATTAATCATTATTTAGGTATGTCTTAAGGGCCTAAGGGGTACTGATCATTTCCTCTACTGTTTTCCCTAATATCTAAGTTTATTGGCTAGAGTCACAATTATTTGAGCTCTAATAGTTTACTATAAGGAAATGAAATATTCTTTCCAATTGAAATGGGTTTTTTGAGGGTGAAGTATCTGCTGCTTGCTTTTATCAATAGCTTTGACACTTGGTTTCTGTGTATCTTGATGTTATGGCTCAGTACCAGTGTGCATGGGAGTCTTTGCAAATTTACAATTATTCTGTTTTAATTATCTTGAAATTATCTTCTTCAGAACCACTCAATAAAGGGAACTCTTTCTGCTATCCCTTTGTACCCTCAATTTCTATTCTCAGTCCAGCTACCTAGGAGCTAGAAACACTGAACATCCATTATAGTATTGTAGAAGAAAGGGCAATTGAAAATGCCACGGTTTATTCCAAATTTATATCCTCGCAGAATAAGAGACTCCAGACTCAGAGATAGAACTATTTTGTACAGGTTGATAAATAGGAAACTAAGTTCTCTCTTATCCTTCCTCCGGCACATTTCAAAACCCAGGGTAACTAATGTTTAGCTGCTTAAGTGGTTTGGTCCCTTTACTAAATGAAGGGTATTTATCATCTCTCAAGCTTGGTGATACAAAGACCTTGGTGTCTATGAGGGGAAAGGGAAGAATTGCATTTTTACTGTCATAGTTGAATCGTTTTCCCCTTGTACACCCTTTTGAGAATTTGGTGAAAGCATTGGACTTGCTTAGAAAAATGCACATGGACACGAACATACATTTTTACACAGAATTTTGGGAGGTTTCTGGTCTTCTTGAAACTTATCCATAAACCCAAACTCATGTGGGTTTTCTGAACTCCAGACTAAGAACTCCTGCCTTATATAAGAACATTGCTAAAAGTTATGAGTGACCTAAGGTACTGTAACGTAATGCTTTAAAATCTTGCAGCCAACAGAGGGGAAATTTTTACTTGGGGGCCTTTAACTTAACCTTTAGCCACTAGGCTCTTTGCATGTTTTCCTGTTTCTTCGCTGGCAGTTCATAGGCTGCTCTGCTGGATTATTCTCTTCTGAGAGAATACATCTGAAAGTTGAATTTCCTTAGGGTTCTTCATGGGTCCCCCTCTTTTCTCCTTCTACTTACTGCTTGAGTAATCTCTTCCTTTCCCCTGGATTTAAATAAATACCACTGTGTTGCTGATGGCTGCCAGATTCATATCATCAGCCCATATCTCTTCACAGAGTGCTAGAATCCTATATGCAACTGCCTGCTCAAAAATCTCCATATACATATCTTATAGATGTCACCTATGTAACAGATAAAACTTATTGCAAATATTTTATAATAGCTCTATTGAGATAAAATTCATAGACCATAAAATTCATCCTTCACTAAATTAACTAAAAATCCAGGGATTTTTAGTATATTCACAGAATTGTGCAGCTGTCACCACTCTGTCATTCCAAAACATTTTCATCACCCTAAAAAGAAATCCTGTACTTACTAACAGTCACTCCTCATTCCCCCCTCCCCTCAGCCCCTGGGAACCACTGATATCCTTTCTGTCTCTATATTTATCTATTCTGGATGTTTCATATAAATGGAATCATATAGTATGTGGCCTTTTTCTGGTTTCTTTCACTTAGCATAATGTTTTCAAGGTTCATCCATGTTGTAGCGTGTATCACTACTTTATTCCTTTTTATGGCTGAATGGTATCCCATTGTATGGATAATGCCACAGTTGGTGCATACATGTTTTTGCTGAAGCTCTGCTGCTACAGTGATGTGGAATTTAAAGCTACAAATGTGAAAGAAAAGTGATTGTGTAATTTGGATTGAAATAACATCACAAATGCTGAAACTTAGAGATTGAGCTGATTAAAAAATTGTGCAATACTTTTACCTTATTTCCAAAAGAACACAAAATGTAAGGCTGCAGTCACTTTTAACTTTCTGTGAAGTCTTAAACACATCCTCTGATATTTTACTTTTGGAAAGATAAGCAATCTATTTTGTTATTTTTGTGTGTGATTAGCTGAATATTTACCCATTTTAAAGGCTTTATAGAATTCATTTTATATAAAACATTTAATTGTTCTAGGACAGTGGGTTTAAACCCTAGGTCATATTCTAATACATTTTCTTTTCACAGTTTGAAATAAACCATCATTATTTTCAGTGAAAAATGTCTGAATGTTTAAATGACATTATTAAATTACATTACAAAATGCCAAAGTAAGAGAGTTTTTCTTCGTACTTCAAGGTTTGGTATTCATGAATGTATGAAAGTGCCAAGCATTTACTTTGAAGGTCTACACATAAAACTGTGTTTATTTAAATGTGAACAATCTAAATAAATCACAGGATCATCTAAATATTTTAAATTACAGTTCCAGGCACTAGCCTTGATTATGAACTGTAGCCATTTTCTGAACCCATTTAGGAATTTTCCAAAGCAGATCAGTGGTTTTCTTAGTCATGAGAAAACTTTTATAAAGAAGTGATAAATCAGCTGTTTACGAGCTTAGTAATTTCGTAAGGAAAATATTTTTTGACTATGGAAGGTAATATGAATAAGCTAGATTATGGAATCTTTGAATCTAAAAGATGTAAATCATTGATGAAGATTATAGAATCTGATCATGAAGTTGACCTTTCTCTGCTATTAGATGAGGATTGTCTCTTTGTTTAGTGTGAGAATTTAAAATAATGAGGTAGATTGATAACTGAGATGCTGTGCTCCTGATTGTGTAGCACCCCCTCCTCTGTTGGAAAAAGTGGGAATCTTGATTAGTAGATGTGGTAAGTCAAGTTATATTAATAGGCAATTCAGAGGGTTATTTTAGGTTTAGTGAGGTATCGAATATGAGGTCGTCACAGTTACTTGTTCAACTTAGGCGCATACCAGTGGAGTTTTAAATTCACAATGTGGAAGGGAATGAGCACTTATCAGAACAGAAGGAAATGTGTGGTTAAACGGTTTCAGCTATAACTGTAGACTGTTTCCCTTGGTCCAAATGGGAGGAGAAATGGAACCTTATGTTTTTGGCTTTTTTTCCAATATCAGTAGAAATTGATTCAGCATGGTTTATTGGGACCCTTAACAGGAAAATCAGTTGTGTTTACTAGTGGAGGGGAATGGCTTAAATATGCACTAAGAAGGCATAAGTCCTCTAGGTTTTTGTTTTTTTGTTTTTTTTTATGGTACGCGGGCCTCTCACCGTCGTGGCCTCTCCCGTTGCAGAGCACAGGCTCCGGACGCGCAGGCTCAGCGGCCATGGCTCACGGGCCCAGCCGCTCCGCGGCGTGTGGGATCTTCCCGGACTGGGGTACGAACCCGTGTCCCCTGCATTGGCAGGCAGACTCTCAACCACTGCTCCACCAAGGAAGCCCAGTCCTCTAGGTTTTATTTTACAGGTGTCTCAGTAGTCATTTTTGTTGCATATTTTTAATTACTGACATAATTAATAATTTAATAAGTTATTTTTATTAAACCTCTGTAAAACAAGAATGCCTCATGATTTTTTTTTGTTGAAGAAACTGCTGAATTGAGTAAAGAAAAAGTTGATGCTTCCAGCTTTTTCCTCAAAATGAGAAACTGCCTTACTGACTATATAATTATAGGTAATAAATAATGCTAATTTTAGCTCACAAAAGCACTGAGATTATCCGAAGAAAATATATTTGATGTAAGTAGATGAAGAACCTTATTTATAAAGATGTATTGGATAACTTGGAATTTTGAAAACTCATTGAAGTCCTGCATCCTCTGCATTTAAAAGATCTTGTTAAGGCAGTAAATGATAAAAAAAAAATCTATGCTGATTTTTATTCAGAAGCCTGTGTTAAATGAGGTAGAGAAGACCTAAAATAACAAGGTTGGGTTTTTTTTTTCCGAAGTACTTATCAGAATAAAATGTTGTTATGATGAGGGAGATTGTAAGAACTAACAAATTTCTCTTTTCTTCTCTTGTATATTTTCTTACTATATCACAGTAAAATACTCACCTTAAGATGATAGCATTAGCACCTGTCCTTTCTTGATGGATCCTTAATTGCTCTTGAGAACAAATATATTTAGAGGCAATATGAAAATTAATTTGGTGATCAAAAATGAAAGTGATTTAAATTTGGAAATCATACCTAAAGTGACTTTTGCTCGAGGGTTATATACTTGAAACAGAAGAATTCTCTTATGTTTAGTATGCATAAATAAATGTTGTATCAGTTAAGGTTCTTTGGCTAAAAGTGGTAGAAATGAACTCTGGCTAACTTAAGTAAAAAAAAGAAAAAGAAAGAAAAACAGCATTACTTACCAGGAATCTATGAGGTAGCTTATAAAACGGAAAGGAAATATGAAGAACCTGACCTTGGGTGGCTCCAGGTATCCAAACAGGGAGAAACAGTGCGTGCTCTCTTCAGGGGCTAGTGAATTCCAGTTGATTTACATCTTTATGTCTTCCTACTCAAGATTCAAAAATTAAAGCCAAGTACCTGATTGTCCTAGCTTCAGCTGCAAAAGAAACAATGTCACTTCAAGTATCACCTTACTGCGGTTTTTACAAAATCTGTAAAACTTCCTTTTAAAAATAATCTGGGGCTTCTCTGATGGCGCAGTGGTTGAGAATCCGCCTGCCGATGCAGGGGACGCGGGTTTGTGCCCCAATCCGGAAAGATCCCACACGCCGCGGAGCGGCTGGGCCCGTGAGCCATGGCCGCTGAGCCTGCGCGTCCGGAGCCTGTGCTCCGCAACGGGAGAGGCCATGACAGAGAGGCCCGCGTACTACCAAAAAAAAATAAAAATAAAAAAATAATAATCTGGAGGGACTTCCCCAGTGATGCAGTGGATAAGAATCCTCCTGCCAGTGTAGAGGACGCGGGTTCAAGCCCTGGTCCAGGGAGATCCCACATGCCGCGGAGCAACTAAGCCCGTGCACCACAACTACTGAGCCTGTGCTCTAGAGCCCGCGAGCCACAACTACTGAGCCCGCATGCCACAACTACTAGAGCCCACGTGCCACAACTACTAAAGCCCACACACCTAGAGCCTGTGCTCAACAACAAGAGAAGCCACCACAACGAGAAGCCCAACTGGACAAAGCCCACGCACAGCAACCAAGACCCAACACAGCCAAAAATGAAAATAAAATTAAATCTTTAAAAAAATAAATAGGGGCTTCCCTGGTGGCGCAGTGGTTGAGAGTCCGCCTGCCGATGCAGGGGACACGGGTTCGTGCCCCGGTCTGGGAAGATCCCACATGCCGCGGAGCGGCTGGGCCCGTGAGCCATGGCCGCTGAGCCTGCGCGTCCGGAGCCTGTGCTCCGCAACGGGAGAGGCCACAACAGTGAGAGGCCCGCGTACCGCAAAAATAAATAAATAAATAAATAATATGGAAAAATTGTGACTAGAAATAAAATCCTGGTAAACCAGATTAACTTAATTTATAGAATATGGTCAGAGGCTATGCTTTGTATACTTTCCTACAATTCTTAATTTTATAATTTATTTTTCCCCCCCCAAAAAAAACAGTTTTCATAAGTAAGTTTATCCTTTGTTTTTTATGTGTCTGATGGCTTATCATTGGTTTTCATCCTTCTCTCTGTGTCTTAGGTATATTTGAAGGCTCCCATGATTCTGAATGGAGTCTGTGTTATCTGGAAAGGTTGGATTGATCTCCAGAGACTGGATGGTATGGGCTGCCTGGAGTTTGATGAGGAGCGAGCCCAGGTAGGGTGACTTCAGGCTTTACTGACTGTGGTCCCTTTATTTACCCCTAATCTTGCCTTTGTTTGGAGATCTATTTTACCCAGTCTTTAAGAGTAAGTATACAGTGCTGCCCTGGGAGCCTCAGCTGGTCCCGGCCTTGCAGCTTGCGGGGGAGGCTCCCCGGAGGAGGCGGCGACAGTGGTGGCGGTGGTGTGTCCCTGGGCCCCTGGACCGCAGCTTCTTTACTGCCAAGTCTATCCACCTGTTCATCCATCCGTGGGGGTCCACAATGGCCACCTTCAGCCGCCAGGAATTTTTCCAGCAGCTCCTACAGGGCTGTCTCCTGCCTACTGCCCAGCAGGGCCTTGACCAGATCTGGCTGCTCCTTGCCATCTGCCTCGCCTGCCGCCTCCTCGGGAGGCTTGGGTTGCCATCCTACCTGAAGCATGCAAGCACCGTGGCAGGTGGGTTCTTCAGCCTCTACCACTTCTTCCAGCTGCACATGGTTTGGGTCATGCTGCTCTGCCTTCTGTGCTACCTCGTGCTGTTCCTCTGCCGACATTCCTCCCATCGTGGCGTCTTCCTCTCCGTCACCATCCTCATCTACCTACTCATGGGTGAGATGCACATGGTGGACACTGTGACGTGGCACAAGATGCGAGGGGCCCAGATGATTGTGGCCATGAAGGCAGTGTCTCTGGGCTTCGATCTGGACCGGGGCGAGGTGGGTGTGGTGCCCTCGCCCGTGGAGTTCATGGGCTACCTCTACTTTGTGGGCACCATCGTCTTTGGGCCCTGGATATCCTTCCACAGCTACCTACAGGCTGTCCAAGGCCTCCCGCTGAGCCGCCAGTGGCTGCAGAAGGTGGCCCAGAGCCTGGTGCTGGCCCTGCTGTGCCTTGTGCTGTCCACCTGTGTGGGCCCCTACCTCTTCCCCTACTTCATTCCCCTTGATGGTGACCACCTCCTTCACAAGTGGCTGCGAGCCTACGAGAGTGCTGTCTCCTTCCACTTCAGCAACTATTTTGTGGGCTTTCTATCTGAGGCCACAGCCACATTGGCGGGGGCTGGCTTCACCGAGGAGAAGGGTCACCTGGAATGGGACCTGACGGTCTCTAAGCCACTGAATGTGGAGCTGCCCCGGTCCATGGTGGAAGTTGTCACAAGCTGGAACCTGCCCATGTCTTGTTGGCTAAATAACTATGTTTTCAAGAATGCTCTCCACCTCGGGACCTTTTCAGCCGTGCTGGTCACCTATGCAACCAGCGCCCTCCTGCACGGCTTTAGCTTCCACCTGGCTGCGGTGCTGCTGTCCCTGGCATTTATCACTTATGTGGAGCACATCCTCCGAAAGCGCCTGGCTCGGATCCTCAGTGCCTGTGTCTTGTCGAAAAGGTGCCCACCAGACTGTTCACACCAGCATCGTTTGGGCTTGGGGGTGCGAGCCTTAAATCTGCTCTTTGGGGCCCTGGCCATCTTCCACCTGGCCTACCTGGGCTCCCTGTTTGACGTTGATGTGGACGATACCACAGAGGAGCAGGGCTACAGCATGGCATACACTGTCCACAAGTGGTCAGAGCTCAGCTGGGCCAGTCACTGGGTCACTTTTGGATGCTGGATCTTCTACCGTCTCATAGGCTGAGGCACGTCTGTGGACCCTCACAGCTCCCTCAAGAACCCTCCCCTGGGTGCCAACTCTGATGGGGGATGAGGGAAGGCCCTTTCTCTAATTTTTTTTTTTTTCCTGCGGTACGCGGGCCTCTCACTGTTGTGGCCTCTCCTGTTGCGGAGCACAGGCTCCGGACGCGCAGGCCCAGCGGCCATGGCTCACGGGCCCAGCCGCTCCGCGGCATGTGGGATCTTCCCGGACCGGGGCACGAACCTGTGTCCCCTGCATCGGTAGGCGGACTTTCAACCAGTGCGCCACCAGGGAAGCCCTAATTTTTGACCCTCTTTTTTGACCCTCTCTCCATTCTTGACCCCCCGCCCAGTACACACACACACACACACACACACACACACACACACACACACTTCCATCCATGGTCCTCCCCGCCTTCCTTGTCTCTTTTTATATACAGTTTGTTGTTATCAAATACAGTTAGGAAGTACTTTTTAAAAAGAGTAAGTATAGAAAGTCTCATGTTCTCATAATATTGATGAATTCTGAAGAGATTGAGACCCAAATATTGGTCCTGGTTTGGGGAAGGTTTTTCCTTCAGTGGTTCTAAATTGCACTGGATTACCACTATGTGCTTAGTGGGGCACTTCAAAGTGTAGTAGATGGTTCTGTTTAATATTTGTTCTGGATCCATAGCACATTATGGGGGGGACACCCAGTTTAAAATAAAATGTAGGAGCAGCACTTTTGAAATGGCTGAGTGAGGAGCTTGGCAGATTCTCTCTCCAAAAAGCAGTGATTAAACTTAACAAAATTGTAAACAAACAAACAAAAACCCATTTAAGGTCTCTGGAAATTAACCACAGGACATATATTGAGAGGCATTTATTCAAACAAAGCTAGTGAATTTCAGTAAGAACAGTGAGAGTCTGGCATTTTTGTCGGGAGCTGCTCCCATCTCCCTTAGCTCTGTGGTTGCTCAAGTTCTACCCCGGGCAGGGTAGAGCCATGAGGACTGGCAGCTCTGCTGTCCTCTCAGAGGGAGCTGACTTTATTTAGAGTAGCACTTGGAAAAATACATATCCAGGGCTGTTATTGAAAACAATAGCAGTCTCTGTGGCAAACAATTGGAGAAAACTAATGTTTCAGGAAGCAACAAAATGGCAGACTAGCCAGAAATTTATCAGGGAAATCTAGGGAAAGAGATAGCTAAAGTAAGCCTCACTGAGATCACACTTAACCTCGCATGGTCCAAAAGGCTATGTACATGTGCAAGGCTACACCTGTTCAAGAGAGGACAGAGAGAGCCCTTGAAAGCTGCTAGTCCCTGGCTGAATACAGGGTAGACTGATAAACTCCCTGCACTTTGAAAGTAAGCCACACACAGATCCCATGGCAAAGGATTAGAAGCCTTCTGACTCAAGGTGTTTAAGCAAAACCTCTGACCAATCATTGGCTGACCACTAGGTTATGCTGACCCAGGGGCAACCCCCTAGAAAGCAAGGCTTAAAAAGAAAAAAAACTAAGCAGTGACATCAGAGGCTGCACACTGCTGGGGAAACAGACTCCACACAGCTAGGCAAGTCACTAAGTAGACAAACAGAAAACAGTAACAACAGGCTGGAGGCAGGGGTCAGAATTCAGAGTTGCTACAGTATATTATCTAAAATATCCAGTTTTTAACAGGAAATTATAAGACATGCAAATAAGCACAAAAGTGTGACTGATACTCAGGGGAAAAAGCAGGCAGTAGATACCCTGCCTCAAATGATGGTTCTTAGTGACAAAAGACTTAAAAGCAATTCTTTTTCAGTGTGTTCAAAGAGCTAAAGGAAAATTTCTTCCTTTAAAGAATTGAAGGACAATTATGACAGTGACTCATGAAAGACAGAATATTAATAAAGAGATCTAAATTTTTAAAAAGAATCAAGTAGAAATTCTAGAATTGAAAAGTAACAATAACTGAAATGAAAAATTCACAGACTCAACAGATTTAAGCTGGCAGAAGAATTAGTGAACTTGAACATAGATTAATAGAGATTATCCAGTCTCAAGAACAGAAAGAAGAAAGAACAAAGCAAAATGAACAGTATCAGAGATTGTAGGACACCAGCACACAGACCAACATATATGTAATGAAAGTCCCAGGCGATAAGGAGAGAAAGAAAGGGGCAGAAAATATGTTTTAAGAAATAATGGCCGAAAACTTCTAAATTTGATGAAAAATATTCATGTCCATGTCCAAGAAGTTTAATGAACTCCAAGTAGGGTAAGCAGAAAGAAATCCACAACTAGGTACATCATAGCCAAACTGTTGAAAAACAAAGAGAATCTTAAAAGCAGCAAGAAATAGGCCTCATTACACACAAGGGAGCCACAATAAGATTAAGAGCTGACTTGTCTTTTGAAATTATGGAGGCCAGAAGATAGTGTGATGACATATTCAAAATGCTGAAAGAACATGTCAGAGTATCTGATTATTAGCGGGTGTTAATTTTTTCAGTTGTTTAATATTAATCCTCTTAATAAAGTTAAAATAATGGCAAGAATAAAAAGGAGCTCTCTTTTTGTTATTTCTGTTATTCCCATTTTGCTCACCATATATAGAAATGTAGGAATTTTCTTCTTAAGAGATCAAAAAATTAAACCTTCCTAGTAAAAAATTCAGGTTCAAAGTTAAAATTCTTAAGAAAGAATCTCTGCTACCTTGATTTCCACAGGGATAAGGAATACCTAATTCCTTCAGAAAAATAGTAAATAATTGGCAGTTTAGAAGGCTGTTTCTGTAAGAAGTGATACAGCAGATTGAATTTATGTAAGGGTGAATTTCAGATTGAGTTGACTTCTAAAACTGAAATATTTTATTAAAGTGATAGGTAAAAATTTAAAGTTTAGCCCACAGTATTTTCCATACTGAAAATTTCTCTGCTTTGTTGCCCTGGTCCACAAATAGGGCTTTATCACTATAAAGTAAGTACCATCTGTTGTCATAGTAAACTAATATAATAATAGGTCTTACATAATATAAAAATTTTAAAGCAGGGGATACCAACCATTCAGTCAACAGTCAGCACTTCTCTGGAGCTTTCCCCATCCCCCAGTCTTCTGGAAGATAGTAAATGTAAAGAGGCAATGAAGTATAGAAGTTAGGAGTAGGCGCTTCATGGTCATGTAATTGTGATTCCTGGCCCCACCACTTACCAGCTATTGTGGACGGCATGTTTGTGTTCCCCCAAAATTCATATTTTGAACCCCCAACTTCCAATATGACTGTATTTGGAGATAGGACCTTTATGGGGTCTGTTAAGGTTAAATGAGTCCTAAGAGTAGGGCCCTGATATGATAGGATTAGTGTCCTGATAAGACATGCACAAGGGAGCTAAGCTTGCTCAATCTCTCTCTCTGCCATGTGAGAACAAAACTCTCCAACAGATGCTCAGGTACCTGGTAGGCTAAGAGATAAACAGAGGATAGTCACAATTACATTTTTTAAAATTAAATTGTATAAGTATTTCAACTGAAATATTTTCACAGGTATTGTCTTTTTGCCTTTGTTCAGAGTACCTTTGACAAACGTTGGCAAGGATGCGGAACAACAGTTGGTGTGGTGTTTGATTACATAAAGTTGACACAACATTTGGCAATAAATACTAAAACTGCACATGTGTATACCTATGATCCAGCAGTTCTGTCCTGAGGCATGGTATGCAATGGGAATGAATACATATATTCATCAAAAGATAAGTACTAGGACATTGTAGAGGCATTATTGATTAATAGCCAGAAACTATAAACTGCCCAAATGCCCACTAACAGTCAGATGGATAAATTGCATGTTCATACAGAGAAATACAATGAAAATGAAAAACTACAACTAGCATACCAATATGGGTGAATTTCACAAATACATTGAGTGTATGAGAAAAGCACATGCTATATGAATACATTTATATAAAAGTACAAAAATAGGTAAAACTAATAATACGTGTTGTTAAAAGGAAGGATAGTGGTTTATCCTTGGGAGAGGAGGGTAGTTCCTGGAATGGAGGAGAAGACGACCTCTGAGATGCTGGTGCTGTTCTGTCTCTTCATATGGCTTTTAATTACATGGAAAGTTCAGTTTCTGAAGATTCATCAAGCTATCTTTTAGGACAGTGCTGTCCAGTAAAATTCAAATGTGAGCCACATTATGTAAATTAAAATTTTTTAAAAGCCACATTTAAAAAGGTTTGAAAATTATTAATTTTTATATTTTATTTATCCCAGTATATCCAAAATATTATCATTTGAACATAAAATCAATATAAATATTTATTGGGATATTTACCTGTTTTGGTAACAAGTATTTGAAATCCAGTGTGTATTTTCCACTTACAGACTCAAATTAGCAACATTTCAAGTATGCAGTAGTCACGCGTGGCTAGTGGCTACAGTATTGGACAACACAGCCTTAAAATATGTGTACTTTTTTGTATGTGTAAATAGTTCAATAAAATGTTTTAAGAGTTTCCCACAAATGAAGATATTTCTGAGTATAATTGTATAAACTCAAAATTGAATCATGTTTGCTGATTATACTTTCATTTCTTTATTTTCTGTAATTTGTAGGATAAATTTCAGTGTTGTCTTTATATGTTTGATTTTCAATAATTGCAATTCTCTAAAAGCTTGAAAAACTGAAAATTTTGATGCTTCACCATTGAATACTTTAATCAGAGATTTCCAACTAATTTTGAACAAAATATAACTGAGGACTCATTTACAAAAAAAAAAAAGATCAATGCCATTTTAGGAACTAGGTTGATTTCACAGAAGTTCTTCAAAGGCTCAAATTTCTAAAATCCAAAGTGCCTGTATAATGTCATGTGAATTTATTTGTATTCAGCATCAGCTTTGTCACAGAAATTTTATAGTTCAGTCACTTTAACTATGGATACATAAATATATTTGTAATTTATGCAACTCTGATGTCTAAATGATTGGTAGAATACCTCAGTACTTTGGATAAGAATTGTTTGGATAACAATTATGAATTTCATGTGTACCACAACTAATTACTAGTAAATTTCTATTTCATAGTTTTAAAAATTCACTGAGAATGTTATTTCTTATACGGTGTTTAAATGTTTGCTCCACCAACATTTGTATTTGTATTATCAGTTTAAGAACCAATAACTTTATCTTCATTTTTGTACTTTTTAAATTAGCAGTCACAAAAATATGTTTCACCTTCAATATAATGACCTTCCAAAAGTTCTATTTTGATTCTATAATATGATGAGAAAAATTGAACCGTATTGGGTTGAACAGATTTTCTATTTGAAGTACCTAATGACACTGATGTAAAATTGGTATCCTTTAGCTTTTTGCAGGGTTTTTCTGTCAGCAAAGCCAACATATGAACAGCTTTGCTTTTTGTATGTTGATGAGAATGTGAGTGAAAATTTAGAAGAGTCGTTTGATGTAAATAAAAAGTTATGTTTTACAGAATGGTGTTAAATGTACCGTTTGCAGCTGCACGTGTTAAATTGTCGCCTTTGAAGTATATGTTGATGCTTCTTCAGCAGATTTATTTCTTTTGGTTTTCATGTGATCAGTGATATCATTTTGGTCCCCACAGAGAATAGGAAATGTCGTTATTTTGTACAAATTATGCATTCATCATCAGCTTTCTTGAAAACGAATTTGATTCTTAATTTTTCATTAAATATATACTTCTATTTTTTAAATTCATTGCACAGAAAGGTAAGTATTACCAAACTGTAAAATAAATAAAATTGTAAATTTAGCAATACAATAAAGACAAAATCAGTGTAGCAAGAATGGTTAAGAATAGTGTATATATATGCTCTATGAGAGCACTGCTAGGTCTTTATTTACCACATGGGTTTCACAAACACCCAGCCACCTTTTATGATGACCCCACCTGACTACTTTGTGCAGACTGTGGTATAGACCGTGGAGTAACAGGCTAGTATAACAAGTAGCTGGTGGGGACTGGAGTGCTGAAAGCCTCCCACCACCTGAGTCTGGATAGGGTTATTTGTCCCTATCCATTTGAGCACACACTTTATGGGTGAGTGTATAGTTTTATCAGTAAGTACCCTTTATGCTGTCCTTGAAAGGGAGGTGTTACTTAAGTTCGCAACAGGAAAGGATCAGGATAACACTGGATCACTGATCATCTTTCAGATTTAACCATTTAAAGTGCAGACTCTGTTCATTGCACATACATTTCACATCTTACTAGAAAAGACCAAGATAGAAGCTGGAATTAGAAAATAGAGAGCTACCAAATCTCTCTTAGCTTATTTTACTTCAAATATTAGTAATAATACTTTTTTAAATTTTAATAAGGTAAAAATCTATGATCATTGCTAGATACACATGAGTGGCTAATAACTTCCTTAGGGAGTTAGATTACATCTTGTGTTATATGCTCTCATTTCATCTTGTAATCCTTTACTAAGTCACACTGATAATTATATATTGATTTTTGTAATTATTTGTTCATTGTCCACCTGCCCCTCTAGACCAGAAACTATAAGGAAAAGCACCATTTGCTCCCACACATTGTATGCATGGCACCCAGCACAGTGACTTGGGCGTAATAAAGACTCACGGAATATTTGTGGAATAAATGAAAAAGTGAATGAATGCACAGGACAGAAGGGATATCCTGTTAACAGCAGACCTGTCCTGGTTGATATCTAATCAAATAAGAGAAAGTCCTTGGCATTTGGGAACAGTGTTCTTTTGCAGGTGCCTCTGGCTTATGTAGTACATTTTGAGAATACAGTTGCTATTTATAGTAATGTTTAGTCACGTGTAAATTTTACATGTTCACAAATGCTTATAAAATAATAGCATTTATTGAATGTTGTCAGGTAGTGCACTTAAGCATTTTTATACGTTATCTCATTTAATCTTGAGACGTAAGTATTACTACTACGTGCATTTTACATGTGAGTTTACTGAGGCTTAGAAAATGAAATACCTTGCCCTGGGTCACAGAGCTAGTAAATGCAACATAAGAATGGAGACTTGATCACACCTTTCACTTTTGTTTAAGTTGTAGACCTTGTGTCAGTGAAAATTGCAAGTATCAAACAACCCTACTAACAGAGCCAAATAAAGGATTTATCACACAGAATAAGATATCAACAGTATGCAGTTCAGGCAATTATATTATCAGGGGCTGTGGCTCTTTTCATTTTCCTGCTGTACTATGCTCAGTGTGTGGCAACATCCCCAGTATTATGTTTGCAAGATGGTTGCTGTATCGCTGGTCATTGCATCGGTTCCCAGGAAGAAGGAAAGGTGACATGTCTCTTAAATGACTTTCTCAGAAGGCCCATTCATTGACTTACACTTCTATATCATTGGCTAGAACATAGTTACCTGGCCACCCCTTGCTGTAATGAAACTAGGACAGTGAATATTGACTTTTTTGGCATTGTTTTTGATATTTTAGTTTCTTCAAGTGTGCCATTGAAAATCCTAGTGTTGAGAAGTGCGTGACTGCAAATCACACACTTGAGCATCCTGTGCTGTAGACAATGAGGGAGCCTTAAGTTGGGGAGTATTGTGGTCAGATTGTGCTTTAGAAGGCACGCTCTGATGGCTGTGTTTTGGATTGGGGGATGACAGAATGGAAACAGGAAGAGACTTTGCAGTAATTTGGGTGAAAGATCTTAGGATCCTGAACTAGGAAAATGTAGGAATGAAAAGGAGCCTAAAGATTCAAAAAATAGGAGGTCAGATGGATAGGATTTGGTGGTTGATTGGCTCTATGGAGATGGGGAGAGTGAAGTGTCAAAGGCAGCTCTGGTTCTTGACCAAAATGAGTGAGTAGTGCCACCATCCAGACTAAAGAAGTGTAAAGGGAAAGTTTAAATTGGTTACCTTTTAGACACAAGAAGTTTGAAGTATCTGGGTTTCCTTCAGATCTTTATCCATTAGTTGGGAAAGGATTAGCATAGATATGTTATATGTTACAAATAAATTTTTGTTGATAATATTCCTTGGAATTTTCTTTTTGTTGTCTAGAAGTTTCTAACATTTGTACAGTCGATTATGTTAATATTCTCTTTTATATTTCTGGCTTCAGTGTCATTCTTAGAGCGCCTGGCCTGTCTTATCCCCACACTGTAGAAGTATTTAATAATTTCTTTTTCCTTATACTTCTATGTTTTAAATATTGACTTGATCAGGATTTTACTTTGGTGAAGAGGATGAGGTAAGGACAGAAAGGGAAGAGCATTTTCAGTTGTTAGAATATGACTGAACACGATGACTATTTCCAAGGTGTTATAATAGAACATGAAAATACTGAAGTTTTCTTTTAGAAGTTGCTCTGACTTTTTTTATGGCTTTGATGTTTGAGAAATACTCTGCTGTTCATTTCTTTCAAAAAATAAGACACCCCCCAATTTTTTTTTATTATAAATCAAAATTAAAATATCTATTTCGTATATTCTTATGACAGCAGGAGGATGCATTAGCACAACAGGCCTTTGAAGAGGCCCGGAGAAGGACACGTGAATTTGAAGATAGAGACAGGTCTCATCGGGAGGAAATGGAGGTGAGAGTTTCACAGCTGCTGGCAGTAACTGGTTAGTACTTTCCCCAAAACTCTCAGGCTCTATTTGTCATGTTTGTGCATAATGATTTTAAATAGTTTAGTAGTTCAATGTCTTTCATTTTTTAAAAGTTGTACTCTGTGACTCTGTGTTTATTAAATGTAATTGCTATAAAGAAAGTTAGTCTTAATTTTAAGGTTGTACATGAATTCCTCATTTATTGGTCCTCAAAAAAAATATTTACTATAATAAGGTATATTTTCTATTAATTGATTGATCCAAATATCTTACCTCTTTTTTCTTAATTATCTTTCAGATTATATGTAAAAATTACTTTACGTTATCATAGGATACATATTTTTAGAACATTATTAAACTCTCTGGGAGTAACATTATTTCCCACTTTTCTATAAATATTTGTCTTGATTTTGTAACATAATTTTCAGTCATGTGTATAGTCTCTTCACTAGAGGAAAATTTATTTTCAAACTACTCAAAGAATGAATTAACCTAGACTGTTTTTCTTTTAACCTTTTTATGGTAAAGTACACACCAAATCTACATCAAAAAATATGTAGCTTAATTATTAGAAGGCTAATAACACCCTTATAACCATCCAGGTAAAAATAAATAAATAAAAATGTGACAGTTACCCCAGTAGCCCCCTCCATGTGTACATCTAATTATGACCTTTTCCCTCCCTTCAAAAGTAATAATTTTCTCAGTTTTTATAGTAATCCCTTCCTTGTGTCTTTTTATAGTTTTATTATCCATGTCTACTTCAGTCTTAAACACTCAAATTTAGTCTTGTCCAGTGTTTAAATTTTATATGACTATCAACGAAATAGAATAATTTCCAGGCATTAAAAAGAGTTCTGGAGATAGGTTGCACAACAGTGTGAATGTGCTTACTTAACACTACTGAACTGTACACTTAAAGGTGGTTAAGATGGTAATTTTTATGTCGGTAGTTTTTCCACATTAAAAAAAATTTTTAAGTCATTGTTACATAGTAGAGAAAATGTTGTTTTTTCATTCACTAGATTATACATACACTATTTAAATTAATATAAAAGTGTGTGTGTGTGTGTGTGTGTGTGTGTGTGCGCGCGCACAAAGACAGTGGTTAAGAGCCCGGACTCTAGAGCCAGATGGCAAGATCTGAATCTGGCTCTGGCACTTTATCACCTCTGACAAATTATTTCACCTTTCTGTGCCTGAGTTTCCTCATCTATAAAATAGGGCTAATTGTGCCTATCTCATAGGGTCATTGTAAGGATTAAATGAGTAAATACATGTGAAAGCACTTTTAGAGAATGTGGCACTGACTAGGTGTCAGCTGATATTATTGGTATTATTTCATATATATTTTTATATATATATATATATATTTTTTTTTTTTTTCGCGGTTCGCAGGCCTCTCACTGTTGTGGCCTCTCCCATTGCGGAGCACAGGCTCTGGACACGCAGGTTCAGCAGGCATGTCTCACTGGCCCAGCCGCTCCGCGGCATGTGGGATCTTCCCAGACCAGGGCACGAACCCATGTCCCCTGCATCGGCAGGCGGACTCTCAACCACTGTGCCACCAGGGAAGCCCTCCAATCTTCTTAATCATAATTAGCCCTTCTACTTTGTCGTTTCCAGAGCACTTCTCATTTCTATCATTGTTCTTATTGAACAGGATGTTAAAACAATTATAAAGTTGTCTGTACTCTACCGTAGTGTGATCACCAGTGAAGTGGGGCCCCTGATTTTTTGACCTCCACATTACCCACCACAGTGTTTTGTACATTGCATTTAGTTGTCAAATGGAGAGCTTCAAAAAATAGCTCCTACTCTGCCTGTCTGAAAACTAGAGCCTGTACGTTAAAGTAGAATAATACATGTTAATGGTCTCTGGAAAGATTTTTAAATGTTTACAATTTGTTGGTTTATATTAACTAGGTAATTTATTAAGTAATGAACTCCAACTGTGTTGTGCTAGATTCTGCATTAGGGACCGGGAAATACATAGATGAAAATGCATGGTTTCTGTCCTTGAACATCTATTAGTCTTGAGGGAAAATAGATGTATAAACAGATAATTGCAGTCTGCTTTAGCAGCACCTGTACTTAAAGGGGAACAGTGGCAGTGCAGAGGAAGGAGCACTTACATCTGCCTCTGCCTGGGGGATTCACAGGAGAATATACTTGCAGGGATTTGAAGGAAGAATGTGAGTTTGCCAGCTACACAAGCTGGGGAAAGCATTCTGGACAGAAGGAACAGTGTATGCAAAGAAGTGAAGGAAAAAGAGATCTTGTCACGTCAGAGAACATGATTGGTCAATCTTTCTAAAGCAAGCTAACATGACTTTAAATGAATATAAGAATTGTTTTATAAAAAGTGCTGTTCAGCTACATTATATTTGAAGAATAACTATTTGACAATGGAACAATTAGGAGTTTTTTTTATATGATTTGCTTTAAATAAAATTATAGATTAGTTGAGGCTAAGAATTGTCTTCTCTAAAATGTTAATTTGATTATTATAAATAATGTTACTTGAAGAAAAACATTTGGTGTGTGAGTTTATATGTGCATATGTTTGTATTTGTGTATGAACAAAAATATAGTCTGTTGATAAAGGTGTCAGATAATTTGTTGCTCAGATAGATTGTTTCTAGTGAGTTTTGTGTCAGTGATTGAGCACATGGGCTTTGTAGTCAGGCGTAGTTGAGACTCCTGGTGCATTAATTGCTAACCTCTCTTAAGTGCGTTTTCTCATAGAAATTGTTGTGAGAATTAAATGGGAAAGTGCTTATACGGCACTTAGTATGGTGCTTGATATGTGTATGCCTTCAGTAAATAATAGCTCTAAAGTACTTTAACACTAAAAGCTCTACCACAGTGCTGGTTCAAGTTAATTGAATTATCTGGCTAACAAGAACATTGTTTTAGTTCTCTAAAGTGTTTCAGGGCACTTTTCCTGCATTATGATCTAGAGCATAGAGAAAATGGTTAGATTTTCATCAATGATTTAAGATCCATAGTCCCTTATGGCAGTAATTTTAAAAGTTCTCATAGAGAACTGTTATCTGGAAAATTGGGCTGGAATCTGACCCCAGAGCTTGCACTGGCAGTCTCTTAGGGGAGTTTTGGGTATGCATGTCTTTTGGCACTTTGTGCATGTGTATTTTGCTTCTCTTTAAAAAAAAAAATCATGACAGATTCCTAATGTCAGCTTATTTCTTGTAGTTTACCTCCTTTTTCCTAAAAGGAGAACATTGGGGGAAAATGTTGCATTTTTTCCCCGTGTAATTCAAACATCTATAAGGGGGTCTTACAAAATATAATTGAACATTGTTTTTATTTGTTTGTTTTTAATTTTGTTTTTTAAAAATAACAATTTTATAAAAAATGGTTTTCTTACACTCACCTGGGTAAAATTCTTATTACATTTGAAGAAACTGAGACTCTGAGAAAATTAATTGACTTGATGTCTTTTCAAATAGTTGGTTAATGAAAGGGAGGGTGAAGACTTAAACCATCTTCCTAAGCAGAAGTTCTCCACAAATACAGCCCAGCACTGGGAAAAGAATTTCCACATCACCCATAAAGATGATTAAGTTGAAAAATAAAATCTGCCAGAACCAGAAGAAGTTAGTAACCATTTTGCCTGGAAAAGAAAAAACTGAGGAAGAAAAGAATAATAATGGTTCTACTGGGTGGTCCTGATGACTGACTAGACAAGGGCCAAGGAGCAGTGGTAACTCTTGGGTGGCAGTAACCCAGTAAGTGGTCCTTGGAGGCTTAAGATCCTGGCAGCACAGAGGCTTACGGATGTCCTACCCCTGTTTGGATAACCTCTGAGGCCTCTAGCCCTGACATGCTAAACTTGTGTAACAGTGGTGCTCATGAACATTTAATATGTGTATCTGATTAAGGTTACTCACAGTGGGAAGCAGAACTCCAAGTGGTTTTGGTTTTCCCCAGTGTCTTTTAACCTGAAATCAGTTCTAAAACTCCTTGAGTGATTACTTTTCATTGTTTATCTTTTATACCTTTTGAATTTTGTATCATGTGCATCTGTTACCTATCAAGAAGAGAAAAATTGTTGCTAGTGTTAACACAGAGTGATGAAAACAGAAGATTCTAGAACTTGCTATCTGTTTTCTCTGACGTATAGGCAGTTTTTAAAAATGTGAAATCCTGTCTTCGTTTGAAATTTATACAGAACCTTAATGTATAAAATAGCTTAAAGGGGCGCTGCTCTGGGTGAAGCAGGGGTAGGGATTATTCTGGTCCCCCTCTAGAGTCCCTGGAATGTGTCCAGGGAACCCAGTAACTGGCAGAATGTAACTTGAGAACCTTTGAGGTAGTAGATGAGGATGAGGCTGCTAATAAATTGCCCTGGTTTTGAGTCCTAGCTCTACTTGTTGCCATGTGACATTGGGAAAGTTGCTTATCCTCTTGACCCTCATCTGTAAAATGGAGCTAACACCCTACCTCCCAGGGTGCTGCCTGACTCAGTATCTGACATTTAAAATGGAACGCATTGGAAGCTAGTTCCTTCATCCTCTCTATGCACCTTGGCTCACAACATATCTGGAGTGGCAATAAAGGCAGGCATATCCTAACTGTAGACTCTGAAAGTCAAAGATATGTTGCCAAGCTATTTTATATCCTGGTGTTTGTTTCTTTCTTTCTTTGTTTTTTAACAATAGTAAAGGATCTTGAACTTTTCTGGCTTCTCTTGGGGTTGGGTAGTGACAAGGAGGGGGTACAAAGAGGGAACTTCCCACATTTGGTGATATTATATTTCTTGATCTGGAGGCTAGTTACATGGGTGTGTTCACTTCCTGAAAATTCATCACTCATATATATGATTTGTACACTCTTCTGTACTTTAATAAAAAGTAGACTTTAAAAAAAAAAATCACAGACATTTCTTCTGTAAAGTGCCTGCCTGCCCATTGATATCTGTTGCCACATAGAAGTGGCCCAGTGCCTTTTTACCTGAGAATCTTACCATTATTTAAAACTGTTGACCTGTTATCCATAGCAGTCCTTCAGGTTACACATCTCTATAACTGTAATTCCAGTACCTTACTTTGGGATTTTGTGAAGGAAGATTGAGGCTAATAAGGTACAGACTGAGTGCTTTTGTCATAAATAAGTTGGAAAGATACCTCTGTCATCTGTTTTATAGCAGCTCCTACACACTCTTGGTGTGTCTAGGGACTGCCTTCAGCTTCATTGGCCTCTTAACCTAAAACTGTGGTACAGTACTGTTGGCTCTTAATTCAGCTGCAAGGTGACAGGGTGCTGAAAGAGATTTTCTCTCTGTCATTACCTAGAAAATGCTTTCATTTGATTGGGTTATAAAAGCGTTAGCAAATAAATTGTTATCTTTAATGTCAGAGAATGGGTAAATAATTATTGCTTATTCTGCTATAGGCAGTTTTAAAAGTAAAGTTCAGTAAATCATATGAGAATTTTATGTGGAGACTATTTGGAAATAAAAACAAGCGAAAGACTGTGGTTTTTATATTTGTGTTTTGTATGTTTTTGGAGCCTTCGATTCTGTGTGGTCCAAGAAAAAGAATCACAGCCTCTATTTATTTAAATTCCCACAGACTTCAGTTTTCATATCACTTAACTCTACCAACACTTATTTTTATGTAAGGACAAATGAACATAAATGTCTGTCTCTTCTGGGCCTTCCTGAGGTGTGTTTTAGGTATAGGCAGTAGATGAAAGTGAACCGAGAATATGAACTCAGACTAAGAATGAGAATCGAAAAAAAAAAAAGAATGAGAGGGCTTCCCTGGTGGTGCAGTGGTTAAGAATCCTCCTGCCAATGCAGGGGACATGGGTTCGAGCCCTGGTCTGGGAAGATCCCACATGCCGCGGAGCAGCTAAGCCCGTGTGCTATAACTCTTGAGCCCACATGCCACAACTACTGAAGCCTGTGCACCTAGAGCCCTTGCTCTGCAACAAGAGAAGCCACCACAATGAGAAGCCCACGCACCCCAACGAAGAGTAGCCCCTGCTCTCCACAACTAGAGAAAGCCCGTGCGGAGCAATGAAGACCCAACTCAGCTAAAAATAAATAAATAAATAAATTTATAAAAAAGAAAATCCTATTAAAATATAAAATTTTAAAACAAAACAAAACAAAAAAGAATGAGAATTGGAAGAGGATTAACGAGGACAAGGATTCTAGCTCTGCTGCTCCCATACTAAGAGAAAAACAGGGTCTTGGTTTGGTCTCTATCATAAGAGATGTAGGTTTTATTAAAATTTATTTTGTTTTAACTTTATTTTAGCCTGTAAAAGTTACTCTTATCTGCAGGATGCAGATTTTTTTAACATTTGAGAAGTTCATACAGATAAATTGGGAAGTTAGGAGCAGCTTTGTTGTGATAGCAACAGCATGAATGCTTACTATGTGCCAGGCAGTATATGCTGCAATATTTGTTTTACACTTGATTCTTAAATGCTCTTATAAGATGTATCTCAATTTTGAGGAACTGAGGCTGGAAGAGGATAAGAGGCTTGTATAAGCTCACATTGCTAACTTGGTAGAGCCACCCTAATCCAAGCCGGGAGATGTCAGTTATTTCCACTATCTCTTTTATTTTAAAATGCCACCTTATATTTAAAGTTTTCCTGAAGTTGTATACTTTGTAAGAACTGTATTTTTTTTTTTTTCCCTGCGGTACGCGGGCCTCTCCCGCTGCGGAGCATAGGCTCCGGACGTGCAGGCCCAGCGGCCATGGCCCATGGGCCCAGCCGCTCCGCGGCACGTAGGATTCTCCGGACCGGGGCACAAACCCGCGTCCCCTGCATCGGCAGGCGGACTCCCAACCACTGCGCCACCAGGGAAGCCCCCGAACTGTATTTTTTGATGTGCCTGTTAGACGAGCTCTTGCAGTCTACTTATCTGACAGGTGTTTATGATTGTCTGCTTACCTTGTTTTTACATTTTTAATGAGTTTGGAGAAATTGCATTCCTTTCTCTCATATTAGGACTTAAAATTTCTACTTTGTGTCTCTTCCAGCCTTAGCAGTCAGGAGAAATATCAGTGATTAGGAGGCTGACATTAATGCTAATTGGAAGTTAAAGGTTCGTCTTTTTAGAGTTGTGAGTTTGTGTTCTCACTGCCACCACCTAACTCTGACACCTTGGAGGAATCATTTAACATTCTTGGTCTCGGGCCTATCATCTGTAATGTGAGAGTTGAACTAGATCTCTATAAAGTACTGTGCTGCTCTAAAATTCTGTCATGCCATGTTCTGACTTTTAGCCAAGTGTCAAACATAAAGTGATTTGCACATTATCTGGATATAGTATACACTCAATAAATTGGATCTATTTTTAGTTATTAGGGCATTTTCTCATGAAGAGTTTTCTGCAGTTTGATGATCTTGATAATAAAAGAATGGAAATCAACCAGGTTTTATTCATTTTCATTTGGGTAGCCCTGCTCTTGGCTACTTCTGCACAGCCCAGACCAGTAGGGAAAGCTCCAGTATTCAGTGAATATTCTTTGTCTCTTCATTTTGAACACATCCTATGACTGCCATCTAGAAACTGGATTTGCCATGTTTCTGGGTGATGGTATACTGAAAGAAAGAAAATAGGAGTGACTGGTAGTGAGGGGTCTGTAGTAAAATTTATAGATTTTTTTTTTTTTTTTTTTTTTTTTTTTGCAGTTCGCAGGCCTCTCACCACTGCGGCCTCTCCTGCTGCGGAGCACAGGCTCCGGACGCGCAGGCCCAGTGGCCATGGCCCACCGACCCAGCCGCTCCGCGGCATGTGGGATCCTCCCGGACCGGGGCACGAACCCGTGCCCCCTGCACCGGCAGGCTGACTCCCAACCACTGCGCCACCAGGGAAGCCCAAATTTCTAGATTTTAATACTTATAAATATTAAAAACAGATTTGTATTCTGAACAGGCTCATGGGTGTCTCCTTTATATTAAAACCCTATTCTGAAATAACTGTTAATAAAAAGTTAAAATCAAGGACCTATGTGGATTGACTGGGGAGAAGGAAACTAGAAATTATGGATTTTATGTTTTTAGAATAACCAAGTTCAGAGAGTTTCTTTGCCATCATCTAGTCTAGTTTGTGACTCATAGAATTCATTCTGAAACATCCAACCTCCATTAGAAAACTGCTACAGTAGAAAGCACTGCTTCCCAAGGCAGCGTATCCAGTTGTTGAATTCCAGTCCTGTGGAAGCTATTTCATTAACCTAAATGTTTCTGTATTTGTCTCCTTCATATGACAGCCCATACATCTTCCTCTCTAGCATTAAATTTCCTCCCAGTCTCCCAGCTCTCTCATTCTTCCCTCTTCTGTTCTCATTCATACTCTTTCAGACTTCCCTTATTTTTTTTAATCTTTGATTCTCCTTCATAGTGTCTTCGTTTACATCTTCCTCATTCCTTCTTTACAATGTAAATAGAAATGAAAAACACAAGTAAATAGCAAAACAACTTTTCTTTCCATGCTTTTACCAAAAATATATTTTAAACAAATAAACCCATGGCAACCTCTGCACAGCCCTGACCAGTAGGGAGAACTCCTGCTGATGACTGTTTTTTTGTCACTTATTTGGAGTCATCCCATTATTAAAATTTGAATATTACTCTTATCCCAAGACAAAAGCTGAAATATTCTTTTCACAAAGTATTACTGGTAGGTTAGTAGTAATTTATAAATGTATAATTAGGATTGATTTTTCTCAGTGTTTCTTCATTGCTCAGCCCCTTTCTAACCTTCATTGACTGAAACCAGATGCTTATATCACCATCTCTACTTTTGCAGAATTGATCAGTCCTTACATTACATTTAACATTGATTCTGTATGGAACATAAATTGTTTTCCTAATGCATATGCATTCCATAGCTCTTTCAGTCTGTACCCATGCAGCATAACATTAACCTGACTAGTTAAATGAAAGGAATGTGCTAAAATTTAGTCAGCATGCAGTCTGCTAATAAATAGTTAAGATTTGCTAGAGAAATATATCACAGTTTATAAGAAAGACCACGGAAGTTAGTGTTGGGTTTTATATGATTTGTTTGCAAGTTAATAAAGCTGTGTCATTTCTGTCTAAACAACATTAACCGTCTTGAGAAATGATGATATAACTGGAGCTTCTGACTAAACATGATTTTACAGTACAGGTGTGACTTGTTAAGCTGTTTCTTTGAAGGTCAAGGATGCTCTTTCTCTAATTGTTTTAGATCTTAACCATTGAAATCAGAACATTTCTATTTTTGGTTAAATTTGTTTCCAAAAACTGACAGATAATGGACAATCAATTGGTGATAATAATACATAATTCCATTTAGCTAAGGATTGCACAGGTAATTGCAGTTAGTCCCAGTTGCTGGCATATAACAGAGGTGGCTAAAACAAGATCCACATGAAAGATGATGGTGGCTTGGACTAGGGTAAGAGTGGTAGAGTCAGTCAGAAGTGGTCAGATTCAGGACATATTTAAATGTAGAGATGTCAGAATTTGCTGTTGGGTGTGAGAGATGCTAAGGGGTTTTTGCCCTAAATAATAACTGGTAAAATGGAGTAGCCTTTATCTAACATAGGAAAACTGTTGCTGAGGGAACTAGATTCTGTATACAAACAGATGTTTGTGCTTGACTGACATTTGTAGTCACTAGAGAACACTTATAGAAGAAAGATGCATTGGAATTTGTGAAAGAGACTGAAAGTAAATATTATGTGTGGATCAAAGGGGGGCACTATGTTCTTTTAAAACTTTATATTAGTAGAGAGTGTCATGCACAGTATGTTTGTTCTTAGATGTTCTCTATTAAGTAATTTGCCATCGTTTAAACAGAAATGTTTATTCTACAGTGAAACTTGAAATCCTCAATGTTTATGATTGTCAAGCCTCTTAATTGTTAAGTATTGTTGTAAAGATACTTCTGAATATATAAGTGCACCAAAGATTCTAATATACTTCCGTTTTTGCTTTTGAGACAATACTTTATCCATAGTAATTCTGAATTTTATTTCTTGAGATAGAGATTCCTAGTTAAAATCCAGTTGGCAGAGATGGAATTCATTGAGATATGAAATTTAGTATTACATTTTTCAGTCACATAATTTATAGGCCATATACTTCTGTGTGACTCAGTTTCTTTATCTGTAAAATGGATAAACAATAGCACCTATGTTATAGGTAGTTGGCAGGGATTAAATTGGTTCGTCCATGGAAATTGCTTAGAACAGTGCCCAGCATATAGTTGGTGCACAATAAATGTCAGCTATTTTTTTAATTTTTATTTATTCATTTATATATATTTTATTGAAGTATAGTTGATTTTTTTTGCTATTATTGGTGTTAAATTTATTTTTTAAATGTCTTAATATAAAATACAACTTGTTTATTAGAAAAAATAACATTTGGTAACTATCAGTTTCCTAATCTGGTATTGGAATTCCTTTGTTAACTTTTTTTTTCTGGTTGTCTCACAATAATTTTTTTTTATTGGAGTATAATTGCTTTACAACGTTGCATTAATTTCTGCTGCACAGCAAAGTGAATCAACCATGTGCATACACACATCCCCTCCCTCCTGTACCTCCTTTCCCCCCACCATGCCACCCAACTAGGCCATCACAGAGCACCAAGCTGAGCTCCCTGTGCTATACAGCAGGTTCCCAGCAGCTATCTGTTTTACACCTGGTAGTGTATTTATGTCAAACCTAATCTCCCAATTCATCCCACCCTCCCCTTCCCACCCTGTGTCCACACGTCCGTTCTCTACATCTGCCTCTCTATTCCTACCCTGCAAATAGGTTCATCTGTACCATTTTTCTAGATTCCACATATATGCATTAATATATGATATTTGTTTTTCTCTTTCTGTCTTGCTTCACTCTGTATGACAGACCCTATGTCCATCCACATCTCTACAAATGACCCAATTTCATTTCTTTTTATGGCTGAGTAATATTCCATTGTATATATGTACCACATCTTCTTTATCCATTCATCTGTTGGTGGACATTTAGTTTGTTTCCATGTCCTGGCTATTATAAATAGTGCTGCAATGAACATCGGGGTATATGTGTCTTTTTTTTTTTTGGCTGTGTTGGGTCTTGGTTGCTCACGCAGGCTTTCTCTAGTGTGGCGAGCAAGGGCTACTCTTTGTTGCGGTATGCGGGCTTCTCATTGCGGTGGCTTCTCTTGTTGCAGAGCACAGGCTCTAGGCGTGCGGGCTTCAGTAGTTGTGGCACGCGAGCTCAGTAGTTGTGGCCCGCGGGCTCTAGAGCACAAGCTCAGTAGTTGTGGTGCATGGGCTTAGTTGCTACACAGCATGTGGGATCTTCCCAGACCAGGGCTCGAACCCATGTCCCCTGCATGGGCAGGCCGATTCTTAACCACTGCGCCACCAGGGAAGCCCTATATGTGTCTTTTTGAATTATGGTTTTCTCTGGGTATATGCCCAGTAGTGGGATTGCTGGGTCATATGGTAATTCTATTTTAAGCTTTTTAAGGAACCAACATACTGTTCTCCACAGTGGCTGTATCAATTTACATTCCCACCAACAGTGCAAGAGGGTTCCCTTTTCTCTGCAACCTCTCTAGCATTTATTGTTTGTAGATTTTCTGATGATGGCCATTCTGACTGGTGTGAGGTGATACCTCATTGTAGTTTTGATTTGCATTTCTCTAATAATTAGTGCTGGTGAGCATCTTTTCATTGTTTCTTGGCCATCTGTATGTCTTCTTTGCTGAAATGTCTATTTAGGTCTTCTGCCCATTTTTTGATTGGGTTGTTTGTTTTTTTGATACTGAGATGCATGAGCTGTTTATATATTTTGGAGATTAATCCTTTGTTCATTGATTCATTTGCAAATATTTTCTCCCATTCTGTGGATTGTCTTTTGTCTTGTTTATGGTTTCCTTTGCTGTTCAAAAGCTTTTAAGTTTAATTAGGTCCCATTCACTTATTTTTGTTTTTATTTTCATTACACTAGGCAGTGGGTCATAAAAGATCTTGCTGTGATTTATGTCAAAGGATGTTTTTTCCTATGTTTTCCTCTAAGAGTTTTAGTGTCTGGCCTTACATTTAGGACTTTAATCCATTTTGAGTTTATTTTTGTGTATGGTGTTAGGGAGTGTTCTAATTTCCTCAAAATACTAGCAAACAGAATCCAACAACACATTAAAAAGATCATACAACATGATCAAGTGGGATTTATCCCAGGGATGCAAGGATTCTTCAATATACACAAAACAATCAATGTGATACACCATATTAACAAATTGAAGAATAAAAACCATATGATCATCTCAATAGATGCAGAAAAAGCTTTTGACAAAATTCAACACCTATTTATGATAAAAACTCTCCAGAAAGTGGGCATAGAGGGAACGTACCTCAACATAATACAGGCCGTAGATGACAAACCCACAGCAAACATCATTCTCACTGGTGAAAAACTGAAAGCTTTTCCTCTAAAATCAGGAACAAGACAAGGATATCCACTCTCACCACTATTATTCAACGTAGTATTGGAAGTCCTAGCCACAGCAATCAGAGAAGAAAAAGAAATAAAAGGAATACAAATTGGAGAAGAGGAAATAAAACTGTCACTGTTTGCTAATGACATGATACTATACATAGAAAATCCTAAAGATGCCACCAGAAAACTACTAGAACTAATCAATGAATTGGGTAAGGTTGCAGGATACAAAATTAATGCACAGAAATCTCTGGCATTCCTATACACTAATAACATAAGATCAGAAAGAGAAATTAAGGAAACAATCCCATTTACCATCACAACGAAAAGAATAAAATACCTAGGAATAAACCTACCTGAGAAGGCAAAAGACCTGTACTCAGAAAACTATAAAACACTGATGAAGAAATCAAAGATGATATAAACAGGTGGAGAAATATACCATGCTCCTGGATTGGAAGAATCAATATTGTGAAAATGACTATACTACCCAAAGCAATCTACAGGTTCAGTGCAATCCCTATCAAATTACCAATGGCATTTTCCACAGAATTAGAACAAAAAAATTATACAATTTATATGGAAACACAAAAGACCCCAAATAGCCAAAGCAATCTTGAGAAAGAAAAATGGAGCTGGAGGAATCAGGCTCCCTGGCTTCAGACTATACCACAAAGCTGCAGTAATCAAGACAATATATGGTACTGGCACAAAAACAGAAATATAGATCAATGGTACAGGTAAGAAAGCCCAGAGGTAAACCCACCCACCTGTGGTCACCTATCTATGACAGAGGAGGCAAGAATATACAATGGAGACAAGACAGCCTCTTCAATAAATGGTGCTGGGAAAACTGGACAAGTACATGCAGAAGTATAGTTGATTTACAATGTGTTAATACCAGGTGTGCAGCACAGTGATTCAGATATATATATAGATAGATAGATATAGATAGATAGATAGATAGATATGTATACTTTTCCCTTATAGGTTATTACAAAATACTGAGTATAGTTCCCTGTGCTATACGGTAGGTTCTTGTTTGTTATCTATTTTATATATAGTAGTGTGTAAAATGTCAGCTAGTATTAAAAGGGAAAATGGGAAAGTTTGCTTCTAAGGTGATTGGATCATGTGTTCAAGTTAAACCCTTTATTCACAAAGCTATAAATGTAGGTTTGTTGCTCTTTTATCCACAGTACATATTTTGATAATGCTCTTTTGAATATAATGAGATTTTTTATTCTTGGATTTTAAGGAAACTTTAACAAAATATTTCATACATAATCTAAATTGTTCTTTTTCTTCTTACATGTGGAGATACTGGCTGAAAATTTTTTTAGTTGCAAACTTTTCTTATGTGCTACTGTAACATTTATTTATTAGCACTTTGATTTTCAAAACACGTTTTAACCCTAAATTATGATTTTGTCATTGCAGGCAAGAAGACAACAAGACCCTAGTCCTGGATCCAGTTTAGGTGGTGGTGATGACCTCAAACTTCGCTAATTAGTGGCACAAAAGATGTGCCCCCCGCCCCGTCTTTACATATTCATTTCTAGTCGGCAGAAATAATTGACCAGAAACTGTGATAACTGGAGGTACTACGGTCTATTTCTCAACCTTAGGCAGTAACAAGACATCACAACTGCCATGGTTTTGCACTATGATATAATACCTGCATTTCTAATTTTGTATGCATGTAGCCAGTAATTATTTGAAATTTTCTTCTATGCAAGCTTACCTTGTTGACATTATTTTAGTGAGTTGAAACTATCCACTTGTAAAGCTCTTTTTTTCCACCATTTTAATTTAAAAGTTCATGTCATTTTAGAACAGGTCAAGAAATTAAAATTTTTATCAGAGGGTTTTTTCCCCTAATCAGTTGCTCTATTTTTTTTTTTTATTTTAGATGTGTTGGTTATACAGCTTCATTTTAGATAAATGTTCTTGGTTTTTTTGTTTTGTTTCCCCTGTTTCCTTCTGTGTTTTTATAGTCTATGGCATTTTAAAACTGCTGATGGTTTGCATTATTTACAAGCTAAAAACCTAGTAGCATAGAGCTGTCTGCCACACCTTCTAACACAAAGTTTACAGTTGTTAAAGTTGCAGTATCCTTTTAAATGTTGATAATCAGTTCCTTTTCTTTCCTTAACATAAATTTTAATTGGTATTAACTCTGGTCTGCCCCAGATCTGTTTTAGATTCTGTTCTGTATTCATGAGTTTGTGTGGAGATATTCTCCATATATGATAATATTCTACTGAAATGCCTAAAGAAGTCACAGGCTGGCTTCTGTTTTATTCAGGGATTTTTTTTTTTAAAGTCAATCAGAAAAGGGATACTGGAGCTTCTTCATGTATGTAACAGCATATTAAACTGGAGACAGTGATGAATCAGCTACAAAGGTAATGTTGTATTAAAATCATGTTTAAGATAGCTGCTTTTATGTGTATTTTATAATGCATGCTTTTGTAAAAACAATTCTAGGTGATGAAAGATTAGTCTTAGAGAGAAAATGTACATCTGTGCAGAGGATACATTTTCTTCCATTAATTATTCTGGAAAAAAATTCACAGGTTATATATATGGTATTTTCCAAAAGGACTATTAATAGAACCTTTTGAGATGAATTAGTATAAGAATATTTTTGAAATAGGCTCACTATCAAATTGATTGCAACTTTTTTTTTTTTTTTAATACAAGACTGGAAAAAAGTGCTAAGTCATGTGGTACCTCCTTACAAATATTTTTCATGGTCGTTTTTGGTCATAATTAAATGTTACTACATTTCTGAATTTTTGCAAAAATGTATTTTATCAAAATAGAATGGCATTATTTTAAAGAGTTTGAAAAACTGACATGGTCAATTCAGAAAATGAACTGAAGTCTGAATAAGGTTATTGCATTTAAAACATATATGTATACTTGACTGATAAGGGAGGTGTGACTTTCATTGTATATAGGTCTTATAATTCATAAACATATCTTGTATCTCAGAATAAAAATATTTGTTATATATTTGAAGTCATGCATGGTAAAGGAGTGTGTTTAAATTGTTATAAACAATAATGCATCATAAAAGACCATGCTGATCTTGTGTAACTAAGTACTATGAATGAATTTGGTTGGTATTTGGTGTTGTGCAGCTCACATGTTTACACACTCAGTGCCCTAATTTCCCCTGAGGGAATCACCTTTTAAGTGGTCCTTACAGTGCTGTTTTAAGGTTACTTTATCACAGAGCTCCTTGGTTTTTGACTTCTGCACTTAAATTTTTTCTTTTCTAATAACATGATGATGGCACATTTTTCTCTATTGTTTCTAGCTAAGGGCTTTCAGTCCACCAGTAACTAAGATCAAATGTTACTAAATGTTCATGTTGCCATCCTTCTGTACATACTGTCATTTAGCATTGTGCTGCTTCCATCTGTCTTAATGCTGGCATTAAGATCATGAGCCCTTTTTCTCCAAAAGTGCAGGCTTTGAAAACTGCTTTTTTTTAAGTTATTGGTACAATTTGATATTTTTCCATAATCTATATTTAAACAAAATTACATCATTGCATCATCTTTTCTAAATTCATCCTCATTAAAACTTGCCTTAAGCTACCAGATTGCTTTTGCCACCATTAGCCATATTGTGTGTTTGTATGTTTAATTTACTTTCACAATAAACTTCTGTGTAGTGAACTTCTGGGTTTTGGCTCTTTATTAACATAATCCAACAATTTCTGTTCTGGTGTTCATTATGACATAAAAATTGATTTTGTTTCTGAGCTGTTCTTGCATTCTGCTTTTTAACCTTAAAATAAAAACCACCACCAACAGCAGTGGCATCTAGTGGTCATTTCTGTTAATTCCAAAGAAAATCTTTATATAACACAAAGAATACTAATTTCCCAGTGGGTATTATAGTTTTCAAAAAATCTGCCTTGATTTACCCATCCTATGAGGTATGACTATAGAGTAGTGACCTTGGAGGGAAGGAAGAATTCCAAAAATTACACATCCAAATAACTACCATCTTTCAAACTATTCATTTTAGGAATATACACTCAAGTTGATTGTGCTGGTGTCATTTCAGACATTCTTAGGACTTTGCTTGGCATTTTCCTACATCAGAAAATTAAGCCTTTTACTCTAGAAGTATGTCCTAAGCTTGATCCATAAGGAAAAATATACTTATTCACTACCAGACTTATTGCAAATAACAAATACCTTTAAATGCTGAATTGGTACCATGAAGCAAAATTCCAAAGAATAAGATTCATACTCTGAGGGTTAATTTCAAAAATTATTTGAGCAGTAGCATCATGGTTTCAATAAGTATATCACCTCTAGAAACAGGTATTTGGATATGTTAGTTTGGGGCTACCTGGAAAAAGAAATCTCTTACTTGATGTATGCCTCATTTGGCACTGGGGAGCTTTTTCAAGCTATAAGCCATTGTGTGGATTATCCATTGCTACATAACACATTGCCCCCAAATTTAGCAGCTTAAAACAGTAAACATCATCCCACAGTTTCTGTGGGTCAGAAATCTGGAAGAAGCTAAGCCCAGTGGTCTGATTGAGGGTCTCTCCTGAAGTTAGAGTCAGATTGTCAACCTGAGCTATCGTCATCTCAAGGCTTACTTGTGGCTGAAGGATCCCCTTCCAAGCCCACTCGTGGCCATTGACTGGCCTCAGTTTCTCACAGGCCATTGGGTGTAAGCCCTTGATTCCTAGGTGCTGGGGATGAAGAAGTCCTTCCTTGGCATGTGGGTGTCTCCATAGGGCAGCTCATGACTTGGCAGCTGGCTTTCCCAGAGCAAGTGATCCAAGGAAGAGTGCATGCCTAAGATGAAAGCCACATCTTTTTTTTTTTTTTTTTGGCTGTGTTGGGTCTTTGTTGCTGCATGTGGACTTCCTCTAGTTGTGGCGAGCGGGGCTTCTCCGTTGTGGTGCGCGGGCTTCTCATTGCAGTAGCTTCTCTTGTTTCGGAACTCGGGCTCTAGGCGCACGGGCTTCAGTAGTTGCGGCACGTGGACTCAGTAGTTGTGGCTCGCAGGCTCTAGAGTGCAGGCTCAGTAGTCGTGGCACACGAGCTTAGTTGCTCCATGGCATGTGGGATCTTCCTGGACCAGGGCTGTAACCCGTGTCCCCTGCATTGGCAGGCGGATTCCTAACCACTGCGCCACCAGGGAAGTCCAAAGCCACATCTTAATAACCTAATCTTGGGCTGCCATATTTCATTATGTTAGAAGTGAGTTGCTGGGTTAGGCCCACAGTGAAAGGGAGGAGTTACTAAGCTTCATCTTGAAGGGGGGAGGTGTCAGAGAGTTTATGGACATATTTTTAAAACCACCACAGCCATTTTGCCATATTTATATATGTAACTGAGTACTTATAAGACAACACTGGGGGACTTCCCTGGCAGTGCATTTGTTAGGACTCAGCGCTTCCAACGCAGGGGGTGCGGGTTCGATCCCTGATCAGGGATCTAAGATCCCACAGGCTGTGTGGCACAGCCAAAACAAAAAACAACAACATTGGCATTTTGATCTCCCAAACATTCTTTAAAGGTAAGATTTCAGTCATTTGCAGGCATATTTCAAGGCGTGATTCTCCTGGTAGCATCAATTCCCTTTCCTGCATCACCACCATATATACAGATATGGCATTTCAAAGATGTTCCGAGTCTAGAAAATTACAATTTGTAGAGTAGAATCATGGGTGGAAATGGCAGTTTAGTTCGTTTAAATACAAGATAACTCTAAAAGTCACTGTATTAGTCAATTCTCAGCTTTTGACCAGAATAAGCAACTTAAAGTCATTATTGGCCTTTTTCAGGTTTCAGAAACATTTGAAAATGTGAGAAGATAAGATACAGGGAGAAATATTTTGTTAGAGAAATCATGTATATCCATGTATGGTAGGTACTAGCCATGTGTGGCTGTCGAGCACTTGAAATGTGGCTAGTAAAACCAAGAAACTGAATTTATGTTTTAATTTAAAAATTGAGGCAGTGTTAAATATTTTTCTGTTAAAACTTTGTTTTGGGAGGACTACATTCCATGTTAGCCTTTGAAAATTTTGTGTCCAGGTTGAGATGCACTGTTAGTGTAAAATACTAAATATCAAAATCTAATACAAAAGAAAAAAATAGATTTAATTTTGCTTACATGTTAAAATATTTTTATATACTGGGTTATATTGGGTTAAATAAAATACATTAAAATTAACTACCTTTTTCCTTTTTAATGTGGCTAGTAGAAAATTTTAAATTGCATGTATTGGCTTACATCGATATTAGGATTGTAAGTGGGCAAAGGACAGATCATACAACCAAAAGGAAAAATGTTAAAAAAAAAAAAATTGAGGCTTACTATCACTGTTTAAAAAAAGAGATTAAAACAAAGTATGATGATTTTACCTCCTAGGATCATTTAGGGGAAAAAATGTATATATCCAGTGCCCTAAAGAGACACTGTCTCTGCCCTCACGGAACCTACAATCTGGCTCAAAACCTAAACAAAAGCAGTATTGTTTAAAGTTGTACTGGAAGTTGTGGCTGTTACGGGGCACATCTAACTTGGTCTGGGTGCTCAAGAAAAGGCTTCCTTGAGACATCTGAGCTGACATCTGAAAGATGGCAGACATTATTCCAGCATTGAGAAGATGACAAAAGTATTACAGGTAACATGGCAAGTTTGAGAAACTAGGCGCAGTTGAGTACGACTGGACCATGGAGTGGAGGGGGTGCTGCCGCAGTGAGACAAATCTGAAAGGGTCAGCAGGGGCCTGGGTGAGGGTCACAAGCAGTGCTGGATGGACTTTTCCAGCCATGTTCAAGTGTCTGGACAATTCCCTAGGGCAAGCAGGAAGCCACTGAGGGGTGGGGGTTTGAGGGAATGGGTGGTTGATAAAGCTCGTTTTGGTTGATAGAACAAGACTAGAAGCAGCAAGTCAGTCCCACTGATCATATGGTGACCCAGTAGGGAGATTAAGGGTAGTTTAGTGGGCATGGAAACACTTCAAGCTGGAGAAAAAAGTACAGGAGACATAACTGGCAATTTTCCCCTGTTTCTCTTACCTGGATAGGCTGGTTGTGTTGCCTAAAACCCCCCAAATTTTATTGGCTTAAAGACTTATCTCTTATTTGTTAAATACCCATCAATGATTGACCTAGGCTGACAGAGCCATCACTGGAACATTGCCAGCCATGTGACAGAGCCAAGAAAATAGTGTAATGAAAGGGGCACTTTTAAAACTGTCACCTGAAATTGACACATGAGACTTCTGTTTACATTTCATTGGACCTAGCAAATCACAAGGCCATGCCCAGCTGCATCTGGGCAGAAAACCACAATCCTACCTTTTGCCCAGGAAAGAGAATATTTGTGAATAGCTCCAATGACTATCACAGGCCACCCTTTGAATTATTAAATATTTAATTTTACTCTCTTGCCCTCAACAAAATATATCTACCATGGGAGACAACCTAAAAGTTCCAGCTGATCAGGTATTGAACTAAAATTCTGTGATATGTGGTTATCTGCCCACACAGCCAATATACAGTGGTGAAATAGGGACAGGAAAACTGCAGGAAACACTTCCATTCAGAAAGGGAAGAATCAAGTCATTGGTCTTTTATGAAATGACAGTTATGAAATGTCATTAGGGAGAACATTTGAAGGCCCCCTACTCTGAGAGGGGAGTGTTCTTTGTAAGACTGATTGGGAGAGACTCCCCAATTCATCGCTTTCCATGACCCATGGCCCCATCCCTGGTTTTTTGTTTTTTGTTTTTTACCTTGATAAATACAAGCAATTAGTAATCATGGTACTAAGATTCTGCTTTCCAAGCTCTTCAGCTAGGGCTTCAAACTTGGTACATTTCCTGCCTCCTAAATTACCACATGTGACAGTTTTAACAAAAGGATTAGCATCCTTCCAGCCTCCAGTGTCAGTTCCCCCAGCTACTTTCCTATCTTGACACCACCATCCATCCAGCTACCCAAAGCTGGAAACCTGTGGGGTTTTTTTGTTGTTGTTGTTGTTTTGCGGTACGCGGGCCTCTCACCACTGCGGCCTCCCCCGTCGCGGAGCACAGGCGGAGCACAGGCTCCGGACGCGCAGGCCCAGCGGCTATGGCCCACGAGCCCAGCCGCTCTGCGGCATGTGGGATCTTCCTGGACCAGGGCACGAACCCGCGTCCCCTGCATCGGCAGGCGGACCCCCAAACACTGCGCCACCAGGGAAGCCCTGGAAACCTGTGTTTTTATCCCTGACTCTCTTTCTCTGTCATCGTCTACATCCAATCTGTAGATCCTGCCAATGGATTCCATCAGTTCTCTGTCAGTACTAGATTTTTTTTTTTTAATTAACAGCTCTGTAGGTTTTTTAAAAAACCATTTTTAAAAAATTTATTTCTTTTTTTGGCCATGCCGCACGGCATGCAGGATCTTAGTTCCCCAACCAGGGATCAAACCCGTGCCCCCGGCAGTGGAAGTGTGGAGTCTTAACCACTGGACCACCAGGGAAGGCCCACTACTAGATTTTTTTTTTTTAATTTGTAGTTACACACAAAGCTTTTACCATAACTCAGACACTCTTATAATTGCAGTCCTCCTAACAAATCTGTGAAGTTATGGTCATTTTACAAATGAGGAAAACTAAGGCATGGAGAAATTAAGTAACTTGCCCAAGGCATAAAACTCTTAAAGGACAGAACTGGGATTCAAATTCCCAGTCCATGTACTTAATCACTCACTATACTCTGACCTGAGGCTGTCCCTGCATATCTGACTTGGACCACCTCGATGACTACCTGTGCTCCCCTGAGGTCTTAGCAGTTCACCAACATCCAGTTCAATATTTCTGAACATCCGCACCCTCAGTTTGGGGGAACAGCAGTTGCTGACATTCTCCCAAGTGGTCCTACTCCCCTGAGACACCTCCTGCTTCTGCTCTGTGTATCAGGCTCTGGACTCGGGCCTCCTCCCAGACTACCATCCCAAAGCTGTCACTCCTACCCCTGACAAAAACCTGGGTGGATCACACTTATGTCAATGGCTTGGGACAGCACAATGAGCTAATATAACCATTTGTTGTTGACTGACATTGTGCACAGAAACCTATTATCCCAGTAAGGAGATTCTTAGGGGCATCCCCAACCTTGTTCTTCCTCTTTCTTGGGTTTTCCAAACTAAAACTCCTTTTCACTGTTGATGAAAAAATTAATCAGTCGATTCAAGAAAGAAATAGAAAATATTATTCAAGCCAAATTGAGGATTATAACGTGGGAACTGCCTCTCAGAAAGCCCTGAGAACTCTTCCACCCGTTAGAGGTCAAAGCACAGTTATATAAGTTTTTGAGACAGTGGGCTATACATTAAATGACATACTATTGACAGTTTACACAATCCAGATCATGCATACCAGGTGAGTAGTGGGTCATGGGTCATCATGGCCCCTTACAAGATTAAGAAGAAAGGTTATCTCAAGGAGTTGTGACCCTTGATGAGATTAAGAAGGAATGTTATCTCCTAAGGAGGTCTGGTTAATGCAGGTGCATAACACACACTAAAGGGGAGGGAGGAGGCCCAAATTTTATGTTTAAATTTTTCTTGTCTTGCCATAAAATATGGATTTTATTCCATCATCACGTTGTTATCCATAGTGTGTGGCTTTCTCTTTCTCCTTCCTCTCTTATACCCTTCATTGTCCACCAGAAATAAGTCCCTCCAAGTGTTTTTTAAATAGAAGAACCATTCCTAGTCTAGTTGGATTTGAGTTAAATTCAGACATTCCAAATTGACTAAGATTACTCCCCACCAACCTTATGTTTTTCTCCAGGCCAGCTGCCCAACAACACATCTTTAACGCTTGCCATGCATTGTAAGAGGTAAATGTCCCCCTGATCACTGGCCCCTGCCTCTTTCCCTGTATTCGGTATTATTGATAATTTTTTGTTTATCTTTCAAGAAATGTTCTCCCTTTTACGGTATGGCCAATGTTCTATTTTATTTATTTATTTTTTTGGCCGCACCATGCGCACAGCATACAGAATCTTAGTTCCCCGACCAGGGATGGAACCCGTGCCCCCTGCAATGGAAGCATGGAGGAGTCTTAACCACTGGACTGCCAGGGAAGCCCTAAGGCCAATGTTTCTTTTATTTCTGATTTTACAGGAAAAAAATGGGTCATACTATACAATTTTGCACCTGGCTTTTTTCTCTTGGAGCTCCTTCCACATCAGCACATAGAGATATACTTCATTTTAAAAAATGGATCCTATTATACATATATATCAGAGTTTAGTTAGCCACTTTCCTACTGGTGGACATCTCAGTGACTTAGTTTTATTATTTTGGCATAGGATTCTGCAAATGGACATCCTTCTCCGTATTTGTCTTTCAATATTTATTTATTTATTTTGGCTGCACTGGGTCTTAGTTGTGGCATACGGGCTCTTAGTTGTGGCATGCAGACTTCTTAGTTGCCACATGCATGTGGGATCTAGTTCCCCAACCAGGGATCGAACCTGGGCCCCCTCCATCAGGAGCACAAAGTCTTACCCACTGGACCACCAGGGAAGTCCCTCCATGTTTGTCTGTTTGTTTTTTAAATTTATTTATTTATTTATTTTTGGCTGCGCTGGGTCTTCTTTGCTGTGCGCTGGCTTTCTCTAGTTGCGGCGAGCGGGGCTACTCTTCATTGCGGTGCGCGGACTTCTCATTGCAGTGGCTTCTTGTCATGGAGCACCAGCTCTAGGTGCGAGGGCTTCAGTAGTTGTGGCTCGTGGGCTCAGTAGTTGTGGCTCACGAGCTCTAGAGCACAGGCTCAGTAGTTGTGGCGCACGGGCTTAGTTGCTCTGCGGCATGTGGGATCTTCCTGGACCAGGGATCAAACCCGTGTCCCCTGCATTGGCAGGCGGATTCTTAACCACTGCCAGTAGCAGTGGCCAAGTTTTGATAGAGCCTTCCATGTTACACTCCTATCAAGCCAGTTTAAGAATTTAGCATGTCACTCTCTCCCCTGCTGAAAACCTTTCTCCCGGGGCAATGTAATGCAAAGAATTTGAGTTCTACCGCCTAGGTCCACAAGGCCTTTAGCCAATCTGGGCCTCATTTTTTTTCCTGCCTGTAAAGTGAGATTATAACCAATCTTGCATCTCAGGGTGGTTGTGAGAATCCAGAGGCTGCATTCACCAAGGGTCAGCTCCAGAAGAAGCCTGGTTGTCTTTCAGTTTTAGAGTGTCCCAGGGCACGGGCCAATAGCTCAGGATGAACAGGCTAAAAGACCCCCTACTCCCGACTTGTAAACGAGGCAACTGAGGCACAAAGAGTACCAGCGGTTTGGTCAAAACCACACAGCGTTGGCGGTAAAGCCGTCTCTGGCGGAGTCCGAGCTGCTGCCCTGGGGGCTGCGCACAGCTGAAGGTACTCAACCAGGAGATCGGGCTTAGCTCCTCCCCTCTACCCTAGTCCTCTCCCTCAACTGCCCCCCGCCCCGCCCCTACACACATGCTCGAGCCCACTCCTCGTTTGCTTTGAGTTCGACCCGAGCCCCAGGGGCCGCAGCGAGAAGGAATCATTCCTGAACAACTAGAGGCAGCTGCGGCCGCTGTCAGTCTCGGCACCAACCGAGAGTGCCAGGGCGCTGGCGCGTCTTGGGCTTTGAGACTCCGTGTCCTCCCTCCCCGCTGGACCTCAGGTGGTGCGCCCTCGGAACTCGCCTTTTGCGCCCAGTGACTGTGAGTGGGCCGTACATGCAGAGACGGCAGACAGGTGCTGTACAGCCATGTCACATGCATGTATTGCGTGGTTCAGACAACCTTGTGTGAAACGTGTGCGGTGTGGTGTGCAGATGTAGAGGTTCACAGAAGACGGTGCTCCTCGTTCCAAGAGCGCCAGCACTTCCGGATGGTACTCTGAGGCCTCTCTCTGCCTTCGCCCGGACTGTCGCAGCAGCCTATCCGGAGTTTGCGCCTGAGTGACTCCGCCTTAGCTCCGCCCCCGCGATTGAAATCCCGCCTTCGCCCCGCCTCTGCCACACTTTACGGCCCCGCACGCCACTTTTGCCGCAGACGCTCCTGCTGCCGCCGCTGCTGAAGGCTGTTGCCGGTGAGGTGAGGTGAGGTCAGGTGAGGTGTGGTGTTGGGCCGGTAGCGTTGGCGACCGGGTAGAGGTGGAGAACAGGGCTGCCGCGGGTCGGCGGGGGCGGTGGGTCACCTGCTGCTTTGTTTCTTCAGCTCCGGTCCCGTCCGCACTGCCGCAGAGAGGCCGCCCCGGCGAGCCGAACCAATGCTGGATCTGGAGGTAGTGCCCGAGCGCTCTCTGGGAAATGAGCAATGGGAATTCGCTCTGGGTGAGTATGGGGTCCTCCCTCACGACCCTACTCGCTGATCCTTCCTTCCTTCCTTTCTGGCCCTTCCCACCTCTGGGCTCTGCTCCTTACTCCCCTGCGCCCGCGGCTCCTCGGCTCTTTGGAGCTCCAGCCACTAGATGCCCGCTCCGACCGCCCCGACCCGGCAGCGTACCGCTCTGCCAGGCCCTGACGCCCTTGCATCAGGCCTCAGCGGGGCCCCTCCTGGGGCAGTGCTTCAGTAATAATAACAATAACAATGGCTGACACGCCCCAAACATTGACTCAGGGCCAGGCCCCATTCTCCTCTGCATAATTATCTCAAGTATGCCGCCGGGGTTGCTACTCTTGTTATTTCTATCCCCATTTTACAGACCAAATAACTAAGAAGTGACTGACACCCTTAAACACCGCCACAGTGGTCTGTCTCCCTTTGCTTTTCTGGGCTGTGGGTAGCCTCTAGGAGAAACCCAGGCACTGTTCTCATCGTCAGATGTCGGGGATCTGGTCAAGGGAGTTAAGGAGAGTTTGTGTGTGTTAAAGGAAATTCTGACTAGCTTCCTTCTCGTTTTTATGTGGTTGATGTGTGGTGTAATCTAAACCCAGACCTTAGCCGAGAGAGTTAAAGGTTGAATGAAATAGGAGTTCGGGGAAAGTAACATTTAGCTTGTAGAAAATGCAGGTTGGCCATTTTGTGAGTTTTGGCCCATTTTTTCCCTTTCCTCAACGTCACTACCTTTATGTGTACAATCATTTGCATTCGGTAACCCCAGAGGGTGTTTACTTTTATGTTCCAGCACTAGGAAGGAGGGGGTGGGGAGTGGGTGTCTGTGCTGTTTGTTTGTGCAGGGCTGAACTTTTGTCACACTAATTTGGGCTACTGGACTGAGGCAGCTGCTCCATTGGGCTATAGCTTATCCTTGAATCTGGAAGACTCATGTCTATGGAGATAGGGTAGTTGAGAAACTGCAGAACAGATTTGCTGGTAGGACTCTGCTGGTGCTCAGTGTCTCCGTGAACTGAACAACAATCCTCCTCTGGGTTGTAGGAGCCAGTTTTATTGAGAATTTTCAGTCACCTTCTCGCAACACTGCAGCTTCTTGTGAAGCACCAAGAACTTGATTGAGAGGCTAATAATAATATCTTTGCCGCCAGGCCCATTTGTCATGCTGATGCTGTTTGGCTTCTAGTTAGGAAAGAACCTCCCCTAACCACAGCTTATGCTCATACCAAGACTTCACAGGGTGGAGTGAAAACTGTAACTGTAGCTTCAAACTGTGCTTGATGGTGTGACCAGGTTGTGGATCTCTGTAGTGCAGTCTCTGGGTCAAAAGTAGTGATTAGGATATCATTTGAGATTTCCAAAAAATTGGGTGAGAGAGTAAGGCTTCTTCTGTCAACTGTTGCTTTGATACCTTAACCCCTACTCCTAACTTTGCCAGTTTCTAGGAATTAAGGATTTGGGTAGTTCTTTTAGGCTGTCTAAGTAGCAACCACAAACAGTGAAAAGAGCATTTTTGGGCCCAGAATTGACCATACATTGGGCCCAGAAAAGACCATACATTGGGCCCAGAATTGAACTTTGAGTGAGAGCTTAGTTCCTCGGGGAACTAAGATCCCACAAGCCGCTCAGCATGACCAAAAAAAAATTCGTATTTTTGAATTGTGTCTGCCTGAGAGATGGTGGTCATTTAACTTCCCCAAGCTTTTTATAAAAAAGTAATTTTTCCCTCTTTCTCAATCTTCTTCCCAGCCCTCAACACATTTAAACTGCACTTGAGGCTGATAGGTAGGGATAGGTCTAGTAAGTGGATCTGTGCTTTAGAATTACATTCTTAGGCTAGACTAAAGTCACCACAACCCTGTAAGGTGACCTCCATTTGCCAGATGAAGAACAGGCTCGGAAAGGCAGAGAGGAGAAAAAGAAGCCTAACAGGGATTTTCTGCTTCTCACTGCTCTGTCCTGAGTATGGGCTCAGCTTTGTCTCCAGGTTTCTTTTTGGAATCTGTGCAAATGCAGATATATCTAGCCCTTGCCATCATCCGCCTGGCACGGTGAGGAGCTGCATCCAGCTTTTTGGCTGCTTTCCTGGCCTTTGTGTACTCTTGGGAGATTAGGGAAATGCCAACAACACAGAGACAGGAAAGCCTAGGCAGAGAGGAATCTCTGAGAGTGCCACCCATGGGTTGACCAATGGTGGAGTAAAGGCAGTGCAAACTTGAAATGTTTTCAGTGAGACTTGCAGGATGTATTGGTATGGAGACATATCTCTAAATTCGTTTTTAAATTAATCTTGAAAAAAATTGATAACTAACAAGGACCTACTGTATAGCACAGGGAACAGGGAACTCTTCTCAGTACTCTGTAATGACCTATATGGGAAAAGAATCTAAAAAAGAGTGGACATATGTATATGTATAACTGATTCACTTTGCTGTACAGCAGAAACTAACACAACATTTTATATCACCTATACTCCAATAAAAAAAATTTTTAAAAATTAATCTTGAAAATGCCCAAGCAAGGTAGATTTAAAGGGTCACTGGAGAATGGTCTTCTCTGAGATTACCTTGTTCCAGAGAGACTAGGGGCTTACTCTATTGAAGGGTCATTCTGTGGACTCTGCTTATAATCATTGAAAATTGAGTAAGAAGTGGTCATAAGCCCTGAAGAGCTTAGTCTAGTGGGAGGGAAGGCGTACAGAAATAGTTCATTTTATTATAATGAGGTAGAGGTTGTATAGGGTGCTGTGGAAGGGGAGAAGAGACTTGACCTGACCTGGGAGTTCAGAGAAGGCTTCCTATTAATCTGTAGGAACCAATACCATTCCTGGAGCCAGTGAGCACCAGGAAGGCCCTATCAGAAGTCTACTGCCAGATTTTTCAACTACACTTCCATAGACATAAATCTTCCAGTCAGGTTTTAAAAAAAAAAAAAAGTGGGAAAGATAGATGGTGTGGGGAGCTGCAAGCAACTTGGTATTTTAATTAGAGCATGATGTACTAGTGGAAGAAGATCAGATCCCCAGATTCCCTATTTGTAGTTAGCTGCCTGGGACACTATCAAAGAGTCTCTGTTCAGTGGAAAAAAGGATGTCTATTAGTAAAGTGTTGTGGGCATGGGTTTAGGAAGAAAGTTTGGTGACTAGATTTGGAGATATGGGTAAGGAAGAGGAATCTAGAGGTTTCTGGCTTGAGTGACTGTGTTAGAGATGAGATCCGGAATACAAAGGAGAGGCCAGATTGAAGAGAAGATTAAAAAGTCACTTTTAATCTGTCAACTCTTCATTTGCCTTTTTTTAAAGGTTTATTTATTTATTTAAAATATTTATTTATTTATTTGGCTGCACCAGGTCTTAGTTGTGCCACGTGGGATCTTTAGTTGCGGCTTGCGGCATCTAGTTCCCTGGCCAGGGATCAAACCTGGGCCCCCTGCATTGGGAGTGTGGAATCTTAACCACTGGACCACCAGGGAAGTCCCTATTTGCCTTTTGATATATACAGAAAACAGATTGAGATGTAAGTCAGAAACTAGGTGGTTGGGTGAGTGAGGGATGGGCAGAAGGAAATACTGCCCATCATAGAGACTTGGGAAAGTTGGAGGAACAGCAGGAAAGAGTGGTATTGATGGAGACAGGATGAGAATTCTCAGAGGGAGAGGGTGGTCCTAAGGGCCTACAGGATCTGTTTATTGTACCTAATTGCTTTATTTCACTCATTCAGAGCTCGACAGGTACATAGAACCACTTACTGTTGTGTGGTGGGCATGGTGATTGAGTGCTGAGGATACAGCCGTAAGACAGACATTGTCTCTGTCCTCAAGGAGGCATGTAGGGAAGACTCTTACAGATAAATAAATGGAATGGGAGGCTTCATTAGATAAGGCAGTCAGGGAAGTGAAGTGTGAGCCAAGACCTGAAGAGTGAGAAGAACCAGCTATGGGAAGAACATTTCAGCAGAGTTGAATTAGTGCAAAAGCCTAAAGTGGCCAAGAGCTTGATGTGTGCTAGGAACAAAGGGAGGCTTGGTGAGCAGTGGAAAGAGTAGAGGAGGTGGCCAAGGTCCAGAATATTCAGGGCTGTTAGGTGATGGCATGTTGTTTGGGTTTTATCCCCCTGGATTGTGAAACCACTGGAGGGTTATAAGCAGGCAAATAATGAGTAAGGTGTAGGATGTGTAGACTGACCATATACTCCACACCCTTTGGGGGGTTAGGTAACTCTTAGAGCTAGAATGGTGCTCGGGTTTCTTTGCCATATACATGGTTGGTTCCCTTTAGAGACCTTTTGTAGCCTTCCTTTACCAGCAGCTGTGTGACAACTGGTCGTTGGTGGCTGCTTTGTCTGCTCCAGGTGGGTTACTCCCTGGAAGCCTCAGGACCCAAAGATTCCAAGGCCAGGAATTTGATGTGGTTAGGTGCAAAAGAACCGTCCCTCAAGAAACTGGTTTGTGCCATGTGGCCTTCTCTTTCTCAGCACCTGAGGTTATCTGTCTTGCCTACATGGATGTTTGCCCATTCCCTATGGGAGAGACAGCATAGATGCTTCTCCATTTCAGGAATGGCAAAGCTGAATGGTGCATCAACTTGTTCATATTCTCAACAAACATTTAAGTCTCTACTGTGTGCCAGGCTCTATGCTATAGAAGGCTGGGAAGTACCTTAAGGTGTGGTTCCCTCCAACTTTCTTCAAACAGTAGAATGGACCATTGAATGAAGGCAGGATTAGATCATTGTTTAAATGTAGATGGGTCACACATTTTTTAACTTTCTAATTCTTTGTGTGTGAGCTCTTTTCTGCACATCTCTCCTGGAATCAGAGGTAAACTGATCTTGAATGTGAGCCACTGTGCTGCCCCAAGGTCATATGGTGGTCCTTCTTCCTTTCTCTTATTACCGAGCCCATAATCCTTCAGTCCCACTAAATAAATGTTTATTCAACAGCCACTGTATGGGTCCCCAGTGCTGGGGATCCAGAGAGTGGTGAATAACACAGACACTGTCCTTGCACTCATGAAGCTTTGTTTTTGGATTGTCTCTGAGTTTCTTCTTGTTTGAAATATAATGCACTCTGTGAGAACATACTTTTTGCTGTTCCCCATGAGTCCCTGGAATCTTTGAGATGTCATTGGGATCTGGATTTCTTAAACTGGGGGCATATGTAAATTTGTTTAAAATGGCCCACAAGTTAAAAAATCAAGTGTTAAGATTTAGAGGATGTTTGTGGGTTGATAAGTGAGAATCCATTGAAATCCTTCATAAAATAAGTTGATTCTGGTAATTGTGTGATATTTTTTTCACTTTTTAAATGAGCCCTTACAAATCATATGCTCCTGCAGACTAAAAGAGGAGACAGATATCAGAAAGGAAGAGAGGAAGGACCTGCCTAGGTTATATGTAATCATGGCAGAGTGAGAATCAGAACCTTGGCCTCCAGAGTCATGCAGTCAATGCATTTCTTACTCTATTCTTTGGTTCCAGCTGACTTGCTTTCTCTAAGCCCTTTGCCTGCTTGGGATCAACATGGAAGTCCCCATTTCCAGGAAGTCTTTTATATTTACTCCCTCCCCTTATACAATCCACTTATTCCCTTAGTGCTTGCCATTAACTTTATTCTCTAGCTCTTACTGCTTATTGAACGTTTATTTACTCAATATGTCCATAGACCTTAGTGGCGTCTGCTCCCACCCCAGGCTTTACTACAGGGACTAATGCCTAGTACAGTGATAGATGCCAGTAAATGGATAGCCCAAGTAACCACACAGGTGTCCTTGCTTTATTTCAGGAATGCCTCTGGCTCAGGCAGTAGCCATTCTTCAGAAGCACTGTCGCATCATAAAAAATGTCCAGGTTCTCTACAGTGAACAGGTGAGTGGTGGCTGATTTGTTTACTGAAATAGCATCCCTACTCAGTGAATCATTTCTGGAAGCTGATGCTCTGGGAGATACTGACTGGCAGGAATTCCTAGGTCAATGCATTTGAATGGGAGAGTCTTCAACACTAGTCAGTTACCAAGTACATTTTCTTTGATTCTGAAACTTGTGGTTTTGATAATCTAGTGCTGCCAAGCTTAGACAAGCCGTAATAACCAAACTTGGTTTTTTTATTATGTTTGACTTACCTACTGGCTCTTAAAAGGGGCTTTTTCAGTGGGAGGTCACCTCAGGGATTGTCTGGTCTTCTAGGGTGCTTGCCTTCCACTTTCATGTTTAGTCTTTTCTGCTTTGTTGATTGCTTTGGTTTGTGTTCAGGATTGTTGCAGTACAGATTTCTAGCTAGCACAGCATCCCAGACTTGAAAAAAAGCAGGTATAGCTCACCCCTTTACTGAGAATGATCTGATATACGGAAATTACAAAACATTGGCTCCAAGTTAATGGACATGTTTTACTTTTTTTTTTTTTTTGGTCTGATTTATGGTAGTCTCTATTAATGTTGTGCCCAGAATTAACCCCTATAGTATAATGTTATATGTACCTACAAGGACCTTTTCAGTTTCCAGAAAGAGTATACTATATTTTAGGTTGGCACTGGAGTAGAACTTTTTGAACATCAGGATTTCTTTTATTAGGTTTTATAAGTAAAGTTAGAAACATTTTTATAGACCTTTAGAAATAAGATTCTTCTTATCTCTAAAAATGCAGTCTCCCTTCTGTTGAACTCACTGGAATCCGTAGTTCTTCTGGACACAGACACTATGGAGCAACCTTTGTGGTGCCCTGTGTGTCATAAACCTCAGGGAATAGTTTTGATCCTACACAGGCTATAAGATGTTCTCAGTGCCTTTTCTGAGACCCTTTAAGTACCAAAATGATGATTTTATTTCCATTTGTTTCAATTAGTTTCTGATCCTAAAGCAACTGACAGCTTATTTTTGACATGAAGAATGTTGTGGATTAGAGGTGGGTGAGATTTCTGTGAGGCTTCCCAGTTTGGCTTAGTGTCAGAGTTGAGCCTGTTACCTATACCCAAACATTATATTTCATAGTACTGTACCCCTCTGCCAGCCTAGTGAGGCCCATGTGAGGGGTCCTTCTGAGACAGGGAATGCTTAATCTCCAAGCAAGTGCTTGGATATTCTTGTGCCTACCACAAAACACAGAACTTGGGCAGAGGTTCGTGGAGCCACAATGCCAAAATGGTTTCTCATTTATTAAATGAAGAATGGTGACTTCCTCTTTTTTGCACTCAGATCATCCCTAACCTTATTTGACTTTCAGTGTTAGACCATGAGGGACTTACTCAGGACAGGTAGCAGCCATCAAAACAGGGATAATGGGCTTACTTCTTGAACTTATAGCCACCAGTACATTTAGTTAAATCAGATTTAAGCACCCAAGATTAGATACATTAGAAAGTAGGCTTTAAACTTTCTTAACCAATTATTTTAAATGAAGTATATTTCATATATCACTACCTTGTTGTCTGTCATTCCAGTCTTTGGGTACAAATAGTAGTTTTAACTTTTAACATTAATTAAGCTAATTTCCCCCAGTGTCTTCTAAGCAGCTGGAATCATAGGGTTTTGGGGGTTTTTTTGTTTGTTCTATTTATTTATTTACTTTTGGCTGCATTGGGTCTTTGTTGCTGCATGCGGGGCTTTTCTCTAGTTGCAGCGAGCAGGGACTACTCTTCATTGCGGTGGCTTCTCTTGTTGCGGAGCACAGGCTCTAGGTGCACGGGCTTCAGTAGTTGTGGCACACAGGCTCACTAGTTGTGGCTCACGGGCTTAATTGTTCCGCGGCATGTGGGATCTTCCCGGGCCAGGGCTCAAAACTGTGTCTCCTGTATTGGCAGGTGGATTCCCAACCACTGCGCCACCAGGGAAGCCCCCGGAATCATAGGTTTTTAAATCCAGACCTTGGTTCAGATCTATGCTTTTCCCCATTTCTTGGTTGTCCGACTGTAGCAAGTTAATAACCCGACTGGTTCTCCTTCTGTAAAGTGGATGTGGTTTCCTTATAATAGAATAATCTTTTGATGAGGATCAAGAGGAAATAGTCTCTCATATGGTGCTTCTTAAATGTGGATCCTGTCCTCTTCTGCCGTCCTTCCCTTCCTTTCCCATTTGTGTCTTTGCTTCCCATCATGTGCAGAAAATCATTTGGCCCCATTAAACATTTCAGAAATATCTTGTCTCTAGCAAATCACACCTTGGAAATTAAATGTGCATATCAAGTAGGTCCCATCTTTCTTACAGGGAAGAGATGTTAACAACTAGCAGAGACAGCTTTACTGAACTGGAAAGTACCTGCTTAAACACCACATAGTACATATGCATTTTGGTTCTGTAGATATAAAGTACTAATAAAACATTAATTGTGAGGATGATTTGCTTGCTTTTGAAAATTGCTTGCTTTTGAAAATTGCTTAGTTATGTCCTGAATTGTAACAATGGCAGGGAAAAAAATGATCAGATGTTGGGAGCGTGTAAGAAAATTCAGATACTCCAAGCAAGGATCTTGAAAGATGCTAAAATCTTGCTTCATCCTGCTTACCACCATGGACTAGCCCTCTCAGAAATAGAACTGTGTATTCTGGGTTGAGAGTAAGTGACCTAAGGTCAGGGTTCATTATTCCATTATCGTGCTTGACACCTAATGGTTTAGACATTCATACAGAGCTACTGGAAAATTACAACATTCTTTCTTCTAGTGTTTGCCAGGCATAATGGTGCCACCTGGGCCTGCTGTCTTGTGAAGCTCAGTGGGGTGGAGGGGAGCAGACAATCTGAGCTAATCTCAGAAAGCTCCTTCTAGAGAATTTTTCCAGTAAGGCCCACACCAGCAGTGGCACCTGGCCTTCCAGCCCATATCTCTGTCTCTCACAGGCATACTTTCATTTACTGGGCCTACCTTGAGAAGCTCTATAAAGAAACTTGTCTAAACCCTTTTGACAGCTGTGTGCCAGTTTCAAGAAGGGGCAGGGGTTTGGATGGTGGTGTTTTTCTTCTACTTCTGGGCAGCCTGGTTCAGGCATATGGAGAGTCTTCAGACTTTGAATTGATTGCATTGGCACAGAAGCAGGCAGGTGGGACAGACTCTAGGAAAGAGTACTGTATGCTGAGTGCTGAGCTTGGTGCTTTCTGATCTACTATCTATGTCCTCATAACAACCCTGGAGGGGAAGGGATGATGGTATTCCCATGAAGAAACTAGAGCTCAGAGAAGTTTAGAGAGTCACTTAAGGTCACCAGCTCACCAAGACAGAAGGCCAGCTCTGTCCACTGCTTTGCTGCTGCTCCCCTCCCCTCAGGACTCAGAAGGGGCAAATGTAGAAATATGACTCCTTAGGTATTAGACTTGGGCTTTTCACTTTCTGATACGGGATGGTGCGGGGAGGGAGGGAGGAGTAAAAGTGTCATCTCATGCATAATCAGATCACAAGGTACTTCTTTGTCCTGGAATCTGGCATAAAACAGTCAAAGAATAAAATGTGTTTTCCTGTGGGTGGTACAGACAGCCTGGGAGTGAACGGACATAGGTTCAGCTAACGTGCATTCACCATTACTTGCTGAGTTTGGATCCTGGCGAGGCCTTTTACAAGGCTTTTATTCCTCATCAACTACTCTGTAGGTTTGACAGCAGTAAACCCATGCTACAATGTGGACCTGGGACCCTTGAAAGAAAATGGCCTGTATACTCACATAATTTTGGCCTTTTCCCCCAGGTAATAACTCAAAGGCTGGAAGTAGAGGACACTGCGTTCACAAACCAGTTTCTGGCTTCCAAACCTGTCAGCTGTCTACACTTAGATATTCCCTGTACACTGCATTTATGTTATAAGGTTTCAGTGGGTGCTGGTGAGAATACTACATGTTCAGAGTGTGTATTTATTTATTATTTTGGTTTTTTGTAGTCTCCTCTAAGCCATGACCTCATCCTTAACCTGACTCAGGACGGGATCAAACTACTGTTTGATGCTTTCAATCAGAGACTTAAGGTAACTATAAATGACGAGTAAAGTTTCACGTCAGGCTGATTAACGTGTGACGTTGTGGGATGTTTCTGAAACTCATAAGTGGGAGTAGACTTTTGTGTTTTAGAGACAACCACAATATAGGGGACTGAAGCTGTGCCTGTTCCCCTAAAAAGAGAGAAGCTGGGGGTGGATTGGGATGGTTGGAAAGAGGCTGGGAAGGACTCCAGCCCCAGGCTGCAGAGGTGAAGGGGAAAGAGTGTTGAAGATTTGGGCTGTGGGGAGGGGGCTTTTATGTTGAATAGGAAAATGAGAGGAGCTAAGTATTTGGCATTTATTTTATTTATTTATTTTTGGCTGCGTTGGGTCTTCATTGCTGCGCGCGGGCTTTCTCTAGTTGCGGTGAGTGGGGACTCTTCTTCCTTGCAGTGCGTAGGCTTCTCATTGCGGTGGCTTCTCTTGTTGCAGAGCACAGGCTCTAGGCACGTGGGCTCAGTAGTTGTGGCTCGTGGGCTCTAGAGCGCAGGCTCAGTAGTTGTGGCGCACGGGCTTAGTTGCTCCGCGGCATGTGGGATCTTCCCGAACTGGGGCATGAACCCGTGTCCCCTGCATTGGCAGGCAGACTCTCAACCACTGCGCCACCAGGGAAGCCCTAGTAAGGTTTTTATATCTTGTTGTTTTGCTTCATTCTTGGGTCAAACAATAAGACTGGGAATATGAAAAATGGAAACTGTTCTTCCTAAAATGCTGAAGCTTGGACCTTAACACCACCAGCACTGAGTTGATTCTTGAGCCCCTTTAAAAAGAAATGTAGGGCTTCCCTGGTGGCACGGTGGTTGGGGGTCCGCCTGCCAATGTAGGGGGCGCGGGTTCGTGCCCCAGTTCTGGAGGATCCCACGTGCCGTGGAGCAGCTGAGCCCGTGAGCCATGGCCGCTGGGCCTGTGCATCTGGAGCCTGTGCTCCGCAGCGGGAGAGGCCGCAGCAGTGAAAGGCCCGCATACTGCAAAAAAAAAAAGGAAATGTAAACAAACAGCTTGCTGGTATGTAGGGTTGTCTTAATTGGCAGTCAAGTGCAGTTTACTAACACCTGTTTCAGTCCACGATGTTTTTAATACACTATTTACAAATGCCTGGACATGAAAGGTTAGTCATGTGACATCAGACTCATGCCTCAGAGTCATAAGGTTGAATGTGGCTCAGGGCAGTGGCATGCCAGAGCCATCATCCTGGTTAGGTTATATATAGAGTTGTCTTTCCAAAAGGCTTGGAAGGCAACATGGAAAAATGATCTGTACATGGAATAAGAATTCCTCATTTATGATGGTTTTCCAAAAGGAAAGTTTGATGTGAACATTCTTATCCCCACAACACCCTTGCCTCCTCTTGTAGGCTCAGTCATCCTGTCTTTACTGACCAGAAGTTCCACACTGGCAAAGGGTAGAAGGTGGTCTTCAGTGTGGCTTCTTCACAAATTAGGGGAAATTAATCTGGAAACACCTTTACAAAGAGTCATTTGTTTTTAACTTGGTAAATCCACTTTAGGAAACATAACCCAAAAAGATTATGGGGAGGGTAGTAATGCCAGATATTTACAGCAGGGCTTTTCATAGTAATGAAAAGCCAGAAGCAACCTAAATAGACAACAGTGGGCGATAGATAGGCAGCCTACCATAGAGTTACAGCATGGTGAGGACAATATTATATATTTAGTGAGCACTTAGTACACGTTAGGCACATGGCTGAGTGTTTCCCATGCATTTCCTCATTTAATCTTAACAAGCCTGTAAGTGGTACTTCTTACCAATGAAATAACAGAGGGACAGGATAAGTGGTCTAGCTGACACCAAGCTTTTAACCCTATGTTACCAGAGTGCAGTAACTGGCCACTGGGAATAGAAATGGCTTAGGTTTGTTGATGAGTATGGGAAATAGATGTGATAAAAGCTGAAGAAAATAGTGTAAGCATACTATGCAGAAAAGTGAGGAATGGGAAAAGAGATAGAATAGAACCTTCTCTCTGCCTTCTGTGGGGTCCCTATGAAGAAAGAGGGGCTGGGGCCCTGCCTGAGCCTCTGGAAACTGAGGAAGTAATCCCTCAGGTGCCTTGGTTGGTACCAAGTCTGACCTCACCCATCTGCCTGCCCCTCCATCCAAGGGCTTCAGAAGCTGCTTCTCCCCGATGCTATGTCCTGCAGTTTCCCCATCCTCTCACTTCCTATCTATGAGAGAGCATTATGGAATGAGTCTTCACAAGTCACAATCTTTACAGCCACATGTCTTTTCCTTTCCTATCTTGGGTGCTGCCATGTCTTCTCTTCTAGGGAAATCAAGGTCTTTTCCAGCCCAGAGGGTGGAAAACCATGGACTTCAGATTTCCCCAGCTACTTGTCCCTATGGCCCAGCAAGCTCCATAGGTCAAAATCTGCTTGTTGATTCTGGCAAGGGACCCAGAGTGCTGACTGTCTTGGAGTCCTTCGTGTCACAGGTGCCACGCCATAAGTGTTGGTGTGGGCTGTTGGCAGGTGAATGATAGTGTCACAGCAAGAATATTCTGGAGGCCCACAGGGTGAGCGATGGGCAGCCCTTGGGGGATCGTTAGCCAGCCATAGTAGTAGCACTCAAAGAGGCAGAGTGCTTGCCTCTGCTATACAAGCAGGGATTCTGGCTGAGGGTTGAGGCCTCTGCCAGCATGGGACCCCGACCTCAGTAAAATGGCATACCAGTGTGGCATAATACACTGCCATGCCCAGGCTTTCTGAAGGTAGTGTCATGAATCACAGCTATTCCCCTGCCCTTGCGTGACCTCTCTTGGCACCACTTTTCATATTTTTGAGCTTCATATTGCCCTTAGCTATCTTCACACCCAGCTGGCTCCCTGACATGTGTTGTATACCTCCTCTGTGCAAACTAATCAGCCAGACCTCAAGGGGCTTAACTCAGTGGTACCAGTGAACAGCATATGCTAATAGCGGTACCAGTGAGCAGCATATACTAATAGTGTAGGAAAGGGTAGATTGAAGTGCTACAACAGCCCAGCAGAGGGAGTGATTCTTAGCAGCAGGTAGGATCAGAATAGCTGCACCTTATAGTGAAGAGGTGCCCAATTTGTGGTTCAGTTATGATTCTCAAACAAAGTTAGAGACAAGTCTGACCAAGAATGAACTGCCTGTTATGTCTCTGTTCCTGTGACAATGCCAGATGCTCCTGTACCCAGTGTCCCACAGCCCTTCCCAGGATGAAGCCCTGATTGTCAGGGCAAACAGACGTTGAACCAGCTCTGCTTGTGCTTCTTCAATGGGGGCCAAACCTCCCAGCTGTAGGATACCAGATGGTGCTCTAGGCCTCAGCCAGCTATGCTACTGCCTGCCTAGCCCTTGACGCCATTGTCATAAAAGACTTCACAACGCTCATTACTTGGCATCGCTAGTGGCTGAGAGTTCGATACCTTTTCCTTTGTCTCATTCCTGAGTTCTTGACATTTCATCTGAGGCTGAACCTTTTGAAACTTCACAAGGGTCCTGAGGTTCTCCAGGTTTGACCAGATGCTCTTCGTTAGGGATATAGCTGAATATTGTCGCACTTGACCTAAGCTAATGTAATATGACTTGTTTTCTAGTAGGATAGACCTCTCCCTCCATCTTTTTTTGTTTTTGTAAACCACAGTATTTTGAAGCTATTTTTGAAAGGGACTTGATTTGGGTTTTTATAATGCAGCAAAGTATATAATAAAAGGAAGGGGGCTCAGTATCCCCCATACAGGTTACAGCCTTCACAAACTGCATGAATTTGTTTCTGTGAAGGGTTTTACTGTCCTGTAGCATGGTATGTACAATCTTTTATGTGACCCAGCACTAGATGATATCTAAAAACCTGATGCAGAACGTCTATGGACATCTGTTGAACAATCCACTAGAAAGAGGGGTAGGGTGAGTTTATGCTGTGTGTGTGGTATGGGTTTTTCTTCCAGAGTTAAAAATAAGAACAGGGGCTTCCCTGGTGGGGCAGTGGTTAAGAATCCGCCTGCCAATGCAGGGGACACGGGTTTGAGCCTTGGTCCGGGAAGATCCCACATGCCGCAGAGCAGCTAAGCCTGTGTGCCACAACTACTGAACCTGCACTCTAGAGCCCATGAGCCACAACTACTGAAGCCAGCGCACCTAGACCCCGTGCTCCACAAGAAGAGAAGCACTGCAATGAGAAACCCATGTGCCGCAACGAAGAGTAGCCCCCGCTTGCTGCAACTAGAGAAAGCCCGTGTGCAACAGCAAAGACCCAACACAGCCATAAACAAACAAAACAAATAAATAAATTTAATTAAAAAAAAACAAAAACAAAAGAATCCGCCTGCCAATGCAGGAGACACGGGTTCGAGCCCTGGTGCGGGAAGATCCCACATGCCACAGAGCAACTAAGCCCATGCACCACAACTACTGAGCCTGCGCTCTAGAGCCTGCAAGCCACAACTACTGAGCCCATGTGCCACAACAACTGAAGCCCGCATGCCTAGAGCCCATGCTCCCAACAAGAGAAGCCACCACAATGAGAAGCCTGTGCGCCACAACCAGAGAAGAGCCCGCATGCAGCAACGAAGACCCAACACAGTCAAAAATAAAATAAATAAAATAAATAAATTTATATATTAAAAAAAACGTAATGTGCAGTGCTTCAGGAGAATTTCAACTAGTGATAATTTTTTTTTCTTCACTACTCTATAAATGTCTTTCTAATTAATCTTTTTCAACTGCAGAGCACTAACAGCTCTTAAACATTTGCTTTTTGTTTTTAGGTGATTGAAGTATATGACTTGACTAAAGTAAAGTTAAAATATTGGTAAGTTTTCTCCCGGTATGTGTCATAGGCTTGGTACACAAGGGCTTTATCTACTACCCATATTAAGTTAGTAAAGGATTCCCATGTGCAGCAGTTCTGGGATTACAGCCTGGTGCCATGATTTCCTCGTGCAGCCTCCAAGTCTACTCAGTTTCCTGAGGAAGAGAAGGAAACCTCATTAAGAACACACTGTGTGTAAAACACTTCACATATGTGACAACTTATTTAATCCCACAACAAAGCAGGACCTCAGCTCAGAGGTCTGTGACTGTCCCCTGGGTCATAGCTACCCTTCCCTGCATGGCCTCTTTTGGCACCTCTTTATGTGTTCATTACCAACAGAGGTGGGACAAACCAGATACATCTGACTTCAAGGCCTATGCTAAAGAGAATGCCAAAAGGATTACTATTTGGGGGGCCAAAATCTGCTTTTTAAAATGAAAATGGGATGTATTTGTGCCTGTATGATGCACAAATATTTGAACCTCCATTATGGTAAGGCGCTGTGCTGGCATCTAGAATATTCCGTTCAGTAAGCTTCCTTAACAGGCTTACCTTCTCTGAGGGTGTGTAAGGGATCAGTTCCTGGGCTGACTCAAGCAGTGTTTGCCAGCAGAGAAGTGGATAAAGCAAATGCATAATAGCACTGACCCCTGCAGATTCTGATTGTCTTTTAGTCTTGTTGGGGCCTTCTGTACCTCAGGGTCTGCACTTGAGACCTGCCCTCTTAAGAGACAGTGGTGGGTAAGAGTGAGGGTTCTAGAGTCAGGCTTCCCTGGGTTTGGGTTATGACTTCTTCATTTTATTACTCTGTGAAATTGGGCAAGTCACTTAACCTCTTTGAGTTTGTTTTCTCATCAGAGAAATGAAACCAATAATCAGGTTGCTGGGTTAGGAAGATGACATGAGATAATACTGGTAAAGCATATAGCACAGTGCCTCGTTAAAAACAGCGGTTCCAGATGCAAGCTATTATATATAGAATAGATAGACAACAAGGTCCTACTGTATAGCATGGGAAACTATTTTCGGCATCCTGTAATAAACCATAATGGAAAGACTATGAAAAAGAATGTATATATAATTGAATCACTTTGCTGTACAGCAGAAATTAACAGAACATTGTAAATCAACTATACTTCAATAAAATAAATATTTTAAAAAGCAGAGGTTTTCCATAAGTGATAATTAATTTTTTTTAAAGTATTCTTAACCTTAAACATTTTCCTTAAAATTGTAAATGATTTATCTTCATGCTCATTATCTGAAATCATTCGCCTCTCTTTGCTCCCAAGCCCACCCCCCTCCCAGGTATTTTTCCTTTGCTTGGGATCCATTCCTCCCCATCCACATACCCGTTCACCCAATCCATGAGTGCTGGTTCTTCTGCTTGTTAGGAAAACAAGCTGCCTAGCTTGGCTGTACCCTTTTAAGACATTCATCCCTTTTTAAGAAAGCTCCTTTTCAAGCCAAACTACTAGTATGCATCCTGGGAAAACACATTAACAATGTCTATTTCTGAGTACTCTTTATCCAAGTCCAAATGCCATGGGGCTGAGGCCAGATTGATTTCCTTCTGAACTGGCCTGGTGGCCACAAATGTCTTGGGAGGTCCTAGAGGACTAATTCTCTGTATCAACCTCAGGAGAATTGACTATTTATGACCTCATTTATTGTCTCTTATTTAAAAGTTCTATAGTTAAACTTTTATTTTGATACAATAGTAGACTCACTCGCCTGTGTTTTAAGCGTAACTCTTCCAGCCACCATCTCTAATGATCTGTGAGCCCATCTTGCAAAGCCTGGTATTAAAAAGTATCTCTGTTTTTCAGTGGTGTGCATTTCAATTCTCAAGCCATAGCTCCCACCATTGAGCAGATTGACCAGTCTTTTGGTGCGACCCATCCTGGAGGTAAGCCAAGTCCATTTGATTCCTCTGGTCATCTGTAGCCATGTTCCTGTCGGATTTGGGGATTGGTACTTGGGTGTGAAGGAAAGCTCTTTCCTCTTGTTTTCAGTCTAGTAGGTCAGTTCAGAAATGAGACACAAGGAAGGTGTTGCCAGCCATTACTCCCTGCCAGGCTGGTTTGTGTTCACAACTTCTGATGCCATTCAACCATGCCATTTCTTCTCCCCACTCCCACAGTGTACAACTCCGCTGAGCAGCTCTTCCACCTCAACTTCAGAGGACTGTCTTTCTCTTTTCAGCTAGATTCATGGACTGAGGCTCCCAAGTACGAGGTTAGCCTTTCTCTTTCCCTGATATTTATTGCCCGGTGCCCAGGTGACATGGGTCAGCAGAGTACCATTGGAGGAGGCTGGATAGGTGCTCTTTCTTTGGTTTCCTGATCTCTGAGGTCTTCGGAGGCCAATGGGGGGTACAGTGGGGGAAGCTGATAGAACAAAGCCCAGGCTGGCATTCCCAGGAAGAGGGCGCTTTCAACTGAAGAGTGAGGTCGAGCTCACTTTGCAGAGGTAAATCCACGTCGTGTGCTTTAAAACTCCAAATCCAGTTTTTCTTAATGGCCTGGAATTTGAGAGAATTCATCCTTAGGCAACAGCATCCTTAGTGTTATGAAATGATAGCTTTTTGTAAGTTTTACATTTTATTAAAGGAGGCATTTCTACATTTTCTCCCTGATGAAGGAATGAAAAGCTAAGTAAAATTAAAGATGAACTTGCATGATTAGGTGAATTTATTGACCTGGAGACAGGTTGGACTGTGTGCTTTGACCTGGCCAGTTTTTTTTTTAATATCAAGAGTTTTAATCTTGATAAATAAAACAAGCAAACTTCAAAGTTTCTCAGAAACCACAGTCCCATCTTTCTACACTGTAGGTAACCATACCCATTTTTATAGATGAGGAAATAGATACAGAAAATTTGTACCAGGTAAGGCAGTACCAGTAGCAGAGTTCTATCTGAAACTGAGATATTCCTATTCTAAATTCCTTACTTTTAAGGAACTTTTAACGTGACCTGGCCAGTTCTTGAAGGCCATGAGTGTCAGGAAAGTGCCAGAGCCTGAGTCGGATGGCCCACAGTGTGCTTTTATTAAAATATTTGTCTTGTGTTTGCAGCCCAATTTTGCCCATGGTCTGGCTTCTCTCCAGATACCCCACGGAGCAACTGTGAAACGAATGTACATCTACAGTGGAAACAGCCTACAGGATACCAAGTACGTGTAGGGGAGCACAAGCTTCATGCTAAGGCCATGGGCTCCCTGGGAGGGAGGGCAAAGCCTCTGCTCACTGTGCCTTCCCCCAGGGCTCCCGCGATGCCCCTGAGCTGTTTCTTGGGCAATGTGTACGCTGAGAGTGTAGATGTTCTTCGAGATGGAACTGGACCCTCAGGTTTACGACTTCGCCTACTTGCCGCAGGTCAGTTACTGGCTTTGGGGTGGTGGATTCTCCGTTATATCCTTGTTGTGATAGTCTAAAATCCCACGTCCTTAGGATAGTTGGTAGAAGACAAATGGTGCTGATGTTTATGGTTAAAAGTTTTCATTTAAATTTGTGAAGGGACAAGACAGTCTTATTTTGAGCAAATCTTAATAAATGGCAGTAAAACTTCTTCCCTTGGCAGGTACATCAGCCTCTGTGTACTTATGTAGCTTTGCAGTGGTTCCTACGTCCTGGAGATATATCTTATGGGCTCAGTGTTGTATGTTGTCTCGTTTTCCACCCTTTGTGCTAATTTCTCAGAGTAGACTGGCAAGAGGAGTTTGTTGAATTGTGGTATAGCCATACCCTGCTCAGTTTTGTTGACTGTGAACAAAAAGAGTTGCTGCCTTCAGTAGCTGGTCTCTCCAGGATTCACGCCTTATCTTGTATTTTCTTGTGTGGACAATCTCAACTCCTTCGGATCTTTGGATTATACTTAGTGGTACCGAGATCCTCCTGTGTGTAGTTTGCCTCCATAAAGATGGCCTGGAGACTTTGAGCTCCATGATGGGGCTGTGCCTTAATGGAGTTCACATTCTAGCCAGTATTTGTTTGTAAGCTGGGGTCTTGCATCAGTCTCTGGGGCATCCGTTCTCAACCGTTTAGAGTCTGGTATATAAACTGTGAACTCACTCCCCTGAACAATTAGACAGTTCACAGCCTCCAGGTTAGAAATTTCTTTTCTTTTCTTCTCTTTTTTTAATAATTAATTATATATATAATTTTTTTTAAATAAATTTATTTATTTTTTGGCTGCGTTGGGTTTTCATTACTGGACACATCCTTTCTCTAGTTGCGGTGATCGGGGTCTATTCTTGCGGTGCATGGGCCTCTCGTTGCAGTGTCTTCTTTTGTTGTGGAGCACGGGCTCTAGGCGCACGGGCTTCAGTAGTTGTGGCTCGTGGGCTCTAGAGTGCAGGCTCAGTAGTTGTGGAGCACAGGCTTAGTTGATCCACGGCATGTGGGATCTTCCCGGACCGGGGCACGAACCCGTGTCCCCTGCATCAGCAGGCAGACTCTCAACCACTGCACCACCAGGGAAGCCCCTACAGTGATGCTTTTAACATGGAAAGTCCATCCAATTGTCTTGATCCCCACAATAATTTATAGGATGACTCATTCCAGGGAATCAGAAACTAAAATAGTCTCCTAAAAAGAACTAAGAGTAATTTACCTGAGGAGGCTTCAGGTAGAGTGAGACAAGAGAGGAGGCTCACCTGTAAAGGGTGTCTCCCCTGTAGCCCTACCTGGACATTCACAAGTATCTGGTACTTGGAGACATGGGCACACAGTCCACCTTGACAGGACTTTTGGTGGGTTCCATAGGTCACCCAGGCTTGCCTAAGTGCAGGATTTATAGACAGAGGTTAATGTAGACCGTGGTTTTTCCCAGGACCTAGTTAATGTACACACAGCTGTGTGTGTGTATGTGTCAGGAGTGGGATTTGAAACAGCTCTTATTTTGCCACTCAGTTTATATGTGCTGTGACTTAAGACTCTTGGGTTAGTTGGAGAACTCAGTACCTCTTTGTTTCAGAGTTTGGATCCCTGAAGTCTTCTGTATATAACAAATGGATTGTTATACAAGAAAGAGCTTTGTCAGCTATAAAGCCCTGTGTAGAGTAAGGTGATGGTGGTGGTTATCATGGTACCAGGAATTGCAGTCCTTGGTTTCTTGGCTTCCTTTTATAATTTTGAGCAAAACACTTTGTCTTCTCATCCACAGAATGGGGGAAATTTTACTCTTGGTGTGTCTGTTGCTATTCCACAACCACTTCTGTGTATGTGTGTGTTTAAGTAGAACCATTTCTGAAATGTATTAGGCAAAGTCAGGGTTGAAAGATTCTTCCCAACAGAGAAACTTCTGGCAAATCAGGTTTTTTTCTTTCTCCCACTTGCCTGGTTTGTCTCTTTTGAGTGTTAGTGGGTCTGGTGTTTGTAGAATTAGGGAGTTAAAAGTTAGTGTGTGCTTTGCTCTTGGCTCTTTTATAGAGTGATCTTCAGGTCCAGTCTCAGGTTGGGGGTTACCATTGAGAAGTACTTTTTTTTTTTTAATATATTTTATTTTTATTTATTATTTTTGGTTGTGTTGGGTCTTCATTGCTGCATGCGGGCTTTCTCTAGTTGCAGTGTACAGGCTTCTCATTGCGGTGGCTTCTCGCTGCGGAGCACAGGCTCTAGAGCACAGGCTTCAATAGATGCAGCACATGGGCTTAGTAGTTGTGGCTTGTGGGCTCTAGAGCACAGGCTCAGTAGTTGTGGCGCACGGCCTTAGTTGCTCCGTGGCATGTGGGATTTTCCCGGATCAGGGCTTGAACCCATGTCCCCTGCATTGGCAGGCAGATTTTTAACCACTGCGCCACAAGAGAAGCCCCAAGAAGTACTTTTTTTTTTTTTTTTTTTTTTTTTTTTTGGTACGCGGGCCTCTCACTGCTGTGGCCTCTCCCATTGCAGAGCACAGGCCCCAGACGCGCAGGCTCAGCGGCCACGGCTCATGGGCCCAGCCGCTCCACGGCATGTGGGATCCTCCCGGACCGGGGCACAAACCTGCGTCCCCTGCATCGGCAGGCAGACTCTCAACCACTGCGCCACCAGGGAAGCCCCCCGAGAAGTACTTCTTAACGTAAATCCTTGTATCTTGTCAGGACCTGGAAAGTGGCAAGCGATAATAGCACCCATTTATATATTTCCATAGCACCTGTGCTGCTGTTTATTGTACCACAGTTGTGATGGTCTGATTGGAATCTTCATGCCATAAGCTCCAGTGTGGGCAGAGACTGCACCTATTCTGCTCGCCATTGTTTCCTCAGCATCTAGCAAAGTGTCCTAGCCCATGGTGTCAATGACTGAGTATTTGCTGAGTCAGTGAATGACTTTTCTAGAGCTCTGTATCACTTTTGTGGGATTGAGTGAATCTCTCGCATTATTTTGAGTAGATAGTGATCTCTTCTAGCATCTCAGGTCCTGGTGACCTGGTACTTCAGCTTACATGCAGTCTTTCCCCTCAGCCAAACCTGATAATGCAGCGTGCAGCCACTGGCCTCTCTAGGGCTCCCGGGACCCTGGGCTGCAGGGTCACAGGCGCTAACTGGGAACCTGACCACCTGTACCTTGTTCTCTCCAGGTTGTGGACCCGGCTTATTAGCAGATGCCAAGATGCGGGTATTTGAACGCTCAGTGTATTTTGGCGATTCCTGCCAAGATGTTCTTAGCATGCTTGGCTCTCCACACAAGGTCTTCTACAAGTCAGAAGACAAGGTAGGGAAAATGTGTTTATAAAGTGAATAGGTGGTGTCTCTCTCTCTCTCTTTTTTTTAATCAACTTTAACTTAATACTGAGTAAATGTAAACTGCTGTTTTCCCATAGGACCTGCTGTATTAAAGCTGATGGAAAAGTAAATTGAAAGCTCTTTTCCGACCCCTGTTGGTCAGATTGTTGTGCCTTTCCTTGGAGACCAAGGCGCAGTCTATAGTCAACCAAAGCTGGCTGGGTTGTTTGGCACGAGCATGTGGGACTCCCACACTCTTGCTTCCCCAACAGATTAACGTTATACAAGAAACACAATTTGTAGACTCATTTAATCCAAGAATTAAATGTATTAAGGGGTTGGATTTTAATTCATTGTTATTTTTTCCCCAACAGATGAAGATTCATTCTCCTTCTCCTCATAAGCAAGTTCCATCGAAGTGCAATGACTACTTTTTTAACTACTTCACTCTCGGAGTGGTAAGTTGTGATTCCTTAGAGAAGCGTTCCATTTCTGTGGGAGTGTGCAGTGCCCCTGGGCATACCTGTGTGCATACATGCAGCTTTCACCATGCCTGGCTGCAGGAAACCTCGCCCTAGCTGGCTTTACCAGGGTCGTCTTGCATTGGCATTGGTACCCCCAAAGTAGGCCTTTCCTGTCACCACCATTGTTGAGAAACACTGGGTTCTCTGGTATGTCTTCATTTCTTTTCTGAGAGAAACATGCTCCACAAGTAGAGGCTGCAGGAGTCATTCAAGTTAAGATATTTTGGGAACTGCTGTTTTGTAGAGCATAGGACCCTCTTCTGGAGCCAAAAAACAGGTAGACAAAAAAGGCTTAAAGTCTGGGAGTGTGCTCGTGTATTTTTAGGGGATCACCCCAGAGGCATTGCTGCGGCCCTGTGCTCTGGACGTACGGTGCTGAATGGAGCTGTGGCCATCAGTGCTGACAGTCCAGCTGGTAGATGTGTGTGTGAGAGAAATGATAGTGTAAAGAAAACTGCACCAGCAGGATAGAGCTCAGAGGGCAGGGCTATCCTGGATATTGGGTTTTCTAACCTTTCAGCTTTCTAGGGCCTGGGACCCTGAAGCAGCAAAGAAATGGTACACTCCAGAGAGGGAGAAAGGAGGAGGACTGGGTCTGCCAGTGTGGAAAAGACCAAAGAGGAGCCGGGAGTAGCAAGGGAGAGGCAATGGGATCATAAACTCTTGAGGGTAGGATGGTGGCAGGAGGGAATGGCACTGTTGTAAGCTGAACCTCTTTTTTTTTTTTTTTTTAATGTTTATTTTATTTATTTATTTGGTTGCACTGGGTCTTAGCTGCAGCAGGCAGACTCCTTAGTTGCAGCTTGCCAGCTCCTTTAGTTGCAGCACGTGTGCTTCTTAGTTGGGGCTCACCGGCTCCTTAGTTGTGGCAGGCGGGCTCCTTAGTTGGAGCATGCATGTGAGATCTAGTTCCCTGACCAGGGATCGAACCCGGGCCCCCTGCATTGGGAGCGTGGAGTCTTAACCACTGCGCCACCAGGGAAGTCCCAAGCTGAACCTCTTTTTGAGTTCAAGGGCCAGTGATGATAGGTGTCAGGGAAGATGGAGCGAATGGACCAGCCCTGATGGGACATGGTGTGGCTATTGGTGGAGGGCTGGAGTCAGGGGTAACCCTGGGGTCTCAGGCAGAACAGCTGACAGGATGTGAACCTGAGAAGGGTGTGGCGGGGTACGAAGAGGTGTTTGATAGGCAGTGTCAAATCCAGGTCTGAGTCCTGGCTAGAGGCTAGCCTTTACTTCAGTTCCAAGGGTTGCTGACTCCCACAGAGAGGGCCTGTGGAAGCCAGAAGGGTCTGGCAGGTCATGGCATTCAGAATAGCCAGGTGCCTTGAGTCCCTTGAGAGTCAGGTGGCCCCTGAATCTTCTTGTTAGCCTGTAAGCCAAAATCTGTGCTTGGTTACTTTTTTTTTTTTTTTTTTTTGCGGTACGCGGGCCTCTCACTGTTGTGGCCTCTCCTGTTGCGGAGCACAGGCTCCAGACGCACAGGCTCAGCGGCCATGGCTCACGGGCCCAGCCGCTCCGCGGCATGTGGGATCTTCCCGGACCGGGTCATGAACCCGTGTCCCCTGCATTGGCAGGCGGACTCTCAACCACTGCGCCACCAGGGAAGCCCTTTTTAACATCTTTTAAAAAATATGGAACACTTTACGAATTTGCATGTCATCCTTGTGCAGGGGCCATGCTAATCTTCTCTGTATCGTTCCAACTTTAGTATATGTGCTGCTGAAGCAAGCACTCGGTTACATTTTTTATCAGGTGTTTTTGGTCAGGAAAGATATCCCTGACTGTGTTTGAGTTCCCAGGCAGTGGGAGCTGTAGTCCCTTGTGCCTTTTGGGCCTACTGGTACAAGGTTTGGAATGACGAGGCCTGTAGATGGTTCGGTGTATGTCGTCATCCCTTCGCACTCAGCCTCAGCTGTCCCCTTGATTGTTATTTGGGAGAAAGCTGTTCCCCAAGGGCATCCCCATTGTGGAGTGGGTGTCTCTAAGTTGGACATGCCCTCGAAAGCCCCCTGCCCTGCCTCAGTAACTTTCCCCACTTGGGCATCCTTGTTTTCTATCCCAGGACATCCTCTTTGATGCGAATACACACAAAGTGAAGAAATTTGTCCTACACACCAATTACCCTGGACATTATAATTTTAATATGTGAGTATACCTGTACCTGCCCCTCCAGGAAAGAGAGCTTGTGGCTTTGGATGTTTGCTATTTCATGGAAAGCAAACATTTCCTGAGTGTTGGCTCTGTTCCTGGTATAGTACCCATTTCCTTATATCTCTCCATTTATGCCCATTTTACAAATAGGGAAATAGATTCAGAAAGCTTGGCCTCTTATCTGAGGTGATAGGGTCTTCAGAGCCCCCAAGCTGTGCCCTTTTTGGTTTGACTCCAGTGCCCAGATCTGGCCTCTCCCAGGGAACACTGTGTCAGGCCCAGAGCCAGGGCTTTGGGCAAGTGTGCTTGATCCTGTTTTTCCTGGGGTGCAGAGTTGAGATGTGGGGGTGGTCAAGGCCTCCCAAGGGGTTCAGCCTTTACCCATCTGCCTTCTTTCTCTAGTTATCACCGCTGTGAGTTCAAGATCCCACTAACCGTAAAGAGAGGTGAGTAGTCAGTGTCCTCAGGGTAAGGAAAGGATTTTAGAATCAATCTCTCATGATGAGAAGAGATTGATCCACGCAGAGAGGGTGGCAGTGGTTGGGTTTGTGGCGTCTTTGCCCACCTGCTCCTGCCCATAGCCTCAGCTCCTCTGGGTTGGGCTCTGTGTTCTGGGGGCCACAGTGTTCTTCGTCTGTAGTCTCCTGGAGGCCCTCAAGGTCTTATCCTGTGACCATGGGATTGCTGGTTTCCAAACTTCAATCCCAGTGCATAGGGTGGCTAGGGCTGGGGTCACAGGTGGGCTGAGACATCTACCTGAGCAGGTGTGGAACTGAATCCGGGCCAGGCCAGATACCAACCACCCTGTGTTGTCTTTTCAGAAAACACAGATGGTCAGACAGAAACATGCACGACCTACAGCAAGGTAAGCTCCTATTTTCCCACCTGATGCAGTCTGAAAATGAGGTAGGCATGAGTCTGCCAGCAGTCTGGGTTCCCATGTCCTTTGGGCCAGCCATTTGTCACGGGTAGGGTCGGGTCCCTGCTAATCCCCTGTCACCCGCATCCCTCTTACAGTGGGACAACATCCAGGACCTCCTGGGCCACCCTGTGGAGAAGCCTGTTGTCCTGCACAGGTGAGCGGGAGGTTGCTGCCTCTGATCACCCCATCCGGGTCCTCACAGCCCAGAAGGCCCAGGGAGCCCTAGCAGTGGGTATGGCTTAATGACAGAAACGGCAAACTTCTGATGTTGCCACAAACATGCTTCCTGCTGCAACCCTGCGTGTTAGGACTAGGCCAGCTGTTCTGCATGTTTACTCACACCAGAGAGGCTGCCCCTTGGAATAGCTCCCCCCTCTCCCACCTATCTCCAGGCATGGGAACCTTTTTGCCTCTAGTTATTCAGAAAGGGAGGCAGTTTTGACTAGCTGTCCTGGGCCCCCTTTTCCCTATCAAAGCTGCAACCTGCTTTAGTTCACAGCCCAATACCTGGTTGCATCCTGCCTGACGTTCCCTCTCCCTCCTGACTTTGCACCACTCCAGTCCAACTGCATGTTAACTTTCTGTGCCAGCTGGACTATGTAGGATTTGGTGCTTGAATGAGGCCCATCACTATGCCTCGGACCTCAAGGGCCTGTGTGGGAAACACTCACAGCCATGAGGGACCACTGGCTAATAGCCCCCATCCCAAAAGGAACTGGATGCCCTGCCTGGCCTTGGCCTCTGTCTGCCCCTCTAACTGTGGCTTCCCCGGCCTCAGGTCCTCCTCCCCAAACAACACCAACCCATTTGGCTCCACGTTCTGCTTTGGTCTTCAGCGGATGATCTTTGAGGTAAGCCCTGGGGGTTGAGTGGCCGGTGGTCATGGCGAGGACAGGCAAGTGATTGAGAGGGAGATTGGGGAGGGCCTGAGGGCCCTGCTGGGCAGGTTAATCCAACAAGATGAGAGGAAATGGGGATACCACATTTATATTTGAAAATGTGAGTACAATAGGAAAGGTAACCACAGAGCAAGTGGGGCTCAGTCCGGGTGTGTTGGGGGCCTTTAAATGCCATGTGAATGAACGTGCTGTGGGATGAGTGGCTATAGAGGCCCCACTGGCTTGGGAGAAGAATGGGCTGCCCCTGTTTTCCCATCTGGATGCCATACCTTCAGCAGACCTCTAGCAGTTCCAGAAGGACTGGACAAATGGGTGTGGTGAAGTTTATATATCCCAGAGAAACAGGCAGACACAGGAGCAGAGATGACCCCCTTAGCATGAGTTGGGGGGTGTTGAGGGGTCAGTCCAGCCCCGTGTGCAGGTGGGTTGCACACACAACCTCCAGCCCCTGTGCACAGGAGCTGCCTCAAGTCCCTTCTCTTCAGTCACAGCACAGGACTGATGCCACTGCCGGTTTTTGTGGGTCTGATTGCCTGCTCTGCTTACATCCCTTCAACTCCTCCCCCTTGATTCGCTGTCCTCTTCTCATAACAGGTCATGCAGAACAACCACATTGCCTCAGTGACCCTTTATGGCCCCCCCAGGCCTGGTGCCCACCTGAGAACCGCAGAACTCCCCTAGGAACATCACCACCCATGCCCCTCTGCCCCATGGAACTGTGTATCGCATCCTGTTCAGCAGGCCACCCTGTGGGTTTTCTTGGACACCTTGCCAGTGTGGAAGGGCTGTTGTGATATTTTGAGGTGGGGCTCAGGCTGGGTGCTCTGCCATGGGGTGAGAGGCCCAAATATTCTTCTGTGCGATCTCAGCCTGCTGGTGCCAACAGGGGACACAGACTGCAAAGAGAAGCACAAACTCTGAGCCTTGATACCTGGACCCAGGAGCTCTCGACTAACGTGTAAGGAGACAGGGTTCTGTCTCCCCTGTCCCTGACACATTGGGAAAACTTGAGGCTCTTTCTCTGGCTGAGGACACAGGCACCCAGACAAGGACAGGGTCCTGCCTTTGGCCCAACATTGCCACATGACCCTTAAGGCAAGCAGGTAGCATGTCCGTAGTACTTGGTTGCAACTTTTGCACTACATCCACTTTAGTTACTTGATGAGCTGGCTGTGGCCAAGGTGGCCCACTTGCCCTTCCCTGTTTCTTTCTTGCACGTGCTCCCTGCCAGGCCCAGTAGGCACACCCAACTGGTTGAAACACAACTTTCTACCATCAAGGTACGTGCCCAGGCCTGGTTCCCACCCCTCTTGGAGCCAGCCTTCAAGGCCGCCTGTTCCCCTACTCTGCCCCAACCTGGCTGGCAGGGCTGCATGTTTCCATCCTGTTTGCCTCTTTGTTTTAATGCCAAAGTTTTAGCCAAAGACATCTTCCTTCTTTTTTTGTGTTTCAGCATTCTGTTCTGCACTGTGGGCTTGGCCCCCCTGCCTCAGCTCTGGGCAGTGTCCCCTGGCCGGGCCCATTCGCGGCTCAAGGCCCCTGGGGCTCATGGAGGGCTGGGCTGCTCAGTCTCTTCGTGGGACTTGCTAAGGAAAGTAGCATATGTGCTTTAAAAATATTAATCCTTTTGAAAAGAATTGAGAAGAGAAATGTATAATTTTATCCCATTTTTAATATTTTGGTCTAGCAACTTGTGATACATAGATGACAATTTTGTGAGTTTTTCAAATGTGTGTACAGATTTTTGTAAATATGACTCTTTTGTAATTAATTCATGTACAGCCTCATCCTGTATAGTTTAACAATGAATGTGCAGGGGACCTGCCCTGGGCGCCTGTGTGGTGCCTGGGCCTACAGCCAGGCTTGTGTGGCGTTCCCATGACTTTGTGACTGGTGTCTTCCCGTGTGGACTGTGGCCTGGCCAGAGACTCTCACACATCCCACTGCGGGGCAGCCAGGACTGTTCCCATCTTCCTAGCATGGGGGAACCTTCCTCATGCCCTGCCCATACCCCTCCTCCAATAAAGACCTATGCCCTCCACGACAGCTCCCCATGTGCTGTTGCTGGGATGTTTATACTAAAATGAGCGTGGAGGCGTTGATTTTTTTGAGAAAGGGGTGGTTGAAGAATATGGGGAAACTTACAGCTGGAGGAGTCCTCTTAGAAAAAGGTTCCTTGGCTCCTCTGAAGGGGGTAGCACAGGCTCCAGTGAGAGAATGGCACAGTTGTGTGGGTGTAGGTGGGTAGCTGGATATGGGGGAAGACTAGGTAGGACAATGCGCTCAGTCCCTGTGTGTCTCCATCCCTAATGTTCCAGCTAGCCCAGGGCTCAGGAGGGCTTGGCCCCAGGAAAGCAGATCTAAAGACCTAGACGTGGCTAAGAATGCAGTTTGAAGGGGCAAATAGGAAGCAAAACGCCTACTTTCAGATTGAGTTGTGGCAGAATGGCTGCCGGTTCCATGAGGACTGAGGCCAGGCCCCTACCCATCCCTGTGGGGTCCAGCGAGAAAGATCTGCATTTGTTGGCCTCACTCTAAGGGTTCCAAACTAAGAAGTATGGTCAGATTCCATGAGCCTCTGCCACCCCCACCCCCACCCACATCCCTACTAGGAGGACCAAGCACGTTCACCTGCTTGGCAAAGAGCCTGGTTCTCCACCACCTCAGCCCTGGCTGTCTCAAAGGGCCACCATTAGATTGGTTCCAGATCACCTCCCAATAGGGTGTGTCAGCAGGAACCAACCTCAATCTTCACTCCCTGGGACCTTCTGGAGGAAGACACCTGGATGCCCCTTTCTGGGGAAGAACCACATACACAGCACTAATCTGCCTGGGAAACCTACCCTTCAAGCTACCTCCCACTTACCTCCTGGGTCTGAATGAGGGGGGCTTAGAGCTGTGACAGGTGGCTAGGGGCCCCACTGGAAGGGACCCGCAGCGACAGGCCATGGACGCGCACAGGCTGGCCCGTGTGGCCGGTGCAGCAAGTGCCACATAAGCCATATGTCAGCAGCCGAGAGCCCGTGCACTACAACCAGCTCGCGGTAAAAGCAGGGGTCGAAGGTGCGGAGGTGCGGAGCGGCTGAAGGTCGAGGGATGCCAAAGGTGCGGAAAGCAGGGTGAGGCTCAGGCGTGAGACGCAGGCGCTGTAGACACATGCCCAAAAAGACGTCGTCAATGGGGAAAAGCTCAACCTGCGCGCAGGCACCGGCCAGGCGGCGCAGCGTGGCCCCCGAGAGAACGAAGCCGCCACCGCCTGCGTAGGCCGGGTAGGCAGGCAGGCCGTACACAGCCTCAGGGATGTAGTACTTGCTGGCCCGCACGCGGATTGGCCGCGCCTGCACTATCACGTCACCTGCAAGCAGGTCCTGCTCCGGGTCCCTTGGTGCCAGGAACTCCAGCAGGTTTCCCACGTGCACAAACACGTCGGCGTCGCCCTTAAAGACGAAGCGCACGTCGGGGCAGTAGGCGGAGGCCCAGGCCAGAAAATGGATCTCCTTGAGCGTTAGGTTGAAGAAAGTGTCGTCGAAGGCCCAGAGCAGGATGTCCGCGTACGCACGGCTCTCAGCACGCAGCAGGGCGCTCCAGTGCGTTCGAGTGCCCGCCCCCTCCGCGTCTGCCCCGTCTGTGCCCGCGCCCCGGGGCACGCCCAGCAAAAACACCCGGCGCACTAGCGCCCCCTGCACGCGACCCTCAGCCCCCCACGTCTGGCGCACTGCTTGGCGCCGCTCGAAGTCCGCAGCCACCGACTTGACGGCGATGAGCAGGTCGGGTCCGCCGGGGGGTGCGCCATTTCCTCGGCACTTGTGCGGCTGGTTAATGAGGAGAGGGAAGCGCCGCTGGTCCTTGGCTCGAAGATAGCGGCCAAAGTCAAAAGGTCCCGTGGGCGTGGGCGGCTCCGGCGTATCCTCTTCGTAGGCCGGCGGGGCTGCGTCCGCGTCCGGCGCCTGAAATACACGGAGCCCCGGGGTGGGCCCCGGCGCCGCCCTCCCTTGAGCTCGCGGCGCGTTCGTCGTCGGGGCCGCGCCATCGCGCTGCGCATAGAGCAGGAGGCCGAGGGCGGCGCCGAGGAGCAGCGTGAGCGACGCTTCTCCGCGTAGGCGCAGCCTCCGCCTCATGTCCGTCTGGCAGGCGCCCGCGGCCCCTGCGGAGAGACTCAGTCAGGGGCTCAAGACAAGGAAGCCAGCAGCCGGCAGGGGCTCCGGCCCCGCCCTCCCCGGGGGTAGGGCGCGGGAGGCCACACGCCTGGGGTCTCCAGCTGCCGGCTGTTCATCCCCCTCCGTTGTCCTCCTACTTTGGGCCCTGACCCCCCACCGGGATGGGCACCCTGAAAGGGCAAGAAGTTCCTCCTAATAGCCGACTCCCACCCTCTCAGCTCCGGCCTAGCACGGTGCCCCAGAGCCAGATCAGGGAGACGCGGAGCCTCGGCCCCACCCTCTTCCCGCGTTGAGGCTGAATCCCTTCTACTCATCCCTACCCACCACGGAGGTCCTTGGGATCCTGATACACGTTCGGCCCTTGGGAGCGGCGTGGCCCCGGATGCCGGGGCCTCCGGGGCTCAGCGCGGGGTCCCAAGGGCGGCCATGGACGGGGCCTGGGCCAAATGCAACGTTGGCAGGAAGGGGGGCCGGGGCCGCTGCCACGTGACCCTACAGCTGTGTGCGCCCGGACATCTGGAGCTCAGTCAGCTCCGCCCTGGCGCTGCCGGAGCGCTGTCTCCGAGTGGAGACTAATCTCTGAGAGGGATCCTCACGGTCAGCTCTCTCTGGGAAGCTCAAAGAGGTGAGTTCTGGTCTCCGTGCAGACTCAGACTTCCCAATTCTGCCTTTCCGGGGGACGGGAAGAAGCACTAACCTTTCTGGTTAGTTTCCCTACCCCTGCCTCTCCGGAGCAGAAAGGGCCTGGGCTGGGCAGGAGCCCCAGCGCAGGAGGGCTTGGCATCGACCCCTCCCAGGCCATCCTTGGAAGTGCTTCTCCTCAGCTTTCCAGGAGCCCTGGTTCCGCAAGACAGGGTCCAAAAAGTGCCCCGGATACATGGCTGCCTCCTTTCTCCTGGCTCTGCCATGCCCGCCAGTAGACACACCACGCACACAAGGACCAACAAAACTGCGTGTGCAATTCTCACAACCCTGGCAGCAGCTGTCATTGATTATGCCCAGATGGGGACGCTGCCCCTCAGGGAGTTAAGTGACTTGCCCAGGATCGTACAGGCAGAAGGTAAGAGCACTGTCCCAGATCTTCTGGAATTCAGTCCAAGACTCTTTCCTCTGTCCTCCCTTGCCCCTCTCCCTATCCATCCACTTGGATGCAGGAGAGGGGGGCCAACCCTGTCTGCTTTAACTTCACAGGTGAGCACTTCAGTCTGTCTCTCCAGAGGCAGTTCTGAGTTCTTTAGTCCCTAGTGCCCCAGGCCATCATCACCTCCTGCAGGAAGAAATAACCAAGCCTGGGCCCACTGCAGGCCAGGTAGGGCTGGCAGGGATTGGTTTAGCTTGGGGGACTCCTGAAGTAGACCAGTGAGCAAAGGGTTTGATGTGGACACAGGCGGGCAGAGAGGCGCTCTGGAGATTGGGGCCCAGGCCTTGCCCAGCTCTGGCTGCCACCTCTCTCTTCCTGGAACTCAGAGCCTCCAGGTCCCAGCCATGCAGTGGGGCCTGGAGTAGACAACACCCACCCCACCCCGCCCCGCCCCACCCAAGAGTTTATGAGGGCAGACTGTGAGAACCAGCACTGCTACCCAGTGCCATCCTCTTTCCAGTGGCTGTGACTGCGCCTTCTGACTTCTTCCCACCAATATTCTCCCTTACAAAATAAACCCTCCGACCTGAGCCTCACTCTCCCGGTCACAGACTTCTCAGGAGTCCTCTACTCCGGCTGTCTCTGCTGCCTCACCTCCCATCTCTCCTGTGTTCTGGTTTCAGGCTGTCCACACCATGTCCCAGAAACAGCCCCCACCTAGTAACCTTTTCCCCGACTCCAGTGGACACTCCGCAGCTTTGACAGATTTGCAGCCTCCATCACAGCAGGTGGGTATTCCCCTGGCTTCCAAATCTGGTTTTCCTCCTTCCAATTTGGGTTGCTCTTTTTTCTGGTTGGTGACCTTCAGGACCTCCCCCTGGGCCACCCCACCCACTCCCACCTGTACATTTCTGAATCCTGGGCCTCGACACTCTCCTGAACTCAAAACTATAGATCCAGCTATCCTTGGACTCTCTCCCTGGATGTTCTACAGGAACATCATGCCCAACTTGTCCCAAACAGAGCAAGCACTTCACCTCCCCCAGGGCCCCTATCTCAGCAGGCAGCTCCACCTTCCCTCCAACTGGCAAAGGCAGAAACTCTGGAGTCCTCTCCCACCTCCCTCATTCAGTGTCACCAGGCCTGTTGTCCTTTGTCCTAACTCAATGTTCATCCCTTCCCTCCATCTCTGCTGCTAACTGCCCCAGCCTGGGGCACTGTCTTTTCTCTCTCTCTGCATCCTCACCAGCCTCCCAGCCTTAACTGCCAAAACCTTTTAAAGGTCTCTCACTAGCCTCCAGATAAAATCCAAACTCTGTAAATTGGCTTACCTGACCCCATGCCCTCTGCCTCCCCCACTCACCAATGGGTCTCTGCAAATCCACCCACCCCTAGATCCAGCCACTCTAAACCTTCTGTTCTAAATCCCTTCCTCTCACCTTCCTCAAGACCTCACCTGAGGCTGACCATGCCCAGAATATTGCCCTTCTCTCATTCCACCACCCACAACATTCACAGTCATTTCTCTCCCAGGAAGCCTAACCCCTAACCTGGGTTAGGCCCCTGCTCAGTTGCTCCCACAACTCCTTGTATTTTTCACATCAAAAAACTGGTAGTATTTTATTACTGTTTCTTAATATTCAGAGTCTCAGACTGAGTGTGAACTGGGGACAGGCAGGATTCGTGTGTTTTGTTCACCACGGTATTTGCAGCACCCAGGATGATGCCTAGGATACAGCAGGTCCTTAATGAATTATATTGAATTAATGAATAGTAATGAATTGTTCTATGAATGAAGAGGTAAGGTCTGGCTGAAAGCCCCTCTTTTGCGGTGGGAAAAGGTGAGGTCGACCTTTTGCAGCAGGTCACCCATACGCTCTATCTCTATCCTAGTATCTAGAACAGAACCCCCAGTGGCACCCCAGCAGACACTGTGGGTGCTTGTCTGACTCCTGGAGAGGGCAGCCATATCTGGTTGTAAGTATGGCGTCAGAGTCCCGTGGGTGGACAGGAGGTCAGCAGTAGCATTAGAAGGGACCCTACAGTCACCCAGGTGCTCCAAACCCTGGCTGGGCAACTGGCCGACTGCCCCTTTCTCTGGTACCCAGGCTAGGCCAGGCCGCCATGGGGATTTGCGAGGCCCAGCAAGTCCTCTGCCAGGCTGGTGAGTTCGTTCTCCTCGAGCGCCTCCACCAGGCGCTGCAGCGTGGCGCGGCGGCCCTCGGCCTGCACGAAGCGCCGCAGCAGCTGGAAGGCCTGCTCATACAGCCCTTCACGCTCGTATTCATAGGCCAGTGAGTCAAGCGCCGGGTCCCGCAATGCACGACAGCCGCGCTGCAAGGAGCGCCCCACCTTGCGCCACTTGAGGCCCACTGAGCGCGCGAACGTCTGTTGGTCCTGCAGGCTCAGCGGCCGGTTCACTGCAGGGGAAGTGGGAAGCGGAGTGAGCTCGGGACACCCTTCCATTTCCTCCCCGCGACTATCCCGCGCAGACCTCACCCCTCCCCAAACTCCATCCTCCCGAGGATGCTGCCTCTGCTTCTCTCCGGGAGTCTCACCTACGGGCTGACCATGGAACAGAAAAGTCTGGCCAGACGGCGGCGGCGGTGGCTTCTCCTCCGACGGAGAGGGTGCCAGAGACTGCGAGGGGGCCGGAGCGCCCTCCACGTCGCCCCCTTGGCCCCCCGAGCCGCACGTCAGATTCCTGAGCGCATCCTCCAACTCTGTTAGTTCCTCATCCCGGAGCCGGTCGGGCTAGGGAGGGGAGTGCGGCGTCGGTGGGGGTCTTAGCCGCGAATCCCCACCCCACCCTGGCCCCAGCCCGGCCGCACCTTCTGGGCGAAGATGCAATTCAAACAGCGCTCCTCGTCGGTCAGCAAGGCATCTAGCTGCTCCGCGCCGGCGCGCAGCTCCAGTTGCAGCGACACGGAGTGCAGGGTCAGCTCCGCCGCCAAGCACCCTTGCAGCGCGGCGCGCAGTGCCCCCTCGCGGTAGGTGCGGAGGAAGCGGCCGCAGGCCTGGCGCCCGCTGAAACGCAACTGCACGATCAGCTGCGGATCGCTGCGGTGGATCTTGAGCATCTGCAGCACGTCAGGGCTCCCGCCACTCTCTGCGAAGGCAGGCAGTCAGGTGGCATGTGGTCCCCCTGCGGGGCCATTCTCCAAGAGGCCGGAGGACGGATGAAGCCCCAGGTAAGACGCCCTCCCCATCCCCAGACCTAGGGGCGCGGCTATACGCCAGAGCTCCCAGCTGGGAAGCAAATTGGGATGCAAACAGCAACAACCCAGAATAAAGGCCAGGACCTATCACAGGGAGCACCCTAGGATGGAGTGTGTGCTACTCTATCCCCAATCCTGAAGCCCCAAATGAGGGTGGGCAAAAAGGACATGCAAGAGACTTTGCAGGGTAGAAAGGGGCATTTGCCCTGGGCAGCCAAGCCCTCTGGGTAGGTGGCTGGCGGAACAGGGGGCGAGAGGTCTCAGGTTTTCGGCCTACTAGTGTGGCTCCCCCCGCCCTGGAAGGAGAGAGGCTCTCGTCGCTCTGAGGCCGGAGCCAGATCCCCCTATTGGCTTCAACCTCCAGTGGCCTCTGCCCTGAGATGGGAAAAGGGGACCCGAAAGGTAGGTACTGGGGAGGGGGTCTTGGGCAAGGAGTGCTGCAGTGAGAGAGGAAAAGAAGAGAGAGGCGCGATTAGTAGACAGCAGTGAGCGGGCTGATCCGTGGAGTGGGGGGCATGGAGCAGGGGCACGTTAGTGCACACATAGATCATACAGAGACACAAGAGACACAAGTCTACACCCGAGGGCACACATGCATACACAGAGAAGACAGACCCTACACAACCAGGCGTCCTCCTCCTCCCTTCCCTAACGAATCTTTTCCTTAAAGTGGTGGTTAAGCGCAGGCCCACAGAGTTGAAGAGGTGAGGTCTCAGTCCCTGGCCCCGCCCACAAAAGGCCCCAGGCCGGCCTTTCCTCTCCAAGTGCCCGCCCACTCACGCACCTGCCAGGGCAGTCCGCAGAGCCCTGTACACCGCCACTTTCTGCTGCGGGTGAGCGTAGGCATCCGACAAGACCACCTTGTCCAGCGAGGACTCCACAAATAGGTAGGCACTGCCCACCCACTCCTCGAGCCCATTTGGCCCAGCCGCCATCTTGCCTCCTGGGGACAGAGATACGCATTCAGATCACCCCAACCCAGCTCTGGAGACAACTGTCCAGTCCCACGTGGCCGAGCTGTCCCCTCAGCTGACATCCAGCCGTCCCCACCCAGCTGGCATACTTATGAGGGTAAGTTCATCATCCCACAGGCAGCCCCTTGTGCTTCTGGCTCTGCACAGCCCAGCCCAAACCAGCCCAGCCCAGCCAAGGTTTTCAGTGAGGACTGTCTCTCCACTGTCTTCTCAGAGAAAGAGCCCAGGGTCACAGGGATGGAAGAGGAGAGGGACAATGTTGCAGCAGAAACAACAAGTTCTGCTCCCTCCTCAGGCCAGGGTGTCTCTCTCTCTTTTTTTTTTTTTTTTTTTTTTTGCGGTACGCGGGCCTCTCACTGTTGTGGCCCCTCCCCTCGCGGAGCACAGGCTCCGGACGCGCAGGCCCAGCAGCCATGGCCCACGGGCCCAGCCGCTCTGCGGCATGCGGGATCCTCCCGAACCGGGGCACGAGCCCGCGTCCCCTGCATTGGCAGGCGGACCCCCAACCACTGCGCCACCAGGGAAGCCCGAGTGTCTCTCTTTTCAAAGCTGACTGGAGACATCCTTATCCTGGATGGTGCCCATGCCCCACAGCACAACCAGACCCATGTGCTGGTATGGTATGCCCTCAGCTTAAATTCGAGCTCCCAGGATCCCTGTGGGACCACAGCCCCCACTTAAATTTTCTGACCTGAATTCCTACTATATCTCCAGGCTTCACTTCAAAGGACACCTGTAGTTTGCGCCTGCCCAGATTCCCTCCCGCAATCCTGACTGACCTCTGGGGCCTTCCCTCTTCCCTTGTCTCAATCCACATGCCTGTTGGAAGGGCTAACTCCACTCCCTAGCTCCAGGCCTGGGCAAGTGAAACAGGCCTAGCCAATCTGCATATTCCATTCGCCTTCCTGAAATGATTTGTTCAGAGTTGGGCATAGGATTCAAGTTGGACCAATCAAAATCAACCTGCAAATTTGGCTGGATCAATAGGAAAGAGGCATAAGTTTCCCTTCCTATCTTGAAGCTGAGCGAGAAGGAAGGGTAGTTCTCCTCTGCCACTGCTTGGGAAGAGCCTGACTGAGAATGAAACTGGCGCAGGAGGCTACAGAGCCAAGAGATGAAGAAGTGCACTCCTAGCCACACTGTGTCCCATCTTGGACTTTTCCATTATGTGAACTAAATCATTTCTGTTTATTCTGTGTTTCAGATCTGCCCCCAGACCCTAACGTGAGAGCCAAAGCTGGGACAGTACCTGGGAAGGGGCGCTCCAGCATCACCCAGACCTGGCAAGAAAAATGATACTTGATAACCCTACCCTGCGTCTGAGCACAGGGATGTACCTTTTGAGCACCCCCCCCCATAATCTTTTGGTAGAAGACATATTAATACTTGTGTGTTTACCCAAAACCATAGTCTGGAAATTAACAGGAAGTTACCATTGTTTACCTCTGTTGGGGAAGGGGGAGACTTGGCGTGATCTTTATTTTCACTGTATTTAGCAATATTCTACTTTATGTAAACCCCGTAGATGCAGTCCCGCCCGAAGGGGTGGGTAAGTAAGGGTGGTAGTCTCCCCAGCAGGCCTACCTGCGGGACATTGAAAACCTGGAGGAGGGGGGAAGCTCCCTCACACTCACTACGACGGGACAAATGGGAGAAGTCAAACAGAAGTCAAACAGGCCTGCCAGGCTAAAGGTCGAGAAGGACAGACAACCTTTGAGAAGCGGCCGGGGCCCTTGGCTCGTTTCGCGCCCTTGGGAACTCCTTTCTACGTGTCCTTCCAAAGAAGCCCCTCCTCGGGAAGCCCCGCGCCCCACCCACCCAGAGTCCGCCTCTCTGCGGGCGGGGCCGGGCTGGGTTCTAGGAACTCTTAGCTGGGTACCGACTCAAGAAAATGTGCCCCTATGACCGGGAGCCAGCCGGTGCAGCGTTCTATTAACACGGCCTAACAGTCCCCGGGTAGCCCCACCTCTGGCCGGGTGGACGGTGAAGGCCTGCTGGCGGGCGTGGCCCCTCAAGGACTGACAGGCTGAGAGTCCCAGCATCCTACTCAGCTGGGCCGCTCCCGAGCTCTCGAGGGGAGCTCCCCGGCCTCCCTCGTTCTGGAGTTCTGCTCTTGCTACTGGCCGGGGAGGGCAAAGGGTTTCTGCTCAAATATCTGTTCAGAAACAGCCCCACCCCGTCCTCTCACCCACAGGGTCCTGCCGCCCCTTGAAATCCCCTAACTGGGACAAGGAACTTTCGGGGACCAAGGTCCGTACCCTCTCTCCCTCCTCCCACGGAAACAGCCCAATAGGCCACCACCACCACCTGACCCGAGCAGCCGCGGATGACAACCGCGCCGCGCCCATGCTTCCGAGCCAGGATCCACCTCGGCTCCTGCCGGCACTGGGAAGCCCACCCACCCTCTGCACTAACCTGGCCGCCTCGGCTCGTCGCGGATTCCCACGCCCGCCCGGCTCCACTGGATTCGCGCTGCTTCCGTGTGTGCGCGGAGCGCAGGGGCGGCGCCCCAGTGCGAGCCGCCCCTTCTGTCCCGGCGTCCCGCCCCTCGGGCTCCCCGCGGTTCCTTCCCACCACTGTCCTCCGCCGCCAGTCCCCAGTCTCTGGGCAAAACCCACCTGGTCCGCTGAGCAGGTAAGAAACTGGCGCCTGAGGTTAAACAGCAGGGAGAACAGCCTGCGGCAAGGGACTTCGAGGACTTGTGGTTCTTACGAGGCCGGAGGGCCCCAGGGTGAGAGCTGCTCCTCTTCCTCCAGCGGGCAACGGATGGATCAACAAGGAGGTGCCCCTTGAGGACCAGACGTTTCTGGTGCCTTCTGTGTGGTAGAGCTCGAAGATCTCTGATCTCTGATACTCCCTGACACTCTGAACGGGGTGCCGGTGGGTCCCAAGTTCAGGCCTGGTGGAGGGTATCAGAAGCCCCAGGATACGCGAGGCGCAAATTCCAGCAGGGACCGTTAGCCTAGAAAATAGAAAACCGGCCAGTGGCGTGAAACGTTGGGTACGAAAACCTTTAAGGACCTTAAACTAAAATTGGCAACTTCAAAGAGGACGCACATTTTCCAACAAAGACCGCGCTCTCTCTGAGGTGGGTCTGCCGAATTCCAGCTGAACCTAAGCCGCCCAACGGGAGCCTGGGCTGCTTGGGGTTCAGGATCGGAACTTGAACCCAGGGTTCCTCAGGTCCCAGAAACCCAAGACTTTCTCCGCCCCGCCGGCCTTCTCTTGGAAGCTCTCGGGACACCTCCCCCTGCGAGGTGGACGAAAGAGCCTCCCTTCTCTGGGCGGATTCGGTTGTGCCCCACCCGCGTCCCTGCTTTCTGATTGGCTTGTGATCTCTGCCAATTAAAAGTTTTCCCTAATGCTCCCGCCCTATTAACCCTATCGTTACTCTCTAGTGACTGGCGGGGGCTAGGTCCGGGTTTCTCAACTTGGGACCTGTAGAATCCACCGGCGCTTGTTGAAATTCAGATTCCTGGGCCCTACTCTTTTCGGAGAGCCTAACTTAGTAGGTGGGGCCGTGGAATCTGTAGTGTGAACAAGTGTCCAAGTGATTCTGATGCCCCGCACCCTTTGAGAATGCCTCATTTCAATGGTCCTCGGTGCTTGGGCTTAGTCCTCCCCTAGTACTCAGGGTCGAAATTGGGAGGCAAGCTGTTCAGTGACCCCTGTGAGACTAGTCTGGGCCCTCTGAGCTGGGGGGAGGACGTGGTTGTCTGGAGTCAGAGCCTGTGCATCCGCCTTCCAACTTGCTCAGAGAAAACTTTGGTAACTAGAAGAAAGATCCCATAGCATCATCCCAAATCCGGTATTCGGCTTTATCAACGTGGTGCACCGGTCGTGGTTGAGTTCTTTCTAATATAGCATAAAACGTGGATTTGCTCAACAAGTGAGAACGTAGTTTAAAGGAGAATCAGAGATCCTCGGCATCCAGGGCAGACTTCATGGGTCTGAGACCTGTGCACTGCACAGGGCCCCAGGCTTGGTTTAATAACTTGGTTAAATGCTCTGCTGTCACTGTCTTGAAACCCTTAATAATGTTTTGAACAAAGAGACCCACATTTTCATTTTGCACTGGGCTCTGCAAATTACATAGCAGCTCCTGGGCCACAAGCATTTCTACACGTAGGCTCCAGGTGTTTCCCTCAACACTTTGGCCTTCCTGCAGCGGAACCCCCACCCTGCTCCCGGCCATGGCGGAGCCTGGAGAACAACTGCCGGAGGAGGTGCTGGCACTCATTTTCCGTCACCTGCCCCTGCGGGACCGCGCCGCTGCCGCGAGGGTTTGCAGAGCTTGGGCTGCCGCTGCCACCTGCAGCACTGTGTGGCACAACACGAACATCAGGTGAGCAGGCTCCTCCCCCTCCCGCCTTCTCCCTGGCTCGGTGGAGTCAGGGCTTGGGGAGATACAGTGACTCTCCCCATATTAAAAAGCGTAATCAGGACTTCCAGCGGTCCAGTGGTTGACTGGGCATTTCCAATTCAGGGGGCGTGAGTTCGATCCCTGGTCAGGGAACTAAGATTCCACATGCACGGGCCCCCCCCCCAAAGTGTAATAATTTCTAACATTTATTGGCCACCAACTGTGTACCAACCATTGTTCTAAGTGCCTTACACATATTAATTGATTTAATCCTCACTAAAACTTTATGTGGTAGATAGGTGGTATTATTATCTCCGTTGCACAGATAGAAAATTGAGGCAGAGAGATTTAATCACTTCCTTACTCAGCTGAGAAGTAGCAGAGGCAAATGTGAACCTGGCAATCCAGAGGCCACGCCCCCCCTCCTTAAAGACCGCTGAGAAAGCCCTGTTCTTAAAATATCATTGGCTCTCCGTGGCAAGGTTTCAACCAGCGGCAGATGCATCTGAAGTCTTCTAAATGGATAGGATGGGAGTTCCCTTCTAGCATCACCTTGGAGCGACCAGGCATGGTCGGGACAGGGAGGTATGTGGGGAGGGGGCAGGAAGTGGGGATGGTAGCTGGAACCCAGGCTGAGGGGTGGGTTAGAGGCCTCTCTCCAGGTCGCGGGGACTCGGCCGGCTGATGCCTTTTCTCCACCACTCTACCCCCAAGTTGCGACTGTGAGCTAGAAGGCATGCAGCCGCAGTACCTGTCCGCTTGCCTGGACCACGTTCAGAATCTACGTCTGGAATTTGTGCCGTCCAGGGAGCCGAGCCGCCTGGCGGCCATAGAGTTGCTGACCGCACTGGCTGGCCGTAACCCCGAGCTGCGAGGCCTGTGCCTGGAGTGCCGCGGAGAAAAGCGGCTCTTCGACTCGGGTCGCGACGTCCTGGACGCCGTGCACGCCCTCTGTAGGGCCGCCCGCGCGCTGCGCCACCTCGACCTAAGGCGCTTGCCCTTCACACTGGACGACGCGCTGGTGCTGCAGGTGGCACACGGCTGCCCGGAGCTCTGCAGCCTTTTCCTGGATAACAGTACGCTGGTGGGCAGCGTGGGGCCAGGCTCCGTGCTGGAGCTACTAGAGGCCTGCCCCTGCCTGCGCGCCCTCGGCCTGCACCTGGCCAGCCTGTCGCGCACCGCGCTCGAGGCACTGGCGGCGCCAGACCGCGCACCTTTTGAGCTCCTGGCCCTGCGGTGCGCATGTCCCGAAGACGCACGCGCGTCGCCCCTGCCTAATGAAGCCTGGGCCGAGCTGAGCCGCCGCCACCCTGGACTGGCCGTAGAGCTGGAGCTGGAGCCGGCTCTGCCTGCCGAGAGCGTGACACGCGTCCTGCAGCCTGCTGTGCCCGTGGCTGCGCTGCGCCTCAGCCTCTCTGGGGACACCGTAGGCCCGGTGCGCTTCGCAGCGCGCCACTACGCCGCAACCTTGCGCGCGCTCGAGGTGCGCGCTGCCGCCTCTGCCGAGCTGGACGCCGCGCTGGAGGAGCTGGCAGAGCGCTGCGTGGGCCTGCGCGAAGTGCACTGCTTCTGCGTGGTGCGACCCTCCGTGCTGCATGCCTTCCGCACGCACTGCCCGCGCCTGCGCAGCTACACGCTCAAGCTGACGCGGGAGCCGCATCCCTGGCGGCCCACGCTTGTGGCGTGAGGCGACAAACCCTCTTTCCCCTCCCTGCGGACGTGTGGCCTCTGAGATGCTGCGTGGGTTTGCCCCGGGGCGCGTCAGCTGCTAGTCCGCTCCTTTAGGACTCTGTTGTCTCTTGTCCCTCTCGAGAATTGGGGGCTGTGGGATGGCGTCAGTACCAGCCCGGAGCAACCTGAGTCCACTCGTTGCTGTCAACATCTGCAGACACCCACTGTCCCCGCCATACGGGGATCACCCTCCTCCAACCCCAGTCCTCTGCAAACGTTGCTCGGCGGCCCCGGCGTGGGAGGAGGGAGGGCACTGGTTCAAAGCATGCCTCAGGGTTGAGTGTGAAATAAATCAAGCAGTATCTCTACGTCCTGTGAAAGGCCGGGTCCGCCCTGAAGGGTGAGGGAGGAGAACCAGCAGATGCCGGAGGAGGGGTCCGGGCAGGGGTGGGAGAGTTCGAGACCTCACGGTTTACTTCCACTGGTGCGGCTGCGGGGGTCAGTGTCGGGGCACTCGCATCTTCCGAATGACAACGCCCCAGGGTTCGGCGGGAGGGGGCCAGCTTCTCCTTCCCCCACCCTCCCGCTCTCAAGCTCGCTCCTTTCTGCCCCTCTAACCGAGGCTTCACTATGCCCACGCCATCGCCTTATAGGACTTTCCCAGCCCACACCACGCTGTGTACGCTGGATTCTCCCGAAGAACAAAGGAGGAAACAGCGGGCCTGAGAGAGGGGTGGGACTCGAACGCAGGTCTACCTCCCTACCGCACCCCGCCCCCACGCACATACTGCCAGTGCTGAGGCCGCGGTCAGAGCCCCGCCCCGCTGGTTCGCACGTGGCCCCCACCTGACCCGGCGCCGGGAGGCGGAGTAGGGCGGAGCGGGCGGCAAACGCAGCACTTTCCGCGGCTTTGACAAGCCAGCGGCGGCCGGGCCCAAGCGTTAAACGGGGCCGGGACTGCGCCATGCAGGAAGCGCCAGCCGCGCTGCCCACGGAGCCGGGCCCTAGTCCCGTGCCAGCCTTCCTTGGCAAGCTGTGGGCGCTGGTGGGCGACCCGGGCACCGACCACCTGATCCGCTGGAGCCCGGTGAGGGCTGGGGCCTTTCGACTTCCTCAGTGGTCCCCGGGATTCCTCCACGTCAGTGAACGTCCACGCTCACCCTGTCCCTGCCTGGGACGGGGCTGAGGGTCCCTTGATTCAGCCGTCCAGGGTATGCGACGGCTTGGAGGGGGTATTCGAGATGGAGGTGAGGCGACTTCCTCCGGGCAGAGGACAGGGTAGGAGACTTCTGGAGGAGACCTAGAACCCGAAGGATCTTCCAGGTCATTTAGTTCCCACCCTGCCCATCAGACAGATTGGAACACAGAGAGGCCAGGAGAAGGGAAGGGCTGGGCCTGGTTCTAGCTCAGAGTCACATCGCGGGTCTGGGAGCCGTCCGGGGCTGGAACCCAGGTTTGCCCTCTGCTCTTACTTTCAGAGAACCGAGTACGGAGTCTGGGTGGGCTGAGATAGAGATTGTGGTCGCCCCAGGCTAGGCCAGAGCTGGTTCTGGCCTGGCCTCGTCCCACGTCCCCACGAATGGTAGCCTCGGTCCCCAGAGTGAGTGCGAGTGTGTATGCGCGCGCGCCAGAGCGCTGGCTTCGCCGTGGGCGGGCACCGCTCACGGTGTCGTCTGGTCTCCGCCCGCACGGTGGGTGGGCGGGCGGCGTTCTCCACAGAGCGGGACCAGTTTCCTCGTCAGCGACCAGAGCCGCTTTGCCAAGGAAGTGCTGCCCCAGTACTTCAAGCACAGCAACATGGCGAGCTTTGTGCGGCAACTCAACATGTGTGAGTCCCTAGGGCCGGGCGGGACGCGGGCGTGGGTGACTTGGTGCGGGGGGGCGGGGCAATTTACGCCCCCACGCCCTACTCCCTAGACGGTTTTCGGAAGGTGGTGAGCATCGAGCAGGGTGGCCTGCTGAGGCCGGAACGGGACCACGTCGAGTTCCAGCACCCGAGCTTCGTGCGCGGCCGAGAGCAATTACTGGAACGCGTGCGGCGTAAGGTGGGGGCGGCCTGCAGGAACCAGCAAACCGGGGTGGAGGTGGGACAGCTGTTTCCTGCGACTCTGACTTGAGGGTGCCTCCCACCTGCAGGTGCCTGCGCTGCGCGGCGACGACGGCCGCTGGCGCCCTGAGGACCTGGGCCGGCTTCTGGGCGAGGTGCAGGCTTTTCGGGGAGTGCAGGAGAGCACCGAGGCGCGGCTGCGGGAGCTCAGGCAGTGCGGGGGAGGGGGCGGAGGAGGATGGGGAGGGGGAAGGGAGGGTCTGGGCGAGGGGGCACTGGCTTCCAAGCGTTTCTAGGCAGCTCCTTCCTCTCTCATGCCTTGGCGCCTCCATCGAGACCAATGGGCCGAGCTGAGGAAGTCTGTTGTCTATGGACGGGTGATCATCCGAGTGGGCGCCGGTTCAGGCCTGCCATTCTGTGGGGGGTGGTGACCGGGCGAACTCTCAGATGCCTCAGCACCCCCCCACGCCTTTCCCCCAGGCAGAACGAGATCTTGTGGAGGGAGGTGGTGACGCTGCGGCAGAGCCACGGTCAGCAGCACCGGGTCATTGGCAAGGTGTTCCTCTCCCCCCACCCCACTTCTCTCTGTCACTCCTCAACGTACCACCCGCCCCCCAGTCCTGGAAGCCACCTGGAGTGCCTCGTTAGGGTGGGAGGCAAGGTCCAAAGTATGAGTTAACCCTTTGCTTTCTCTTCAGCTGATCCAGTGCCTCTTTGGGCCACTTCAGGCGGGGTCCAGCAGCGCAGGAACTAAGAGAAAGCTGTGAGTGAGAAACCCAGGGACGCCCCCACCCCTTCCAGGACCCTCACAGAAACCCAGGCAGGACTCCTTCTCCTCCAGAAGCCCCTTCACCTGGAATCCTCATTCTTTTCCCCTGCATTACAGTCTTCCTCACCCAATGGCCATCCCCCCAAGGGCCCCCTTCCAGGGCTTTCCCCCTCTACCCCCAACTCTACCACCAAAACCCCCACTCTCAGACCCCTCAGTTCCAGGACCTTAACCCCATATTTCCACCCCATCATCCCCTTACCCCTCACCCCAAAGCATCCCAACAGTAGAGGGTCTGGGTCTCAAACCACACTCCCTCCCTCCCTTCTCTACCCCGAAAGGGCCCCCATCTCTGGGGGGAGCCCCTTCTGCCTCTAGCATGTGACTGATGCCCTGGCAACAGGCCTCAGCTCTGCTGACTTGGCTGCTGGGGCCTGTGGGAGGGAGGTGGTGCAGGCTGAGGGGCATGGGAGATGAACCTACCCAGCCCCCTGCCTGTGCCCTGGCCACCCTGCACAGGTCCCTGATGCTGGATGAGGGGTGCCCAACACCAGCCAAATTCAACGCCTGCCCCCTACCTGGTGCCCTCCTGCAGGACCCCTACTTTATCCAATCGGTAGGTTTTTGCTTCTCTCCTCCCTAGAGCACAGCTTGGTTTATGGAGAGCCTGTTCCCTTTCCACATTCCCCAAAAAGAAGAGAAGATGGAGGCCAGCTTTCCCTCCCACCAGACCCAGGCTCCCCAGCATGGGCCCAGCTTCCTCCCTCAAACCTTCCCCCTTAGATCTAGCCCATGTGGTACTGGCTGGGTTCTGGCTCACCCTGTGGCTTGAGGTGAAGGGCTGGGCCTCATCTTCTACTTACAGCCTCTCCCAGAGACCACCCTGGGCCTCAGCAGCCCTCACAGGGCCAGGGGCCCCATCATCTCTGACATTCCGGAAGACTCTCCATCCCCTGAAGGAACCAGGCTTTCTCCCTCCAGTGGTGGCAGGAGGTAAGAGGGACAGGGGCTGCCTTCTGGGGAGCCTGTGGCTGAGGGCCTGGCAGCCCAGATGGCTGTGGGGATGGGGGAGAGGGCAGTGCCAGGGTCTGGCTGAAGCTTTTCTCTGGTGCAGGGAGAAGGGCCTGGCACTGCTCAAAGAAGAGCCAGCCAGCCCAGGGGGGGAAGGCGAGGCCGGGCTGGCCCTGGCCCCAAACGAGTGTGACTTCTGCGTGACAGCACCCCCACCGCTGCCTGTGGCTGTGGTGCAGGCCATCCTGGAAGGGAAAGGGAGCCTTAGCCCCGAGGGGCCCAGGAATGCCCAGCAGCCTGAACCAAGAGGCCCCAGGGAGGTTCCTGACAGGTGAGCAGAGAGACCATTTTTGACTGTAAGCCCTGTGGGCCACTTCTGCAGCTAGATCAGCACTAACTAGCCCCCAGACTTCCCAGCCTTCTCTGCCCCTTGGTGGCTGGCTGGTCGGTTGGGCACCACGGTCTCACCTGATTTCTCAGAGCTGCTCTAAGGAGTACCAGCTTCAGAGGCCCCTAGAAAGTGGAAACATGTCAGTGGTAGGGCTCAGGAATCTCCATTTTAAATGCAACCACTGGGGTGCTTGTAAAGATTGTAAAGTACGCAACAGTTTAAGAACCACTGATGTTGATAATTGCATAGGGAGGGGACACAACCCAAACCTCAGGCCAAAAGTAGGAGGCAGAGGCACTCTGTGTGCCCCTCTACGTGTGTGTGGGGGGATCGTCTTCCAGCATTTTCTATATGTTGTCAGATTTAGATCCTGATGTATTCAGGTTCCTTGGGAACCTAATGGGGGGTGGGGTTGGGCACTGCAGGCCAACGGCAGTTTTCTGTGCACAGAGGGCCTCTGGACCTGGAGAGAGGAGCCCGGAGCCCGGAGAGTCTGTTGCCTCCAATGCTGCTTCGGGCCCCCCCTGAAGGTGTGGAGCCTGCAGGGCCCCTAGATGTGAGTACACCTTCAGCAGGGCAGAGGCATGGGGCTTGGTGGGGTCCAGCTGCTTGTGCAGCCTGGGGAGGACACCACTGACCCAGAGCTCCCCCTAGGTGCTGGGCACCAGCCTCCAGGGGCGGGAGTGGACTCTCATGGACTTAGACATGGAGCTGTCCCTGGTAAGATGGGGGTGGGGAGGGCAGGGGGTTCAGAGTTGTTCGGCCAAGCCCTTTGGTCCACAGCTGTTCTCCCTCAGCCAAAGCCCCAGCTCCCTCCCCAGCTGCTTCCTGGGGTTCTCTCATGCAGTTGCAGCCCTTGGTTCCAGAAAAGGGTGAGACTGAGCTGGCGGTCAAGGGGTTAAATTCTCCAGGGCCAGGTAATAATTGTGGTGACTTAGGACCTGGGGGAGGCCCATAGGGGCCTGAGCTACCACGATTGCGTGGGCGGGGCAGTTGGTGTTTTGGAGGGAAATCCCCGGAGGCAGGCTGCTCTGCAGAGTACTGCTTAAGCTGCTTGAGCCGCTGGAAGAGAGTGGGGGGTTGAGAGTGGATGTTTCATCCTAACCGGAGGGCAAGGCGAGTGAAGCTCTCCTTCCCTGAAGAAAGGAGGCGACCGTTTCTCCCCGCTGAGCACAGCCCCACTCCTCCTAGGGAAGGACTCCATGCTGGGGACACCACTCCTGCTGGATGTCCAAGCCGCTTTGGGAGGCCCAGCCCTCAGCCTGCCGGGAGCTTTAACCATTTACAGCGCCCCTGAGAGCCGCGCCTCCTACCTGAGCCCAGGGGCCAACCCCTCCCCCTGAGAGCCCCCTCCACTCTGAAACCAGCCTGGCTGAGGGGTGGGCTGGCCGGCAGCACGCCCAGCTCGGCTTCCTTGAGCCCCTGCTGGAGGCTGAGTGAAGCCCCTCCTACCTTGGCAGCCCCTCTCCAATACCGAGCCCTGCATAAAACTGCGTTTTTTTCTGTGTTTCTGGTCTCTTTTCTCTACCGACCATGGAGCACAGAAGTCATGGGTGGGGGGCGACTTGGCATTCGTAGCAGCGTCCAGATCCTAGGGCTTTAATCGAGGAACCCTTGAAGGGTGGAGGTGCTTGGGGAGCCTGCCCCTAGTTCTCCTGCTTAGGCCCCATCCTCCGGGTCCGAATCCAGGGCTGGCGCGTGGCCACTGCGACCTCCGGGAAGCGGGGACTTTTGGGGTCACACCCAGCACCGCAGTGCATCCGTTCTGTGAGCCTGGGTAAGCTGGTCTCCTCTGAGCCTTGTCTGTGACAGGCAAAGATGGGTGTAAAACGCCTGGGAATTGCCGGGGTACTTGGGGCCGCGGGCTTAACTGTCCCCTCCCTGACTCATCCGGCGCGCCCGGGGTGAAGAGGGAAAGCAGACTACGTGTACGAGCCCAGGCGGTACGCGGCCTCTGCGGCCTGCCTCCCCGCGTCCCGGGAAGAATGGCCCCCTTTCCCCACCCCCTCCGTGTTCCCGGCAGCCCTGGCCGGCCCGCCCCCGCCGCAGCTGCTGCTTCCATCTCCACCGCGCCCGGCCCTTTCTGCCTCGTCATCTCCTCCCCAGCCAAGGCTCGACCAGTGAGTGGGGCCGCCGGGAGCGCACGGACCGGGAGCTCCCCGGACCCCCGGCTGCGGTAGGGAAGAGAAACTGAGTTTGGGCAAAATCCGCGCCCCACCAAAACCAGCCGCACCCGAAGGAGGTCTGTGAGCCCCGCCCCTCGGCAGGACTCTAGCTCTGGGGCTGGGTGGAGGGGAGTTAAGGGTTCGCACGTGCGCAAAGGCTCCCGCAGTTTTCCACCACCTTCGCTCCCTAGCAAAAGGACGCGCGGGGAGCGAGGTGGGGAGGGAGACAGAGACCCCGTCCACGCCTCGTAACTGGAGCTGCCTGGTGCTCCGGGAAGGATCTGGGCTGTGAGCACTGAAGGAGATAACTTCGGTATTCACTTCCTAAGCATTGAGTTTCAGGGTGAGGACCCGTACCAGCTGGTGTCTCTGCACCCCAGACAGGACAGAGGACGGGACTCGGGGTAACGGAAGGAGGAGGCTAACATGAAAAGAACTTGGGGAGGCGTGAGAGAGAAGGAGGGGCCGGTCTAATCTTCCTCCTCCCTCTCTGCACCTGTACAGAGTGGATTCTGTCCTCCCTCCCTTCCTGCACTCGATTTGGGGGACAGGCTTTGGAAGCCTCAAGTGAAGAGGGCAGAGGAGCCACAGTACGCAGTGCAGTGATGTCAGCCTAGTGGTGAGGCTGTATGTTGTTCACTGGGGTACAGAGGAGAAGGAACCAGTCTGCTTGTGGGACACTCAGGCATTGGGGTGGATGAGGGGACATTTGAGTCTTGGAGGATGGATCCACAGCATGGAGGGAGGAAAGGGCATTCCAGGCCTAGGCAACAGCATCTGTGAAGTTTGGGAAGTGCCAGTACTGAGTGGTGGAGGGAAGTGGGGGAAAGCCTGGCTGTCCAGGGGGTGGGAAGTGAACAGATAGTCTGGATTCTCTCTGATAAGCTGTGGGGGTGTGGGGGACAGGTAGTTACGGCTGACATTTTGCTTGGCAGGAGACCTTGTAGTTCAGGCTGGAGCAAGTCAGATTCCACTTCTGCCACTCGATCTCTCTGTGCCTGTCCCCTTATCTGTAAAATGGGGACAAAAGCCCTACCCCAGAGAGTTGTCAAAGTCACTGTTCTGTGGGGGTGATGGGATAGGAGTGAGCGGTACTCAGAGAGACTGTTACAGGAGATGAGGTGACCATGGAGGGGTTGAGGGAGATGCTGATATCTCACTGAGAAGTGGAGGAGCAGCATTTGTCCCTGATGGGACATGAAGGGAGAGAGAGGGGTAAAGGGTAGTCCTGGTCTCTGCTCATGGCCTGGGGGAAGGGCTGACACTTCAGTATGGCTAGGAGGGGTGAAATGACCAGGGAGGCATAGCATGACACCAGGTAGTGAGACCTGGGAAGCAGGATGGGGGCTAGGACCAAATGCTAGACCTAGAACCAGGTAAGGAGGTAAAGGAGGGACCCCAAAGGGAGGACGAGATCCAGGAGGGTGTTTTGTGGACAAAGCCAAGGCCAGGGGAGATGGGCTGAGAGGGGGAGTGGTCCAGGGCCTGACCTAATTGCCCTTAATGCCAGGGGCCTTGCTGCCTGGGTCAGGCCACCCAAGAGGAGATGGGCCATTGTCCTTGGTTGTCAATAAATGAACAAAGCAGATTAATGTCTGCCTAACACCTGCTGTTTGGAAGAGACAGCCTCTCAAAATGGGAGGATCTATGGAGGAAAACAGTGAAAATTCAATGTTTGCTGGTAGCTTTTGTGAGTTGGGCCCTGGGTACTTAAAGATGATGGCTGTAAATCATTCCCAGGGCAGCAGGGAGACAGTTTGGTCTCAGGTGATGTCCGGGAGATCTTGGTCAGAGCTAAGACTCAAGAGAATTCAGGTATCCCTGCTCAGGTATTAGAACCAGGAGAGACCATGAGACCACTTTGGGGTTACAACATGGTGGTGGTGGCATTGGTGAGGTGGTGCAGGGGCAGGGCCTGTCCTGGAAGGATGGACCTCAGGTTAAGGGGCCTGGACTTCCTCCGGTGGGTGAGAGAAGCAGCGGAGGCTCTTAGCACTTCAGGATCTGGGAGTGGGGGGATTCGGGGCTCTGCAGGGTCTAGGATGGAAGTGAAAGGCTAGACTAAGTAAGTGGTGAGGTTGACAGAAATATTGGACAGACTGGGAAGAACTTGACTGCAAGCTGGGTGTGGGGGTATCAGGATCAGTTGTAGGTCTTTCTGCCTGTTAAGTTGGGGAAGCAGGTTGGGAAAGAGAAGTTAGTTTGGATAAACTGGGTCTGAATGGATCGCAGGATCTGCAGGTGGCAGGGGCTCAGGAGGGAGGACATGCTTGGGGAGAGCCGTCAGAGTAGAGACCCCAGTCACGGGTGTTCACTGGGGCCCTGGGAGAGAGGTCAAGGTCAGGGGAGCTCCGGCCCCCACTACCTCTCTCCCCCCACCTCCCATGCAGCCCCCACCATGGGCAACACGCAGGAGAGGCCATCAGAGACGATCGATCGCGAGCGGAAACGCCTGGTAGAGACGCTGCAGTCGGACTCGGGGCTGCTGCTGGATGCGCTGCTGGCACGGGGCGTGCTCACCGGGCCCGAATACGAGGCGTTGGACGCGCTGCCTGATGCCGAGCGCAGGGTACGCCGCCTGCTGCTGCTGGTGCAAAGCAAGGGCGAAGCCGCCTGCCAGGAGCTGCTGAGCTGCGCCCAGCGAACCGTGCGCGCGCCCGACCCCGCCTGGGACTGGCAGCACGTGGGCACGGGTGAGAGCGCGCGCGAGGGCGGGGCCTAGGTCAGAGGAGGGGGCGTGGCGTGGGAGCAAGGAGTTGAGGTCTTCCCCAAAGACCCGCACGTGTGCAGGGGAAACCTCAGAGGGGTAAAATGAATCTGAGGCACTCCCACCTCCGCCGTAGGCTACCGAGAACGAAGCTACGACCCTCCATGCCCAGGCCACTGGACTCCTGAGGCAGCTGGCTCAGGGACCGCATGCCCCTGGCTGCCCAGAGCTTCAGACTGCGATGAGGCGCGGGGTCCTGAGGACTCCGAGGCAGCGCAATCCGGAACCCTCGAGGAAACTGAGCCAGAGCTGGAAGCTGAGACCTCTGAAGGGGCTGAGCCGGAGTTGGAACCCCAAATGGATCCTGAACCAGAGCCAGGGACGGAACCAGAGCCCGACCTGGAGCCGGAGCCCGACCTGGAGCCGGAGCCCGACCTAGAGGCTGGGGACGAATCTGAAGGTGTGAGGCCGACCAAACCTGGTGGGAGGGCGTGGCCTGGGGGGCGGAGGGGGGGGTCCACCTGACTGACCACACCCCTTCCGTCATCTCTAGATTCCTGAAAGCCTTAAAGCTGACAGGCCGCTCCTCGCCCTAGCAGGATGGGATCTAGGATCCTGCCCTGCCGGGGTCAGATGCCACGAAGCCTCCCTCTGTCCCAGTACCACTGAAAGTGAATAAACTCTGGAGGGTCAGCTTGGACTCTGTGATTCTGGCTCTTTGCCCAGGAACTAGGGTGTGGATTTGTACCTCTAAGTCCCAATGACCTGGGCAGCCCTGTGCCCACGGCCCAGTCCTCAACCCCTTTCCATCCTCAATAGCCCAAGCTGTACCCCTGGAGAGTCCCCAGTGGGACAAGGGCCAGACCCTTGCGCCCTGCTCCACAGCCCTTTTATCCTCGTGAACCATTTGGGGACATGTGTAGTCACCAGCCCCACCTCATGAAAGCCCCTAGGCCTGGCACAAAGAGCCAGGAAAAGGGTACTTCTTTCCACTTAGAGAAGGCTAGAGCTCACCACCTTGGGAAGTGAGACTAGAAAGAGAAAGCGATCTCAAGTAGGCAGAGCCCACACTGTTCATTGTAATTGTTTTAATTGGCTTCTCTCAGGACTGGGAGCTCAGGGAGGGTTGTGACCAGTTAACTGGCACACAGAAGGCGCTCTATACATATTCACTGACTAAATGAATAAGGACTTTGCAGCTGTGTTTCCAAGTTTTCAGATGGGAAAACTAAGGCCAAGGGAGGGAGTAGGACAGGGTCAACCTCACACAGCTGAGTCTGAGATGAAACTGGAAGCAACAGTTATCTTGGCACCTCTCCTGGTCTAGGAGGGGCTCAGAACTAGGAACGAGGGGCCTGCCCCTCAGGCTTAATTGTGGCTGCTGCCAGGCTATGCCAACCTCTGCCAGAGACCAGCTGTGAGGGTGTGGGCAAAGACAGGGACAGTAGAGGCCAGTGCAGGGGATGAAGGCAGGGCCAGGTGAGCTCTTAGCTTGATTCGCAAGGGGTGTGTGTGTGTGTGTGTGTGTGTGTGTGCGCGTGCGTGCGTGCATGCGTGCATGCGTGCGTGCGTGTGTGTGTGTGGAGCTAGGAACAATTGGTGCCTTCCAGAGGAGCCCTGTTCCCTCCATCAAACCTTCAGAAACTGCTGCGTCCCAGCCCCAGTAAGTAGAGCACATAAATAAGGAATAAATACATGACAGTGGGAGAGGCAAAATGCTGGAAAGCACACCCCAGCCCAGCTGGGTCTCTACTACCAGGATCCCTGCTCCTTGAGTCTGTGTGAAAGCCAGGACCTCAGGCTCAGGCAGTCACCCCCAGAAGAAGGGAGATCCCCACCAGGACCCAGTGAGAGGTAGACAGCATGAAAGCTGAAGGAGCACCAAGGGGCCAGGTGGGGGAGGAAAGGACTGGAGTATGCAGACACCCAAAGCCATCTCGTGCAAGAACAAGTTTCTACTCCCAAGCCACCGCCTCATCCCCATCCAGCTTCCCTCCTGCCCCCAGGCTTTTCCTCTGCTCAAAAGGCAGCTGGAGACAGGAGGGCAGATTTAGTTTGCCTGACATGCTGCTGTTGGCCTTCAGGGTCCCGGGAGGCTAGCAAGGGGCACAAACTCTCTGCTGTTGCCTCTCCTCCCTCCTGAAATGCTTCTGCCCTCCCCATTCCCCAAGAAACACGCAGGCTGTGGAAGCACAGAGCAGCCAGCTTCATGTTCTGGGGGCTGATCTGGAGCCCTCTTTCCAGGGCCCCTGCCTGTAGCCCTCAAGCAGTATCAGTCATCAGGCAGCAGGCGGCCCAGCTCTGCCTCATCCAGCCGGTTGGTGGTCATGATGTGCTCCAGCTGCTGCCGGTAGCGTGCTAAGTCCTGCATGAAGTGGGGCACCCGGGTTTTGTCCAGCACCCCATGGGGCCGAAGGTGATCTACATCCTCATAGGACACCTGCAGGAAGAAAGCTGGGCCTCAGGAGTAGGCAGGGTGCCCTGGCTTTCAGGCAGCTGGTCCCAGCTCTCTTGCAATGGCCCATAGCCCTTTGCTCCTGCAACTCCTCCCTCTCCCCTCCTGATCCACTCCCAATGTTATGTACCCTGAGGCTCAGGCCTGGGTGTTTGCTCTTTCTCTCAACACCTTGGTTTATCATCTACGTCCTACAACCTCACTCCTGTCTCCAGTCCAGCTTCCCCCCTCACCTCCAAACCTGGGTATCCAATTGCCTTCTGAACGCCTTCCCCAGGATATCCTTCAGGCACCTCAGACTCCCCATATCCAGCATTACTGGGTGCCAGCCTATGCCATCCCCACCCTCCTCACAGCCCCCTAGGTCACATTCCAGGTGGGCGCGTAGTATCTGTCACCCTCCCACTCAGAGTGGCCACTGAGTTAAAAAGATCCACTCTGAAGATCTCTCCAGCTTGCTGCTTCCCCTCCATCTGCACGGCCACTGCTGGGTTATGCCAGACCACCGTCGAGTCTGCAGAAGTGATTGGAAAGGCCTCCTCCTTTTCCCCCTGCACTCCCTTCCCTAGGCCTCTCCTCCCATATGACAGAGGGAGCCTTCTAAGGCAAACCATCTGTGCCACTCTTCTGCTCAAAGCTCCTAGGATTCCCCATTGCTTTGGATGAAATTCGACTTCCTCAGCCTGGCACAAATACCCAGCGCCAAGGACTTGTTCCCTGGCCATTTCTCCAGCCTCCTTCCCCAGGCCTTCCTGACTGCTCCCTTGGCCTGGAATGCTCTCACCTCCTTTGAAGTGCAGTGTCTACACACACACCTGTGGGCTGGCTCAAGCACCTATATTGGCTGCCAGACTGTCATTTCACCTCCTGTGCTCACCTCCACCCACGCTCCCCCCATCAGAGAGGCCTGGCACCCAGTCCTCAGTTGAGTTCCAATCAGAGGCTCAGGGAATACCGCAGTGATGGGGAGAGCTGGCTGGGCCCTCGAAGGCCCGTGGTCCCTCACCTTGCCCAGCGAGGTCAGCAGCGGGAAATCGATGGTCTGGCGATGCCGCAGAATGCGCACGATGCCATCCAGGTACACCTGATCCTTGCTGAAGCAGCCTGTGGACACGGGAGGGCCGTGAGCCCTAGGCCCAAAGCCCCACCTGAACCCCCCCCGCACCCCTGCCACAGATCAGGACACTCCCCACTGCACAGGCGCCCACCGGGCAGCGAGGTGTCAGTCTGGCCGCGCTTGGCGCGCACGCAGTACTCCCAGCGCACGTCGGCGTCCTGCACGTAGCGCGCCAGGTCCTGGAACAGCTGGCGGAAGGACATGTGCGCGGCGCGGTGGATGGTGTAGTAGAGCAACGCGGCGCGCCACAGGAAGGGCTGCTTGCGGAACAGCACACTGTGCAGGCTGGCCAGGCCCTCCTCGGTGGGGTTCGCTGGCCGCAGCCCATACTGCAGCCGGCCCTCGGCGCTGTGCCACGGCTGCCGCGCGTTGTTCACGCCCCGCAGGTAGTGGGTACCTGTGGGGTGGGCGAGGGAGAGGCTGCGCTGGGCCGCACATCCAAGGGACCCTCCTGCCCAGCCTGGGTCCTGGTCTGCCCAGCTGGACCTCTAGCCAGCGACTCACATATCCTTATGCCTCTAAACCTAGGCTCTTACACAAGTCCCCTCCACCCCAAACTCAAACTCACCCAACCCCAGGCAGCATGAAGACTCTCCTCAGGTGAACTCACACCCAAGGATCCAGAGTCTCACATACATGAACCCTCCCTCACCCGTCCAGGGCTACACACACCCACACAAACTCTCCCAAACTCACACTGCCCCCCAACCCCCAGAGAGGTGCAGGAACTCACACACTACCCCAGCCCCACATCCTGCATGCCCATATCATGCTGATGTCCCCAGCAAAAACCATCTTTTGCCCAGAGCAACAGGATTCTTGATGAGGAGGGACAGACAGAAAAGAATAGTAATTAGTGTCCCATGCTCGCTTTTCCAGGCTGGCCCTAACCCCTCCTAAGCCCAGCTCTGTGTGTTTTCAGCTAATTCCATTCCCAGGATCTGAACTTCCACCCACCGGGGAGGGCCTGCATGTTGGCTGGGCTTGTGGGACCCTTAGGGCTCTCCCTCTGGCCTGTCTGGGCCTCAGCAGTCTTGCCCCACTGTCAAGGGAAATCATAGAGGAGGTAGAGGGAGGAAAAGATACCCAGAAGGAACAAGAAATGAGGGTGAGCCCAGAGAGTGGGCTGGCATGTTCTGGCCTATGTCTGTGAGCCAGAGGAAGGAGGTAGCTGCTCCTGAAGGGAAGGGGCCCATCCTCCGGAGGGAAGGGGAAGAAAGAGAGGGGGTGGGGTTACTGGAGACCCTCACTGCCCCCCCTTGTCCCAGCCCCTTCTCACCCCTACCCGCCCACCCGCCTACCCACACCCTGACCTATCTCGTGCCGCAGCATGCCCTCCAACCAATACTGGCGGGCTCCAGTCAGGTTGATGGCCAATGTTGGTCGGCTGTTCTCCACCATCATCACTGCCTGGGACAGCAGGTCCTCACTCAGCTGCACCACAACCTGCAGGCGGCAGAGCCCTGAGCCATGGCCACCAGCCCAGGGGCCAGTGTGCAGGTGGGCCCACTGATGCCACAAGGCAGCCAGGCTGGACACCTGGCCACAACACCTACCCTTCCCCACCACTGCCTGGAGCCAGCTCCCACCTTACCGGGGCAGGGGCAGGGGCAGGGCTTGCCCGAGGTCACTAGCTCCATCAGTGTCGAGCTGGGCCTGGCATTGCCCACTCAGCAGCCTGGTTTGGAGCATGTGGAAAGGGGGCCTCGCAGGCAGGGCGAACTCACCTCCCCAGCGCAGCCCTCCTTCTGCATGTATTTGCGCACAATGGACCAGATCTGGCACTTGGTCAGCAGCTGGCCCCCAGTCGCAGCCTCAAAGCGTTCATAGGTACCAAACTTCTCCAGGACAGCCTCAATGATGCCAACCGCCTGCACAAAGGGCCACAGTGGCAGGTCAGGCCAGGCCTCTCAGGTGGTAGGGCCAGGGTGAGGTGGGCAGTCTGGACTGACCTGATGGAGGAACTGTCCAGAGGCCTCACTGTACTTCCCCAGCACAGCCGTAGGCATGGGCTCCTGATACTCGAACTGTGGGTTGTAGGTGTAATGGGACTGGAAGAACTTGTCCCGCTCACGGTCCATGTTGGTTGGCCGCAGGGCCACCAACATGCAGGGGCTCTTGCTGGCACCACGGCCTGCACCCTTGCGAGTCTTAGCAATGTGAGGCAGGGAGGCCGCAGGCCGCAGGGTGCCCCCACCTGGGTCCCGTCCCTGTCCAGGTGGCGCCCGACCCTGGGTGCTGCCCCCCCGCCGGCCAATACTGTTTACGGTGTAGGTGCTCTCACTGCGACGCATGTGGCCACGGTGGCCCAAGTGCAGCTCTGAGAAGGGCTGCGGCTCAGGCCGGGGCCGCAGGGCTGAGCGGACTGAGAGAGCCAGGGGCAAGGCCAGGGACCGAGGCCAGGGGTACAGTGCTGTCCCATCTCGGTCTGAGGGCCTCAGCCTGTGGCCCAAGGATGAGGGACTGGATGGCGGGCTGGGGGGTGCCTGCTCATACACCTGAGCCCCTGAGTCCAGCACCATTCTGTCCTGGTGGTCACATCCAGCTGGGTCACTCCAACTCCCCACACGGTCGACTTCTGGAGACACAGAAAGGCATGTGGAGACCAGCATGAGTGGGTGTGGCCTGAGGACCAGCAGGCCTTGTGCTCCATCCACACTGCCCTTGCTGGGCCTTTGGTGGGCCCAGGACCTGACGCCAGGTTCTAACCTGACCCCTCACCTCCACCCTAGTGTCCATCCCCTCCAGCAGGCTCACCCAAGCAAGCTGGACTGGGGGAAAGCAGGAGGAAGAGTCTCATACACCCAGCTAGATGGTGGTTACTCAAATCCCCTTAGACTGTGAGCTTCTGAGAGCAAGGCCTAAGCCCCTATTCATGATTCTTCTAATCCCTGTGCTCAGCGCCCACCCAGACTGGGAGTTTGGTACAGTGTAGCCTCAGCTGCCAGGATGACAGGTGAGGGGGTCTCACTACCTTCTACCTGCCTTCTACCTATGGCATTTTCTCAGTCTCACCCCGCCCCTCCCTCCTGGCTCCATCCACTTCCTCCAGCCCATTGGGATTGGGCCTCAGTCAGTTTGAATGCCTGCAGGCCCCTTGCTTATGCTAGTCCCTCCACCTGGAATGCTCTCTCTCCCGGGGCCATCTGCTCAAATCCAAATTAGAATCAGCTTTTGGTGAGCAGAGGGAAACTTCAGCAAATCCAAGCCAATCCCTGGTCTGTCCCCTAGAGTCATCTTTCTAGTGGTCATCCAAGGCCAGTGTCAGGACACTCACCCCTGACTCTACCAGGGCTCAGTCCAACCCAGTCTCTCCCCAGAGACTGACTGAAGGCTCCAGCCTCCAAACTCTCCTGCCTGCTCAGGGACATAATTCCAGCATTCCTCTCCTTTCCTACATCTCCTGCACCATCAATCTCTTCCTCTCTACTGGATTCTTCCCATCAGTATAAACACATGTTGTTATTTCTCCATCTTAAAAAACAAAACAAAACCCTCACTAGACCCCACACGCTTCCAGCTCCACTGCATCTCCCTCCAGCGGTTTCCTAGGGCAACACAACACCTCAAGTCGTCTATACTCAGTCTCCAATCCCTTCTTTCCTGTTCTCTCTTCAATTTCGCTTCAAGTGGGGGCTTTTGTCCCCCACTCTCTATCAAAACTGATCTGACCAAGGTCACCAATGATCTTCGTATTGATCAGCAGAATTTGACAAATTTAATGACTTCATCTTGGCTTGGCCATGTTCTCCACTCGGTTCCCAAATACACTGGAACATGGTTCTCCCACCTCACTGGCTGTTTGTTCTTGGTCTTACTTGCTGGTAATCCCTATCTTTCTGACCTCTTGACACTATAATGTCCAGAACTTGGAAAATTCTCTCCTCTTCTCCGTTTATGCTCACTCCCTAGGTGATCTCATCCACTCTCATGGTTTTAAATATGTCAGCCCAAACTTCTTCCATGAACTTCAGACTAGTGTTGCCAGTTCTCCGTTCAACATCTTTACTTGAACGTCTAACTGAACATGTCCCCCGTCTGGAGTGCTTTCCCCTCATATAACTGCAGGGGTCACTCTCACTTTCCTCAGATTTCTGTACAAATATCTTTTTAGAAAAGCTTCCCTAACACACCCTCTATAAAATAAACCTACCCTAGACACTCTCCACCACAACCTCCCCTTCTCCACAATATTGTCCTATGATGCAGTTATCACCATCTGAAGTACAGTACAAGTGAGCTTATCTGTTTTCTCCTTTTAAGTGTTCACAGCTGTGTCCCCAGAACAGTTGCTTAATAAAGGAATGAAACCAAGAGCCTTTGTCCTTCTCAGAACTGGAATCATCCCTGCACTTTGCTTCCCCATCTAGTTCTGATCCCCTCCCCCTCCTCCCGGCACTCTGCCTAGTGACAAGCTGCTGGAAAAGATTTCAGGCCTCAGGCTTCCCTCCCCTGAACTAACTATACACTTTTCTGGATTCCTCACTGGTCTCTGGGGCCTCTGCTTGTACTAATCCCCTTCATCTCCACTTGTTTCATTTGACCTACCTCTTTGCAATTACCAGAATATGCCTGTTTCTTTCATGTCTCAGGTCCTTCTGCCAAGAATGCCCTCCCAATGTCTCCCCGTGACAAACTCCTTAACCATTCTTCAGGACTTGGTTTAGGCCTCACTTCCTCCGGGAAGCCTTCCCAGCGTCTTAGAGGTTCCCAGTGCCCAGGCGGCTTCTTTACCATCCTAGGCTGTCACTGTTGGAGCCTAGGTCCGTGTCCCCCCATCATCCCCTGAACTCCCTGAGGGCAGGGACGGGTCCGATTCACCCCCATGACCAAAGTAGCCAGCTCTAGATGCAGACTGAATGAATGATGGTTGTGGGAGGAGCCCAGGCTGAAGGCGGAGTCTGGTGATAAATGAGAGGGTGTGGCCTGAGCCAATAAGAAACTCCGGGAGAGGATAACGTGGAAGAGGAGCCAATGGGGACTGGGAGATCGAGGAGGGGCGTGACCTCCAGCCAATAAGAGGCGGGGGATGGGGCAAAGGGAGTGCCCAATGGAGGGCGGGGCCGGAGGACAATGGAGCGGGGTTCCCTGGTGGATGAGGAGGGGTCGCGTCGAACGCCTTCTCGGCCTCTCGGGGGTGGGGGGATTCCGTCCGCGTGCCGCGCCCCCACCTGTTCAATTCTCTTCTCGCCGCCGCCGTTCCCACTCCGCAACCCCGGCCGCCGGCTGCCCAGCCCTCGGGAGCCGACACTGGTGACGCACGCACTCGGGCGCGCGCACGCTCAGACGAAGGCGCGCGGATTCACGTCAATCTCCGCGGCCTCAAGCGCCCGAGGACATGGCTGGGGGTGGGGCCAGGCAGAGCCGGAGGGGGTCCACCATCGGGTCACGCCCCTGGGTGGGGTGTTGTCTTAAGCCCGCCCCCTCCGCCTCCATAGTTGGACTCAGCAGTCGCGCGGGAGACGCGAGCTCGCTGCTGGCGCACGGACACGTGGGGATGTAGTCCGCATACAGCGGCGGGAGCCCGGGTGCTTGGAAAGCAGCCCATATACAGGTCTGATGCCGGGATAGGTGGGGCGCAGACGTATTTCAGAACTAGAGACAGGATACCTTAGGTATGTCACTGCACTTGGAACCCCTGACCTTCGCGGGGACTTTTATTTCTATCCCCCCTTCTCCAACGCACACAATTCAGGCGTACGGGGGCCGTGGCTTTATTCTGGGGGCAGCCGAGGGTCAGGCACAGGACCCCGAGGGGAGGCAGGAGGACAGCGGGGGTGCAGGTGCTGGCACGAGGCTGAAGAGTGCGCGTCCACCCGCTGGGGGCGAGGGCTGCGGGCCGGCCTGCAGAGAGCTGAGTGCGGCCAGGCGCTGCTCTCGGGACACGTCCCCGCGCAGGTCCAAGAGGGCGGAGACGTGATCCTCGCTATGGAGTACAGGTGCGTAAGCCCCGCCCAGCCCCCCTGGGTCCCTCCTCCCTTCCCAGCCGGTCTTCGCACCTCACGTCGGGAAATTGTTGCCGCAAGCCTGCCACCTCGAGACCAAGCAGCGTGGGGTCGCGGAGGTTCAGCAGCTCCCTCAAGGCGAGCAGCACTGGCGCGCACTGAACGCTCTCCTCCAGGCCCTGAACACGTCGGGGTTGGTCTCTCTCCAGCCCTCGGCCCCTACCCAACCACTGAGACTCCCGCCCATCTGCTCACCCAGATTCTCACCAAACCGAGGAAAAGCTCCCGAAGCTGGGCGGCATCGTGCCGCAGGCGCTCGGCCGCCTGGGTCCGCTCGTCAGCACCGCGGCACACTAGGCGGCCTTGCATCAGCGCACGTAGGTACTGCAGCACCACGGTACGCTCCGCCTCAGCCAGCAGCAGCTGCGGGGAGCACGATCAAATGGTTCCAGGACGCTTTTCCCATGGGCGCTTTCCCCCCTCCCCAGCCTTCCCCCGCAAACGCACCTGGACCGCAGGATCCCGCACGTGTCGGAAGTCCTGGCAGAAGCTCGCGGTCCGCTCGCACACGTCATCCAGCAGCTCTGGGCTCGACAGCCACCGGCGAGAGGGCAGAGCAGCGAATAGGGGCTGGAGCGGAGGTCAGAGACGCGGCTGGAGGGACGATTCAGATCCGGCATTCCCCGCAGAGACCCCCCCATGCATACGCTGTATCTCCTTCTCCCACCCCCATCTCCGTCTGAAGCCTCACCTGTAGCTCCGCCAGCAGCGCCTCCAACACCAGGCGGCAGATCCTCCTCTGCAACTCGTCCAGCGCTGCCTCCACCGGAGCCAAGGCCCCTGGAGCCACCCAGTCGGGCTGCAGGACGGACACGGAGGAGCTGGACCGACCAAAAGTACGGCTTCAGGACCAAGGCCAAGGCCCGAGAGGCCCTCCGTTGTCTAGCCACTCGGGCGCCACCTAGTGCCGCAAGTGTGTTCCGTGAGGGGGCAAGAAGGGCGGCTCCCTGCACTTCTGAAAGTCTGGGCCACGGATTGAGGATGGGAGTGGTGGGCTCAGCGACCTAGAAGGGACATAGGCCAGCTGCACCTGCCTCTAATTCGCGGTGTGACCTTGGGCAAGTCATGTCTTTCAGTTTCTGTTTCAGTAAGGGGAGAGAGTTAATCCCAGTCAGGAGGGAGTCAAAATCATCGTTAATTTGTTTGTCCTCTCTGCCCCCACCCCAAAGAACATGAGACCCAAGAGGAAGGGAATGTTTTTGTTTCGTTCACAGCTGTAATGCCAGGCATAACCTGGCACAGAGTAGGGCCTTGATAAATATTTGTTGAATGAATGAATAATTGACACTATGTGCCAGGTACTGTGGTAGGTACATTTTATGTTATCTCATGTGATTCTCAGAATGTCCATTATTACCCATATACTACTGATGACAAAAGCAAGATTCAGAAAGATTAGGTAACTGGCCCAAGGTCACACAGCTAGTAATTAGTAGAACTAGGATAGGAACCCCAGGGCTATGTGAGTCCAAAATTCCGAAAGGCCTAGTGTGAGCTGGGTCCATACCTAATAGGTGTTCAGTCAGGGGTTAGTGAAGGTGGGGTTCGGCGGGGGCCTCCTGGTACCTGAATGCTGATTGGTGGTTGAGGGTGGCCAGTAGGTAGGGCACGTAATGAGGGGCCGTTGCTTCCCCCCTGAGATGGTCTCGGGAGAATCGGATCAGAGCATCACTGAAGCTGCAAAGGGCAGAGGCAGCTCCTGTATCTGCTGTCACTCTGTGCAACCCCAGTCCTTGGTACTCTGGCCCCACCTCCAAGATACCCAAGGCCCTGTTTTGAAGGAGCCCTTTTCCACAGGTGTGTCTTATCACTCAGAGCCCCTTAGCGCTGCCCCAGGATCAGGGCCAGGGGTTGGGAGTGGGTCAGTGCCTTGGCAGACCTCCTTAGGAATGCGCTCAGTTCTGACAGTGCCATGCCATGCACCCGCCGCTGCAGTGACTCACTGACCATTCTGGTCACGCGAATGTTCTCTTCCAGGATCTACAGGCAGGGATGGGCAGCCATCAGCAGAGTCCTAGTCCTGCCCTCTTTCCCTTTCCCTATGAGAGCTGCCCCCCTGCCTTGCCACTTTTCACCCACCTGCAGCACGATGGCTGGCATTGGTGAGTGGTAGAAGCCAGATGGGTCTGTGTCAGGCTCCTGCTCTCGGCCCCACTCAGCTACATCCCCGTCCAGTGCCTTCTGCAGCCACTGGGCCACACTTGCCTGGGGAAAGGGGCAAGGTGCAGCAGTATGTAGCAGGGCACTGACACTGCTAGAGACAGGTGGACATGCGACTCCACAGATACAGGCCCACAGCTGGTCGCAGAGCTGCTCTGAACCCAGGCCCCAGCTACTCACCTGGACTTTGGCCACAAATATTGCCTCCAACTGCTCGATGTTCTCCAGGGTCAGGAGGGGCTCCAGATCAGACACATCAGCCTCGGGCCCTAATTCCAGGCTCCCCATCATTTCTGGCCTAGACATGGGTAGCCCAGTGTTACATTGAGCCTCCAGCCTTTGATGAACCCACTTCCCATTGCCCCAGGGACACTGACCCCAGGTACACATGCAGTGCCCAATGCAGCAAGGTGAAGGCATCGGCAGCTTCCAGCTGAGGCCCTTCCAGGAGTTGCTGCAGGCAGCGGCGCACGCCGCTGTGCAGGGTGTGGGCCCACAGCCGGACCACGTTGTAGTGTGGTGGGCAGCAGGGTGCTACCAGTGCCTCAGCCGCGGCCAACTCTGCTGGTAGAGCCACCCGCAGAGCCTCCAGCCACTCTGCTAGTGCCCCTGGCCCAGGCTGCAGAGGTGTCCCAAAGTGGATCTGCTCCAAGCCCTCCTGTAGTGCCCGCAGACAGCGCTGCCGCCAGTCCCGGGCAGCCTGCTCCAGGGAGGTTGTGCGCCCAGCGTCCACTTCGGCCACACGCATAGCAGCCACCAGCAGGGCTGGATCCTCCCGTGCCAGCCGCCCTGCAGCCCCTGCAGCCGCCTCCACAGCCTGGCCCAGAGCCTCAGCCAGAGGGCCCAGCCCCTCGAACACTGGCAACTCCAGGCCCCCGAGAGGTGCCCACGTCTCCTCTTGTAGCTGCTCCAGTTCCCGAAGGCTCACATATGCCTCCAAGAGTCGCTGGGCATCAATCAGGGTCTGTGTGTGGGCCAATGCAGCAGGCACTAAGCAGGGAGAAGAGGCAGCCCTGGGTCTCAGCCTTCCCACCTGTGCAGTGGGTATAGCAGTAGATGCTGAGGCCCTGGGGCTGGGGTGATGTGTAAAATATTTAATTATCAGTACAGTAGAGCATTGGTCAATCTGAAAGGACCCAGGGAAGGGCCTACATGGTGGGCCAGGGGTAAACCCTTGAGCTGATGGAACATGAGGAAGTCAGGGATCTTGGAGGGAAGGCAGGGAGGAACTGCGGGGAACATACAAGTGGCTATTCATCCACCCCGTTAGGGAAATAGTTTAGTAAATTAACAGCCAGGTTGGCCAGAGCCACTTGGTGTCAGTCCTGACTCAGACATCCCATGCTTGGGAACCCCAGAATGAACTAATATGCACCCTTTCTTCATATGCCATTTGAAGCCTGAGTTACTGTCTGGGAGGTCGCCCACGTGTCCATCCATGCAATCTCCCACTGGCGCCCCAGGCCCTTGATCAGTGATGGTGTTTGTCGACTACCTGTTGGAGGACTGCGGCCTAGGGCCCTACACACTCACCAGCTCGCAGCCTGGGCAGCAGCTGAGACATGGCCTGCAGTTGCTTGTGTTGCACAACCTGCTCCCGCAGGGGTTCTAGGGTCTGTGCAGCCTCAGCCATACCCCAGAGCAACCCATGAGCCTGGCCCAGGGCTTCGCGGGCTCCCTGCACCGCCTCAAGGGCCCAGGCCAGCTGCCGCACACCGGTCTTCACACCCTCCAGGTATGACTGCACCACCGACTGTGGGAGAGAGGCAGCCAGTGAGGCCTGGCCAGTCCTGCAGCCCGCCCTCAGCACTCCTGCCTCCTGCCTGATGCCCACCTTGATGCGTGCTTCCAGGGAACAGGTACGCTGCACCTCGCGGCTACGGTACTGGCCGAGCCTGGCCAGCTGCTCTGGCCGGTAGAAGATGCCCGAGGCCCACTTGAGTGCTGCACCCCGGGCCAGCTGCTCCGCCCTCTCCTGCTCCGGCCACTCAGGCCCTGGGCAGGAAGAGCCTGGGCAGCCGCGTCAGTTGGGCAGGGCCTGCAGGAAGTGGCTGCCAAATCTGCTCCCCTTCCTACCCCTCGGCCTGTCCCCCAGGGCAGTCCACTCCTCTCCCTGCCCTCCCTATAGAGCTCCAGCCAGACCTGGCAGGGAGGACCAACCCCACCATCCCCATCTTTCTTGCCACCATCCCCCCCTCAGCCCACCCAGAAGGGCTCATACCAGGGGGAAGTGCGGGCTGCATTTTGTCCCTGGCTGCTGAGTCCATGGCTGGTGGAGCCGGAGCGGAGGTAGGAATAGGGGCGAAGGTCCAGGTTAGAGCAAGTAGAGTGGGAGCGCCTCTGAGCTGCAGCCTCCGTCTAGGCCCCACTGAGAAGGAGGAAGGTTCTTGCCCAGCCCCCTCCGGAAATGAGAGGGAGGTGGGTGTGATGGGAAGGAACCTGAGACACCTTTGCCTGCCGGGTTTCTCAGTTTTGCCCCTCAGATGCAAGTGAAACAGGGTAGGCATGGGCCTCCACTGGACACCGCTCCTGCTCTGAGTTGCAGAGGACAGTTTGATATGGAACTCACCAGGCTTGGCCAGGCGTCCAGTTCTCCCTCCTCCACAGATAGCCTTGGCCTTGAGGATGGCCCTCTCCCCTGGCCTTCTTGGCAGAGCTGGGTACTCCCACCACTGGCTCATGAGACCCACACCTCAGCATGCAGCAAGAGACTTCCTCTCCCCAAGGAAGCCTCTGTCCCACCTCTCTGCCCAGGAGCTCCCTCCTCCCTCCAAGGTCCCGCCCTCTCCAAGGCCACATGCAGAAAGGAAGGAAGCTGAGTCTCTGGTACTTTATTCCCAACAGGAAAGAGCATCTGCACTGTGGGACAGAGTGGGGAGGGCTGGGCGCCACTTCCTCGCGGGGAGGGGGGGTGTACTCCCTGTGATCATTGAGACTTGAGCAGCCTATGCAGGATCTGTTGTGCTCAGGATACAGACATGAACTAGATGGCCCCAACCTGGATGGAGAGCGAGGTGTGCAAATATGGGTGTAGGCAACATCACAGTGTGACAACTATGTTGACGGGCCCTTCAGAGGTGGGTGTGCCTCTGCACAGGAGCAAGAGATGACAGGCTGTCGTGAAGACGGTGTGTGGTAGGTGATCGCAGAGACGGGTGGAAGGGCTATGAAAGCTATGTTTGTCTTGGGAGTTAAAGGGAGCCATGGAAGGGACTACTAGGTAGTAATAATGTAGTGGACACTGGCTACTACCCGAATCCACCCTTCAGGACAAAGATACTTGTTCCCCCAGCTGCCAGAAATGTAGGCTGCTGAGGTCTCACAGCTGAGTCTCTCAGTCAATGTTAGGGTATAAAGGCCAGGTACCCTTGCCTTGGAAGGCCTTGGAAGAGTCACCCCAGTTTCAGAGCTCCGAGTAGGATGGGCCAAGTTCTCTGTTTTAAAGATTTTTTAAAAAAATAAATTTGCTTATTTTATTTATTTATTTATTTTTGCGGTACGCGGGCCTCTCACTGTTGTGGCCTCTCCCGTTGCAGAGCACAAGCTCCGGATGCGCAGGCTCAGCGGCCATGGCTCACGGTCCCAGGCGCTCCGCGGCATGTGGGATCTTCCCGGACCAGGGCACGAACCCGCGTCCCCTGCATCGGCAGGCGGACTCTAAACCACTGCGCCACCAGGGAAGCCCAAGAGTTTTTTGATGTGGACCATTTTTAAAGTCTCTATTGAATTTGTTACAATATTGCTTCTGTTTTACGTTTTGGTATTTTGGCCGTGAGGCATGTGGGATCTTAGCTCCCTGACCAGGGATCGAACCCACACCCCCTGCATTGCAAGGCGAAGTCTTAACCACTGGACGGCCAGGGAAGTCTCTGAGGCCTCTATTTTAACTGCATAGCAGTTTAATTCTCCTCTCTGCCCGATTCTGCCTGTCTTACTCCTTTACAAGTGTGGCTTCTCAGTAAACTTCTTGCAGGCACATCCCTGTTTCCCAAACAACTTGACCTAAAGTAAACAATAATAAATAATGACAATGTTAAAAATAACGAAATGATACTAGCAAACACACAGTCCTCCCACATGCCAGGAACAGCTCTAAGCGCTTTACATATATTTACACATAGGTAAACATGTTTGCACTGGTTGAAAAGTGGTTATAATCCCATGGCCTCTGAGCACTGCAGTGTGGAGATAAGAGAAAGATGAGGCTGGGGTCAGGGAAAGAGAGTGGGGATGGAGACAAGTGGACAAGCTAGATGTAGTTAGTGCTTGCTGTTTGGCAGGAAGTGAAGGACAGCAATAGGATGGGTGATCCCAAGACAGTGTGGCAGCCTTTAGGAGCAGGTTTGGGGAAACACACTGGGTTCATCAGGCAGCACAGTCTCCTCTCCTGAGATGAGGGTTGGGGTAGAGTTAGTGGAGTTGGGGCAGGTTGGCCAGCCCGTAAGGTTCCAGTGGCTCCTCCTTCCCTGCTGCCGGGGCTGCCCAAAGACTTCCTCCACATCCTTCCTTAACAACGCTGGTCTCCGGGGATCCTGGGGTTATTTTCGTCCTCTTCGGCGGTTGGACAATTGTTGATGGTCCCCGAAGTTTTTCGGCTGTGTTCGCAGAGATGAATTGTGCTGGATTCCCTGGGAGGGTGCGGAGCGGAAGCGGAAGCAGCGATGCTGGCGCCGGCGGCCTGGAGGCCAGGAACGGAAGCGGAAGTGGCGGCGGCGCCGGCCTGGCCTGGCCTGGCTGAGGGGAGGTGGCGGGAGGGCGCTATGGCGGAGGCCGGGCCACAGGCGCCGCCGCCCCCGGGCACCCCAAGCCGGCACGAGAAGAGTTTGGGACTTCTCACTACCAAGTTCGTGTCGCTTCTGCAGGAGGCAAAGGACGGCGTGCTTGACCTTAAGCTGGTGAGGCCCGGGCTAAGGGGCGACAGGGGGGATGGTGGACCAGGCCTGGGCCGGTAGCGGGAACCCCCGGGGCGGCCCAGCTGAGCCCTCAGAACAGGCCGCCATCCATGTGCTTTCTCACAGGAGGGAGGCCGGGAGCTGTTTCATTCATTCGGCCGAGGCCATTGGGCGTCAGCTATGTGCCAGGCTTGGGGCTGCAGGTGTTGGTCCTCGTGGCCCTCCCCGGCAGGTGTGGGGAGAAGAGCATCAGAACATCAGCTCAGGCGGCGCCAGGCCTCTTCCCGCCCCACAGTCCCGAGCTGCTGTAGTGCCTGGGAGGAGGGTTGGAATCAAGGCCACCCCCTTTTCAGACTACTCCAGACTAAGTCTCACCTGAGAGTGGGGCTGAGCATTCCCCACTCTCTTCTGCCTGCCAGGCAGCTGACACCCTAGCTGTTCGCCAGAAGCGGCGGATTTATGACATTACTAACGTGCTGGAAGGTATCGGGCTGATCGAGAAAAAATCCAAGAATAGCATCCAGTGGAAGTGAGTGGGGGCACCAGGGAGGGCAACGGGATCTCCTACCCAGAAGCGTCAGGGGTGTGGGGTGGAGGGTGCAAGAGAGAGCAGGGGCCGTGGGACCCAGAGTTCCTGGCAGCCCCTCTCAGCTCCACTCCCCGGGCTCAGGGGCGTGGGGCCTGGCTGCAATACCCGGGAGATCGCGGACAAGCTGATTGAGCTCAAGGCAGAAATCGAGGAGCTGCAGCAGCGAGAGCAAGAACTAGACCAGCACAAGGTGTGGGTGCAGCAGAGCATCCGGAACGTCACAGAGGATGTGCAGAACAGCTGATATCCTCCTGGCAGTCCCTGCTCCAGGGGAGTGGGCGAGGGGCCCTCTAGTCCAGCTGGGTTTGCTTGTGGTTCACTAGTCCCTATCCCTCTTGGGAGGGTGGTCCTACAGCTCCTGGCCAGGTTCCAGCCTCAGGCTCCCTCCTCAGAGCCTCTCGCCCACCAGTCTTGGACTGTGATCCCTCCCCATGTAGACCCCAGGCCTCAGGACTTTCTTTGAGAGCATATATGTCAGACCTCTGCTGGAGAGCTGGGTCTTCTCTGTGGTCAGCCATCTGTCGCCACGGGCAGGGCATCAGCCGTTCTCCTTAACCCCCACACCTTGGCCTACGTGACTCATGAGGACATCTGCAGATGCTTTGCTGGTGAGCAGAGCCTGGGTAGGGGGAGATGGGGGTGGGGATGGGTTGAGCCACAGCCCTGAGCAGTGGACTCAGTGCCCAAGAGATGTCTGTCTCTTAAGAGGGTTCCTGGGGCCCGCCCAAAGAAGAACCAGACAGGGTAAGTCCTGGGTTTGAGGGTCACTGGGACCCTATGGAGGCTAACCATACTGAGAGGGTACAAGAATCCTGGGCTGGGTCCCTGGGTCAATCCCTACCTGCATCGTCCCCTAGGTTTGGCTTCTCACGTGTGACAGAAGCATACAAGGGAGAACGTGTGTTTGCATGTTCATGTATGCTTGTATGCAGGGGGCAACGGTGCCCACTTCCAATCTACAGTTAGTTTAGTTGCCTTGTAGGTACAGGAACTGTTTCTTGTTCATCTTGCCTCTCCCAGTCTGGTTCAGGGGAAGGGATGTTGGCCTTGGCTAGAACATCTACACTTGGGGAGCAGCCCCGTCAATCAAGTGAGGTGCCCATGGCCAGCAATCTTTTGCTCTATGTGTCTGAACCCAGATTTTCTGATTGCTGACCCCTGGGCTCTTAGGAGGAGAAAAGCTTTAGTTCTCTGCCCCAGCCTACTGTCCAGCCCCTCAGAGACCATGATCTCCTTCCTTACTCTAAGGGATAGGCACTCCATTCTCAGTTCAGATTGATCCCGTGGGCCTTGATCCATCCTCCTTGTCATCCTAGGAGACACCCTCCTTGCCATCCGGGCCCCATCGGGCACCAGCCTGGAGGTGCCCATCCCAGAGGTGGGTGCTCAGCCCAGCCATGTGGGGTTGGTTGAGGGCGGGTGCTGGCTGTGGAGCCCGATAAGTCCCGGGTGGGGCAGGTAGGGGGAGGCCTGGGGTTTGAGGTTATCTAGGAGAACGGGCAGCCTAGGGTGGGAGAGGACACTGGCCCTTGCCCAGGGTCAGGCAGGAGCCGGGCCTGCTTCCAATTCCACCTGTCCTCCACCCCACACCCTCACCGGTAGGGCCTCAATGGGCAGAAGAAGTACCAGATTCACCTGAAGAGCATAAGTGGCCCCATCGAGGTGCTGCTGGTGAACAAGGAGGCATGGAGCTCACCACCTGTGGCGGTGCCTGTGCCGCCACCCGAAGATCTGCTCCAGAGCCCACCTGCTGTCTCTACCCCTCCGCCTCTGCCCAAGCCTGCTCTGGTCCCGCCCCAGGATGCCTCACGCCCAAGCAGTCCCCAGGTGACCACCCCCAACCCTGTTCCCGGCAGCACCGAAGCCCAGGGGGTGGCCGGTCCAGCCGCTGAGCTCACAGGTGAGGCACAATGGCGTGGTGGTGATGGGGTGATTTCTGGGGCCCAAGAGGCAATACCTCTGTGTGATGGAATGCTGTACTCAGAGTGGAAGGGACCCTGTGGTGTTCTTTCTCCTGCTCCCCCATCCCACAGGCCTCTCCTTGCTAGTGCAGCGAATGGCCCTTGTTAACAGGGAAGTTCTGACTGTGTGAAGGGGCATTAGTGGTGGCAGTTTTCCCCCAGATCTGCCAGTGTCACAGTTGCCCTGGCAGCCCCTCTTGAAGTGTGGTCACAGGGGCCATGTCCGTGAGTCTCCCTCCTGCAGGCTTCATGCCCTTGTCTCCTTCAGTGACTGATTTTCACGTTACCTTTTTGGGAGTGATGGGCAGTGCCTAACTTTCCTTGGGCCTAGTAACTAGGGTGCTAATCATCCTGGCTGTGGCTTCTAGCAGGGCCAGTTTCAATACCCTGCTTCCTGTCCCCAAGTGACTGGGTTTGGGGGATGTGGTTGCAGTGAGTGCTATCCCTGGAACCGATAACAAGGACGGTGGTGAGCTCAGCTCCCTCCCGCTAGGCCTGACAGCACTGGACACCCGGCCGCTGCAGTCCTCTGCCCTGTTGGACAGCAGCAGCAGCAGCAGCAGCAATAGCAGTTCATCCGGACCCAACCCTTCTACCTCCTTTGAGCCCATCAAGGCAGACCCCACAGGTGGTGAGTACTTGTCCCCTTGGCAGCAGTGAGAACCCAGCCTCAGACAGTCCTAGGTCAGAAACAGAGTTGGGCTTGGAACCCAACTCTCCTATCTCCTCAGCCAAAGCTGGCCAGCCCCCTGCCATCAACCAGAGCTCTGCCAGCCAAGGTGAGGAGCCTGGCCTCTGGCTTGGTGCTGGTGCCCCTTTGCCCCCTTCCTGGGCTGACACAGAACTCCCTGGCCCTCCCTCAAGCCCTGCCTGCCACCCCTTGGACCCTGGTCTCAAGGAAGGTGTGAATGCTCTCCTGGGGAACGGGCTGTGGTATGGCCCTCAGGCTCCAAAGGTGGGCAGTATGTTCTTAGGAGAGGTGGTGTCATCTGCCGGGTGTCTCCTCTCCATCTTGTGACTTGAGTGTTTGCTTTTTCCAGGACTCATTCTCCTCGGCCCTCAAGCACTGCTAAGTCTCTCGTTAAATGACACTTCATCGCCTGTGTCTCTCTCTTTCTTCTTCCCTATATCCTCTGTGTTTGGACTCCTTGATAAAGTCATCTCCATTCTACTCCATACCCTGGTCTCCTAGTCAGCCTTCGGGTTGCGGCAGTCAGGACCCCAAACCCCCACCCCATGCTACACCAGTGCTACTCTTGATAAGTTGCCCAGCTCTGACAGCCAGCTGCAGCAGGTTTCTGGCCAATTTGCTCTGGTGCTCTCCTGCTCTGTGTTGATGCTCTTTTTTCTCCTTTGGCATTAATGATGTCAGCTCTTGGTTCTTCTCCCTTAATTGGCTTCTTCTTCTGACCTCTCCCTGGCATGGCTTTAAATCTGGTTTCCCAGATCTCTGGCTCATTCCAAACCTGTGGAGGGCCCCAGTTCTGGGTAGATGAATCCCAGCCTCCATCTTGCCTAGGCCTTTTGCCTGAACTTTACCTCTTGTGTCCACGTGCCTTCCTCTGCACATCCAGTGGGCACTTCATTCCCATGTGTCCTCAACTGAAACTTGGATTTCCACCTTCGTGCATACCCGACCACTGGCCCTAGTCACCCAGGCCTGACACCTGGGGTCAACTCCAGCTCTACCTCCTCCTCCCTCCTTGTCCTGCTCCCCACCCCACATCAGCTTAGTGAGTTCTCTTGCAGACATCCCCCATGGATGGCCTCATGTATCCTAACACTCAGGATCACTGCCAGCCACCTCTATCCTAAGTTCTTCAGCATCTTCTTCACCCCGACTGACAAGAACCTGTTTGAAACACAGCCTGACTGGCATTCCTCTGTTTACAAAATTACCTTTAACAGCTCCCAAAGGTCTGCTGGATAAAACCAGAGCCCCTAAACCTGGCATATGAAATCCCTCGTGATCCAGCTCCAGCACTCCTTTCCTCTGTTTCCCATGTGTGTCCTCCTGGTTAGACCTTTGTAGCAGTGTCATCACCCTGTAGCACTATCCCCTATTTAAGAGTGCCTCCTCCTCTGCCAGGTGACTGGCCTGGGCTGTGGTCTCTGAGCCTGGCACCAAGTAGGTGCTTAGCAAGGGCAGGGATGGACAGGACATCCTCTGTCAGACAGGGCATCCTGCATCAGACAGAGTATCCTCCATCAGACAGGGTATGTACTCTGAGCTTAGAAATGGAGAGGGTGTGCTGCCCTTCTGCCAAACCACTGAGTTAGAAGGGCTGTACCGATTACCTACAGTGGTCCTTTGGCACCGAGGAATTCAGGTCTGGTAGGGGAGACTTGCAGACAGTGCCGGCTTGGTCTGGTGCAGGGCCTACATCTCAGCTGTGTGGAGCCCCTGGGTGGGTGATAAAGGATCTGGGGAAGTGGGGGCTAGAGTGGGACCAGGCTGGATCTCTGTGCCCTTGAGCATGGCTTTCTTGTCTTTCAGTTCTGGAGCTCCCCAAAGAGCTGTCAGAAATCTTTGATCCCACTCGAGGTAGGGCTGTGTTCTTCCCTGGGGCTGGGGTGAGGGGCACAGCTCATTGGGTGTTAGGGCCGTTTTCTTGCCCTTCTGAGGACCTTATGATTGTGCCCGGTACCTGGGCAAAGGGTAAAGTTCCTGATGGTGGCTGGGTGGTCCCCTTCATGGGCTTTGGTGGGTGGAGAGGCAGGAGCCAGAATGTAACTGAGCTCTCCCTCCATCCCCAGAGTGCATGAGCTCAGAGCTCTTGGAGGAGCTGATGTCCTCAGAAGGTAGGTGGCCCAGGCAGGTGGGGGGTGAGTGTGTGTGGGCAGGGTTTGGGTGGCTGCTGGGTGGGGTCTTGGCCCTGGGGCCTCAGCCTGTTGCTCTCTGCAGTGTTTGCACCCCTCCTCCGCCTTTCTCCACCCCCTGGAGACCACGATTACATCTACAACCTGGATGAGAGTGAAGGTGTCTGTGACCTCTTTGATGTGCCTGTTCTCAACCTCTGACTGACAGGGGCATGCCCTTTGTGGCTGGGACACAGACTGTCTAACCTGGGGGCTGCCTGGGGACCTCCCCCCACCCCACCCCTACACAGCTTGAGAGCCGTAGACTCCTGGCTTCCCCAGCCTTCCCTCACTGCACAGTTCTGGCCACAAGTCCCACTCCTGCACCAACACCTGTTCTGTGCTGGGAGAGCAGGGGAAAGGGGCTTAGCCCTCTCCACTGTGGAGCCAAAGTGTTTGCCACTCCTTTTTGGAGGCCTTCCCCTACCTGGTAGCCTCCCCCGGCCCTCCCAGAGTTCAGTTTCAGCTGCCACCCAGTGGCACAGATCCAAGGACCCTCCATCACCCTCCTTAGGGCAGCGCGTCCAGCCCCACTGCCCTGTACCTGCCAGCCCCTCCCCCTCCAGGAGGAAGCATGGGGTGGGGCTGGGCACTTGCCAGCACCTAGCCTAGCCTCCTTCACTTCTCCCCACGCGGATCACACAGCTCCTTCTGTACCGCTCGTGTGCTCCCTTTTTGCTGGACCCTTGGCCCTGAGAACCTGTTGGGGCGGGCAGGTTGCTAACAGGAGGAATGGAGATCTCTAGCTAGGAATCTGGTCGGGAGAGTCCCTGAGGATTGGCCCGGCCTCCCTCTGCCCCACAGTCCCCCTCTTGTTTATTCATTTATCCTCATTTAGAGCCATTTGCAGAGATTTAGAAAGATTTGCAGTAACGAATGGATTCCTATATAAAGATTATTTTTATACTTTTTGCAACAAAAGGAAATTGTAATATTTGTACAGTGTCCAAATGAATAAAGACCATGCCTAAGGCTGTCTTTGATCTGGTTCTTTCAGGGATCCTCCCTGGGACTGTGCTGGATTGGTGGTGGGAACGGGCGGGTCAACTTTCTGGAAAAGGTGTGGCGGTGCTGACAGCCCGCCCTCCCCACCCCCACCTGCCGCACCTTGGGGCGGGGCGGGGCCGCCTCTGCGGGGCGGGGCGGGGCAGGCACCCTCCTACCCTCCTACCCCCGGGACTCCAACCCGGAACTAGCCTCCGCTCTGGCTCCCTTGGGAAGGCCGCGGCGCCTTGTCGGGAGTGGGAGCCTGGGCTGTGAGTGCGGGCCACGGGAACCAAGTCTCGGGCAGAGGAACACCTTCGTCCTCAGGGGCCTCAGACCAGGTGTGCCCTCGGCGGAAAGTTGCACATCTGGAAAGTACAGAGGCCCCCACCTCGGGTAGATTATGGTGCCCCCGCGGAATGTAGTGAAGATCGCCGTCCAGATGCGCGACGCCATCCCGCAGCTCATCCAGCTGGACCAGGTCACCCGGACTGTCTGGCCTCCGTCCACCCCACCACCTACCTCCGGGTTGCCCCTTTCCCCTCGAATAGCCCCCCCCCTCCCCCAGGCTCCTCCCCAACTCCCACTCCCATCCGGTGAGTGACTGTTCCACTTGTAGGCAAAACCCCTGGCCACTGTGCTGAAGGAGGTGTGTGACGCGTGAGTGCGGGTCTGCCGGGGCATGCCGGGTGGCTGGTGGGAGGGCAGGAGGGAGAGGGCGCCCCCTACCCGCCTCGCTGAGCCTCTGCTGCCCGCAGGTGGAGCTTGCCTCACTCTGAGCGCTATGCCCTACAGTTTGCTGATGGGCACAGGAGATACATCACTGAGAACGTGAGTCCCCTCCCCGCCCCACATTCCACTCTGTGACCCCTTTAACCCACCTGGCTCTGACTCAGAGTCATCATCCCACTCTCTGGAACCTGATCTTTCTTTTCACTGACTCCCAAATCCTCCCTTATTGACAACCCCAATTAACCAATCCTCAGAGCCCTTCTTGACTTCTCTTCATTTTTCTGCCATCTTTTCCAGAACCGCACGGAGATCAAGAATGGCAGCATCCTGTGCCTCAGTACTGCCCCAGTAATGTCCCTCCTGACCATGCCCTCATTCTGTGCCCCTCTGCTATGCCTCTTCTCTGCCCGCCACTGGCACCTGGGCCCTAGGTCTGGAGGCCCCAGCCCTAACCCCAGCTCCAGCCCAGTAGTGCCCCACCTAGTGGACACCCAAGTCCCCACATCCCCAGTTCCCACTCCTTACCTCCTCACCTCTGTTCTTGCTCCCACCCCTGGCAGGACCTTGAGGCTGAGCGGTTGTTGCGTGGGCTGCAGAGCGAGAGTTGTGAAGGGCGCCGGGAAGCCCTTCAGCACCTCGTTCTGCTGGCCCCAGACATGACCTTCACCCGGGAAGTCATCAGCCGTGATGGGCTTCAGAGACTAGGCTCCATCATTGAGGATGGGGACGAGTGAGCCCAGGGCTGTGGTGGGTGGTTTACATGGTGGGGCTGGGCCTCCTGGTCTGGTCCTCTCAGCCCCACATGTCTCCCCAGCCTAGGAGAGGTGCTGGCCCTCGCACTGAGGGCCTTCTTGGAGCTCATGGAGCATGGTGTGGTGTCCTGGGAGACGCTCAGCATCCCCTTTGTTAGGAAGGTGGGTGGGCTTTTCTAGGGGTAACAGGTGGGGGCAGTGGAGTGGTGTCAGGGTCTGGCCTTCCATGGTGCTGAGGTGGTGACAACCCCTGCTCCTCTAAAGGTGGTGTGTTATGTGAACATGAACCTCATGGATGCATCTGTGCAGCCCCTGGCCCTGGGGTTGCTGGAGAGTGTGACCTTGAGCAGCCCTGCCCTGGGCCAGCTGGTCAAGAGTGAGGTGCCACTGGATAGGCTGCTGGTGCACCTACAGGTGTAAGTGTCTGGAGGTGGGGTGCAGATGAGTGGAGCGGGGCTGGACCTTGGATGGCCGGCTGAGCCCTCTTCCTGTCTCAGGATGAACCAGCAGCTGCAAACCAAGGCCATGGCACTGCTGACAGCTTTGCTGCAGGGGGCCAGCGCTGCTGAACGTAAGGTGGGTGTCCAACCAGTGGCTGGATTGGTGGGGGGAGGAGCTGGTGGGCAGTGTGCTCCACAGTGGGCCTGCAGGATGGGTGCTCATGGTGGGGCTAAATCACCTGAGTCCCCTTCCCACCCACCTCAGCACATGCTTGACTACCTGTGGCAGAGAAACCTTCGCCAGTTCATCTACAAGGTAGGAAGGACCAGGCCAGGCAGACCCTTCCCCGCTCCTCTCCTCGTGGCCCACACTCACACCCGTGAACTGGCTGTTCTCCAGCACATCATCCATAGTGCAGCGCCCCTGGGCGACGAGATGGCTCACCACTTGTACGTACTGCAGGCCCTTACGCTGGGGCTGCTGGAGCCACGCATGCGGACGCCACTGGACCCCTACAGCCAGGTAGGTGCCTTTGGGGCACACGAGGCTGGGGACGGCTGGAGCTTGGCCTTGAATCTTCAATCTTAACACCACTCCAACAACGACCCCAGGAGCAGCGGGAGCAGCTGCAGGCCCTGCGTCAGGCTGCCTTTGAACCGGAGGGGGAGTCCCTGGGCACTGGGCTGAGTGCTGACCGTCGCCGTTCCCTCTGTGCCCGCGAGTTCCGCAAACTGGGCTTCTCTGTGAGTGACCCCTATCCAGCTCCCTGCCCTTGCCTCAACCCAGGGCTGCTGTTGTTCCAGAGGGCTGGGCCCTTCCTCAGCTGCCTCTCCCCCTTCCCCCAGAACAGCAACCCTGCGCAGGACCTGGAGCGCGTGCCCCCTGGCCTGCTGGCCCTGGACAACATGCTCTACTTCTCCAGACACGCGCCCAGCGCCTACAGCCGGGTCAGTGACAGGGTGGGGTGGGATACGGCAGGTTGCCACCTAGGCGGGGGGTCTCCACAGCCTCAGTCGTGACTCCCCACCCCGTCCTGTGCTCCCACCACCCCAGTTTGTGTTGGAGAACAGCAGCCGTGAGGACAAGCACGAGTGTCCCTTTGCCCGGAGCAGCATCCAGCTGACTGTGCTGCTGTGTGAACTGCTCCATGTCGGGGAGCCCTGTGAGTGGTACTGGGCACAGCATGTCCAGGAACGGGGGACGGAAGGGCAGAGAGGGCCAGGGGCTGCACACACTTTCTCCCTGAGCCCCTCCTGCCCCCCCGCTCCAGGCTCCGAAACTGCCCAGGACTTTTCACCCATGTTCTTTGGCCAAGACCAGAGCTTCCATGAGCTCTTCTGTGTGAGCATCCAGCTGCTGAATAAGACCTGGAAGGAGATGCGGGCCACTCAGGAAGACTTCGACAAGGTGCGTAGGGTGGGAACAGGGAAACCTGGGCCAGGGCGGGGGATTGTTCTGGGTCGGGGCCCAGAACTCAGGCCCTGAGCTAAGCTTGGGGTGGCCCCAGGTCACGCAAGTGGTGCGGGAGCAGCTGGCCCGCACGCTGGCCCTGAAGCCCAGCTCCCTGGAGCTCTTCCGAACCAAGGTGAATGCGCTCACCTACGGGGAGGTCCTGCGCCTGCGGCAGACAGAGCGGCTGCATCAGGAAGGCACACTGGCCCCTCCCATTCTGTGAGTTGGTGGGGATGGGTCCCAGTCCTAGCCCCCACCTTCCCTGCTGCCCCCTGGGCCTCACTCAGGCCCAGGTCGTCCTGTTCAGTGAGCCCCCTCCCCCCCTCCCCCAGGGAGCTGCGGGAGAAGCTGAAGCCAGAGCTCATGGGCCTGATCCGCCAGCAGCGTTTGCTCCGCCTCTGCGAGGGGACACTCTTCCGCAAGATCAGCAGCCGACGGCGCCAGGGTCATTGCTTGGGCAGTGGGGCTGGAGAGCGGCTGGGCTGGGGTCAGGGCGTGTCCCTCTCGTCACTCCTTCCCTCTTACCCTTTCTGCCCACAGACAAGCTGTGGTTCTGCTGCCTGTCCCCCAACCACAAGGTGCTGCAGTATGGGGATGTGGAGGAGGGCGTCGGCCCGCCCACCCCCGAGAGCCTGCCTGAGCAGCGTAAGGAGGGCAGGGTAGGGGTCAGACACCTGCTCTTCCCAGACCGCCGCCCCACCCCGGGACCGCCTGGGGTCCCAGTGGTCAGCCCTACCTTCTTCCTGCAGTCCCTGTGGCCGACATCAGGGCACTGCTGACAGGCAAGGACTGCCCCCACGTCCGGGAGAAGGGCTCGGGAAAGCAGAACAAGGTGAGTGCAGTGGGGACCAGGGGCTCCTTCCCGCCCGCTCCTGCCGTGCCCCCTGCTTAGTGCTCCTGGCTCCCTTGCTTCCCCAGGACGTCTGTGAGTTGGCTTTCTCAGTCAGCTATGACCACGGGGAGGAGGAGGCATACCTCAACTTCGTTGCCCCATCCAAATGGGAGGTGAGTGTCCGGGCAGGCTGAGCAGAGTCGGGCAGACGGGCAGGGGAAGAGACGGGAAGGCCCTCATGGAGATGGCCCCATCCCCAGTTCCACCTGTGGACAGATGGGCTGAGCGCCCTGCTGGGCAGTCCCATGGGCAGTGAGCAGACACGGCTGGACCTGGAGCAGCTGCTGACCATGGAAACCAAGCTGCGGTTGCTGGAGCTGGAAAATGTGCCCATCCCTGAGCAGCCACCCCCCGTTCCCCCACCCCCCACCAACTTCAACTTCTGCTACGACTGCAGCATCGCTGAACCTTGACAGTGAGGTTGGCCAAGGGCCACAGCTGCTGCCACTGTGGTGGCCACAAAGGGTGGAGGGGGGAGAAGCACAGGCACCCTGACCAGCAGAGGCTGCAGCAGAAATAAAGTCTGCTTGGCTCTTAGACATGTGTTGAGCCAGCTCTGAACCCTGCAGGCTAAGCCTGCCTTCAAGCTTAGCTGGCAGATAAGATGAGGGCATCAGGCCAGGGCCACAGCTTGGGGCCACAAACCTGGGCAGCTACAGTTGAGGGGCTGGTGTTCCGAAGGATGGTGGGGACCGGCTGGCCCTGTTACCTTTCTCCAGCGTGAGTCCTCAGCCTCCCTCAGTGCTAGGCCTGCAAAGAAGGATGGCCTGTAGTCTGGGGGCACCAGCTGAGAGAGGTCTGGGGCTGCCAGGCAGCTGAGGGTGAGGTGGTAGGGCAGGAGGCATTTCCCCAAGTGGATGCCTTTCTGGGCGCCATTAACAGGGGCCTAGTCTGGGAGCCATGTTTCCAGAAGAAGACTCCTGACAGTCTGAGCTCAGTCCTCAACCCTGCTTGGCCCTTCCCCTGCGTCATTTGTGGGTCGTGACGGCCTCCTGTTGAGAGGCGTGAAGGGAGAGATGTGAAGTTGGGTATGCTTTGTGCTGAAGGGCAAACTCAAGGTTCCAAAAGATGTCCCCCAGGCCAGTGGGAGGATGTAGGCTGATTCTGACAAGGGGGAATTTAGTGCAGCAAGCCTGCATTCTGATTAAAACCCAACTGCAGCAGCATGGATGGGGTGGGGGCCACAGACAGGCCAGCTGGAGGTGAAGCTCGGAGGCTATGGTCACAGACCCCAAGCCTCTGAGGCAAAGAGGAGCACACCCACCCACAGGACCCACAGGCAGGCTGGAAGCTGCCAGCCACCACCCTCTGACCTCCTCCATGCCTCTCACTACCTCTCTTTCCCAGTGCCTCCTCAAAATATGTTTTTTAAGCGTTAACCATCACCATGTTACCTAAAAACTGATGATACGACACCTCCTTTGAAGAATGTTCTGGGGGAGTACTTGTTCCCTCTCTCTAGCTATGCTTCCGACTTGGGCATTCAGGGCCCCACATGCCCACTCCTGCATTCAGACTTCCCACCGCACTTAGAATAGTCCCTGTTGAGTTCAAGGTGCAAATGGGGAGCCCAAGTGCAGTTAAGTCTCCTAATACCATCAATTCTTCCTTCTCAGTGTCTCCAGTCCCTTGTTACAGGCCACCATCATCTTGGCAGGAACCTCCTGACTTCCTGCCTCCTGTCTCGCCCTTCCAATCTTCTCAATACCAACTACCACACTGCTTTCTCAAACAGGAAGCCGATCTGATTACACACTCACACACACACTGTCTCCCCTGTATTCTTCGGTGTCTCCCTGTTGACCGTGGATAATGGTCACGGTACCATGATTGAACAGAATCGAGATGGGTTGCAGACGCGTTGTGGTTTAGCCCTTTCAACAGAGTGCTTGTGGCTTACAGAGTCACAAGCATGTGGACCAAGGATGCTCGGTCCAAGCTGGCATCCTCCCTGCCTGCCATGGGACTGGGACTACCCCTACACCCGGCGCCAGCTCTGGCCTGCCCATGTGCACCTCCCTGGTCCCTTCTGCCTAATTGTCTCCTTCCCTCCCTCCTCTTTTTTCACTGACTTGAGTCTTTCCTTGACCTCCCAGGCTAAGCTTATAGCTTCTGTCTCTGTTTAGGAGGTTGGACTAGACCTCTAATGACCCTTCCTACCCAGAGATGCTATCCTCTTTAGTGTCTTGTGTGTGCTGAAAACAGCCTCACTGACTCAGGCAGCCTTAATCACTGCTCCTGGGATCTGGCTGGGATGAGGGTACACAGACATGCCTTTGCTGCAGGACATGTCCTGGGGCTTGTGCTGGGGAGAGGCCTCTGGAGTCTCCCACCATGTGGGGAAGAAGCTAGGACCTGCTGGGGGCACCTGTAGGGCTTTGGGCCAGGTGTGAGGAAGAAACTGTCCCTCTGGCGTTTCCTACACATTGTCCCTGGGCTGGGCTGCTTCATCTGAGGTGGGGAGGGAAGGGGCCCTTTGAGAACTTCGGACAAGGAGGTGAGATCTGGAATTTTTAATCTTGTTGGGTATACAACAAAGACTGTGGCTTGGCTGCTAAAGCTCAGTGCTGGTAGGGGGCTGGGAGAGCTGTGGGGAACAGTACAGGCCCTAGTGTGAGAAGGGGCAGGGCCAGAGGCACAGGGTCTCTTCCTCCCAACACCAGACCCAGCCCACCTGTGGGCCTGGCCTCTGGACCCAGGCCTGGACAGGAGAGCAGGAGCTGGCATTTCCAGGGGCCTGTGGCAGCGACATGTAGCTGGAAAAGGTTCCTGCTGGGCTGTGGGGCAGACTGGGGCAGGAAGCCCCTTGGGCTGCCCTGATATAGTCCCACCCTTAGTCCTAGAAAAGGGGTTTTTAGCTTGGGGAAGGGGCTCTGGGGCTCCTCAGAGGGAGGTGGGAGGCACTGAGTCAAACTCCAGGTCAAGAGGCCAGGCCTCTGGAGGTGACAGAGGCTGAGCCACAGGGCTGGTTACTGACCTGGCCTCAGAGCGTTAGGGTCAGGTCAGCCTCTCCCACGAAGCGGGACTGGACGCCAGGTCACCTCAGGCAGTTGGGCTTGGAAGCGCCTGACGGAAGCCATGCTAATGCCAGGACACATGGCCACATCTGCCATCCGGAGCTGCTTGCACGCCTGCCCAGTGGAACCCAGCGTTCCGCAGGGAGGCCACTGGGCGAGCGCTTGACCCGGCACGGGGCCCCAGCCCAGCCCCTACACTGTGCAGCACCGGACACACTCACTGCTCCGAGCGCTGACTGCACCTGGACAGGTTGAGGTGCTGCAGCCTTGGCCGGGAGCCGGCTGCCTGGACCCAGCCCTCGTCGCTGAGGCGGCTGCAGTGACTCAGCACCAAGCGCTCCACGCTGGGGCAGCCTCTGGCCGCAGCCAGCAAGCCCTTGTCTGTGAGTGCTGGCAACAGGCTCAGTGACAGCCGCCTCAGCTGGGGGACCTGGAGCACCTGCGAGGATGGCGGGGGGCGGGTGGTGTGGTGCTGGAGCCCTTCCAGCTTCCCCCACCCCCAGCCAGAGGAATGGCTACGGGCAGCAGAAGCCAATGAGAAATGACTTTTTCCAGGCAAAAAGTGGGTTGGCCCTGACCGCTGGTTTCAGCCGCAGGGCCTTCAGCCTATCCACATCCCCAGCCCCACACCTTGGTCAAACTGGCATCAGTCAGCTTGCTGCAGGCTGTGAGGTCCAAGTCCCGTAGGGCCTGCAGCGTGAGTAGGGCGGGCCCTATGGCCAGGGAGAAGGGTCCTTTTGCGGCTGGAGGCCCGATGCCCAGCTCTCGGGGTGGCTGTGAGAGGAAACCCCTGCTTCCCAGATTCCTCCTGAGTTTGGCCTTCAGCTGCTCCCAGAGACAGGCGCAGGAGGGGCAGGAGGGCAGCTGAGCCCAGGGACCGCCCCGCCCGCCATGACCTCGAGGGTCCCACACCTGCGGCCCCTGCAGAGTCTCCTCACTTGGTTGCCCCAAGCCCAGAAGCCCCCGGTCACGGAGCTCCTTGCACCAGGCCAGGTGCGGGACTGACAGGTGGGTGAGGTAGGTGCAGATGGCCTGCACGGTCCGGTTGGTGAGGGGCCACGCAGGAGGATAAGTCTAGCACCCTGAGGCTTGGGCCCAGCGCTGGCATCAGGGAGAGCACTGAGGCGTCCTAGGAGGGAAGTGGAAGAGGGAGAGGGCAATGGAGTGGTGGCTTGTGCCTGTGTCACCGGGCTTGGCGGGGGTCACTAGGAAGGTTCTGCCCAAGGTTCCAGCCCCACAGGCAACAGGAAGCTGCCACAGGGTCCACGGAAGGAAGCAACAATATCCCTGTGCTGGTGAGTGTCGGAGTGGACCTGGTGGGCTGCAGTGGTGGGAAACCAGGAGAAAAGCAAATGCCTAGATTGGCTGGGGCAGGAAGGATGCAGGTGAAAGTTTCTAAGGTGTTCACCCTGTCTGTGCTCCCAGAACCAGTGGTGGACATCTGATTCTCGCTAAGCCAATCAAATATGCTCCCTCTAGGACTGTGAGGTCACAGGGCGGGTAGGGCTGCCACCACCAGGAGCAGGAACTAAGGGCAGAACAGAGGAAGCTGCTTTGTAGAGGGATGCAGAGACACGGGAAGGCGGGGCCCCAGAGAGAGCAGCTGAGAGACGCACAGTGGTGAAGCCGTGAGGATGGAGTAGGGCAGGGGAAGAGGGGCACTTGGAGGAAAAGGCTGAGATGCTTTTCAGGTGGGCAATGCTCTGGGCACAGTGCTAGATTGAAGTAATAATCTGCTAATGAGGAAGAGACTGACACTGCAGGAAGACAGGGACGCCACCCAGAGGGACAGGGCTGAGCCCTATTGAAGGAACTGGCTTCAGTCAAGAAATGACCCTTCTGCTCCCACGTCACGTTACCTCCCTCGGGCCCTGCCTGAACCATGACTGCTGTGTAACCTCGGTACCCCTTCCCCGCAGGGCTCGGTTCTGTCACCCCTTTCATCAGCCTTCCTGGCCCCCAGAACACCCACCCTCACTCCCCTTCCCAGACTGCAGTGGTCACCAATCACTTGGCTCGTGAGGTATGTGCCACCTTGTGGGCTGGGCCCCCTGGTCTCCTGGACCTCCCTCTACCTGGACCCACTGTGGGGCTGCGGGGAGGAGTGCTGGCAGCAGCCCTGTCTGTCTAGGCTCCTTTCCTCTTCCCGACTGTGTCCCCAGTTCAGCTCTAACTACTCCTTGGACACAAACACTGGGCGCCTCCCTGGCGCCACGCTCCCAGTTCCCCCAATCCCTGGTCCTGGTGAGGAAGGAAGGAAGGAAGGGGATGGGACGCTCACCTTGAGTGAGGAGCAGTAGGCCAGGCTGAGGGAGGCCAGTGGGTGTGGAGCTCCGCACACCAAGCCCAGGGCCTGGGCCGATTCCCGCCCTCTCACCAGGCAGCACTCGGCCATGTCGAGGCTCTGCAGCTCCCGCAGGCCCCTTAGGGCTGAGTATCTTGCATCCGTCAGCCGCTGCAGCTTCCTCAGGCTCAGGTGCCACAGGCGCCGCAGGCCCCGGCTCACAGCCAAGAGTGCCCCGTCAGCCAGTTCTGAGCAGCCGCTGAGATCCAGGAAGGTAAGGCCTGGTTGCTGGTGGCAAAGGGTGGCCACAGCCTCTGTGGAGAGGTCCCGGCAGCTGTGCAGGCTCAGCTCCTGCAGCTGCAGCCCAGCCACCTGGCCCAGGGCCTGCAGGGCCTCGGGTGGCAAGCCAGTGCCACTCAGGCCCAGGGCGTGCAGCCTACCAGCCTGCTCCTTCACGAATTGCAGCAGGTTGTGGAAGGAGAGTTGGGAAGGGGAGGAATCCTGGGGGCCGATGGAGCCCTGGGCTGGGCCTGGCTCGAAGGTGAGGTGGCAGCAGGCCAAGGAGAGGCGCTCCAGGCTGAGAACTCAACTGCTGAGCCGGTTGAAGCTGAGATCAGTCAGGTCCCGCAGGCTAGCCAGACTGAGCTCACGGAGGCCGCTCAGTGCCTGCTGGACCCGCTGTGCTGTCTTGGGCTGAGCTAGCAGCATGCCTGACGTGAAAAGGCTGTTGCAGCCACTGAGGTCAAGGAAACGCAGGGCCGGGCAGCCCAGGATCAGGGCCACGAAGGAGGCCTCTGTGGGGCTGCCCAAGGACAAGCTCTGCAAGTGCAGGCCCAGGTGGTAGGCAACAGACTGCAGCACCTGGTGTGAAGCCGGCGAGCCATCCAGGTTGGTCAGGCTGATGCAGCAGATGCCCCTGAGACCCAGGCTCTTGACGGTCGGAAGGGAAGCAGAGGACACGGGGATGTTGTACCTTACGCTGGCCTATGGGACAGCAGCGGGCCTGGTGTTAACCCTCAGGTCTCAAGAGTGTGCTGGCCATCGGGTCTGGGGGCAATTCACTGGCCAGAATTTGAGGGCAGGTCAGGGAAGGGGTTTTCTACAATGGGGACCCACTGTGGTGTGTGGTGTCATGTGTGCTTGAGGGGGTGCTGTTGGGAAGTGGAAGCTGGGAGGATGGGTCCCACTGGGGGTCCAAGGGGATGACTACGAGGGGAGGACAGGAAGGTTAGTGACGGACGGGACTGAATGCCTATGGAGGGCCTGGGCCAGAGTGGGGACTTAGCATGCTGAGTACAGGAGGGCTGGGGGGGACCTGGAGGAGAGCCAGAGAAGCCCCCCAGCAGCAGGAGGACAAAGTATGCTGGACCTCAACTTTTGGGACTTTCAGAAGGTGGCCCTGAGACCCATGGACTCGGCTCCAAATCCAGGGCCTCAGCTTGGCCTTAGCTAAGCAGTCAGCCTCCCCCACTTTCGCGAGAGCATATAAATAGCCCTCGGAACAGCTGAGGGCGGGAAGAAGGTACGCAGGTGTTGCTCAGCACAATCCCCCGTGGCCCAGATGCCAGAGATATGGGACAGGCAGTGAGGCCAAGGTCCCCTGGTGGCCACACACATTCAGTGTCTCAGCCACATGAATGTTTGCAAAAATGGGTTTTGTGTGTGAGTGAAAACGTGCTCATGCACTGAGTGTGGTGTGCGCATGCGTGGGGGCGTGGGCGCGCTCACAAGTGTAGGCCCTTCAGGCTCGAGAGTTCAAGACGTGCTTGTGAGCCCTGGGGCTCATCTTTAGAGGGTCTGTCGTATCTGTCCAGGTAAGGAGGGAGAAGCGTCCCGTTTCTGTGGGCAGGAGTTCATAGGATGAATTTCAGAGGCAGGGAGGAAGCTGAGTTGGCCCTGCCGTAGAGGAACGGGAGCGAGCGCGGGGAGCACACAGTCGGAGTTGGGTGGGGCCGGGAGGCAAGCTCAGGGCTAAGTTGTTGTGGGAAAAAGCTGGCTTGTTTACGAGTTTGGGGAGCCCCCAGTGAGGGAGATGTTTTCGTGGAACCTTCCCTGATCTTGTGCCAGAAGGAGCCAAAGGACAGTAGCTACAGGAATGTGTGGAACTGGTCTGTGGGGGGAGGGAGAAGAGGACTTGGCTTCTAAAATCCTAGCCCCATTTCTCTACCCCTGACCAATGCCCAGGTTGCAGGCAAGTGGTACTCAAAGGCTCTTGTTTTCACAAGCAAGCTCCCCAAAAAACCTGTCCTGTGAGTAACGGCAAGAACAAGCTGACATTCCCTGCTTGTTCCCCACAGAACATCATCAAAAAGGAACTAGAAAGGTAGAAATGACGCCTAATACGCACTCCTGTTGATAAGATACTTATCAACAGGATTCTCCCAGGAAGACGCACGGAACTCATTCCCAGGTGTGGAGAATCAGCCTGGCTTCTGCCCCAGAGAGAAGCAGCTGACTATGGCTGTCCTCACGGGAAGGAGGAGCGTACGGTAAGAGGGAGACCAGCGCCGGGCGAATTTCACGGGAATCAGGGTGTCAAACCAGGTTCCCATTTCAGACCCTGTGGTCAGTATGGATGAGAGGCGCTCTCCCCACAGATTCCCCGCGTGGACACTGGGAGACAGTGGGGTAGTGGGGACTCCGAGGACCTGGGTCCCTCTCTCAGATTTAAGGAGAGCTGGGGAAGATCTCAGTGTGTGAGGTTCGGGAGGGTACCGAAAAGATCAGGGAGAAAAGGTTCTAGAAAGGAAAGGTAAAGCGTGCCTCCAGCCCTTTCAAAGCCCTGCAGTGACGACAGATGAGCCAATCTGATGATGAGTAGAATGAACTCTGGCTGGGGGAGTGCAGAGCGGTGCTGGTTGCCAGGCAGCACCTGCCCCCAATAGTCACATGCCACCCCCGCAGGCCCCAGCTCCAGCAGCCTCCAGTCTTCCTTCTTTCCCTGTCTTCCTGAGCCCTGGCTACCAGGAAAGTTCTTCCCTCTCCCAACTGCCTTCCTGTGAACAAGGTAGATGAACAGCCCAGCGTCCAAGTACAGGGCTGGCAGGTGGCAGCAAAAGCTACCCAATAATGGGGCAGGGCCTGGCCTAAAGGACTTCCAGCTATGGGGCCAGGGTGAGATTTTAGACTGCCTCCTTGCTCCCCACTGTTTTTCTTGGTGGGGAGGAGGAAGCCTCTAAGCCATCACCGAGGTGGTCTACCTGGGACTCAAATACAGGAGCCCAGGAGCAGCCTGTTAGGGATAATTATCATCTGTGGGGGCAGAGCAGCAGGCTTCTGGGTTCTGGTCCTTGGCCCCAGTGTAGGAAAGTCCCCCTTCCCAGGCCCTAGGAAGATGCTTCTAAAGGCCTAAGGGAGGACTACACAGGTACCTGCTCCAGCTTCAGCCGCCCCATCACAGAGGGGCCGACTAGCCCCCTGGGCTCCTCCCTTTCCAATGCCGGCATCTTAAGAGTAAATGCGAAATCATTTGGAAAATGCCCTAAACTTGCTAAAAGCAATACATGTCCCTTGACTGTGAGAGGCCAGGACTCTGTCATAACTACTGAAGTCCTGAGCTGAGATGGCAGGCCTGTGTGCAGACTTGAAAAGCCATCTGACGGAGACGTGGCCCTCCTGTCTGCTGGCACAGGAATCCAAAGTTAACACGCCTGTTTTCCAGAAGCCCTTTGAGAAAAGATATGCCCTGGTGCCCAGGGGCTTTGGTCTCCAGAGAGGAGTCAGACCTTGGGGGTCATTTCCAGAGGCGTTATAGACGCCTTGGGCAGGAGAAGGCCGCAGGGGGTGGGAGCCGTCCTGAGTTCTTCAGTGACAAGCCCAGTGGCAGGCAAATAGCACCCCCGCCCCGGTACGGACAGAGCCTGGGTGTATTGTTGGGGTGCTGCCTTTGTCTACCTTCTTATTTGAGAAAAAATGGAATTAAGTGGGGGCAGGTCAGGGAGAGTAAGAAGTCGCCAAGTCTAGTATCCTAGCCTGGCCTGGAGCCATATAGGCCCCAGCTTGGCCTTGGTCAGCCAGAATCTTCTGTAGCACCTACTAGCTGGGGCTCCACCTCCTTATCAAGCTGCTGAGCCCCGGGAGATGGTTCCTGCCAACAGGGTTCCGCAGATTGGTCTCTGGGACATGGTGCCGGCAGGGCCCTAGATGCTCAGGTATCTGTGGCCTGGCTTCCCAGCACTCCCAGCCCTGGGGGTGGAGTGGGGGACTGAGTTTTGCAGAGGCACCAAACGGGTCTTTGTCAATGTTCTATCTGGAGTTCTGAGTTAGCTGGAGAAGCCCCAGTGCTAAAATGGTAGACTCTACGATCCCAAACTCTGACCCTGGTCTCCTCCTTTTCCTCCCTCCCTTACTCCTATACCAATCTCACCTTTATCCCCGGGGACTGACTGCCCACTTGGCTTCTTCTATGCTCTCCTTCTTTGCTGGACTCCAAGAGGCCTCCCCCGGATTACCTCTCCTCAGGGTCCTTGTGGCCCTGCCCGTCATGCTGCTGTCTGTGCCCATTCTCCTTGCCCCCTGCCTGGCCAAGGATGATGAGACCGCTGCCTCCTCTGGGTGTGTGCTGGGGATACAGAATTCTGCCCGAGGAAGCCGTGGCCTCCCCTCGTGCCTGCACTGTCAGCACTGGCCTGCCCACTCCCACCTCCTCACTGCCTCCCCGTCTCTTCTCACTCCCCTCAGACTTCCCTCCAAGCCCACTATCTTCTCCAGCCCCTGACGCTACTGTAGCTCCCTCCCCTCACTCCAGCCTTCTCCGAGATGACCTGACCATTTCAAAAAGAAACCAAAGCCCCTTAGGTGGGAAGGCCCTCCCTTTTCCCTGTTCACATCCACCAGCCCACCCCTGGCAGGACCCATCCTAACCTCCTTCCCTCTCCTGCTCTTTGGTTCAGGGTGACCCCCTTCTCCCGGCCTACTGAGCCTGTCCCCCACCCTCTCCTCTGAGAACGCTGCCTTTCCACTGCTTGTTCCCCAGAGTCCACAAACACCCCGGAGTCTTAGCAAAGGCCTCCCTTGATCCTGCATCCCCTCTTCTCACCTTTCATCCCCTCCCCTCCACTGTCAAGCTTCTTGGAAGCACATGGGCGCCCACACCCACTGTGGCCACCTCTTTACCATGGCTTTGCCCACTTACCCCTCCACCACTGTCCCCACAGAATCACTCATTCCCAACAACAGCTCCTCTCTGGCAAGGTCACCAGCATCTGGGGGCTCCCCTGAAGACTTCCCACAAGTGTCCTCTCTGCCATGCCATGCTGCCTGCTATGGATGGCCAGTCTCCCCTGATGCTCTCTCCCACTGGGGGTTCTGAGACTCTGCCCTCTTGGCTCTCCCACCTTCTAGGCTGCTTTCCATTCAGGGTCACCAAAGAAGAGAAAGACCCAGTCCGTAGACCAGTGGGTTATCCATGGGTTGTTCCATTCTAACACACACACACACACACACACACACACACACACACACACACACACACACACACACACACACACACACACACACACACACACACACACACACACACACACACACACACACACACACACACACACACACACACACACACACACACTTTCCCTCCACGTGCACCCAGCAGACTTCATCCCATTCCAACTACTTTGTTTTCCACACCTTCTTCCTGAGCACCAGATACTGGGAGCCATGATCTGATGGACCTCTCTCCGGATTCAAGGATGCAATATGCCCAAATCTGAGTTTACTGTCTTATTGCTGGTCTCTGGCCCTTCTCCTAAACTCTCAGTGCCCTCTACCACATCACCTAAGTCAGAAATCTGGGAGTCATCCTAGACCGCTCCCTCACATCCACAGTGATGAAAGTCCTTTCCATTCCATCTCTTCGATACATTGTAATATGTCCCTCTGCTCCCCCCTCATTGCTCTGCCTTAGTTCAGGTGTCCTTATTGTCTGTCAGAAATATATTAAGCAGTTTCCTCCTGATCAGGGTCCGGGCCTCCAGTCTCCCTGGCTCCAGTCTATCCTTGGTATTGTCACCAGGGTGGTCCTTACAAAAGGCAATAGACGACACTCTTCAGGCCCTTTGATGGTTCGCCACTGCACAGCATGGAGACTGAGCTTCCTGATGGCACTCAAGCCCTTCTTTGTCTCATGCTCCCCTGGCTGGGTTCAGCTGTTTTCTGTTTATTTTTGGCAGGGGTGGGTGGGGTGGGTGGGGCTGGCCCCTCACCTACTCCGGCTCGTCTGTTTAGCCAGCATTTATTCCTCTCTGGAGATTTAGCCCAAGCGTCCCCTTCTCCATGAAGTCTTTCGTGAATCTTCTCTCTGCATCCTTGGTGTGCCTCATACGATTGTGAGTGCAGCACCCTACCCCCTCCTTTTGGCTTGTGCTGTCTCCCTCTCACTATCAACTCTGGGTGCTGTGTCAGCCCCAGCCCTGCACTCCTAGGGCTCAGCAGAGTGCTGGGCACAGACAGGCAGTATCACCAGCTGAGTGAGTGAGGCCCCTCCCTGTGTCTCTGGTAACTTCCCATCTTCCTCCTGCTGTGTGAATATTCCAAACCTCTGCTGAGGCCCTGGCCTCTGCCTCCTACTTACTCCCCTAAGACAACCTGGCCTCCACGGTCACCACACGAAGAACCCACCAGCCTTTAAGGAACTGCCTCAGCAAACAGCTTCACATTGCCACCCCCACCCCTTCACTTCCTCAGGAGAGGTGACATCCTCTCCATCCTACCCAAGACCAAGCCTTGTTCACTGAAGCCTGTCTGGCTGCCACGTCAGGTGGTGGCTGCCATTCCTGACCTCTCTCCTCCCTACACTCACTAGTGACTCCTTCAGCACATAAACACATTAGCGATTTCTCCCAGTTAAAATCCTTTGTTTAGCCCACCTCAACTTCTCTTTACAATTCTATTTATTTTCTTCTTTTCATGGGGAAATTTCTTGCAAGTGAGGTCATCCTCTACATATCCTTTCTTCTCTCATTCACTCTTCAACCTACCTGGCCTTTTTCCCCAGATGCCAAATGTTACTGAAGCCATTGGTGACCACCCTGTATGTCAAACATCACGGACACTTTCTGTTTTTTATTTTCTGGACTCTTTGTGGGATTTGACACTGTTACTCATCCACTCAACACTTGAAATGCTCTTCACCTTTGACTTGTGTGTCCTCCTCTCGCTGGGATCTCCTCAGCCCCCTCTGTAGGCCCCTCCTCCTCTCCGTGCCTTTGGACTGGTGTCCGCTTGGGGGCATTCTCTGTGGCCTGCTCTTCAGGGCTCCTTGCGCTCTCCCTAGGGGAAGGGACTCAGATCCGTGGCTTAAACGCCCACCTGTTCTTTAATGACACCCACATATACATTTATTACCTAGATCCTTCTCTTGAATTCCTCTCTCAGAAACCCAACTGCCAACTGGATCTCACCATTTAGATGTCTTATACTTCAAATTTTCAACAAGTTCAAATCAAATTCCTTTAGACACTAAGCTCAATGACACTGGAGAGAGAACTCAACAACAGACCCTACTTAAACACACACATTTAATATATGACAGACGAGGCTTCCAACTCATTATACATAAATCGTATTTGGGCTATTTGAAAACTAATCAGTTTAGCTCCTTACCTTAGAGCATAAATCAAAATAAATTACACCAATAAAAAATATAATTAATATAAAAATTCAAACCATAAAACACAAGAAACAATTTTGCTGTGAGCCTAAAACTGATCTAAAAAGTAAATTCTAATTAAAAAGAAAGACACAAAATATAAGTGTATATTTATCAGATCTCTGAAGAGAGGCAAAGGATCTCTAAAGCAATGGAAGAAATAAGAAAGAAAAGAAGTTCAGAATCAACAACCTAGAAATTTAACCTCATGAACACATATCTACAAATCAAATTAAAAGGCAAATATATTAGGAATGTATTTCAATAAATATGTAAAAGGTTAATCTCTTTAATTATAAAAAGTTCATACAAATGGATAAGAAAAATACTAAGACCCCAATAGTTAAATGGACAAGGAACACAAATACACAAAAGAGGGAAATGTAAATGGTCAGCTCATGAGAAAACTGTTCAACCTCAGTGATAATCAAAGAAGTCAAAATTGAAACAAAGAGCTATCATTGCTGCCCTTCAAACGAGCACAGATGCCTGCATTCACCTCCTAGTGGGCTGTCTCCCTGCACTCCGACTCGCCCTCTCAGTCCACTCTGCACTGCAGATGTCTAAGACACAAATCACCACATGTCACTCCCCTGCCTCATATTTCTTTAAAGGCCCCACGATGATAACCAGGAGAAAGTCCCAGCAATGCCACCTGGCACCTCTCTTGCTGTCTGACCCCTTTCTAGCCTCATCTCCCACCACTTCTCACACACACACCTAAGTTCCAGTCATAGGGAACCTGTGTGGTCGTTTCCAGACCTATTTCACATTTTGGTGCCTTCACCTGTGCTGATATGAGTTCTGGAAGACCAACCTTCATCCTCATCCTATTCCTTCAGGAAGCCTTCCCTGAGGCTGCCAGTCTCCTTCGATGTCCTTCTTCATGTCCCCATGGCACCCTTCATTCCAGTGTCACAGCACCGAGCACACGACATCATGATCACTCACATATTTGTGTTTCTCCTTCACTGGACTAGGAGCTTCTCAGGGGAGTTTTATTCATCTGTAGAGCCCCAGCACTGTACCCAGAGTCAAGCATGTATGAATAAGTATGCAGGAATGAGTGGATGAATGATGCATGAGCAGGGCCAGGAGCAAGCTGAAGTGAGAATGGGCCAGGTGAGGGCGGGTACCTTACCTCCCGAAGGGCATTCTGGGCTGCACAGCACCAAGCCCGACTCACGAGGGAGGCCTCTTTCTGATCTGACAGAGGCAGGAAGCTCAGAATATATGTGAGCATCTGAGGGAAAAAGAATGGGCATTGGGGGCTGTTAGTGCTGGTGGGGGCCTTTGGAACCTTCTCCAGCTGATAGCACAGTAGGTCAGAGGGGACTAGAGCACTGGCTTCTAGTTCATCTTGGATCCTAAGCTTCATGGAGTCTTCACTTCCCCTCTCCAGCCGCCAGGTATCTTTACTGGGAACAAACCTCTCCTGAGCACCACCTGGATGCAGGTTTGCTCTGACTGATAAAAATCAAACTTCCTGCTCAAGTTGGTAAAAAGAACCTGGGCATTGGGACCAGATAAACCTAGTTTAGATCCTTATTCTCTCAAGTGACCTCTCCGAGCCTTATTTTCCTTATCTATAAAAAGACAATTGTAGTGAGATTTAAATGGGTTGTTGTGACAATTAAATAACATGGTAAAGTGTCTTGCATAGGATCTAGAACACAGCAAGTCAGGTGTTCCTTCTCTGATCTTCAGGAAGTTACACTGGGACCGCACTCTTTTCCCATCTTCTTCACTGCCAACTAGGCTACTCAGCTGACTGTTAAGATTCTCAGCAAGAAAATCTTAACAGCCTGGTAGGCTTAGACTCTCACTCCACCTACGCTCTGTGAGGCTGGGGGTGTGTGGGAGTGGAGGCCCTATTAGGGACTGGGGAAGGGAGTTGCCTGTGAGACCAGGAATTATCTGATATTAACTATTCTTTTCTTCTGGAATCTTCCCTCCTTGACTTCTGTGATGCTGTGTTTTCTAGGGCTCCACTCACCACTCCAACTGCCCTGTTTCTGGATTCTTCTGTGGCTCCCAGGGTTCAGACCTGGGCCTTTCAGTCTGTTACTTTCCAGGATAATAAATTCATTTGCAATAATAAATTCATTGCTGGAATAACCAGCAATTCAATATGGACATATTGTTTTATCATTAATGTGCTAGTTTAGTATTGCCAACTCTCCACAGGATTCTTCATCCAAATGTTTTACCATCACCTTCATCTCAACCTCAGTCCAAAGAAGCCCCTCCTCCCAACTTTCCAGCCCCTGAGCTTCAATGCCAACAGTGCATCTCACCTGATGATCCTGATAATACTGTGTACTCTTCATGCTCTTCTGTCCCTTGCTCTCAGATATAGGTGTAAAGCACAGGCTTTAGGCCAGGCTAACTTAGACTCATTCAAATCCCAGCTCCACAGATTCCTAGCTGTGTGACCTCAGGCAAGGTACTTGAACTCTCTGAGCCTCAGTTTCCACACCTGTAAAATGGGGATATTAAAAATCTAGATCATAGTCTTATGATGGGGATTAAATTATATATACATAATATAATTTATATATATATATATATATTTAATAGATATAATATGCTTCACATCTAGTAGGTTGTCCATAAATGGTTCCTGGATTGCTGTTACTAATATTTCTGCCTTTGAAAACTTACCACCTTAGTAGCCCAGATCTTCATCACCCCTGCCTTCATTCCTTCCACAATTTCCCACCTGATCTCCCTGCATCCAGGCTCATCCTTGCTAATCATTCCTCACAATGCAACAAGGTTAATTTTCCTAAAACACAGCTTTCAGTCTCAGTGCACTCCTGATGAAAACCTTCAGGGTTTCCCAGTCCCCTCAAGACAAAATCTCTTCTCCTGGGTCAGCACTGCCAGGCCTCCATGCCTGACTGGACCCCTGATTCCAGAGCTTCCACAATCCAGTCTCCTCACTGTCCTACAAACACATCATGTCTATTTCCTTATTTCCTTTTGCCTATGTGGACCTTTTCCCCAGCCCACTCTGATCTCTTCTTTTCTTCTCTGATCCTAGTACACAGAAGGTACTCAGTCAACACTTACTGGATTGCATTAAGTAAGGATGGACAGTCTTTTACCTCTATTTTCACCAAAGGTTTGCTCAAGGAAGGGGTGGGAAGATAAAGCAGATCATTACTGAGAGGAGAATGACTGGGGAGAACAGCCTCTGGACCAGGGAGGCTAGGCATGGGCAAGAGAACACCGATGGGGACTGGGACTGATCACGCCCCTATCCCCAAGGGGAGGCAGGAAAACCTGACTGAGCCGAGGTAAGATAGTGGCCATCCTGTCTTCTGGGGCTCAGCAGTCAATCCAAGGAGCAAAGGGAGGGCAACAAACCTGTCCTCCCTGAGGGGAGGAAGCATGATTCTTTGAGCTGAGAAGCGGGGAGGCCTTTCTAGAGGGACCAGAAGAAGCAGTGATAAGGGTGGAGTGGCCACCCAACGAACCCCATCCCAAGGAGCTACTAGAGATATGACTGGTCATCTCTGAGATCTATGGGGATGGAACAGATATCCTCCGGGGCCAAAGGGGGAAAGGATGCCATCGCAGGGGGCTCACTGGGGTTGGAGCAGTCCTGTATTTGCTAAGGGAAAGGAGCACCATTCCAAGGGCTGATGGGGAAAGGGTGGCCTGTCTCCCTTGGGCTGAGGGGAGAGGGTTGCCAGCTCTCAGGGGAAAAGGGATGAAGAGACCATCCCAAGAGGCCACTGGGGACAAAACTTATCATCTCTCTCTAGATAACAGCGGCAGAGTGGTCTTGCTCCAGGCTAAGGAGAGGGAGCAAACATCCCATGGGGTGAAGGAAGCAGGGATGGCCATCACTAGGGGTCGAGGGAGCGGGGAGCAGGCCTGTCCCCGGTGAGGGAACTCAGAGACCATGCCCGAAGTTGATGGGAGGGGACAGTCTGTTTTCCAACGCGAGGGGAAGGGGCAGCCGTCTCTCGGGGAGGAGGGAATAGAGCGACCATTCCAAGGGGCCAATGGGGATAAGATCGGTTTAACCTTCGGGGATGATGGGATGGAGCGGACATCTTCCAGAGCTGAGGGGGAGGGGCGGCCATCTCAAGAGATGCAGGGTAGGCAGAGGCCCTGTCCTCGCTGAGGTGACAGAGCGGCCATCTCTTGGGGCCGATGGGGAAGGAGAGGATGGTCGCCCAAGGTAAGGGGATGGGGTGGCCCAAAGGGGGGGCCGTTACCCATAGCCAGCAGGTCCTTGGATCTCCCGGGCTGGTTGTTTCCGCCAGACGGGCGGGGCCCAGGCGAGCTGTCTGACAGCCGCTCCCCACAGCCTGGGACCCTGACGGGCCAGACGGGCGGGGCCTGTCCCGAGCTAGGCCTGAGGGCGGCCTCCTCTCACCTCCAGGGCAGAGATTCAGCCATCGCATCCCTGCCGCCTCCGCCCCCGCGCAAGGCTTTCTGGGAAGTGAAGTCCCACCGACTCTGGCGGGCGGAGCTTGGGAAGGAGGTGGATTTCCCACTTCCGTCCCAGTTGCTTACGATTTGGGTCTGCACCGGAAGTGCCTGTGCAGCAGATGTGGTACCAACTGAGTGCTGTTTCGGTCGCTCTCCCATCTTTCCCCGGCTGGGTATTTGCGTCGCACCATGGCGGTAAGGAGGGCGAGTAGGGCGGGGTCCGCAAGGCAAAGCACTCTCGGGGGGCCGGGAGACTGAAAACAGAGGAAGGACATCAAGGGCAGTGGGTCGGCCAGAGGGAGGTGCCATCCGGTGGCTGGACCGTACTAGATTAAGCGGGGGAGTAGAGAGGCGCAGGAACGTACCAGAGCTGGTGCCGGAGAGGGGTGGGCGTCGGTACCAGCGTCAGGACTAGCTGGAGATCTGAGGGGCTTGAGGCGGGGTAGGCGTTAGCCCAGATCTGGTTTACTCTAGCAGAGGCCGGAGAGGGTCGCCATTCAAGCCCCCTCAGGGATCCCCTCTGAAGGGTTTGTCAGCCCAAAACTGGGCCTTACCAGAGGATTCAGGAGATACCAGCCTAGTGCTGGATTGTTCCCAGCCCGAGCAGGAGGCGGTCATTGCTAGGTGTGCTGGAAAGATGCTGTCAGCCCTAAGCAGGATGGTTTGGAGGAGGGGTGGACATCCCAAGAATTGTGCTAGCTTTGAGCACCGCGGAGACTCGACTGAGGTGCAGATGAAACTCTGTAGCTAACCGGAATGGTGGGGAGGATAAGCAAGACCCTGGCTGATGAGAGTTCTGACAGCATCTCGTCATCTCTCTGCAGCCCAAGGGCAAAGTGGGCACGAGAGGGAAGAAGCAGATATTTGAGGAGAACAAAGAGACCTTGAAGTTCTACCTGCGAATCATACTGGGGGCCAATGTAAGTGCCTCCCTCCTTGCTTCTGTGCCCACCCAATGTTCCATAGCCCTCAGCTCTGTTTGGTGGGGTGGAGTGGTGGCAGTGTATGACAGCTAAAGCTCCAAAAGAAAACTCCAACTAAAACTAAATGAGAAAGGATCGTGGCACAGAGAAAGTGCTGAATAGTCAAAACAAAAAACCAAAACCGAAATGAGGGTGTGAGTCTCAGATTGACTGGAGAGCCCTTCCCATCCTAAATACACAGGGGCTTCTTTCCTGGGCTGAAATGTCGGAGGGGAGTCTGGGTATTCAGGAAGCAGACCTCTTCCCCCAACCGTATAAGAAACGACTTGTCTTCTTTCATCACCTGGCCTAATATCTTGGTCAGAGTCGAGGGAGGTCCATGGTTTAGTAAGCTTTTTAGATTTCTTTTTCATTAAAAATTAAAATTTTTATTATTTATTTATTTATTTATGGCTGCATTGGGTCCTTGTTGCTGTGCATGGGCTTTCTCTAGTTGCGGCGAGTGGGGGCTACTCTTCGTTGCTGTGCGCGGGCTTCTCGTTGCGGTGGCTCCTCTTGTGGAGCACGGGCTCTAGGCACGTGGGCTTCAGTAGTTGTGGTGTATGGGCCTAGTTGCTCCGCAGCATGTGGGATCCTCCCGGACCAGGGATCGAACCAGTGTCCCCTGCATTGGCAGGCGGATTCCTAACCACTGCGCCACCAGGGAAGTCCCTAGTAAGCTTTTGATCACAGCCTGATCCTGTGTCTGCTTACAGGCCATTTACTGTCTTGTCACCCTGGTCTTCTTCTACTCATCTGCTTCATTTTGGGCCTGGGTAAGTGTCCTGCATCCTGGGAAGTGGGTAAGCACATAGGGTCAGTGGCTGGCCTTTGATACCCCCATTCTTGTTCGGCAGATGGCCCTGGGCTTTAGTCTGGCAGTATACGGAGCCAGCTACCACTCTATGAGCTCGATGGCAAGGGCAGCCTTCTCTGAGGATGGGGCCCTGATGGATGGTGGAATGGATCTCAACATGGAGCAGGGCATGGCAGAGTGAGTGTCCCCCGCTGTCAGCCCAGGTGAGCGGCGCCAGGGCTGGGGTGCTGGGGCCCAAGACCCACAGCTACCTGTGGAAGGGTGGAAGGGAGTTGAACTAGGGCCCATCTATTATTTTTGTTTTTATTTTATTTTTTTTGCGGTACGCGGGTCTCTCACTGTTGTGGCCTCTCCCGTTGCGGAGCACAGGCTCCAGATGCGCAGGCTCAGCGGCCATGGCTCACGGGCCCAGCCGCTCCGTGGCATGTGGGATCTTCCCGGACCGGGGCACGAACCCGCGTCCCCTGCATCGGCAGGCGGACTCTCAACCACTGCACCACCAGGGAAGCCCCTGTTTTTTTAATTAAAAAAATTTTTTTTTTTTTTGGCTGTTCTTTGCGGCTTGTGGGATCTTAGTTCCCGGACCAGGGATCGAACCTGGGCTCTCAGCAGTGAAAGCATGGAGGCCTAACCACTGGACCGCCAGGGAATTCCCCGTCCACTATTTTTGGCCCTTGCAGCCTCCCTTCTATCCACAGGCACCTTAAAGATGTGATCCTACTGACAGCTATTGTGCAGGTGCTCAGCTGCTTCTCCCTCTACATCTGGTCCTTCTGGCTTCTGGTACGTGGGTCGTGGGCCTCCCAACGAGGAGCTGGGGCATCTACCCCTTCTCTTCTTTCATTTCCTTCACCTGGCTTCAAGCTCCCTTTTCTCTCCTAGGCGCCGGGGAGAGCCCTTTACCTCCTGTGGGTCAATGTACTGGGCCCTTGGTTTACAGCAGACAGTGGCGCCCCAGCACCAGAGCACAACGAGAAACGGCAGCGCCGACAGGAGCGGCGGCAGATGAAGCGGTTATAGCCACTGACGTTGTGGCTACAGGTTTCTGGGCCCCGGGTGGCTCTATCAGGCTACATGGCCCCCATGCCAGGAGCAATGAGGGCCTAGTCCAAGGGCCAAAGGCAGTCTAAGGTATAGGATTGGTGAATAAATGGCTTACAATGTGGATAATGGCTGTGTGGGTGATAGAGATAAGGCAGGAACAGCCAGTCCTTTGGTATTTTCCTTCTGCTACAGGCACAGTGTGGTGGGTACTTTGAAAGAAGGAAAAGGCTCTTGGATTGGCTAGGAAAACTTTATTATGCTCCACGTGTCCAGGGAGCTCATACATGCACAAGCACACTCACACAGGCACACACAGCTAATACTGCTCACGGCACTGGCCACGGACCATTCTCTCTTCTGAGAATGCACCCACTGGCCCTCGAGTAGAGAAGAGGCCCAGAATTGTGCTCTGGTCCCTCCTCACCATAGTCTCCTGCCCTGCAGGCTGGGGCCCAGATAGATAGGTATCATGGAGGCAGCACCTTCACACTTCCAGGCCAGGACCCTTGCTCAGTCCTAGCGCCTGTACCAGGTCCTCTCCGAGCCCGCTCTTCAACGTCCGTCTCACTGCAAGGACAGAGCAGGGTTGGAGGGGGTTGATGGAGTTAAGGTGGGCAGTGGGTGTGTGGGGAATACTCACAAGACTTGCGGTTGCCACGGGAACGTTTGCGTTCCCGAGCAGCTGAGGCACGAGGACTGCTCTTGGTCACTGACTGCACCAGCAGGTCCATGATCTCATCTGAAGTGTCACTGGGTAAACTGGAGCCTGGAGGTTCTTCTGGGGGTACAGTGCAGGGCCCCACTGCTGTGGGCATGACTGGGGAGCTGCTCTGGACCATGCCTGAGGGAGCCAGATAGGGAGGTGAGGCCAAAGCAGCCCCAGAGCCCACTGCCCCCAGCGGCCGTAGGTCCCACCTCTGCTGCGGCGGCCATGTGTGGTGTCCTCGGGCTTGCTGGCCAGCAGACTCTTCATGCTGGCATGACTGTCGGCATCACCCTCTCCTGGCCCACTGCTCACAGCCACTGGGATAGATGGGTTGCTGGGGGTTTCCCCAGCCGCCACACCTGAGAACTTCTCTGTCTGGAGAGAGGAAAGGGGTGGGTTGGGAGTAGAGGAAGAAAACCATGGGGGTGGCAGTCAAGACCCAGAAGGGACACCCACCTCGGTGATCATGCGTCCCCGGGTCTTGTTGCGCTCACGGTACGTGGCCCGCTTCTGCTGCTGCTGCAGCACCCGGTCCCGGCAAGTCCGATACTCCAGTGCGAACTCCCGCAGCGTGTGGCAGAACTGCATGACGCGCGCCTCACGGGCTGTCTCCGCTGTGTACCCCAGGTACAGCAGGAAGGCGTGGAACCTAGCCAGGTTGGGGTGGGGAGGAGTGGTGAGTCCTGCTTGGGGTTTGAGGGATGGTGGTAGCAGTCCTACCTCTCTCTGGCCCATGCCCCCACCTGTTGCAGACACGGCGGTGCACGACCCTCAGCATGGCAACACGGCGGGTACAGTGGGCCAGGAAGTGGGTGAGGCGGGCACGCAGGGCTGGAGCCAGCTCGTGCTTGGACAAGCTCCGTAGGCTCTCTTCGGCTGCTCGGCTCCGGCGCTCCAGCTGCCCCAGGTTCTCAGTCAGCTGCTCGAAGTCCACCTGGAAAAGCAGGGAGTACACATGCTGTCCCCCCACAGAAAGACACCACCTGAGCTGCCTTTGTGCTGGGCTGACTAGCCTGGGCCCTGAGGACACAGCCGAGATCCGGCCCCTGCCCTCCAAAAGCTCACAGTCTGATGCGAGAGACAGACAAGTCCATTTGATACAGTGGAGAACGGAGAAGGTTTCTTGGGATAAGTGGCAGCTAAACAGACCTAAAGACAGAGTAGGTGTAGCCATGCCAATAGAAGAAAGAGTTTCTGCCAGAGGACACAGCCCATGCGCATGCCTGTAGCCTAAGCAAGCCCTGGCCCAGCTGACCTTGGCACAGCGGATCAGGGCAGGAATTTCTGAGTAGAGGTCGGAGGAATCAGGCCGGGTCTGGAGCACCAGGGAGCAGAGATGATGCAGCAGTGACTGTCGGCGCACCGTGTCTTTCACCTCTGACACCTTCTCCAGGTAGCTCAGCTCAAAGCCGCTGCTCTGAAAGGACCCCGTCTGAGCCTGAGCCTGAGCCTGAGGCTGGCTGGCTCCAGAGCCCCGGGCCCTGACCTCATGTGCTCTCAGCTCACCTGGGAGCCGTTGAGGAAGTTGCCCACAGCCAGCAGGGTGGCCAGGATGCAGTGGAAGGTGGCATTTTGCACCAGCTGTTGCATGCCCACTTTCAGGTCAAACAGTGGCTCTGCAATTTCCTGGTGTGGGAGACCAGGGACTCAGACTACGTGGTCATCATGCTCACCTGTCCCCACTGCCTGTCCCATCCCATGACCCAGGTACCCGCTCCATGCTGTCATAATCCAGCTTGAAGGCCCAGAGTTGTAGGCGGGCAGCCAGGCCCCTGATGGAAGCGAGAGTCATCAGGAAGTTCTCGGCTGGGCCCAGGGGTATGTCAGGATTGGCCAGCTGGGCCTCCTCGATCTTCTGCCGCTCCTCCTCTGTGGGCATCATGGTCAGTAGCTTCTGAGAATGCACCCACCGGCCCACATAGGCCACTCAGTGCTGGCCTGAGGCCTCAGGTATTGGTCTTGACTCCTCCCTAGGTCGTCTGGGGCAGCCCCAGAATCTGGGGAAATGCCAAGCCCATGCCCACCACTGGAGGGACAGGAAATGCCCACTGACCAAAGGAGAGGGCCGGACTTGCTGCACCCTTAGCTGGGTATCCCTACCTCAATGCCATCCTTGCTGACAGCAAACTCATCAAAGTTGAGCAGGGCAGCCTTAATGACGTGCACAGGTGGCAGTGTGGTTAGGCCGATGTTGATGGCGTTGCTGCGCTTGGGGTCCAGCACGGTGGTCACTGTGCGGCGGCCCTCACCAGCTTTCTTTGAAATTGGGGGAAGGGCAGTGTAAGATTGGGAAAGGGTCTAACTGGGGCAACAATCTAAGAGGGCACACTAAGGCCCCACTCTGAATGGCTGAATGGTGGGATTACCCCACAACCAGGGATCTGGGATGTGTAAGACCTTGGGATGGGCTTAGACGCTAGTTAGGGTTGGGCTGAATCCTTATTGAAGGACCTCAGACAAGTCGCTACTCCTTTCTTTGCCTCGGTTTCCCCATGTGGGAAATGAGTGGCAGCCCCAGCAGTTCAGACGCTTGAGCTCTTATTGCCTCCCCTCTCCCCTAGGGTTACCTTGCAGACGAGGGCACGTTTACCTTGGAAGGCAGCACGTCCTTGGCACGGGACTCGAACAGGTGTTCTAGCCGGGCTGTATCCACCGAGACAGGCTCTAGTGAGGCCCACAGGGTGGGGCAGGGCCCAAAGCGGCTGCCAGAGCCTCCATGGACCCCAGCCAGCTTTAGCTCCCGCCAGAAGAGTTTTACTGTCTTCCTCTTGGTGGGAAGGGCTAGGCCATCAGGTGCTGAGGGGGAAAGAGCGGCAGCTGGGGGGGGTGGTGGTGGGAAGGAGCTTTTGATGGGTGGGGGTGGTGGCGGCGGAGGAGGTGGGGGGCCTCCCGGGAGCGGGGGTGGCGGGACCCCTTTCCCCGCCTCCACAGACTCCGTGTTCAGCACGTCCTGGTCTTCATCCTCCCCCAGGTCTGAGAAGTCCAGGTCCCCAATGCAGAGGCTGGGTACGCTGGTAGGGAGCTCCTGGATGGGCTCAGCCTTGGGGCTTGGTGGGGCCAATGGCTCCTTGGGCTCTGGCTCGAGGCTGTGCCGAGTACGGAGCAGGATTTGAGGGGCAGCGCTCTGGGGTGTTCCGGGTGCAGGGGCTGGTTCTGGGGAGCCCCGTAATTCTTGGGTGTCTAGAAAAATGGAAACAGCCGTCAGTGTCACGTCCTCTGTGGAGCAACAGGGCAACATGGGTGGATTCTGCCCACCCACCTGCTCACCTGGGTGTCCATCGATATCATCGTGCATGGCTCCAGCCAATGTCTCTGCCTGGCCCTGGGCCAGCGCAGCCTGCTTTTCTGTTTCTGCTGCTGCTACATTCTCCAGGAACCGGGCTCTGGGGGGAGGGACTTGTCAGTGAGGGTGTCTGACACACCCCAGCCCAGGGTGGTGCACATGCCTTAATGGGCCCCTGGGCACTGCCCCTAATTGCAGGCACACACAGACACACAGGGAACAGTCCATGCGCTGAGCAGACCCGGGACCTGCCCCCCCCCCGCCCCCGCCGCCAAGGCCAGCCCCTGTTCAGTCTTCCACATCTGGGGAGGGTCACTACCAACCCAATATTCCCAGGTCAACATACGGGGAAAAGTTCTACTTAACATCTAACTTGCAACCTTGCTGCTGTTCATGTTCACTGTTCTGATTCTAGACAAGGACCCTTAGAGCAGGGGGAGGGGATACCTGTCCCAATGGGCACACCAGGTTGTCCCTCCCTTGGCATGTCTAGCAGCTTCTGAGAGCTATGGCCTATGCCCAGAAAAGGGCCTGGTAAATGAAAGGCACTCAGTTTATGTTGAAGTCATAAAGGTGATCCCATCTCTTTTTTGGTCCCTCCAGCCTCTGTCGGCACTCAGTCTCTGTCCTTCCCTTAGATGGAGGCTGCTCCTCCACTTCCGCACCACACAGCACCCTAGATCCCCTCCCAGCCCTAATCCTGGGCTTAGGACACAGGAGAATGGGCTCCAGGTTGGGAGTCCACGTCCTCATCACTGATCAAAGCTGTTAAGGTGTCAACTGTTAAAGCACTGGGACCTCTATGACCCCAGTGAACTGTTTCCTAGTGCTTAGTCCTTGGGTAACTGAGGACACATAAGTCTGGGAGAGTCCCCCAGCTCTGGCTGCATCAGGCACATGGGACCCCTGCTAGGGGAAGCAATGCTGAAGCCCTGAGCACATGGCAGGCCTGGCAGGCTGGACTCTGTACTTACTCCAGCCTGGCCTGCCCAGTAGGGAACTGGGGGACAGATGGGCTCTCACGGGCCCTGGGTAGGGGGGAATGAGAGGAAGAAATGGTAATTGTGGTACGTGCTTCACCCCAAAGCCCAGTTGCTCACACCCACACAGAGCTGGGCAGTGATATCAGGGGTTCCTTCCCAGCCACAGTGGGAAGAGGAGGGAGAGGGGGAGGCATGATGTGAGGAAACTGGAAGTGGAGGGCAGAGACCGACATGACACAGGACAGGGTGCAGTAAAAGACAAAGACAGAGCAAAACAGGAGAGTCAGAGACAGTGACAGAAAGAAGAGGGTAGAGAGACAGATGACATTGACAAAACAGGCAGGATGCCAGAAAGAAGAGAAGCCGCAGGAGGAGGAGGTCCAGTCAGAGCCGAACCCCACCCCCCGGCAGTCACTTACCAAACAGGAGCAGTTTGGTGAAGTCTGGAAAGAAAGAGAAAGAAAGCACGCGTTTGGGCAGAGAAGTTTGGGCAGAGGAGGCGGAGGGCAGGTGGAGGGGCGCAGAGTGGAGGGACAGTTGGAGGAAAGACTCCTGGGACAGGCTCCATCTCCCTACTTACTTGTAGATGCTCCTCTCGCAGGAACTGTTGGGTGAGGGCGTCACGGAGATGGTAGGAAAGAGGCTCAAGGTGGTATGGAGGCCAGAGACAGGGCCCACGGCGCTGGAGGCGGGGCCTGTAGGTGGGGCGGGGCCTACGGGGCTGGAGGTGGGGCCGGTCGGCAAGGCAGGGCTGGCGGAGGAGGAGGTGGAGACTACTGGTGAGGCGGGGCCTGTGGAGCTGGAGATGTGGCCTGTCAGGAGGCAGGGCTCCTCCTGGCGGTTCCACCCCTCCGCCTCTGCCAAGGTAGTTCGTTCTTACCCAGGCTCCGGGGAGCGCACTTCTAGAGATCGGCGGATCCTCTTGCCCTCCTCTGAGGAAGGCTTTCGGCGGGTGATGCGCCGCCCACCTGTGACGGCTTCTTCCATGTCCCCATCCTCCAACCGCAGGGTGCTCTAGGAGAGTTGAGCCCAGATGGGAGCGACTGAGGCCCAAGTAGGTGGGGTGGGGCACTGGATAACGGCCTCCCTCCCTCCCCTCCTCTCTGCTGCCTTCGGGCCCTGACAGCCCAGCCCGCCCAGCCCACCTCATAGAGCATAAGCTGGGCGCGCAGGTCGACGTCAGTGCCCGCGGTGCCCAAGTGGCGCTGGACCAGTGCCTCCATGCCCTGCTGCTCCAGTGCATCCGTCACGTCGTAGAAGGAGTCCTGATCCGGGAGCGCTGCCAGAGTCTGGAGGGTGGGGATAGGACGGCAAGGCTAAAACTGATGGAGAGCAGAAGTCAAGAGCCTGAGGGGCCCAGAATGGCACCTGGCTCCCCCTATCCCACCTTGTTGATGAGGGTGACGGTATACACCAGCAACTCGGGGTCAGCGCCATTCTTCTCCTCCAGGATGGACACCAAATTGGCCCATGGAAGAGCACCTGTCACCCAGATAGGGAGCAGTCATATGGGAACAAGTAGGAGAGAGGGCCCTGAGCAATGGAGGAGGGAGGGACAGTTTCTGACCCGTGGTGCTGGCCACAGAGTTGACTGCACGGATGAACAGTGGTGCGTTGCTCTCAGAGTACTCCACAAAGACCAGCAGCAGCTTCAGGGCTGTCTTCACCACCAAGCGGGACTGGGGGGAAGGGGTCACCATACATGAGTGGGGCTTGGGCCAGACCTGTGCTGGCTCCTGGTGGGGAGGGGGAAGGGCTCCTGGGGCTGGACCCAGAGAGGAGAGTCTAGGCAGAAAGAGCCATCTCTAGGCCCAGGTACTGAAGTGACTTTGAGGCTTAGAGGGGCCACAGACCCCCTCCATTCCAGACCACTTTGCAGAAGAGGAAACTGAGGCCCAGAGAGAGGCAGTGGGAAAAGGGTACATGGCTGGGTGGAGGGCCACTTACCAGGCTGGCACACAGTGTGTACAGCCACTGCACGGTCTCACTGTGGGCCACCACCCCCAGCATCCCATCCACAAAAAGCATCAGCTGGCCTAGTGCTGGGGACACAGGGACAAGAAGAGGTCAGTAAGGGGTCACTGAAGGCAGGGGTCATGGGGGAGGGGTGAGGCTGACCTCGGAGGATGTAGCTCTGGTAGTTGTGGTCGGCAGCAGCGCCCACATGGATTAGGCAACTCAGCCCCTCTGAGTGCACGAATTCAGGCACCAGGTCTTTGTCCTCCTGCGGGCACCATGGGGGAGTTTAGTGGGGGGAGGTTCAGCCTGGATGCTCACCCCCAGCCCACCTCTGGGCCTCACCTGGAAGATCTGCTTTAGTGAGAAGAGGGAGCGGCGGAGCTCAGGGCCACTGGAGCCATACAACTTTTCTGCAAGAGGTAGGTGGGCATGGAAACCTCCAGGGGACACACCACAAGCCCCCCACCCTCTTCTACTGGGACGCAACCACAACCCCCCATCAAAGCATCTTCTAGTACTCTTGAACCCCCCACCTCCTCCTCCACTCCCTGACTCTGGGCAAGCCCGACCCGCAGTCTGGCAGCTGCCCTGGAAGAAGAGGTCAGGATAGGAATGGGAGGAGTCGCACATCCCATCTCCCATCTGCTCTGTCTGCTGTCCAGCACAGGCCTGAAAGAAACGGAGACAACCGGGGCAGCGGGGAGGGGAGGCACTCGACGCTGATATCCTCACACACTCACCTAAGATGGCATTGACTCTCAGAGAAAGCTGGGTCCGCAGGATCAGAGTAGGCTTCCGCCCTTTGCTGGAATCAAGTAGCCCAGTCAGCAGCTCCCAGCCCATTCCTCAGGGTCTCTCCACCCACACCAAGGCAGCCAAAACCTGGCCACAGCTCCTTTCTCCCCAGATGCTTCTCCAAGCCAAAGGGTTGTCCAGATAGGAGGGTTTGAAGAACACAGGCATCTCAGGTATGTAGGAGAGCCCCCACCCCGGTCCCAGGCAGCAGGTAACACTAGCCAGGCCTTGGGATTCCCCTGGCACAGTTCCCTGGGGTGGTAGGAGGAGACCCACAGCCCTGGCTAGAGATCAAGTGTCTTGGCTGCTGACACCTGAGCCAGCCCCTCCAGCATGGGGGCAAGGGTGGGAGCCAGCCTAGCCTTCCTGGCCCCATCAGCTCTGACCTGATCTCTTCAAAAAAGCCCTCCAGCATCTCCCGTTGCTCTTCTAGGGACAGCTCAGGGTCCAGGTAGTATCCAGACGGAGACACTTGCAGGGCACAGTCCTCTAGCTGGGGGCAAAGGGAACAGCTGTCAGGGCTGGGGAAGAGGTGGCAGGAGTACGTATGGAGACCCCATGACCTCCTACCTCCCACTCAGGGTGCTGGCAGAGGCACACCACAAGGGCCTGCAGTGCAGCCATGCATTCCTTCAGCAGTCATTTCTCATGGGCCTACTATGTGCAAAGCTCACGTGGCTCAAAGAGCTTTTCTCCTGCCTCATACCTACCCATTCTTTAGGTTTCAGATTAGATAATGGTTTTTTTTTTTTTTTTTGCCACACCATGCGGCTTGTGGGATCTTAGTTCCCTGACCAGGGATACAACCCGCGCCCTTGGCAGTGAAAGCGTGGAGTCCTAACCACTGGACCGCCAGGGAATTCCCAGATAATGTTTTTTTGGAAAGCCTTCCTGGACTCCTCTAGCCAATGCTATGCAAATCCCTCCAGCCCTTGTGTGTACCCTCCTCTGAGGCCTTCCACACATCCTAGACACTAGTCTCCTTCCCCACTAACTGTGTGTTCTCTGGGTTCAGGCACCATGTCTGTCTTGTCCATGCAATATCTGCAGAGCCTATCACAGCACTTAGCACAAAGCAAGTGCTCCCTAAATGGTTGTTGAGCTACTGAACATGAATGAGGAAGGGGAATGGAGAGAAAATAGGAGGAAGTTCCTGCTTTCAAGGAAGTTCGCAGCTGTGAACATTCAACACCCAGGGAGAAAGTGTTAAGAATGCTGGGAGGTGCAAACCCAGCTGAGAGGGGGACGTGTGTCTCCCCGAGTTAAGATAGTGAGGAGAAGGGCTCCCAGTCCCTCCAAGCCTGAGGGTCTTTGCCCTGCCCCAAGTGGGCTACAGTCACCATGGTCCTAGCTGGACCTCAGAGACCTCCAAGAGGCCTATTAAACACCAGGTTTTAGGGTTTGACTCAGTCAGCCTACAGTGGGTCCCTGGAACCTGTACCGTAACAAGAAGTCAGGTGCTCCACCCATGAGTCTGCTGCCCATGTCTCCCACCCCCCTGAGCTGGCTTCCCACCATCATCATCATCATCATCATCACCACCACCACCACCACCATCACCACCACCAGGATGACTCTTGGCCCCTTGAGAAGTGCCTGTAGAGAAGCCTAGTGAGGTGACTCTGGAGAGTCTGAGGGCAGCACCGTGCCACTCCCCGATGCCTACACCATGTAGCACAGTGCCAGTGTGCACGGCTCAGCAAAGTTCCCTTGACTTGAGTGGTGGTGCTTCTTGAGAGGCCCAGGGAAAGCCCACCTCTGGAGAGGCAGAGTGTCTTCTGGTCTCCATCTTACTGGGAAAGTCAACCCCAACATTTGTCCTGATGTTCTGTCAGCCCTGCCCTGCTCTGGACCCAGCCCAAGGACTTCCAGCTGCCCTTGGTCCCCTGGGGTTAAGGGAGTCCAGCTCCTGCCTCTACCCCTCCTCTGCTTAGTACCCCTGCTCATGCCTGAGAGCCTGAGTTCAGCCTGTAAGGCCCTTTGGTGACACCCACACCTCCCACTCCTTCCCACCCCCCCCAGGCTCCTGCGTGGGACGTGAGACATAGGACAAACACTCCAGCCTGTTTTCTGTCCCACTTCCTGCTTGGCTGCCTGCCCTCCCTTGGGCAGGCCTGGCCTCTCTCCCCTCCCTGGGAGCAGAGTCATCTTCTCCAGGGCCTACTGGGAATGGGCCCTGAGATGGGGAAGCAAGGCCCCAGGGCTGGGGTCCTTTGTCCAGGGCCAGCTCAGCTGAGGGCAGCCCCACATTCCTCCTGATTCCTCTTCCCACATGGTGACTCAGCAGCCAACCACCGCCCACCCCCCACCTCCAATCCAGGCACAGTTACATCTCCTTCTGCCTTGGACTGGAGGACTCTGGGACCCTAGAGAAACATATTTCCCCCAAAGTCACAAACCCCCTCAGAGACCCCCCAAATCACACACATATAGAATAGCTCGTTCATTCAAATATTCACGAACCAGTCTGGTTTTAGGTGCTGAGGACATAGCAGGGAACAAGATACTGCCTCTGCCTTCCCTGTCTTCCAACCCCGCTGGGGAGGCAGGCAGGTCTGACTCAGAAAAAGGCCACAAATAAATGTAGAAGCACAACTGCCACGGGTGCTAAGAAAGGGGAGGGGTGGGGTGCTGTAAAGGCAAACACTGGAGGAGTGAGCAGATTCCACCTGGGAGTGGCTTACACACCCAAGAATACAGTCAGGCAGGGTATATATGTGCTACTGGCCACGCACAGGTGAGAAGCACACCCACAGAAAGCTCAGATCCAGCAAGCACTCTTCCCCTCCTGCACGCACAGTTGCAGGCTCTAATTCCAAGCGAGCTGAGCATGGCCCTCGCCTTCCAGAATACCTGCACCCATTTGGGGCACGGTCCTGAAGACTGAATGCTCTACCACCCCCAGCCTCCTCACATGAGCCCCTTTGGGCCACTGTGGTAGCAGTGGCTCCCTAGCCACTTCACCTGTCTTATCCTGCCAGGGCCCCATTTCTGGGGAGGAGGTCCAGAGGTAACAGCCAGCCCAAAGCCTCCGGGACAATGCCCCCCACTCTTAACTGTCTGTCCCGGGTGGGGATGGAGCGGGGAGCAGGGTCAGGCAAGCTCCAAGGAGCGGAGACTTCCTGCCAGCTGGGTGTTGCTTGTCCCTCACACCACTGGCCCCTTCCTGGAGTCACCCTTTTTTTAAAAAAATTTTTAAATTTTATTTATTTTTTTTACAGCAGGTTCGTATTAGTTATCTATTTTATACATATTAGTGTATATATGTCAATCCCAATCTCCCAATTCATCCCATCACCACCACCCCCTGCCACTTTCCCCCCTTGGTGTCCATACATTTGTTCTCTACATCTGTGTCTCAATTTCTTCCCTGCAAACTGGTTCATCTGTAGCATTTTTCTAGGTTCCACATGTATGCGTTAATATGCGATATTTGTTTTTCTCTTTCTGACTTACTTCACTCTGTATGACAATCTCTAGATCCATCCTGGGGTCACCCTTCTGAGCGCTAAACCCCTGGGCCTTGTTTCTCACACCCTGGGACTGGGCCAGGCTGGCGTAAGCCCAAACCCTAGTCCCTGAGGACAGTACTTGGGGTCAGCACAGGGTCAGTGTAGGCCCACATGTTGGACTCCCTCCTGGCTCTTGTCTTCTACACTTCTCTGATGTTTGTCTTGGGGTGGAGTCTCTCCCTCATTCTTCCCAGGCTCAGCTCCTCGCTTCAACCTCCAGCCCACTTTTCTCTATTTATTTGTTTATATTTATTGAGGTATAGTAGATTTACAATATTGTATAAGTTTCAGGCATACAACATAGTGATCCACAATTTTTAAAGATTATACTTGGGAATTCCCTGGCGGTCCGCGCTTTCACCGCCTGGACCCTGAGTTCTACCCCTGGTCATCAGGGAACTAGGATCCCACAAGCTGCGCAGCATGGCCAAAAGAAAAAAAAATTATACTCCATTTAAAATTGTTATAGGGCTTCCCTGGTGGTGCAGTGGTTGAGAATCTGCCTGCCAATGCAGGGGACACGGGTTCGAGCCCTGGTCTGGGAAGGTCCCACATGCCACAGGGCAACTAGGCCTGTGAGCCACAACTACTGAGCCTGTGCGTCTGGAGCCTGTGCTCCGCAACAAGAGAGGAAGCGACAGTGAAAGGCCCACGCACCGCGATGAAGAGTGGACCCCGCTTGCCACAACTAGAGAAAGCCCTCGCATAGAAACGAAGACCCAACACAGCCAAAAAAACAAAACAAAAAACAAACAAAAAAATAAAATAAAATAAAATTGTTATAAAATATTGGCTATATTCCTTGTGCTGTACAATATATCTTTGTAGCTTATTTATTTTATATATAGTAGCTTGTACCTCTTAATCTCCTACCCCTATCTTGCCCCAGCCCACTTTTCTCTTGATTCCTTGGGCTAGGCTTTTCTGGCAGCCCAAACCAACTTGTTACATATGGTTTTACAAGCTTAGGACACCATGTTGCCTACTACCCAATATTTTTCATAACAGTATAATCGAGTGAGAATGCCAGAGGCAAGGAAGATGGAGAAAAGTGCAGAATTACATGCTGAAGGACTCTTGTTTTAGGAAATAATTTGTTAACTACCTTTTTCTTCTCCTTTCCTAAAAATGTAAGACCCTGTGTTCTGATGACCCTCCTTCCCTTTTTTTTTTTTTTTTTTGCGGTACGCGGGCCTCTCACTGTTGTGGCCTCTCCCGTTGCTCCGGATGCGCAGGCTCAGCGGCCATGGCTCATGGGCCCAGCTGCTCCGCGGCATGAGGGATCTTCCCGGACCGGGGCACAAACCCGTGTCCCCTGCATCGGCAGGCGGACTCTCAACCACTGCGCCACCAGGGAAGCCCCCTCCTTCCCTTTTATCTTGGGTCTCCAACTGGACCTTGGCTTCCTGAATGAGATGACATGAATGGGTCTTGAGGAGGGAAGCCCACATTTGTTATGCCTCCTCTGTGTCACACACTGGGCTGCCTGGTTCCTTTGATTCTCCTGATAATTCTTTTACAGGTGAGGAAACCAAGGCTCAGAAATTCTGTGAATTTGCCCCAGGCTGAATGGAACCAGGGCTAACTGACCTAGATCCTGGGCCAATGGACTTTGGAAGTGCTCCAGGGAACCCTGCAGGGGAGGTGGAGTGAGGGCTGGAGACCATCCCTCAGCTTTCTGAACTGTGCAAATACCCCAAACTGGTCCTCTTAGTTCCAGCAAGGGAACACAAATGAACACACACACATCATACACATTGGGGTAACAGTGCGTACTTCTGCCAGGACTAAGTTCGGGTCCCTTACCAGGCTGCAACCCAGAATGAACAGACTGGACATGCTGGCCCCAGGGAAAGATGGGAGGAGACCATGACTCATGCCCACATCACAATCTTCTATAGTCTCCCAAAGAGACCTCCACAACAAAAAAGGAAAGGGCTCAGTTCATCACCAGAGCACCCCATCTTACCCTTAAGAATTTTCTGGGACCCCTCCAGTTGGTCCCTGTCCCAGAAGGTCAGGTTCACACTTTAGCCCCTTTGTCACAACTGCTCCTTAGGGATAAACTGAGGCTGGAGTAGGGATGGGCAAGGTCAGGAAACAAGTACCACCCCTGTTCCACTCTAATGTTTAGCAGCAGTTGGGGAAACAAAGTTGCTGGTAATGAACAGATTGCTAGGGCTATCTCTGCTGCTAGGAATAGGGGGCTCATCTGGCCTTTGCATTGGGTCAGAGCAGTACCCAGGTCCCTCTGCCCAGAGCCCAGGGAGAAAGGAGTCTGTGCTATCCGAGATGTGGCAGGGCCTTTGGATATCAGGGAGGGACTCGTAAGGCAGGCCTAGAAGGGCAAAGGGGTAGCACGGGAGAGTGGGACAGGGTAGCAGGGAGGGTGGGACTGGGCAGCTCTGGATAAAACAATGAGGCAGGGCCAGAGGGCCAGGTTCTCCCCTGGGGCAGGGGCAGGTCCCTGGGCTCTGGCACAGAGGGGAGACAGATATTCCTGAGTTCCCCTGGGGACACCACACATGACCCAAGGCACTGCCAGGACACCCCCTATCCCACCCCCCAGGGCCAGGAGATGAGTCAGAAGCTGTGGCCAGGAGCTTCCTCCTAGACTGAGAGGAAATGAGCAAGGCCTTTTCAGACCCGAGAGCTTTGAAACATTTAAAAAGGAAGCCCCCAGGGGAACTCTATAGGCAAGCCACAGCCCAGTGGGGTGTGTGTGGGTGGAGCCACAGAGGGAAAGTGGGCTGGGCCTCTGTACATTCCCAGGGAAGGGGCAGGGTATGAGGGGATGATGGGCGTCAGTGGCCAGAATGGGAGGCAGAGGTCATTTGGCTGTGAACTGTTCTCCTGCTGGATAACTGTGCAGAGGATGAAACAGTGAGCACAGAACCCCTCCCTCTTATTTTGCTCTACAGCCTGGGATGGGGATGCCTGGGTTTCTGGGCCACCTCTCCCCTCTAGAGGGCTGTGGAGCAGGCCTGAGTCATGTCTGTGCCCCTGGGCCACCCACTTATAGGACTAGGGGAGGGACCAGCTGTTGACATTTCCTACAAGGAGGAGCCCTGCTCCCCCTCCTTCAGCTCTCTGATGTCCCTGCCCCTGCCCTACTCTCACCCTTCTTCCTCTGGCCTTCTATTCTGGGGCTGTGGTCACAGTTTATATTTGGGATGAGCACATCACAGTGCATCTGACCATTCCTGGCAGAGCTGCCAGCCCCAGGGAGTCCTGGCTCCAAGCACAGTGGTAACCCAGTGTGCAGGCCCCCATAGTCTGCCTGTGGGGGATGTGGCAGTCCTCAGGCACACCAGGTGGGAGTTCTGAAAGTGGGGAGACCAGGAAGGACAGAGTTGGGGGGTACTTAACGCATTACCGTAGCTCTCAGCTAGGGAGCAGAGAACAGAGCCCTGGTTGAAGGGGTGGTGGTGATGGGTCCCTAAATGAGGGGGAGAGGCAAGGGGTAATTCTGATCCTTTTTCCTGTAGCTGACCTCCCAAACTTGCCCCTAATTGGGAAGAGGGGTGTTAGGGCTAAGTTCTGTCCTCGAGTCCGGGGTGGGAGGAATACTATGTTCTCTGTAGTGCTCCAGGCTTATTTCAGTACTAGGAGTTCCAGGAGCTTGGAGGCAGGAACCTGGCCTCAGTTCAGCACCCCTCTCTCCCCAGAGCCCATTGTGAATGGGAGGTGGCCTCTGGCTGGAGGTGCTTCTTTTAGGTCTACTTCAGTTTGCCCCTTTGAACAGGGCAGGACAAGAAGGGGTCGCATCAAAACTCTGGAGAGGGCAATGTGCTATCTTCAATCTTTGTCCTTGAAAGCCTGGGCTTTGCTCATACGCGCCACTCCCCAGGCCAATAGTCTCAGCACTTCTCCCGCCCGCGCTCGGAGGCGGGGCAGGCCCGCAGCGCTAGGAATGTAAGCTGGGGGCCTGGCGCCTGGGGCACATTCCAGGGGAGACCCCAGGCCCGGGGGGCAAGTTTGCGCAACTCGGCGCCCAGCTAAGCCTGGGATCAGGGGAGGGCATCTCCACCAACTCTCTCTTCTCTTCCTCACCACTTGGTGCTGCCTGGCTGGCGGGGCACCCCGGGAGGTGATTGTGTGCCTCCCAGAGTTCTGGCCCGGAAACCGGGTGCCTGCGAGTGCGCCGGAAAAGGCTGCCTGCGGGGGACTGAGCGCAGCGAGCAGGAGGGGAGGTAAGGCGGGCCATCTGGAAAAGGGCCTCTCCCGGCACTGTGCACGAGTCGGTTCTGGGGTGCAAGCAAACGAGGGCGGGCCGGCGGTTTAAAATTAGCCCGGCCCGCTCCCTCCCTTCCAGCTTCCCGGCCGGCGGCGGCAGCTGTACGAGATGGTGGGGGCGGTGACTCAAAGGGCTCTTCCACCAGTGCAGCCTCCCGCGCTCGGGGTGTCCCGGGCCAGGCCGCTTCCCGGGAACTCCCCTCAGCCCGTGAAGACTCTTCTCCACCGGCACTCCCCAGCCGGGCCTCACCAGGCAGGGACAACACTCCGTCCGGCTGGACCCAATCCAGCCTCCAGACACCTCCAGCGGCCCGCCCCGGGTCCGCCCTCCTCGTGGTCCCACCCCCACCTGACCTGAAGCAGGTGAAAGCTGTTCTATCCCCAGCTCCGTCTCCTAAGTCCGCTACCGCGCAAACACCCACGCCACCCTATCCAGAGCAGTTAACCAGGCCGACTGGCAGCGAGCGGACCCCGAGCGCCTCCCCAGGTGGGCCTCATTTCGAGGGCCAGCCTGGGTGCCGCAGAGTACAAGCTCCCATCCTCCCTTCTTCAGCTTCCCTCAACTTGAGAGGCGTTCCCCAACAAGCCGGGCAACGTGTACCTTGGGTCCCCAGCCCAAAACTTTCCCGGAGGAGCGCACCCGCTCCAGCCTCTCCTCGAGGGGCTCCCAAAGGCTTTCATGGCGCTGACCCTGAACCCTCGGTCGCCCCCAACCTTTCTCCGGCTCCCCTTACCTTGAGCGGCGCCCCCAGCAGGTGGTGCAGCGCGGGTATCTGCGCGCTCAGGGGCAGCGCCCCGTCCAGGCTGCAGGTGGGGGCCCGGCGCGGCTCCGGGAAGTTGGCACATGCGAAAGGGTCGGTGTCCTCTAGGTACTGCACCCGCACGGTCACCACTGATACCGGCTCCCCGTCCCCGCGGTCTTCCTGGCCGGCCATGGCTCCGCTAGTGGCTCGCTCAGTGCGCCTCCGGGCGGGTCCCGGCCGCGCCGCGGCGTCTCCTCAACTAGCTCGCAGTCTGGGCGGGACCGGGCCGGACGCCGAAGAAGAGGGGCGGAGCCAGGCGGAGGCGGGGCGGAGGAAGGGGGTGGAGCCAATAGTAGTCTCCAGAGGCTAGGGGTGGGCAACCGCTGCCGGTGGTGGAGACTGCAGCCAGCCACTCAGAGGGCGTGATCATGGTCCTGTTAGTTCACAGGCTAGTCTGGGGGAAAACCCGAGCTCGCGCGCCCCTCACCCACTTCGAGAGCGCGCGGAGCACGGGGAGGCTTTCTTTGGGCTTGGGGGCGGTGAGGCTGCGCTCTCTTTAGGGCAAGGTGGGGTGCAAGTTTCTTCGGATCGTGGCCCGCCAGGTCCCCCTCAGTTTAGGGGCGAGAAGGTCCTGATTCCCTCAGCTGAGGGATGAAGTGGATGGGCTTCCCTCATTTGGAGAAAGCAGGTAGATGGGTCCCTTTCAGTTTAGAGCAAGAAGTGAAAATAGATTACACTCAATTCGAAGGAAGAGGTGGGATCATTTACCTTTAGTTGGAGGAAAAAGAGGTAAGGGTGCCCCTAATTCTGGGAAAAGGATGGGATGACTCAGTTTGGCGGCGAGGTAGAACGTTACCCTCAATTTTAGGGAAGAACGGGGATGGGTTGCCCTTCAGCTTGAATGAAAAGTGGAAACGGTCCTTTTCAGTTTGGGGCAAGATAAGCCGAATGCCCCCTCAGGTTTGGGGAAGAGGTTGGGTGGATCCCTCTTAGTTTGAAGGGAATCGATAGACTGGGGTTTCCATAGTTTAGGGAAGAAGATACGTTTCCTTCATTGTCTCATGGAAAAGGTGAGAAGCATTCACTGTAGTTTAAGGGAAAGGGAGGCCGGCTGTCCCTCGGTTTGGTAAATGAAGAGGAACAGCCTCCTATTCAGCCTGGAATGAGCTGGGTCCAATCTGGGCCTTGGGATTTCTGGGGACGATGGGGACAGTTGTCCCTCACGGCTTTCTAAAACGGGCCCAGTGCGCGTGCGCAGCTCTGGTCTGGGCGGGGACCCGAAGGGAGCCCCTCCAGTCTGCACCCGGCAGCGCCGGAGCCCGCGGCCTCGGTATCGGGGACCGGCTGCTGGCTCCTGACAGCACTCTCGGTGGCGGGGCCGCGCTCCTCCCGCCTGGACCCCGCCCCCCCGCAGACCCCGGTCACTCCAGCGGCTGGCCGTCGCCACCGTCGCCACCGGCTGGTGGAATGCAGAGGTGCCCCTGGAGGGCTGTGGCCGCTCACAGCTCTGAATCCGGGTCGGGGGAGGTTTTGGGAGAGTTTGGGGGAGCGCGCTTTAAGGAATAGGTTGCAGGACTTGGGGAAGGGCTGCCCTGGGGAATTTCCAGAGTCGGGACTGGTTTAGAGCGGAGGGGCAGGCGTCCGCACTCACGGACGCCCGGGGCAGGGTCTCGGAGTCCGGACCTGGCTTGGGGGTATCGGAGCCGGGATTGGGGGGAGCGGGCCCCACGTGCCTGTGACGCGGGGGCGGCCGGTAGGCGGCGGCGGCGGCGGCGACGCGGGGCCGGCGGCCGTGCGGTGCCGGGAGGGCTGCTAGGCAGGCGGCAGGATGCTGCGCGCCGCACTGCCGCTGCTCTGGCTGCCCCTGGCGGGGGCGGGAGCAACCGAAGAGCCCACCCAGGAGCCGGGGTCGCCGGGTGAGCCTCCCCCAGGGTTGGCGCTCTTCCGCTGGCAGTGGCACGAGGTGGAGGCGCCCTACCTGGTAGCCCTCTGGATCCTGGTGGCCAGCCTGGCTAAAATCGGTGAGTGCGTGTGTGCGTGCGCCAGGGCCGGCGGCCGTCATTGGACCCGCCCCCAACCCCTAGTCCCCAGATCCGGGCCGGCTTCTTGCAGAGTGCCCCGACCTAGCTTCCGATTCCACAAATCCAGGCTCTCACATTGTTTCTGCGCCTCCTCTTGTTGATCTCCCTCCTCCCCTTCTCCTCGAGTGGGAGCCCTGAGGATTTGCCTTCTCAAAGGGCTGCCCCAGCTCTCTCCAGCCCCATCCCTAGATTCCTTTGCCCTTTCCTCTCTTCTCCTTGAAGTAAGCTCTTTGATCTGGGCTCTCCTCCACCAATCCCCAGCCTCCTAAAAGCTTCTGTCAGCAGTGAAGACGTGTGGGGACATTGAGGGGATGGTGTTCTCCTACAAACCCAGGCATCCTGGTTCTGAGGAAGCAGCCTTCCCTGGAGGCCACCGCCAAGTGTCCATTCTCTTGGGATACTAAACTGCCACTTTTCCTCTATCCCCCCTCTGCTCCCCTAAAGGTGCCCCTTCTTGTGCCTAGCTGTGCCCCCCGCCCCAATTCAGGTCTACCTTCTTCCCACCTCAGGATATAAGAAACTTCCATTTATTGGGGCTTTATACTCTGCACTGCCTGCACTAGATGCTTTCATACATCCAGTCTCCTTCAGTCTGCACAATAAAGGTTGTGCTTCAGACTCCTTTCCTTGAATAGAGCTGCTTTTCCTTGCCTCTGCCCCTTCCTCCCCACTTCTGAGCAGCCAGTGGTCCCTCCTCCCACCACAGACCCTCCTCCCTCTCCCTGTTGTGCAGGCTCTGCTGTGGGGGTGACTAATTATAGCTGAGCCGTTGCTACTCACTCCCCATCTATGCAGGCACAGCCTGTACTCCAGTCTCACCAATACAGTCTTCATGTAGGAATCACACAGTCTAGGATTTGCCCCCTTCTCCCCCCAGGGACACAGCTGGGGGTGGGGGCTGGGCAGGAACAGAAGAACTCTCCACTCTGCTGTGGCAGCCCATTAATAATGGAAAATGGGGCTTGAAATGCCCTCAGGGAGCCTAGTGCTGTCAGAGAACAGCTTTTGTGAAGGGTTTTTACTGGGATTAATACATGCTCTGGAGATAAGGATGGAATAAAGTCCCTGAAGGAGAGGAAAGGGGGACCAAAGGTAGGGATGAGTGTGGGAAGAGCTATGGCTGAGCTCACCTTAGGGCCTGGCAGCAATGAGAGCAAGGTGGGAGGAGCCTCAGATTTGGGAGCCAAGAATTGGGTTTGCTGAGAAGTCTGCCAGTTGGAGAGTTCCTGTCTTATTTAGGGTTTACAGCAATGACTGTAGCTTCCCCCATAAATCATAGTGCTTTTTCTAGCTTGGATGACATCTCCTATGGAGGTAGAAGAGAGCCTTTTTCTCATCAAACAAAACAAAACAAAACAAAATCCTTGGGAATGGGGGCAGGGGAGATGGGTAGAATGTTCAGAGATAACTTCCCCCAGCTTCATTACCAGGAGATTTTTTTTTTCCTTTTATTCACCAAATATTTATGTAGATCCCACCATGTGCCAGGCACTGCCCTAGGCTCTCTGGGTACAGCTTCCAAAGGGCACTGTCTTGGCATTGGGTCTCACACAGCCTAACGCAGAGGCTTCCCTCACTACCCACCACTCTAGGGATTGTCTGGGGAGAGGTGCTCATCTGGTCTCAGGTCCCAAGGGAAAGCCAAAACAGTTTATATTAGGAGGCAAAGGTAGGAGTGGCAATAGCACTAGAAAACCTCCTCTTCTTTCCTAGGGACAGATCTGTCATTATTTTCTCCCAGAGTCATATTGAATTAACATTTGCTGAGATCCTATTATGTGTCTGACATTCTGCTAGGAAAATTCACACTATATCATTTTATCCTCACCCTGTGTGATGGGTATCTTTTCCCATATTACAGGAGAAGAAATTGAAATTCAGGTAAATTAAATAATTTGCCTGAGATCACACAATTAGGAAGGAATGGAGCCAGAAGAAGAACTGGATCTCTGACTGCTAAACTTAATGCTTTTTAAACTACTGAGTCCTTAGTGAGCCTATATAATGAAAAGCACATTGGGCTAGGAGGTCTACAGTGCTCCTAGGAGGTATGTTATGCATTATGGTCTAGCTCTAGAGGAAGGGCACAATAATATAATAATAGGTAACATTTATAGAGTGCTTACTGTAAACCACTGGGCTAAGTGCTTTTGAGTAGACTGCCTTACTTAAACCTCACAACAATCCTATGAGATCATTACTGTTTTTATCCCCATTTTACTGATGGGAAAACTGAAAGTCAAAGAGGTGAAGTTATTTGCTCCAAGGTCACAGAACTAGTAAATGGAAGAGCTAGGCTTTAAACCCAGGCAGGCTGACTCCAGAGGTCCTGATTTTTACAGCTGTGTTATGCATAAAAATATACCTAGTATTTGCTGAGATTCAAATAATGGCAATGGATAAGGGAGACCAGAGAAAGGTGAGGTCCTTCAAGGATGAGAGTAGAGAGGAGGGGGCATTTCCAGAGGTGGAAAAAGTAAGCAAAGGTCTAGGTTACCATGACAGGAGCACCAAGAAACAGACAACTTCGGCTGCAGTGGGGGATTTGAAGCCCTGGAGGCTGGAGATTCTAGCAGTCCTGAACGTTTCTTCTTCCTTGGTCCCAGTGTCAGGGGTCTCGACCTTGAATAAACTTCTAAGACTGGGAGGTCATAGGCCACTGTGTGTGTGTGTGTGTGTGTGTGTGTGTGTGTGTGTGCGCGCGCGTGCGCATCCCATAAGCTGATACCTCTTGCCCTCTTCTTGCATTGTAGTGTTTCACTTGTCTCGGAAGGTGACGTCTCTGGTCCCTGAGAGCTGCCTGCTGATTTTGCTGGGACTGGTGCTGGGGGGCATTGTCTTGGCTGTGGCCAAGAAAGCTGAATACCAGCTGGAGCCAGGCACCTTCTTCCTCTTCCTGTTGCCTCCTATCGTGCTGGACTCGGGCTATTTCATGCCTAGCCGGCTATTCTTTGACAACCTGGGCGCCATCCTCACCTACGCTGTGGTGGGCACACTCTGGAATGCCTTCACGACAGGTGCTGCCCTCTGGGGCCTGCAGCAGGCTGGACTTGTGGGTGAGTGACCTTAAGACCTGGACTGGTAGCGGGAGGCTATGCCAGCCTCATCACCCAACTCCCTTCTCCTCCAGCTCTGAAGATCCTGTGTTGATGACAGCCATGCCCTGAGAGCTCCATCTTAGGTCCTTCCCAACTGGAGTGTGAGGCAATGCTCCAGATGGGCCTTCAGCCTTCATTTAGGTCCCTGCCAGATGAGTCTGGGCTTCTGCAGATGACAGCTGAGTAGGGGCCTGGCTCCCAGCTGTGTGTGGGCTGCCAAGGCTGGGACTCTGGCTGCCTCCTGCCCTGATACCATACTGCCACTTGCCAGCCTGGCTCCCCTGAGGCACAGCTCACCTTTCCTGTGAGGGCTCTGCCCAGGTCACATCAGGGTGGTTTTCTGTTTTTATTATTATTTTTAATAAATATATATTATACATCCACAGAATGCAAGACACTACACTGGGTGTTCTCTCTTTACTCATCCCACTGGCTCTTCATAGCAACCTTGCTGGGGTTATAATTTGTCCCACTTTAATGGATGAGGAAATAGAGGCCCTTAAACTCATTCGGTATCAGGTCCAAAGTGAGCAGGAGAGGTCTGTTTTCCTGAGGCTCTTTGCCTTCAGGCTGCCCTGTCCTGCTCCCTTCTTCCTCATTCCCTGGCCCCCAAATCCATTCAACCCTGAATGTTGATAATTCAGACGTGTCGAATTCCTTAGCCTGAGAACCACCGGTGTGGGAGAAAGCACTCTCTTTCGTTCTTCTCCCGAATAAAGCCAGTCAGCAGCCGATTTCCACCTGCTGGTGGTTATTATTACTGTTGCTGCCGTTCTTGCTGTCAGTGCCACCTTAGCTTTCCAGGTTACATAGAGCTCTCGTAGCCAGCTCCTGTGTGATTTTTGCAGCAGTACTGTTAGGCAGGCACATGAGGAGGCATGGCCTATGAGGAGTCATGTGACAATGACAGTGCCAACATCACAGAGCTGGTAAGTGGCAAAGGCAGGCCTTAGGCTCAAGACCTAAGGTCTCCTGACCTGCAGGCCGACGTTCTCTTCACCGTCCCAGGTCCTCTCTGGGGCTACTTGTTTTAACAGTGGGGCTGGAGTCTGGGCTTGTCACAGGGACTGCTGTAGGCAATTCAGTACCTCACCACTTGCTGTCCCTCATCTGTCCCTCGAAAGCCCCTAGGGTGCAGGCTGGCTTGCTGGACTTCCTGCTGTTCGGGAGCCTCATCTCAGCAGTGGACCCCGTGGCCGTGCTGGCTGTCTTTGAGGAGGTGCACGTCAACGAGACCCTCTTTATCATCGTCTTCGGCGAGTCCCTGCTCAACGATGCAGTTACTGTGGTGAGAGCGCTCGGCTTGCTGCCGTTCCTTGACCCCAGGCTGCCATGCTCTGACCAGGCCCCACTCCTCCCCGGGCCCTGCCTCGCCGTCTCCACGCAGTCCAGGCTGCCACCTCCCCCCGCCGCTCCTGATGCTCCTCTTCTCGCTTAGGTGCTGTACAAGGTCTGCAACTCTTTTGTGGAGATGGGCTCTGCCAACGTGCAGGCCACTGACTACCTGAAGGGAGTCGGTCAGTATTTCCTCCCTCTTGGCGGGCACTGGAGGTCTGCCTCCCCTGGGTTGCTGAGCCCCTGCCCCCCACCGCGTCAGGACAGAGGACGCTGCTCGGGTTGCCTCATTCCCTTCCCTCATGTATGGAGAAATAGGGCCCTGAGAACCTGAGAAGGAGGGCCTTTCCTGGAATCCTAGCTCTGGGACCCTGACCCCTGGGGAGCACAGTGGGCATGCACAGTGGGCATCATCCTCCACTCCCTGCCAGGCAGCAGTCTTGTCAGCCCTGGTGGGGTCCGGGCCAGGGGTCATGCTGACAACCCACTCCTCCCCCAGCCTCCTTGTTTGTGGTCAGTCTGGGCGGGGCAGCCGTGGGCTTAGTCTTTGCCTTCCTCCTGGCCCTGACCACACGCTTCACCAAGCGGGTCCGCATCATCGAGCCTCTGCTGGTCTTCCTCCTCGCCTACGCAGCCTACCTTACTGCTGAAATGGCCTCGCTCTCCGCCATTCTTGCGTGAGTCCTGGGGGCCTTGCAGGCAGGCAGCTGGGAGGGGGCACTGGAGATGGTCGCCCTCACATGGACAGAAGCAGGACCCGGAGGAGTCCATAGGTCTCCCTGAGCCCTTGTGGGAGTGGGAGCTTCAGACTCCCCTGGGGAGATACTAAGCCTCAGGTAACATTCCAGGACCTGCCTCTAGGGCTGTCCTGGGCACCCCAGAACCCAAAATTCCTCTGCTTAAAGTGCTCTCTGGGGTGTAGGCTGAGCTGGAAGTGGACTTTGAGGCCTGGTGCTACTGGCTCTGGTGGCCACAGAACTCTAAAAGGTGCCTCACACAGTGCGCTAGTCAGAGCATGTTTCTCCCACCTTCCCCCTCCAGAAGGCACCGAGAGGGAAGCCTGGAGATTCGGACCCTTTTATCCCAGGACCACCACTACCTACCCTTGGATGGTCTCCATGCCTCCCTGGGCTTTGGCTCTGAGAATCTGACATCCTGTGATGGGCAACACCCTCTCCTGTGCATGCTCAAACCCCAAGGGCTGTGCTTCCTGTGGCCCCTCCTCACTCGCCCTGACTCTCCATTCCTCTCCCAGGGTGACTATGTGTGGCCTGGGCTGTAAGAAGTACGTGGAGGCCAACATCTCCCATAAGTCCCGCACAGCTGTCAAGTACACAATGAAGACTCTAGCCAGCTGTGCTGAGACCATCATCTTCATGCTGCTTGGCATCTCGGCCGTGGACTCTTCCAAGTGGGCCTGGGACTCTGGGCTGGTGCTGGGCACCCTCTTCTTCATCCTGTTCTTCCGAGCCCTCGGTATTGCCGGCACCCTCTGCTTTCCCACCCTCCTTCCTGCCCACCCTCCCAGCTCATCTCCCAGTCTGAGTCCACATCCTTGTCAACAATTTCTAAGCCTCCCCTTATTGCTCACCCCTCCCAGACCCTGTCAGACCTTAGCCCAGATACTTGGTGCCATCCATGCCCAGTGCCCTCCACTCCTGCTGCAGGCGTGCCCTCCAACACCCTGCTCCCACTGGCCTCCCTCCTGCTGCAGGCGTGCCCTCCAAAACCCTGCTCCTACTGGCCTCCCTCCTGCTGCAGGCGTGCCCTCCAACACCCTGCTCCCACTGGCCTCCCTCTTGCTGTAGGCGTGCCCTCCAACACCCTGCTCCCACTGGCCTCCCTCCTGCTGCAGGCGTGCCCTCCAACACCCTGCTCCCACTGGCCTCCCTCCTGCTGCAGGCGTAGTCCTGCAGACGTGGGTGTTGAATCAGTTCCGGCTGGTCCCTCTGGACAAGATTGACCAGGTGGTGATGTCCTATGGGGGCCTGCGGGGGGCTGTGGCCTTCGCTCTTGTCATCCTCCTGGACAGGACCAAGATCCCTGCCAAGGACTACTTTGTAGCCACCACTATTGTGGTGGTCTTCTTCACAGTCATCGTGCAGGTGGGAGCGCCCACGAGGCTGGATGGGGAGAGGGTCTGGCAGGCCCTGGGGGAGGCTTAGAGCCTATGGGAGAGGGGCTCCTCTTCCTCTTGTGGGAGGCAGGGGGGCCTGACTTCCCAGACCTTGAGTGCAGTGAGGTGGGGATACAGAAGCTGAAGCCTAACTATGAGGAGGGAAAGGCAGCAGGGAACTGGACAGGGCAGGGCTCACTGGCTGCCTGTCCGTAGGGCCTGACCATCAAGCCACTGGTCAAGTGGCTGAAGGTGAAGAGGAGTGAGCATCACAAACCTACCCTGAACCAGGAGCTGCATGAGCACGTGGGTACCAGAACCCCATCCCTCCGCCTGTCCCTCTCTCCCTTCTCCTATTTTGAGCAGAGTCCTGATCCGGTCCCCCTACCCACCCCCCTTCTAGACTTTTGACCACATTCTGGCTGCAGTGGAGGACGTTGTGGGGCACCATGGCTATCACTACTGGAGGGACAGGTGAGGGAGCTGCCCCGAGGCTCCTTCAGCAGCGGCAGCCTCACCAGCCAGGGCAGCATGGGGGATGTGCACACTTCTGAGGAGGGACACAGTCAGGCTCAGGCTGGGCAACTTCTTCCTGAAGCCCTTCGGGCAGTACTGGCAGTACTGGTGTCCCAGTACTCTCAGGATAAGACAAGGCTCCCCAGTGAGGCCTGCGCAGCTCTGCCCTGCATGGTCTGGCACCTCCAGACACCAGCCGCATTGTGCTCAGCTGTGTCTTTGACTATCTGTCTGCCAATGAAATGAACCCTGTTTTAGAAACTCAGAACCCACCATGCTCCCCCGGCCCTGGCCACTGGGACCTGTGCACATGTTGTTCTTTCTACTAGAACATTCCTTTGCCTCCCTCTCACCTACTTAACCTCTATTCATCCTTCAGATCTTACCACAGGCATCAAGTCCTTAGGGAGGTTTCCCTGGCCTCCCTGACTAGGACAAATCCCAATCATACTCTATAATTATCCTTTATAGTTCTTACCATGGTTGTAATTTTACAGTTATATGTAATAACTTCATTAATGTCAGGCTTTCCTACAACACTGTCAGTTCCATAAGGGCAGGGACCAGCTTCAAGATTCTCCCTGACTGATGCCCACACCAAGAGACATAGGCCCAGCGCTGGCGGTGCCCCTGCCCTGTCTGAGGAAGGGCCAGCCGCCCAGGCCTTGGGGATGGCACTCAGGACCGGGCCTGGCATCCTCTGTAGGTGGGAGCAGTTTGATAAGAAGTACCTGAGTCAGCTGTTGATGCGGCGGTCAGCCTACCGCATCCGGGACCAGATTTGGGATGTGTACTACAGACTCAACATCCGGGATGCCATCAGCTTCGTGGACCAGGTGGGCCGGCAGACAATGGTGGGTGGGCAGGTGGCCAGCAGGGCAAGGCAGGAAGCGGTGACAAGCAGGCAGGCCCTGAGCAGGGAGCTGGGAATTCCCAGCAGACTCCATAGTCTTGTGAAGTGGCAGCTGCAGGAACGGGCCTGGCCTGATGCTGACATGTAGAGTCTAGCAGGCAGTACAGGAAGGTGGGAAACAGCTGGACTCTGGAGTCAGGAGATGTGGTTCAGTTCTTATCATCTCACGCTTGTGACCTTGGGTAAGTCACTTATCCTCTCGGAGCCTCAGCTTCAACTGTTAAGAAAGCACGAGTAAAAGTACCTCTGTCAGAGTTTTGTAGAATCAGTATAAAAAGTGCCTAGCACAGTCCCTGGAACTTCAAAAGAGCAAAGTGTGTTAACCATTGTTATTCTTTTTATTACCCTCTGATTGTCTGGGCCACCTTTCATCTGATTGCCATTTTGACCTCTGACTTGGCCCCTGCAGGGAGGCCACGTCTTGTCCTCCACCGGGCTCACTCTGCCCTCTATGCCCAGCCGCAATTCTGTGGCAGAGACCTCTGTCACCAACCTGCTGTAAGTCCTTGAGCCCCCTTCCCCTTCCTCAAGCTCCTCTCTATTGCGCCCTCTCTCTGAATCCCTTCTGGGGAAGATTTGTGAGCACCTTTGCTTCTGCCCTTCCCCTGGCCTGTGCCTCCTGGCCCGTCCCTAGCACACGTGTCTCCTCCCGCCTGCAGGAGGGAGAGTGGCAGTGGAGCATGTCTGGATCTGCAGGTGATTGACACAGTACGCAGCGGCCGGGACCGTGAGGATGCTGTGATGCACCACCTGCTCTGTGGAGGCCTTTACAAACCTCGCTACAGGGTGAGAACAGGCAGGGCGGAGTTCTGAGGGGGAGCATTGTCTGGGGAGGCCACAGTGGAAGGCTCAAGAGGCAGCTGGCACCCGCTTGTGGAGAGCTATGGATGCCCAGTTGAAGAGTGTGGGCTTCATCTTGTTGGTTATAACCTTTAGTTTTTTGTTTTTGTTTTTTTTTTGAGAAAGGTTGGCCTGTTACAAGAGCTGTTTAAGAATGTCTTCTCTGGTAGCAGAGGGCAGATCAAACTGGAGGGGGTGAGTTGAGAGGCTGGGAGAGCCAGTTGGGAAGCTGGAGTGAACCACTGTGGATTAGACCTGGGTGGTCGGAAGGGAGAGGAGCACAAAGAACTGTGTGATCAGCCAGGAAGGGGAGAGCAGGAGATACAGAGGGCTTGATGGGGTCACAGAACAGGAGTGCTGAGGAAGCCGCCTGCAGGACCACCTTAACCTGGGGGAGGCAGACATCTGTTTTAGGTAATGTGAGTTTAGTCCAATGCAGGTCAGGAAGCTTTGGGGTCGGAAAGGCCCAACCCATACAGGAAGGAATCTGTTGCAACCCCACAAGGGGGCAGCAAGCCATTACCCTGAACCTTTTTGAAATGAGAAGCCAGCTGTTACCATTCTTGGCAGCTTTAACAGTCAAGGCTGTTTCTACGGCTGAGACAGATTGGTTTCCTTTAATTTTCTCCCACTGGTCCTGATTTGACTCTCTGCAGCTCTGCAGAGTAAGTCTGCAAAGGTTTCAAAACGTCTTCCTCCCACACAGGCCTCCTTGCCCTCAGGCCAGCAGCTCCTGTCCTTGGTGTGTCTTCTTTAGTCATTAGAAATGAGGGCTCTTGGAGTTCTCTGGTAGTCTAGTGGTTAGGACTCTGGGCTTTCACTGCCGTGGCCTGGGTTTGGCACAGGGGCTCGTTCACCTTTCTAGTTCTGGAACTTGCCATTCTCTTCCCACAGCCCAGAATCCCTCCAGCTTTGGCTCACCACCCTGAGGCCCCATATTGTCCTTACAGTCAGGCAACCCACCATGTCTTCCTCAGTTAATGACTATTAAACCCTGTTGCATCCAACCTGTGGGGTTTTTTGTTTGTTTGTTTTTTGGTTTTGTTTACTTTTTTCTTACGGAAAATTTCTGTCGTTCAGAAAACTAGAGAGAATAGCTCATTTAACCACCACTCACCTCCAATAATTTTCAATGCATGGTCAATTCTGTTACATTCTGTCCCCCACTACGCCCCAGCTACACTTTATTATCTTACAGCAAACTCCAGATACCATCTCATCTCTAACTATTTCCATATGTATCTCTAGGTGGCAAGAATTCTTTAAAAAAAAAAGCCATAGTACCCTTATCACTTACAACAAATAACAGTGATTCCTTCTCACCTCAAATATCCAGCCAGTGGTCAATAAATACCTTTTTCCAGCTGGTTTGTTCAAGTCAGGATCCAAATAAAGTCCACAGTTTGCATTTAGTAAACATGTCTCTATTTTTTTTTAAAAAATCGGTGATAGTTTTGTCTTCCTTTTTTTCTCATTATTTACTTACTGAAGAAACTGGATCCATTATCTCAGAGAATGTTCCATTTTACAGATTCTGACTGTATTCCAGTGGTGGTGTTTAACACGTTCCTCTACATACTGTATTTCTTGGTAGTTAAATCTGGAGGCCCGGTTGTATTCAGGAACATTCGATAGGTGTGCTGTGTATTTCTTATTGTATTACATCAGGAAGTACATAATGACTGACTGTCTGTGGATGTGTGTGTGTAAGATTGGTCAATGGTTCAGTCCAACCAGTTCTTGTGAAGTCAATTAAAAAAAAAAACTGGATTAAGATTGTGCTTATCCCTGTTAAATGTCATCTTATTTGATTTAGCCCATCATTCCATTGTTTGGATCCCATGTCTGCCACCAAATATCTCCTCAGATTCACATCATAGGAAAATTTGCTAAGCCTGTTAACTTTGTAGTCATCAAAATCAACATACAAATGTTGAACAGGATAGAGCTGAGGACAGAGCCCTGTGGCATGCTACTAAAGACTTTCCTCCAGACTGACCTTGATCAAGAATTTTTTGGGTATGGTTACTCAACCAGTTCTAAATCCACTTAGTTATGCCAGAACACCATCCATAATTCCTCATGTTCTTCACAGAAATATCATCAGAGAGAGACAGAAGTATCTAGTATGCAGTTAGAAACATAAGATTATAGTTTAGGAGAGAGATACGGGCTGGAGATAAAGATTTGGAAGCAATCTGTATCAGAGGTCTCCTGGCCTGGCTACATCAGAATCTCCCAGGGAGCTTGCTAGAATACATATTCCTGGCTTCTCCTGGAGAGTCTGATCCTGTAGTGTGCCATGGGATGAGGAATCTGCTCTTAATAAGTCCCCTGAGGGGATTCACATGTAGCTGGTCTGATGGCTGATGTTTGGGAAACACAGATGTATCCCTGGGCTAGCTGGCGCTGAGAGAGGACACTTTCACTGGGGAGGGCATTTAGAGGAGAGAGAGGGGGGCCAAGGACAACACTGAGGAATGCACATGTAAGAAAAGGAAGGGGAGCCAGCGGAGGAGAGAGAAGGAGCCCTTGGAGGGACAGTAGCAGGGAGCCAGCGGAGGAGAGAGAAGGAGCCCTTGGAGGGGCAGTAGCAGATGGTGTCTCGGAGGCCTGGGGCATAAGGAGGGCTGGACGTTGCACAGATGTTGCCTAACCAGAGGCCATGGCACTGCTGACCAGGGAGAAAGCAGCACACTGAAGTTGCAATCAGGCAAACCCCCCTGGAGCTGTATTTTTTTTTTTAGTTTGCATTTCTTTTATTTTTTTTTTAACATCTTTATTGGAGTATAATTGCTTTATAATGGTGTGTTAGTTTCTGCTTTATAACAAAGTGAATCAGCTATACATGTACATGGAGCTGTTTCTCTGATAGTCAAGGAATGGGTACTAGGGGAAGTGTCAGAATGTAAGTGTAAAAGTCTGGCAGCAAAAGCGAGGCAATGGTATCAATGGAAAGGCCTTTTTCAAGGAGGTAAGGGCAGGAGCATGCTTAAAAGCAGAGGGAGGGGGGCCAGTGTCGATGGAAGGATTGAAGATGCAGGAGTGGAGGACCGGGAGGGAGGAGGGAGCAGAGCAGGGAACTGCTGGAGGCAGGGAGTGAGCTAAGCAAAGCGGAGGCCTGGGTTGGGGAGTGAGAAGCCCTGTGAAGGAGCTGGGCCCCCGCATGCCCAGGAGAGAGGGGCACCTCTGTGTGAGCGTGTAGAAGAGGGCAGCTGGGAAGAGACTTAAAGGGGGCTCTTAGATCCAGCTCAGGGAAGCATGAAATATGAGGCAAAGGAAAGGGACCAGACTGGGGATGCGAGGCAAGACAAATGATTGGGAACATGCGGGCAGTACTTTGGGGGGTTACCACTAGGTAATGAAAAGGCCTCTCGGCAGTCAAGGGCAGAGGTGGAGACAGTCTAAGTGAGTGTGTAGTGGGCTTGGTCTTTATGAGAAAGAGTTGGAAAGAGGAGATGGGGGTGGTCCTGAACTGGACACCAATTCAGGTATCGTGGGACTGAGGGGGTCGAAGGTATCAAGAGAGGGAGTCATGGAAGTTCAAAGTGCAGCCTGCGGAGTCACGGTGGTGGCTGGAGAACTGGCTAGCTGGAGAGTTCCAGCTGGACAGAGAGTCCTGTGTAGTTAAAAGGAGGCAAATGGGCCAGGCATGTGGACCAGGCTCAGATAAACAGAGGTGCAAAGAAGGAAATGCCCCCCTTGGCCTCACAGTAGCCCTGAGGGACAAGACACAGGGTCCCCTGCCTCTTGTCACGTCAGATCAGAGAGAACTGGGAGAGGGCAGTAGGGAATACGGAAAGCCAAATTTGAGGAAACAGGTTCTGGGATAAAGGAAAGTTTTCCCCCAGTGAACTGAGCATATAGAGAGTATAGAGTCTGGCTGGGTCCCTACTGTATTTTTTGTTTTGTTTTTTCAATCCATGGCTAGTTCTGGCAACAGTGGGCCAGCAGGAGCTATGGTGAACATGGGGCTGTGGCCTGGGGTCCCTGTGGGAGGCCAGGACACCCAGCCTCACGGCAGGGCGGGGCTGTCATTGTCAGTACAAAGCCAGCTGCAGCCGCCACTTCATCTCTGAGGATGCGCAGGAGCGCCAGGACAAGGAGGTCTTCCAGCAGAACATGAAGCGGCGGCTGGAGTCCTTTAAGTCCACCAAGCACAACATCTGCTTCACCAAGAGCAAGCCACGACCCCGCAAGGCCGGCCGCAAGAAGGCATGTGCTTTCTCTGGGACTCCTGTCTGCAGCTGCAGGCTGACGGCACGCAGTTTTGAGCTCCCAAGTATTGGAATCCAGCCTAGGGGGCCCCCCTAGATGGATAATTCTCAGGGACTTGGGGGCTGCAGCAGCTTGGGTTCCCTTTTGCATCTTCCTGGAGCCCCAGAAGGGGAAGGCAAGGGCTTCAGAAGGACATCAGCCTCTTGTCCATGTGGTCACATGCTGGGAGGCAGCAGGACCACCTACCAGAGGTGAAATGGGCAGGAGAAAGGCAGATTCCTCGTTGGGGGGACTCCATGAGCTCCTTATTCAGCCCAAGCTGACGTACTGAGTGTCCTTGCTGGGGCATGTCAGACTCCACACTTGCGGGGGTGGGGGTGGGGGTGGGGTCAAGGGATGGTAGAACCATTGGGATTGACAGATTCCCTTCCCTGCTGCATCAGGAAGACCTGTCCTGTTGACCCCACCAGACGACAGGGTTGGAGTTTGGAGCCAGGGCCAGAGGCTTAGGGTTTTTTGTTTTTTGGTCCTTAGAAGGATGGCATGGCTAACACGGAGGCTACAAATGGGAAACCTCCTCGAGACCTGGGCTTCCAGGACACAGGCAAGCAGGGAGTGGGGTGGAGTTGAGGATGGGATAGGGAGGGAAAGGGCAGGGGCCCATCAGCCAGAAGCCTGAAGGACCTCCTCTGTACAGCATTCAATACCATAAACTGGGGCTCTTCCCCTCAGGGACTAGATGGGCATACTTGATTTCAAAGCTGAACATATCTAAGCAGTTATTAGACATCTGTGACATCAGATAGCTAACTACAGGTTACAGGCCTTGAGGACTTGGAGAAGGTGTCATAAAAGGGGGAGCTTGGTCTGGGCCTTGAAGGATGGGTGAACCCTGGTGTCCCCGTCTATAAAACCAGGAGTTTGGATGAGCTGCACACTGATGGGCCTTCCAGCCCTCCAGATGTTTGTGCTTCCAGTTGACGATGGGATCTGGGGCTGAGAGATGATGGGGGAGCTGGAAAGTGTGACTCTCCTTATGGTTTCCTCTGAGGACTTGGCTTTCCCTGTTGCCTCCTTCAGCTCTGCAGCCCCACCTCCCTTCCTCTCAAACACCCAACTCCACAGGCCAGTGCTGTAACAGCCACAGGACAAAGCAGGTGTCCCTGCCAACTGCGGGCTCTACCTGGGTGGACAGCGGGTCCGGCTTGGGGTTGTGCGGTACCAAGAGGCAGCTGCTGGTGGCCAACCCCACTCGGCTCTTGTCCCTCTCCAGCTGCTGTGATATTAACCGTAGAGTCTGAGGAGGAGGAGGACAGCGACAGTTCGGAGACAGAGAAGGAGGACGATGAAGGGATCATCTTTGTGGCTCGGGCTACCAGTGAGGTTCTCCAAGAGGGCAAAGTTTCAGGTAATGGCTTCCTCCCGCCTACGTCCCTCTGGAACTGTGCAGCTGGTTTCCTCCCCCTTCACTGATGGCCCTACTCCAGACAATACCTCTTCCTATTCGCTCATTTATTCACCAACCAGCATTTACTGGGCATCTCCTTTATGTCAGACACCTGACATACATGATCTGATTCAATCCTCACAACAACCAAGATGGGGAAACTGAGCTCAAAGGAATTTGGGACTTGTCCAGAGCCAGCAGAACCAGAATTTGAAACTGACCCACCCGATTCAAAGCCCAAAGCCTTTTTACTGCCGTGCCGCCTCCCTTTACTCTCTGGCAAGAAACACGAGGTGACAAGCAAACCTAACACCAGGCTCTGTTGTGACCCATGCTCAGCACACCAGCCCTCAGGTACAGACCCGGTGAGGGTGGCAGCCTGACCTGAGAGAGGAGCCTGAGTTGGCTCAAGCACCCTAGGTGTCTTTTAAAAAACATATTATAGAAAATTTCAAAATATACAATAGACAGAATAGTAAAATAAACTTCCCATCTATCCACCAGCCAGCTTCAATAATTATCTACTCCTAACCAATCTTATTTCATCCATACCCCTCACTAGGATTCTTTTGAAGCAAATCTCAAATATCATTATCACTTTATCAAAAAATACTTCAGCATGTATCTCTAAAAGATAAAGATTCTTCTTAAAAATATAACCACGATACCATTATCATATCCAAAATCTTTGTTATCAGATATCCAGTGTTCAAGTTTCCCTGATTATCTTAATATTTTTTTACAGTAGGTTTGTTCAAATAAAAATCCAGACAAGACCCACCCATGAAATCTGTTGATAAGTCTCTTTTAATCTACAGCGGTGATTCTTAAGAGGGTAGTGGTGGAGGGATTTTGCCCTCTAGGGGATTGTCTGGAGACATCTTGGGTGGTCACAGCTGGAGGGCTACCTCTGCAGTGAGTGGGTAGAGGCCAGGGATGCTGGTAAACATCCTACCATGCACAGGACAGCCCCCCTACAACAAAGTATCTCTTCCAACCTGTCAATAATGTCAAGTCTGAAAAACCCTGATTTATAGGTTCCCCCCACCAATACCTTTTTTTCTTCCACTGGATTTATTGAAATAACCTGATTCTTTGTCCCCCAGTCTTTCCTTGTCTGGATTTTGCTGATTGCATCCCCAAAGCATCATTTAATATGTTTCACTGACCCTTATATTTCCTCTAAACCAATAATTAAATCCAGATCAGATCTGGTAAGCATACTTCATAGGTGGTGATGCTGTACCTCCTATTGCATTCATCACACCAGGAAGCATCTGGGTGTCTCTCTTTTTGTGAGGTTAACGTTGATAACTGGATTTAGCTGTTGTTGGCTTGATCCGTCCATTATCAAGTTCCCTGTCAACTTTTCATCAGACAGTCTTGGCAGCCACTGGTGATCACTGCCAGATCCAGCATTTCATTAGGGGCTGCACAGTGGTGATAGTCTATGTCTCTTTTTTCATCTGCATTGATTAACAGTAATTCTTCTATAAAAAAAACTTCCCTTCATCAATTACTTAGTTACTTTGAGGTACAGTTCACATAGGGAAGAATGGATAAATGCTTGAATTTTTCATTTTATTTATCAGTTTTCATACCAACAGTTAGTTCCCCAGCATCCTCTAAAGGTGAACACTGAAGTTTTCTTTTTAATTAATTAATTAATTAATTAATTTTTGGCTGTGTTGGGTCTTCGTTGCTGTGCACAGGCTTTCTCTAGTTGTGGTGAGCGGGGGCTACTCTTCGTTGCAGTGCGCGGGCTTCTCATTGCCGTGGCTTCTCTTGTTGCGGAGCACGGGCTCTAGGCGCATAGGCTTCAGTAGTTGTGGCACGTGGGCTCAGTAGTTGTGGCTCGCGGGCTCTAGAGCTCAGGCTCAGTAGTTGTGGCGCACGGGCTTAGTTGCTCCGTGGCACGTGGGATCTTCCCGGGCCAGGGCTCGAACACATGTCCCCTGCATTGGCAGGTGGATCCTTAACCACTGCGCCACCACGGAAGCCCAACACTGAAGTTTTTCGTTTAGTTTTTGTTGTTGTTAAAATTCAATCCAGCATCCCAAGTCTTTCAAGAGAGGTAGTTTTACTTTCAATCACAGAATTAATACATTTCATAACATACTCAGTCAAGAGTTTTGGAGTGCTCAGGACTTTATCAATGAGCAGACACATACTGAGCACCTATTATACACAAGGCATTGAGCTTGACTTTGGAGAACAAGGGGTGGTAGGTGGCCAGAGGGCTGCTCTTTCCCAGGTTTCCTCTTTCAGAACCTCAGACTTCCTGTAATGCAGCGGGCAGGCCTTCCATGCTGGCTGCCAGCAGTTCTGGGATTCTCAGGTCCCCTGTGCTCTGGCATCCCCCTCGCCGGCACAGCTTTAGCCTGTTGTTAGGTTCACATGAGCTCACACTCCTGGACTCTGTCGCACCAAAGGGCTGTGGTGGGAACTCAGGCAAGGAGCCCAGTGGCCAAGCCTCAAGATCTTCCTCACTCCGCTGCTGTCTCACCCTGGGATGGGGCTTGGCAGGATGTGGTTTAAGACTAGCACTGCAAGTTGGGTGAGGGCTGATCGTAGATGGGTTTTTTCTTGCCTTGATCCCGCTTTCTCTTGCTTTAGTTATTTTCACTTGTTCAATAGGTATTTGTTGAGCAACTGCTATGTGCCCAGCCCTGTGCTAGGTGCTGGGCATACTATGGGGAGCAAAACCAGCTGTGGCACTTCCATGCGGCAAGGCATGCATCAAAAAACTGCACACGTGGGTGTTATGTGGCAACTGTGGAGTGAACTGATTTATTGAAAGTGTGCTTATACTTGAGAAAGATTCCACTGGATTGGTAATGAGTGCATGTGTACTCTGTCCCCAGGGAGCCTTGAGGTGTGTCCAAGCCCACGCATCATACCCCCTTCCCCAACCTGTGCAGAGAAGGAGCTGCCCTGGAAGAGTGGGCAGGGGGACCTGGCAGTCTACGTGTCCTCAGAGACCACCAAGATTGTGCCCGTGGACATGCAGACAGGCTGGAACCAAAGCATCTCGTCCCTGGAGAGCCTGGCATCCCCGCCCTGTACCCAGGCCCCACCTATGACCCGCCTGCCTCCCCGCTCACTGGTCACTGAAGAGCCCCAGGCCCCTCTCAACCTGCCTTCTGATCTACGCCCTAGCTTTGCCTTTCCCACGAGCCTGGCCAAGGCTGGCCGCTCTCACAGCGAGAGCAGCGCTGACATCCCCCAGCAGCAGGAGCTGCAGCCCCTCATGGGACACGAGGACCACACTCATCTCAGCCCAGGCACCGCCAACTCCCACTGGTGCATCCAGTTCAACAGAGGTGGCCGGCTGTAGCCCAGGGACTCGAGGAGGAGCAGGGGGCCGAGCCCCTGTGGAAACCTTCCCTGCACAATGGGCAGAGGAGCCCACTCAACCTGACATGGGGCTAGAGGGGCCTGGACTGAAGTAGCAACTGGGCTCCCTTGGGGCAGGTCAGAAGGGTCTCCTGGGCTGGTCCTCACAGGGACCTTTTTCACCACCCTCCCTGCTTCTAACTCCTGCCACTTTCCCTTTCAGTAAGGCCCTTACCCTGGCTCAAGACCCAGTCCAGAGCTTCTAGGGGCAAGGCCCAGAGATGCAGGTAGTTGATGCCCCTTCCCCAGAGGGTCCTCATGGGGTGACTCTACGCAGATGTTCTTGCCCCCAAAGCAAGGGCATCATTCCTCAGCTGACACTGGCCTTTCCTGCCCTCCATCTCCTCCCTAGCGCCAGTGCAAGGACAGGACCCTGGCAGAAGGCTCCACGAGGGGCTGGTCCTCAGAGGGTATGGGGTGGGAGGTGCAGCAGGCTTTGCTGCCCTGTTGGGTCAGCTACCCATAATCAATTTGTTTAGGGCAGTGGGAATCTGTCTCCACTCCTTGCTTTATCTCCTTCCCTTTGCTGCCAGTCACTGGGGCAATAGTTCCTCCTTTTCCAGGACTATGGCCACAGGGCTGGGCCAGGGTTCACAAGAGGGCTGCTTCTTAGCCAGGGTTACTCTGAGGGATCTGCTGCTCTGTGTCCAAGTTTGGACCTTTCAGATCCTTGGGTCTGGGTTTTATGAGGAGGGGAGACGATGGTCTCTGGGCTCCCACCCACATTGTCACCTTGTTATTCCCCAAACAGGAAAGGAGCCAGGTATCCCAGGGCCACTGCTCCACTGCTCTGGGGCTGGGATGTCTGGCTGCAGTGGTAAGGGGCTGACTGGGTGGCAGGTGACTTTCCTGGGGTTAGCGCCTGCCCTGTATTTTGTACTTTGAACCTAAGATACATTAAACATCTCTTGGATGGATGCGTGTCCTGTGTCCATGTGTCTGGGGGTTCTGGGGTGTGGGCAGGAGGCAAGAGGGCAGGTGGTGAGGGAGATGGAAACTGCCAACTCCCTGCCCCAGGGCTTCCTGGATAGAGAATGGGGAGGGGGGTCCTGGGGTCCTGGGAAGGACTGTTAGGCCCTATGGCCCTCCCTCCCTCTTCTCCTATTCCTTCCCAATATGTCACCTTACAGGATGCCTGCCGTCAGGGGGATTGCTGTATGGGCACAGGGTCACAGAACTGGGAGTCCACAAAATGGGAACAACCTGTAGGAAAAGAGACCCCAGAGGTCAGGTGCCAAGGTGCCCAAAGATGCAGCCACCACACACCGGGACCGGACAAGCCTTCCTTAAACACCTGGAGGGAGGTGTAGGACAAATGAACAGAAGTGTTCTGCACCTGGCGGGTGGGAGGACAATCTCAAGGGAGCTGGTTACCTTGAGTGTTTCTGACACAAATTGGATACTGTGGGGTCCAGAAACATTTAGGGACAGAAATCCCTGATAACAGCAGACCCAGATTCAATTTCCACTGTGCTGGAGAATTAAAAAAAAAAAAAAAAAAAGTATCTATCTGTATTGACACCTAACACACACACCATAAAATTCACCCACTTAAAATGTACAGTTCAGTGGTCTTTAACATATTCACAGAGTTGTGCAACCCTCACCACAGCCTTAGTTTAGAATGTTTTCATTGTCCCCAAAAGAAACTACCATCAGCCGTCACTCCTCACCCTCTGCCTAGCCCTAGGTAATCACCACCCTGTGCGTAATCTTTACAGATCTGAAGGACCCAACACACTGCAAAGGTTACAAATTTAGTCAACATTTTTTCTGTGTCACGCCTGGGGAAGGTGTGAAGAGAAGGAAGAGTGACTTTTAGGCTTTGCCCTCACACTGCTTATAGTCGGCAGTGTTAAGGCCCAGCTGGTTAGTCCCAGCTCTCACTCACTGGCTATGTTATCTTAGATATGTCACATATTCTCTCTGAGCCTCAGTGTCTTCATCTCTAAAATGAGGTAACAATCATACTTACTTCATAAGGTTGCTGTCTGGATTAGCTGATGAAATGGAAAAACCTAGTACACAGCCTGGCCCATGGTAAGGGATTATGTTTGTCATCATTGGTGTCACATTACAAGCCAAGGAACATATGAGGCCTTGAGGAAATCTGGGAGGGCTTTGGGAGGAGCATGAGTGTGTGTGTGTGTGGAGGGGCTCTGACAACATGGGCAAAATTGCATGGGTGCATTCTAGGTGGGAAGAGCAGCGTGAATAAAAGATATCTGGAGCACACATAGTGAAAAGCAAGGAGCAGTGGGTGATGTGCTGGGGACAGACCAGCCAGGGACACAAAGGCTTGGGTGGGGTAACCCCACTGAGTTTTGGAGGTGGCAGAAAGCCAGCCTGGAGAATTATGATCTGGGGAGTGTGGGCAGTGATGCGCATTAGGGAGCTCGAATGTAGCTGGTGCCAGGTGGAGGATGTGTGAAACCCCACGTGGAGGAAGGGTTGGTAGGAGGAAAGGCTAGAAATGGAAGACCTGTTGGGAGGCTCCTCCAGCAGCCCAGGGATGTGAAGGTGCTTGTGCTGAAGAGGGCAGGCAGCCATTCTCAGACCTCAGTATCACTGGGAGCTTGTCAAACACAGATTCCTGGGCCTACCCCAAAGGTTCTGACTCAGCAGGTCTACGGGAGCCCAGCCATTTGTAATCTTAACCAGGTCTCCAGAGGAAGGTGGTCCAGACACCACATCCTTCAAAAATTACGAGATTAGAAAGGTTTAGAAATAAAATCCCCATCATCAGACAACTGATGGTGTAGGGGAGGGGGGTGCAGAGGGGCTCCTGGGCCTGGAGCTGGGTAAAAGAAAGGGGGGACTTCCAGGCAAATAGGGTTGGTCAGAGATGAGCAGACTGAGGGTAAGAAAGCAGGTGAGCACAGCCGGGAGGAGGCAGGCACCTGGGATACAGGAGAGCAAGCAAGTCACCACCTGACTAGGCAGGATGGCAGAAGTGGCCTCCAGTGCCTTGAAGGAGGAAGGATTTTGACCTGGCGAGATGGACATGGGCATACCAGGTACAGGAGACAGTTTGAGACAAGACTTGTGATCAGATGAGTTTTCCAGGCCTGTGTAAGAGCTGGTCAGGAAGGCTGTGATGCCTCTAGAAGGTCTTGAAGACCACACTAAGGAGTCTGGAGTTATTCAGGCCAGAGGTGAGAGAGATCTGGAGGGTTTAGGGTATCTGTCAACTTAACTGTCTGGGGCAGTACTAAAAAGGGTATGCAAGGTTTGGGATGGAATGAGGGCAATGATTGTGGATCTCTTATCACTAGGCTCCTTGAGGCACAGAGCTCCCACTTCATTTTTGGTTGAGTCATGTTGGTAAGAAATGCAAAGCTGAGGGAAGGCTGAGGAAGGGGCAGGGGAGGGAGGCCTATCCCCATTTTATGATCTCAGTGGAAAAGGCTGCTGTGAGTAGATTTTGCTGCCAGGAGAGCCACAGAGATGGGCCCCATGAGTCATTGTTCAGTCCTGCAAGCTCAGCCCACAGAGCCTGCTGTGGTCATTGGCACAGGCTGGCTCCAGGCTCAGCCCCCAGTGCTCCCCACTAGGCTCAGTTTGTCCCCATTTCTATCTGTATCTTTGCCATCCTGGGGCTGTGCATTCTGCAGCTCTTTGCCTCTTCTGCATCCCTTTCAGACCGAGCCTCTGAATCTGTCTCCATTTGCGACTCTGGTTTACACCTGGCTCATAAATGGGGAACCTCAGGAGGACAGGGGTAGTGCGACCAGTCTCAGGCACCCCTCAACATTTATTCCAGGCCCTGTGCTAGGTGCTAGAAGTATAGACGTGGATAAAACACAGTCTCTGTCTTCGCAAAGCTTACAGCATACATTCTATGTACAGTGAATAAACCAAGGCCTGGCCCTGCTGCTGAATCAGTCTGTCTGCCTGCGCTCAGGGGTGCTGGGGTCAGTTATGGCCTGTGGCTTGAGGTCTCTCTTAGCACTGGAGGGGTACATGTGCCTGCCAGCAGGTCCAACCAGCTCTTAGGGCTCACAGGGGGCCTGGCTGGTGGGTGGGGGTGGGCAGACAGTGGGCAGCAGAAGGGGAGGGAGGGAGCTGGAGGCAGTGACTCAGTGGGGCGGCTCTAGGACAGCTGGGGAGGGAGCCAAGGTTGGTCCTGATGCTCACTGAAGCTAGAGGAGGGTGGGATGAGAGGGCCTGCTGGGGGTTGGGGATGGAGCAGGACAACTCCAAGGCTCCTCACTCACAGCCAGATGCCCTCATGAAGAAGGCTCCTGGGCAGCTGCTCTGAGAACCTGGACTTGGTGCTGACGTGGCAGCTGCAATGGTGGGGAGGGGAGGATGGCTATTGTTCCCTCTGTGCCTGCTTCTGATACCCAGGTTCCCTCCTCTGGCAGCCTCCCTGGGCTCATGAAGGAGGTGACTACCTTAGAGCCAGGGAAGCCACTGCACCCACTGCCCTCTCCCCACAAGGAACCAAGGGCCTAAGCATGTTATGGTACAGCAGGCCCACATGCACCAAAGGGACTTCACACCTCAGAGATGGGAGAGATCTCACAGGTCAACTGTCCAAGTGACTTTCACCAGTTCAGGGTCCCCCAACTGAGGATGAAATGAGGGGCAGGACACGAACACCGCCCAAGAGCTGGCAGCAAGGGGACCTTCGACATACAGGATCTTTCCTAGTTCTCGGGGCAGTCCCAGGAGGAAAGAATGACTTTCTTTTCTTTTTTCTTCCTTTTTTTTTTTTTACAGGTGAGAAAGATGAGGCTCAAAGACAACTGAGTTGCTGGAGCTCACCCATCAGGTAAGTGGAAGAGCAGAGCTGGTCCTCTGGTTCCAGAATCCTGACCTCAGTCTCAGCCTCCTCGGTGGGATTTTGTGGGAGGGGTGTGGGGCTGGGGAGGCAGTGTATATGAAAGAAGTGCAGGAACGCAAGCGCAAGCGAGTGGTGGGGCTGGCCCTGGCGGATTGGTGGATTCCTGGCAGGTCTGGGTCAGCTCCCACCACAGAGCCCCCTCCCTGCCTCCTCCTTCTCTCTAACCCAAACAGCAGCCCATCATGGGATAATAGAACCTGGCTCTTGGTGCCTGGGACTGAGGACTGGAAGGAAGATGGGGTCTGCAACGGAAGGGCCCCTCCGTCCCACCCTCCATGAAGATACCCCTATTGGCTGCCAGCAGCACCAAGCAGCTGGCCTGGGTTTAGGGTGTCTTCCTAGAGGCCTCCTGGGCCCCTGGGCCCACACTTTTCTTCTCCCAGCTGACAGGAACGAGTGCTCCTTGTCTTGCTGAGGGAGGCTGTGGTAGGGCTCCCCGCATCCTGCGTGCACTCAAGAGCAGAAGCGCTCCCCTCCCCTACGCCGCCACCCTGCAAGCCCCTTCCCTCAGCCCCAGGCGGACCCCTTGCTCACTCACCCTCGCGCACCTACGCCGTCTTCCCCAGCGGAGGAGCGCTTCCGGCGCGCTGAGCAGGCGCGGTGGGAAGGCCGTTGGTCGCTGCCCCAACCGGCGAACTGAGAAGCCAAGTCAGAGTCAGCGGGGTCTTGGGCGGCGGCGCGGGGGAGGGCGGTGAAGCTGAGGCGTCCGGGCCCGCGGGGGACGAGGGGGTGGATGGGCCGGGGACGCTGCGAGAGCCCGCGTTTTCGCGCTTTCCGGCCGGCTCAGGCGGCTGCCGTCGGGCCTGGCGGGTGGGCTGTGGCTGCGTCCTCCGGCCCCCAGGAGGCGGTGCGGCGTGGCGCCCGGTCCTCTGCCGCGGTCGTTCCCGCCCCCGCGGCCAGGAGGCGGCGCCCGTCAACGCCAGGCGCCGCGCTGTACCCGCCGTCGAGGCGGCGGTGTGGTACGTTCGAGGGCTCTGGCTGCCTGGCCTCCCGGGTTCGGGGTTCCCCTCGGCGCGTACCCCGGGTGTGAGCGCGGCGGGCGGGCGGGCGAGCGAGGGAGCGGACGCGCGAGTCCCCGGGTGGTGGGGGGAGGGGGGCGCCAGGGTCGGCTGGGCCCACGGGAGCGCGAGCACAAGGCAACGCTCCGCCCACCCCGTGAGCGTCCCACCTGCGTAGGCCCGCCCAGCGTGGCGGCAAGTGAGCGTTCGAGCTTGGGGCGCTCCCGGCGAAGGCCCAAGTGAGCGTGGACCCGCGAGCCGTGAGCTGGAGGGAGAGACACCGGCTCTTCTCCCCGCTCCTCAGGCCTGAACTGCGGCACTGACCGCGCTCCCTGAGCCGAGCACCAAGACTGGCACAGCCGAGCACCAAGACTGGCACCTCCTACGGCCTAGTGCCTTCTACCTGCATCGCCCGCTCAGCCCTACCCGACCATCTTCAACCTGTTTCCTGGATGAGCTGAGGCCTCAGTTCACACCGAGGGCTTAGCTCCTCTGCCACTTGCTGGGAGTAGGCCCACCCTTAAGGAAGGGGTGATGGAAGGGCCCCTGGAGGATGGGGATGAGTCGTCAGCCTCCCAGGGCCACGCCACCGACTGGAGGTTTGCTGTGTGCAGTTTCAGAGATGCCTGGGGTGAGGGGGAAGCTGCTCTCCAGATGCAGGACCCCAATCCTCCGAGCCCACCAGCAGGGGCAGCCCAGGGGGAAGGGCTACAGGGCAGCTCTCTGCCTGGTGAGCTTCAGTCAACTCCAGGACAGAAGGTTGCAGATGGGTCGGGGGATGGCCAGAGGGGTGTATTAGGAGGTTCCTTAGTCCAGCGGGAGGAACCAGCCTCCTCTGGAATGGAGATCCTCCTATGCCCAATGTTCTCCCACCTTAGTCTGGCACAGGGTGAGAATGACAGCCAAGGAGGAGGCTTGGCAGGGGACTCAGTTTCAGGCAGGGCAATGCCAATCTGCTTGGACCCTGAAGGGTTGGACAGTGACCCTGTGAACCTCGGGGATCTTTTATCTGAGACATCATCAGAGCTACTGGAGGCAGGTAAGGAAGGAAAGTCTTGGAAGGGAGTGAGGGTACCTGGATGTGGGGAGGCCTCTGACTCTACTTAGGCTAAAGCCCAAGTTCACGTAGGGGTCTCTGGGTAAATGGCCCAATGTAGACCCAAGCCATTTTCCTTCCCAAGACCCCAACGGATCCAGGCTCCTTAAGTCCACTGACTGCCTCCTGGCCCAAGACCTCGCCTGGGAGCTGCTTGCCAGTGGCCTGGCTGCCCTGCCAGGTAACTGGGAGACACTAGAGGCAGAAGAGGTGGGGTGACTTGATTGTGCAGGTGTTCACTGCCTTCTCTGCACAGGCACTCGGGATGTAGAAGGCAGGGCAGTGCTGCTTCTGAGTGCCCATAACCTGGCCTGGCTTCACCCCAAGTGCAGCAGCCATGAACTCATCCGCCTCCTGCTCTACCTGCGAAGCATCCCCAGGTTGCGGGGTGGAGGTTGGGGGACAGAACCTGAGCAAGGGGATGGCAGGGTTGTGGAAACAGATACTGAACCAAAGCCTGCTCCTTTAGGCCCAAAGTACAGGCCCTGGGACTGACCGTGTTAGTGGACGCCCGAATTTGTTCCCCAATCTCTTCCCTCTTCTGGGGGCTCAGCCAGCTGCAAGTGAGTACAGGATTATAGCTCTCCTCTTCCCCCCCACAACCCTTTTTATAGGGTTAGGAGCAGGGCTGAGCTCAGATTCCTTGCAGGAAGCAGCCCCAGGGTCGGTGCACCAGGTGCTGCTAATAGGAAAGATGCCTCAGGAGGTGCCTTCAGGGCTGCAGGTAGGGACTGAGCCATTTGGCCAGGGTGGAGGTGGGGCACTTCCCCACCAGGCCTGAGTCCACTACATCTTCTTTTTCTGCAGTTAGAGCAGCTGTCCTCTGATCAGAGCCTGCTGACCCACATCTCCACCTCGGGGTTGCCCACTTCACTAGGAGGAGGCCTGCCTTACTGCCACCAGGCCTGGCTGGGCTTCCGGATGGTCAGTGCACTGGGTGGGGCATAGGGTGGGTAGGCAGGCAATCTGGCCAGCAGAGGAGGCTCCCCTGGGCTGGCTTGAGCAGTGCAGTGGCCTGGGATCCAAGATGCCTGGGACTAGCACTGTGCACTGCCCTGGTCATGCCTGCCTCTGCTCACAGCGTCTGGAAACCCTACAGCAGAGCTGCCAGGTGCTTTGTGCCCTGCTCCAGGGGGCCATTGAGAGCATGAAGGCTGTGCCCCAGCCCATGGAGTCTGGGGTGAGTGTCTCCTTTCAGCACCTCCCCCAATGCTCCCTATCTTCTTCCTCTTCTCCCATGCACACCTCCACTGCCTGTTGCCCTTAATCACAGGAAGTCGGTCGGCTGCTGCAGCAGGCACGGGTCCTGATGCAGCATGTGCTAGACTCACCTCAGTTGGCATGGCTACAGTGCCAGGGAGCCTTGGAGCTGGCATGGCTGAAGCAGGAGGTTCCAGAGGTGACCCTGAGCCCAGACTACAGGTAGGTGCAAGCCCAAATCTTTCCCCAGCCCACCATATCCCATGCCAAGGACTCAGTGGCTGGCTCAGAACCAGCCAGGATTGTGGTCCTAGGACAGGGTGGAGTGGAGCTAGGCACTCAGCAGGGGCGCTAAGACATGTACCATGCACCAGGCCTGCAGTGGACGAGGTTGAGGAGCTGTATGGTCGTGTGGATGGATTGCTGCACCAACTGACCCTGCAGAGTAACCAGCGAGTACAAGCACTGGAGTTGGTCCAGATGCTGGAGGCCCAGGAGGGCGAGCTGCACCAGGTGAGAACTATCTGCCCAGGTGGGCGTCACCTTTCGTCTCAAGCATCACCCCCACCCCACAGCAGCTCTCTTTTCTTTCTTTGTACTCCTCCAGATTGAAGTGTGGTTACAGCAGGTGGGTTGGCCAGCACTTGAGGAGCCAAGGGAACCCTCATTGGACATGCTGCTTCAGGCCCAAGGCCCTTTTGGGGACCTGGACCGAATTGCCCAGGTGAGTTTAGTTACTTGTTCATTGAGCATGGAGAGAGAGGGGAATGGGTTGGGGGTGGAGGGAAGGTCTTCACAGAAGTGACTGATGAGGACATGTAGACATCTGTGGAAAAGACCAGGGCTCGCGGGCTGCACTACCAGGCCCGGGCTTGGTGAGCCCAGTCTCTGTCTCCAGGAGCAGGTCAGGCGAGGGGAGAAACTTCTGCAGCCACTGGTTGGCTGGGATGCGGCTGAACTGGGCCCCGCTGGGGCCCGCTTTCTGACCCTGCAAGCCCAGCTGACTGACTTCTGTAGGGCTTTAGCCCAGCGGCGGCAGCGGCTGGCGGATGCTGAGAGGCTGTTGCAGCTCTTCAGGCAGGTGGGTGAGGGGTCCCACCCCTGGCTCCAGGCGGTCAGTGAAGCCAGAGGGGCGGCTGCTCGGCTCTACGACAGCTTGGGCTTTGTTGTATACCTTGCCTGTTTTCTTTTCTTGTCTTCAGCCTGACCCCAAAATCCTACCACTGAGGATGCAGCCTGGGGCCAACATTCTGTGGGGATGGGGGGAGGTAGAGGAGAAGGCTCAGCAGTCTTGGTGGGATCCTTCCTCAATGCCTATCTGGCTTTGGTGTTGCAGGCCTTGATGTGGGCTGAGGAGGGGCAGCGGGTGTTGGCAGAGCTGGAACAGGAACGCCCAGGGGTTGTGCTGCAACGGCTGCAGTTGCATTGGACCAAGCATCCTGACTTGCCTCCTGCCCACTTCCGAAAGATGTGGGCTCTAGCCACAGGGCTGGGATCTGAGGGTATCCGCCAGGAGTGCCGCTGGGCCTGGGCGCGGTGCCAGGACACCTGGCTGGCCCTGGACCAGAAGTTGGAAGCTGCTGTGAAGCCATCACTGACAGGTAGCACAGCTAGCTTGTGTGTCAGCCGGGTACTGGCTGTACCTCCTTCCCCTCCCCTGAGGAAGGCATACAGCCTTGATCGGAATCTGGGACTGAGTCTCAGAGAATCTGCCCACCATTGCCACCATGAGGCCATTGTGGCTGCCTGCCACAGACCAGAGGCTGGAGTTGGTGCCCAGTCAGGGTCATGCCCCACCATGCCTCCGCCAGGTGGCTCTGAACCCAGGAGTCCCAACAGGTAGGCAGTGAGCAGGGCGGGGAGGGCAGTGTGGCAGGGCAGATGTCTTGGGTCCTGATTCCACCTACCTGGTAGACTCCATCTGGTGCTGGCGGAGATGGTGGCTACAGAGCGGGAGTATGTCCGTGCTCTTGACTATACCATGGAGAACTACTTCCCCGAGCTGGATCGCCCTGATGTGCCCCAGGGCCTCCGTGGCCAGCGCACCCACCTCTTTGGCAACCTGGAGAAGCTGCGGGACTTCCACCGCCATTTCTTCTTGCGTGAGCTGGAGGCCTGTACCCAGCACCCACCCCGGGTGGCCTATGCTTTCCTGCGCCATGTAAGCTCCTCAGGCCGTACAGGCCCTGGCTGATTCTGCCACATTCAACAGAGAGCTACTGGGCACGTGCTTGGGGTCAGGCCCTGTGATGGGTACAGCTATGAGCAGGACCAACCGGTCCCTGTTTTTCAGGGTGCTCTTAGTTTAGCAGAGGAGACATAAAAGTAAAAAAGATAATTCCATGTTATAGTTGAGGTTGGGGGGAAAAATGGGATAGATAGGTGATTGTGAGTTAGCAGCAAGGCAGAGGTATCCCCTTTAGAGAGAGCAATTAGAGAGGCCGCTTAGAGGAGCTGATGTTTGAGCTAAGGCCAGAGGGAGGGGCTGCAGTCAGAGCATTCCACCCAGAGGAAAGATCAAGTGCAAAGCCCTGGGCAGGAAAGAGGCCCAGTGGTCAAGGAAGAGAGAAGTCAGTGTAGCATAGTGTAGTGAGCAAGGGAAGGTGTAGTCTGAGGTGAGGTGAGATTAGAGCACTGCCCTCAGAGCTGTGGGAGCAGCAAAGCTGTATGCGGGACTTCTTCCCCAGAGGGCCTGAGGGCAAGCCCCTCTCCACACAGTGTCTCTTGCCAGATCACCCGTCATTCAAAGCAGGGCACATTGGCTCTGTGTGGGGAGGCCTCCTTGGGACCTTTAGGCATTTTGATCCTCCCAAACTGAGAATGGTTTGGCCCCCTTGGATGCTGGCCCATTTGCACCAGAGCAAGCTGTGTATCTTTGCAGAGGGTGCAGTTTGGGATGTACGCACTCTACAGCAAGAATAAACCATGCTCCGATGCCCTGATGACCAGCTACGGTCACATCTTTTTCAGGGTAGGTGAGCCTGAGACTAGTGGGAGGGGGGGATGGAGCAGGTAACCTGAAGCTCCCTGACGGTCTCTTACGCACCTGGCAGGACAAGCAGCAAGCACTGGGGGACCACTTGGACTTGGCCTCCTATCTGCTGAAGCCCATCCAGCGCATGAGCAAGTACACACTGCTGCTGCAAGAGCTGGCACGGGCCTGTGGGGGAACCGTGCCAGAGCTGAGTGCCCTGCGGGCTGCCCAGAGCCTCGTGCGCTTCCAGCTGCGACACGGCAATGACTTGCTAGCCATGGATGCCATCCAGGGCTGTGACGTGAGTCATCGCAGGCTGTGGTGGGCAGGGGCAGTGGGTGTGAAGGGAGGGGGTTAGAAGAGGCTGGGAACCCACTGGGCCCCAACTTGGCAGGTCAACCTCAAGGAACAGGGGCAGTTGGTCCGACAGGATGAGTTCACGGTGTGCTCTGGGCGCCACAAGTCCCTGCGTCGTGTTTTCCTCTTTGAGGAGCTGTTGCTTTTCAGCAAGCCTCGCCGAGGACCCAAAGGCATCGACACATTTGCCTACAAGCGCTCCTTCAAGGTAGGCCCACTCAACCCCTCCCTCTGCTCCCTGCACCCCCCAGTGCCTCACTAAGCTCCTTTCCTGGCCACACAGATGGCAGACCTTGGCCTCACTGAGTGCTCTGGGGATAGCAACCTGCGCTTTGAGGTCTGGTTTCGCCGTCGCAAGGCCAGGGACACCTTTGTGCTACAAGCTGCCAGCTTGGCCACGAAGCAGGCTTGGACAGCTGACATCTCCCGCCTGCTCTGGAGGCAGGCTGTCCACAACAAGGGTGGGTCCCTGCCCCATTTCACCCCACACTCCCCTCCTTGGAGAGCTTACATTGTCCCAGAGGGGCCCCAAGGAGGGCCTAGGGACCTGGAAATACTTGGGAGGGTGGAAAAGTCCCTCAGCAGCAGCCAGCACAGGGGAAAGAACTCCAAAGTCAGGCAGTCCTGCAGTCAGTCTCAGACTGTGCACACAGTATTAACCTCTGAGTGTCAGAGGCCTCATCTTTAAGAAGAGAATTATGACACCTCATGGGATTGTTGGGAAAGGCTCAGTGCACAGGACAATCTGCAGGCTGTGGGTGTACAGGAGAGACTAATATAAGGGGAAAGAGTGATAAAGGGCTGGGCTCATGTCCAGATGTCCACTCTCCACCCAGAGGTGCGCATGGCTGAGATGGTGTCCTTGGGTGTGGGGAACAAGGCCTTCCAGGACATCGCCCCCAGCAAAGAAGCTATCAACGACCGCACCGTCAACTATATCCTGAAGTGCCAAGGTAGCAGGCAGGCTGCAGGGGGTTGGGGTGAGGAGAGCTGCACAGGTGGCAACATGGACCTCTGTCAGCCCTAGCCTGCGCTCACCTCAGGACCTTGGCCCACCTGGGCTCTGGCCTGTCCCAACCTGACCCTCTTTCTCATACAGAAGTTCGCTCTCGGGCCTCCATTGCTGTGGCCCCATTTGACTATGACAGCCCTTACCTGGGGGCCTCAAGCTCCCTTTCTGGAGATCCTGCTTCTTGCTCTGTACTGGGGTCCCTCAACCTGCATCTGTACAGAGACCCAGCTGTTCTGGGCTTCCGCTGGCCCCTGTATTCCACCGGCTTCCCAGAGGAAGCAGTACTGGAGACTGAAGCTGAGCTGGGCAGCCAGCCATCTTTGAGTAGGTCTGGGCTTGGCCAGAGGCAGGAGGGCATGGCTTGGGGTCTGGGCCTCCTCTGCTGACAGCTCACCCAGTCTCCCTTATTAGTTCCTGAGGACTCAGAGGTCTCCTCCCAGTGCCCGTCAGCCAGTGGCTCCAGTGGCTCGGACAGCAGCTGTGTGTCAGGGCAGGCCCTGGGCAGGGGCCTGGAGGACTTGTCCTATGTGAGTTCCATTTAGCCTTATACCCACCAGCCCTTTCTCAGCCCTGCCTGGGCCTATGGCTGCCTTGCTTTTAGGTGGAAATGGGGGTGGTAGGTCAGAGCCATTCCTCAGAGACCCCACTTGGACCCCGAGCCAGGGAAATACATGTTCGTGCCTAGCTTTGCACCACAGGTCTGAGCCTGGGCTTGAAGGTGGGCCGTGGATCCAGGAGTTGCTAGATCCAAGGAACATCACCTCTCTCAAGATCTGCTATGACCAGGCCATGGGTGGCACCTGGGTCACTTCCAGCCCACATGCACAGCCCTGTCGACTACCCTTTCTGATGTCTGTGTCATTGGACAGATCAGCAGGGACCTCTCCAGGGGATGCTGGTTGCAGAGCCTAAATGAGCACCCTGATTCTGGGCCCCTGGCCTCATGTCCCCTTTTTCTCTCCCCATCTCCAGCTCCCACCCCAGTTGTTCCCACCCAGAACAGAGGGTGGGTGTTTGTTTCTATGCTGTAGGCTGGTGGGACATCTAGTGACTGGGCTGCCCCACCCCTCAGTAGGAATACAGGTGGGTTCCTAGCCACTGCTTCCCAACCCCTGGTCTCAAAGCCAAGCTCATCCCTGTTGGACTCTTACTCTTGCCTGCCCTGGCTCCCTAGGCCCAGGCCCTTCTTTCCTGGGTCAGTTTGGTTATATTGATTCAAAGCTTTTGAATAGATTTCAGTTTAAGATTATTTCACTGGTTGTAAGGTCTTTGGTGTCTCAGAGACTGAGTCCAGACCCTTGACTTGTGATTTATTCTTTGTTTATAATAAAAAATAAACTAACACACCCTTGGACGGGCACACACATTCTGGGGACATCCCTGGTTAAAATGAACCTTGGCGATGGGATGGGGTGTTTGTGGGGCAGCTTCTCTGGGCACCTTAGCCATCTTGTAAATACTTGCTCAGGAGAGAGTAAGAGACAGACCTCGACAGGCCCCTCTGGATGAGCAGGTCCACACAGCGGCCATATTTCCTGGCAAAAGGCAGCGTGAGCTGGAAGGAAAAGGCTGGTCTTATTCCTGACTTCCTGGCTGTGTGGATGGGGTCCTCCTATCTGGGTGGGGGCAGGGTCAAGGCAAGGCTACTTGATGCTGTTGAGCTCACTTCTGCCTAAAGGCGTCTCACAGACCTGTGGTTTCGAGTGGCTACCAGGGAACACAACAGAATGAATAGAGGGCCAATAGTGCATGTTTCCTGCCACTGGTTTTCCACTTTCTAGTCGTAGGTGCTGACTTCACTTTCCACTCAATAGACTAGACAGAGGATAGTAACTTGGCACTTTTGTGTTTATAGTGAAAGATGTTATAGTAATGTACTTGATTACAGAAATGCCAGATTAATGAAAAATTAGCTAAATCTTTTTCACCTACAATGTTAAAATAAAAATGTGAATCCTAAAATTATTTTAAGGAATCAAAAAACAAAAAACCTGAGTCATTCCTTTGCCCTTATTGAACATTTTCCTTTTCTTTGTAAAAACTGCTTTAAAGCAGCTTAAGTGTAAAAGGAATGTACAAAAGTACTGACATCATGGCTGAGTAGGTGAAGTTGGTATCAGTCATTGAAAACATCTATCTGACTCCCAGTAGTTTCTCGGATTTCAGCACCCCAAAACCTTGAGCTCGTAGAATGTGCTTCCCTGAGTATAGTCAGGGTTGTTAGTGATGAAGGCTAAATTGGTAAAATGGGAGGAAAACTACAAAAACCAGTGGCCTGAATATTGCTTTTTGACCACTCTAGACAGGTTAATTTCATCCATTGTTCCTCCCTCCCTGGGACCAGAGACTAGAGGTCTAGTTGCCTGTCTTGCCTTCTGGGCAGCACTGGCCTGGCCCTCATGCAGCAAGACAGTGTCCATCTGAGGCATCTGGAGGGTCGCCATTCCCAGTGGGGTGCAGGAGGCCCTCACCTCCACCCAGCTGTACAGATGTTCCTGGGTGTACCGGTCATCCTTGAAGCCAGTGATGGCCAGCAAGTCCACCACAAACTGCTTGGGGCTGATGTTCAGGGTCTGCCAGAAGAGCCCACAGTCAGGCAGGGCTGGGGGCAGCAGTGTGACACACATTTGCTCCCAGCCCCTCAGAGTGGGATGCAGAGCAGGGGCTTCCCTGGGCCTGCAGGAGCTGCAGAGGTCAGAGGATACTATCAGTTCAAACTGCCTCTTGGCCAAGGCTTGGCCCAGATGCTGCTGCCCTGTCTCCCTGTCCCTGCCCTTCTGCCCCTGATCTCTTCCCCTTACTCCCCTGACCCTGTATCTTGGCTTGCTTCCTCTTGCCTTGCCTACTTACCGTGGAGGCAAGGGAAAGTGGAGAAGGAACAAGGCCTAAGGCCTATCACACATACCCACAGCCGGTTGGCCAGGGAGACCACCTTGGCTGTGATGGCTTTGGGGTCCTTTTGCCTGATGGAATCCAGAATGATGTCAGTCAGGAAGCAGTGACATTTCTGTGCGTAAAACATCTCTTCCCAGGACAGCGAGAAACTCAGGAAAGTCACCTCTGTGGAGGAGAGAGTGGATGTGGCCACATCTGCCACGGCTAGAGCCTTAGAGCCAGCCCGGAGTAAGGGAGAGGTGTAGGGCTTCCAAGGGAGACTGTATCCCTGAAGTACCCTGGGTGAGGGCTCAGGCATCTCCGCAAGGAAGTGCAGGGCCAGGCATGGCTCCAGAGCCTTACCTCGGGGCTGGGGGCTGGCTGTGGGTGGCATGTGTGTGAGGTTGTCCATCTGTGTGGTATAGATGATGCTGTCCTCAAAGAACATGCAGGAGCCATCACTACCCACCACGGGGGGGTGGGTCACTTTGAGGATGACCCCTGTGCTGTCCACCTCACTGGCCTCAGGCAGAGACTGCTCAGGGGCAGGACTTTCTGTGAAACCAACACGAGGAGAGGGCCCTCCTTAAGCCACCTCAGAGCCCAAGCAGGGAGGAGACCTCTGGCAACAGACCAGTACAGTCAGTCACGAGCCTTTGCCTCCAGCTTCTCAGAAGTGGTACCCTGGGCTGGCAGGGGCATGTTCTGGCTCTCCTCTCTACATTGCCCTTGAATCACTGCAAGCCAAATCCTGAATTTCAGAACTCCAAGGAACTTTCCAAATCCTCTGTTGAACTAGGACTGGTAGTAAATAGAGCTGATAATAACCCAGCTGGGGACTGGAAATCTTAGTAAAATTATGAGAGGAGCTTTTGTGGGGAGTTGCTGATGCATATCCATTCTGACGAATACGCTTGAGGGACTTCCCTGGTGGCACAGTGGTTAAGAATCTGCCTGCCAATGCAGGGGACACAGGTTTGATTCCTGCTCTGGGAAGATCCCATGTGCCGCAGAGCAACTAAGCCCGCGTGCCACAACTACTCCGCCTGCGCTCTAGAGCCCTCGAGCCACAACTACTGAAGCCCACGTACCTAGAGCCCATGCTCCGCAACAACAGAAGCCACCGCAATGAGAAGCCCAGCCACTGCAATGAAGAGTAGCCCCCGCTCACTACAACTAGAGAAAGCCCGTGCACAGTAACAAAGACCCAACGCAGCCAAAAATAAATAAATAAATTTATTAAAAAAAAAAAAAGAATCCGCCTGCGCATGCAGGGGACATGGGTTCGATCCCTGTTCCGGGAAGATCCCACATGCTGTGGAGCAGCTAAGCCTGTGCGCCACAACTACTGAGTCTGTGCTCTAGAGCCCTCAAGCCACAACTACTGAGCCCGCGTGCTGCAACTCCTGAAGCCCATGGTCCTAGAGCCCATGCTCCACAACAAGAGAAGCCACCACAATGAGAAAGCCTGCACACTGCAATTAAGAGTAGCCCCAGCTTGCCACGACTAGAGAAAGCTCGTGTGCAGCAACAAAGACCAGCGCAGCCAAAAATAAATTTTAAAAAATATGCTTGAGAAACCAACTTGGGGCTCACAGGTGGGGCCCAAGGAGACCCCTCCAAGCAGGGCCTGAGCCACTAAAAGGGAAAATGACAGAATACTGTAGGAAGGACTTTGAAGGTGCAGAGGAAACAGTCCGTCATAGCAGTTCTCAGCTCACTTCCCTGGGCTGCTCCACACTTCCCCACCACACACACACCTGTCTATTCAGCCCAGTCCCCATATACCCTCCTGTCTTCTGGACTTCTCCCCTTGGATGTCCATCAGTACCTCACATGCAATGTGTCATCTTCCCCAAGTCCTACTTCTCTTGTCCTTCCTACCTCAGTAACCATCCACCCCCTTGTAATCACCCAAACCAGAAACCTGCCCCCTCCTTGGCCTGATACTTTCCTGCTTCTTCCAACTGCCTAACTTGTTTCATCTAGAATGATCTTGGCATTTCTAACACGTATCCTCCTGCTGCTGCATTTCCTCTGCCCTGGAACAAACTTTCTAAATGCACACCTGACTGCTTGCTTCCTTGTTTAGAATGCTTCAGTGGCTGTCCGCTCCCCTTAGGATCAGAACAAACTGCTAGGTCCTGAACCTGACCCACAAGACCTGTCCTGATTTCCTTATGTCTTCAGCCTTATCTCTTTATCACTTCATGTGAAGCCTGGTCTCCAGCTGCTAGACGCATGACTTGTGTTTCCTCAAGCACCCAAGGCTTCTCCTTCTTTCCCCTGCTGACTCCTCAGCCCCCAACCCTTCTCTGTGCTCCTATCACTTTATAGGCACTTCCTCCCATATGCCTCAAGTAGTTTCTCAAGCCTCCAAGTCATGCCAGTGTGCCTGTCATTTCTGGGTCTTCTGCTTGGCATCAGTGAGTGCAGAGCTCTAGTCCCCCTTAATCACTGACTCGCTCTGTGGTCTTGGCCAAGGTTTGCCTTCTCTTTTGTAAATGAGAATTAGGTCAAGGATGGGACAGGACTCACCTCTCTCCTTTGGGCTCTGCTTGCCCCAGTCCTTCAAGGTGACAGCTCTTTTCATGGGGAAGTATGGCTTAAAGGTTGGCTCTGGCTCCTTGTCTTTGGTTCCAGCTCCAGCCCCTGCCTGTGGGCCTGGGTCCTTCTCTGAGGCTGTGTAATGGCCTTTCCAGGAAGCTGAGGTGCTGGGCTGGGAAACAGCCTCACCTCCTGAGGGGAGCTTCAGGGTGGCTTCCTCCAAGGAGCTGCTCGGGGGGCCTGGCAGTGGCTGGAATTCCCATTGTTTGCAATTGACCATGTCCCATTCCCTTACCAGGGAGATGAGTTTTTGCATGGGGGTGACAGGAGGGTCTTTGCTTTCAGATTTCTGTGTGAGGTTGACTGTGGTACACTTCTTCTTGGGAGGACTCTCAGGGTGGGCCCCCCAGTGTCTAGGGTTGGCACATAGACCAGGACAGTGTGAGTATGTGCTGGGATTACCCGCCCTCTTGGCACCTCGGCATAGGGACACCTGGATTGTCCGGAAGTACTGCTCAGCCTCCTCTATCTGGCTGGACCTGGCCAGGGTCCCCTTGGCCTTGTTCCGTGGAGTCCTGTCACTGCAGTCTTGGAACTCCATAGGTATGCAAGCTGTGGTCTGGAGAGGGAGGGCACAGCAGCTCTGGGCATTTTGTGCTTCCACATCGAAGCCTTACCCAAGATCTCATAAGCTGGGTCTCTAAGACTTCACTTGCTTACCCAGAACAATCCCATCCCCCACATGGGTCTTACATTTGATATTTGCTCAGTCTGAGTGGGGGTGGTACCAGCCCAGGGTCCTTTCACACACCAAAGGGACCTATCAGCATCCCAGGCCACAGGCAGCCAGCATTTCCTGGTGTCTCCCTCCAGGTTCAGAAACCAGTCACTGTGCCAGGAGCCATGTAGGCCCGGCTCTTTCAATTTGCCATACCCCTCAGTAGCGGTCTGCCCTCTGAGCCCTGTGCTGGTGCTCTTTCAGGATAACACCAAACCAAAGAATGCTGGGACTTACTTCTTTGGCATCTCTACTGAACTCCACCAGTGACCCTGGCCCTTCTGTCACCACATGCAGCCTTCTGATGGGAAAAACTTCATTTCCAGATTCTTTCTCCTGGATCCATGACCTGCAGACTCCAAGAGGGTTTGGTTAGTAAGCAGAAGCTTCCACTAGTCCATTGACCAGGTCTGCCCTCTGGCTGGGAGTTACCTCTAGACAGCAGGGGAGAAGGGGCTTTAAAGCGTTTTGCTTAGGTCCCTGCCCAATCCTGGGCCTGCTCCACCCCCTTAACTCTAAGGAGAACAGGTCCTACTGGGAGGTGAGACTTAGGACAGGATTCCCAAGAGGAATATAAAGGTTCAAACTTTAGAACATGGTGTCAGGAGCAGTTTCCTTACTTGTATGCCTCACATTGGATAAGGGCTTCTGAGAGGGATGGGATGTGGTATTCCTCCACCTCCTGGCAGAGGAGGGGCCATTCCCTGCAAATGACAAGATGTCGCACTGGGCATCTGGGGTGGGAGTGTGGGTGGGGTTATAAGCCTCCAGAGCTGCTGCCTTGAACAGCAGTTCACATGTTGGAAATAATATAATCTCCCTGAAGGCTACAAACTCAAATTTCCGTCTTGAAGAGGGATGGGGTTTCATTATATGATTTCCTTCCTTCACTCACTTAAATTCAGATGGTAAAAATAGTTTTCCAAGTCTCAGGAAGTTGAGAATGTGTCGAAACATTTGGCCATCCCCGTGGATCAGCAGGGTCTGTCCATATGTGATCCAGTACACTCTCTGAGGGTTGGACAGCAGTTCTGGATACTGCAAAGGGTTGGACACCAGACTCTTGTTAGTCTGTTAAAGGGCTACATCCTTATTAAGGGGCAGGTCAGCCTTCTCTTCGTTTTCCTAACCATTCTAGAGCAGAGGCTTTGGGATTTCCATCTCCTTATCTTGTTGGCCACAAGGAGCCATAATGAGGAGCAGAGCATCTAGGGAGAAGCACATCATCTCTGCTTCAAGTTTTGCTGGCTCCTAGACCACTCTCTTGAGGCATCTGGAACCTCACCCTATGTCCTGCTCAGTCCAGGCCCCTCAGACTGGCCTCATCCCTACCCAAACTCCTAAAGCCTTCCCAGAATGCTGCTCATAGAATAAAAGCACTTTGGGCCATGGAGCAGAGGGAAGGTCGTTGTTTTAATCAGGTGCTGAAGGCTGTGTATGGGTCAGGTGACAGAATCTTCTCAGCCGCAGAAGCCAAAAGGAGACGAGGGCAGCCTCGGGCCAGCAGTACCTTCAGCAGGGTCTGCAAGGTGGTTGCATACCAGTGGCTTCCAACATAAACTTTGACGATCTGTTGAGGGGAATACACAGTGATTTCTGCCGTCCACTCCTCATCTAAGGAAACCAATGAGAGGGAACAAATCACGTGGCCAAAAGGGAAATTAGGTAGGGCATTTTGTCCATTACATGTTAAGACACAATATCTTCATCAGTCATATTCTGTTGCCTAGTCGAGAAGCAGCAGAAATCCCTGACATCAACCTTTTCTGCTCCTCAGGCCTTCCCTGTGGCTCACCACATGGTTTCCTGGGTGTCAATAGCAGCTTGGAGGGTCAGCTGGTGACTCTGGGTTGGGGGAGGGCCACCAACCCCAAGGGCACTGCTGTTCTTCCCCTGGCCCACCTCTCCCAAGAAAGCTTGGCTAATGTACCTTTCTACCTACCTTGCTAACTGCTTCTGGTTTCTGGCTGGGTGTGTAATTTTCCACATGGCCACTCAGACCGGAGCTAGGAGTCCCTCTGTATGTTTGTACTTATGGTTTGGCAAATATCATAGAGCCAGCGTCTCATCAAATCACTATCACTTCTATAGAGACCAAGCCTCGAGGCATGTCTGGAGAATGGGGCTTTATTCTGGAAAGATGAACTCATGACCCTTTTCCTGGGGTGACTAGATTTAGGCTTTGTTCTGTCTTAAGAACCAGTTTCTAATGAGCTTTGTAATGAATGAAGGGTATATAAATAGATGATATAACCAAGAGGTATATAGATTGTGAACCTCATGAAGATAGAAACTGGGTCTGTTTTGCTCTCTTCTGTACCTCTAGTGTTATCTACTGTCCTGGTATATGGTAGGTGCTCAAATAAGTACTGAATGTTGCTGAATGATAGTAATATAGCATAAATTGATCTAAAACACTTTTTGTTAGGAAACAGTTATAGGCAGCTGGTGAAACAACACTGGCTTTAGACTCAGATTTAAATCCCAGCTTGACCATGATCTAGTAATATAAGCAAGTTACCTCCCTGAGCCTCTGCTTTTTTGTTAAATGGACCCAGGGATCATTCTTCCCTGGATGGCTGCGAGGACCAAATGGGCATAGCATCGGCTCCCAGAGCCAGAGCAGGCATGCCCTTGGGGTCCCATGTGGCCCCCCAACTGGGTCAGTCTGCACAGCTCAGCCTGGACTACTTGAGGCTACCTGTGGGCTTGGGGTGGGGAGGGGTCACCTAACAGGAAAGTTTCCTTTTAGGTGAAACCCACAGATGTTAGTCTAGCTTTCCTTTTCTGTTCCATCTACAGTTCCTGGTTCTAGCCAGCCTTATCTTTCCTCTGTGATCCCCTAGACCCTCCTCTGATGTTGAATTCAAACTGAGAAGCTTCTTTATTTACTGAGCACATCCATGGGTGCCAGAGTCCTCGGCTCCAGATGAGTCTTCAGAGCCACTTTCATTGGCTCATAGGTGATGTCCCTCTTGTCCAGGAAGGCACAGAGCTCGTACACCTCAGAAATGGTCTCAGTCAGGGGCAGCCGGCAAGTCCCCAGCCAGTTCCTGCCCAGAGGAAAGGTCTGTCACAGAGAGCTTCAGCACTGTACCCCAAGGGAGTACAGCCTGTCAACCTTCCATGTCTAGAATGTCTTGCCCTTACACTAACTCAAGCCTGTGGCCACTAACATCATTTCCTTAACTGGTTTCTGATGACGTCTCATAGTGGGGTATACTTGGACACATAGGCTCACCCTTTTGCAGCTGAGCTTGACCTATTTCAGCAAAACCCTCTAAATTGACTAATTGCAAGCCTCCAAGCCCTGTCTCAGGTTCCAGAATCCAGGCCAGGGCCCAGTCACTCCATTTTTGCCCCCATAAATATCTGCCCAAGACATCTCAGTCACTATGTGGCAGCCTGTCACAGTTTGGGAGATTACTGATACCTTGTATGCCCAGGAAACCCCCCACCTCCAAAGGCACTTGTCTTTGCCCTCTGTGCCCTGTGACATCAGGGGTGGGACATCTCCGGGAGAAATGGATGGTGTGGGCCACAAATGACAGTTTTGGGGTAAGACAGTGTTTGGGGTTGGCTGACCCTCTCCCCAGGTGCTCAGGAAAACCCACTTCTATCTTTAGTTTTGGTACCAGTGTATTTTGTGAGCCTAAGAGAGTTGCCCTACTCTGAACCTGTTTACCTTTCTATAAAACAGGATTAGGGGGCTTCGCTGGTGGCGCAGTGGTTGAGAATCTGCCTGTCAATGCAGGGGACACGGGTTCGAGCCCTGGTCTGGGAAGATCCCACATGCCGCGGAGCAACTAGGCCCATGAGCCACAACTACTGAGCCTGCGCGTCTGGAGCCTGTGCTCCGCAACAAGAGAGGCCGCGATAGTGAGAGGCCCGCGCACTGCGATGAAGAGTGGCCCCTGCTTGCCGCCGCTAGAGAAAGCCCTCGCACAGAAACGAAGACCCAACACAGCCAAAAAGAAAAAATATATATTACTCAGGCATAAAAAGAAACGAAACTGAGCTATTTGTAATGAGGTGGATAGACCTAGAGTCTGTCATACAGAGTGAAGTAAGTCAGAAAGAAAAAGACAAATACCGTATGCTAACACATATATATGGAATTTAAGAAAAAAAAATAATGTCATGAAGAACCTAGGGGTAAGACAGGAATAAAGACACAGACCTACTGGAGAACGGACTTGAGGATATGGGGAGGGGGAAGGGTGAGCTGTGACAGGGCGAGAGAGAGGCATGGACACATATACACTAACAAACTTAAGGTAGATAGCTAGTGGGAAGCAGCCGCATGGCACAGGGATATCGGCTCGGTGCTTTGTGACCGCCTGGAGGGGTGGGATAGGGAGGGTGGGAGGGAGGGAGATACAAGAGGGAAGAGATATGGGAACATATGTATATGTATAACTGATTCACTTTGTTATAAAGCAGAAACTAACACACCATTGTAAAGCAATTATACCCCAATAAAGATGTTAAATATATATATATAAATTAATTAATTAATTTAAAAAAAAGACCTAAGAAGAAATACATGGCAAATATCTAAAAAAAAAACAAAAAAAACAGGATTAGGGGCTTCCCTGGTGGTGCAGTGGTTAAGAACCCGCCTGCCAATGCAGGGGACATGGGTTCGAGCCCTGTTCCGGGAAGATCCCACATGTCGCGGAGCAACTAAGCCCATGCATCACAACTACTGAGCCTGTGCTCTAGAGCCCACGAGCCACAACTACTGAAGCCCGTGCACCACAACTGCTGAGGCCCGCGTGCGTAGAGCAGGTGCTCCACAACAAGAGAAGCCACTGCAATGAGAAGCCCATGTACTGCAACGAAGAGTAGCCCCCTCTCGCCACAACTAGAGAAAGCCCGTGCACAGCAACAAAGACCCAACGCAGCCATAAATTAATTAATTAATTAACGAATTGATTAAATTAATTAAAAAAAACAGGATTAGAATCCATGCCCCTGCACTAATGGGAACATTCTGAGCTCATCCCACAAGGCAGAGGCCAGGTATCACCTCCTCCAGGAAGACTGCCTTGCCTTGCTTCTTGGGGGGGGCTCACCCCTGGCTCTTTCTGTGTGTCAGTGAGCCTCCCAAGGGTTGTGGGGAGGACCTTTGAAGGAGGGGGACTATCCAGCACCCTAAGTGTTGTGATTGGCCTGGTCACCTCAGACCTAGCACAGGGCTAGAACCAGAGCAATAGATCACAGAGGATGGAAATATGAAACAGTGTGAGACCTTTGAACCTTGGGAACCTTATACCTTGGCACCAGGCCTCTCCTCCGAGGCCCAAATTTGGTGGTGCTGGTGTGGGTAGTGGGAGTGGCTAAAATGATCATTTTGTCCCCAAGGACACAATCTCTGGCTCATGGGCAGGGCCCCAGGTTGGTTCCTCAAGAAAGGTAAAGCTCAGCCTGAGTGGGACCAAGCTGTGCTCTGAGGAGGGCCTTACTTAACGTGCTGGAAGAGGACCCCGTTCCCAGTGATGTACAGTCTACTTCCATCCAGAGTGCTCTCGATGCGGAGCTGTCCTAGTGCGGAGTCTGGGTACTTGACAAGCAGACCCAGGGTCATCATGTACAGTGGCTTCACAGACTCTAGGCCTGCTGCACGGCCCCCCTTCCCAGGGCTTGGAGGAGGACAGGAGGTCCGGGAACAGCCACCTGTGCCAGAGAGAAAGGGGTGACTCCTAGATCCCTCATGGTCATAACTGTACTGGAAGCCTTGGGTCTTGCTTCCTACTGCTGCCTTAAATCAGTAACTAAAGAGACTTTGAGGGAGCTTATTTCCTTGCACAGCCAAATATGGATCCGCTCGAAATCAGTATAGTTTTTCTTATATTCAGTCAGGTTTAGAGGTCAAAACTATTTGTTGAGAGGCGGGGTGGGTATGGGGGGTAGATTAATTAGCTGTTATCACTAACATTTGAATTTCAGAATAACAGCCATCTGGCCCCAGCCTCTGCAGGAATTTCCCTTAGCTCCAAACTCTGCTCTAATTATCCATGGGTAAAGAATGACAACCACAGCATTGAACCTAATGTGCATTACAGGCTTCCCGGATTCACAGTCCCTATCACTCTTGGGCAGAATTTTCCCCGGAGACACACTGTGTAGTGTTACTTTCAGGTTGGATATTTGAATTGCGGGCTTATGGGTGAAACCTTGTTCTCCTGCAGTGGGCACAATGCACAGTCTACAGGACCCTGTTCCAGTGGCAACAGTGGGCCAGTGGCAAGCTGCCAGGTGATTTTCATGGGTCATCTCCAATCCTACAAGAGGGGTAGTACTCTCCTCTTATCATAGATGAGGAAACTGTGTCCTGAGAGGCCAGTTAAGAACCTTGCCCCAAATACCAAAGCTAGGTGGGGCAGAGCTGAGATTTGAGAGCGCCTCTACCTCCAAGGCTACGAGAGCTGTTTCCCTTAGTTATGGTGCTTTATAAAAGACAAAAAACATGCTTTGTGTTTGGGGGCTGCTTTATGGCTTACAGAGCCTGTCCACAGGCATGCTTCCCTTCCAACTTAACATAGCTCTTGTGCAGCATGCACCGGTCTACTCATCTCTCTGACCCATGTTCTCTGAAGGAACAGAAGTCTTTGGGGGAGAGGTTTGAACTTACACCCTTTGAAGTGGGTTGTAAGATCCCAAGACAGGCTCCTGAGACCTGCAGCAGGATGCCACTACCCCCAGATAGGATAGGACTCCACTTGCCTGGGGAGGAGTCTGGGAGAGCTGGCCTAAAAGTAGGGAAAGTCTGATTCCCATGGAATAAGTATCTGGTGACATGCAGGCCAAACTTCACATGTGCAAGACAGTTCTATATATTCTCAGAATGCCAGCTGAGGCCACACTAAGGTAGCTAGCTCCTGCAACATGCGCAGTAGCGTCCATAGACATGCAGGATTTGGGAAATGGGATGGTGAAAGGCAAATAAAAAATATGAGGAGCAAATTGGAATGAGGTTGGGCCGGGAACTTGAAGGCCTGGACCAGGGTCAGGAAGTGTCAGGAGCAGGCAGAAACAGGCACAGCAGCCAGGGATTTGAAGTAGGGGGGACAAAGGAACTGGGGTGTGTGGGGGATAACTGAAGTCCTATGGGGAATTTCCCACGCCCTCCAGCTATGCCTGGAAGAGGAAGGATGGGAGTGGCAGGTAGGGGTTAGTTACAAGTTCCCAGTTGCTTGACACATCCACAAGGAGGGCAGACCTCCCCTACCTTGGGAAGCCCGGCCTCAGGCCCAACTTCCCTCCCCTGGACACTCTGGCCCGGTTTCCCCACCCAGGCTGGGCTGAGCTACCTATAGGTCAGTGGCAAGACTGAGCAGACAGAGGGCACACTGGGTTTCAGACTGAAATTTGTCTTCTCAGATTCTAAGTCAGCCAGAACACCCACTTCTCTCACTACCACCCAAAGCCCAGAGTGGTTGTGGGAGGGAAGATGTTTGTTTTTGGCTTTTCTGGCTAAAGCCCAGACTGCCCCAGGATGTCAAGGGGAGGCCAAGGTTCCCCTGGTGACATACCCATGTTCATTCGGTACAACCTCACAGCTTCACTGAGCTCAGGGATTTCCAGAATTTCCACTTCTGCTTCTAACACATCTATGTTGGAGAAATTATCTGGTAGTAAAATCTTCTGTGAGCGGAGAAAATTCACTTGAAAAACAAAAGGAAACAAAATGGGTTAACAAGGTTATTTCTGATCTAATTGCAGGTCCAGGTTTTGGCAGGTTTTTGGTGCTACAACTTATCCTAGGGGCTCCTTATTCCAAAATAATTTCTAAACATACCTGGTTAGATTAGCTTTCAGTCTGTGGTTTTCAAGGTGAAAAACCCCAAATTACTTTGTTTTCCTGTGTCTGAGTCCGTGGGTGTGGCTTCCCATGGGCTGGCCTGGGGCTCCCAAGCCAGGTCTTCCTGGTGAGCACACACTGGCCCTGAGACTTACCCTGTGAGTCTTGACCCAAGAGCAGGTCATTCCAAAAGAGGGAGTTGTCTTGCCACTTAGAGAGGAAGGGCCTGGCTGAGCCTGGGTTGGCAGGTGGCTCTTGCAGTTTTTCCCTGCCTGGACTGCAGTGTGGGAGGCAGAGATGGAGCCAATGCTACTGTCCTGTGTGAATCAACTTGGAGATTCAGAAGCACATTATAGACAACTTTCCAGGTGACTGTGACTATGAAAGGCTGGGGTTCCAGGCATTTGGTCCCCAGTACAATTTGGGTATTTCCTGCCCTATTCATACAGGCAGCAGCAGCATCTTGGAATCAGTTCAGTTCACACCCCACCAGAACCTGTCCTGGTGGAGGAGGGAGGCTCTCTTCTGTCCAGGCTTGAAGATCTCATCCCTCCTTAGGCCACTAGCTCAGGTGGACAATTCTACAATGATTCTGGGGAACATTTCACCATCCACCCTTCTCCCCTTTTATCCTGAGTTTAGTGGAAGTGAGAGGAGGAAGGGACCATCCTTTGAAACAACCCTATTCCCTCATTTTATGGTGAGAGGAACTGAGGTCTAGAGCCCAGTTGGATACATAAAGGCAGAGAGATAAGTAGTTTGGAGTCCAGCTCAGGGTCTTGCCCTTTACACCAACTCCTGTGGCCGTGACACCACTGCAGCTAGTTTCCAGTGCCCCTTTACACCCAGGCCATTCCAAAATGAACAGGGAATAAAATAGCCCTGAGGCTAGTGGGAGTCTAATGCTGGGAATCCATTTGCTTCCAGGAAGGCTCTGTCACGCTTCCACCAGCTCTGCCCAGGGAAGCTCCTGAGGCCCTAAGCCCCAAGCTGGGCCTCCAAGTGGTGTGGGGTTAGGAGGGGTGGATGGGTCCTATCAGCCTGCTGCCACCCCCACGCCCCTCCCCCCACTCCCCCTCCCCCAACCCCCTAGATAGAGCAATCACCAATGAAGCGGAACTCGCTGCACTCGCACTCGATGAGGGCCACGGTCTTAGCCAGCCACAGCAGATTGTCTTCAGTTACCAGGCTTGGATACTTGGCCACTAGGTCTAGGGGCAGGAAGCAGTAGTGCACGTCCTCTTCTGTGTCTAACAGTGGTGTATCCATAAGTCCCAAAGGTGCCTTATCATGTAGGCCTGGAGGAGAACATGAAGAGGGGCGTCACCACCTCCCAGGGGACAGGGCTCTCAGAAGTGGGCAGGGCTCTCACTGACCCAGGGGCCCCAGAGGAAGCTGAAGAGATCACCCCAGAGATGGTCCCTGCCAGATACCTCCTTCTTCTCACTCACTCTTTTCAGATGTAACCCTAGGTTTGGCAGAAGTGTGGTGGGGAGCAGGGCATGGAAATCTAGTTTTTCTGCAGTGAAGGGCAGTGGGACATGTGAAATTTTGGCTTATATACTCAGTCATTAAATTCACACTGGTTACCTATTTGTTTTTTTTGAATTGATCTAACCAACCACAGATAAAATAGATGACCTACAGGTAAAATAGATCCTTTTGACTCTCCCGAAAGCTCAAAACCCATCAATAATCATGAATGGCTATTCTGGTGTCCCAGGTAGGTGGATCTATACTGCAAGGCACCCACCAGACAGTGATCATTTGGAGACATTCCTTGTGTGGTGGTTAGAGGTGACTTGAAAGTATGGTGGAGTGCCCTGACCAATAGGACTGGGTGGAATGCAGCCCAGCCTTGCCCAAGTGAAACCAGCATGCAGGGGAATGAACATGGAGAAGGATGTTTAGTTCCAGTGAGTAAGAAGTCATGGAGAGGGCATGTGGCAGGTACAAGCTCAAAGGAGATGACAGGAAGGTAGAGGAATCATCCAGAACTAGTTCAGAAATCAGGGCACTCTCTGGATTGAAGCCACTTCTGTTAGAGTGAGAAGGGAAGCTGGTCTGGGCTTCAGAGAAGGTCAGCCTGTGGTTATACCTGTGAAGGCTGGGCTTTTTATAGGAAATTCTGAGGGTTTGCTGATACACTTCCATGTTCGCCAGTAGTTCAAAGATGCTCTCTCAGCAACAGGTATGTCTGCAGGCCTCACACGTAGATGGTATTTCCCTTCCTTCAGATTATCTAGAGTCTGTGAGATAAAGAAGATTATTGCTTTGAAAATTTTAAACCAAGTAACTATCTATCAATTCTAGGGTAAAATACCAGGAAAAATAGTTTGTGACTTACTTTGGTAAAATGTTTTGAAATAGTCACTTACAAAAATATAAAAATGTACGTCTATAAGATGATATGCTGATATTCAAAATATCAATGACTATTTCTTTTCTGATTTTGAAACAATTTTTTCTGGATTATAATTTTGATTGATAGAAATTTATCTTATGCAATCTTAAGAGTAATTTATATTTAATAATTAAAAACTTGAGATTTTCTGCTATCAGTTCTCCTCAAGAGTTCAGAAACCCTTTTGACCTGTTATAATTGTGATCTGCTTATTGTTTGTGCTCATCCTAATCCTGGAATGTGATTTATTTAAGTAGGGAAATGGAGGTGGCACTGAGCATCACACTTTTCAAAGCACTTTTACCTACATTTGCTCATTTACCCTGACACAGCTCTGTGAGATAGATGTGGTGTTTGCTCTGTGAGATAGATGAGACAGTTGCAGTCAAAGGATTTGTGAGTTGCCCAAGCAGTCTTCCAAGTCCAGCTTCTCCACTTGAAGGAGCAGGTGACCAGGGGTGGGCTGAGGCTGGAATGGAGCACCCCAGCTAGGTTGGGCTGAAGCCCAGAGTAGAGTCTTCATGCTGCCCACATTCAGGGACCTACCCTCCCTAAAAAGTCCTGCACAGGGCGCAGATTACCATAACATCAAGCCCATTTTTTCTGTCCCTTCCTTAGAAGAAAATAGTATTTTCCCAAGAAATTTTTAGAAATAGCTGGAAAAGTAGTCCTCTAAAGGCACCACATGACCAGTTCTTTCTCTAAGAGCCTCAGAATGGACAGAACACCTCAGATGCAGTATGAAACTAATAAAAGAACCTGCTTAGCTACACAGGTGAAGCTCTTGTGAAGCTGCTCAAGGGAATCCTGAGCTTTGAGAAGAGCCCTCTGGTGGCCATGGCTATAAAATGCACCCTCATAACTGCTTAAGGTCTGTAAAAGGAGAGGACCGGAGCGGGTAATCTTCCCCACTTTGGGGGGCTGATGGATTTGTGGAAGGACTGGACAATGGCAGGGTCATGTGGAGTGCTTTCCTGTTGGCACTGACAATGGAGGAGAACAGTGCACGCGTGAAACAGCAGAAGTGAGTCTGTCATTCATTCATTCGAGAAATACTTGTACAACACTAGGGCCACAGTCAGATACTGTGCCTGGATCCCACAGTTTACATATACTGAGATAAGAGGCAGCATCAGTTATGAAATTTCAGGACCTCCAGGAACTTTGGGATTTCTTTCGACAGCATTGGAAGGGGACCCAAGCTTTCTTGTCTCTCTTTGCTCAAGACTGCACACGACTTTAGCTTCTATGTCAAACTGTAGCCGTTCTCAGGAGGAAAATCAGTGAGAGGTTGATTTCCGTATGAGGGAGTAGTTGGTCTTGGGCAAAGAGGAATAAAAATGAGGTGCCAGGAAGGTTACTGAGAGGCTGGAACAGATTCTGTATCAGTGGGTGGACAGGATTATTGAGTTAAGGTGAGGGATAATAGCCTGGCAGTATTTGTGCTGTGAGGCAAAGAAAGGAAAATGGTGACTGTGCACAGAAGGGACAGGACAGGGTCAGGAGGACAGTAGGTAGGGATATATGCTCAGCCACTTGCTTCTCTGCCTTGAATGTGGCTTTGTTTAAGGTGTATGGAAGTTGAGGGAGTGTGTGAGGTGAATTCAGAGCAGTAAATAAGAGCCAGAGAGTGAAGAGCTGTCAGCTGGGATGAGGAGTCTATACCCTGGTTAAGAGAAGCCATTGAAGGATTCAAAGCAGGGACTGTGATTTGAATGATATTCACACCATCTCCACCCAGTCAGCCAGCAAGTCCTAGGACTCCATCTTCTGCTCTTGGCACCACCCCTTCTCTCCTCTCCCTTCCCCCAGTCCTGGTCTCCTTGTCCCCAGGCCCTCTCCACTCAGTGATTTTTCAAACAGGAAAATGAGTCCAAACCACTCCCCATCCTAAAAATCTTCAGTGCTCCCCATTACCTATGGGATCAAGTCCAAATTCTCTTTAGCAGTGCACGTAAGCTCCTTCACAATCAAGAACCAGGAGCAGGGTATACACGAACAATACAAGGGCCTTGAACTCAGACAGACTGGGGTTTCAATCTTGACTCTGACACTTAAGAGCTAACATTTACTGCTCAGGCACTTTTAAACTGAATCCTCATAACGTCCCCCCACTCACAAAGTAGGCTCTAGTACTATTACTCTTTTAGCAAATAGGAAACAAGATCCAGGAAGAGAAAGAGTACTCAGTGCCCCAAGTAAGTGGAGATGCTAGGACTGGAACTCAGGATGCTAGAGCCTGTGCTCTTAACCACTTTTCTTAACCAGCTGCCTCCCATTTGTCACTTAACCTCTGCAAGCCTCAGGCTCCTCACATGCAAAGTGGAGACAGTAAAATCTGGAAGATGTTGTAAGGATTAAAGGAAATATTATGTTAGTTTCCTTCCTTTTAGTGGTCAAATCTCAAACTACCTTTCCAGCTTCACCTGCCACCATTCTTTCTGTCTCCACCCCATCATCTGTGACATTAACTGCATAAAACTCCAAAGACACACCATGTTCAGTGATACCTCCTCAACTTTATGTATGCTGTTCCCTCTTCCCAAAATACCTCTCTCCTCCCTTCCCTGCCTGAAAAGCCTGGAGCCTCCCCCAGCCAGAGTGGTTCATCCTCCCCCTCTGTTCCCACAGACCCCTGCAAACTTTTCTATCTCAGCCTCTGGCTTGGTTTCAGCCCTGTCCGTCCCCCTCTACCGAGGCTCCTGGAAAAAGGACTCGATTGATGCAACCCCAGCTTCTAGTCTAGAGCCTAGTATGTAGTAAGTGCTCAGAACCGCTGTGTTGAATGAAAGAATGCATAAAAATGGAGGGCTGGAGGGCTGAGTCCTCTGGAATGAAAAGCAAAATGAGACATGGGGGAGCCAAAAGGAGCTGGCAGAGAAGCAGACTGCACTCATAAAAACTGAGAAAGATGGTGAGAATCCAAAACCATAGGAAAAGCCAGCTCAGGATTACAATGGGCAGAGACCAGAGAGTTCAGAGGACAGTGGAGGCAGCAATTCCAACTTGGGAGCTGGAGTCCAGAGGGAAGATCTAATGGGGTGAAGGACAGGGATGAAGGAGATGGAGACAGGATGACAGGAAGAAAGGGCTCAGCTTGGGTCTGATCGGTAATGGATTGAAAGACATTGGGTGAAGTAGCATGAAAAGGAAGTGAAACTAGGGAGAGCTTGCAAGAGACAGCATATCATTCCAAGCCTATCCTAAGCTAACCGAATCACTGGAACCTGAACCTGCCATTTACTTTATCTGCAGATTCAAATCCCGAGATTCTCAGTGGAAGAAACAGTGGTGCCCTTGAACAACTCTAAATCAGCCACTGGGGAGGCGACATGTTGGGGGAGGGAAATCCCTATCTGGGAGAACAACCTGTTTGAGGATGGACCTAGATGCACTATTTGGAGGTGCTCTTTGGTACCCAGGTGTGTCCTTTGGGGCGGGTCAGTAATGAGAGTCCAACTAGCTTGAGAGATGTGCTAGTTGAGGGAAGAATGATCTAATTTATAGAAATGAAATCTCCATTTCCTGCTACTTCCACTAATGTAAAGTGTAAGCAGTACCATTTTCCCCCCAAAAAGGTGTGCTTGACAAATCTTGAAAAGGAAAACAAAAAAACAAAAACACACAAACAAGTAAATCTACAAAGATCACAATTCCTGCCACTCAAGACATGCTGGAAGCATTAGGCCCAGGAGCCTCAACTAGGTTTTTTTCTAAACTTTCTCAGCCAATCCTTGCTCTGATTTCTAGAAATACAAGGGCTTCTTCTCATGGGAAGCCATTTGGGTGCTGTAAGAATCCATGGGAAGCATCCCTTAACCCCTTCAACATGCCTTGTTGGTCTCAATAACACCTACTTATTTATTTACTGTCTGCCAGTCTCCCCTAATAGATATAATCTCCAAGGCCAGGAGGACCCTGCCTGTTTTGTTCTCTGCTGTATTTGCAGCACCCACAATAGTGTCTGTGGGATCTCAATATATTTTTGTGGAATGAATGAATGAATGAGTGAAGAGCACTTCAGAGAGCCCATGCTTCCAGCTGTCCTTTGGCTTTGCTGACTGAAGTTGCCACAGAGCATGTGGCTGGTCTTCTGTGGACTTCAATTCCCTTTTTTTCTGCCTGAATATTACTTCTAGTACTTTTATTCTTTATATATTATGGCCCAGAAAGTTATTACAGGGAGGATTTCTTTAGGGAAATACAGACCTGAATTCAAATGGCTACTTGCTAGCACAAGGATAACTGATATTGCTTTCGGCCTAGATAATAGTGAAAAAATATGTCAATCAGATGGAACATAAGACTGATGGCACAGGGGCAAGTGTGTGTGTGTGTGTGTGTGTGTGTGTGTGTGTGTATGTGGTTGCCAAAAGATGGCTGACAAATGCCCTACTGGCAGAGCCTTGGGACTTAACGGAGGTTTTCCAAAGCAGCAGCAGTGCTCAGAGATGCCTTATGCTCTGATGTGGACTGTTGGAAGGAATGTGATGGTAAGAGAGCTTGGGGGAGATTGCAAATCTCCAACTGCTTTGTAAAGACAAGGAGGGCCAGCACCACTTGGAAGCTCAAAGGAAGCAAGGCCGGTAGAACAAAAGGATATTCAGAACAGCTGCTATCAGCCAAACAAGCCAAATAAGACACACGTATCATCGTCTCAAACCTGCCCCTCCACTGCCAGCTCCAGCCCCCTCACCCTGAAGTAGATTCAGCCTTCACAGGTCATCTTGGGTATATCATTCAATGTTCTCTCAGAAGATATTTATTAAACACCTGTTACAGGCCCAGTACTGAGATGCTGGGAATGTGAACATGAAAAGAATACAAGCTAGTGAGGGAGAAAGACATTATGAATACATGGTCTCAACAGAATTAGCACTGATCTGAGAGCAGAGAGGCAAAACTCTACCTGGAAATGTCAGGCTAGTCTTCCAGTGGGCCTCATTTAGGCTAAATCTTGAAGGGGAAGCATTCTAGAAAGAGGGAACAGCAAGTGAAAAGGTGTGGAGAGAAAGCATTTAGGGTGCTCAGTGACATGCCTGAACACTGAGGGGGGTGTGTGTGTGTGTGTGTGTGCGCGCATATGTGCATGCGTATGTGCCCATGCATGCATGTAGGTATGTATATGTGTTGGGATATGAGTCAGGACAAGCAGATGGGCTGTCCTGTGAGGAGCCCTGATGCCATGTCAAGGCATTTACACTTGAGCTGTCCACTTACCCATATCCACAGATGAGCTACACTGTTGGGATAAATATCTGCTGTTTACATAATCTTCCTTTACAAGATCACAGTGGTAATCTGTCTTCACATCATGAGTAATAGGAAATGTGAGACTCGTCAGTGGTCTGTTTTCTTAAAAGCATCATTTGTGTGATCAACATAAAAACTCTCTGGCTCCCTTGAGCACAAGGAATGCAGGCGTTTTTGGGTTGCTTGCTGGTAGCCGAACACTCACAGGTGGAACGATTTAAGTTTCCAAACTTAGAAGTCCTCAGAAGGCAATGAAAAAGGAAACGCAAGCAGCATATACTGTCAACGTACTAAGTCCTCAGTGGACTTCAAGGGGGCAAGTGAAAGGGAATCAACAGTCTGCCATGAACCTTGAACCCTTGTGAGTTACCCTGAAGAAAAATTTCACACTCTGCAGTAGCAGCTATGACTCCCAACCAAGCTGATAGCATGAGAGGCTTGGAGCAGCTTACATTTACACAAAGGGGACTTCCCAAATTACAGACGGTCCTAGGAAGCACTGTGACATTAATGTACAGACCTGTAATGACTAGTTTATATCTCCCCTGTGAACAAGATATGACATTCCTAAGCATCCAGGCTCATGGATTTACATACCAACTTTGATGACTCCAAATTTATGTCTCTAGACCTGACTGCTTCCATGAATTCCACACATATACATCTGGCTGCCTCCTCCCCATCACCACTTGGATGTTTAACAAACACCATTTTCTTGCCTCTCAAACTTAATACATTCAAATCCAAACTCCTCATTTTTCCCTCTGAGCCTGCACCTCAGAATACATCTTTCACCTGATTGCCCAGGATACAAACAGAGGAGTTATCCATTCTCTCTCACTCTACCTCCAATTCATCAGCAAACCCTATCAGTTCTGTCATCAAGACATATACAGAATTTGAACACTCCTAAATCTACCATTACCACCTTAGGCCAAACCATCACTATCTTTCATTTGAATGCTTCAGGAGCCTCCTAACTTGTCTTCCTGCTCCTCCCTTGCCCCAGTAGAGTCTAGGCCAGGGGTCAACAAAATTTTTTCTGTAAAAGGCCAGATAGTAAATATTTTAGGCTTTGAGAATATAGTCCCTGTTGCAACTATTCAACTCTGTATTGTGGCTTGAGAACAGCTATGGACAATATATAAACAAATAAGCTTGGTGTGTTCCAATAAAAGTTTGTTAATGAACACTGAAATCTGAATTTCATATAATTTTTATGTGCCACAAAATATTTTTCTTTTGATTTTTTTCAACCATCTAAAACTGTAAAAGCAATTCTTAGCTCACAGGTTGTACAAAAAAGGTAGTAGGCTGGATTTGGTCCATGGGATGTAAATAGTTTGCTGACTCCAGGTCTAATGTCAAGCCAGAAGTTAATGATGTTTTTATAGCTCTATTGAAATATATTTCATATTATATCTAATGTGAATAAGTTTTATATTATATATAAATGATAAAATTTACTCACTTATACAATTCAATGATTTTAAGTATGTTTACAGAGTTGTGCAACCATCATCACAGTCTATTTTAACATGATAAAAAGAAACCCTGTACCCATTTACAGTCCATTGCCTATTTTTGCTCACCCTATCCTTCTCACCCCATACCTTGGCCTTAGGCAACCACTAATCTACTTTCTGTCCCTATTAACTTTGTGTATTCTGCACATTTTATATAAATGGAATCATACAGTATATAGTCTTTTGTGTCTGACTTCTTTCACTTAGCATAACATTTCAAAGTTCATCTTTGTTGTTACGTGTATCAGTACTTCATTCCTTTTTATTGACAAATAATAATCCATTATATGGATATATCATTTTGTTTGTCCATTTATCAGCTGATGAACATACAGGTTGTTTCCACTTTTTGGCTATTATGAATAATGCTGCTATGAACATTTGTCTACAAGTGTTTGTGTGGACATCCTGTAGGTTTTAATTTCTCTTGGGTATATATGTGGGAGTGGAACTGCTGGGTCATAATGATATGTTTAACTTTTTGAGGAACTGCCAGACTGTTTTCCAAAGAGGTTGCACAAATTTACATTCCCATCAGCAATGTATGAGGGTTCCAGTTTCTCCATATCTTTGCCAACACCGGTTACTGTCTTTTTGATGAGAGGCATTCTAGTGGATGTGAAGTGGTAATTCATCATGGTTTTGATTTGCATTTCTTTGATGGCTAATGATATTGAGCGTTTTTCATGTGCTTATTGCCCATTTGTATATCTTCTTTGGAGAAATGTCTACTCAAATCCTTTGCTCACTTTAATATTTGATTGTCTTTCTGTTGTTTAGTTGTAAGTGTTCTTTATATATTCTGGATACATGTCCCTTATCAGATATGTGATTTGCAAATATTTTGTTCCATTCTGTGTGTGGTCTTTTTACTTTCTTGATGGTGTCCTTTGAAGCACAAAATTTTAAAATTTTGATGAAATTCAAAATTCATCTATTTTTTCCTTTGTTGCTTGTGCTTTTGATGTTGTACCTGAGAAAACACTGCTTAACCCAAGGTCTAATGATCTTTTAAAATGTTAAATTTGATAATTTTTCTTCTTTCTTTAAACATCTCCGAGAGGTACCTATAACATTTAGAATAGATCCTGGGTCTTCAGTGTCACCTGTGAGACTCTGCAAGATCTGGTCCATAGCCTCCTCTGACCTTATCTGTTTCTGGCATCTCCCTACTTTTTTTGTTTTTTTCCCACACTGAATGGCATGTGGAATCTTAGTTCCCCGGCCAGGGGTTGAACCCACACCCCCTGCACTGGAAGCGCGGAGTTTTAACCACTAGACCACCAGGGAAGTCCTGGCATCTCCTTACTTCTCATTGCACCTGACAATGGCTGCTGAGTCTGCCTCTCCCAAGTCACTCGTTTAACCTCAGGGCATTTGTGTTTGTTGTTCCTTATGCCTCAAAGCTCTTTCCCAGACATCTGCATGACTTGTCCCTTTTTCATTCGGTCTTCTGCTCAAATGTTGCTTTGTCAATGAGGCCAGCCCTGACCACTCTTTCTAAAGGAGTAGCTGGCCTCAGTCACTTGCTATCTCCTTACCACATACTACACATCAGTACATTACAAAACAAGCAGATTAGATGTAAATGCTTTATTCTTTCAACTAAATTCCAGTACTATGAGGGCAGTGACTGACAGAATAAATAAAAACTATACATACAAAAAGAAAATCATATAAACACATTCTGAAACCCCAAGAAGTTCTAGAATACAGAAATGCCATCCTCCTTCACTATTACACAGGAAACACTGCTCTATTCTTCATAGCACACACCTCTATCTGACCTTGTATGGCTGTATGGTTTATGCCTATATCTCCAGTGCTTGGCCTGTGATTAGTGCTCAATACACAATAAATGTTACACTTAGAATCAAGACAATAATAGGTATTGAGCGTGCCCTTTGAAGGCCAAAGCTACAGGCCAGGGGGAGGTGGGGTGGGCAGGTGGACAGGGCTGGGGGACGGGAGAGATAAAGGGTAGGGATGTGAGAGGATGAGGAAGGGTAAAGAGCAGAGCAGCAGTGTGAGCTCAGGCACCTGTCCTCCAGAAGCTTCCCATCTCATTCTACTTGTTGGCTCCTATATGGCTTTCCAACAAAGTTTACTATATTATAGATAATCCTGTGTAGGATATGCCTCCTGTTGCGTGCATGGGAACTTTAGTTAGTGGGAGGCAAAGTCCCATTTTTATTGCTAGGGGCTAAATCTGAAGGACTCTACAGTGAGCAGCACTAACAGGTTAGAACAATTTAGATATGTGCTGTCCAATATGGTAGCCATTAGCCATATATGGCTATTGAGTACTTGAAATGTGATAGTCTGAATCTGAGATGTGCTTTAAGTGTAAAATACACATCAGATTTTGAAGACTTAGTACATAAAAAGAATGTAAAATATATTAATTTTAAAATATTCATTACATATTGAAATGACAGTATTTAAATATACTGGGTTAAATAAAATATATTATTAAAATTAATTTCACTTGGTTTTTTTTTAATGTGGCTACTAGAAAAATTTAAATTACACACGTGGCTCACATATGTGGTTTATATTATATTTTTATTGGATCATCCTATGTTTTCCTTAAAGCCCATAGGAATAATGCCTGGTAACCACAGTGCTTTCAATAAATACTGGCTGAATGCATTAAGGTGGGCTGCCTGAGAAGGGTCTTTAGACGAGAACTGGCAAACTCCATTTTCTCCAAGCAAAATGTTTGTACATTTAGGCAAGAACCTGAGTATGTGGACAGGCCTTAGGAGTGGGGAAAGCGATGGAAACGAGTGAGGCTGTTGATTTGCTTGAGATTGTTGTTGATTCTCCAGCTATATTTACACCCTGCTTCAATGAATAAATACCACTTCAGCTGGGCCGGCCTAAATGTTTATTTAGAGCACGATTTCCAAAACATAAGCACTTATTTTTTGGTCTGTTTTAGGGAGGCAGATCCATATGATTCCTCAAATACTACTGCTCACACAACTTGGAACTTTGGAATTGGACCAATTCATTGGCTTCTGAGTTGTTACCTCCCATTTAGAAGTTGCTTCCCAAATATATTTTGTTTCAATTTGGGAAGTAAGGACATCAAAGGAATTAAAGGGCTGATAAACTGTATAATAGGCTTGTGCTCTTTAAAATTGTTCTTCAAAAAATTGCCTTGATCTCTTTGATTTTCTGCAAGTGACTCCCTCCTTTTCCCCACAAAATGGTGCTTTGGTATAGAATCATTAGCAATCTTGGGAATTCCCTGGCAGTCCAGTGGTAAGGACTCCGCGTTTCCACTGCCAGGGGCCCAGGTTCGATCCCTGGTCGGTAAACAAGCCGTGTGGTGCAACCGCCCCCCCCAAAAATCAGCAGCCATCTTGACAATCTGGGCTGTTTAAGTGATTTAGAAGCCAATTGTAAGCAATTCTAGTACTCAGTTCCTGGGATAGTTGAAAAAATTTTTATTTCAGGTAGGTAACTTTAAAAAAAATAAAAAGAAAAGAATATACGACAACTTGCACTGGAGTATGTTAAAGATTTTGATTTCCAAATGTATAATACCTTTTACGAGAAAACACTGATTTTGTAAACAGTGTCCATAAAAACATGCATTATGAAATGTTCTCATTCCCATATGACCCAGATATGCATGGTCTACCTCAATTCTCTTCTTTGAGGTGTTGGAGAGGCATAGTTCGTAGTGCACTGAGCTGCACTGTGGCTTGTCAGTCAGCGCTCGTGAAGACAGAATAAACAACACCTTGTCCAGACAGTAGGATTAACATGGAGCATGGCCAATGGTCCTTCCCAGTCATAATATTTAGTTCTTCCAGGTTAAAAAAATATCATTGTTCAAAAACTAAGAATAAACTAATTAAGATAAACCACAGAAATGATTTCTGTAGTCTGGAGAAAAATTAGGAAAGAAGGTAATGTTCTTCAGTGATACTATGATGGTTTAAAAGTAAAAGTATTTAAAGTTCTTACACCGAGAAAAGAAGTCTTGGAAAACAGAGAAGTGAAGACAAATGAAAGATTCTGCAGTTTGGAGGACGTTTTACTTTGCTGTAAGTGAACACTGTGTACCTAACAGGCACAGTGAGAAGTGATGTCCTTTTTTAAAAAATTAATTAATTAATTATTTTTTGGCTGCATTGGGTCTTCGTTGCTGCGCACGGGCTTTCTCTAGTTGTGGCGAGTAGGCTTCTCATTGTGGTGGCTTCTCTTGTTCTGAAGCACGGGCTCTAGGCACATGGGCTCAGTAGTTGTGGCTCTCGGGCTCTAGAGCGCAGGCTCAGCAGTTGTGGCGCACAGGCTTAGTTGCTCCGCGGCATGTGGGATCTTCCCGGAACAGGGATCGAACCCATGTCCCCTGCATTGGCAGGAGGATTCTTAACCACTGGGCCACCAGGGAAGTCCCGAGAAGTAATGTTCTTGACAAGTCTTTTAGATTTTAAATCTCAGACACAGTGTATGTAGAAAATCCTACAATTTCTAGTGTTTCCACCTTTTAAAATTCAACAACAAAAGAAAGAAGAAGCTTAAGCTAGAATTTCCAAGAGCCAAGAACACCCTTTCAGGCCGTGGAAAGTCCTATCCTGGGTCTGTGGTGGCTGCTGGCATAGATAAGGCACAGTCAGGATGAAATCCTTTATTCAGAACATGCATTTCTAGTGTACCGTTTATTACCTTATCTAACTCATCACACTTCCTCATTAAGAGGATCATCTCAGCAACGAATATATAAAAGGACACAATATTTTAGTGATGTAAGGCCTATGTTACTGATCACCACTCCTGGAAGACAAGAGTATCTTACCTGCAGCAAAGGCATCAGCTGCAAAGCCAGTGCTTGCTCATAGAGCAAGTTCAGTTCTGCACAACTGGAGAAGGAGAGTTTGGAGGTGTAGAGGTAATAATGCACATGCCTGAATGTGGAACCATCTCTGTCAATGAACAGCCTCTGGCTTTCCGAAGAGGTCAACGCTGAAGCCTCCTTCCATAACAGGGAGTCTGGGAACTGAGCGAGTTTGCTTCTGGGAACTGAGAAATGCCAGCCCCCGACATTGAAATGAAACAAATCCTCTGCTGACTCATGAGGCATACCAGGCTCCTCCTAAAGGGAAAATGAAAAGAGATCTATGCAATAAAAGGAAATGAAAAGCATCCATATTGGAAAGGAAGAAGTAAAATTATTTCTATTTGTAGATGATGTGATCTTGCATAAAGAAAATCCTGAGGAATTCACTATTAAATTATTAGAAATGAGTTCAAGAAGGTTGAAGGGTACAGATCAATATAAAAAATCAACTGTATTTTTATACACTAGCAATGAACAACACAAAAATGAAATTAAGAAAACAATTCCATTCACAATAGTATCAAAAAGAACAAAGTAATTAAGAATTCAGAAGACAATACTGTTATGGTAGCAATACTCTTCAAATTGATCTATTGTACAATTGAACACAATCCCTATGAAAATTCCAACTGCTTTTTTTTCTTTTGCAAAAATTGACAAGCTGATGTTAAAATTCATATGGAAATACAAGGGACCCAGAATAATCAAAACAATCTTGAAAAAGGAGAATGAAATTTGAGGATTCACACTTCACACTTTCAAAACATACTACAAAAACAAACAAAAAAAACAAAGCAAAAACATACTACAGTAATCAAGATGGTGTGCTACTGCACAAGGACAGACATTTGAATAACTGAAATGGAATTAAGAGTCCAGAAATAAACCATTGCATTTATGGTTAATTAATTTTGACAAGAGAGCCAAGAAAAGACAATGGGTAAAGAAGAGCCTTTTCAAAAAATGGTGCTGGGACAACTGGACATCCACATGCAAAAAAAAAAAAAAAAAAAGTTGGATTCCTACCCCACACCATACAAAAAATTAACACCAAATGGATCATAAACCTAAGAATAAGAGGTAAAGATACAAAACCCTTAAAAGAAAACAAAATCTTCATGACCTTGGATTATGCAATGCCTTCTTAGATAAGATACAAAAAGCAAAAGTGAAATAAATAAATAAACAAACCAATAAATAAATAAAACTTCATCAAAAGTAAAAACATTTGTGCTTCAAAAGACATCATCAGAAAGTAAAAAGACAACACATATAATGGAACAAATCATCTATCTGATAAAGAATCTGTACTTAGACTATGTAAAAAGAACATTTACTACTCAATAATAGAAAGACAAATAACCAAATTTAAAAGTGGGTTAAGAATCTAAATAGACATTTCTTCAAAGAAGATTCACAAATGGCCAATAGCACATGAAAACATACTTAGCCTCATTAGTCATTAGGGAAATGCAAAGCAAAACTCACAATGAGATACCATTTAACACCCACTAGGATGACCTGAATCAAAATAATAGATAATGGGCTTTCCTGGTGGCACAGTGGTTGAGAGTCCGCCTGCCAATGCAGGGGACACGGGTTCATGCCCCGGTCCGGGAAGATCCCACATGCCGCAGAGCGGCTAGGCCTGTGAGCCATGCCGCTGAGCCTGCGCATCCAGAGTCTGTGCTCCACAACGGGAGAGGCCACAACAGTGAGAGGCCCGCGTAGCACAAAAAAAAAAAAAAAAAAAAAGATAATAACAAGTGTTGACAAAGACTGGAGAAATTAGAAATCTCATACACTGCTGATGGGAGTGTAAAATGGTGCAGCTGCTCTGCAAAACAGTTCAGTGGTTCCTCAAAACATTAAACACAGAGTTCTTACATGGTTCGCAAATCCACTTCCAGAGATAAGTGCAAGAGGAATGAAAACCTATGACCAAACAAAATTTGCAGGCAAATTTGCAAGCAAAATCTGCAGGCATTCATAGAAGAATTATTTATAATAGCCCAAAAGTAGAAACAACCAAAATGTCCATCAGCTGATGAACTAGTAAACAAACTGTAATGTATTCATACAATGCAATGCTATTTGTCAATAAAAAGGAATGAAGTACTGATACATGTTAGAACATAGACGAAACCTTGAAACATTATGCAAAGTGAAAGAAGCCAGATGCTAAAGACCACGTATTATTCCATCTATATGTAATGTGCAGAATAGGCAAATTTAGAGAGAGAGAGAATAGATTAGTGGTTGCCTAGGGCTGGGGAGGTTGGAGGGGAAATGGAAAATGACTAGTAATACGTATGGAATTTCTCTTTGGGATGATGGAAATGTTCTAAAATTGATTGTGGTGATGGCTGCACAGCTCTGTGACCATACTAAAAACCACTGAATAGTACACTTTAAAATAGTAAATTGAAAGGTATGTGAATTATATCTTAATAAAGCTCTTTTTGAAAGAGTTATGATGAGGTGCTCCCCTCCCCACTGACTATGTCAGGGCTCTTTTGGAATCATACCTGCAGAGACATTACATTATTAAGGCCATGGCAGGATGGCTGAATGCTGTGGGTTCCTTTTTATATATACAAAAGCAGCAAAGATCATTAACCTTCCTCAGTTCATTGTTAAAAGTTGAAGGTTATCTATTCATAAACAAATTGTCCATTTTGCTTCAAGATGACCTAACTTATCAACACTATAAAAAAGCAGAAAGCCATCAAACATACAAACAATCTGTATCAGACCTTAAAAAAAAAAACACTCAAGTAAAGCAGAAACTAACACACCACTGTAAAGCAATTATACTCCAATAAAGATGTAAAAAAAAAAAACCAAACCATATTCTGGTCACTAGAGATGATCATGTGGCCTATTGTTATAATAAATTATATTAATAGAAAAAAAACACTCAAGGAGCACTACTCTTATAAAAAATTTAGAGTTGTAAATAGTATGTAACATTTTACCTAAAAAAGAACCATAAAACAATACTGAATTTGTGAAAATAAAGGGAAGCCTCACTAAAATGGAGTCAGGAGGCCAGAAGAGGGAGCTCTCACACACATGCCACTCAAGGTCAATAAAAGATCCAACGGAAGAGACATAACTCAAAGCTCCAGCAGGAGGTGATACTACCTTACTATTGGCCAGCAGGAGGAAGAAAGATTTTCTCCTTGCCTGGCACAACTCAGCCAATGAAAAGTCACTATACTTCAAACTCCCAGTTTCCTCCAATGGATTTTTTTGTTTATAACAGCCCCTCCCAACTTCCCCTTCTCCCTATAAAAGAGTTTCCTCTTTTGCTTTACCCGACTTGCATGTGGTTCACCCTGGTTGCACGTCCTGAGTTGCAGTTCTTTACTGCTCCCAAATAAACCTGTTTTGCTGGTAAAAAAATAACTGATGGTTTTAGGTTAAAAATTCTAGGTAAACATTATGCATGCTGAAGTGATTGGGGTGCAATGTACCAATATTTGTAACTTATTTTAAAATTTATCAAAAGCTAAGATGAATTGATAGAAGGATGGATAGAGGATATGTAATTAAACAATTACAGCAAAATGTTCATTGTAGAATCTAGGTGGTGGGTATATAGTTTCACCGTAAAATTCTTTCAAAATTTCTGAATGTTTCAAAATTTGTATTAAAATGTTGGTGGGGGGAAAAAACGTTAAAATAAGAGGTGGTTTCTCAAGGCAGGAAAAGCCCACTTCTCCAACAGAAATCTGCATCTCCTATTTTGACAGCTGAGTTAGGAAAATAATTGCATGCAATAAAGAAGGGGGTGGGGTTCTCTTCTAACAAGCCTTGTTGATATATTCAGATATAAAGAAAAACAATTATACATGGCCCGTTTGAGGCTAGAAGAATTAAAAGGGACATGAAGAGAAAGATTACAAACTGTAATGGTGTCAGGACTCACAGAAGCAGAGCTGGAAAAGCCAATCTAGTGAGCTAATCAAAGCTTTTAAGTCCTGGCCTTTCTAAACATAGGTAAGGCTGAACATGACAAGCTGAGGATAACTAAGGACCCCACCTAGACCAGAAAGCATAAATATGCAAGGACTCTTGATTTTGCTTTCTATTCTCCTTAAAGGTGACAGGCTGGTTGAGAGCTCAGTGAAAGTGTCCCAAGTGTGCATATTTTGGGTGCCAAATAAAACCTGCTCCTTGAAGGTGAGCCACAGTTCTGGTCTCAGTTCCTCTTTAAAGATAGGGTATGGCAAGAGGTCTTGCCACAGAGTTTGCCTCCTTCTTACAGGTACATGGCCCATCCACAGGTGGGCTCTCAAGAGAAGCCTGCTGGAGGGAGGGTTGGGGTTAAGGATGTGGTTATGCTTTCCAGAGTTTTCTTCCCAAAGACTGCTCAGGAGCTGGTTAGTGCAGAACTACCCCGGCCTGGGAAGAGCCCTCAGTCACAGGCTGGGGGCCTGTAGTACTTGAAGGACAAAAGGTTTCTTGCCAGATTGACTGCAGGAAATGGGGTAGCCCCAGCATAGTCATCCGACCCCATCCCAAAGGGTATCTCTCTTTTCCACGCTGAGCCCTCTCTCCCAGAGGAGCTCCTTTCAAATCAGTTTCTAGAACTAGAACTGCCTCATGCTCTAAAGACAGGACCTCGGGCTTCCCTGGTGGTGCAGTGGTTAAGAATCCGCCTGCCGATGCAGGGGAAACGGGTTCGAGCCCTGGTCTGGGAAGATCCCACATGCCGCGGAGCAACTAGGCCCGTGAGCCACAACTACTGAGCCTGCGCGTCTGGAGCCTGTGCTCCGCAACGAGAGGCCGCGATAGTGAGAGGCGCACTGCGATGAAGAGTGGCCCTCGCTTGCCGCAACTAGAGAAAGCCCTCGCACAGCAACGAACACCCAACACAGCCAAAAATAAATAAAATTAAAAAAAAAAAAAAAAAGACAGGACCTCAACTCCTCAGAGACAACGTTTTATATCTGGAGCTTCCCATCATGCCTCAGAGAGCTGCCCTCGAACCCAATCCTTCAGATCCCCCCACACCCACCACGGTCACTCTCCCGCCCACCGCCTTGCCTCAGAGACAACATTCCCAAGAACTAGAGATATGGAGACCACCGCGTCAGAAGCACACTCCCACCCTTCAGACCTGGCGTCCCCCACACCCTCAGAGCTATATAACACTTCAACTCTCTTCTGACTCCTCAGAACTAGCCCCCAAACCCTTCAAATTTGGGGCTATATCCACCCCGTGTCCCAGAGTCAGGTTCCTAACCCCACAGCCCTAATCCTTCGCCACATCTCACCCATTCGCAGTTTTAGCGGTTTTGGGGCTCCCGCCAGGGCGGGCTCCATACCATGGTCTAGGGTCCTGAGGCGGGTGGGCAGGAGCGTGACCCGGGCAATAACGGCCCCCGGAAGCGCGGCGGCGCGCGGGGCAGGGCGGGGCCTGGAAGCGTGGGGCGGGGCTTGGAGCGCGCCGGGCGGCCTCGCGGGCGGTGACAGGTGAGCGGCGGAGTGGGGCAGGTGGGCTGGAATGGCGGAGCAGTGGGAGCTGGACGAGGAGGGCATCCGCCGCCTGGGGGCGCTGACTCTGGAGCAATCCGGTAGGGCCAGGCCGGGAGGGCCTGGATCGGGAGCTTGGGGTTAGAGGCTGAGGGGAGAAAACAGGGGGAGGCAGAGGAATATGAGGTAGATGGTGGGGAACGGCGGTGGAGGAGCGATCTCTGAGGCGGAGGAGGGGTTACTGAAGCGGAAGGGTTACAGTGAAGTAGAGGTGAAGGAACTGAAGTAACTGGGGAGTCTGGGGCGGAGGGCGAGAAATTGAGGGAGAGAAGCCGAGTCTAAAATGGAGAAGGAGAAACAAGATTACGCGGACTCTGAGGCCAGGAACACAGAACTGGACAGTCTGAACTAGTGGAAGGAAAATGAGCCCCAAGACGGGCATTGGCGGGAGAAGGGAAGCGCGGTGAGAAGGGCTTTTGAGGTCGGGGTGCTATTGAGGAGCCACAAAGGGCGTTAATTTTGGCAGTTTTGGAAACTAACGACCCAGGAGGGCTTTTCCTGGTTGGGGTGAAATGGGAAAGGATGTTCCTTCATCAGCCCCTCTCTTCGTCCAGTCTTCACCTCGAGAACTTGGCGATTCATTTGATCCATCTGGATGCGTAGCCTCCTTTTGAGACTCAGAAAGAGGTCTGATGTAAAAGGAATAGCAGCTGATCTCTCGAGGCGTTTAGATCAGTGCCTTGACTTCGTCCTAGAGGTAAAACGGGCGGAATGACTGCTGACCCCACCTCTGACCTGGGGTCTGACTCACACAGCTTGCTTTCTAAGTTTTTAAGGAGTAGAAATGTTGGGAAAATTATCAGCGTTCCTGATTCAACTTTTAGCCTTCCTAAATTCACTGCATCGTAATGGCAGGCCCTGTGTTAAATGCTTTCCCTGCATTATTTAATCCCCATAACAAGCCTGTGAAGCAGATGCTGTTACTGTTGCTATTTTACAGTTGAGGAAAATTGGGTTTAGACTCTTGCCCGAAGCCGCACAGCCGTAAGTAATGCAGCCAGAGTTTATTAACCCAGGATTCTGATTCCAGAGCCTGCGCTCTAACCGTAACAAAGTTACCTTTCTTCCTCTAGTACCTTTTATTTGTGAGATATGCAATAACTTGGTTTTATTTTATTTAAATTATTTGTTATTTAAAATTTATCAAAATTAATACATGCTGGTAACAGTCAAACACTACATGAGTGAGCAAAGAGGGTATTAATCGGTCCTTCTTTTGGAAATCCCCCATCCCCCCCCCCAAAGATAATGGTTTGGTGTGCATATAGATAGATTGATGTAGATATTTCAGGTTTTTCTTTTCCAAACTATTAATACTTTGAGCTCCCCTAATTTACAAGTTATCTAAGAAAAGCTTCATTGGCTTGACATACTGGTGTACCTTTCTTTTCTTTTTTCCTTCTTTTTTAAAAATTTATTCAATTTGATTTGGGGGGGCACATACCCCTTCCATTTTCCAGCTAGAATAATATGTGGCAGGATTTTTTTTTTTTGCTTGTTAGCTTGTTTTTATTACATGTGAATAACAAAATTGTGCTCATTCTGACAATTCAAATGATACAAAAGTATCTAAAGTAAAAGAAAATTCTTCCCTCTCCTTTTCTGTTGCTTATACAAACATACATACATAGGTATCCTTTTTTTATTTTTTTAAGGAATAGAGCATATATACTATTTGGCAAGTTGCTTTTTTTACTTACCAATAAAACATGGATACTTTTCTTTCCTCCCTTCCATCCTCCCTTCCTTCCTTCTTTCTTTCTTTCTATCCTTCCGCCACGTGGCTTGCACATCTTCATTCCCCAACGAGGGATTGAACCCAGGCCCTGGGCAGTGAGAGAGCAGAGTCCTAACCCCTGGATGGCCAGGGAATTCCCAAAACATGGATACTTTTCAGTTAAATGAATGTGCTGGTATATGCATTCTAAAATTCTTCTATATAAAATCACAGTGGTCACCTTGGGGGAGAGAGGCTTTTACTTTTATTCTGTACTTTTCTGTACTGTTAGAATTTTCTGGCTGTGTAATAAGCATTACTTTCTTTTTAATATCCAAAGGGATAATCTTGGTGGTACAATTATAGACCTTTTCTGTATGTTTGTTTTCTTTGTTATATTTCTCTGTACTAAAAATTTCTAATAAATATTTATCCTTTGTCATGCAGAAATTTTTCATCTTAAGGTAGTCAAGTTTATTTTTCCTTATGATGTGTGATTTTTGTGTCTTATTTATGAAGTTTTCCCCTACACTGATGTAATAGGGTCCTGCATTTTTTTTCTAAAAATTCTGCAGCTTTGCTTTTCACATTATGTCTAATCTATCCAGGGGTTTCCCTGGTGGCTCAGTGGTTAAGAATCCGCCTGCTCATGCAGGGGACACGGGCCCGAGCCCTGGTAGGGGGAGATCCCACATGCCGCGGAGCAGCTAAGCCTGTGCGCCACAACTACGGAATCCCACACACCTAGAGCCCGTGCTCCACAACAAGAGAAGCCACCACAATGAGAAGCCCGCGCACCGCAATGAAGGGTAGCCCCCACTCCCCACAACTAGAGAAAGCCTGAGCGCAGCAATGAAGACCCAACGAAGCCAAAAAATAAATAAATTAATTAATTAATTAACTATGACCTGTTTCGTTTGATATCTGGAAACAATGGATTCCAAATTTAAAAAAAATCTAATCTATTTGGAGTTTATTTTTATATATGATATGTGATATAATATAATTGTATTTTTCTATGCTAATAGCCAGTTTTCCCAGAACCTATTTTGTAGTGTTATCTCTGCTATATTCCAAGTCACTTTATAAATATGGGTCTGTTTCTGGGTTTTCTGTTCTGTTCCATTGTTCAGTTTATCTACTTCTGCACCAATATCAGACTTTTGTAATTACCATGGCTTAACAGTAAATCTTTTTAATTAATTAACTTATTTTTGGCTGCGTTGAGTCTTCGTTGCTGCACGTGGGCTTTCTCTAGTTATGGCAAGCAGGGGCTACTCTTCATTGAGGTGACTTCTCTTGTTGCAGAGCAGGGGCTCCAGAGCACAGGCTCAGTAGCTCCGCGGCATGTAGGATCTTCCCCCACCAGAGCTCGATCCCGTGGACCCTGCATTGCCAGGCAGATTCTTAACCACTGCACCACCAGGGAAGTCCCTGGAACTCTTTTTTAAAAATCACATATAAAACCTAAAAATACTTAACAATAATTTCTTAATATTATCAAATATCCAATTAGTTTTCTAATTTCCCCACTGTCCTATACATTTTTTCTTTTTTTTTAATTTTTGGAATCAGGATCTATGTAAGGTCTATTGCAATTGGTTGATATTTACCTTAAATCTTATTTGATCTACAGGTTCTTCCCATTATTTTTCTTGTATTTTCTATTGTTTTTGAAGAAACTAGTCATGTCCTGAATAATTTCTTACAATCTGGATTTTGCTCACTACATTCCTAGGATGTTTAACATTTACCTCTGTTCCTTGTATTTCCTATGAATTGGTAGTTAGATAAGGCTTGATCACATTCAGGTTTGATTTTTATTTTATTTTTGGCTGCGTTGGGTCTTCATTGCTGTGCACAGGCTTTCTCTAGTTGTGGTGAGGGGAGGCTACTCTTCATTGAGGTGTGCAGGCTTCTCACTGCAGTGGCTTCCCTTGTTGCAGAGCATGGGCTCTGGACACGTGGGCTTCAGTAGTTGCAGCACGCGGGCTCAGTTAGTTGTGGCTCGTGGGCTCTACAGCACAGGCTCAATAGTTGTGGTGAAAGGGCTTAGTTGCTCCTCGGCATGTGGGATCTTCCAGGACCAGGGATCGAACCCGTGTCCCCTGCACTGGCGGGCAGATTCTTAACCACTGCGCAATCCGGAAAGTCCCTGTTTTTTTGGGTTTTTTTGCAAGACCACTTCATAAGTGATGGTGTATACTTCCATCAGGAAGTATATAACATCTGGTGTTCTTTTTGTGATATTATCAGTCATTGAATATGATTGCCTAGGATCCATTAATTCATTCGGGATTGCAAAATGATAATTTTAAAATTCTTTAGTATTTGTTAGTTGTAATACTTATATAAAAAGATATTTCCTCATGCCAACTATTTGGTTATCCTGAGGCACAGTTTGTATAGGAAAGAAAGGATAAAAGAGTTCCCATATACTCTTCCCCCCATCACACCTCCCCCATATCCCCTCTCAGTTTTCCTATTATTAATATCTTGCATTCACATGGTACATTTGTTATGGTTGTTGAACCAATAATAATACGTTATTAGTAACTAAAGTCGATAGTTTACATTAGGGTTCACTCTTTGTGTTGTACAGTTGTGGGGGTTTTGTATAGTCATGTGTCCACCATTACAGTATCAACAGAACAGTTTCACTGCCCTAAAAATCCCCAGTGCTCCACCTATTCTTCCATTCCTCACCACTGAACCCCTGGAAACCACTGACCTTTTTCCTGTTGCCTTTTTCAGAATGTCATATAGTTGTAATCATACAGTATGTAACCTCTGGCAACCACTGATTCTTTAAAAAAATTTTTTTTAATCTTTTAATTGAGGTATAATTGACATATAACATTAACTTAGTTTCAGGCATACAGTATAATGGTTTGATGTTTGTATACATTGCAAAATGATCACTGCAGGGGCTTCCCTGGTGGTGCAGTGGTTGAGGGTCCGCCTGCCGATGCAGGGGACACGGGTTCGTGCCCCGGTCCGGGAGGATCCCACATGCCACGGAGCGGTTGGGCCCGTGAGCCGTGGCCGCTGAGCCTGCGCGTCCGGAGCCTGTGCTCCACAATGGGAGAGGCCACAACAGTGAGAGGCCCGCGTACCGCAAAAAAAAAAAAAAAATCCATTGGTAATCTTGCATTTATTTTTATTTTTTTTAATTTTTGGCTGCGTCGGGTCTTAGTTGCAGCACACAGGATCTTTCCTTGTGGCACACAGGCTTCTCTCTAGTTGCAATGCACAGACTGCAGAGCGTTTGGCCCCTTAGTTTGCGGCACACGGGCTCTCTAGTTGAGGCACACGTGCTCAGTAGTTGTGGCGAGGGCTTAGTTGCCCCGTGGCACGTGGGATCCTAGTTCCCCGACCAGGTATCAAACCCGCGTCCCCTGAATTAGAAGGCGGACTCTTAATCACTGGACCACCAGGGAATTCCCCAGGTAATTTTGCATTTAAACAGATCTTTTACCCGTGTATGATTTTGTAATAACATCAGGCATCCGTCATTTGAAAAATATTAACTCACTGAGTTATGTCTGTCTTCCAAATACTGGCAAATTTCATTTTGTAACATTAAAAAATCATGTTTGTTAGTATCATCACAAATCTCATCAGAGATATCTTTAGGTTTTGGAATCTATCAAGTTTATGATGGCAAATACAAGTTTATCAAAATTCTAATTTCAGCTTGGAAGCTCATATGTTATAATTGACAACAGTTGCTGTCACTTGTTTTCCTGAAGTGACAGCCTCACTTTATTTTCAAGAAAATGTCTGCCAACTATTCAAGTCTGAATAACCATAGTATGTCAGATTTTTCAGGTAAAAATGGTGTTCTAAAAAAAAAGGGGGGGTGTTAGTTAAGCTGGCATCTCAAAATCCACACAAGTGTTTTCCCTCAAGGCACCCACCATACTTCAGTATTAAGCAGAAGTACTTCATGCGTACTTCCTGTTTGGTCACACAATATAAAAAAGACATACTCAAGCGTCAAGATTTACGAAAATTAACCATTTTTATTGCTTTTTCAAGGGCATTCTTAAGAGAAAGTGGCTTTTTTTTTTTTAACTGCAAGCATACAATGGTGACGAATACAATGACTAAGAATGAAGTTTGATGCCACTGCCTTGACTCATCCTAAGGCCTCAGTAGTTTTTGCTTTTACACCATAAGTGCAAATGTCAACACTGCAAAAAGAGCTATTAATGTTCTAATATTATTATGAAAATAATTTTTAAAAATAGTTTTGATTTTGTGGACCCCTGTACATGTCTCAGGGACCTCCAGGGGTCTAGGGACCATGTTTTGAGAACTGTTATATTTTGTTATGACATCTTTTACCTTTGAAATTTGTTTTGAAATACTAAGTTAAAATTTTCATTTGGTTTGTGGATGTATCTTTTTGGAGTGCTTTCATTCTTTAAGGTTGCTATTCTGCTCTTTTTTCTTTTTTGTTTAATAACCTCATATAAAATATGACTGTAAACCTTTTCTGTGTCTCTTTGTTAAAGTGCATTACGTTTTCTATACTTTTAGATGGGAAGAGTGGGCCAGAATAGCTTTCCTAGTTTCAAGGTTTTGGAGCTCCCTCTTCTGTTGTGTTCACAAAGTACTAAAAATAGGGCTTTAAGTTTGCGGAGAACTGCCATCTCTGCCTCCCTCCCTGACTTGTATCTGGACCTTCTCTTTCTTTTGAACCTATTGTCTCTATCCCCTTCAATGTGGATTCTACTCCCACTGATTTCTCTCAGGGATGAGGCTTGCCTTGAAAGGGATCTTCAGTTTCATACTTTTTATAGTTTATAGGTCCTAGACTGCTCCAGACTGCTCCAGCACCTTAAGAGCTTATTTCAATGCAATCCCCTGGCAGTCACCTGCAAATGGGATTCTGCAGAAACTCCTTCCAGTTTTGGTTGCTGTTCTCATTTTGGCCCACCACACTTGCCAGTGAGCTCCTATTGGCAGTTTTGAGATTCTCCTCTTTTCAGTGCTGTTAGAAGTCTAGTTGACATATATGTATGCATGTACATATGTATGTGTGTATATACATATATATATACACATATACCCACATACCTACACACACACACACATATATATTCTTTAAAACACAATCACACACCCAGACACAGAGTCATACTTTTCCCTCGCTTAATGTCTTGGAGATCTTTCCATATGAGCATCTACAAATCTACCTCATTCTTTTTAATGACTGCATAACAATAATTAACATGTATATAGCACCATGTGTCAGGCACTATTCTAAGTTTTGTATACATACACATATATATGTATATATCTTTATATACACACATATATATTCATTTAATCACTACAACATCTTGTGAGGTAAGTACTATTATCTCCATTTTACAGATAAGGAAACTGATGCACAGAGAAGTTAAGTGAATTGTATAAGGTCACAGATCTAGTACATTGTCCATTGTATCAATGAACTGCTGCTTAGGCCATCTAGTTCTACTCTTCTCCTGATGGGCTCTTTGACAGTTTTCTTTTTCTCCTTTTCCTCCCTCCCTCCCTCCCTTCCTTCCTCCTAAAACTTTCCTGTGATTGACATCCTTCTGGTCTACATTATATATCCTGGCAAAATGTTGTGAGTATTATCTATAGGGCTAAATCCTCGCAGTGGGATTGCTGAATTTGTTTGTTTTGAGAACTTTTGGAGACTTTTACTACATCCTTCAGGGTAATTAGAGAACTCAAGGGTTCTGTAAAACCAAGGCTTGGCGTCACTGCATAAGACCATATTGATGCTTTTTTTGCGCGGGCCTCTCACTGTCGTGGCCTCTCCCGTTGCGGAGCACAGGCTCCGGATGCACAGGCTCCGGATGCACAGGCTCAGCGGCCATGGCTCACGGGCCTAGCTGCTCCGTGGCATGTGGGATCTTCCCGGACCGGGGTACGAACCCATGTCCCCTGCATCGTCAGGCGGACTCTCAACCACTGCGCCACCAGGGAAGCCCCATATTGATGCTTTTAAAAGGATGATCTGATCTTCTTATGAGCCTTGAATGTAGGATCTTTCACAGATGAGATACAGGAGGAAGGAAGGCCTGTTTTCAGTGTCTCTGCTCTTTATCCAAGCCGAGATGATAATATATCTACTGATGATCTCTTTTCAGAACTGGTGGAGTCTCTTTCATTGCAGGGATCTTACGCTGGAAAAATCCATTCCATTGGTGATGCCTTCAGAAATTTTAAAAGTCTCCGATCCTTAGATTTATCAAGAAATTTGATCACTAGCCTGAAGGTAAGTTCTACATTCTATGACCAGTCAGTTTATTTTTTTGATGGGAAGAAATAAAAGGTAGATAATATCAGCCTGGGGAATATAGCATCTTCCTTTTAAATGTTTCCAAACTAAATTTTACTATTCACTGTGAAATTCTTTTATGTTTGACATTTTTTTATTATAAGATATTGGGAAAAAATTCCTTTTATACTGAGAGAAAACTATATTAAACTATCACTGCTTAGGGCAATAGTACAATTTTTAATGTGTGTTAAAAAAATTATGAGGAGCACTGTTAAAAGTACAGATTCTTGGGAATTCCCTGATGGTCCAGCAATTAGGACTCTGCTTTCACTGCTGAGGGCTCAGGTTCAATCCCTGGTCAGGGAACTAAGATTCTACAAGCCATGCGGCATGGCCAAAAAAAAAAAAAAATAATAAATAAATATATAATAATAATAAAAGTACAGAGTCTTAGTCCCTATTCCGAGAGAGACTCTAAGTTAATAAATCTGTGGTGGGTCCAGGGCATTCCCAGGGGATTCTGATGATGTTGGTGCATGGCCTAAGTTGCTACTGTGAGTTTTTTCTAGGAGGGGGAGGAGATGATGGTCTTAAAAACAAAAATTTCCATGCCAGGAGGTGGTGGTGCAGAGGGCAGTTTAGGAAAGTAGGTGGGAGCATGCTTAAGCAGAAAGTGTGAGGATTAGCAAACACACAGAAAGAGCTCTACAAATATAAATGCCCACACACACAGAGATGGAAGTTTTATTTTCTTTGCATAGACCCCCAAATGGTATTTCTTCCACTGTTCCCTTTTTGCCCAGCTATGGGGCTGTCTTGATAAAGCCCTTCTGTGCAAGACTGAAGGTGAAAGACAGATTCTATCCAGGATTGGTTAATGATCTGGATTATTCCTCCAGTTTTGCATTTCTTAGGGGAAACTTGTTCAACAATACAAATTAGACCCAATCTCAAGGTCTAAAACTAAGGGCCCCAAAAGAAGAAATCCAAGCTAGATCAAATTTCCAACTAGGATTCTAAAAGCAGAAATTCCAAGTTGAACTAGGTCTTTAGACTCTTTGATAACAGCCCTTTGTATTTGGCCCACAAATTTCAGAAAGTATTAGTACAGAGTTATTTAGGTCTCCTCTTCTCATATGTATTTTTATCTGATTGCTCTTTTCAGACTAAAAAAAATTGAGTGAACATTGCTGTCATTTGCTTTTTTACTCTCTTTTGTTCCATTTCTGTAAATTGGCTGAAAACTGTTGTGAAGATTAATCAAATTAGCACGTGTAATCAAATATTACATATATAAGGCTCCTGTAGTGTTTGGCATATAGGAAGTACTTAATAAACGTTAGTTTTACAAATTTTTTTTCATCTATGATTTATCTGCATGTATTCATCTCTAGCAGTTCTGAATCATTTTGCTTAATTTTCCCAGGGGAGAAATGTTTTGTGTTTAGTTCTAGTGTAGCGTTGGGGAATACATGAATTTATGCCAACTGGGAAACATGAGAGGAGGATAAGAATTGTTTCCTTGACTTTTACAATGCGACATTAAAAGATTACTTGAGCTGGGACATCAGACACATTTAAAGACAGTCCTAATGGTGTACTGCCCTGAGAGTGAGGCCAAAAACACTGATAAATATTCCCAACCATTGACCCTTTCACAATGTAGAAGTTAGTGGAACTGAAAAAAGCCAGAAAGAAATGCATCCAACTGTAAACAGTGTTCTATTCAGAAATGTTTTGAATATATCTTTGAGTTTTCTAAACTTCCTGCAATTATAAAAAGGTTAATTTTAAATGAGAGGAGAATAAAAACATTATTTTATAAATACATGATGGAAAATAATTTAACCTTTCTGAAATAACTCTCAATGACAGAGTTCCTTTTATGGTAACCATTTTTACTACTAACAGTATGTGATTATACATATATGTACATGTTTTGAAATATTGTCCTTAAATTTAGTGTTGGGCACAAGCACCTAACTAGCCAAATACATGAAAATTAAACAATTATTTTCAATAGTAAGTTTTAGCAAAGGAGAAAAATTGTGGCTTTTCTTCTCCAGTGTCCCAGTTCTGATTGTACTGTTGCTAGAGAAGTGGGGGGAGGGGGGTGGGGTTGCTAAGTCCACAGAAATAGAACAGAAGAAGGCAGAACATTTCTACCAAGGAGAACTGACTGATTGGAGGATGGGGAGCTTGTAGGGTGGCAGTAACTCTGAAGGGGGAAACAAGGACAAAAGGGGCTCTTGACTGGTCCAGGAGGGAAGACTTGGAGATCGCATTGTTTTGTTTTGCCATATAGTCCATTCACCCTAAAAGTGAGGTCTTGAGATATAAGAACATATAAATACACACTTAATTTTTTTCCCTGCCGTTCTCCCCAGAACCATCTTTCTTTTGCCTCCCTCCCTCCCCTTTTAAATTGAGGTGCTCCTGGGGTCAGGAGAGTGGTTATAGCAAGGGTGAGAGAAGTGCAAAAGTGACTTGGCCTGGCTACCACTGAGAAGGATTGGATTGGGAGAGTGATGGGGGGCAACAAAAGTAGAGAACTGACCGCAGATATTTGGATGTCAGAGCTTATAAAGGAGGAAATGTATGATATCTATGAATTATTTAATGTATAGCACATCCAGTGCCCATGGGCTGCAGCATTCTTATTCTCAGGCAAGTAAATGGGAATTTCAACCCTGCCTTTCTCATGGGTGTCTCAGGTAACTGTTTAAGGATGGAAAGTAATAGTTGTATTTCCATCTTTATCTGTGAGATTCCTAGTGCTTCCCAATGTGCAGTTTCACAATGTAGTCTTTTCGTTGCAGGGCATCCAGTATTTATGTTCACTCCAAGACCTGAATTTATATTATAACAACATTCCTTCCTTAGTGGAGGTGTCCCGCCTACAGCCTTTAACCTTCCTCAAAGAACTAGATTTGAGACTCAATCCGGTTGTCAGGAAAGATACAGATTATAGGCTCTTTGCTGTGTACACGCTACAAACTCTGGAGAAACTGGGTGAGACCCTCCTCCTCTGTTCTTTGCCCCAGAATCTTACTTTAAACCAGCTGCCTCCTAACCTTTTGGATGTTGGCCCAGAATATGCACTGGCAGGATATATTTGTTTATTAGTCAATATTTATGTAACTCTTTTGTTTTGGCAGGATGTATGACGAGTCCTTTTATTGTTTATTGAATGACAATCTATGATTTTATCAGTTACTTCCAGCTTTAGTTTTCTTCGGTTGATGGTTTCACCACCACTTCCTCCCCAACAAAAAGTTTCCAGGTTGAGATTTATTTTTCCAGGTGCCCCAACTTTGTAACTGAATTAGCAATAGAAAACGAATACAACAACTCTTTGGGGCTTAGTTGTCAAGGAACAATAAATATTCCTTCAAATGAGTTAGTCTGTATTTCTTTATAATTTTATTGTTGAGTATACATTTCTTATTGATATAAACTTCTATGTTACATGCCCCTGGGAAAGTTATTATAGAGGAACTAAGAAAAGTCTTTCAGAAATGGTGTAACTTTCAGCCTTAAGATTAGGCCATTTGGATTGTTTGCTGCCCAAGCTGTACTTTGCTGCAGAGGTAGTTACACTTATGTGGCAGTTGTTGCTATAGTGTCCCTGTAGTCTCCCTGAGTTACTAGTGCTCCAGTGACAACATAATAGCATTATTCTGTGACCCATCTCTAACAAAAGATGAGACTGATCTTTAGTTTTTACTCTGTGAATATGCTTTTCTGACCCATAACTGTTTACTCCAAAAAGAAACATGCTCAGACCACGGTTTTTGCCTCTAGATGACCGAGCCATACGAGAAAGTGAGAGAAAGGCTGCCAAGCTGCATTTCAGTCAGCTGGGTAACAATGAAAATTTTCTTTTAGAGGTGGAAAAAAGGTAAGATTTTTTACAAAAATTTTTTTTAGTTTGGTTCTGGACAGAGAATAGTGAATTCCTGCTTAACTTTCTTCATTTTGCAGCAGAAATCTCTACAAGTTGTAAGAAGCCTCAGATCAGAAATGAAAGTATCTATGCAACATTTTGAGATTTATCTGGGGTGAGAATCTGGCCCTCAGTGGAACATTTCTGCTTTCTTGAACTATTGGGTCTTCTTTGGATATAATCGTTGTACATTCTCTAAAGTTGTTGTTCAAAGTTTATAGATAGGGATATTATGGTATTACTTATCATCCCCATAAGTGTATACCAACCCTTTCTTGGTAGAGTTATAAATCAGTACATGGTCTTTTCCCATTGAATTAGGAGGATTACGTTACCATGGGCAGGGTCGTTAGAGATAAATTTGTTAAAGAATGATAAGGGAAGCATTTCTGTACAAAACCAAAAGTAAATGGACTTTTAAGCTCTAAAGTATCTGAATGGTAGATTTTTTTCTATTTCTTATTACCAAAATTCTATCAGAGTAAGGTACCATATTTTCTACCCCGAAACTCATGCTTTTAAAAAAAAGTTGCTTTATTATTTTTGAAAAATAGAAGTTTATTATAAACAATTTAAATAATACAGAAGTACAGGGAAAAAAAGTCAAAATCACCCCATATTTTGCTACCGAGTTAACTACTAGTAATGTTTGGTATGCATCCTTCCAGACATCTGTGTACCTATATACACATGTAGATATATCTATTAGTACTTTTTTCTGATGGTAAAAGTAATGTGGGTTTATTGTTGAGACTATGGAAAGTAGAGAAAAAAACAAGGAATAAGCCACTCATAATCCCACTACCCAGAAATTAATACTAATTATATTATGGTAAATATCCTCTTAGTCTTAGGTATATGTGTGTGTGTGTGTGTGTGTGTGTGTGTGTGTGTTTTGTGTGTGCATGTTTATATATTATAACAATATATAACATATATTATACAATCAATATGTAAATATAAAATAATAAATATATTACATTTATTTTATAGTAATTTTCTTCCTATACATACCTTTTTTAATTTGATAAAATATGAAAATATCCATACAACATTAAATATTCTTCCCCAGAATGTTTTTTATTTGTTTACTTCTATATTGTCTTTCCCCTCCACTAGACCATAAGCTCCATGAGAACAAAGACCTTGCTTGTCTTGTTTACTGCAGTATCCCTAGTGCCTAGAACAATGTCTGGCCCATATAAGGTGCTAAGGAGTAATTTGTTGAATGATGAATGAATGAAGTCAGTGCCTGTTGGCCTGGGATCTTGCCTGTTTCCACTGACTTTGCCTGTCTCTGCTCTGATCCATTATATATTTTATAATGTAATCCTCAGAGAGCAGCCTTAGTTCCCTATTTCTTTAAGCTCCCTTTTTTTTAAAGTCAAGTTTATTGAGGTTAATTTACATAGATTAAAATTCACCCTGCTGTAGAAAGAAATGGAATATGTCTTAAAAATTATTTGTATATGTACTTTGTAAATTAATTCCTATTTTATATGCATTGGGGTACCTTGTTTACTATAGAAATCCAAAGATGAGTTAATGTATAACTGAATAAACTTACTAGTGAGGCAAATAATTTTCACCACTATATTTCTGTTTAGTTACCTTATAGTGACTGCAAAAACAGAGGTAAAATGTTGCTCAAGTGCCTGGTATTAACATTAATACTTTATAAGCTCTCCAACCTTGGGTGAAGGTTTTTTTTTAAAGCCTTTCTGAGTCCCAGGTCCCCCAACCTATAAAATGGTGATAATAGATTAATAGGAGAGCTTTTATGATTAAATGAAATGGTGGGTGTAAAGTGCCTGGCTTATAGTCTAGGCTGTCTGTACTTACTGTATTTCCCAATCTGTACTTCCCAATCTTACTATACTACATCAACCAAGTGCAAACACTTGCCTTTCTTGTCTCTTTTTCAAACTAATGGCTATAGTTGTCTCCATTATAATTCTTGGTAGAAGAACCTTCTTTTCTGTGTCCTAACTATGAGTTTTTTAATACAAAAGAAAATATTATTATTTTATAATATGAAATACTATTCCCTCAATCACCCAGACCTAAGTTTGTGTCAAGAAAACAGAGTAAGTTCTGAACTTTCTGGCTTTCATGCTTTTAAAGCTGAACTAGAGTGTCTTTCTCTCTCATTATTCCCAATAAAAATATGACTTTTTAAAAAATAGCTTTAACTGAAATATTTGTGAAAATAATATGTTCTAGAGCATTTGAAAAAAGAAATCTGATCACCCTGAAATAATGTTTTCTAAATAGCCTTTACTGGTGCTCTCAGAAGCTTCTTTTGAGTTTTAAATAAATTATTCGATGTGGTAGCTCTAGGGAGAAGACAGTGAAAAACTGTGTAGCAAATGAGAGCACTGCATCAAAAGTCAGCACTGATGTTGATGACAGGATTGAAATTGGTAAGTTTTCCCTTTCTGATCACAAAATGATTAAAACATTAGTTGTTTCTGTTTTCATGGCCAATCTTGAGTAGGATGAAGACGAAATAGTTGAGAAATAACACACACTTGAAGAAAGCACAAGATTTAGTGGCTTGTATTTTTCCTCTTTTCTTTCACTGCCAGAAGGGCCCTATTTACTGAGTAGGCCTAAGCCAAAACCCATCAAAGTGCACAAGCTGTACTCAGTTCAATTTCACTTACATCACTTTATATCATTAAGCCATCCTGAAAATTGCATTACTGATCTCCACAGGATTCATTAATCAGAGACTCAGGACTCATCTGCATCAATGCAGCTCACACCATTAGCCTTCTGGGCTTCTCCACCTTGAACCTTTGCAGCTACAGAATCTCTTGTGTTTGTGCTATATTCTTGGGGATTGTTGCCCGTACACACTATTGGTAATCCAACGTGAATAAAGTGGTTATGCCACATTAATGGTCATGCCACAGGCTAGGAGAAAGCTTTCCATTGGAGAAATTGCATTCAATGTGCCCTTATAGATTAATTTGGTACTCATCAGATGACCTTTTAATTGAGAAAACTTTCTTTTGTATCAAGGCCTCTGTCCCTTTGAAGGGTCTGTTGAATTATATACAAACTCTAAAAATTAATCCTTAAAATCTCAACAATAACTAATAGATTGACTATGCAGTTTAGACATTAAGAGTTTTCAGTTTGTAACATACAATATTTTATTTCCTGACTTCTTATCTATCTATGTAGACATTAATTGACAAGTTATTTTCACAGTATTTCATGGTAAAATAAGCCATAGTGAGGTATGATTTTTATTTTCCTTTCTTGGAAGTCTCAGCACATGTAAGTCATGGACCATGGATTGCTTTACTTCATCTTAAACAGCATTTTTTATATTTCAAAATTGATGAAATTCTATTGTAATAATTTTGGGAAATACTGAAAAGCATGAAGAACAATATTTTAATCACTCAGAACCCTGTCCCCTAAAGAGAATCCCAGTTAATTTGGTATATAGCTTTCTTGGTTTTTTTCTAGGTACAAGCATTTATATATCCATTTCCAGAAAGACAAAGATACACTAAAGCATAATTTGACTGCCTTTATTTGTATGAGCTGAGTTAAATTTCATTTATATCATATTACATCATTAGCACACACAGAGTCCCTCCATGAATTATAACGTTTTAAAGTGCACGGTCTTTACTGAGAACAAACTGCTTTACTAGACACAGGGCCTATTTCTAAAGGTTCTTGGAAGCTCCAGCTGTTGCTGGAATTTTTTTTAACGTAAAATTTATTTTGCCATGTTGAAACGTTAAAGAGCTTTGCTTTCCCCTGAAAATTATGTTTGTGCTAGATCCCTGGGGAGTGTTGCCTGTAAGCACTGTTGGTAATCCAACATGACTAAAGTGGTTATACCACGTTAATGGTTGTGCCACAGGCTAGGAGAAAACTTTGTGAAAAATATTTCCCACTAGCTCAATTGTTCAAAACAGTGCTTTCTACCAATCATTTAGGATGACAGGGAAACTCACTGTCATGGATCCTCATCCTAGTCTCCTAACCACATAATCTTTGACTCTTTCAGAGTTCCCTCTCTCTTTTCCCATACCCCTAAAATAAGCAGACCTAGGCTATGCCTTCAGACTCTCTTATTTCTCTACTCTTTGCCCTATTGATCTCATCTATTTCCACAGCTTGCTTTATTTCCTCCCTGTAGATGACTCTTAAATATGTTGGTCTAGCTTTGACAACTTGTACCAGTTTCTCTGCACCAGTCCCCCATTTCTGTTGACCAACTATTAATATACACTTGGAATCACCACTGAATAATTTTCCAGCCCCTCAAGCTAAACATGTTAGAAAACCAAATGAACCCCTTTCCTCCAGCCCTAAACAGCTCTTAGGGTTTCATTAGTGTTACCACCACTTTCCCATTGCTGAGGCTCAGAACCAGAGCGGGGGTTGATGCTGCCCCTCCCCTAAAGTCCAGCTGAATGTTCATACCTTACACTATGATTCACAATTAACAAGCCTTTTCCCTTTTCTAATAGTCTCTTAACAGGCATGCCTAATAGCTATCATTTACTGAGTATAGACTCTGGGCTAGGCCCTGTGTATTGTCTCATTTAATCCTCACAACAGTCTTGAAGGTGGTTATAATTATCCTTGTTTTACACGTGAAGAAACTGTGGCCCAAAGAGGTGAAATAACTTGCTCTAATTATACAGTAAGTGGTAGAGCTGGGATTCAAACTCTAGTCCATCTGTCATCAAAGTCCTCTTAAACATTACACCATGCTGCCTCCCAGTCTCTTCTTTCATTCTCTTAAAACTCAGCTGTGATTATTATACTTTCCTGCTCAAAAACTTGCATGACTCCCACTCACCTACTGAATTAAGAGTCCTTAATCTGACCCACAGGGCTTCTCTAAACAGTGGCTGCAGGTTATCTCTTCAACCTACCCTGAAACCTTATCTCCTGTTTCTCAACTACAGTATCCAATGCTTCAATCAAACCAAACCACTCCCTCCTTCTCACATAGTTCTTCCTTTTTCTCTCTTCTGCCCCTGAACTAATGCTGTCCCCTCTGCTTGGAATGCTTGAATCAAAATCCTGATCTTTCTTTATGACCCTACTCAAAGTCCATTCTTTTTAGTGAAATTTTTTGATTTCCCAACCAAAATTCTTTTCCTTTCTTTGTAGACTCACATAATTTATCTTCTAGAACATATATTCTGGAAATAGAAAATGTAGCCATTCCATGAATCACTTGCAACATAATTAGGATAATGAGACAAACATGAAAGAGCTAAGTAACACAATTTCAGGCAGTGCATATGAAAACACCAAATGAATGATACAGATCAGTATTCCTCGAACTCAGGGTTATGGACTCCTAGTCCAGGGATATATCTTAGAGGTCCATAGGCAATGTGAGACCCTTTAATTTTGTGCTTTTGTTTGATGCAGTTATGAAAAATATTTAAAAAATGTAAAAGCAAAAATACTCTTTTGCAGTATTAGTCTGCTATTTAAAAAATAGAATATTTTTTAGAACAGCTTTAGATTTACAGCAAAACTGAGCAGAAGTACAGAGTTCCCATATGCCTCCTGCCTCCACACATGCAAGGCCTCCCCCACTACCAACATCAGGCATCAGAGTGGTGCTTTTGTTAGAACTGATGAATCTACAGTGACACATCATCACCCAAAGTCCTTAGTTTACTTTAGGGTTCATTCTTACTGTTGTACATTCTATGGATTTCGCAAATGTATAATAACATGTATCTGCCATTTTAGTGTCACACAGAATAGTTTCACTGCCCTATACTCTGTGCTCACCTAGCCATCCCTTTCTCCCCTTCTGACCCCTGGCAACCACTGATCTTTTTACCATCTCCATATATTTTTTAATAGATTTATTTATTTTTATTAATTTATTTTTGGCTGCGTTGGGTCTTTGTTTCTGCTCACAGGCTTTCTCTAGTTGCAGCAAGTGGGGGCTACTCTTCATTGCGGTGCCTGGGCTTCTTGTTGTGGTGGCTTCTCTTGTTGCAGAGCACGGGCTCTAGAGCGCAGTTAGTTGTGGCACATTTTGTTTATCCATTCACTTGTTGATGGACACTTGGGTTGCTCCCATGTTTTAGCTATTGTGAATAATGCTGCTATGAACATGGGTATACAAATATCTCTCAAGACCCTGCTTTCACTTCTTTGGGGTTTGCACCCAAAACTGAAATTACTGGATCATATAGTAATTTTATTTTTAATTTTTTTTAGGAACTGCCATACTGTTGTCCATAGCAGCTGTACCATTTTATATTCCCACGAACAATGCGCAAGAGTTCTGATTTCTCTACATCCTTCCCAACGTTTGTTATTTTCTGTTTTTTTGATAGTAGCCATCCTAATGGGTGTGAGGTGGTATCTTGTATTTTTAAATTTGTATTTCCCTAATGATCAGTGATGTTGAATATTTTTTTGTGTGCTTATTGGCCATTTGTATATCTTCGTTTGGAGAAATGTCTATTCAGGTCCTTTGCTATTGAATCAGGTTGTTTGTTTTTTTGTTGCTGAGTGTTAGCAGTTCTCTATATATTCTAGCTATTAATCCCTTATCAGATATATGATTTGCAAATATTTTCTCCCATTCTGTGGTTGCCTTGTTACTCTGTGGATATTGTTTTTAGAGGCACAAAATTTTTTAAAATAAATTTATTTATTTTATTTATTTTTGGCTGAGTTGGGTCTTTGTTGCTGCGTGTGGGCTTTCTCTAGTTGCTGCGAGCAGGGGCTACTCTTCGTAGCAGTGCGTGGGCTTCTCATTGCGGTGGCTTCTCGTTGCGGAGCATGGGCTCTAGGCACGCGGGCTTCAGTAGTTGTGGCATGTGGGCTCAGTAGTTGTGGCTCGTGGGCTCTAGAACGCAGGCTCAACAGTTGTGGCACACAGGCTCAGTTGCTCCGCGGCATGTGGGATCTTTCTGGACCAGGGCTCGAACCTGTGTCCCCTGCATTGGCAGGCAGATTCTTAACCACTGTGCCACCAGGGAAGCCCCTTAATTTTTCATGATGTTCAATTTGTCTATTTTTTCTTTTGTTGCTTTGCTTTTGGTGTCACATTGCCAAATCCAGTGTCATGAAGCATTTTCCTTATGTTTTCTTCTAAGAGTCTTATAGTTTAAGGTGTTACATTTAGGTCTTTGGTCCATTCTGAGTTAATTTTTGTGTATGTGTTAGGTAAGGGTCCAGCTTCATTCTTTTGTATGAGGAATGAGTGATGGATAGCTGCTACTTTGCTAAGAACTGAATTAAGTAAAATTAACCCTAATTTACCTTCCACGTCTTCCCCCAGAAGTTGCAAGTCTTCAGTAGACTCCAGAATTCCAAAATAGTTACGACAGAATTCTGCCAGTGCAGTTGTTACCTAGGTGGGAGACAGATGCCAGATGCTTCTTACTCTGCCATCTTCCCCTGTCTCCACGGTTTTGCCTTTTCCAGAATGTCATATAGTTGGAATTGTACAGTATGTAGCCTTTTCAGATTGGCTTCATCTACTTAGTAATATGCATTGAAGTTTCCTTTGTATTTTTTCATGACTTGGTAGCTACTTTCTTTTTAGTGCTTAATAATATTCCATTATTATTATCCGGAATATTTGTTTATCCATTCACCTACTGAAAAACATCTTGATTGTTCCCAGGTTTGGGCAATTATGAAAAAAGCTGCTATAGACATCTATTTGCAGGTGTTTGTATGGACATAAGCTTTCAACTCCTTTGGATAAATACCAAGTGTTTAGTTCTGTGAGAAATTTGCAAACTGTCACCCAATATAATCTGCTTTTTAAAATATCTTTTTATACACTGAGTTTCTTAAATTGAAGTTTCTCAAACTGGATTCATATTTCAGAGTTTATGAGGATGTTGAGTTTGAGAAACACTAATGTAGATAGGCATATGCTATAGAGGCTTAAGGTGTGCTAGGAGCAAATGAGGAAAGGTTTTGTGGCAGATAGAAGTTCATTTCTCCCTCATATAGAAATCTAGATGGTGGCAGTCTAGGGATGTTATTGGGGGTTCTAAGAGGTGAATAAAGGATATAGTGGAGGGCAACTGTCAATCTCTGACACAATGGATGTGAGAGCAATTCAGCGAACAAGTGTATATCTACTGGAAAATCTTGCGTTAGAGGCTAGGCACATTAGGAAATGACACAACAGTGTCAGATCTTCAGATACTCCCACACCAGAGAGATTTATCATAGCTATTAGGTTACAAGTCAGGCTGAGACATGAGTTCGACTGTGATAGAGATAAAGAACTATGTGGGAGAGGCACTAGCAGTTAGTACTGACTGGGGACCTGGGAAAAGGCTTCACAAAAAGGAGACATTTAGGTTGGGCATTCAAATAGAATTCATTGGGCATAGTTTGGTGTTAAGTGCATAGAGAAGTAGAAAAAACAGGTGTGACAGATTAGGAAATTGACTCAGCTTGTGACTGGAGCTAAGGTGCTTGACTAAAGCCAAGTGGCAAAGGGCCTCTTTACTAAACATTTTCATTTTATTCTCTTGAAAAGGGGTAGCAAAGGTGTTTTAGGTGGTAAGCATGATTAAATGTGTGACAGAGAGATAACTCTAAATTTGAACAGTAGTCCCAATGGGAGATAATAAGGACATGTCCTGACATAGGGCAGTAATAGTAGTGTGAATGCAAATGAGGAGGTACAGATTGATTAAATCATTGAGGATATGAAAAGAAAACTTGGAGATAAAACATTAAGTGTTTTTACCTGCAATGTTTTGCTAGGGAGTCCAAACTTCAAAGAGTTGAATTTTGAATGAAATACATATCAGGTATTTAAGGCGGAAAAACACAAGGTTACTTAGGCAGTCTGTTCATGACGGGAAAAACTATAATTTCCTTTCATTATTATCATATCTACAATGGCTATCATATATTAATATATATTATATACACTATAATATATATTATAATTTATATATACTAATAATATATGATAATATATATCATATATATTATTTCAAAAGTCGGGGATTAAGTTGTCCTCATTGGGGATAAGCAATTTAAAGGAAATAGCAAATCTTCATTTATTTTGGGTTTATTTGTTTTGTTTTAAATATTTCTTTATTTATTTGGCTGCACTGGGTCTTAGTTGCAGCACGCAGGATCTTTATTGCCACGTGCGGGGTCTTTAGTTGTGGCGGACTCTTAGTTGCAGCATGGGGATCTAGTTCCCTGACCAGGGATCGAACCTGGGCCCCCTGCATTGGGAGCGCGTAGTCTTAACCATTGGACCACCAGGGAAGTCCCCTTCATTTATTTTGGAGGCTAGTGTTAGACCCATTATTTCTGCTCTCAAAATTTTATCTCAGTGGAATCTAGGGTACAAGATGTTTATTAGAGATCAATATCGAAAGGAAGGGGAGGAAGGAGAGTTGAGCAGAGGGACAGCTCTAGAGCAAGGACTGCCCCTGGGCCCCATTTGGTCACTGCATATGGACTGCCTCTGGAAGAGCATGACATCAGGAAGTAGTTCTCTGTAGCTGAGACACACTCTGAAGAGTAAATCAAGTCCTCCTTGAAAGGGATCTGGGTAGTACATCTCTGTTTCTACCTCAGATGGGTTGCAAGGTTTTTGGCCAAATGTGTGAAGCAGGGCCTCATCCATATAAGATTACTGGTAATTGAAGTAGCCAACTATTAGTTCTTTGCCACAAGCATCAGCATTATAAGCCATTTCTCTGTCATTAAAAATATAAAACAATTTTCAGTGGTAAAAAGATAATGAATTATGGTCCTATCACATTGGTTATATGGGTATAAAAACCTGGGCTGGACAACAATGTCATAAATACATTTGCTTTTGGAATTAAGTGTTGGATATATTTTACATCTGAAGAAAAAGAAGAAAATAAATTGAAGTATAAGACAAGAAAAAAATTATCTCAGAATGCAAATTGTTTCTTTTTCCTGATTTTTCCTGACTGTGGTACATGACATCCTTAGTCATAATGTAGCAGAGCAAGGTGTCGGTTTATCTTTTTCAGGAGTGAGCCTATATCTTGAATATGACACCAAAAGTGTAACAACCAAAGAAAAAATAGATGAGTCACACTTTATAAAAATTTAAAACTTTTGTGTTTCAAAGGACACTATCAAGAAAGTTAAAAAAGCTGGGGAATTCCCTGGCAGTCCAGTGGTTAGAACTTCGTGCTTCCACTGGAGGGAGCATGGGTTCCATCCCTGGTTGGGGAACTTACAAGATCCCTCATGCCGCAAGGTGTGGCCAAAATAATAATAATAATAATAAATTAATTTAAAAAAAAAGAAAGTAATAAAGTAACCCACAGAATGGGAGGCAATATTTGCAAATCATATATCTGACAAGGGTCTAGTATCCATTCTATACAAAAAACTCTTACAAATCTATAACAAAAAGACAAACAACCCAATTAGAAAATGGGCAAAAGATTGAATAGACATTTCTCTAAAGAAGTTATGCAACTAGCCAACAAGCACATGAAAGATATTCAACATCACTAGCCATCAGGGAAATGCAAATCAAAACCACAAGGAAGATACCATTTCACACCCACTAGGATGGCTAGAATCAAAAGGACAGATAACAAGTGACAGCAAAGATGTGGAAAAATTGGAACCCTCATACATTTCTGGTGGGAAAGGAAAATGGTATAGCTTCTTTGGAAAACAATTTAGAAGTTCCTCAAAAAGTTAGAGTTACCATTTGACCCAGCAATTCCACTCCTAGATGTATACCCAAGAGAAATGAAAACATATGTCCACACAAAGACTTGTACAGGAATGAAATCAGCATTATCCATAATAGCTGAAAAGTCTATCAACTGATGAATGGAGAAACAAAATAATGGCATATCCATATAAGGCATATTTTGCAGCCTAAAAATAATTGAAGTACTGATACATGCTACAATATTTATCTTGAAAGCATCATGCTACTTGACAGAAACCAGATACAAAAGTCAAACATATTATTCCATCTACATGAAATGTCCAGAATAAGCAAATCCTATTTGATGTTTGCTAGGGGCTGGTGGGGAGGAGAGAATTGAGAGTGACAGTTAATTTGGTTTGTTTTGGGGTGATGAAAGTGAAGGTGGTGATGGTTGTACAACTTTGTGAATACAGTAAAAATCACTGAATTGTATTCTGTAAAAGGGTGACTTACATGGCATGTACATTATACCTCAATTAAAATAAAGATTCCCCCCACCAAAAAAAGTGATTCTATAAAATTTGATAATTGATTGACATTTGAGATGAGAGAGAGAACATCAAAGAACAAGTTTCTATCTTGAGGGATTGGGTGAATAGGAATGCCAGTATTAAGACGAGGGTTAGGGATGGAGGTGAGGACCATCAGCAGAAGTAGGCCTGGAAGTGAAGATTATGAGTTCGATTTAGAAAATAATTGGGAATTCTCTGGTGGTCCAGTGGTTAGGACTCAGCACTTTCACTGCTGGGCCCAGATTCAGTCCCTGGTCGGGGAATTAAAATCCCACACACACAAAAAAAGAAAATACTGACTTTTTAGTTGTCTATAGGGCACACTTTGGGGGGCAGTTCAAAAAACTTAAGTCTGGACATGAAACGACAGATCAGAGTTAAGAGATTTAGATTTAAGGTCAACCAGATTTGGGAGATAGCTGACACCAAAGAGAAGGTATGATAGCATCCAGCAAAGAGTTTGGACCTTGGGGGATTTGTTTGAACCAAGAGGTAGGTTGAAAGAAAAAGAACCTGTGAATCTAAAAAAGAGCATTAGCAGGGTAGAACAAAAACCAGGATGGAGCTGGGTCTTGGACACCTGGGAAGTTTGTGTTGTTCTGTAGGAAAGGGTTAAGAGGAGCCTTGAACCCAAAGTCACAGCTTACTAACCATTCTAATTTTCTACTAAGAATCAGGTTAAAATCAGCAATTTCTGCTTCACCTTGGTTTTTTTTTTTTTCCTGTGTTGCTACTGCAAAGGAACCACAGAACATAAACTTTGACAGCTTATGTCACTTTGAGAAATACAGTTCTGTCAAGTACAAGGGTGGAAGAACATCTTGTATTGAAGTAGTAGGACATTTCATTCCCAAAAGGCAACTCAGAAATAAGAAGCATTTTAGAGCTCCAAATGGACTAAAGGGCTGGATTTTTAAAAGGCTGGCTTTATTCTCACTCTGTATTCTCAGTTGCCCTGCCTTATAGTAGCTTTCTGTTGCCAGAGCCTAAACATGGGAACTAGCAGAAGAGCACACTGTTTGACTAAGGCCCAGACTTTGGAAACTATCTTAATTCTTATCCAATCCTACTAGAGAAAAAAACCTCCCTAAACAGAAACCTCTTATTTTCATCCATGGGTCCCCCAGAAGACCCCAAATCCCAGAATTCTGCAAATAAGTATTGATCAAGGATATGCAAAAACTTTTGTACAAGTGTTACAATCTAATAGAAATCCTAACAAACTCTTTTTTGAGGTGGCCAGGATAGGATACAGTTTTTGTTTGTTTTTCCTTTCTATTTTTAAAGTTGTTTCTCTAATGGTAGGCAAAAATACTGGGAAACCTAAGGATTTGGCATTCGTTTCTATGAAATAGGTCCTGATTAGTCTTTTTCTTTGAACAAATGAGGAAATCAAGGCAGAAAGAAGCTGGTTTGAAATGATGAAGCTGATGTAAAATGACAAATCATTGCAGACTGTTGATTAAAGCCCTGGAGATGCCTGATGTCAGGAGTCTATTTCCAGCCATCTCCCCCTGTAGCTGGAGATTGTTGAATTGGTGTCAAAGTTTATTATATATTCACTTCAGAAGTATGCAAAATATTTGCCGCCTTCTTAATTTCTCTTGAGCATTTCATAATTTATGAAGCCATTTCATATCCATTGTCTTGTTTTAACCTCACCTCAACTCTAAGAGATAGGAAATTTAGATTTTATCATCACTGTTTTACAAGTGGAGAGATTGAGAGAGGTTAAGCAGTTTGTCCAAGTTCACATGGTCTCCAAGTAGTGGCACCAGGACTAACTCTCAATCTTGTGACTTCTCTTCTAGTATCTTTCCATATGACATGTTGCCTTTAAAGTCTGGTCAGTGCTTCATTGTATGCCTTTTCTTTTGACACAGGCTCAAACAAAGGACTTTTTATTCCCTTCCCAAACTGGGAAATAAAGGATTCCCCAACAAGTACTTCTGTAACCCAGGACAATGGTATACCAGATCAGAAATTAGACACTTTGCCACTGGGGACACAGGTAATGTACTCACTTTCCTGCTGATCTGTTGACTAATCAATGATTAATGCTAATAATCCAGTGGACTCTCAATTATTGTGAAGGTCTAAGAGGACTTTTTAAAATTAATTTTTATTGGAGTGTAGTTGATTTACAATGTTGTGTTAGTTTCTGCTGTACAGCAAAGTGAATCAGTTATACATATACATATATCCACTCTTTTTTAGATTCTTTTCCTGATAGGTCATTACAGAGTATTGAGTAGAGTTCCCTGTGCTATACAGCAGGTTCTTATTAGTTATCTGTTTTATGTATAGTAGTGTGTATATGTCAATCCCAATCTCCCAATTTATCCCTCTCCCCTTCCCCCTTGGTAACCATTAAGTTTGTTTTCTACATCTGTGACTCTAGTTCTGTTTTGTAAATAAGTTCATTTGTATCATTTTTTAAGACTCCACATATAAGCTATATATGATATTGTCTTTCTCTGTCTGACTTAAGAGGACTTTTTTGATGAAGGCATGTTAGACACTTTAAAAGGAAAGCACAAGACAGGATGCAAAGGGCCTTCTCCATTAATTTCAATCTCCCCTTTCCCTCTCCCCCAGTACCTGATCAGATGTAGTATATTTTTACATATAACTTTAGCACATTTTATGCCAGGCATTTTGGCACTCAAACAGGGATGCAACTGTTACAGGTTTTGTCTGGTTTTCAGTTTTCTCCTCTCTACCCAATGTCTCCATTTCCTGTTACCTGGCTTCTTTACATTTTCTACCTCTGCCTTTTAATTACTGGATCTTAACATCTCAGGGGTGGCTCTCCCACCACTGCCTCTTCATTGAAGCACACAAAAAAAGAAAAGTTAAGCAGTAAAGATGGCATAGAAGTTGTGGGCAATGAAGAGGTAGAGATCATGCAAGATGAGGGAAGAATTAAAAATAAGTTTTTAGAGAAAAAAATTGGTGGGAGTCCATTACTTATTTATATGAATGAATATGATGCAGGAAGCAGAATTGACTACTTCAACTTCTCCTTTTGTCTGCATTTCTATTGATAAATTATGAGCAATAAGTTTGCTTAAAATAGCCAGAAGGAGAAAGAAGAGAAGGAAAGACTCTGATTAATCCACAGTTTGGATAATCAACACTGTACAAAGAAAAAGATAGTAAGATTTCAGGTTGAATTTATAATACCTTCATTTTATAAAAAGACAGATTAACATTTAGTTGGTTTCTTTGTTTTTGGAGATTCTACTTGGGTAATTTAGAAACTATTTCAATTACCATTTTTTTAAAAATTTGGTATTCTTTTAAAGGAAATGGAGACAAAATATACTATAATCTACAGTTAACATTAAATAGCACTTTTTAGATTAAAAACTTTGAAATTACTTCTTGAAGTGCGAGAGAAGAAGAAATTGAATAGCCTACTCTATGTCCTCTTAGTTTAAGAAATAGGAAGTAAGATTTCTTTCTCTGCATAACTACCAAAAAGATGCTGAATACTTGAAGATGATTTTGTAAAAAGCAAACTCTAGAAAGCTTTCTACTTTGTATCAATCCTTGCTTAATTATGCCTTAGATTAATTTTCAGCCTATTAAAAAGTTTCAGTAGCTCCCATGGTTGATACTCAGCTTTACTAGAGTTAAAATAAGTATGGGAGTTCTTCAAGCAGAAATAAGTTGGAAAAGGTGGTACCATCTAACTTCTATGCTGAGTTATCTAAAGCAGAGAAAATACAATATTTCACTGTTTGGTATGTCCTTTACCATCTAAGGATATTTTGTCTTTTCAAGGCATCTCCTTATCTGCTCCAGAGCAACTCTAGAATCTCTTTGTATTGTGACTGTTTTAAAATAAGCTTAAATCTGGACCTTTGCTTGAAGATCTTTTTCCCTAGTTTGCAAGGATGGACTTGCTTACTAATAGGAAAGTATTCTGAACCTCCCTGTTCTAGTTAAACTCATGTCTGAATGCCCATTGACTCCCTTCTCCTAAACTTTCAAACTTTTTTTTAGATGCAGGAAGTGGCAAGAAAGGAGATACCAAGTGAGAATCACCAGGAAGATGGTAAATATTTTGCTTACAGTATTTTTCTCCACACTAGTCAGAGAAATCTAGGTGTGATGGGATTTGGGAGAAGATGGAGATGTCTCAGTCCTGGGAGACTACGTGATGAATTCTTTTCTGCTTTCATAAGGGGCTGCCCTGGATGCTTAGTGACCTGTGAGGTCTTTCAGGTTGAAGAGTGGATATTCTGACTTCCTTTGTTCTTGACTTTTTGTATTGGCTGACTATTCCTTGTTTCTTTTACCTTTCTTGCCTTCTTTTGGATTTATTATGTTTTTTGTTTTTGTTTTTGTTTTTTTTGCGGTACGCGGGCCTCTCACTGTTGTGGCCTCTCCCATTGCGGAGCACAGGCTCCGGACGCGCAGGATCAGTGGCCATGGCTCACAGGCCCAGCCGCTCCACGGCATGTGGGATCTTCCCGGACCGGGTCACGAACCCGCGTCCCCTGCATCAGCAGGCGGACTCTCAACCACTGCGCCACCAGGGAAGCCCTATTATGTTTTTATTCATCCATTTTTTTCTTTCTGCTAGTTTACAAGTTACACACTGTTTCTATGCTTTTGGTATTATTCCCAAAACTATAATATGTGTCCTTAACTTATTCAACTTTAAAATTAATCAGTACTTTAACTCTTCTCTTGTATAATTCAAAGACCTTAAAGTAATTTACTCCTTTTAATCCCTCCTGATTTATGTATTATTATTATAGATTTTAATTCTCTATATTTTTAAAATTCACAAGATACTATTTTTATAAAGTCATTGTTCATTTAAATTTATCCATGTTAAAAAAAAATTTATCCATGTATTTACCACTTTGCTCTTTTTTTTTTATTTTAATTTTTTGGCCGCACCAAGCGGCATGTGGGATCTTAGTTCCCTGACCAGGGATCAAACCCGCACCCCCTGTATTGGGAGCATGGATTCTAAACCACTGGACTGCCAGGGCAGTCCCTTTACATCTCTTTTTTTTTAATCCCAGACTTCACTTCTGAGATGGTTTTCCTCTAGCTTATAGTACATCTTTTAGAATTTTCTTTAGTGTGGATCTACTCGTGATGAATTCTTTCAGTTTTTGTCTGAAAATGCCCCAATTTCACTATCATTTTAAAGGGTATTTTGGCTGGGTACAAGTTTCTTTCTTTTCTTTTTTTTTTTTTATTACTTTTGACTGTGTTGGGTCTTTGTTTCTGTGCGAGGGCTTTCTCTAGTTGCAGCGAGCGGGGGCCACTCTTCATCACAGTGCGTGGGCCTCTCACTATCGCGGCCTCTCTTGTTGCGGAGCACAGGCTCCAGATGCGCAGGCTCAGTAGTTGTGGCTCATGGGCCTAGTTGCTCCACGGCATGTAGGATCTTCCCAGACCAGGGCTCGAACCCGTGTCCCCTGCATTGGCAAGCAGATTCTCAACCACTGCGCCACCAGGGAAGCCCTGGGTATAAGTTTCTATGTTGGCAGTTATTTCTTTCAAAATATTGAAGGTATTCCACTGTATTCTATCTTTTGTAGTTGCTTTTGAGAAGTCAGCTAGAACAGGGGTCCCCCTCACCCCCATCCCTGGGCCTGCACAGCAGGAGGTGAGCGACGGGCGAGCGAGCGAAGCTTCATCTACCGCTCCCCATCGCTCCCCATTGCTTGCATTACCAGCTGAACCATCGCTTGCATCACTGGCTGAACCATCACTTGCATCACCACCTGAAACACCCCAACGCCCCCGACCAGATCCGTGGAAAAATTGTCTCCCACGAAAACCGGTCCCTGGTGCCAAAAAGGTTGGGGACCACTGAGCTAGAAATTTGTCACTCCTGCAAGGATAATCTGTCTTATTTTTCCTCTGGCTGCTTTTAAGATTTTCCAATTGTCTTTGATTTTCTGCATTTCACTATGGTGTGTGGACTTCTTTTTGTTTATCCTGTTTGGTATTTATTACACTTGAATTTGTGAATTCTGTCTCATTATTTCTGTAAAGTGCTTCAAAAATTATTTATGTCCCATTTTTTCTATCTTGTCCTTCTGGGACTCTTGATTAAGTAAATGTATGTCCTCTTTCACTTTGTCCTCTTTGTCTCTTACTCTTTTATATTTTTTGTCTTTCTTTGGTTTGATCCGCATTCTGGATAACTCCTTCTGACCCATATTTAAATTCACTAACATTCTTTTCAGCTGTGTCTAATCTGTTGTTAAGCTTGTCTTCTGAATTCTTAATCTCAGTAGTTTATTTTGAGTTTTATAAATTCGATTTGGTTCTTTTTCAAATCTGCTGGGTCACTTTTTTGGCGGCACAGGCTTCGGATGCGCAGGCCCAGCGGCCACGGCCCACGGGCCCAGCCGCTCCGCGGCATGCGGGATCCTCCCGGACCGGGGCACGAACCCGCATCCCCTGCATTGGCAGGCGGACCCCCAACCACTGCGCCAGCAGGGAAGCCCACCCAGCTGTTTTATATATCTTTAAACATAGTAAAGATAGCCATCTTATAGGCTGCATCTGTTAATTCCAATTTTTGTGCATGTTGTCTGGTTTTTCTACTCATTCTCACTTGTGTTATCTTATTTCCTTTTTTGTTTTGGCTACTTGCTGGCTATTGTATTTTATTTTATTTTATTTATTTATTTATTTTTTTATTTTTGGCTGTGTTGGGTCTTCGTTTCTGTGCGAGGGCTTTCTCCAGTTGGCGGCGAGCGGGGGCCTTTCTTCCTCGCGGTGCGCGGGCCTCTCACAGTCGCGGCCCCCCGTTGCGGAGCACAGGCTCCAGACGCGCACGCTCGGTAGCTGTGGCTCACGGGCCTAGGCCTAGTTGCTCCGCGGCATGTGGGATCCTCCCAGACCAGGGCTCGAACCCGTGTCCCCGCATTAGCAGGCAGATTCTCAACCACTGCGCCACCAGGGAAGCCCCAAGGCTATTGTATTTTAAAAACTATTTGTAGGAATGATTTAAAGTCTTACATGAAGATATCTTTTCCAGATCAGATTTTCATTTGCTTCTACCAGTTGCCTGGGGAACTATCAGCCTGGAATCACCTTAATCCAAGCTTAAGGCTTGAGGATCCCTGGACCACCCAGATGATGCAAACCTGGATTACCAGTGTACAAGGGCTGGTTTATTTCCAGTTTACCTTTACTTTGAAGATTGTATCCTGATTAGGATTCCATATTAATGTGGGGAGTGGGTGAGGGGGTGGTTTCTCCTACTCCTTACCTTGGATGGATCCTGAACTTGGACTTCTGTACCTTTCACTCTAAAGCGCCTTAGGGTAAAAGTCACTTTAAGTGCTAGACTCACCTATATGAGTTCTTGCTGTTTTCTAGATTTTGGCCTAGAGATTCCTCACTAGCTTATTAGCTCTTTGATGCTTTTAAGAACGTATATCATCCCACTTTTTAAATATCTTCAACAGGAGGGATAGTCTGAATTATTTAATCTCATTACTTGTTCTTAGATTCTTTTTCTTACATAAAGATATTGTTCTATAACCTTTCCCTCCTTGGTAAAAATGTTGATATTCTTAAAGGTTCTGTAGAGATAGAAGGTACTTGGTTCCACTTTTTTAAAGTTAATGTGACTAACTCAGGAAGGCCTTCAAGCGTATGAATCTCTGAAAGCCCCAAGGAGCACAAAGACTTCTCTTTTTGTCTGATACTCTACTTGCCCTACTCTGAGGCTTTTTGGAGATGACAGATACACCTGTCTGAGAGAAATACTTTATAGCTGGATTAGGGATTTTCATAGGTTTTGCATTTCCTGCCATTTAATTGGCTTAGGATAGTGGTTCCCAATGTGTGAACCTAGATCCTCTGGGTAGAGGTTGGGGGTAGGAGTGAGTTTAGCTTTATTGCGAGGCGTCTATGAAATCATAGACCTACCAACTATTGTCTGAATACCTAAGATCACAACTTTTGTCATGTGGGAGTGCACCAAAATAGTAGAAATCGTATATAGAAAACTCTGACACTACAGTTTTAGAAGGAAATTCCTACAGGATTAGGTTGACATGAAATTTGTCTCCAGAATGTTACAGATTCTTTACTGTCTACACAATGTCCAACATGTTTTGTTTTTCCATGTAGGAATCCTTTTATCACTTTATGCTACCATTTATAAAAATTATAAAACATCTCTTCCTGAGAACTTTTTTTTGGTAGACAGAGGTATATCCAGTGAACAAGGATACCCTAAGAAGAATTCTCATTGTCTTTTGTTTTTTTTTCCCCCTTGATGATGGTTAGAATTCAGACGCTACTTGCCTCATCAATCCACAGTTCGAACCCCAGAGAAGATGGCTAGAGAAGGGTACCGAATATCTTTTTTGGACAACAAGTCTTCAGGTTCTTCTCCAGAAAAGGATTTGATACCAAAACCTGATACTTATCAGCTTACCCATGACGCCTCATTGGGTAAACGCCTGGATGTGGGTGATTCTAGACAGATTCATCCCTATCAGTTACCTTCAGATGCTGGTCTAGAAAATTATGATAGTCATTATTCTCAAAATCCATCCCTGCATGGAAGTCTTGGTAAAAGGCCTCAGACAAGCAGGAACTACCGAGAATATAGCACAAAACCTTCAAATAACATGAAGGCCACCACATCCCATTCCTGCGGAGACTTACCGACTTCTCTGTCAAACCCTGACTCCAGCACTGGAAGGCTTTTGAAGCTTAGTTCAGGTAATAGCTTCCTGTTAGTTTATAGACCTCTTTCATAGGCATGAAGATTGAAGTATAACTGGAAATTTTGGAATTAATATTTCTTAGATTGGGGAATTCCCTGGCAGTCCAGTGGTTAGGGCTCTGTACTTTCACTGCCTAGGGCGTGGGTTCAATCCCTGGTTGGGGAACTAAGATCCTGCAAGCTGAAAATAAATAAATAAATAAATAAATAAAGTCACCAGTGGTCCATAGAGCCTTGAGAAATCTGCAGGGTATGTGTTTAACATGATAGATATATTAGAGAAAATTTATAGACAATTTATAGAAATGCAGTTTCATAACTATATATTATTTTAGTTAAATATTGATAGCATCCTGGGACATATTTTTAGTTACATCTAGTCTTCTCTGGCCACAAGCACTTCTATTCTGAGTTACTTTTTCAGAAAAAGCTAGTTTAAGGGTAAGAGACCACTCCTTAGTTATTTATTTATTCAACAAAATGTATTGAATACCCACTATGTGCCAGATACTATTCTATCTCTGCAGATAAAGTAGCAAACAAAAATAAACATAAAATATATGTCAGGTTATGATAAGTGTTGTGAAGGAAAGTAACATAAGGGTATTAGAGAGTAATATGGAGGAGGTGATGTTTTAGATAGAATGGTCAGGGTAAGCGTCTCAGGTGAGATATCATAAAAGTAGAGACTTGAATGAAGTGAGAGTGTGAGCCGTGTGGATAACTGGGGGGAGAAATTTTAGACAGTGGAAATAGTAAGTGCAAAGTTCCTGAGGCTGGAACATGCTTGGCATGTTCAAGAAACAATGAGGAGGCCAGGGCTGCTGCTGCAGAGTGAGCCAGGTAAAGAGTATAGATGAAGTCAGATAGCCAGACATTTATTCTGGGTGAGATCAGAAGCTGTTGGAGAGTTTGTAGCAGAGGAGTGACATGATCTAACTTAAGAATTACTCTGGCTGCTGAGTTGAGAATAGACAATGGAGAGCAAGGATAGAAGTTTTTAAAATTAACAGATTAGAATCTGGATAAGAGATGATGGTAGCTTGAACTAGGGAGATAGCAGTGTAGGTGGTGAGAAATAGATTCTGAATATGTTCTGAAGATAACACTCCATGATTTGTTGGTGGATTGAGGATGAAGTGTGAGAGAAGGAAGGTCAAGGATAACTCCTAGGTTTCAAGTCTGAATAACTGGAAGAATGGAGTTACCATTTTACTCAGATGGAAAAGAGTGTGAGGAACAGGTTTTAGGATGGATACCAAGAGTTGATCTTTGTCACCTTAAGTTTGAGGTGCCTATTAAAACTTCTCAGAGATGCCAATTTGATAAGTAGACATATTAGTCTGGAGTTCAGGGAAGAAGGTGGGGCTGGGAATGAAGTGTGTGGATGGCATTAAAACAGACTAGATGAGATCTCCCCAAGGGAGTGAATATAGATAGAAAAGATATCTGAGGACTAATCTGAGTCCTCCAACAATTAGAAATCTCGTAGATAAAGAGAAACCATCATGGAGAGCAAGAAAGAGGCAGCTACTAAGGTAGGAGAAAAAAAAAAAAGCCAAGAGGGAGTGGTATTCTGGAAGCCAAGTGAAGAATATGTTTCAAGAAGGAGGGAGTTATAAATACAGTGTCAGATGTCCTTAATAGATGTCTTTAACACTTCTGGGACTGAGAAATGATCATGGTATTTGGCAACGCATTAGTGAGCAGCTTCAGGAGATGCGTTGTTAATAAAAGCCTTGTTGAGGTGAGTTCGAGAAAGAATCAAAGGAGAAGCGGTAGAGTTACCGAGTATATATGACCCCTTCAAGGAGTTTTGCAGTGAAGGGGAGCAAAGACATGGAAATGTAGCTGGAAGGGGGATGGAATCGAGATCATGGTGGAAATGATCCAGTAGAGGGAAAATTGATGATGCAGGAGAGAAAAGGGACAATTACAAGAAAAAATATTGGGGAGTGGTCAAGAGGAGATGGAATCCAGTCCACCAGTGGAGAGGTTGGCCTTGGATAGAAGCACAGATAGTTCATCTATTACAAGAAGGAAGAGAGGGAATTTATAGACACAAATACAGATGGAATTGGTAGATTTAGTGGTTAGATCACATAGATGTTTTCTTTGATTGCCTCTCTTTTGCTCAGAGACGTAAAGAGATCAGCAACTGAGAGTGAGGAGTGGGGAGAAGGTGTTGGAAGTTTGAGAAGAGAGATGTGAAATAGTGATCTCAAAGAATAGAAGAGTAGGACTTCCCTGGTGGTCCAGTGGCTAAGACTCCTCGCTCCTAATGCACGGGGCCCAGGTTTGATCCCTGGTCAGGGAACTAGATCCCACATGCCTCAACTAAAGATCCTGCATGCTGCAACTAAGACCCAGCGCAGCCAAATAAATAAATAAATAAACATTTTAAAAAATGAGAAAAGAATTTGGAAAAGAGTAGATACATGTATATGTAAAACTGAATCACTTTGCTGTACACCTGAAACCAATATAACATTGTTAATCAACTATACTCCAATATAAATTAAAATTTAAAAAAAGAATAGAAGAGTAAATTGATTAGAGTAATGTATTAGGATAGCCGGGCCCAGTTAAGATAGTGGTTATGAATTTAAAGTGAAGATGTTGGAAAGAGATATATGTTGTTCTCCAGTCACTTCCCACTGCTCTGCTGTAGGCTTGGAGTATGTGCACAGTTGGATTTAACCAGAGTTGGAGTTTTGTCAGGTGGAGGGAGAGAGAAAGGGTCCAGAAAGTTGAGGGTATATACTAGGGAGAGATCATTATGACCCTTGGACTCCAGACAAGGTAAGGATGGAAGTAAGACATGAGAGAGTTGAAGAGCAGGTTCATCTCCTGGCCTGTTTCCTTCACAGATCTGTATGCCACAACCCATTTCAACAGCGACCCTGCTCTGCTGGTGAATGTAGAGCAAAACTTATCCACCAGCCTCGGCGATTTAACACCAGCACATGGTTCTTTCCCAAACAACACCATCCTGGGAGACTCTCTGCGGACACTGCTGTTGCCTACTGGGACTTCAGAAAACAGAGAGAGTTTGACCAAGGGGTCATTAAGCCCATCGAGAAGAGGATTCAAACGGAAAGAAAATATCCTTGATACCCTGAATCCAAAACATGGTTTCAGAGATGCTACAGGCAGCGAGGCAAGTGTTGGCTTGTTTGTGCTTGTGCAAAATCACATCAGGTCCAAGAGCAGAATGGGGTTCTGTTTTGGTGGTGGTGCTTCGGATGAAAAGAGGTAGAAATTCAAAGGGATTTTCAGAGGCCAGTGGGTAATACTGCCAGGCCAAAGCCTGTGATTCTTTTGCCCTTGGGAAGGTCATTCCCCTTCTGCAGCATTTCCTCATTTATGTCACAGGGAGCAGGGTCCCTAATCTTCTTCCAGAGCATAAACATGGTGGAGAAGTACATTGATAATAAGAAGTGGTGAACAGAGTTTACCACAGGAAGGAATGCAGAAGTTGCCAGGGCCTCAGGGTTGGCTGAAGAGTGATCTCTGTAGCATTGATGTTTATAATCCTATCATGTTTACACATTTGCTTTGGCTACAAATCACTAACTTGCTTGGGATCTTTCTTCTAAAAGCATTGCTTTCCTGTCCAGGAATTTAAATTATTCCAATTTTTTCCAAGATGAATTAGATTAAGAAGATGAATTAGATTTTCCAAGGGATTTTTAGCTGAGAATGAACAACAAATCAAGAGCCATTCCCACATATACAATATAATCATTTCATAAAATTGTAGTATGATAGTTAGTGTTGTTCTTACTTAGTAACTAAGTGTTGTTGCTGCCGTTGCATACATCCCTCCATGGAGAATGCCTTCTTCTCTCCTCTCATCTGTTTGAATATTAATTCTTCTCCAGGCCCTACTTCCATCATGAAGCTTTCTTCTCATTAGTTAAAAGAACTATAGCTCTTGGGGCATGCTCTTCCCTTGAACCCATAATCTTTGTCATACGAATCATTTAATCATTTACTGCCTTGTGAGAAAGCAGGGGATTTGGTCAAAAACAACTATTTCTAGTCACTTATTTTTCAGTTGATGGAAATCTTTTTGCACATTGACATGGGTTTATAAGGGGGTTTTGTTGTTTCGTTGGTTGGTTTTTTTACCCTTTAAATACTTTCTATTCAGTTTTCAAAACTTTGGAGGTGGTTGTAATTTTTGTGCACCAAAGGGGGCAGTCTTGTAATACTTTTTTGACTTTTTGCTCCTTTTTTGTTTTCCATTTTTAGCCACTGATGCCTATTTTTCCAGACAAAGAGCACTGGTGTTAATGTATTTAGGGTGAAGGTACAGAAACACTTAGGATATTTGGGTGCTATATTAATAAGACGTGTTCTAGGAGATTTTTCCACCTCTATTTCATGTGATAGGATTGTTAAAATAGCAATTAAAATCTCAATGCACTTTTCTGGACTATCTTAAAAATTCCCATTTATTTTTTCCTGTTAGATACTATATTTCTTTATATGAAAAGTTGTAAAAGACCTGTTTGAATATAAATATAAAAGAAATACACTGTTCAGTTTCTAGAAAGGTATAAATCAGAATAGCATTTAAAAAGTTATAACTTGAGGATATGGGGAGGGGGAAGGGTGAGCTGTGACAAAGCAAGAGAGAGGCATGGACATATATACACTACCAAACGTAAGGTAGATAGCTAGTGGGAAGCAGCCGCATAGCACAGGAATATCAGATCGGTGCTTTGTGACCGCCTGGAGGGGTGGGATAGGGAGGGTGGGAGGGAGGGAGACGCAAGAGGGAAGAGATATGGGAACATATGTATATGTATAACTGATTCACTTTGTTATAAAGCAGAAACTAACACACCATTGTAAAGCAATTATACCCTAATAAAGATGTTAAAAAATAAATAAATAAAGTTATAAAAAATAATCCCATATAAAAAAACACACAAAATTAAACCAAACGTGAATTTGTGAAAATTTATTTTTGACCAACTGACTTTAGAATCATAGACAAATTGTTAAAATTAATTTTCAGGGCTTCCCTGGTGGCGCAGTGGTTGAGAGTCCGCCTGCCGATGCAGGGGACGCGGGTTCGTGCCCCGGTCTGGGAAGATCCCACATGCAGCGGAGCGGCTGGGCCCGTGAGCCATGGCCGCTGAGCCTGTGCGTCCGGAGCAACAGAAGAGGCCACAAGAGCGAGAGGCCCGCGTACCACAAAAAAAAAAAAAAAAAAAAAATTTTAAAAAGCCATGAGGCATGGCTTTTCAGCTTTTAATTTGCTGAAAATTAAAAGTAACAAAATTATTCCAAAGTTCATTAAAAAAATTATCCCCCACTCTCACTGCATTGTGATAAATGAAAGAAAATACGTAAAGGCATGTATGTGTTTCTAAGTTGTTCCATGATGCGTACACAGAATTACCAATACATGAAAAACCAATGACAGTAAATATCCATTTTTGACAAGATCCTCTCAAGTGGGCTTGTAGTGTAACCAGTTTTTCTATGACTTTTCTTCCTAATCAGATTGTTAACTTCTTAAGGACCTCATCTTTTACTTCGTCATATGTTCACAGTCCTTATGTAGAACTCTCCGTGCACATGATCAGTGTTCAGTACAGATCTGTTGAATAAATGTTTATCCCATTTGTAATGCTTTTCCTTATTAATTATAGACCATCTGTGTGACTCAAGTCATAGGTATCACTGTCTGGTGTTCTGCTTCACAGTTGTCATATATGACAGCATTATCTAATTAATCATCTATAGTTTTAATATCAAAAGAGCCAAAGATTGAGAAATAATTTGGCTGTTTTTAATATATAACAGCTTTCTTGAAGTCCCTTGAGACCCTACAGAAAAAATTTGTAGATTGATCTGTCCAGTAAAATTCCCAATTGTTTTTTATTCATTCAGACATGACTAAATAAATAGACATATACATCATATCTGAATGAATAAACAATTGGGAGTTTCATTGGAGAGCTCTACCTATATATCTATATACATAAGATTCTTACTGAATAAAAAGTATCTTTAGTACTGGGTCCAACAATAACATTTAACATAACATTTAAAATGTTATGGGATATTTATGTTTATTATATATTAATATACTAAATATAAGCTTATGAGTTATGACTTTTATTAAATTACTCCCCATTTTATTTTATGATATATAATACCTTAAAAAATGTTCTGCAGTTTAATCTTTCCATATTACATAACATAATACATTGGGCCATAGACATAGGTGTTAAAACATTTTTTGTTTTCTTCTAAAAATCTCTACAGAAAATTATCATAGAAGATACTGTTACCTTTGAAATTATCCTTGTATATATTATTGTATTTGCCTTAGACATTAATATTTTATTCAAATCCAAACTGAAAGATGAAACCAACTTTCTTTTTTTTCTTTTTTTAATGTTAACACTTTTTTGTGTGTGTGTGTGGTATGCGGGCCTTTCACTGTTGTGGCCTCTCCCATTGCGGAGCACAGGCTCCAGACACGCAGGCTCAGCGGCCATGGCTCACGGGCCCAGCCACTCCGCGGCATGTGGGATCTTCCCGGACCAGGGCACAAACCCATGTCCCCTGCATCGGCAGGCGGACTCTCAACCACTGCGCCACCAGGGAAGCCCAATGTTAACACTTTAAATGTCTGGATTTTTACTTCCCTTATTGCATTAGAATGACAAATGGTTGGTTTTTTTGTTTTTTTTCTTGAGCCTCTCTCTAGTGACCTGGGCAGTTTGCATGGTTTGCCAGGAAACCACAGTCCCCCAATCTCTGCCAGCGCATCCCATGTGGCCACTGTCCTCAGACAGCTCCTGGAGCTTGTGGATAAGCACTGGAACGGTTCCGGCTCCCTCCTCCTCAACAAGAAGTTTCTGGGTAAGTGAGTGCATTCTCAGTTCCTGGAGAAGGGCTCAGACCTTGCTTCTGCTTCGTGTTTCTGCTCTATGTTCTGATAAAAGCCACTCAGTCCCCTTAACTTGCAGGGAAAACTGTTCTCATGATCACTTACCAAAATTTCTCAGCCACACAGTGATTGACAAACCTGCATTTTTCTTATAATCTTCTTCTAACCTGTTGTTTGTTTGCTTGTTTGTTTTTGGCTGCACAGAACAGCTTGCAGGATCTTAATTCCCCGACCAGGGATCGAACCCCGGGCCCACTGCAGTGAAAGCACCGAGTCCTAACCACTGGACCTCTAGAGAATTCCCTTCCCTGTTTGTTTTTATCAGCACTCTTCCCTCATGTACCAATTGTCTTTTTCCTCCTGTAAGTTTTTCTTGACAGTCTTTGAGTGATGAGATATAAAATAGAGCATGGTCATGTTAATGATTACAAAAGGATTTAATGATCCTTGGAAAAGTGCCAACAATGAATACAACAGAAATTGGGTTTGATCATTAGAGTTCTGAGATGCCTGTTGAAATATTCGATTCGAAAAATATGATTCAAAAAACTCCAGTGACTAAATGATGTGGACTCTTTTTTAGGGCTTCTTTTTTAGGAACTTGGGAGAAAACAGTTTTGCAAATATTGTCCCCATGTGTTTATTTGTTGTTTAATGTAAGAAGAATTCAAGGAGCTGTTGGTGGTGGTAAAAGTTTAAGTAAAAAACTAGAAACTTTAAAGTTGTTTGGGCTTAACTTTTCTTTTTTTTTAATTTCTTTTATTTATTTATTTTTGGCTGCGCTGGGTCTTCGTTGCTGTGCGCGGGCTTTCTCTAGTTGTGGTGAGTGGGGGCTACTCTTTGTTACAGTGTGAGGGCTTCTCATTGTGGTGGCTTCTCTTGTTGCGGAGCACGGGCTTTAGGGTGCGTGGGCTTCAGTAGCTGTGGCTCACGGACTTAGTTGCTCCAAGGCATGTGGGATCTTCCCGGACCAGGGCTCAAACCCGTGTCCCCCTGCATTGGCAGGCAGATTCTTAACCACTGCGCCACCAGGGAAGCCCTCTTTTTTTCATTTCTAAAGGGACATACAGGAAAAGAAGTCTTAGCGCAGTTACTTTCCTTCCCACATTGATCCTTTGCTCTTGTTTTGTAGGAAATTATTCCCAGGAGCCACTCATCAGTGATTAGATAATAGCACAGAGCATGCACTCACGTGGGTCTGCTGTTGTTTCTCCATAGATGTGGGATATAATTTTTTTAATTAATTTTATTTATTTATTTATTTATTTTTGGCTGCATTGCGTCTTCCTTGCTGCGTGCGTGCTTCCTCTAGTTGCAGTGAGCGGGGGCTACTCTTCGTTGTGGTGCATGGGCTTCTCATTGTGGTGGCTTCTCTTGTTGCGGAGCACAGGCTCTAGGCACGCGGGCTTCCGTAGTTGTGGCGCGTGGGCTCAGTTGTTGTAGCTTGCGGGCTCTAGAGTGCAGTCTCAGTAGTTGTGGCGCACAGGTTTCGTTGCTCCGTGGCATGTGGGAACTTCCCAGACCAGGGCTTGAACCCTTGTCCTCTGCATTGGCAGGCGGATTCTTAACCACTGCGCCACCAGGGAAGCCCATAATTTTTTATCTCCATCATGAAACATCTCTTACAGCCACTTACTAAATTCTTGAAAAAAGGGGATATTAGATTACCCTGTTTGTCCTACAGAGCTGGTAGTTATTGACCAGGAATTCTGTGCTTTAGCTTTTAAGATTGGCCCATGTGCCCAACCTGAATTTTTGGCAGGTCCTGCCCGAGATCTGCTTCTGACTTTGGTAGTCCCTGCTCCTTCTCAGCAGTGGTGTCACTCACGTCCTGAAGATACATCAAAAGCCTCCCACAAGAGGGAGATGGAACTGAAGAAGATGGGGCAGCTGGTCCCTAATGACATGGTATGCTGCTCTCAGCTTCTTTTCCTACTCTTCCTTTACTAGAAAAGGATGGGGCACAAGACTAGAACAGGTCTGTGCCATAAAGAACATCATCACCATGAGCATCTAGATGTTTCTGAACTGAAATATAGAAAAGTCAGTCTGTGCAAATCTGGAACACAAAACTTGCAGGGACAGCTTGGAGGTTTTGCAGGGATGACTCCCTAATCCTAGCCCTAATCCAAAAATTCTAAGGAAAGAGTTGAAATGGAAAAAGAAAAAAAAAAAGGCCCTAGAATGAAAACATTTAGGACCATGTTCTTGAAGGTTATGGTTTGATTCAGATGAGGGAAGTTAGATGTGTCTGGGATTATCTTTCCTCCCTTCTGATGGAGAGCCCTAAACCAGGGGCCATTCCTAGAGTGTTAGGCTGCTGGCTCTGGGAGGGAAAGAAGGGACTCATATTCTTAGGCTTTTTTCCTCCCTTTTCTTAACATTAGAGGATTTTCAGGCATCCAGTTTAGTTTCTAGAAACTTTAGGTAGGTGACTCAGATGCTGGCCACTTGTCAAAACAACCACTTGTTCTGCAAGAGTAGTGGATAACTCACAGGAAAGATTGCGATTGCATGTGATAAATTTGTTTGCTGCACTTGAGCTATGTTTACCGATGAATTAAAATTCTAGTGAGAAAGAGAGATGCTGACCTCCATTCAGTTTATCACTAAACAGAGGAAAGATTTTTTCAGTTTTCTAAAAGCAGTCCTCAGAATTTCAGATTCTTAATATGTTTGTATTTTGTTTTCTAATCTAAAGGAAAGTTTGAAGCAAAAACTGGTCAGAGTGCTGGAGGAAAACCTTATTTTGTCAGAAAAAATCCAGCAATTGGAGGAAGGTGCTACCACCTCGATTGTGAGTGGGCACCAGTCCCACACTTATGGTAAGTTCAGGAAAGCAATGTGTGGTGCATCCCAAGACAACCGTTTGTTTATAGATGGCCCGTTTAATAAGCTTCGTCATCCAGAGCTCACACGGCTTCCTAAATGGAAACAACCATCTAGCTTCAGAGTTGTAATGCAGGTGACTTGAGTTACCAGAGTAAAAGAGTTTACTCTTTTATCAGTGTAAAGCATTTACAAATGTGTTATTATTGTCATTATTTTTTAGAAAGACACTTGTTTTTTCTGATTATAGCAGAAGATCGTGTTCTTTACAGATAGTTTGAAAAATATAAGGAAAATATAATCTCACTACCCAGAAATAACTACAGTTAGTGTTTTTGGTATATTTTCTTTCACCATATGCCTATACATATATTTAACTCAGAATTAAAATTTGTGTCTTGATTTTTAAAAACTAATTTATGTACAACAAAATACACACATTTTAAGTTTGATGAGTTTTGACAGATATGGATATTCATTTAACTCCATCCCAGTCAAAATACAGAACACTTCTGTACTCTAGAAGGTTTGACCCTTGTGCACTCAGTTCCCGCTACTCTCTACCCTAGGCAATTGATTTCTACAACCTAATGTTATTAATTTAATAGCACAGGCATTTCCTATAATGTTACACGAATATACCATATTTCTCTATTCAGTCCTCTATATAGTTGTTTTTAATGTTAGCTATTATAAATAAAGCTGCCACTTTTATATTATAAATAATTCTAATTCTAAGAATTTCCAAACATTCGAAAGACCTGAAATAGAAGAAAAGACCCTAGAGTGAAAATGCTTCTCTAAGATTCTCTTTCTTCTCTTCTGATGGAGCTAAGAGTCCTAATATTTATGCTGTGATAAATAATGCAGCTATTAATATCTGTGTATATAAATCTTTGTGTACATTTTAGACTATTTTCCTAGCAGACATTCCTAGAAGTAGAATTAGTGGGTCAAAAGATGTGGACATTTTTGAGGTTTACACACATCATGAGGTTACACACATCATTCCCAAGAAAGATGGTTTCAGTTTACACTCATATCGGCAGTAAGTATGTATTTGAATGCCTTTTCATTTCACCCTTGCCAACACTGGGTATTATATTTTTTTGCCATTATGATAAGTGAAAAATAATATCCCATTGAATTCTTGATTTGTACTACTTTATTATTAGTATAGTTTAGGTATATAAAGTCTACTTCGACTTTAAGCTTCTAGCTCAGCACCCACAAACAAACATTATGGGTATTTGGATTTTGATTTGGAAATCAGCATTGAATTTCCAGAGTTGAATCTCATCACTATCTGATATTCATAAGCCTGAATAATCAAGACATCATTCTCCACTTACCTGCATTGAAAATAAATAGGTGTTTATTCACTAGATACCTACTTTCTTTTTTTTTAAATAAATTTATTTATTTAATTTATTTATTTTTGGCTGCGTTGGGTGTCTGTTGCTGCGCGCGGGCTTTTCTCTAGTTGCGGCAAGCGGGGGCTACTTTTCGTTGAGGCGTGCGGACTTATCATTGCAGTGGCTTCTCATGTTGCGCAACACGGGCTCTAGGCACGCGGGCTTCAGTAGTTGTGGCTCGCAGGCTCTAGAGCACAGGCTCAGTAGCTGTGGCGCATGGACTTAGTTGCTCCGTGGCATGTGGGATCTTCCCAGACCAGGGCTCGAACCCATGTCCCCTGCATTGACAGGCGGGTTCTTAACCACTGCGCCACCAGGGAAGCCCTAGATACCTATTTTCAATCAGCCATGAGACCCAGTTCTCTATTTTGGATTACTGGTGATAAATACAGCTGTTGCAGCCCTGATTTCCACCTTCCAGAACCTTGCTACTCAAAATGTGAGCCACACATCGCAACATTAGCATCACCTGGGAGCTTGTTAGACCTATAGAACATCTGGCCTCACCTCAGACCTACTGAATTAGAATCTGTTTTCTAAAAAGATCCCCAGGTGATCTGTAAGCATATTAAAGTTTAAGTACTGTTCTAGAAGACTGACTTGCTTAGGACCAGAGTTCCTGTGCTTTTACCTACCTTATTATTGCAGGCAGTGGCAACATATTTGGAAAGCTAGATATGCCTTGGCCACAAATCCAGTTTCTGAAAGCACTCATTGAGCTACTGTCATGTGCCTGACACAGTTCTAGATGTTTTCACATATTCCGTACAGAGTGAAGGACATACATTCATGAACTAAAATGGAGAATACAAGGAGACCAAATATGTGTTGACTGCCTATGCTATGTGAGCACAGATGTCTCACTGACTCCTTATAACAGTGCTACCCGGCAGGGTTACTAGCTCTAGTGAAACTCACCAAAATGAACTAACGTGCAAGATTAAGTGGTTGAATTTTAATTCAGATATGTCTGTTGCGAAACCCTATATTCTTGCCACTATATCTGCTGTTTCCAAGGGAGGGAATGATGAATGGAGGGTGGAGGTGGGTGCAGTGGGGCCCCCAACTCTTCAAGATGTCTCCCTGATCACTCAAGCTCTGCTCAAAGACTAGCCGCTTGGAATCCTCTCACCCCTGGCTACTGTAACCTTTGTAGATGATCTTCTGCACAAAAACCAACAGCTGAACATGCAGGTGGCTTGCCTGAACCAGGAGCTTGCCCAGCTGAAAAAGCTGGAGGAGATAGTGGCCCTTCTCCACGAAAGTCAGAGGTAGGACTGGGTCCATCTAGCTGACTTCTGGAAGCAGATATTTACTTTCCTTTATCTCCTTTGTTTTACTTGGCAAGTTAATATCTATATACTTTTCAAATTAACTCTATTCTGTGTGCAAACCACCTGTATCCAGGCCAGTTTGCTCAGGGATCAAAATACTGCTTTCCAGAGCACACCAGTTTCTGATTCAGCAGATCTGGGTTGGGAACTGAGAATTTGCATTTCTAGTAAGTTTCCAGGTGATGCTCTTGCTTCTGGCCTAGGGACCACACTTTGAGAACATTAAGATATATATCTTTAGTGATGCTATATTTTAGAGTAACTTGAAATAATTCTTCTGTGTGTTGTTAAACCATCAATTCAATATACAGGTTCAATTCATTTCATTTTGTTTGATTCATAGGGAATATTTTTATTATTTTGATTTAATCTTGTGTATAATTAATGTAAAACTTACATGGTCCCAAAGTCAGATCCACAAAATCAGATAAATTCAGACAAATCTAGCTTCCTTACCTGTCTCCTCTATCCTTACCTTCCTTCCTTCCCACTAGCCTTCCATTGCAGGTGTGGGTGTGTATTTGTGTTCCCCCTCTATTATATAAAAAGAGGCATAATGTTGCTTTAACATTTTATCTAGAAATCATTTCACAGTGGTGTATAGAGTTAGTTCTCACTCTTTTTATACATGCATAGGACTCACTGTGTGTGTATTTAATTAGTCCTCTACTGATGGACATTACAGTATCTTGCTGTTGCAGATAGTGTTGCAGTGAATAGCATTGTGCATGCATCTTTTTTGGCGGGGAGGGGCAGTCTCTGATAGCGTCCAACATTACATGGTAATACAGAGTCCAAGAATACAGTCATGACTAGCACCATGAGTTTAATTGCAGAGGCAGGATAGATTAGAAGAAGTAGAAATTAAGATTTGGGGATAGAAATTGGAGGTCTGGTCAGGTGCTAGTCTCCCCATGCGTCTACTTACTTCATCATGAAAGTGCTTTGGAAAGATCAGAACAATCACTATATAAAATGTGAACTATGTTATTGCTACAGTCAGTCTGGAACGTAAACAGAACTGCAATGAATAAATAAACTGTCTGCCTGCTTTTAAAATAACCAACTCATAAATCAGACAGTTCTTTCTATTTAAAGATGCTACTTCATTTTACATTTATTTTTTAATTTTTATTTATTTATTTTTTTACATTTATCTTTAGCAAACATTTCAGGTCAGAATGGCAACTACTTTGCTTTTATGACTTCATGACTGTCTTTTTCCCCCATGCCTCAGATCCCTGGTGGTAACTAATGAGTATCTGCTGCAGCAGCTGACTAAAGAGCAAAAAGGTTATTCTGGGAAAGCACTCCTGCCTCCTGAGAAGAGTCATCATTTGGGGAGATCATCACCCTTTGGGAAAAGCACTCTGTCTTCCTCCTCACCAGTGGCACATGATACGGGTTAGTATCTAATACAGAGTGTTTCAGGCTCTGTCCCAGAGCCTAGTCTATGGAGCTAGCACTGCACACCTTTTTTGCAGCTTCCCTCTCAGCCCCAGGGGGCTCTCAGTGTCATTGCCACTAGTATGGTGGTATTCACTCACAAGATTAAGAAAAAAATCTTATTTTAATTAGACTATGTTGGTCCTTTTTATTTCTTTTTATCTCCTCCCATCAAGTCTTTCTTTCCTTCTGCCCACATAAATAGTTGGCACTTAGTCCTAGGCATCATATCACATAGAAACGTTTGGCTGAAAATGTCAAAAAGAAAAGAACACTAGACATTTTTCCCAAGTGTCAGCTGAAACTGTGTAGTAGGAAGTTTAAAAAGAATATCCATGGCCAGGTATGTTTTGTGTTAGCAGAAATTTTGGAGAACCTCTATTGATCAGTTCATCAAACGTGTTTTGGGTTTTCTCCCACCATAGTGAAAAGGTGACAAGGTCTGGTGTCTTCCTGGAGCAGCCAACAGTTTAGTTGTGTGATGGAGCTCAAAGCTTGCCATTGGTACCAAACAGGCCTAAATAAAAGCCTAGAGAGATCCCGGAAAGACAGACAGAGTAGGTAATTCCTACTCTGGAGAATTGGAGAAGGCATCAGTGAGGACTTGTTTGAGTGGAAGCTTGGCAGAATGAGTACAATGGTACCAGGTAGAGGGGGTGCAGAGCCTCCTAGGCGAAGAGTACAGAGTAGGAGAGTCAGGCCCCCAGAGGGATCACCGGGCAGGGAAGATGTAGGCCATGGTGCTATGACAGTATATAACTGGGGGACCTGTCCTAGCCTGGGAGGGAGGTGTGATATCAGGAAAATGTCCCCTATAGAAATGATCTTTCAACCAAGACCTGAAGAATTGAATAGGAGGTCACCAGGCAAAGCATAGGATTGAGGGCAGAGGCAGTGGGGAGAGCTGCAGAGAGAAATAGCATAAGCAATGGCCATGAAATGGGAAGGAACATGGTTCATTCAGGGAATGGAGGGCCTGAGAGGAGATACACAGGAGCTAGGTCGCATGGCTCCCAAAAGATTTTAGATTGGGAAGGCAATCTACTCTATAAGAAGAGTAGATTGACCTCTGGCCATGTGGAGTGGACCAGAGAGGAGCTAGAGAGATAAGAGAGAAGGCTAGTGCAGTCCAGACCAGAGGTGTGGCTTCTGAAAGTTAGCTTTGGGCTCAGCATCCACTTTACATGTCAGTACCTTGTATTTCAGACTGAGGATCAATCTTTTCTTTAATCCTGATTGATTAGGCATCAATGGGAAAAGATAATGCAAGTGGCTCTAGGTATGTCTCTACTTCAAGGTTGCACAAGTAGCTAATGTTGCCAGAGAGCTTTACAGGGCAAAGGACTGTTTAACCTAATGTCATATTGTACTTCTCTTCATCTTCAGGGTCATGTCAGAGAGAGAGGCAGGTGGAAAGATTAGGCACTTATTTGCTCCCCTGACCCAGGTGCTGTGCAGGGAAGGAGAGCTATTGCTGTAATAATGAGACATGAAGATCACAACTAAGATCACACATCTCTAAGTTATAAATAAAATCTACAGATCTCTCAATTTTATGTAGGTTCCCAAAAGGAGCATGCACAGAGGAGCCATAAGTTTCTTTGAGCTGCATGGCTCTGAGGGAGCTAGAGTCAGCTCGTTTTCTCTGGAAGTGTCAGTAAGGACAGCCCCCCTCCCCGCTCTCATGGGCCTGTCTTGGCCCCACTGAGAGGCCTCCAAAGAGCCTAAGCCTTGCCCAGGTAGGGTCGCCTTAGCTAGTAGCCTCACAGCCCTGTGTTGTCATATTTCACCATCCCAGCCCAGTGCATAGGCCAACTTACTGGACAGCCGATGGGGGCTAGGGGAGGTGGGGGCAGGGATAACGGACTTCTTTCTACAACCCAGCCCTCCCTTCCTTCTCCTATGAATCTCCTATGAATGCTAGCCCAGAACCTATTCAGGGTACCTCTAAGGAGAAGCAAAGAGCCTGACCCAGACTAAGTCACCTTCCACTCTATTTTCTATTGTCACTGAAAGTGGCTGGTCCTACCCTAGGCCAGGCCCCTCTCTAGGGTTGCTGGCCACTCATGCAGAGGTCAACTGTGTTTCTGATTTTCACTGTGTGGCCCTTGGTCCAGAGGGCAGGGGTAGGGATTGGTGGCATCAAGGGAAGAGCCAAAGAGCTGTTGCCCTATGGGGCTAAGTGGGCTCAACATGGAGTGGGGGAAGACCCCTGAAGCAAGTAGAAAATAAGTGGACAAGAATTCCTCACCCTGGGCCTGGCACTATTAGGAGAAAGAAGGAAACAAGGCTGGGATGGAAAATAGGTCCTCAGGGAAGTTCTCCAAAAGGAGAGGCAGGGCCCCTCTGAGGTTTGGCCTTCCCGCCAGTTATACATAGAGGGTTTTAATGGCTCCATCCCACAGATCCTGACTTCTCTTCCTTGCCCAACTGGCTTTGCTAGCAAGGGTACCCAAAGCTTTCCACTATGAGGAGGCTATGGGGAGATGGAGCAGTGATAACTGAAGGGCTGAAGTGGCATTGTTTGGTCAGTTCCTGCCATGAACCAGATTCTGCTAGACTAAGGGTCTTCCTGGCTCTGGGTGGGCCTTGATTTCCCTCAGGCTCCATAACTTTTAAAGAAGAGGGGGCTTTACTCCTACAAGGTGGAGTTTCAGGACTCCTCCAGTTCTCTCTCTGGGCTCCTCTAAGCCACACTGCCAATCATAGGAGGGGCCAAACTGCTGCTCCCATGCGCACTGGATGGTAATCTCACCTGCAGCTTAAAAGCTTAATAACCTGGACCAGGCCAATTTGCAGGATTTGGGTTTCTCTCCTATTATGCTAATTTAAGTAAGCTTGCAATTTAAACCAATTCCCCAGGGCTGGAGGAAGTATTCCTCTTACTGTATGCTGGTGGGAGAGGTAGAGCTGTCTGAAACTCTTCCCTGAGCAATGCAAGGTCAGCGGAGTCAGGAGGATCCCACAACTGTCAGCCATTAGGCAAGCCTCTGCTGTGACCAGGTGATGATCTCTGCTCTCTAATTCTCACCTCACCCCCCAGCGTCTCTGTTCCAAGCCACACTACCACTCTTTACCCTCGCTCCAAGTGAGTTTGGGCTCAAGGGACTCCGGGGCCACCTGGGGCAAGAACGTCCTAGAACAGCCCGAGGGAGAGGGAATAAACAGTCGTGCTGCTTTGCTTTATTATCTGGGTCAAGAAAAAATATTTGTGAATGTGTGCCTTTTAAGCCTTTTCTAGCACTCTTAGGGACTCTGGGCAGTCCCTGAGTTCCATCCAGCCCACTTGTCAGCAGGAAGGAGGGAGAGTTGGCCCCAAAGCCTTAGACTTGGGAATAACTCTGGCCTAACACTGAGAACCTCAGAGGGGAGAAAAGGGTGATCTGAAAGCTCCCAGGAGTTCTCAGGATCAGAGAGAGGACACCCTCCCCGCCACCGCCCTGCAACCTGGGATGATGAACAGATGGGAGGGAATCAGCAAGAAGAGGCCCCTTCACTGTTGGACACCCTGCTCACCTGTCAAAGGCTGATGTTGGGTGCCAAGTTCTATTGCTGGCCATCCAGCCTCACTTTTGGAAATCAGCGTTGGGGCTTGCTGTGTTAGAAACAGCCTGGCCAGGGAGGCAAGAGGCATGGTTCTGGCCTCTATTCTGCAGAGGCCCTTTCACTCTCTGGGCCTGAGTTTCCTCAGCTATAAAATTGGGAGTTGAACTGTCTACTGTCTGCTGTCTTGCATTTTCTGATATTCTGAGATGCAGCCCAGAATGACTCACCTTGGTAGCCCTCTGGAGTGGAGGCCTGTCAGCAAGCTTAGAGCTGAGGCCTGGCACTGGGCCCCACCAATGCTTAGCCCAGTCTGAGTTTGCTGTCTCATCGCCCCCACCTGCTGTGAAAGCCGAGAGGCCAAGACTGAGGCCCTAATTGCGGGAAGATAGCCATGATGTCAGAACTCTAGGTCAGGGCTGAGGTAAAAGGCTTTTGATTTTCCTATAGAGCATCCTCATTCAGCCTGGCCCTGTGCTAATGGAAAGGGCCTGGTGTGTGTCTTTTTCTGGGCAGGGATGCCAGTGGAAGAATCAGCAGAGTGCGACTTGGAAGGGGTTGATGACAGAGGGGTCGTGGGGTGTGAATGTCATTACCCTTGTTGTCATATACCTGACCAGGCCATATTGGTACAAAAGGTGGCTTTATTGAGGTCCGGGTAAGAATTAGGCACTTGGCCAGAGCAGCAGCTTAAATATGAGGCAAGCAGGCAGGGGTTAGCCATGCCCGGGGCGAGGTTGGGGTGGTGAGGCTATAGGCACAGACTCTCCTCAGACAGACAGAAGTCGAGGGGGAAAGAAAAAGGGGAAGGGGATGCAGAGCAATCTGGGTCAGAGGTCTGGTGGGCTGGCCCCATAGGGCTGGGCAGGAAGCGCTGGGCGGCAGATCCAGCAAGGAGGGGACCGGGCTCTCTTGCTCCACATGCCCCTTAGGCGCAGGCCTGAGCCTCTGGCAGGGGCAGCCGTGCTAGGGGGGGCCTTCCCAGGCCTCACTTCTTCACCTTGGCATCATAGGTACCTGCATTCTTGTAGGCACTCACATAGCCACTGTCATCCAGGATGTCCTGCCGCCCAGCAATGCCCTTGCCCTTGCCGCTCTCATCGAAGCGTTCCTTGTGCGAGCCCGTGTACTTGCTGGTGTCAGTCAGGCGTTCCACAGCACCCCCTGTTTTTGCTTTCTGTTTGGACAGAGTTCCCCCAGGGGTACCTGGTTAGGGAGCCCAGCCCTTCCAACCCCAGCCAAGATTCCCCATACCCCCCCTCAGTGGCCAGCCGAGACCATCAGGGCACTTACAGTAACACCCACATTGGCTGGTTCCTTGCCTGCCACCAGCTGGCAGATGGCATCAAAGGCCTCCTCCTTGCTCTTCCCCTTGAATCGCTTGGGTGCCAGCTCTTCTAGGGCCTTCTTGAACTCCTCATAGTTGATGACCCGGGCAGACTTCCCCCTGCCAGATATGTGGACACCATGAGTTTTCCCCCTTCTCCACATCCTCCCTGGTTCCAGCCCCCCAATTCCCCTTCTGGGAACATCAGAAGCAGGGAATGCCTGGGGCTCACTTGACTTTGGAGAAGACGATGTCGACATCGGTCCCTGTCACAGCCTTTCCGTCAGCCACCTTGCAGTCCTTGCACAGCTTGGCCCAGTTCTTGCCATTCAGCTCGTGCCCACTGGCCTTGGGATCACCATGGATGGCAAACTTGCGGAAGCTTTCCTCCAGCCCAGCCACATCTGTGCTCGCTGCCATGCCACCCTGTTAGGGACCCACCTTGGTCACCTCCTAGCCAAGCTCTCCCCCCCACCCCCCAAGGCACAGAGCATCACTGCCTCTACCTCAAAACCTGCAAGGTTGAAGTTGCAGGCACTTCTGCCACATACCCTCAGAGCTGGAGATGGAGCTGCCTGCAGAAAGGGGCCAGTACTCAAATGTCTGACTGGGCCCCAGAGCCGTGAGGAAGAGCCCCGAGAGGAAAGGTCCTGTCACTTAATGCCAGCCTGGCTCAGAGTGGAGTTCAGAAGATGAAATCATGATGCTCGCACCAGGCTGGGAACAGAGTAGCACTGTCCAGAAAAACTGTGAGAGCAGCAGCTGGGGCCATGGCTTTGTCTGGCCCTGGCACAAGGCCTGCTTGGGTGGAAGTCAGGGTGGCAGAGCGGGCCCCCTCCCTGGGAGTTCCATGCCAGGCTGGGTCAGGACCAGGCCAGGCTGCTGCTTGGGCAGGTATTTAGTGAGGACAGTGTCTCTCTCAGGGTCATGAGGACCCAGCGAGACCCAGCCCAGGCTGAGAAGGGAGCCAGAGCACAGGCAGGGGTGCAGCTGGCCCAGCTGGGACCTTGTTACTATTTGCTATTAAACAAAAACATGAGGGAAGGGGAACTTGGGGCTGGCCTGGCCACAGTTTGTGAAGCCTGGAGACAGTTGCTAAGGGAGGGTGGTACTGCTTGGAGAATGTTGCTAAGGGCAGGATGGTGTCAGGGCAGCTCAGGGAGAAGCTCCCAGTGCTGCTGGGCTGGGCTGGAGAATGGGCTTACGGGTGGGGCACATCAGCACTCCCAGCACCTGGGGCACAACCGTGGCTTCCTGGCCCCTTTCCAGCCATTGGGGCTGTAACATCCCAATTTGTGGAGTTTAGGAGGAGCAGGAGATTGAGGGGCTAGCCTGAGTGGGGGTTGTAGAGTTATGAGCCCCTAGAGGCATGATGGCAAGTGAGACCGTGGCCTTGGCCCTGTAATCCTCACACCTACGCTCTGCGCTGAAGCACACTTCCCCAATGTCTACACCTTCAGCCCTCTATGGAGGCCTCCTGGCCACACCCTGAGCACCACCACACTAGTCCACACTCTCACAGCTGTACTTAGCCCTGGCCCTCCATACCTTCGGCCTTAGTCCCACTGACCACACCCCTTAACCTGGTACTCAGACCTCCCTGACCACACCAGCCCTGAAGTGCCCCCCCACACCCCTTACTGCAGTCCCCTGACCACACCCACAGCCCTGGGACAAAGGGCCCCGGGCCATTCCCTCAGCATGCACGCCCCACACATATACTAACAGCCCTGTACTGAGGCCCCCCAGTAATAACCCTCAGCCCTGCACTAAAGGGTCTTCCCCACACTTGCCCACAGTACCCACTGCAGTCCCCAAACACACCCTCAGCTCTGCACTGAAACTCCCTCCATGTAACACAGCCTGGTACTGAGGCCTCCCTGACCACACCCTCAGCCCTGCACTGCAGCCACTTCCATCCATACACGGGAAGCCCTGGGACTGGGTCCCCCGTTCACACACCCACAGGCTTTACTGAGACCCCTAACCAGAGCCTCACAACTCACCCTCTCTCCATACATCTGCAGCCCCTGACCACACCCTCAGTTGTGTCCTCAGCAACTATCTTCCACCTCTCTCTTTTATAATAGAGCCTCCAGTGACCACAGCCTGGAGCCTGCCTGCCTACCCGCCTTCCACTACCACTGGCCTTAACACTGAAAACCCTCCCCGGGTCACCACACTCACCCATCCCTAAGTTGCAGTTTCTGGAACTGGGATCACCCACAGCCCCTACACTGCAGCAACTCGGTGGGTCCAGAATCCCTTTCAAACAGCACTCCCCTTCCCTCTCCCTACACTGCAATCTCCCACCAGCAATCTGAAGGAGACCCGCACTTTGTTCACCAAGGGTAAAGTCTGGGGGAGCTTGAGTGCCACAGGATGCTTGTTCCAGGGGCCTAGCAGGACCCTGCACCTGTGCTCACTTCTGTCTGTGAGAAGATGGATTCTTGGTAATTTCAGGCTGATCAGGTGGTGCCAAGTCACAGGCCCCGGTCCCAGGGGTCTGCAGGCCACGCTCGCTCCCGCTGGGACAGCTGGAGTAATCAGTCAGCAAGGAGTTGGGGGTGGGGGGTGGAACGTTTGGGCCCAGGGCAGGACCACTCAGCTGGTGTCCTCAACTCGGTACCATCCAGGGTTGGGACCCCTCCCAGGCCGCTCCCACCCCACCCCCTTCTTATCGTGCAGGATATTGATTAGAGTGGTCGGCGCCGGGGTCTCCTACCGGCTTCTCCCTCGTGGCTGTTCCTGCAGTGCACGTTCGATGGACAGAAAAAAAGACGCAAGAATGGACCGATGGACGCAGGAGACTAGGCGGCTCCGCAGCTCTGCTCCCTGCCGGCTCTGGGGCGGGACTGCAGGCCGGGCGGTTCCGCCGTATTATTCCCTTGTTTCTCGGTCTCCATAGAGACGGCGAGTCCCACCCCCGGGGCTGTCTCGGCGGGAGAGTGACCAAGGTCACGCTGGCTCCACCTACCCGACCCCGCCCTCTCCGCTCTCCGCGGGGGCGGAGCTGCTGCGATGGTCTCATCCCGCTGCATCTGTGGCTGGGGTGACCAGACCTGAAGTTCAAAGCTGATCCCTGCCTCCAGGGGAGATCCAACTTCCCAGAGCAGCAACCGAAGGCCTTTGGCGGGGGGCGGGGGGGGGCGCGGCGTGCAGAGGAGTGGGAAGGTCCCTTCCCTTAGTGACAGTGGGGTCTAAAGCTGGCTCAAGACCACAGCTCTCCAATGAACGTGTGGCATCCCAGGTCACAACTCCGGGTAATTGGGGGCGGGAGGGGACAGTAAACGAATCACGAGTGCCAGCCCCAAAATGCTGGTACACCGACGTCTCTCCCGCGGCCAGGGAAAAGCTCCTGGACTTCCTGGGTCCGCGTCCTCATTTATTCCCACCCCAAACCGGTGTTAGCCTCGCAGTCTCTGCTTCCGCTGCTGCCTCCCGACCCCAAAGCCTGCTTCCCCTCCTCTCTCCAAGTGCAAACCCTAACTTCAAGAAAAATAACCTCCTCCAGGCAGCTTCCAGGACCTTTCCCAACCAGGACCCCCGTACCTGAGCTTCTCCATATGACAATCTGGGTGGCCACCCAGCGTACGGTGTGTGTGTGTGGGGAACCCACCTCAACCTCTGCCCCTAGGCTGACTTGCAATGGTCCGGCTCCAGGAGGGCCCGTGGCCCTTGCCATTAAGAAGGTATGCACTAACTCCGCAAAAGCATAAAAAAGTTTATTGGAGCATCACGGCTGGTGGGGCTGTTATTGCTGAGTCGTGGGGGAGGGGGCCGATCCCGCCGGCCCTTAGCGGCCCCTAAAGTGCACTCAGTACGGCGGGGGTGGGGGTGTTGCATAGAGAGTCTGTCCCGCCTTTCCTCCGCCATCCCTGTTTCTTGTCCCAGCTAAGCGGGACCGGCTTCCGGGCCGCCCCGCGCACCGGGATCGCCGCTACTCGGGCTTACGAAAACGGCCGGCGCACGCGCCTGCAGCGCCAGCCCGGCGCTGCCTAGGCGCGTCTGAGCCACTGGAATCTCGTCCATGGACTCGGCTGACGCCGAGTGGTAGGCGCCTGCAGGGCTGGCGTCAGCGGAATCCGATGACGAGCTAGAGCGGCGGCCGGGGGTCCGCGGCCCTATGGGGCCGGAAGGGAACGTGAGACTAGGAGCTGCTACTCACTTAGGGCCCTACCTTTCCCTCCCTCGTAGCTCCCCGAGCGGGATCCGGTCAGGAAGGGGCGCTCACCCGGCAGCCTGGGCAACGGGGCCTCCCGGTCCAAGGTTCTGGAGGTCCGTACCTTATACATGCGCCGCTTCCTTTTTTTCTGCAGAGACAGGGGGAAGCCTGAGTACCCCTTCCCCAGACCTCACATCGCCAAAAGACGCGCAGGAATGGAGAGGGGTAGAGGCTTCTTTCCCATCCCCTTCCACCTGGGCAGGGGGCCCAGCACAGTCCCCCCCTACCTGGGGTCGGATCCGGGGGGGCAGAGCGAGAGTCTCTGGGGAGGAGGGCGGTGGAGGCTCCACGTGGCCGCGGGTGGCAAGGAACCGGGAGGAGCTGAAGGGGAAGTGGGAGGATAAATCTTGGATGCTGTTGTTCCTTCAAATCCCACCCTGTTGGAGGTCCTAAAATAAGCCTCCCTTCCTAGCTGGAAAGGCACATTGATCTGTCCCAGGCCATGATAGCCTGGACCAAGACCTGTGCCTTGGCTTTGGCCTAACCCCTTTCTCCCACCTCGATGGCCCTGCCATGCCAATGGGAGATGTGAGGTGGCACTTGCCCAGGTTGCACTCACTTAGCATTCACTGAGGCAGGCCTGGCCTGGCCAGGGGGCTCTGGGCGCACATGGCTGAAGGTCCGCATGTAGAACTCCATCTCCTGGGGAAGATGGAGGTGAGGGAGGCTGGGAGGCCAGGTGTGGGTCCAGGGCCTTCTGGGTCCTGGGCCCACTCTGTCTTGGATGCAACACCCCCTTACTGGTCACTGTGGGAGGTCTGGGCACAGAGGTCTAGGGCTGTCCTTCAGGCTTCCCAGGTATGCTGGGAAAACCCCAATGCAGAACGAGGCTTAAAACACCTGTGTTTGTACCTTACCCCACCCCCACCATTTTCCTCACTTCATTTAGTCAAACTTCACCTCCTCCAGGAAGCCTCCAGCCTCATGTGTCCAACGTACCCAGTCTAGAGCTGTTCTGGCCAAGTTGGGTTGGGGAGAAGAGGGACTCAGAGAGGCCCTCTCCTGCTCCTGGCTCCTCCCAGGGCTCCAGTCTCTGAACCGATGTTTTTCCCTAGTTGGGAGACTGGGCAGTTCACACACCCGGGTGTGCACCCGAGGCTGCGAGGCTACCTGCAGGAATCCATGGTTCCCTCGGAGCTGAGTCCTCAGAGTACCAGACACAGTCTCAGCTGCTAGCGGGGAGTGGGGGGATGAGCAGTCTCCCCAACTTCTACCGGTAAAGGGAAGCAATAGGTGGTGGAAAAAACAGCGCCACAGCCCCACCTGGGACCAGGCGTATGGGTGTTCTCTGTCTTGTTTAGTCGCTGATCCTCACAGTGACCATGGGAGTAGCAGACCCAACCCCTGAAAGTGAAGGGGTCTGAAGCCAGGAGGTAGCAGGGGTGGCCTACGCTTGCACCCCAGCATGCAGCAAGCGCCGAGCCACACCCAAGAGGACTGCAGGTGAGGAAACAAAAGCCAGGAAAAACAGTCCGAGAAGGGAGCCTGGTGGAGGATGTGGGGTGGCTGGGGGTAGGGCACCGGACAGCTGTCGCGACTCAGCAGTCGTTTCCATGGAGACCCGGGCATCCTGACTAATGCAGAGACGACACTGTAACAGGAACACCGTCTCTAAAACAAGCCTATGTTTGGGGGCAACGGCTCCAGAGTGGGGCCCCTCCCACATTCCTGCTCAGGGTGGGGGTGGGGAGGCTGCCTGCTGGATGGCCCTAGCAGATCTGGGGGCCAGAGCCCAGCCAGTCACCGGCTGGCTACACAGAGGCAGAGAATGAACCCTGGGCAAGCCCTGTGCCCAACACCTGCCCAGGCTGGCCCTTTGGGGAGGAGTGTGGGGGTGCCAGCCTGAGCAGAGGAGCCCTGGGGAAGAGGAAGGAGTCAAAGGCCAGTCACAAGGGCTGGGACGCCAAGGGAATCCTTCCCCCACACATTTCCTCTTCACCAGTGTGCACCTAGCACCCCTCCAGGGCCCAGGAGAGAGGCGGCAAAGCCTACCCTGGTGCCCCTGGGTTCTAGAAGTGTAGGGCAGAGGGCAGGGCAGCAGTAGAGAATGGTCTCAGAAGCCTGAGGGGCCAGAATGGGCCAGGAGCCAGGCCCTAGCCAGCTGGGGAAGTATGAGGGTGCCACCAGGGTGTCCCCATTCAAATTCCCCTCCCCCAGCTGTCCCTACAATCCTCCCTCAGAGACATTCAACACTTGCACATTCCTGAATGGTACATGGCACCTCTCAGCCTCAGCTCTCCTCTGCGCGATGGGACAAACACACCCCTTCTCCCTCTGCCGACGTCTCCCTCAGGTCATTTTCCGATGGTATTAAATGCCCTTGCTGCTGGCACATCTGGCCCCAAAGCCTAAGCAGGCGGTAACTACAGAGCAGGGGTCCTGAGCATTCAAGTCTGGGGATCCCAGGGCCAGCCCTGCCTCAATGGGCACTGGCTGTGAAGCTTGAGAAAGTCTCCTGCCTACCTCTCTGAGCCTCAGTCTCCTCTGTGAAGTGGGGATAGGGATGGTGCCCACTCCCGGGATGGCTGCCACTGTGCTTACATGGGTTCCGTGCCCAGCACCAGGGCAGGTACCCATCAGTGTGGCAGTTGCGGGGGGGGGGGAGGGGGTCTCCACCAACAGCCATCACTCCCCCAGGCCTACCCAGGCCTGGCAGCCTGGCCCACCCCTGGCGATGAGAACAGGAGAGGTGGGGTCCCAAGCACTCCCCCAATCCACCCACCAGCCTGTGTTTGTGTCCAGTTGCCATGAGGACTTCGGATCCAGGGCTCAGCCTTCCCAACAAGGCTTGCCTGGGCCCCCTGCCTTCCCAGTCCCTGGGGGCTCCAAGGACTGGACCACCCCACCCCCAGCTGCTGACCTCAGGAAGCCAAGGGGCATGGGAATGGGGATAGGCTGATCAACAGCTGGGCTGGCCAGGCCCCGAGCCTGGGCTGGAGGATTCCTGCTTCAGAGTGCAGAGACCTTAACTCTTCCTAGACCCAGCTTGCTTAATCTTTCTTGGCCTCAATCTGTTCATCTGCAACATGGGTACGGTAGCATTACCTGCCTCATGGGCTGTTTCAAGATTTAAATGAGGTAATGGGTATAAGGGCTCAGGGTACGGTAGCATTACCTGCCTCATGGGCTGTTTCAAGATTTAAATGAGGTAATGGGTATAAGGGCTCAGGGTCACAGGTGGAAAGAACTGATGGCTCTATCCTGGTGACCCAGTCCTTGATCCATCCCTCTCTCTTCTCCTGCGGCCCCAACCTGCCTGCTTCCAGGCTCCCATGTTCTGTGCCCTCCAGCACATGCTTCGAGCCTTTCCCCTGGGGTCGGGGAAACACAGGGCTTCCTCTGGCTGTGCCCACACTTGAGCAAGTAGGCACGTGCTTAGTACAGGCTTGCCCTCGCCTCTGCTGCCTCCAGCACCCCCTACCCCAGCTGCTCTTCCAGGCCCGCTTCCCTTTGCCCTGTCTTGTCACTGGCTACTCGTTGCACAGCCCACCACCCCTCCCACACCCCTTCTCCCACTCCCTCAGCCCTCTGGGCCACTTCTATACCTGAATGGGCCGCATCCTGGGGGGACATGACTCAAGCTCCCTGTGGGCCCCCTTTGCCTCCTGGGGCGGACGATGCTGCACGATGTATTCATAGGTGGTGAGCTTGTGCCACACTGAGGGGGTGAAGAGAGGGCTCAGTGCAATGGAAAAGGAACCCTGGAGTTCAGAAGGTGAGGGAGGGTACCCAACCACAGGCTAAAACCATTGTCCCCATATACACTAAGCCATGAAGTGAGACCAGGTCACCATTAGAGAGCCAGCGCTAGGAAGGGGCATAGTTTCAGGGCTCTACAGCCCAAACTGGGTAACTTCCTCCAGCTTAGGGACTCCCATCCCCTGAAAGGCAGGTGTGGGTGTATATGTGGGGGTAGGGGCAAGGGCCACTTACTGAGATAAATGTGGAAGCAGAGCAGGTGGCCGAGCAGGGCTGTGGAGAGCAGGCCCAGAAGGATGAGAAGGGCAGCCAGAGCCAGGATGGCAGGAGCCTGTGTCTCCACAGGGGCAGCAGGCAGGAACACGAACCACACATCTGTGTGATTCTTCAAGACTGCAAGGCACAGGCAGACTGTGCTCAGCCAGGGATGTAACCAGTGACCAGAACAGGCCCAGGGTTGGGGGATGGGAGTGGGCCTGGAGCCCACACTGACCTTCAAAGTGGCGGTTGGTACGCAGCTGCATGGGGTTGACAAAGAACTCCACAAAGACATAAGTGGCCACCAGCACGAGGAGCAGGACGCCCAGTAAGGCAGATGCCACACTGTGTAGAAAGAGCCTGGGCCCAGCCGTGGGCAGCTGTCAGCACCCAGGTGCTCCAGCTGGGCAAGGGCCCAGAGCTCAGAAGGGCCGGTGGTTAGGATGGGGAGCTGGGCCTCTGACCCCACAGCCCTGACTCCTCACGAAGCCAAAGCCTTAGGGCAAATGTGAATATAGGCGGCCACCCCCAACAGGCTCCCCACCTTTCCCTGGGCCAGCAGGAGAAAGACTCCAAACCTACCCTCATCGCTCTCAGGCGGAAGCCATCGGGAGCATCACCCTCAGACCAGCACACACACTAACGCACACCAGCGCACAGGTCCCCCAAGTACCCCTATCACCACCCCGCCCCATACACAGGTTCAAGGCCCCTGGCTCGCACAGACACAGGCATCGCCAGGCACCCCTGTGGCCCGGGCCTGGCTCTCACCGGTAGTTCCTCTCGCCCACGCAGTTGTTGAGCCACTTGCAGTGGTGGTCGAAGCCGCACACGCACTTGTTGCAGGCGCTGCAGTGCTTGGAACGAGCACTCCTGCGGTGGGGAGGGGGCACAGCACGGTTGCGGGCTTCTCCCGCCTTTTGCTGCCCGGCCTGGCTGGGGGGTTGCCGGTTCCCCGCCTGGAGCGGGTCACCCACCCGCGCCTAAGCGGAGAGCGGAGCGCGTCAAAGGGGAGCACGCGCGCCCTCTGGCGGGGGGCACTGTGGGGCGGCGCACCCGGAGGAAGCAGCGCTTCTGAAGAGACGGGGTGGGGGTGGGGGTGGGGGCGGGGACGGGAGGTGTACCCAGCGGCGGGAGGAGGTGTAGGCGACGTTATACTGTCCCGCTCTGGGACAGTGCACCCGGGTGATGGTGGCGTGAAACGAAAACGGAGTTTCCTTTCCAAGCAAGGACCCCCTCTGCCCGGCCAGGGAGCAGAAGAGAGCAAGGCTGCTGGACCCAGGGCCTGCGTTGCTCTTCCTGACATCGCCATTTTTTGAGTCCCTGTTTCTCTGCCAGACTATGGGAATTTTCCTGGCATTCTTCCAGAAAACCCCAGTCTATCTGGGCTAATCCAAAGGGAGCCAAAGGAAGAGGGGTAAGCAGACATCTGGGTGAGCAGTAAGCAGTTCACCGCAGTGGGTCAGGTGAGGTGAGGCTACATTAGGAATGCAAGAGAGTCTCCCTGCCCCAGGGAGGAACCAGGAAAGGCCAAAGGACAGTGGAAGAATAAATTTCGACCCCCTCCCCCAGAACAGAATGGAGCCCTGGAATACGCAGCAACTGCCAGGGCATCCACTGAGGAACAACGCGCTGACTGGTGTCTAGTGAAAGAAAGGATGGTCTGATGCCAAAGTCCTCAGCATCTTAATGCCATTGGCTCTTTCTCTGTCCTGTGGACAGAACCCCTTCAACAGGCTGCTTGGGGCTTAATATTAAAAGTGTGGAGCTAGCCTTGAACCATACCCCCATCCCTGATCCCCTACCTAAGGCTGGGAGACTGGGATCCTCCAGAGAGGGGCTTAGGGAGGCAGTCTGGACCAGCCAAGGGGGTATGGGCTCTGTACATTCTGACCCCTCAATGTGACCTGGAGTAAGTCACTTGGCCTCTCTGGGCCTCAGATTCCTCGTGCATAAACAAGGATAGCAGTATTGGCTTCGGGGCCAGGCAGGCTGGGTTGTGAATCTGGCTGCCCAGTAGCCATATGACCAACCTCAGGCCACTCAGCCTTTCTGAGCATTGGACTCTTCCTCCTCTGTGAAGTGAGAAAGATGTTGCCCACTCTGCAGGGTGGTTGTTCATAAGCACTTAGCACATGGTAAGGAGTCAAGTGTTGCTCCCCTCTCTGCCCATACCTGGGAATGCTGGTGAGAGAAGGGGGGTGGTTACTGGTGGAGTTAGTCATCAGAAGTGTTTGTGGCAGGGCCAATTGTCCTACTTTGTTGGAAATGCTATTCCTCATCTTCTGTTTCCAATCACCTTCTCCCTCACCCAGTTCTCTGTCACTCCACTAAGATTCTTGACTGTGTGAAATAAGAGGGTTCTGAGGCTTCAGAATGACTGTAAAGCCTGGGCATGCCCCTGTCTGCCTTCAGCTCCCACTGGCAGTTCCCCGGGCACACTCATCGGCCACACACACCCAGTCCACACGCACTCACACATCCACGTCGCACAAGTTGCAGTGCAGGTCTTCAATGACGTGTGCATGTTGGCTGCGGTTGAAGATGGGCAGGGGCCCAGCATAGCTCTTGTCCCGCACATTGGCATCTGCTGGGTCGATGGAAACAGCAGTCAGGTGCACCACGAGGTGACCAGCAAAGATGGCGCCCATGCACTGGCCCAACAGGTTAAAGACTCACTCCACACTGCCGGCTGAGAGCCCCACTTCTGCTTCCTGTGGCCAGAGAACTGCTCTCTACCTACATGTGACTCCCCAGTGCAGAGACTCTCTGCCTGTGCCACCTCCTACCTGTGCCACCTCATACCTGCGCCCCATATGGAAGAGCAGAGGGGCTATCTGGTAATGGAGCTCACAAGCCAGCACTGCCTGCTGCTGCTGAGGAGACCAACTACAGGGCCCTGGCCTCACTAATCCAGGCCTGGTGTAGGCCCTGGCTGATCCTACCTCAGAATCTGACCTGGTTTCCGATTTTAAATGGTGAAATGAGACTGAAAGAGATCATCCTCTAAAGGTTGAAGGACCCAAAATATAAGTTCTAAGCTTGTTTATCTTGCTTTCACAGGAAGTCAGCTCTGAGAAGGAAGAAGACATCCTCTTCCAGCAGCCAGGCCAGTTGGAGAATCACTTGCAGACAGGGCCTCATATATCCACTGCCTCCCCAGTCTAGAGTCCAGGTACTTGGAGGCCTGGGGCTGAATGTCTGGGATGGCCTAACATGTTCAGGGGCTGGCCAGGGGGCAGCATGGCTAATTCCTGAAAGACAGATCTTCCAGGATCTATCGGCTCAGCAGTTGGACCAAATGCTGGACACAGTATGCTGACAACTTACTGCAAAGTGAATGTGTAAAACTTCACTAATAGATTCCACCCAGGCAGCCATCCACCCTCCATCTAGCTATCTGTCGATCCATCCATCCATCCTCTTGCTAGCCAAGTAGACATCATCTCTCCATCACTCCTCCATCCATCAGCTGTCCAACCTCCTTTTTTTCTTCCTCTTCCTAGCAGCCAAATTTTCCTACATGTCTGCAGGAGCCAGGCCCCACCCTAATGTGCTATACCAGAGCTGAAAGAGACAATCCTGTGGCCCAACACAACCTCTCTATCCCTACGGCCCTGGCTGTGGGTCAGGCTGTCACCTCTTGCCTGGGTTATTCCATAGTCTCCTGACTCTGCTTCTCATGTCTGCATCCCCTTGAGTACCCTTTACTTGGGTAGTGAGCTCTGAAAAGCTTAAACCTAAAGCCTTGCCTGCTTAAACTCCTGCAGTGGCTCTCAAGCTAAAGTTTACTCTTCAGCTCAGTGTTCATGGCCCCTTTTCCTCTGGATCCTCTCAAACCTCTCTGGTATCACCAACCACTACTCCTTACCATTCCAGGCTCTCTTCAGACACACTGAATGTGGGCAAACATTTAGTTTCCTGCCTGCTCCAACACTTCTTCCCTCCCCCCCACCCCACTGGTTCATTCATTCAGCTATTTACTGAGGTCTTTCTCTATGCCAGGCACTGAGGATATGGCAGGAGCAAGACAGACTTTGTCCCTAGCCCCAAGGAGCCTACAGTCTGGCAGAAAACACAGAGTAGGTTGATTGCAATAACGAAAGTTCAGGGGACTATGTGAGTTTGTAACTGGGTGACCTCATCTAGTCTGAAGGGGTCTGGAAAGTTTCCCTGAGGAAGTATCATCTCAGCTGAGACTTAGAGAGAAACAGATAACAGGAACATGGCAGGTAATATAAAGAGGAAAGGGGGCCTGGCTGGGTACTGGGAACAAGCAGAGTCCCAACTAGATGTGTGGTTCCAGCTCAGCTTATTGGTGCCATGCAAGAAAGAGAGCCCATGTCACCAAATTCTGGCTTTTCAGAAGGAACCAGAAATATGGATTTGTGTCCGGATATATGAGGCGCCTCATTTTTTAAATGTTGACAAGGAAATAAATAATTTTTTAAATGTACCTGCCAAAGAAATACTTAAGATATGTCCATTTTGTGTGTTCGTTATCCCTCAATTAAAAAAAAAAAATCTGTAGGCCAAACTGGCCCATGAGCTGCTAGGTCTTGACTTCTAACTTAGCTGGGTATTGGGGTGGAGAGAGAGGCTAGGAGCTTCCAGGCAGAGACCAGTGTTGTTGCAACAGAGAACAACAGAGGAAATAAAATAAGAAGATGCTGGGGAGATAAGCAGAGTCCAGAATGTGGAGAGCCATGATGATCTTGAACCTTCAGGCAGGAAGAAGCTATTAGAGGGTGTTAAGCTGGGGAATAACTTTATCATATTTGTTTTTTGAAAGGGCACTCTGGCTGCAGGGATAGAGATGGACTGGCCAGGGTGAGAGCATGTGTGGGGAGACCTGTTTGGAAACAAAATGGTCATCTAGGTAAAAGAGGCAGATGGCAGTGGGGAGAAAAGAGGGCAAATACAATAGATTTTTAGGAGGCAAAATCAACAGGACTTGATGACTGACTGGATATAGGTGATAAGGAAAGGGGCGGAGAGCCAAAAGTACCTAGAGAGGCCAGGAAGAGGGAAGGAGGGGAGCTGAGAGCAACAGGTGGGTGCATCTGGGTGGTGATGTTGGTCTACGTGGCCCTCCTCCTGCACCCACAGTCTGCTGTATGAATCCCTACCCCCATACTTACCATGTGATGATCTCCAATCTACAAGGCTTTCCTCCTGTTGGAAGCGGAACACCTAGAGCTGGGGCCCTGTTTTACCCATCTTTGCAACCCTAGGGCCCAGGCAAGTTCTAGGTGCAAGGTGAGTGCTTGGTATACACCCTTACCCTACCTCATTCTGCAGGGACCCCTGAGGGAGCCTGCAGAAGGAAGGTAGCTTTGATGGGAGGACAGAGAACCATTCAGGCCTGGAAATGGGAGTGCCAAACCAGGTGGTTCTAAGAGCCTCCAGCATTGCCCAAAGTAACAAATATGGGGAGGACAAAACCCTCAAACCATCCCACTGCCTCAGAGTCAGACTGCCTGAGCAGTCCTTCTGGCCTCACTGGGTAGCAATTGTGTGACCTCAGGAAGTCATTTAATCTCTCTGAGGGCTTCCCTGGTGGCACAGTGGTTAAGAATCCTCCTGCTAAGGCAGGGGACACGGGTTCGAGCCCTGGGCCGGGAAGATCCCACATGCCGCGGAGCAACTAAGCCCGTGCACCACAACTACTGAGCCTGTGCTCTAGAGCCTGCAAGCCACAACTACTGAGCCCACGCGCCACAACTACTGAAGCCTGAGCGCCTAGAGCCCATGCTCCACAACAAGAGAAGCCACCGCATGAGAAGCCCTCGCACCGCAATGAAGAGTAGCCCCCGCTCGCCACAACCAGAGGAAAGCCCACGTGCAGCAACAAAGACCCAACACAGCCAAAAATAAAATAAATAAAAATTTAAAAAAAACACTTTATAATCTCTCTGAGCCCCAATTTCTTTTATGAAAGTGGGGAGAACACCTTCCTTACAGATTATTATGAGAGTTGAACAAGATCATCCATGTATAGGGGTTGGCACAGTGCCTGGCACATATAAGTGCTCAATAAATGCTAGTTATTCTTGGTTACTGTTATTTGCTCTGATTCTGCTCACTCCAAAACATGTGGTTATTAATCTGGCTTCCCAGGTACACTGATGGCAGAAAGCCAGGTAGTCCTGAGTGAGTGGTGTACCCATTCTGGATCATGGGAGGAATGTTCCATGAAGCATTCTACTTAAGAGCACTGACTAAGCCCTGCTGGTCACCTCAGAGAAAGTCTAGTTTTCATGTACAAAGTTGATGACTAGGCCCTGGGCCCCAGTGAACCAGGAAGCCCCTCAGTGACACTGCTGGCGTCGGAGACCAACAACCTTCTCTCGAGTCTTTCTCCACCCACCTGCCCTGGCTACCCACCAGCCAGGGGCTCTATGGTTTCCCAAGCGAGCATGCTCACATTCATGGCTCATATGTTCCGGTGCTCACACACACACATCCTTGTGTGCTCCTTGTCCCCTGCCTGGGAAGCAGGCAGGACTCCTCCTGTCGGATAGAGGAGGAGGCTAAGATGCGGAGAGCTGGCAGAAGCTGCTCAGCCTTGTGCAGCTCTGAAAGGGCTGAGGTGAAGGGTGCTGACTCTACGCCTGAGACTTTCAAATTCATCCCTGCTAACTCCTTTAGCTCACCCTAGGCCACCTTCTCCCAGAGGCCCACAGAACCATCTCCATGAAGCACACACACCAAGGCACACTCTCATGGGCACCCTCTGGACTGGGGCACATGGCCACATGCAGCCCCTCTACTGCCCAGACTTGCAGCCACATCCTCTGCTCCTGGGGGTCGTGGCCAGGGCTGGGGCAGTCACATCACTAAGTTCAGGCAAGTTCATATTTGTCACAATTCCCAGGAGCTTCCAGGGCATATCTGTCCCTCCTCTTGTCAATTCAACCTTACCCTAAAAGAGTCTGATTTATAAAATCGATGAGCTCCTAAACAGTCCTGGGTACAGCATAATAATCTCTGTAAATAAAACCATATTTTAAATGTACCAGGAAACTTACCATGTAAAGGAATTCTACCATTATTCTTTCCAAAAAGTGAAAAATTATTTCATAAATGGAATAAGTTACTCTCTTTTATCCCTTGTTGAGCTCTGGACACAATTAGCTTAAAGAGAGCTTTAAGGTTCTCTTCTGTAATTGCTCTCGTGGTACCTCAGTTGATGAGGTTCCCATCTGTGTGGGGCTTTCAACGCTCTAAGGTTCGTTAGGCCTGTTCCCTCACCCAATCAGGCAGAGGGGTCAGATGGGGGTTGGAGGCCAGGCAGGTAGGCAACTGGTCCCCCCAGGCAGAGACAGGGCCCATTTGCACTCTCTGAGGCTCTGGAACCCAGCTTCAGGCCTCGCCCATGTCCCTCCATCCATTGTCCCCACTCCTCTATGTACCAGTCCCACACTTTCCCAAGGATACAGCATAGCCAGCAGGCACCCAGTGGTGAGGCAGGAGGGGAACAAGGACCCCAAAGCCAATCACAGCAAAGAAGAGGTACAGCAGCCAGGCCACAATCTGGAGCGGGTGAGGGGGCCAGCTCCACCCATTCCGGCGGGACCGCTGGCCCTGCAGCTCCGGGGAGGGTCCGTTGGCCTGTGCAGGTGCTGTCCACACATTCTTCTCAGGGGCTGTCTTGTTAGAGGGCTTGTTGCAGATGTTCATCTCCAGAGGGAGAAAGGGTAGAAAGATCATTAGCCTGAGGAGGCCCAGGCTGGAGCCCAGAGCCCCGTGCCTGCAGTCAGGTTTCAGCAGGAGGGGCAGGCTAGTATGTGAAGCCATCTCCAGCTACTCTGCAGGGGAATCCGGGGCCCTAGCAAGAGGAGCCTGGCAGTGAGGGAGGATGGCAGTAGAGTGCTAGTCTCAAAGCCCCAGAGCAAGTTCTGGCCCCAGTCCTAGCCAGGACAAGGTAGGAAGTTCCAGGGTTTATTCAGCTCACAGTGTGACTGCCTGTTATTCTGCTCTGTCTCCACAGCCATCAGAGTTAAACCCAATAAGACATGTTCTCATCTGGTAACAATATCAGGCTGAGGCCAGAGCGATGAGAACACATGCTGATTCTGTCAGGATTAGTCACCTCTGTCCTGAGGCCCAAATGCAAGTGTCAGAGAGGGCCCCGTTACACTTTGCTTAGGGAAACAGGGAGTGGAGGTGTTCAAAAGAGGGACCTGGCCTCTGCCCCTCAGCAAGCATGTAATCCCTTTAAGGACTAGGGGACCCTGAACCATGTCCCCTGTGCCTCAGATAAGCTACCTGGGGCTTCTTGGCTGGAGAGAAGCCAGCACACAAGAGAGGGGAGGAATCCTCATTGGTTCCCTCCAGCAGTGGAAATGACCATGTTTCTCTAAGTAAATGTGGGTCTGGTACAGTGAGAACAAAAAAGTGAACTGATGCCTTTGACTCACTTGAGGGAGTTCAGGGAAAGACAGGCCTTGGTCAGAGCCAAACCACCAGATGGCAGCACTCTTTACCCCCATCCCACCATCACTCAGCCCAAGAGCTGACTCAGTGCTCAAAGATACATGCAGGGCAGACGGGTAGGCCTGTCATTACAGGAGAAAGAGCCCAACCCCAGTATCTTCTGGGCCTGAGGTGGGACCAGAGCCTGGGCAGGCAGTGCCCCACCTGGGTAGACAGGCCAATTCGGAGCTCTTGGTGGGAAGGTCAAGAGCTGCAGAAAAAACCCTGGCAGCTGGACTCTCCTTTCAGGAGTCCATGCCTGTTGGCCAGGGAGTCTGACTAAGCCAAAGGGTATGGCAGACCCTGCTCAGCACATCTGCCTTGAACACCTTCCTCACTTCTAAACCCAACAAAATGTGACCTGACCTTCAGAGCCCACTGCAAGCATCACCTCATCCAGGAAGCTTTCCCTGATGTCCCAAGTTAGTCAGGGGGCCCTCACGCTCAGTCTTTATTGGGCAAGTCACTTTGCTGTTTGGAACACTTTGCCATCTCCATGTCTGCCCCCCTGTTATGCCAGCTCCCCCTAAGGGCAGCAAAGGTACTGTGATTCATTCACCTCTGTTCCCCACAACCCCTCCCCCAAGCACCTATAACATACCTTGTACACAGTTGGTGCTCAGTAAATGTTTTCTGACTTGAAAACATCTGAAATAAAAGGAAATGCGGGCACGGTAAATGATGAGGAATCCTGACTCACCCAAAGCCATCTGGGCCGTTCTGCCCTGTCTTCAATCTGCACAGTCGCCAGGCACCCGTACCCCCACCCCCCGCCCCACGCCAGCCCCATGGCTGTTACCCTAGCTACCAGACACTCACACTCAGCCACTCTGCCCTTCATCCCACCTGAGGCCCAGAGCCTCCTGTAAACCAAACTTGGAGAGTCTGAGTAGCCTCATCACAAAGCTAAATGGAGTGACCCTAGTTTTCTCCCAGGGACTCCACTGGAATTCTTTGGTCACTTGCTTTGTCTTCAGTAAAAAGCAATGAAAGGTGAAAAAAGAGCCCCAGCTTTGGAGGAAACAGATCTAGGTTCAAGTCCTGGTTCTTCACTTACTAGCTGAGTGGCTTGAGTTTCTTCATCTGAAAAACAGGGGTAGGGATGCCTACCTAGGGCTGTATATAGATCAGCAAAACTGTAGGTAAAGCGTTGACACATAAATGTTCCCTAAATGGTAGACGTTATGATTACCCTTAAAATAGCCCTCTGGGGTGTCCTCATCTCTCCAGACTGAGGAGGCTACTGCATCTGATATTCTGTGAGGTTTTATGAGGTTATGCCCAAAGTGATGGGGTTGGTTCAAGTCGCTTTCTTAAGTTAGCAGTCCCAAGGAACACATTGTCATAAGAGCTGGGCCACTGGATTGCCATTCTAAACTTCTCAGCTTTGATCAAAGATGACAAAGATGATCAAAAAGCTGGCCTCACTTTATTTGGAATGTCCCCAGAGGTGGCAAATCTTTGTCCTTGATTTTTGGAAACAAAGATCATCTGGTCAAGCCCAGTGTATACAGTTGAGCTGGGCAGTTCTGCTCAGGAGGACAAATCCCTGTGGCTTCCACATAGGTTCTCCAGCCATGTCACCAGGGCAACTTCTTTGAAGGGAACCCATTAATTGGGATTCCTAAGTCCTGACTTTCTCTTTGCCATCCTCACACCTGAATAACCCAACACCTTGAGGTAGTTTATAAAGAAAGAAGCAGAGGTACATGGCTAGCTGACAGGTCCTCACTGCCAGAGTGGGCTGGCAGTGGCCACAGGCACCCCCAGTGCTGCTGCATCCCTGACACCTGAGGCAGGAGGAGTCACCACCTGAGGCCAGGGGCCTACCACAAACAGCCTTAGGGGTTGCTCTGATACCGAACCCCAGTACCCTTGGCCCAGAGAGGTACCACTTGTATGAGACCACGGATGAGGGGATGGTGCTGTTGGGTGTAAGTCCCTTGCAGGGGTGGCAGCCTGGTACCATGCCACCTGCAACAAAAGCCTGAAACAACCAACTCTTAACTGATGATATTTTCCCTTGTGGAGTTGGTGGCCACAAATTCTTTTGGCCCCAAAAATTTTGATTAAAAGGGCTTGGAGGTAGGAGAGAATCCAAGATGAGGCTTCAAGCATGGATGGGACCAGGCACTGTCACCAGACCCAGGGACTTCTCTGGCTGTCCTACCCCTCTCAGCACTTCCCTAGGAGACCAGATTCAAAGATGCGCGGTTCTGCTACCAGACAACATGGCCAGCTTGTGCACTCATGCCTTGGCCCAGTCAGTGCTTATTGCGGTCCAGCCCCCTTGTGCGTTAAAGATGAGACCATGTTCCTGCCCTCAGGGGCGTGCTTTCTGGGGGCCCAGACAGATTTCAGGGAAGTGGGTGAATGGGTATTCTGGCAGCCCTGCAAGGGCCAGCCATTCAGTATGACAGAACACAGAGTGGGTGGGTTTGGGGTCAGAGAGCAAGATCCACAGAGAGAGAGAGAGAGAGAGAGAGAGAGAGAGAGAGAGAGAGAGAGAGAGAGAGAGAGAGAGATGAGCCCTGGGAAGTTGCAGGGTCAGATCCTAGGTTGAAACCAAGTGCCCCTAAAACCAAGTTCCCTAACCAAGATTATGATTAACCTCTCTATCCAAAACTTTATTCCCTTTCAAATCACCTCTGACCTCAATCCTGTGCTAACTGAACACTAAACAACCAGAGTCACATGACTAAAACTGCTGTTGTCGATGACATCATTAATGTACTAAAATTGCTACTATAGATGTCATCATTAATGTACAAACTCAGGTTGTTTCTCCAGGGCAAGATGAGCTAACAGATCCCTGAGCCATGGACCACCTGGCCAAAGAATCATAAACCAGAGACATTCTGACTCCTGAAACTACAATTAAGAAATGTCACAAAAATGTCACAGGACGATGATTAATCCCAGCCTCTTTGTTCTCCTCCCTCCCCCCACCAAAAAAAAAAAGAAAATTCTAACTCAAAGACCAAGCTGGAGTGGACCTGAGGCATGTCTCCCACTCCCTTTGCTTGGCATCCTGCAGTAAACACTGTACTTGCCTTCACCACAGCCTGGTGTCAGCAGATTGGCTTTGCTACCTGTTGGGCAAGCAGATCCGACTTTGGTTCAGTAACAAGGTGATCACAGGAGGCCAGGTGAGTAAGTTTAGGCACTGTTGAAAGAGCCACAGGGAATCACAGAAAGTTTAAACAGGGGAGTTGACATAAAGGTGATGGGTGTTTTTAGAAAGCTTTCTATTCACACTGGGAAGGAGGGCATGAGCAAGAAGCGAAAAGGCATGGGGGGTGGTGACACCACAGCAGGCTGGCCTAGGGAGGGCAGCAGCCCAGCAGCCCTGTGTACTGGGAGGAGTTGGGTGAGAAGTGGGGGTCAAGCCCACAAGCTCCCTGATGCCCTGAAGCACCTTTGGTGGGCTGAGAGGTATGTGGACCTTGACAAAAGATTCTCAAGTACCTTCTGCTGCCACAAACAAACAACAGAGGTAAGCTGGTGGAGACAGAAAGAAGACAAGAGCAAAGAGGCCCCGTGGAGTGTTAGGCCAAAGGTAGCCACTGCCCTGGTAAGCCAAGGGCCCACCCGGCTTCTGAGGCAGGCTGGAGGGCCTGTGCAGGTCCCTCCCTGTCCCAACAAGGGGAAGGCCATTGCTAGGATGACAATAATCTATGTTAACATTGACTTGCTAAAAGTCTAAAATAGCATTTTCCAAATAAGGTTAGGCTACCTTAATTTATATGCCTAATTTAAGTGAGGAAAATCTTACCATTTCAGGTTCTCATTATGAACTACAGAATAGTTACCTGACTGGTCCACTTCCCACTTGCCCACCTCTACTCTCACCAAAAAAAAATATTTAGGAATGCTGTTCTGAGATTCATGAACAGCATTGTAAAAGAACCAGACTGAGGTGAAAAGTACCAGCCCTGGAGAGGCTGTAGGCATCCCTGCATTTCTGCAAGATGTCTGAGAATTTCAGGAAAGAATCTACTTAGTTACCAGAGGGTTTGTTGGTAGAGGCCACAGAACTGGGAAGGTACAGTGATGGGGTCAGAAGAGAGATGACAGGGCTGATGTGGGGGCTTGGAGGGCCTGGGGATCTGAGTTACCAACAGGGAGAAACAGGTTGGAACCAGGGAAGAGGGCTAGGCCTGGAGACATAGCCTGGTTCTGGTCCCTGCGTTGCCACTCACAGATTGAGGAACCTGGTGGGCAAATTTCACAAAGCCATCTCTTTGGATCTCTCCTTTATTTATTTTTCAAAAAGGTTAGCTGGAAAGCAATTTGGTAATGTCTACCAAACTTGAGAACACATATACCCTTGAGCCAAGACATTCCATTTCTAGGTATTTATCTTATACATATGCTCATAAAGTGCACAAAGATTCATTGCAGTCTTGTTTGTAATAATAAAGGACAAAAAACAATATAAACAAATATATGGCACATGCACACAATAGAATGCTATATAACATCAAAAATAATGAGGGATGAAATGACTTTTGATACACAGTTAAGCAGAAAAGCAAGATGTGGGACAGTTGTAGAGTGTGCTGCGAGTGAGTGAAAACCAAGGTGGATGGAGAGACACCTACGTTCCTATATGCACAGATTCTCTCTGGAAAGAAATGCAAGAAAGCAAACATAGGGATAGCCTGTGAGAAGGTGATCCAGTGGCTGGGGATGAGAGAGATTTGCTTCTACTATGTACTCCTTGGTGCTGTCTGGATATTTTTTTTTTTTTTTTTTTTTTTTACCATGTGCATGTACTACTTTTGAAAAAAAAAATACATCAAATAAATAACTGAAGGGTGTCATCTCTTACCCTCCTGGCCCCAGTCGGCTGCCATGTGGACCAAATGTGCTCGTGTGATCTAGAGCCCAGTACTGCGCCAGGCAAACGAGGAAATCTTGCCTAACAACCATGCAACAAAAAAGCACTCAGTTTTAGTTCAATGCTTTCTCACTCTCGGAAGAAGTCCTGAGTTGTTCAGCTGAAGAGCTCCCTGTGAGCTGTTAGGGCTTTTGTTAAAGCTGGAATCAGACAACCAGGCAGCACAACAGAGGAGCAGCTGGGCAGGACCTTGTTCCAGTTCTCAGCTGAAGGTCAGCTCAGCTCCCCATGACTCCAGAACCCAAAGGGAAGGTGCATGCCACAGGAAGGTTTCATTCCCAACCATCTTTTCTTTTAGCTAGAGGATTTATGGTTGCTGTGTGTGTGATTTTCTATGGATACTTCAAAACAAGTTTTCTGGTTTTTTCCCAGGATCTACTTTTAAACCCATTTTCACTGAGATTTAACAGATGCCCAATTTAACCATCTAAGGGAGGGGCTGGAAAGAAAATGCTGCATGGTGCACACTGTTTTACAGCACAAAATGTCATTTATAAAAGAACTTTCAAGGGGCAAGTACTTTGTTTATTAGAATTACCCACAGGTGCCAAAGAAGTCTCTGGACTTAAGATTCTGGGAAGTGGCTAGTTTGACTAAGAGATACACATCACAACTCCTCCCAGAAAATGAATTGGAACCTCAAGCCTTTCTCATAGACCTCTCTAGTCATTGGCCTCATATGTGGCTGGGCTCCTCACATCAACAACACGCAGAAGTCTGATGCTAGGGCAGGAAAAGCTTGAAACCTCAGTCATTCCTGAGCTGACGTGGTCTGCAGACATTTCCTGTGCCATTCTCTTCCTGAAGCAACCACTGCAAACTATTTGGGATTCAAGTTAAGCCAAGGAAAGAGGACAAGAAGAAGGGAGCAACTTGGAGCTGAAACAAGGCCAGTGAGCAGAGGCAAGCATTTTTGATTTTAACCAGGAAATCAACTCCCATGATGGTAGAAGCAAGCCTTGAGGAACACCCACCAAGAAACTGTCATTAAGAACAAAGTTGTGACAGAACAGATAAGTAAGAAAAACAAAAGAAAAAAACCTGGCTAATTAAGTACCAATGTTGCTTTTATTGAATCTCATGGTGATTATCTGTTTACAAACCCGTCTCCCACTGTGAACCACCAGTTCCACAAAAACAGGGACCACCCCTCACCCATCTCTAAATCCAGTTTTCCTTCAAGAAAGGAAGTTAAGCCACTTCTTACCATTTCTGCTGCCATCACCCTAATCCAAGCCCCAGTCATTGCTCCCCTACGGTATTTCAACAATAACAATAACCATCACTAGCATTTAGAGGGCATTTATTCTGTGCTAGGCACTGCTTTAAGTGTTTTGATGGAATTCACTTATTAAACCCTCACAACTCTCTGAGGTAGGTCCTATCGTTTCAAATTGTTCTCATAGGCCTCTCTAGTCATTGGTCTCAGATGCCAATGGCCCCTCACTTTCTCCCTCATAAACAACATGCAGAACAATATGCCCCTTTCACAGATGAGGACACTGAGTCTCAGAGAGACTAAGTAAATTCTAGGAGGCACAGCTAGACTGGCAGAACTAGGATTGCCCTCAACTGACTTCCTGGTGTGCCCTGTCACAATCACACTGCTCACCTCACCAGAGTGAGATGAGCTTTTCAAAACTTGAAATTCATCAAAACTCCTCAATGGTTTCCTTCTCCTGCTAGGATAAAGTTGAAACTGCCACCGCATCCTTCAAGGCTCCCCTCATGCTTGCTGTTCCTCTGGACCAGCTCCCTCCAGATCTTTGCATTTGCTTTTGCCTCTTCCAGAAACACCGTTACCCTGATCACAATGCTGGCTCCTTTTCAACCTTCAGCTCTTGGCTTAAATGTCACATGATAGAGCGGACCCTCCCTCACCACCTCCCTTCATTTCAGCACCAGAGCATTTAACCCGACCTGAAATCACTTTAGTCGTGTATCTGGCGCCTGCTCCCCGCACCCCCCGCCCCGCCCCTTCTTAACACTGCGGGTTCTGGAGAACCGCGGCGTCCTCTCTGGAGCCCTCCGTGGCCCCGCGCCTGGCAAAAAGCCTGGCACACAGCAGACGGTCAATGCAAATCTGTGAACCGGATGAATGCGAGAAGGAAGCCGGGCGCTCTGCCCGGTACCTGGAGCCCAGGCCGCGGGATCCAGGCGCAGAGCTCGGCCGGGCGGCGGCAGCTCTGGCCCCGTGGCTCAGGCCAGGCTTCGAGATGAGAACTGCAGCGGGGGCTCCTCACCTGCGCGTCGTCGACCGAGCCAGGTCGGCCTTGCCAAGGTCACTCAGCGGCTCAGCCCCCACGCCTGGCCGTCCACCCACTCCAGGGCGGCGGCGCTTCAGACTCTCGCAGCGGAGACGGTCCCCGAGACCCGGAGGCGGTGCGCCCCGGATCGGGGCCCCATCCCGGGCCGCGCGGGGGAGGTTAGGCCCGCAAGTCCTCCGGCTCCGGCTCGAGCGGGCTGGCTGTACCGCGGGGCGAGGCTGAGACGGGCTGGGCCTAGTCCGGCGCGGGCCCGTTCCCCTGGCAACGGCGCGGGCTACGGCGCCCCACAGCGGCCAAACCGCGCTGCGTCACGTCGCCCCGGCACCCTGGCTCCGGGCGGGGCTCACCCCGGACCCCCTGGCGTCCTAGCCCAACCATTCTCCGTTCCTTTCCAACATTTCTTCTCAAAAACCCACTTTCCCCACCCCCAATCCACAGCTTGTCTTCTCGAAATCCTAACTTGTCCCAGAGGTGTTCCCCTCCAGTTTCCCCCCTGAGCCCACCACTCTCAGGAAGACCCTCAGTCAGCCTGCACACTTTTTAATGAGTATGCGCTGGGCACTGGACATACCATGGGGAACACCCACGAGATCCCTGTCCTTCAGGGAGATTACAGGCTAAGGGGAAGACAGATCTAGAGACAAATAAATACAGTATACATATTGTGGCCCATAATACAAAGTGTGAAGTATAAGAGCTCAAAATATCTCCTTTCTGGGACTTCCCTGGCAGTCCAGTAGTTAGGACTCTGCGCTCTCACTGTCAATGGCCTGCGTTCAATTTCTAGTCGGGTTCAATCCCTGGTCCTGTTCAATCTCTGGTCGGGGAACTAAGGTCCCACAAGACCCACGGTGCAGCCAAATAATAGTAGTTGTAGTAATAATAACATCTTCTTTCTTTATTTCCTTTATTTATTTATAAATTTATTTATTTATTTTTTGGCTGTGTTGGGTCTTCGTTGCTGTGCGTGAGCTTTCTCTAGTTGCAGTGAGCGGGGACTACTCTTCGTTGGGGTGTGCGAGCTTCTCATTGTCGTGGCTTCTCTTGTTGCGGAGCATGGGCTCTAGCCACGTGGGCTTCAGTAGTTGTGGCACACGGGCTCAGTAGTTGTGGCTCGCGGGCTCTAGAGCACAGGCTCAGTAGTTGTGGCACACGGGCTTAGTTGCTCCACAGCATGTGGGATCTTCCCGGACCAGGGATCGAACCCGTGTACCCTGCCTTGGCAGGCGGATTCTTAACCACTGTGCCACCAAGGAAGCCCTCTTTATTTCCTTTAAATCAAGCATAAATCCTACTGGGAGCTCCCATATTCCAGGCTGATGGGAAATTCAGTCTTGGTCTCTACTAGGATTCTCTTTACCCAGGTTATTCCGAGGACTCAGGATCTCCTGCAGGAGCAAACACTGTGAGAAGCACTGTCTGGTCATGGGTCCTCTCTGGTACTAAGGCCACAGCCATTGTCCCACCCACCTACAGGACTTTTAGATTTGGGCCTTGTGGAGCCATGCCTGCTGCACCGGGGCTGCCAGGGGACACGCACTTGCTTCCTCTGTCCCAGGGCCTGCAGACTCTCTTCCCTTTCCCTGCCTGAAGGACCTCCCTGCTGAACTTGGTTTCCCTGAATGCTCCCTCTCCCCTCCACTTGGGGACAGTCAGAATGTGAGTGTCCTATGAGCTCAGACTTTCTCAAAAGACAGGAAGAGACTTTGTCTTCCACCAGCTGTCCTATCCATATCTCCAAGGCCCTAAAAAGGTGAGCAGCTGGCTGGCTACCTGCTCAGAATGGGCTGGACAGAAAACATCCCTGTCCCTAAAATTATCAGCCACAAACATATAACAAAAGCAACATAGCAACTCCTGCTCTGTCATATGCCAATTGTGGGTCCTGTGCAAGTGTCTTTATCTCTCTATCATGCAGATTCTTGTTTCCAGGACTGATAAACTCAAACTTGATATGGAATAAATATCAGTGCCACTCTGGCCTCAGAAATACAAGATGACTCCTCAACTCTTATCTGGAATTGTAGAACTTAGGGTCGAAAAGAGATGGTGACCCAGAAATCAAGGTGGAGGGTGAGCCCTTCTATGCCCACAGGGAAGGGAGGGACTGGAGAGTCAAGCCTTGTGGACCCTGGGTCCATCTGCCTCCCAGGCACTTCTAGGTGTCCCGTGGGTATCTAAATGAAACATATCCCTATCTGCCCTCTTCATCCTTGCCACAAACCTGCTCCCCCGTTCAGGCCCTCTGAAGGGCACCATTACCTACCCAGTCTCCCCCTAGTCCTTGCCCAGCTAACCCATACGGTCCCCAAGACCAGGCAGTCCTCCCTCTGAAATACGTCCTGTGTTCATTCTTCCCACCCCACTGTAGCCCAGATCACCAGCACCTTTCTTGCTGACTCTGCAGCAGCCTTCTCTCTGTCTCCCTAACATCAGCCTGCCTGCTTCCAGTCCATTCTCCCTCTAGCTGCCAGGCTTATCATTCTTTCTCTTTATTTGTTAAAGTGGGTGGTAGTCTGAATAACGGCTTCCCAAAGATGTCCATATCCTAATTTCTGGAACCTATGAATATGTTACCTCACATGGCAAAGTGTACTTTGCAGATATGATAAGGATCTTGAGATGAGAGAGATTATCCTAGATTATCCAGGTGAGCTCAGTATAATCACAAGGGCCCTTATAAGAGAGAGTCCTGTGAGGGTCAGAGTGGGAGGAGATGTGATGATGAAAGCAGAGGTCAGAGAGATTTGAAAACAGTATACTTCTGGCTTTGAAGATAGAGGAAGAAGCCATGAGCCAACGAATACAGGTGTCCTCTGGAATCTGGAAAAGGCAAGGGAACAGATCCTCCCCTAGAGCCTCCAGAAGGAACCAGTCAGCTGATCCCTTGACATTAGCCCAGCGAGACCCATTTCAAACTTCTGACCTCCAGAACTGTAAGATAATAAATTCATGTTGTTTTAAGCCACTGAATTTGTTGTATCAGCAATAGGAAACTAATACAGTGGGTTTCAAATAGGGTTAAGTATATACATGCATTTATCCAATTAAAGCTATTTCATTTGAAACAAAACTGTCTCCCCAGATTCCCTGGATGTCTATCTGAGTGACTTCAGGCCAAGCTCTCTGAAAAGAAGACTCCCTCTGGCCAAATTTTTCTTAAAGGCACAGGCAATTTGATGGTGTTCTGAGTCTGTCAGCCTGGTGTGGTAACCAATGCAGAACCTGACACGGCCCAGGGCATCACCTACTGAGGAAGGCCACACATTGCTAACACCACCTCATCAGTCTTCTGTTTAAGATACTTCCAGGGCTTCCTTTTGCCTTTAGGATCAACTGAAATGCCAAAGTGTGGCTTGAAAGCCCAGCTCAGCGAGCTCCTGTCCACCTCCTCATCCCTGTCCCCTGATTGGTGCCATTCCTGGAACCCAAGTCTTTTGCTCCCACCCCAGGCTCTTTCCCACAGGGTTCCCTTTACTTTGAGTGTAGTTTCAGCTCCTACTGCCCCCTCTGGCCAGTTTCTATGAAAACATGAGACACATTTTTCTGGGACAGAAGTCATCTCTTAGGGCAGGACTTGTTCTTGCCCAGAGCAGCTGCCCCTGACCAGCAAGGACGGTCTGCCCAGGGTGAACAGCCCAGGCTGTAGGGACAAAAAAACCCAACTGTGGTTTAAAGAACTTGTGCACATGTGTGTGACAAGGTTCCAAGCTAGCTTACCTGACTCCTAGAATTGCCAGAAGAGACTCCCAGGCAGCTCCTCCCACCCTGGGCTGGATCCAGCAGCCCATTCTTAATTAGAGCCAATGTATGCCCAGGCTTCCTGGGACTTGTCACATGTCCCAGGGCATGTCGGTGGTTACCTGTTTCAATCCCAGCTCTGCCAGTCGCCAGCTGGGCAAATTCCTTAACCTCTCAATCTCAGTTTGCTCCTATGTGAAACAGGGATAACAATAGCTACTGCATAGAGCCACGATGAGGCCTAAAAATGTGGTCCTGCGTATGAAGCACACAGAATGTCCCATTGGTAGTGGACATTGATACGTATAATCTAGAGCCTACTTGTCTTTCAATCAGGAAATGATCCTCTCCATTTCATTAACAAATGGAGTTAAATTTTTTTTTTTGTTTTTTGTTTTTGTTTTTTGCGGTACGTGGGCCTCTCACTACCGTGGTCTCTCCCGCCGCGGAGCACAGGCTCCAGACGCGCAAGCTCAGCGGCCATGGCTCACGGGCCCGGCCGCTCCGCGGCACGTGGGATCCCCCCGGACCGGGGCACGAACCCGCGTCCCCCGCATCGGCAGGCGAACTCCCAACCACTGCGCCACCAGGGAAGCCCAACAAATGGAGTTAAATTTTAATTATCAAATTCACCTGGTGGGATATGGTTAGCCACAGCTCTTGCTCTCTGGGTCCATTTTGTCTGGGTCCCAGTACACTTTCCAGTGGGCCTTGGATGAGTCAGCCCATCCAACTGGCTTGTCCCCATGGCCACCAGCATCTCTTGCCCTGGCAAACATAGCGCCCTCATGACTGGTCTTTCGCTTCCACTGCGGGCTCCCCATCCCCATCAGTCTGTTCTCCTCACAGCTTGTGGCTGTCTTTAAAAAAAACAAAGAAGGAAATAAAAGAAGGCAAACTGATTATTTTACTTCTTGCTACAACTTTCAGTGACTCTCCCTGCTCCCCGGGGAGCAGTATTTCGATATACCATGAAATTAGAATCAAAACCTCCCTTGCCCCCTGGCTCCAGCTGACCTCTGCAGCCTCCTGACCTCCCTTTCCCTGAAGGACCAGACTCCCTCTTATACTAGGGGCCTTTGCATGTGATGCGTTTGATACCTGGAACATCACTTCCTCCAGGAGAACTTTCTCTGACCCTCAGAATAGAAGAGGTCACAAGACTCTGCTGTATAGTTCCTTCTGTCAGTAGTGGCTCCTTGACTGCATAGTGATCTGATTAGGGGCTGTCCTCCAGCCAGATACAGAGACCACAAGGGGAGGAATATTTATCTAACTCACCATGGCTTCCCTAAGCATGGAGCCTAGAACACAGTAAGCACTCAATAGATGTTTGTTGAATGAACGAAGGAGGGAACAAACAAATGAAAGGATAAAGCTACTTATAGGAATTCTTTTGTGAAGCCTTTTGTAAGGTAAATAATACTTGTTGAATTATTTTTGGTGTAAAAATTGACTTTCCTATATTATCGTCCCTTCATCATAGTAAATCTATTATTTCCATGTCCCTTGTAAAGATTTTTTTTATTTGCTACATTCAAGACGTTTTCCTCCCATTAATTTTTCCTTGTTAAGTAGTTTTTGTGACCATTTTATGCTTTAAGAAAGAAGTGCCATTTAGTATTTACAATATTCTCTCAGCTTCCTTGGTGAGAAGACTCTGGCAGCTTTCTCACTGTTGACTCTGACCAGTGCAGCTTGGAACACGATGTCATCCCTCCAAGAACTCTCTCAGACCTAGATAAAACTTATTCTGTGTCTCCAGTTAGGAACAAGGTGTTTGGAAACAGCACCTTATGCAACAGAGATGATGCAGGGCTATCCCTCGGAGGCAAATGAAATAAAGATCACGGGTGTGTGGAGAATGTATTCACAGTGTCCTAGGAACCAAAGATTTTAAAGCTTCTCTGCCAGTAATTCAGTTTTTATTTTATGTTTCTTGGAAAATGGAAGGCCTGTATTTGCCACGTGTGTTATCTCAGATGCAGAAAGGGGAAAAAAAAAAAAAGGTATCCTGTGCTGATAAGGATTTCCATGGCAGCCCGGTCAAAGCTGCCCTCTTTGTAACTGGCTTCCACCTGGCCCTGCACATGCTCCCCTGGGAGGGGTTTCTCTATTCAGCATGATATCTGTCTTTTTGCTTCCTCATTTCTATGGGGAATGGTACTTGCATACGAAGTCATTGACGATTCTTACTTTATTTCAGAAATGTGCAGGGCTGAGGCACCTGAATTTTTCCTCAAATACTTTAAAGCAAACTATGTGGCAGAACCCCTCATGCCTGCTCCCAGAGGAATTTCCTTTGAGTGTTCATATCTCGAAAGCTTATGTAACCTGACACAATTATCTAAAAAGCCTTGGAATCCGAAAGAACAGAGATATGAGCTAGGAATGAAGGTTGGAGCTGGGAAAGAAGTGTTCTCCCAGCCTGGGTACTGGGTCATACTTCACTATGACAATGCACAATTCAACTTCCAAAGAAAAATGTTAACCCCTGGCACTGTGACCAATGCGTACCTTTGCTTATCGCTCTGAACAAGGAATCTCTTGATGAGGTGCTCGAGGGGCATTACAAAGCCTTAGACCTGGCTGGCGGTTAAAAATATTTCTATAACCATCTTGAGCAACTGGTGTTCCCAGGATGAAAGCAAGAGTGTCTTGGGCCCCTTCTAGAAGATAACCCTCTCCACTGACTCAAAGATCAACACATCCTGAGAGCTGGGGTCTCGTGCCAGTGGTTAGCACTGCAAAGGAGGTGTGGATTGGGCTCTGAAATCCATATTTTCACCAAGTGATTGGTCCAGGTGATTTTGACTCAAGCCCAGCTCAATTCCCAACTCAGGGGAGAGGGAAGGAGATGAGGACAGAAACTATAAGTGCAGACCGAAAATCGGGACTCCACAGGGAGATGACCCTGCCATGTGCCCAAAAGCCCTTGCACCAAGAAGCTTCTTTCTCCTCTCTTTGTTTTCACTTTTAGAAATCTCAGCCCCACTTGCTATTTGCATACCAGCGGTGAGGGACCTCCAAGGAGAATAGGCACCACTCATAGGTGGTTGGCTTTTCAAGGAATTTGCTGGAGAAAATTGGAGGCAGGGCAGTGAACAAAACCCCCTCCATCTGGTTTCAGTTTATTTGAAAAAACAACACACACAGGCCTCCCCACCAGCAATCAGAAAACAGCCACAGCTCCCCAAGGAGGGTATTAGCCACAAGGGGTGGGACTGAATTATGTATATGCAAATAAATTAAACCAGCCAGCCAACAGCAACTAATTTTTGTATCTTTTGCAGTTGTTCTGCCAAGAAAAGGCCTGAATCAGGGTGATGGAAGTTGTAAGGAAGCAAGTTTTGGAATTAGTTTTAACAACTTGCCTTAATTCTACCATTGGGAGACATGTTTCTAATCCAGAGGCAAATTTTATTTTATTTTATTTTATTTTATTTTTTAAAATGTTTTGGAGCAGAAAAAGTTTTATCGCAGGGCCAAGCAAGAAAAATGGGTGGCTCATGCTCAAAACCCCTAAACTCCCAGAAGCAAATTTTCAAAGGTTGATAGTCTTTCACCTGGCGGTTGCCCACTGAAAAATGCCAACCTCCTAGGCTGAAGGCCAGGGGGCAGTGCTGCCTGATGGTTGGGAGCAGAGTGTCTGGACGGCTGAGTGACCTAGGGCATGTCACTGAATCTCTCTGAGTCTGTTTTCTAATGTATAGAATGGTAGTACCTGCATCATAGGGATAATGTGAGGATAGTAAATAAAATGAGGAAGTCAAACACAAGGACTGGCACACAGCAAGCACATAGTAAATGTGGCAGAGGATTATGAATAACTCAGAGCCTCACTGCAGGACCCAAGAAGACCAGTTTCACCTGGAGTTAACCAAGCTGTCCCAGCAAGTGTTCTCAGCTGGGGCTTGCCTTTCCCCTGGGGCTGGTCCACAAAACCCTTTAGAGCAAATTCTCTTAGTGTTTTCCAAACTCGAGGGCCCTGATCCCCAAATACCTGCCTTCAATCCTGGAAGCAAAAGAAAAGAAGTTCAGAGAAGGGTGCTGGACACGGTTTGAAAATGCAAGTGATACTCCTGGCTTCCTGCATTTCCCCAACCCTTCTCCCCAGTAAGCGAAGGGCCTGACTTCCAGGTGCACAGCCTAGAGGAGAGGGATGGGGGACTCAGTTCATGCCTGGTGAGTTGGCAGTCTCCCAGACTCTTGTGCCACGTGAGTGACGTGCTGGGGACCATGGGCACCCAGCTACCTCTGGGCTCAGCCTTCACATGTCCACGAGCACTTCGGGCTGTTTATCCAAAACAGACCTTTGCTTCTGTCCCTCGTAGGGATGCACCAACAGGACTCCCAGCCTCCCCTCTTTCCTTGTCCCCAAACCCATTTCCTGGCCAACTGGGACAGGGCCCTTATTTGCTCAAGACTATTCCCAGCTCTCCTTTGCCCTCAGAATGAAGTCTAAGAGGGCACATGTGGCACACTTAGCTCTGCATTAACAAAGCCAGACTTCGGGCTCTGGTACACTTGATTTTGAATCTTGGGGCTGGTCCAAGATTCAAACTTATGTGAACCTGAGTTTGAGACCTTGAACAATTTTCCTAGCCTCCAGAAGCCTCAGCTTCCTTGAATGTAAAATAGTAATGATGATACCCACTACAAAGGGCTATTGTGAGGCTTCTGCACCCCAACCCAGGGCTTGGGACAGAGCAAGAGGTTTGGAGGCCAGTGCATGGAATGAAGATTGAGGATGAGGTAGGAGGGGTCGGCTGCCAGAACTAGGGAAGATGATGAGACCAGTTTTGGACATGCTGAGTGTAAGGGGCCTATGGGTGTCCACGGGAGGCATCTGGGGGCAGCTGGACATGTGGGCCTGGAGTTAAGAGCAAGGCCTTGGCTGGAAAGAAGCGTGGGAGTCGCCAATATGTGAGTAGGAAGATGAACTCATGGTGGGGGAGAGACTGAGCATGAGGCTTCCACAGCCAGAGGTTCACCCACAGGGAAGAGAAGCTTGTGACGGAGGCTGAGAGGGAGAGCCAGAGAGGTAGGAGGAAACCCAGCAGCAGTGGCTTTTCAGGTGCCAAAGGGAGAAAGGGCCTGGAGTACTGAGGAGTTAACTGAAAGCAGAGGTGTATCCATGGTACGTGAGGACTAGGATGTCATCACTGGCGACCCTTGGCGTGGTCAGGAGGGGGAGCTGACTCAGAGCTAGAGTGGGGAGCAGAGAGGGGAGATGGTGACTATAGACAGTTTTCGAGAAACGCGGCTGAGAATGGTGGCGGGGAGCATGAGAACAATGCTTGGGGAAAGGGATACAGGATTGAGTGAGAGAAGTTCTTTATTGCGATTACCAGAGGGAGAGGCCAGAGCGAGCCAGCATGCATGCCGCTGGGAGGGAGCCAGTGGTTAGTTATGACAGCCACGGTGCCCAGCACAGGGCCCGGCATGAAGTAGGAACTCAATAAAAGTTTGCTCCCTGTGAGGACGGGGAGGGGTGGGGTCTGGAACTTGGGTGGAAAGATTGGCCATTGGCAGGAAGAGGCTCCCCTCTGCCATTGTGCCAGGAGGGAGGAATGATGGGGTGCCAGGGGGTAAGCAGAATACAAGGCAGGGCCTCCTTGGGACTCTGCTGCCTCCGAACCTGAAGATGAGCTCGTGGTGGGGGAGGGACTGAGCGTGAGGCTTCCACAGCCTGACCACAGAGGAAGGAAGAAGAGGTGATAAGTGAGTGCTTGGCTGCAGAAACCTGGTGTGGTCAGGGAACAGAACGTGAGCTCTCAGAGACTGCCACTTGGCACACCCCATCCTGGATTTCTGTTCCTACCATCCTCAGGTCCAGCAGTTGGTTACCTTCCCGGTACTCCTTTCAGAGCCATGCCCTCCCCCAAAGGCCAGTAGATGGGGCCAGTGAGCCGCCGGGCTCGGCAGGAACAGGCCGGAGCCAGCCTGCCAGGCCCCGGCCACCGCACGGCCCTCCAGAGCCTGGGGCACGGGGTGGGGGGGGGCGGTGGGGGGGGGTGGGGGGGGGGTTGGCTCACCAGTTTTCTGACCCGGGGGGTGGCGAGGGGTGAGACTAAGGACGAAGGAAAACTATGGGTTGAGGGCTTAGGGGTGGGGTGGCTCAGGGGCTCCGCTCCTTCCGCTTGCCCTTCATTCCTCGGCCCCTGCCAGGCCCGGCCTTATCTGCTGGGGCTCCTGCCGTCTGCCCCCACCCCTTCCCTTCTCTTCCCTGGAGGACCCTGCCAGCCCAGACTCTCGGTTCTGGCAGAGACTGGTTCTCTGCCCTTGGGCAGCCACAGCCTGGCACCAGGCCTCAGACAGGGCTGGGCCAGCCCCTCCCAGTCATGACTGCCTGAACCACCTTCTTTCTACTTCCAGAATGTCTCCACCTGATGAGAGGTAAGGGGTCAGTGGCTGAGGAGGTCACAGGGGGCTGGCGCATAGATCCTGGGAAGGAGGCCTGACTGCCTGGCCTCCTGGCCGCCTGGCCTAGGAAGTAGGATGAAGTTCTGGAGGGGTGGGTTAAATAAAATGTGGCAGATCACCCAGTCCCACGAGACCCAAACCATGCAAGACTAATATTTCTGTCTAAGGTGGCGCAGTGTCCCAGAAGCTGAACAGGCAATACCTCCAGCCCATCCTAGACTCCACAACCAAAGACAATTCCCTACATCCCCTCTCAGCAAGTCTCTCTCCCCATCGTGGGCTTCCCAATGAGTCAGGATCCTTCATGTTTCCTCCCCAGGACAGTGTAACATCTTGTTTCTCAGACTCTGTTTTCACCTTGCTTTCCCACTTCCACCTCCCTACCCTTTGACTCCTGCTCTGGCAAGCACTGGCACTACCTGTGTGGCCTTGACCTTGAAAGCTGCCTGGGACCCCTCTTCCTCTCCTCTACATCCCCTCTGCAGTCCCAAGGGGAAGCCCTTAATGGTCTGAAGCTGGAGAAACCACAGCCAGACTCTCAGTAGGACAACTAGAGCTGGGAGGGGAGGGTCCCACCAACCCAGGGTCTACAGCTCAGATCAGGAGGCCAGGTCAAGGGTGCTGTGTCCACCTCTGAGACTGGGACACAGATTCAGGACAACAGGAGTCAGCAGGTTTTGGAGAGTGAATGTTTCCCTGAGTTTCCAGAGAATGGACCCAGACCAAGGGAGTCACTGAAAACACACACAACACACACGCGCACACACACACACACACACGTACTTACATGCACATACAGGGTTATGGCACAGGGAGAGACGTGTCATTTGTGTGTGGACAAGCTATGGAGCCCACGGACACGAGTGTACACAAATACAGGCATACACAGGCACACAAGGTCATGTACCCAAAGTCAGGCAGGACCTCCCCAGGCAAGTCCTGCCTCCCTGGGCCAGGGCTAACTTGTAATCTGTACTTACAGGAGGAGGAATAGGTGGAAGCACAGAAGTGGCTCTGGGAAGGACATGGGTCCTTCACCTTCCCCTTAAGTGGGTCTGACTCCCAGCCTATCCCTGAGACTCCCCCGGCTCATCAGGGGGCCATGCCTGTATGGCAGAGAAGGCTTTGGAGGAAGCATTGCCTTGAAGCCCTGGCACAGAGGCTGAGCATCTAAGATAGAGAATGGGCAACAGGATTGGGAGGGGTCCATGACCTCCAAGGACCTAGTGCAGGCATGGATGAAGCACTGGGCAAGGGTCCATAAGAAGCAGGGACCCCTCTGCCATGGGCTGACCTACTGACCTCAGCACAGGACCTGGCAGCAAGGTACTGACACCAACTCCTAGTGCCTGCAGAGTCTGGCATGGATGCCAAGCACAGGGTGCCAGACACTGGGGTGGGCAAGGTGGGGGGCCACTAGGCCCCGCATCAACACAGAACTTCATACACACAGGCAGGGAAATGCACCCACATTCACTTATTTTATACCCTGGGGAATCCTAAGAGCAGGGCAGGGATCACCCTGTCCTAGAGGCTGCCCTCACTGACTCCCCAGGTGTCCCCATTGGCCTGGCTCTTGGAGTCCCTGGGGTTGGAGGGTGGGCTGGAGTTAATGGGACGCCTAGATGCTTCCTCAGAACCGCGCCTCCACACACCCGCGCCCACACATATACACTTGTGTTCCAGGAGGAGGTGAGGTTGCTGCATCCCCAGGGCTGGAAAGTGGAAGGAAGGGGCAAGGCGGGGCAGAGACTCTCGCGAACCCGGTCGGTCACCCTCCTCCCCCCAGCCCCCTGCCCCAAATCGGTCGGTGGCTACGGGCAGCTTAGGTGTGAGAGCACGTCAGGGCGTGTGTGCTAGGCACCTGCAGCGGCACAGGGCGTCCGAGTACGTTACGTGTGCCGGCGTTGGCCGCGGCTGCCTGGTGAGGGCGAGCTGGTTGCCCGTGGTGTTCCGGCAAGCCCGGCGACCGCGGCGGTGCTGTCAGTGTGGGGAACTTGGCTGAAGGTTGCGCGTGTCCTCAGGCGTCCCGAGCAAGTGTGAGCTGTGGATGTGCTCACCTGGGAGCCGCGGCTCAGCCGCCCAAGGCGCACGTGTCGGGGCGCAGGAGTGAGCGGATGCGGGGCACTAGGGCTAGACCGACAGGACCTCTCCCGGGCGCGGCGGGTGGCGAGGCGGCTGCTCCTCGAGCAGCAACTTTGGGACTCGGTTCCGGCTTCTTCGAAAGCGGATCTGGCCTCGGGGGCGTGGTAGAGGGCGGGAGGTAGAGGTGGGGGCACCTGCCGGGCAGTGGGTGAGAGGAGAGAAGTAAGGAAAGCCCCGCCCCTTCCCCGCCTCCGCTCCGCCCTCGCCCCCGCCCCCGGGGCTCTTTATAAACTCGGCCCGAGGGCTAACAGAGAAAGCGAGTATCTCTCCTGCCCCTGGCTGGTGTTCTGCACCACCCCGCGCCTCGGCCCCGAGTCCCAATCCCTGCTCTCCAGCCCGGCCCCTGCCCCGCCCCGGCCCAGCCCGGCCCGGCCGCCATGGAGAGCTGGCCCTGGCCGTCGGGCGGCGCCTGGCTGCTTGTGGCGGCCCGTGCGCTGCTGCAGCTGCTGCGCGCGGACCTGCGTCTGGGCCGCCCGCTGCTGGCGGCGCTGGCGCTGCTGGCCGCGCTCGACTGGCTGTGCCAGCGCCTGCTGCCCCCGCTGGCCGCACTTGCCGTGTTGGCCGCCACCGGCTGGATCGTGTTGTCCCGCCTGGCGCGCCCGCAGCGCCTGCCCGTGGCGACTCGCGCGGTGCTCATCACCGGTGAGTGCGCGGGGCACGGAGCGCGGGGATTTCAGGTTCGAGGGCGGGACCGGACACTCAGAGGGCTCCCCGTGGGCATGCCAAGGCAAGGCGGGACCCCTAGCCCAGGAGTGGGGGAGTCCCTCTCCCCTGGGTGCAGGGAACCAGCCTAGTAGGAAGAGCAGGGCACCTCCCCAAGTCCGGGTTAACTACCTGTGGCTTCAGGGAGTGTTGGAGGGAAAATGAGGCAGGGAGCGGGCAGGTGCACAGGGGAAACTTGTAGCTAAGAAAGAAGGAGGCTTCTGGAGTTTGGGGTTTATGCTATGTCCCTGTTCAAGAGAGCAGTCTTCGGACAGAGGACACTGCTCTGAGGGACTTCAGAGGATGGTCACCCTTTGAACTCTGCCTAACATCCCCACGTGGGAGGTACCATCTCCTCTTCCCTGGGATTAGAGGAATAGGCTTAGATGAAGAGTTAGGACCCCCAATTGTCTGGGCTCCTTGGAGTCCAGAAAAGCTTGAGGTCATCATGAGGGACAGCTGGGCATTCAGCTGCCTCTCAGATCCCAACACCCAAACCTAAATTGCTGAAGTAGCTGTCCAGAGTCTGCACCCAGCACGCCACCGCCATTCCTCCTGGTCCTCTGTGCCCAGGAAGGAGGTGAGGTCTTGGAGAGCTGGGTTCAGGTGCCTCTGGTCACCTGGCTGAGCTCTCTTTGTGTGGAGCAAGGAATAAATCTGTCATCAGAAGGAGGGAAGGAGGAGCTGAGGCCCAGCCTGAAGTGGGGAGGGGGAGAAAGGCCAGTGGGCACTGGCTCCATTGTATGGGGGAGGGGCAGCCCGGTCTCTCCCCTAAGCCCCATGGCTTTGGACAGGTGCTCAGGGCTCTGCCCTTGCATTGGGCCTGGGCTGGGGGCAGCCACCGGCTGACTGGCTTCTCGGAGACCTCAGTCTAGCAGGGGGCCCTGCAGGATCAGATGGAGCTGGAAGAACTTCCCAGAGAAGGCCATCCTTGAGCTGGGCCTCAGAGGCTGGATGGAGATAGGTGGAGTGTGGAAGGTGTTTTGGATCAGACAAAGGGTGTGGGATAGAAGCTTGAGGCAGGAATGAGCATGGCCTGGGCAGGGGACAGTCAGTAACCAGTCTGGCTGCTGAGATGTGGTGGGATATAAGGTTGTTTCCTTGGAAGGGGCCTTGAATGCCTGGCAAGAAGCCAGAATGTACTGAGGTGGGTGAAGGTGGCATGAGGGTTTGGGCTTCAGTTAAGATGGTGGAGACAGAGCAGGGCTCAGGCTGGATGGGAGAGACCTTAGTTCAGGGTGGAGTGTGAAGTTTCAAGGGACCCCAGTTTTAGTGGTTTAAGGAAGGAGAGATGACAGACCTCCTGGTATGAAGCAGGGAGCTTCTTTCCCCAGGGATGAGGCAGCTCCCCTCCTGCCTTCTAATTAATGAGTTATCTCAACAGGACCCAGGCCATCTGCAGATACTAGTGACCCAGGCAGTCTTTCCTGGGATCTCACCCCAGGCCTTTGTGCTGCCGCTGTTACATCTCCTAGCCTCGAGCCTGAGAGTGAGGTGAGAGGAGGGATGCCTTTTGTGACTTGGGCTTCCCTCAGCTCTGGTTGCAAAGCCCCGTGAAGGAGGAGGGGAAGAAGACTGCCCAGCCCACCCCACGTAAGCATCAAGAGTAGGCCTCCAAGCTTCCCAATGCCCCCAAACTCTGGGGTTTCCTCTCTCACCACGGACTGCCAGACAAGTAGGTGACCAGGCCCTGCCTCACCTGCTAGGAACGCTGTGTCTTGAGGCTGCCACCCACCCCTCCCTGAGAACCGCTGGCCAAGGCTACTTGGGGAGCTCAGCCCTGGGGTCAGGGTTTGGGTTGAGTGGCTGGGTGCCTTGTGTGCACAGCTGTGCACTGCTGGGGTCTCATGGGAGTGAGCCCATTGTTGTTCATGGCTCACTGCACGTAGGTTGGAGTTATGTGCAGGTATCCAAATGTGTGTGCAGGTGAGCAAGAGAGTGTGAAAGGCTTGGGTGACTGTGCTGGGACCGCAGAGCTGAGGTTCTGGAAGGCCTCAGTTTCCCTGTGAAGGGGCTGTCTGCTCTGGAAGGGAGCTTAGGCAAATGGGGACACACACACAAACACACACACACACACAAGGGCGCTCACGCCCCTCCTCCAGCCAGACTTGCTCAGGAAATACCCCTCAGCTGGGGCTGGCTGGTGGGTCCCCAGCCACACAAAGCCCAGCTTGCAGACCCCTGCCTAGCTTTGTTCTCTGCCTTAACAGAGGGGACAGGGCTGAAATGGGGGGAACTGGTTGTGCAGAACCACTTTGCAGCTTCTGCTCAGCAAGACCACCACGGGGGCAGGCTCCAGAGAGCCTCCTCCCTCACTGCTCCTAGCCCTGGTTGGCCACCTGTGGAGCCGGATTGGAATGAGAACAATCAAGGAAGCAGGGGTTTATCAGACCCACTGGCTGGCTCTGCCTGGTGGTCCATCTCTCTACATACCAAAGACAGGAAATTAGGCCTCCAAGAGTGGTAACTGACCTCAGGTCACACTTGGTGGGCATGGGAAGGGATTCTAACGCAGATCTGTTCTTATCTTCATCCATTGTGCCCCTGTCCTGGGGGCAAGTGGTCTGGGGCTCAGAGAATGCTCCAGTGTTGCCACTGATTGGAATTCCAAGGGTGGTGGTCGGGGGTGAAGTGCGGATGGGCCTCCCACTTGCCTAGAGCCAGGAATAATAGTTGAGGGTGTTGAGGCTGGAATGGAAGGTGGCTCTCAGGTTGTACAGGGTCTGCATGATGGGAATAGAGGACTTCGGCTTCATGCTAAGGGCTGTGGGGAGCCTTGGAGAGGTTTTCAGCAGCAGAGGGATATTGTCATTTTTGGAAGGATCCCTCTGGCTGCTTAGGTAGAGAATGGATCCAAGGGGGCAAGATGAGACAGCACTACAAAAGGGGGCTGCTTCAGTGTCCAGGTAAGAAGAAGAAGCCTGGGCAAAGGCAGTGAGAAAGGGAGGGAGGCTGTGCAGTAATACTGCGCATGCGAGCTGAGGCCTGATATCGACCAGACAGAAGGACATCAGAACTGGGACTGGGTCTCAGCTGGGACTGGCTGACCTGCAATAGAGTCCTGACCTTACTATATGCTGGCTGAGTGACTTTGGGAAGCAACTTAGCATTACTAGGACTCAGTTTCCTCATCTGTAAAGTGGGGATCATAAGCCACGTTTGATGGGGTAGCTATGAGTCGTCAGGGAGATGACAGTTGTGAAAGAGTTGGTACTCAGGTGCTCAGCCAGAGGGGCAAAGCCTGCCAGAGATGGGCTTAGGAAAAGAAGGGAGGGCTGCTGATTGCTGGTACGTTGGGCGTCAGAGGCCTGGATCCCATCCAAACCGTGGTGACCCTGGGGTTGTCTCAGGCCGGACTCGGCCACAGTGGGAGTTCACTGGCTGTCCTTCCCTGGCCAGGCTGTGACTCTGGTTTTGGCAAGGCGACGGCCAAGAAGCTGGATGCGCTGGGCTTCACAGTGCTGGCTACCGTGTTGGATTTGAATAGCCCTGGTGCCCTAGAGCTGCGTGCCTGCTGTTCTCCTCGTTTAAAGCTGCTACAGATGGACCTGACCAAGCCAGCGGACATTAGCCGCGTGCTGGAGTTCACCAAGGCCCACACCGCCAGCACTGGTCAGTAGGCTCAGCTGCGCGAGGAAAGGGCGCGGCTCGGCAGGTGTGAGGGGGCAGGGGTTGGAGGTCTGCTGCCAAGCTGACCCTCAGCTTCCCTCCTGGCTACATGCCTTCAGGTCTGTGGGGCTTGGTCAACAACGCGGGTCAGAACATCCTCGTAGCAGATGCGGAGTTGTCTCCAGTGTCCACGTTCCGCAGCTGCATGGAGGTGAACTTCTTCGGTACACTTGAGATGACCAAGGGCCTCTTGCCACTGCTGCGCCATTCCAGCGGGCGCATCGTGACCGTGAGCAGCCCGGCAGGTGAGGGTCTTCCCACACCAGAGCAGAAAAGGTGCCCCTGCAGGGCGGGGAGAGGTGCTGGAGCCCCTGGCCTAGGCTGAGATGCCCATTCCCAATCCATCCCCAGGAGACATGCCATTTCCCTGCTTGGCTGCCTATGGGACCTCCAAGGCGGCTGTCGCGTTGCTCATGGACACGTTCAGTTGTGAACTTCTGCCCTGGGGTGTCAAGGTCAGCGTCATCCAGCCTGCCTGCTTCAAGACAGGTGAGGTTCAGGGATTTGGGGCTGGGGCCTGTGTGGTGTAGTGGGGGAGGGGGGAAGGTGAAGTGGTGTGGTCTTCTCTGGAGGGGGGTTGGGTCTGAGGAATGGGCATGGCTTTGGCTGGGGGCAGGTCTCAGGTTGTGAGTTAGAGAGACCTGGGTCTGGCTTTGGCTTCCCTAACAGACCCCACTCTGACCTTGCCACTCCTTCCCCAGAGGCAGTGAAAGACATGGACCAGTGGAAAGAGCGCAAGCGGCAGCTGCTGGCCAACCTGCCCCGAGAGCTGCTGCAGGCCTACGGTGAGGACTACATTGAGCACTTGAACGGGCAGTTCCTGCATTGTCTGAGCCAAGCACTGCCAGACCTCAGCCCGGTTGTAGATGCCATCACCGATGCGCTGCTGGCGGCTCAACCACGCCGCCGCTATTACCCAGGCCATGGCCTGGGGCTCATGTACTTCATCCACTACTACCTGCCTGAGGGCCTGCGGCGCCGTTTCCTGCAGTCCTTCTTCATCAGTCCCTATGTGCCAAGAGCACTGCGGCCTGGCCAGCCTGGCCTTACCTCTGCCCGGGATGTAGCCCAGGACCCAGGCCCTAAACCGGGCCCTTCCCCCACTGCCCAAGGAGCAGTACGTGCATAGAACTGCTCCGGCAGAGGAGATCCCTTATGCCCTTGGTCCTCCCCTGGGCATTCTGACCCCCCAGGTCTGCCCCAAAGCCTGGCCTAAAGGACCCCAACCCCACCCACTGCCAATGTCACAGGCCAGGCCTGGTGAGGCTGCTTCCCTGTGAACCTCTGGGCCTCTCCTGCTTCATGAGCCCAAACAGACCCTCCTGGGCACAAGGCTCCACCATGCACCTTGGAGAACCCAGCTGGATGGGGAGTTTAGTGCAAGACTCAGCTGTAGCCTTTGACAGGATCCTGCAGACAGTGCCTCTGCAAACTAAGGAGTGACTGGGAAGGTTGGGGACCCCCTCAGGATTATTTCTTGGCACCAGTGCCTCAGTGCTGCGATTTGAAGGGTGAATCCCACTGTTTCTTGACTGGCTCAAGAATTAGGGCCCTGACCACCCACCCCAAGCCCCCCAAGCCACAGGGAGGCTGCATATTCTACTTGCCTGATTGCCACTTTTTGAATAAAGACAAATTTTTATTTCTCCTAGAATGGGGGAGATGCTATGTTCGCCTAGGTGACAGGCTGTGGCTGTGAAACAGACTGGGCACCGCCTGGGGGCCGAGGCTCTGGGCATAGACTCTGGTTTACACCCAACCCCCTTCAACAACCTTGGGCAGATCATTTATCCATAGGTTTCCTCATAGTGAAATGGGGGTAATGACCCCAGCCCAGGGAGTTCTGGGGCTCAATGAAGCAGAGGGAGGCCTGGGCGCCCTCTAGAGTCAGGAGCCAGCACCACAGGCCTGTCAGAGCCTCCAGCAAAGGAAGGGGCTAATCCTCCACTGACTTTCCCCACCCTGAGGAATCTGGCCGCACAGGGACAGGGCCAGCCTAGGGCTGCCACCCGAGAAAGGAAGGTAGAAGGCTTAGGTGGGGGTGGGCTCAGCGAGGGTGGGGCCCGAGGGGAGTTGGGGATCTGGGAGAGGGACTAGGGCCCAAAGGAGACAGAAGACAGCTGGGCTTAGAGAGGGCAGTTTTTATTGTCTCAGAGGGGCAGAGCTACTTCCCCTATTCCCCAAGGACACGCACGCTCTATCCTGCCCCTGCGCCACGGCTCTGGGGGACCCGCTGAGGGAAGAGGAGGTTCACGCTGCCCCCAGGGGTTCTCAGGTTAGGGAGGAACACAAAAGTGACCACATGCTTCTCAGATACGTCAGCGGCTGTAAACACAGGGCTGAGGGGGCCTCCTTGCTCTGGAGGTGGGGGGCTTGGTCCATCCTTGGTGGGGGGAGCAGGTGCCCAGCCCCTTTTCAGGCCCAAGAGCAGTCTCAGAGAGGGTCAGGGAAGCTGGGCAGCCACTAGGACAGTGTGCTACCCCCCAGGGCACATAGGTGAGCCGTGAGCTTTGTCACAGCACACGCAGACACACAGGCGCGCACACACACTTGTGGGGAGCCTTGGGCCAGGGTGCTAGAAGATGGGGATGTAGTTGTCGATCTTGGCTCGGTGGCGCTGGGCGATGCACTCCGCGATCCATACAATGTTGCGACACTCCTGCTCCTTGAGCTTCACAAAGGCGTAGAAAACACCAAAGTGGAACTGGTTCAGGAAGGCCAGCTTGTTCAGTTTCACCTGCAGACACAGGCAGGAGTGGTGTGCAGGTGGCCATGACCAGAGTCAGGCCTAAGCCACCAACCCCTCCCTAGGATGGGCAGGGCCAGCACTCACCTCATGCTCGAAGAATCGGTCCTCCAGGGTCTTGTCTCCAGGGTTGCTGCCCGCACCCTCGAAGAGCAGCTTGTACTCCTGGCCCCGGGGAGCAGGGGGAAGCATGAGCATGAGGGTGCTGTTGGGTATGGGGTGGGGACGTGGGTGCCAAATGCCCGCCCACCGTTCAACAGCCAGGGCACTCACCGGGTAGTAGTCGGCCACGTTCTTGACCTGCTCGTAGTCGTCAGCCCGAGCCAGCTGGGCCAGGCCCTCAGGGTAGAGCCGTCCGCAGTGCGGAAAGAGCTTGGCACGGTCCTCCTTGGAAAGCTCTGTGCCGAAGGAGTTGATGGTGATGATGAAGGCGCGGCGGTCTGCTTCAAACTGCGGGGCCAGCGCACAGGCGAGGAGAGAGGGACGGGGAGGGAGGCAGCAGCCAGTCAGTTGGCAGGGCTTCCCCCAGGCCAGGGATGGGGGACCAGCAGGCGGGAGGGTGGGCAGGCACTCACCTCCAGGATGGGACACATGGCATCGGCTGTGGTCCCACCCAGCAGGGTGCAGAACTTGTAGAAGGACTCCAGGTAGGCCTGTGCAGAGCATGGGGTTCCCTCAGCCCAGGCAGGGAGACTCGAGGGGGTCTGCCAGGCCTCCTCCTCACAGTTCCCTCCTTCCCTCCCTGACCCCTTTCATGGTGAATCCAAACATCATACCCGTGGCCAGGGCAGTCCCCGTGTCAGAGCCCCTGAAACATCCACAGATTTCCGACTGTTAATCAGCCGAGTAGCAGTAGCCTGCTGCCTCTCCCCACCCAGTAGTTACAGAACAATTTCTGGCCCACTGTCTGCTTCATGGTGCGGTGCCCCTCACACCCTCATCCCATGGAGTGCCAGGCTCAGAGAAGGGCTCCGTCTTCCCCCTGCTGCTCTGCCTGCCCTTCCCCCAAACCTCCCCTCCTCCCCTCTCTCCTCAGAAAACCACGTGTCGATGGGCCAGTGAAGGATGGTGACCCCTGAGAGTTCACGGGGATGGCCTGGACTGGGTGCCTTGGCCCCTCTCAGCACCCCACCTTAAAGAGCACCTCCTCCTCTTCCCATCCCCTAGGTAGTTCCCAGGCATCACGCAGCAGGAACCAAACTGTACTGTCAGCCCAGCTCCTCCTGAGGGGTGGTTATTGCCGGCACAGATGTCAGCCCTGCAATGTGATGGCTGGACACACAGGCTGCCGGTGGGAACAAGCACTTCCTGCCCAGGCAAATTGGATCTGCTGGGCATGAGGAGAAGCCAGGTCAGCCCAGGCCTCAGGTCCCTCCCATGACTAATTCCTGAAACTAGCTAGGCCCAGGCAGGCTTCCTTCCCTGAACCTCTCCATGTCAAGGAAAGGGGGACAGTCTCATGACCCCTGGGGAGCTCCCTCTACTCAGGTGCTCCGGGGTCCCACTTGGTGGCATGGCCACAAGAACTCCAGCTCTACAGGCTAGAGACTATTCTCCTGAGCCGGGGGTGAGGGCTGGGAGGCAGGGAAAGCTTTCTGTACTGAGGTCTGCCCTCTAGGGAGCAGAGAACATTCCACCCACCACCTGCTGATGTGGGCCACAGGTTCTACTGACCCAAGAGAGGAGGTGAGATGACACCCAGGAGTCCACGAGCCCAGGCTGAGCCTGGCCAGCAGCACTGGGCAAGCTGGGCTCAGGGGAAGGCCTGAGGTGACCACTGGGGTCACAGGAAACAAAAGTCTAGAACAGGTCAGGAGGAAAGAAGCCCGGAAAGGGAGAGTGGACCCCAGCATAGCAGAGGGCTCGCGTGGTAGCTGCCAATCCTACCATCGATTAGTGGCACTGTTTAGTCCCTCTGGGACTGTCTCCAGCCACCTCCTTCCCCGTGGCCAGCAAAGCTGGGTGTGTCCAAATCTCCAGGCCTGCCCCAGTGGGGCCTGCAGTTCCTATCTGTGGGGGAAGCCACCAGCCTTTGCCGAGCTGGACTGATCCTGGAGACGCTGACCCCAGGGTGGTGGAGACTGGTGGCATAGGCCCAGACTCTCTTCAGGAGGCTCAGGAGCTGAAGAAACTGGCAAGACCCCAGAGGCCCAGGTACCAAGGTCACCTTCCCACCCCCATCCTGTCCCCTGGAGTCTGCCAGCCCATGTCTGCTGCACCAGCTGCCTACAGTTCCCACCCGCTACTGGGGGTCCGCCTAATCTCCCATCTGTGGCCACTGGGCTGGGACATCGCCTGACAGGCGGTCCTGGCACGGTGCCTGTATCATTGGGTCGGTGTTTACAAGCTGGTGCCCGGGCAGCCCTCGCCAGTGACTCCAGCTAGAACCAGTCAGGCCCGGTGACGGTGTGGGTGAGGCTGGGGGGACAGCCGCACCCCTCACCCTGCCTCAGGGCAAGGAAGCCGGCAGTGGGCCAGGTGGGCAGGCAGCAGCCCCATGGGGGTGGGCAGGGGCTGCGGGCAGCGTGAGCACTGGCACACCTGAGCCGGCTCTCACTGCCTGCCCGCCCCCCATGGCCCCCCTCACCCCACCCTCCCCATCTCCCTCTTTTTCTCCCTACTGGCAGGCGAGAGCGCTCGCTTTGCAGACAAGCTGAGCCGTGCTGCCAGTGTCTAGCAAGTGGCTTCAGGCAACCCACCCTCCTTCTCTAAGCCCTCAGTTTCCTTGTCTTACAAATGGGGATGCTGATGCCCACCTAGCTCCTAGGGCAGTCCCGAGGAGTAAAGAAGCCAATAATCTTCCTACCTCTAGTCTTGTCCCCTCTAGGCTGTCCTCACATTCTGATGATACTCCGCCCTGTTGGAAACCTTCGTTGGCCGACCCTGCCCACAGGATAAAATTCAAACTTCTGGCCTGGTGTTCAAGACGCTGGGTGACTTGATCCTGTGCCTGCCTTTTTTTCCAGACCTGTCTCCCACTGTCCATCTGGAACCTGCACTTCCACGGCAAACTGCTTGCCGCTTGGCCCGTGTTCCACACTTGCTTCTGCATGTGCTGTCCCCCTGCCTACACTACTACAACCTCCAGGTAGGCTCTTCACCTACCTCCAGACCCTCCCTGCACCCTGGCCCAGACCCCCGCAGGGAGACTGGAGGGCCTGCGCTCAGGCTGCCACTGTGTTGGCCACCTAGCTCCAACTAGGACAGGAGAAGAGACTCACCATGAAGATCCAAGAGACAGACGTTCTCAGGGTTAGGTCAGCAGGGCTGCTGGCCAGTGCTATCTTCAGGCCCCCTTCAGGGCCTGCCCACTACTGACCCATCAGAGGTCCTGGCTTCAGAGGTCCTCACCGTGGCCAGGGCCCAGTCTGCCCCAAAAAGCCCTCACTGGTCCCTGGCCGGCCCCCTTCCTTGGCTCTCAGCCCTGCTCCTAAACTCTTTGGGCCAGGGCAGGGCTGAGCCAGGAATCCCAAGCCCACTCTATTTCCAGGGGTCACCAGCTTGTCCCACAGCCTGGTGGGAAGCAGAAGGTGGGTGGGGTTGAAGATGATGGGCCACAGCACTGGTTCTAGACCTGGGAACCTGGGGACACAGGGACCTGGCTATGCCTGGCTGTGTTCCTCCCCACACCGTTCTCAGGTGCCTGTCCTTGCTGGTGACAGTCCAGGTGGGGTGAGCCTGAGAGCTATGGCCTGGGTGGTGGCCAGTAACCCTCCTGGATGCAGGGGGAGTGGCCATTCAGGAGCCCGCTCTGACAGGCCAAGCTGCGGAGCACCAGCCACTCCTGCTGATTTGATCTGGGCCCAGGGGATGGAGAACCTGTTCCATGAAGTCTTGCACCAGTCACGGGAGCCAGAGAGTGAGCAGATAAGCCCCTGGGAGAGGAGCCTGGAGCAGCTGTGTCCTGTCCCAGCACCCACATAATCATCAGCCCACTGTGCCCATGGCTCCGCCCACCTACTTCACCACCCCTGGGTCCAGGGGCACTACCTTGTACAGCGTGTTTCGGATGATCTCGATGTTCATCTCATCAAGGTCCTGCTCTGAGATGCAGTCCTGGAAAAAAGCCGCTGGGGAGGAAAGACGTGGGTATGAGAGGCAGGCGAGTGGACTCGGCCGAAGCAAGAATTGTGCTAATGTTCAACTGCCCCTGCAGGGCACAGAGGACCCCTGCCACAAGGCCCATCTGGCTGGTAATTGGGGGGCACTCAACCTGGTCTGGACTACTGCCTTAGAAGTGGCCGAAGCAATACTCCAGGCCATGTGTACTGACCTGAGCTTCTCCTGCCTTCTTGCTCCTAAAACTGATTTATAAAGGAGGCGGCCAGCCATAACATGATCTAATCGCCTCTGGGGCAGACCCAAGCTCAGATCATGCCAAAGAAAGGCTTGCATAAGAGCCTGTGACATCCTCCCTTCTCGAGGGGCAGCTGTGGATTCTGGGCCTGACGCCCACTTCTCTGCATCTCCCAGGAGAGCCTGGGGCCCACATTTGGAAAACCGTCCTTCTCCTTAGAACAAGGAATGAGCATGACAGCTGGGTGAGCATGGAGCAGTGACCCAGGGGGCCACTGGAGGGCTGGGAATTAGAGGCCAACGCAGGATAGAGCCCCTCGATCCCCAGGGACCCACGGACTCACTGGTCTGTTTCTTCTTTAAAGGTGAAGAAACTGAAGAAGCCACCAACAGCCCAGAACTAGCTCAGAGTTATTGTGAGAGATAAGATCTTGTGCAGATAAGGCCAGCAAGTAGGGCTTAGGCCTCTTAGTGCAGGACCAAGTGCAGCTTAGGGCCCAGTTGTTCAACCCTGGTGGCTTCCTGGAGGTGGTGCCCTGGGGACTAGGACTCTGGCTGTGAGGGCACTAGCTGGTGACAGCCTTAGTACCTTCTCCCCAGACTCCCTCCAAGGCAGGCAGGAGCCAGTGCTGCCTAGGTGGGGCCCTGAAGGAAGCTCCCAGTTCCCCTTCCTTCCTTGGCCTCTGACATGAACTCTGCATCCTGCCGGACACTGCCTGACTTGGCCCCTGGGATCTGCTTTGTGGAGGTAAGTGAAGCTCTTTGCTCCCCTCCTCTGCCTCACAGGCAGCAAGCCACTCCAGCCCAGCTTAGGGCCACGGTCTGTCAGAGCTCCCAAGACTCCAAGGGACCCGAAATCCTCTCTCCACTCTCCGCGAGCTCAGCCTTCCTCTGCATTCGGAGAAATCAGACAGATTCACAAAATGAGATGGTCTGAGTCAGGCCCTGGGGCTAGTCAGCCTGGCCCAGCAAAAGCAACAGGAAGGGAGCAAAAGGCAGGTGAGGAGGAGAGAATGGGAGGCCAAGTGGAAGGGAAGAGAAGGGTAAGCAGCAGTGGGCGGACCTCGCTTTCTGGCTCAGGGCCGCCCCCGGGGGTCCGAAAACCCCACACAGAGGCACTGACACTGATGCCGCTGCCTGCCACCTCCCTCCTCAGCCAGGGTAGCTCACCCAGGGGCGTGTCCACCAGAATGGCATTGTAGAGCTCGGCGGGCGTCTGTGCGATGTTCACGGCCTCCATCTGCTCAAAGCTGCCTAGTGGGTGGCACTTGGGCACGAGCTCGGCGATAGAGCGCTGGTGCAGCGTGCCCGTGATGAGCAGGATTACGTTGTCAATCATGTAGCTGTAACTGCGGGAGGCACACAGCAGCGCGGCAGCCCTTGAAGTCTTGGCACAGCACCATGCCCCTGCCCCCACGCAGCGCAGGCCACCAGCCCCTCAACGGCGAGCACCACCTCAGGCTCCTCTCCCTGTCCAAGGGTGCCCCCTCCTCCGGAACCAGAAGCACAGGACAGACACGGCCCCTCCCTGGGTCGGGGGGAGAACTTATACCCCACGAGTGATCAGGAAGCAGGTAGTAACTACCCCTCAGGTGTGAACAGTGTTCTGGCAAGACACGGGAAGCATGGGCGCATGGAGGTGAGGCGCACGGGCCAGCATGGGGGATGAAAGAACTGGGAGATGAAAGCGTGTTCTGGGAAGAGGGAACAGTGTGTGCAAAGGCCTGGAAGCAATTGCTAAGTGGCGGACGCCTCAAGGAACTGAGCACGGTCAGGGTTGGCAGAAGGAAGGGAACCGGCACGGTGCTGCCAGCAGGCTGGAGCCTAGAGGCGGGTCCTATGGGTCCGGCTGAGGGTCCTGACTTCGTTTTGAGCACAAGGGACCCATGAGCAGGATATAAGCAAGGAGTACCACAAGCACTCTGGCTGCTGGTGGGGACAGAGGGGGAGATGGCAAGAGGAGGAGAGGCTGAGGAGTGGAGTGGGGAGAAGCTTCTCTAGGGAAAACCAGAGAAGACTCAGAGGGAGGGTCCCTGGAGTAAGGCCCCTGGTCAGTCAGGCTGAGACAAGCAGGCAGACTGCTGCCCTGTGCAGCCCACTCCAAAGACAGGGCACTGCCTCCTTTAGGGCCTGAAGATCCACCCGGATGGCCTGGAGGAGACCCAGAGACCTGGAAGGAGCCTGGGCTCAGGTCAGTCCCCTCCGGCACAGAAGGCCCGCTCTGGACAGTGTACAGGCAGCAGAGGGGGCTGGAGAGCTGGGGAGGGGTGGGGCTACCCAGCTCAGACTTGGCAACGGGCAAGCTCTGCCTCCACCCATTGAGACAATGCCACAAAGGGGCTGTGGCCAAGAGTTCCATGTAGTCACCTGTGTGAGAAATGGAGTGAAGAGGGCGAGAGGGCCCCAGTCAGGCTGCAGGAGCCACAACATTCCTCCAGCTTGTCACCACTGATGATCTCAGGGCATGAGGCAGCTGGATGAGGCCTGGGGGTTCAGCTCCAAGGCCAGAGTGGGGCTCCCACTGAAGGGTGGGAGCTGGACTGGAGGCTGCTGCCCTGAATTGGGCACTGAGCACACCCTGGCTGTTGGGTGGGCCAACAGCTGTCCTGTGACAGTATCTTGAGGCTGTCCAAGGTAGGAAGTGGCCCCCAATTCCAAGGGAAGAAAAGTAAGGAGGTGGTGGCCTAGACCTCAGCTCAGAGGGCTGGCTACGGGGGGAACTCCCACAGGGCCTGCCAGGAAGGCGGCAGGAGGAAGAAACCACAGCTCCTGTCCCCGCCTGACCCCCACCCCCCTGCCTGCTACACACTCCCCCAACTCCCACCCAGCCCAGTGCCCTGCTATGACCTCTGCTCTCCCGGGCTTGGGGCCAGGCAGCTGCCCTCTCTCTGCCCCCAATCCGGCTGGGTCAGCCACAGGATGTGTGCTGAGAAGAGACAGGCCTGCCTTCTCAAACTGAGGGCTTCAGGCAGGGCCCATTCACAGCCGCGAGTCGAGGGGCTCAAACGGCCAGCCTTTTGCCCCAACCTGACAGAGCTGGCAGAGTCGAGGGACCTGAGAGAGATCCCGCCAGAGCTTGTGCCTTGGTCTCCAGCCCCAGCCTGCATTGTCCCTACCCTGGACAGCACATCCCTCGTGCCCCTGATGCCTCCAGAATCTCACGCACCGCAGGACCCCCGCAACACTCCACCTGTGTCCCATCCAGCCCCGCTCTAGCCATCGTGTTCCCTGAGACAGCCACAAAGTCCCCACCCCCGAACCCGAAGATGCTCGTTCACGCTCTCACCAGACTTTGGGCAGGGACGGGGAGAACGCTGTACCTCTTCGAGCTGTTCTATCCAACTGATCCCACAACCACCAGCATCACCAGCCCCACTGTCAGAGGATATGAGACACAGAGGTTGCAGGCCCCAGGCCCTGTCACATCATAAAGCAGAGAAGCACTATGTCTCTTGGTCAGTGTCCATGCACCTCCACCCACGTCCAGGTCCCCATGCCTTGACTCTACACTCCCCATCTAGCCTTGTCTTCTCAGAGGAATCTTCACAAGTCAGTTTCCTTTCTCTAAACCTCTCCGCTCCTCGCACCACAGGGTATTCATTTATGTTGGGGATGGGGCTGGTGTCAGGGCCCAAGGAAGGTGCCTTGGCAATCGTCAGGGTCCTGACCCGGCTCGGAGCTGAGCCCTGTGGGAAGACTCCACTGTCTGGCTTTGCTGCTGTCCCTCCAGTGATGTGGAACAGGATGGCTATGATTCACTTTTCAGCCCTGACAGCAAATGTGAGGGCTGGTGATAGCACCCCCTGGCTGCCCCCAGACTCTCCTGCTAGAAGTCCTGGCTGGGCACCAAGGGAAATGCTAAGCCAAGTAAAGCTCCCCAGCCCCTTCCAAGGCCCCCTTCTAATCCAGGCTAGACCAGCTTTGGATGACCCTGTGCCAGGCCGAGTGGCTCCCTCCCCCAGGTCAACTCCAAGGTTACTATGGCAGTAGCCCCTGATTTCTCTCCCCTGCCCAATGAGAGCCAGAATCTCCTTTCCTGGGATGAAAGGAGGCAGGGCATGGCAGAGATGATGCCGGCCCAGCTGTCTGCTTTTCCTCCAAGGTGAAGCCCTTCAGCAGGCAGGGAAATCCTCCTCCTCGTCTGGCTTGAGCTGCTGCCTCCCTGCCCCCAGAAAGCCACTCCACCAGTCCTCCCTTCATTTGGCCTTAATAGGAGAGTGTGAGGTTCCAGCTGGTCAGCATCTCCCTCCAGAGGAAGACAGTTGGGGAGTGGACAGGCGTCTGCCCGCCAGGCCAAAGAGGCCCTCTTGGGGTGGGTGTAGGGCAGTCTGTATTCCTCTGCCCTGAGGCCCTCCCTCACCCTGTGCCTTCAAGAGTCAGCCTGGGCCAAAAGAAGTCTTGGGATGGGGTTTAGAAAGCCACTTCCTCCAAGAAGTCTTCCCAGCCCCTAGCCAAGCCCTATCCCTCTGCTGTGCCCTTTGGCGCCACCTGCTGGAGCATGATGGTTTGCTCCCATGGTCTCATCATTTGGCCCCGGGGGGGGCCAGGCTTGGCGCTGGATAGGCCATGATGACTACCAGCCCAGTCGGCCCAACTACAGCTCCCAGCAGAAGCAACTAGTAACCGTACCTGTGCTCAATCACATCTGAGTCCTACAGAGCACTGCCCAGGTGGAAAGTGAACAGATACCAAGCTGTGGCTTCAGCACATTACCTGTCAAGCCTCAGTTTCCCCTCTGCAATTAGGATGACTGAAGTACAGCCCCCAGCAGAGCCAGTGATGCCCTGACCTTCTCCTTATTAAAATCCTGCACCTCTCCTGAGGTCCAGTTGGGTCCTCCCTGGCCCATCCTGAGACCTGAGACTTCTCAGCATCAAAGGGCACCTGCATGCTCTCCCTCAGGCTCAGGAGAACAGTGTCAGTGCTGGCTCTCCCTCAGGGCCGGAGCCGGGTCGAGCCCAGGACCCAGAAACCACAGCCTACAGAGACCCTGCTATCATCTCAGAAACGGTGGTTGTGGACAGTGAGGGCTGGGGGGCCAGAATAGGGAGGCCTGAGGACACCTGATACCCGCTGTGACCCAGCAGAGCCCAAGGTTTGGAAAATGTGACCTGGGGAGAGTGGCAGGTGTGCTGACAGGCCCACTGGGCACTTGAGGCCATTGTCCCAGGACAAAGCTTCTTTCCAGCTGCCCACTCCAGGCTGGTGGCACAGTAGAATATGAGACCTCACCTCCCCCAGATGGTGCAGGTCACCGTGCCTGGGCTCTGCCAATGGGTGCCTGGGCTTCAGGCAGGTGCTACACACTGGAGACGGCCCCTCCAGGGAGGCTCACTCATCTAAGGACAAGGCCTTTGGGGCCCACCTGGGAATCCCCAGAGACCAAACTCACTTCTCCACAAGCCATTCTCTCCCAGCTTCCCTTCTGGGGCCTACTCTCTCATAGGACACCATATGGGATGGCCCAGATCAAAGTCTCCTCTGAAGCTCAGAGAACCCAACAGAGGCTCCACCCCATGTCAGATAGCAAGTGAATGGCTGAGTCTGGAAGGAGCCCTTGGTACAGTGATGTTATCACCATGTTATCACCATGAAATTGAGCTGAATCATCTCAAAACCACATGACTGACGACAGTCTACTTCAGAGGGACCTCTCTCACTCAGGGCCTGTCTACCACACATGAGGCAGCTGCCTCCACTCTGGCCACCCACTCTGAGTGGCCTCTCAAACCCCATCTGACCCTCGAGTCCTCTCAATGCTGAAGCCCCTGGTTCCATTTGTGGCAGCTTCCCACAGGCCTCCCCAGAAGCTATCTGCACCACCACTGGCACCCATCCTATTGCATCCATAAGTCTCCCTCCCTCCTGGCACTGCACCTGGCCCAGAGCTGAATACTGGTCATGTGTGTTGGCTCAAGGCTGGCTGGGATCTACAAAAGCACTGGACACTGTCTCTCACACAGGAGGGCAGAGGACACCTTGCCCAGCTTCTGCTTGCACACCTGCAATGACAAGGAACTCACTGCCTCCTGGAGAAACCAGTTCCAGCCATCCTGGGCCAGCTCTGTCTGCGGGTAGCACTAGCATTGCTCCCTCAAGCCCCCACATCCAGGATTGGGTATCTAGCTGACGAGTCCATCACCTGGGGATGGCACTCTCCTTTCCGGTAACATTCCTCTGGACATCTCTAGGGTATCTGCTTCCTTCCCAGAGGGTCACAGAGCCAGGGGCCCCGTGCTCCACCTGCTCGGGACATGTATGGTTCCCCCTGCCTTCCCCCAATTCTTCTTTCAAATGCCCTTCCCCTCAGCCAAACAGCCACCTCCTCAGGGAAGACAGTGGTGAGTCCCTGGCCTGGGGAGGTCCCCTGGACAGGCCCCTGTGGAAGCCTTCAGCCCTTTTTGCAACACTCCTTACTCCTGGGATGAGCCAGGGTGGAGGAGGTTACGGAGATGGAGTGGAGGAGGAAGAGGAGGAGCAGCCGGGGAGGAAGGAGGTAAATAAGAAGAGACACCATGGGAGAAAGGAGACTGCTGGGAGGAGGTAAGACGGGTGTGGCTCCTGTTAGGTCTGGAGACCCTGGCCACATGAAGGTCAGCGGTGACCTTAGCCGGGGCCTTTGGTGGGGTGATGGGATGGCTGGAAGCAGACTGGAGGCTCAGGATGCAGGAGGTGAGAGAACACAGAGTGAATGTAAAAGTTCAGGCCGCACAAGATGGGTTTTTAATGGTGTGAGAGATTTGAACTTGTTTAGATGCTGTTGGGAAGAATCTGGAAGGGAAGGGGCTGCACAGACAGAAGTGCAGATGAGTGGCCCTCAGGGTTCAGGGAGTGGGGTGAGGGGACTCAGGACATCAGCAGAAGGACCCAAGAGAAGAGGAGGGTACCTCTGCCATTGGAATGCAGAGGGGCACAGGCACAGTGCTGGGAGGTGGACTGGCTTCTACTGTCTCTGTGGAGGAAGAGGTGGGCCATCTACCCAGAGAGAAGGCTGGGGGCAGGAGATGAATGGTGTTTAAGATGGGGAGGTGGTCTTCCCACCCTCGGTGGGGAGCTGCAGGGTGCTGAGTAGGGAGAGCGAGTGGCCAGCTGGGCAGGGACAGTCCAGGCCAGCTGAACTAGTAAGTGTGCATGTCTGGCAGCAGGGAAAATCCACCCAACACTGGCTTCCCCGGCTCTGCTCCCGGCAGCGGAGGTGGGGGAGGGCGCCTCGAGGCTGGAGGCTGCTGGGCTTCCTCCAGGGCTGGGGAGCTGCCAGCCGGGTGGGACCATGAGATGGGCGGCCAAGAGCGCTGCGGATGTTGGCAGAAGAGTGCTTGAATGATGGACCAGGGAACCTCAGCTGGGGAGGGAGGAAAATGAAGACAGAAGGGGTGGCAGGGGAGGAAGCAAGATCCAGAGCCCTGCTGAGTCCGGAACCCATGTCCCACAAGGGGCTGAGAGTGGGCGGGAAGGCCTGAAGGCTGTGGGTAGAGACGGGGTGCCTGACTCAGCGATTTCAGGGCCGGAGCAGTTCCAGGTGGTGACATGTTCTTGGGCAGCCATCGTGGGGGTGGCTCAAGTGGAGAGCAGAGGAGCAGGTCACTGGAGATGACGAGGTCATGAACAAGCAGCCACAGGCTCAGACAGGCTGACACGTGGCTGCCGAGCTATTCCTGAGACAGAGCAGGACTGAGGGGATGGGAAGACTGTGAGCCACACTCACCCATGAATGGAAGGGGCGGGGAAGTGACAGCCTGCCACAGGATAGTGCTTGGCTGCTTTAAGCATGCTTGGTGCTTGCAGCCAACCTCCAGCAAACAGCTGGCGGCCATGCAGCCTCAGTCACGCTCAGAGCCCTCTCCAGTTTCATGGCCTGGCAGGCTAAGACCAAGCCTCTGAGGGCACCAAGACAGGCCAGGGGCTGGCAGCACAGGCAGATGGCCAAGCAGGCAGCAGGATGGATGACATCTGACCACTGGCATGGGGTCAGCCTCCTCTGGCCAGCCTAGCTAGCACGGCCAGAACATTCACCAGGAAGCTGAAGGAGCCCTGTGCAAACAAGGTGAAGGCTGGGCTCTGGCAATAAAGGCACTGCTTCCTGGTATGTCCTTCAGCTCTGGCCTTGGGGTAAAGGACACCCAGGCCCAGGCTAGGGGTTGACTGACAGATGGGCACTGCAGTATGACCCCCAATGTGGCAGCACGAGACGCATGCCATCTCTGGCCTCCTGCCCAGAAGGACAATGTCGGCTGTACCCTGATGGAGGCCAGGGCAGTGTGATATGGATCCAGCCAGGACAGCAGGGAGGTCCCCCGGAAGGAGGCCTGTGGCCAGGAGACAGCCTGCTTCCCAGCCTGAGCCCTTCAAGTGTCCCAGCCTGTGGCCTCAACCCAAGGATAGAGCCCTTCTGGTTGCAGCCCCTACTTGAGCGAGTAAATGGCTGCTCCTGGCTGGGGGTGGGAAGCAGGCCAAGCAGCAGGCATCCAGCCCTGTCTCTGCAAGTATAAGGGTAGGAGGTATGGCAGGTCCCACGGATCTGGGGGTCCCACCAGCAGGGAAGGGTTAAAGCTAGACAGTACCCAGAAGAGCGCCTGGAAAGGCTTCCCCACAACACACACTCACACTCCAGCAGTGCAGAGCACGCTCATGTAAGCCAGCCACCGATGTCTCTGTCCACCACCTGCACTGGGCAGCCACCTGGGCCGGGGCCAACTCTTTGTCCACCAGGCCCTGGCTCGTGGCTCCTGGGCCATCCTGGCAGAAGGGGCCTCTCTACCTCCCTGTTTCCACAGGCACACCTGGTGAGCAGAGGCTGTCTCGTCCAAGTGCCCTCCCCAGCCTGTAGGTCTCAGGGTCCTTTCCTCTTCTCCAGGAGCTTAGTGGAGGCAGGGTTGCACCCAAGGATTAGACAGTAAGAACGCTGGGCAGCCAAGGGTTGTTAGCATGGGGGCCTGGGCCAGAACTGGGAAAGGCGGCCAGGTGTTCAGCACCCTCTCCGCCTTGCCCCACTTCTCCCTGAGACCCAGGGCCATGGTCAGAGACGACAGAGGAGCCTCAGCCCACACAAGGTCATAGGGCCTGAATGGTCCATCCCAAAACCTGACTCTTCAAAGCTCTACCTATCCCCCAACGCCATCATGGGCAGTGGGGGCCTGGTGAGTGTTCAGGGTGAGTGTTATAGGGTGAACGAGGGAAAGGGCTCCTGTCATTCCTGATGCCTGTTGACACCAGGGACACAGGGAAAGCAGCTTCATCCAGCACTACAGCGTGGGACACTCGGGCCTGCCCACCAAGTTCCCAGACAGCACTGAAGTGGCTGGTGACCCCATTTTATAGGTGGTGGCCTGGGCCCAGCATTGTTGAATAAGCAGCCCAGCCACCCAACCCGGGAGGACCCTGCTGGCAGAGGAGCTGTCCCATCCAGTGGGGGAAAAAGGCACTATAGAGAACACTCACGTAATGAAGTCCAGGAAGCTGGCGAGCGGCTCATAGGCATGGTTCCTCATATGGCGGAACTCCACCACCATCTTCTCCTTGAGCCGGTCATCGATGACGGACACTGTCAGCGGTGATGCCTCATTGGCCAGGAAGTTGCCGTAGTCGGTGCTCTGCAGGTGCAGCTTCAGGTCTGAAACCCAAGGGTGGGGGGTGAGAGCCGGCCGTGCTGAGCCTCCCCAGGACCCCAAGTCCCTGTCCCCACCCCGATTCTGGGTCCCAGACCCTCGCCTGCAGTTGTGCCCTGCTGCTACCCTGACCTCCTGTCCCTGCCTCCACCTCCCTGTTGGCTCAGAGCCTACTCCAGGGCAATCAGGCCAAAGCCAGGACACTGGGCCCCAGAGTCCAAGTACAAGTAAAACCATTGTTCCCCCAAACGACAAGAAAACCTGGGAAACCCCAACCCAAGGTGCCATTCACAACCCACAGCCTTTGAGGCTCTCCTGCATGGTGGGCTCCAGGATGGCCCTAACTTAAAGCAGAATAAGACATGGGCCCTACCCTCCAGAGCCTCAGGGTTAAAGGAGCAAGCCAACGTACCCCCAGGCAGAAACAATGCATATGAAATGAAGGACTTGCCCCAGGCCAAGGGTAAAGTGGAGAGGGCACCAAGATAGGACCGAAAGGACACTCCAGGCTGGGCCAGGCAAAACGCAGGGACAGGAAAATGCAAAGGAAGCAGCTAGCAGGATGGCATGAGTGAGGAGTGGCCTAAAGGGCAAATGAGCGGTGTGAGGGGGAGATGAGGCTGGGGAGAAAGACTGGCCTTGCCTGAGGAGCAGCTGGAGGCAGGCAAGCCAAGCCCACGGGCTCTCCTGAGCTCTTCAGAGCAGGAGTGAGGGAAAAGGGAGGAGAGGACAGAGCAGAAGGGCCCTGGGGAGGCAGGACAGGTGAGTCCCAGGGGAATCGTGGCAACAACCTGTCTCACAGCTGTTGCCCGTGCATCCCATCCCCCAGTCTCTTCTCCACCCAGCAGCCAGAGCAATCTTAAAACACCAGGCAGACCCCATCACTCATCTGCGCATCCTCACCTCAGGCCCTTTCCCTGTCCCCTTGCTTGGAAAGTGATGAGCTCTCCTCAAATGCCCATCTTCAGAGGCTTCTCCTATAGCCTCCCCACTCTGTCCCTTCATTTGTGCCATTTTTCTTTGTAACACATCACATCCCACCTGGCACGGGGCACATAAACCATGATAGCAGGGACTCTGGGTCACTGCAGTATGCTAGAGCCTAGAACACAGTATGTTCTGGTGCATTTTCATGTTCAGTAAGTAACCGTAGAATAAATGGAAGACTGGACAGAGGGCTGGTGAAGACAGCAGGAGGGTTTGCTACTGGGCTTTGAAATGGGGGACACTGTGGTAGTGATGGCAGTACCAAGGACAGTGGCTGAGGAGGGACCCATGTGTGCATATGCATGCGAGTGTGGATTAAGGCCCAACAGTGGAGGCTGGCTTCTGCTGACTGAGGAATGCATGCTTTCTGTGCCCTGGAAGGTTGCCCAGAGGATGACAGGAAGGGTGACACCTGTGAACATTTCCACAAGCGCCACCCCCCTTGCCCCGGCTTAAGGCCTCCCCGTGTGTCTGTGGACCTGGAGGGCCATGCTATACCGGGCTGCTTAGAGAAGAAGGGCGAGTGGGGCACATCATCGCTCCACAGACTTAGGGGACCCCTGTGGTGCCCCTCCTCCTGTACCCCATCAGGAGGAGAATGCTCCCAGCCGAGAGTCAGGTGTGCCAAAGAAGAGATGGAAGAGTATATGGGAGGGAGGCGTGGAGGGAGGGAGGAATGGAGGGGTGCATGCCATCGGAGTGGCCACTTTCTACCTGCACCCGGGTGGCAGTCAGCACTCCTGTCCTCTGTGGCTCCTGGGCACTCAGAGTGGACTTGAATCTCGTGAGGTCTGCAGGAGGCCTTCATCATCCGCTGCCTTTGCCATCGCTCTACCATTCACACCTTTTTTCCGGTGGCCACCCAAAAGGGGGACAGAACTGAGGGCAAGGTGGGGCAGGGAGAAGCCACCAGCCCCCTGCTCTGCCCCGTGGACCCCGCTGCCATTTTTCCCAGGAGGTGTGCACACCCCTCCATCCTCACCCCCAGTCGTCTGCTGTGAGCCCTGCCCTGGGTCCATTCTTCCCCCTCCTCACCAGTGTGGCCAAGGCCCACCTACACCTGGAATAAGGCATGGGGTAAGAAGGTGTTTTGCTCAGTAATGCTCAAGTTGTTGCAGTATTTGATTAACCATTTGGTTGTTACAGAAAAATTCTTAACTCTAATTGAGGGATTTCGCTGTATGAGCATAAGCCTGTATTCCCACCTCTAGTGATAGGTTTTACAAGCTAGCTTTTAATATCCCTGACTCTGGATAAGTGCACAAGTATTTTGTTTTGTGTTTTTTAAAGAAACATGGGGGGCTTCCCTGGTGGCGCAGTGGTTAAGAATCCGCCTGCCAATGCAGGGGACATGGGTTCAAGCCCTGGTCAGGGAAGATCCCACATGCTGGGGAGCAACTAAGCCCATGAGCCACAACTACTGAAGCCCACACGCCTAGAGCCCGTGCTCCGCAACAGGAGAAGCCACCGCAATGAGAAGCCCGTGCACCGCAACTAGAGAAAGCCCACGCGCAGCAACAAAGACCCAATGCAGCCAAAAATAAAAAATAAATTTATGTTTTAAAAAAAAGAAACATGGTTTACTTGCACAAAACTGGTAAATTTTGAGAGATCGTTAATGCCCTCAAAGTGGTTTTTGTGGGTATGAAACAAATGGTGAGAATATGAATTGGTACCTCTTATTTTCATACTGAAATTAACTCTACTTAATTTATCAAGTCATATGTCATATGCCCTGCTTTTACATCTTTCATCTATCAGTAAACATTGTGATACTTGAAAAAACTAGTGGGCAGGGAGTTATGGCCTGGACAAAGTAGGCGCTCCAATCCCCACTAGGGGAAGCCACAGTGCGGACAGCAGCTGGAAGCCCGGGCTGGGATGTGGTGTTCTCTGTCTGACGGTCTGGCGCAGCAGCTGCCAGCTCAAACCTGTCCATTTATCCATCCAGCCACTGCAGCAGCAAAGAGCCATTCTCAGGCAGTGACAGGCCACAGCCAGGGCTTGGAAGCCAGACCAGATGCACAGGGCAAAAAGCAGGGTAAAACCCAGTCCTCTTGGCAGGGCCCCTCATGCCAGTGGTCCCACTATTCTCTGGGACAGTGAGTTTGGGCCCTGGACCCCAGCCCGGCATCCTGATTCCTATCCTCCAAAGCAACCAGGGGCCAGGCCTCCCGACACCCCCTCGCCTGGCATCCTTGCACTTGCTGCCGGAAGGCTTCCCCAAGTGCCGTGCTACACCTCCACTACAGCTGCCCAATCTCTCCAGCCGCGTGAAACCTCTGTGCCCCAGCCTCACTTGCTCCACGGGGCTGCCCTCCCTGGGCAGGCTTGCTCCCCAAGTCCCCCACCACCAAGCACCCTCTCTCTCCTCTCCAGCCCCTACCAACTCCATTCAACACCTGGCACTGATGAGGTGGGAAGCAGCACCCCAACACAAGGCGGGAACCAAGACCAACTCTAACTGGAAACAGATGGGCCCTGCTGAATACTTAACGCCATGCCAGGAGCAACCTATGTGCTGGACCCGCCAGCCATGCCCATTTCACAGACTCAAAAAAGGGAAATCAGAGGAAACGTGAAATGTGTCGAGTCCCACAGTCAAGCATAGAGAGGATGGGGATATAGATCAGACCTGGTGCATTCTCTCCATCCCCAACTCTGGTCTCCTCTCCTCCCCCACCCCTTACATTTTTGACCATTCTCCCATGGCCCTTGGCCCAAGATGGGCCTTTCAGATATGGACCCAGCTGCCCAGGCAGACTTTAGTTCCAGAAGAGCTGGCAGGTGGCAGAGAGGTAAGAGGGGCCACAGCAGGCCCCTCCACAGCCTTGGAGGCAACCTGGACACTCACTGCCCACCTGACGGGGGCCCTAGACTGTCATGGTTCACAGATAACCCCTCTGGCATCACTTGTGGTGCCAGCCATTCCTTCAGAAGGTAGTACATGTGAATAAGAGGAGCAAAGCTGATGGGTGGATTTTCCTTTGCATGCCCCCCACCCCTGGGGCTTAGCATGGGCCTTAAAGCAAACATCCCTGTGTCTTGGCTACTGCATTCTGCTGACGCTGCATCTGGGGACTTGGCTGCTGGAACACAGACGACCGGGTGGTTTCTGCTAGTGTTTGTCGAATCAGAGCAAACCCGGGAGATTCTACCGAGAATCCTGCCCAAGGCCTGAGTTTTCCTTACCAGGAAACTCATTTTTAAAAGCCCCCAGTGACGACATCAGAGGGCCATTCCAGACCACTTCCCCTGGCCAAGACCCACTTCTCCCTGTGATCCAGGGTGAGGGGACAGCCCACTAGCCAAGAAGGCAACTTGGAGGCAGGCAGGTTAGCCGATCCTTTGGCTCAGACCACACAGGGCTTCTGAACCAGCTCTGACTCTGTTCAAGAAACCTGGCAGCCAGGCCCAGTGGCTGGCAGCCCCAAGCCCTTTACACAGTCCTCAGGGCTGGGACAGGTCCATTAGAAACCAGCCCCCTCCCCTCCAGCTTCCTGCTCTCTCCGAGGGATGTGAAGGAGGTGTGACTGGGGGTGGGATCAGAACATAGGAGAAGAGGCCTGGAACTTGTTGAGAGCTTTGTGGGAGACTCGGCCACCCAGCCCTGGCCCAGCCCCCGAGGGCAGACGAGGACGCCAGGGGCTCTGGGAAGGCAGGGGCTAATTCTGCTCTGTGCTCTGAAGCCTGAAAGCCTCGGTGACAGCCCCTGAGAGCCCCAGACGTGCCTGGGCTGAGGTGTGAGCAGTGTTCTAGTTAGCACAGACGTGGGGGACTGCTCTGGTCTACCCACAAGCCCAGCTGTCTACCCCAAATCCTCCCATCCATGGCCCGGCATCAGGAATGTCTGGCCAGTCTGGGATCTCTCACAGCAAAAGACTTCCTCAGAGGCTGAGTTCTCATGTCCAAGAAGATGCTGCTGCTGTCAGAAAGTTCTCTCTGCAGTACAACCTAAAGCCCTCCTCAGAGGAAGCCAATCAGCTCAGTTTCCCGTGGCCTGCAGCCTCCCCTGAGGGCCTTGAGCCAGCTCCTCAGGGCCCCTCAACCCCACCCAGGACCCTCCCAGATCTCCTCTGCTTCCCAGTGTTGCCTGTCCCAATGTTCTGGTGACTATCCCCCCACTTCACTTCCCGGGGCCGCTAAGCCGTCCTCACCGCCACGGTGCCCTTTTGCTGGTCTCCTGCCCCACATCTTGGCTCCCAGCTCCCAAGTCCACTCTCCATACCATCACCAGAGCGTTGTTTTCCAACTCCAACGTGTCGCTGTCACCCTTACCCAGCAGCCCCCGTGGCCCCAGAGCCTGGCCTCCTCTCCCCAGCCTGTGAGGCCCCACACCCTCAGCCCTAGCACAGCCTCAGCCTTAGACCTTGACTCTCTGCTCTACCGGTGCTATTCTCCGGTTAGGGCGACCTGCCTGTGATCTCTGGCACAAGCAAGTGCTCCAGGCAAGTCCACAGGGTGCCCGCGAGAGAAGCCCTTGAAGTCCAGGAAACAGGGCTGCTTCCTCAGGCCAGCCAGAGAGGCTGGTTTGGGAGGGCACACCCCAACCTGGCAAGTGAGAGCCCTGCCCTCCCTCCTCCACAGGGCACCCCTGTCCACCTTGAGACTGCCTGTGTCAAAGACCATTGCCCTGCTCCAGCAGGATCCAGCTGAGCTCTTTGAAGGCGCCTGGGCAGGTTGTAGCCCAACACCCACCTGGCATGACTGTTCCTCCCAGGGCCATGCCAGACTCAAGGAGGCCCCATAGTTGCCACCTGTCCCTCCACTGCCTGCCAACCCCCAACCCAGGTCTTCTGGGCCAGGACCCCTCACCAGCAGAGCCCAGGCCCCAGCTAGCACCTCTGATTACCACTCTTGCCCCTGATTAGCAGGAGGGCATGAGGACCCCTAGCCTGTCCAACACTCTCTGCTCTCTGAGGGACCAAGTGTGGGCTTGGCAGCCAGCTCCAGCCAGACCTTGAGAGGTGGCAGCTGGGCAGCCCTGCCTCCCATCCACTTCCTGAAACCTTTCCCAGATCCTGCCAGCCCTGAAAGTGATCTTTCAGCCCCACCAGGGCTCCCAGGGGCAGGCAGCACACAGCATCTCCAGTCCCCAAGCCTCTGCAGCAAAGGCCCCAGGGAGGCAGGGAGGGAGGGTCTTGGCCCAGGCCAGGGGTTGGTCTCACGCTGCCCCAGGGGCCCAGCAGGCACAGAGGCAGCCCTGGCACAGTACACTAGGCGGGGCGGCCCCCTGCTTTAGACTCACCCATGGCCTCATGGCCCACGGAGGGGCCTTGCTGGCCAGCTGGCCACGGCACAGTGTGAGAGGACAGTGTGTTCCCAGACTTCACTTCTGCTTTTCCAGAGGTCACTCAACGATGCTCTCCTGGGGAGCTCAGGGGTTTTCAGGAATTGAGGCCCGCTGAGTGAAACCAGATGTGTAAATATGCTCCCTAGAGCCTAGCGTGCCCATCCTGCCCCTCCCTGTGAGGGTGGTAGAGCCCTGGAGCCTGTTCTACCACTTTGCTGGGCCCAGGTGAAGGGACTGCTTTGAAGGGACTGGACCTGGGCTCTACCTCCAGTGCTCGTTCTACCCTAAAGGCTCTCTAATGCTGCAACTTCCAGGGGCTCAAAGCAGGGAAAACTCAGACAAATGGACAGAGGTGGACAGACAGCCAGGCTGGTGGCCCAATGGAGCCATAACCACCCCCCCTCAGCAAATGGACTGTGTTTGAGTCTCCTCCCCAGGCTCTGGGGGTGGGGGAGACCTCTTTTCTTCATATCAGCTCCAAAGCAGATGTGTGCACTGGTTGGCTGGCTCTGCAGGGTCAGAGCACCACATCTGGAACTCCCAGCGTGGGAGCCACAGCATGGAAACCATTAACCCTGGGTTTACCTGGGGGCTGCAGCACAGACTAAGCATCCTCCTCATCCCCAGGCCTCTACCAGGCCCATCACAGGCTCCCTGTAGACCTCATGTAACTGACTAGTCCTGGGTTCCAACTCTTCCTATCAAATACCAGCTCTTCCTCCCCTCCCTCAGGTGTCGCCTGGCATTCCCCATCCAGAGCCCTGGGATTGCCCCCACCCCAAACTGACGTGTCCATGGCCTCTTGCTAGCCCAGGACAATGTCCATGCACAGCCACAGCCCCTCTCTGAAGCCCCACTTTGCCAGGTCACTGGTTTCAGGACATAGCTCCTTAGGTGGTTTAGTGGGACAAGAGAGAGAGACCCTGGGCTTTGGGACCACAGTGACCTGAGTTCACATCTTGTCCCACAGCTTGGCCCTGAGCAGCAGGTGGAATCTCTGGACCCAGGCTCCTGGCCAGTCACCTGGTGAAAGGCCCTGCAGTGCCAGCCTCCGAGGGTAGACACTGAACAGAGACAGTGTTATACAGAGAAAACTGAGCATGGCACGGCACACCCAGAGCTCCACAGAGAGGATCCCACCCAGAGCTCCCCAACGGAGAGGCTCAGTCCCAGTCAGGTGGTCTGTGTTCTGACTCCAGTCTGTTGCTCAGGCCGTCCCACTCAGCGCTCCACAGTGTGCCCCTGCCCTTCCTTCCCATGGTCCCGACCCTTCCCCAGGGCTCTGGTGTGTCCTCTCCCCAGGGGCCCTTGTGCAGCACGGGCACGCACACGCACAGGCCACACTCTGCTATCTCCTGGGGAAGGATGAACAAAGTGGGCTCAAAATCTGGGACTCCCATGTCTAACGTCACCTATGAGCAGGATCATACAGAGCTTTGGGCAGCCCAACCCCAAGGACCCGGACAGAGGCTAGGACCCAACTCCGCACCACCCACCACATGGTGAGCTATTGCCCTGCCGTCCTCGGGAGCAGGTGCAGCCAAGGGCAGCCGTTGCTCCATGGGAAGCCCCCGGGCTGGCGGGCCAGCAGTCTCGGGAAGAACCTGGAGGCTACTGCTGGCACAGCCACATGCAAGTTAGTGGGTTTCAGCTGGCATGAGGCAAAGATCCTGCAGGAAAAGGACAGTGAGTTCTCCTTCCTAGGTCCCTAGGCTGGCATCTTGTTTCATACTGGAGGACTTTCAGTGAGGTACGGCATTTGCAGAAGGGGGATGGGGCTGATTTGTAGAAGTGGCCCGGATGACACCACCCACCAGCATATCAGAATCAGAGATTTGATTAGCGAGAGTGTCACTCCCCTTGTCTAGGAGGCAGCAGGATGTGTGCTGTCTAGGTGGCAGCAAGGTTCACCACCCTTCTCCTTGCTCCGAGACAGGTGGCAGGTGGTGACAGAAGCACATGTAATTACCCTCAGGAACACCTCGTCCCTGCAGCTGGGAGAATGAAAGCATCACTCACAGCCCATGAGGAAGTCAACCCACCCACAGTCAGGAGGGTGCCAGGCAGGTGACAGTCCCACCTGCCAAAGGGAGGGGCAGAACTGGTTACTGCTGCACCCAGGGCAAGTTCCAAGAAGCTCTCCTCTGACTGAGTGGAGATCCGCCTGGATAGCCCCTCATCAGGACGTCCGCACCCAGGGCCCCATGGAACTGGCATGTCCCAGGAGACACAGGGCTTGCAGGGCAGCTTCCCTTGTTGCCCTCCACAGCCCAGGCTGAGAATCAAGTGAGCCAGCCTCGCCCTGGGAGGCAGGGCCCACACCTCTGCTGCTGCCCTGTACTTTGACCCTGAACAAGCTCTTTCTTCTCCAGGCTTACCACCACAGTTACAGTGCATGCAGGTTGGAGTGGATCTGGGGCTGCGAGCGAAGAGCTTCTTCTCACTTTCCCAAAGATGTGTGTTTGCCTGGGTGTTGAACGAGAAGAGGTAAAGTGGCCCTGCATGGCCAGGCGCCAGGCAGCCCAGGAAAGGCCAGCTGTGGCAGGGAGCTTCTCAAAAGCTGGCTCATGCCCATGTCTGGCTCCTGGGTCCACTGGCCCACACCGCCTGAGCAATCCTCTCTGCCCTTGATGCTTGGCTTCTGTTCTACATGCATAGTCCTTTGGAGGAAGGACCCTAAGAAAAGATGGAGCTCACTTCAACTAGGGGAAAGCAGTTTTAGGGTCCCAGGGGCTGCTGTTCCTGTGAAATTAAGCCAGGTCAGGCTGGATCCTGGCTGGAGCATCATGCCAGCTCCACGGTACCTAGAGTCCAAGCTATGGAAATACTCATTGTGCTCAGACCTAGGCCCTATGGATGGGCTCTCAGAATCAGGCCTCATTTGGGGCTGCGAGCCATGCTGTTCTCAGCACGAAGCCTCCTTCCCTGCAGCTCACAGAAACAAGACCAAGCAACCCGGGCCAGGAGCAGAGTTGATCCATTCCATACTCATGCCCAGCAGACCCAAGAGGCCTGGGCCAGGCAGGAAGTGGCAGGAACAGTAGCATCCAAGCTGGTCCTGTCCAGGACCCCTGACCCCCTCACCCCCCTGCTCAAGAGGCTGACAGGAAACACGCAGGGGAAGCAGTAACACACCAGATTGAGTCTGATCAGCACTCAGGCTGGCCCTGAGACAGAGGTGGTCGCCTGCTCCGGGAATCTCATAGCACTCCACTTTCCCCAGGCCTTGCCACACGGCATCTCGCTTGGAGTTTAAAGTGTTGAAGGTGGGGGAAATGGGTGAGCTACGACCCATGACTGGCATCCTTGGGCCCTGTGTGCCAGGTCATGGGTCGCAGCTCACCTGTATTCCTCGACTCCCAACCCTTAATTCCCATGCTAGATACCATGTGGCAAGCCCTGGGGGAATGGCAAGGGCCCCAGAATCAGGGTCTCGTTCACCTGACCACGCCTTCCTGAGTTGGGGGCCTGGCACAAAGAGGCATAGTCCAGGCAGCCTTCAGTGAACAAATGAAGGAAAGAATCAAAAAATGTAGAATGACTGGACAGGAGGAGCAAGAAGGGTGTCAGGAGACCATAAGCAAGGCCTCGGGCCTCACCTGGACCCAATTTCCCAGGTAAAATAAGAGGGTTGTATAAGGTTACTTCCAGGGGCCTGGCCAACTCTGACACTCTCTACCCTGATCAGGCCTGGATCTCACTGACTCTGTGCGACCTCAGCCCCTGAGGGCCATGCAGGGGCTCAGAGTGAGGCCAGAGGCCTGGGTATCCAGGAAGCAGCCCTGGCAGAGCTCACAGCAGGTGCCGGGGAGGCCCGGGGCTGTGGAGCAGTGTGGCAAGCAGGAAAAGCTGAGTTGCAGCAGCAAAGACACCACAGATGACTCCTTGGAGGGGAAAGCCCCATCCTCCAGCCAAACACGAAGCCTCAGCTGAGGTCAAAGCCTGAAAATCATTGCCTGAGTGGCCAAGGGGGGACAAGGTCTGGCCCAGGGCCAGGCCAGAGTTGGCCAGGAAAGCAGTGCCCGGCACCCAGTCAGGGCTGTTCCTCCACACATCCCTTTCCCCGCCGCGGGTCTGCCTGCCACCCCTCAGGACCACCCACACACACGGGGGCAGCCCCACCCCAGCCCCTTGAGCTGCAGGGTGCTGAGTGCAGATGGGCAGAGCAGGTGTCAGGCCCAGCCTACTAAATGGCCCTTCAGGGCCTTGATTTTCCTGCCTCTAAAAGAAGAAGAAGGCCAATATTCCCACACAGGATAGTTCTTTTGTTTTTTTTAATCAACTAAGGAGTCAGTGTTGGATGAGGCAGAAGCCAGGGAGGCCAATGGAAAGACCCCTCCAAATTGGGGTGCAGGGTGGAGAGCTGTCAATTACCTGATAATATGACTGTATGTACCTATACTCTAGAGAGTCTGGGGTGCCTGATTTGGGCCTCTTCCAGAGTCATCCTACACACATGTACCTGTATGTGCCACATGCACCCCTACATGTTTCCAAAGTGCTGAAGAAGGCTGGAGGAGAGGAGTCTGTCCTGAGGAAGAATTTTCTGTCTCCTGGAGGGACCAGAGTAGCAGGACCAAAGTGGAGGCCACCTGGGGAAGGATGGTGCTTCTGGGAGCCTAGGAAGCGTGGCCCTGACTCCTGGGCAGCTTCAAGCTCCTACTTGGAGCTACCAAGACCCTTGGTTCATAGCTAGCACACTGTGCTGAAGCTGAAGCTGCCGCTCCGACTCTGAGGACTGCCAGCACGACCCACGTGGAAGTAAACAAGGACAGCTTGGTGGTCAAGGCTGGAGCAGTCTACACTGGGCACAAGGTGGACAGCATCAGGGAATTCTCCCTGGCCTTCCCCTTCCTAACCCAGGAAGCTGGGGCACAGGGAGGTGAGGGTGGGAAGAGATGGACAGACAGGAGACACTGAGCCACGAGCCCTATTTAATCCGGGAAGGCCAACTGGGGCTTGGGTGAGGGAAGTAGGGCCCCCCCCCCCCCCCGGGGCAGAGTCCCAAGGGACAGTGGCTAAAGGCAGGTGCTGCACAGAGAAGCAGAGGAGATGCACCAGTGGATCCGGCCACACCCACTTCCCTGGCTCTCAGGCAGCGGAATGGTCCTGTTCCACCACCTTGTGGCCAAAGGGAGGATGGCACTGTCAACAGCCAGAGGCTCTGCTCTGGCTCCACGTGATTTAATAACAGCCTCAGACTTCTGGTCCACATCTCCCTCAGCCATTGATCCCTGAGGGAATAGGCTGCAGGCACCTGCAGAGCTATGGAGAAATGTGTCACAAAGAACAAGAATAGGACTGAGGTGGACATGAGTCGGGAAAGCCAGAATGGAGACAAGGCGAGCATGAGTCTGATCATGAGGGACTGGTCTGTCTTGCATCAGTGAAGCAAGGGGTCTTCTGAGGGGCAAAACTGAAGAGGTTACAGAGGAAGCCTGGTCATCCTCAGCTCTCTCCACCCTTGTCCTCCAATTCGGCCAGACGCTTCCAAATCTCCAAATCCCTTTATCCAGCTCTCTACCCCCTGTCTCTAATGTTTAATGCTATAACAAACAAAAAAAAAGTGCTTAATAACCCAGAAACAGGACAATCTACAACATGGTGCACCCCTCCAGGATGGGGGCCTCAGCTTCCCCTCCCCCACAGCCCACACTCTGGCCCCCTGCCAGTACCAATAAAGACCTGCTGCTCATCCAATCATACAAATATCTATTGAGCATTCACTCTGGCTAGGCATGCGCTGTTGAGTCCTAACAACTGCAAGTGATTTCTGTTTCATTTTACAGGTGGGCAAACTAGCTTCAAGGCATTAAATCACATGCATAGTGTCACACAGTTGGCCAGAAAGGGAGCCACGGTCTGCCTGATGCCTGGCCTCACACAGAACTCAAGAAAGGTCCTGGTGACCCAGAGAGGCCCTAGGGTCCTGACTCTGAGCAGGCAGAGGTGATTTACAAGACAGACCATTGCATCATGTCCTCACACCTGTTCATTCTTAATGCTGACCCTTCCAACAAGCTGGAGGGCATCTAACAGCTGAACCCAAAGCACAACAACAGCTACAAGTAAGAAAAGGTTCTAGGGTGCTGTAGCAGGCACTCTGACCACAGGGGGCCAGGGACAAACTACTGGAGGCAGACCTGGGCCCTCAGGGACAGTGGTTTGGTGTCATCTCATTTCAAGTCTAACAGCCCTAATTTGGGAGAAAGTCTGCTATGTTTATTTAGTGTGTGCCACTGTGAAAGCAAGAAAGTGAGACTAATACATTCCAGAATGGGTTTATGCAAAATGTTCAAAATTTGTATCTTTCCCTCTCTTCCATCCAGAAACCCTGGTCACCCAGAAAGCCTCATCTTCAAGGGTCCTAGATGACTGACATTTGCCTGTCCTGAGGTCACCTCAAAAGGTCCTAAGCACAGGTTCAGACACTGGCTCCACCTCAGAAACCAGGCCCAAGAAATCAGGGAGTAAATCCAAGGACAAATGTGTTAACACCCACCAGAGCAAGTTCTGACATGAACTCTGGGGCAGGGCTTATGAAACGGGGGTTATCAGTTCCTGTGTGGACTATCTTGACCATAAACAGCTTCCCAGATAAAACCAGGCTAAAGTATATACTAGCACAAGATGTAATCAGTGAAGGGAAAGCAAGAAGTAGCGATGGGGAAGTGGCGACAAGGGAAAGAGAGAAAAATAGGCAGGTGAGAGGTGAGCTGCACGTGGACAGGGGCTTTGGGGCTCTAGTCTGAGTGACATGAAGTATCTGGTCCTGGCCCTCATGCATCCCCTGGACACTGAGTCTTGTGGTGTAAAGAGAAGGGGCTTGATGGGGGCTCCCTAAGGCTCAGATCAACCCTACAATGCTGTGAACGAAAATCTGGAAGAACACTCCAGGGTCACCAGCAGGGGTCTTGGCTTGGATGGCGGATGGTGTAAGTACCTTCTCTTTGCTCGCCTGTATGTTCAAATTTCCTTTATTTTACATATCTTTAGCGGATGTTTTAAATTATAAAACATTTGTTCACTATGACAGATTTGAACAATGGAAGGTACATAAAATTTAAAACTGACATATTCCCCCTCCCAGCCTTTCCAATCCCTCTCTGCAGAGGCTGCCACTCTAGACTTGTTGCCTATGCTTCCAAACACGTTTCCATGTGCACATTACCTGGCATTCTACTAAAATGGGACTATATTACACGCAACACTTTGCAATTTCTCACCTAGCAAGATATTTCTAAATCAGTCTTCATGGAACATCACTTTTGAGCACCGGAATAGTATTCCACTGTAAGCACAGACCATGATTTATTTAACCAAAGCCTGTCAAGGGCTACTCCGCTGGTTCTAACAGGTTGCAGTTACCAACAGGGCTGGTGTGAACACCTCTGTATGTGCCATCCTGTGCTAATTTAGGGGATACGATCCTGTAACTGGGTATATAGGGCCACACAGCACATATACATGCAATGTTTAAACAAGGCAGTAAAAACTTTTCCCCCAAGGATCTACACCAAGTCACCCTTCCACCAACTCTATTTTTGGAATTTTTTTTTCAAGTTATGTTTAGTTAAAAAGGAGACCAAAAAAGAAAAGAAACCACCATGCCCAGTCATGCAGGAGGCACGGCAGGGACCTGGAGGGGAATCCCTGGCTGTGGCTCTCCCTGCTCTGCTCGCCAAATTAGGCTCCACGCCAGGTATCCTCCTCAGGCCACGCTTATGTCCACTTGGCCCGCCATTAAGGCTGCTCTCCAGCCTCCTGGCAAGACTTGTGGGCAGGACCAGGCTTCCAAGGGAGGCTTGCCCTGGTTGCAAGCCAACAGACGGCCGGGCGTGGGCTGAGCTGCCGGCCGCCAGTGTGCTGATGACTTCCAGATTGGTATCTTTAGTGCTACTTCCCCTGAGCTCCAGATCCACACAGCCACCTCCCTCAGACACTCTGACTCAGCACTTCTGAGATAGAACACCTCCTCCTCCACCACCCTGTCCATGCCCCAAACCTTCTCCTCCTCCAGTGGTCCCCATCTCAGAAGCAGTTCCAGCACCCACCCAGACATTTGACTTCTAACTAACTTCTAACCCCTCTCACCACCATACCTAAGGCAGACTGGCCCAATCTTATCAGTCTCATGTCCTAAGCTGGTCTCTGACCCAGTCCCTCTTCTGCCCACGTGCCACTCCTGCCCCAGTTGAGCCCCGTTCTCTCACCCGGAGAGCTGGAATAGCACCTGCTTCTAGCCTGGCTCCTCCTAAACCCAACCTCCTGAGCCCCACATCAAGTTTCACATCACACCACCAACGCTCGTCCCCTTCACAATCCCCCCCCCACTTCATCTACTGACAGATCAAATCCAAGCTGGCTCATGGCAGCAAGACCTCCCTCCTGCCTACCCCTCGCCTCCACCCCTGCTCTGGGGCCTCATCCTCTTGCAGCAGCAGCCAGCTGGAGAGGAACAGTCAAGTCACCACCAGCGATCCATGCCAGCTCATCAATCATTGGGTGCTGGGGGTAGGGGGGAGATGTCTCTTCACACAGCAATGCCACTGCCTGGGGCAGTCGGGACAACATGGGCCATCAGACACTGAGGGGAAAACATCAGGTGTGTGTGGGCCCAGGCTCTCACAGCTCAGAGACTCAATGTAGTTGTTCCCTTCGGTCCAAGTGCAAACCCTCTCCATGTGTACACCCTTCCCCCAACGCCTCCCAAGCTCCTCTCTCGTGTTTGTGGTCACTGGATTGTCAGAACCCTGTTCTCTCTTCCTCTGGATCACATCTGACTCTGAGGAATTCTGGACCAAGCTAAGCTTGTCTTGCTGTCTAAGCCGTGGTCACGCAGTTTCACCAAATCGATATATTCTCCTCTGACAAACAAAATGGAACAAAGTGTTTCCAGGCAAGAACATAAACTCTTAAGCAAGACATTTCCCACACAAAGACCTTGACCTAACTGAAGAATCTCTCTCTCTCTTTCTCTCTCTTTTTTTAAACACAACTCTCAGCCCTCCTAAGCTATGTATCTTTCCAAGGCACCCAAGGCCTTCGATGAACCAGCCCAATGTGCCTATCCACCCTCAGCCCTGCACACGCAACACATGCTCTACTCTCTCTTCCCAGTTCCCAAAGTTCTCCTGATATTCTATGCAGTTTCACGTTTCTGAGACTGCTAATGCCATTCCTTCTTCCCCACTCCTTGACCTGGCTAATTTTTTGTGTGTGACAACTTCACTGAGATATAATTCATGTATCATACAATTTTCCCATTTAAAATGTATAATTCAATGGTTTTTAGTATATTCAGAGTTGTGCAACCATCACCACAATTTTAGAACATTTTCATTACCCCAAAAAGAAGCCCTGTACCCTTTAACTGCTACTCCTCACATGCTCCCACTGCCCCAAAGTGTACCACGTGCCTACTGGACATTCAATGCTGTTTTGATGTCCACCAGTCTGTCCATTAGGCACACCTGCACCCAAGCAAGGCCTGTGTGACATGTTTTCATTACCCACTCGAGGCCCAGCATGGTGCCTGCCTCCCAGGAGTGACAGGAAGGAATGACCACAGTGGGAGCAGCTGGCTTCCCTGACTGCTCTCTCGGCTCCAGGCCCTGTGCTTACACGTCACTAACATTTCAGAGTGATCCTATTAATACTCTCATTGTGGGTTTCCCTGGTGGCATAGTGGTTGAGAATCCGCCTACCAATGCAGGGGACACAGGTTCGAGCCCTGGTCCAGGAAGATCTCACATGCCGCAGAGCAACAAAGCCCTCGCGCCACAACTACTGAGCCTGCGCTCTAGAGCCCGAGAGCCACAACTACTGAAGTCTGTGCGTCTAGAGCCCGTGCTCCGCAACAAGAGAAGCCCCCGCACCTCAATGAAGAGTAGCCCCGCTCACTGCAACTAGAGAAAGCCCGCACGCAGCAATGAAGACCCAATGCAGCCATTAATTAATTAATTTAAAAAATACTCTCGGGGCTTCCCTGGTGGCGCAGTGGTTGAGAATCCGCCTGCCGATGCAGGGGACACGGGTTCGTGCCCTGGTCCGGGAAGATCCCACATGCCGCGGAGCGGCTGGGCCCGTGAGCCATGGCCACTGAGCCTGCGCGTCCAGAGCCTGTGCTCCACAATGGGAGAGGCCACAACAGTGAGAGGCCCGCGTACCGCAAAAAAAACCTCTCATTATGCAGCTGAGGATAAACCACTTGCCCAGGGTCACAAAGCTAGTAACAGGCTGAGCAGGGATTCATCAGTGAGTTGAGTTCATTGGTGAGCTCTGCTCTGTCTGTATGTTGTCTCTGCCCAACCACTCCATGCACTGCTGTCAGCTTCTAGCCCTGCTCTCCTCTGTACTCATTAAGGTCACCAATGACCTCTGAATGGCAAAACCAAATGAAGAACTGTCTGACTTTATTTCAATCTCTTGGTCATGTTTGTCAGTCACCACCCCCTTCTTTTTCTCTCTTGGGGCTACCAACCTCTCAGGGGATGCCTTTGCTCTTTCTGGCAGGACCATCTTTTACCCTATCCTTGCTTAACAGAAGCCCTATGCGGGAGGGCCTCATCTAGGGCCTCTACTCTTTTGATTCTATGCTCTCTCTTGGGGTCAGTGGCCACACTTCTACCCTGATTCCCCAAGCTCAGACCTCACACCTGAGCAGCAAAAGTAGTCTCCACATCTTCACTCAGATGGCTCACAGATCCCTCAATCCCATCTTCTCACTCTTTCTCCAACCTGTTCCTTCCACAGTCCACTATCATTTCACTTGCCACCTACACAGTTGCCTAAGCCAGAGAGGAGACATCAGCCTTGACTCTTCCTTCTTCCTCAGCCTCCTTATCCAACCCTCAAATCCTATCAACTCCTCTTCCTATAATTCCCCCTCCCCACCCCACAATGCTCCCTATCAATGCCTGAAGACAGGCTGCCATCATCTTCTCTGCCCTGGATTACTCATAAGATTCTGCAGACTGTTCTTCCCACCTTCAGTGTGGCCACGACCCCCAAAACGCTTTTCAAACTGCAGGTACATTCTGAAGTACAAGTCCAGTAGTTTTACCCTCCCATCCCCTGCATTCAGGACAAAGCCCTTCTTGTGGTTTCTGCAATCCTTCAAAGCTGATCTCTTTCCAGCCACATTCCTGGCCATACTATAATTAGTGCTGAATAACTAACTGTGCCACTAATAGCTAATTAGTGCCACTCCTGGAGACACCATCTATGTTTGTATCCGCAGTTTGATGTGACTGGTGATTTGGCCAAGGCCAGCCAGGAGTCTCACTTTCATCTTCCTATATGAGACTGTGTCTTGTGAAATAATGTTGAAATGCAGAAGGAAATGTTGTAATGAACAAAAGACAAGTGATTCAGAACAGAGAGGGATACAGTGTTCTGAAAGACAACCAGCATATCACACATGGGAGCTCTTCAACCATAGTCCCTGAGCATCTAACTCACTGGCTGAGGAAAACAATCACTCGGGACCACCTAACTCACATGGAAGTTGAGAAGATCACAGGGTTCCTCCTTCTGAATGCTAAGCATATTTCTTTACAACAGGAAGAATATGTACTGAATGGTCCAAGTGTCGGGGGAGCCCCCATTCCAAATTAGGAACTGGCATCTGGTACCCATCAGCTGAGTTACAGCTGCATAACCCAGCAAGCCATAGGCTTCTCTGTATTTTCCAAGTTTCTAAGTAAGAAGGAAGCTAATTCATAGAAAAATCCTAGAAATAATGACCAACTCAGCAACAATGAGAAACCCCTGGACTCAGATTTTGGTCTCTAAATATCATTTTCCTATAAAAAGAATCAGGTCCCCTAAGAGAAACGATGACTCTAGGTCTGGGTCAACAAATGTACAAGATAACATTAGAATATATTGTCATCTCAGTAGTAACGAAGGCTACAGGGTTATATCAAAAACCGTATACAACAGGCAGCCTATTGGATAAGCTCCCACTGGCCAAAGGACAATTTGAGCACTGATAAAGTTAAAAGACTGAAGCACAACAAATACATTAAAATCCATAAGTGTGTTATGATACTAAACAAACAAAAAGAAGAACAAACAAACCTCACGAGTCATCTTTGGAGGATGTTGGAAAACCAACTCATTATTTTGGAAGCTAGTAAATATGGTAAAGAATTAAGCATTTATCCTGCCTCTCCTATACAGACTGTATTTCAGGGTAACCAAGTAGTTGATTACTGGCAATTTCCAGGTATAGAAGTATTCAAGCTAGCAACTGCAGAAGGAAACATAAAACTAAAATATCACCATTTTGCAACCCCTAATGAAATAATGGTTCTAGGCAATAAATGTCAATGGTTCCTATGTCATAAAAAGGGAAACAACTAAAGAGAAACAACTCTCAATAGAAGCACAAATGTCATCTATTAAATATTGTTTAAAAAAAAATAGAACCAGAATCTAATTAGGTCTTTAGATCTAACTATCAATTTACAGGAAAAACAAGGGACAGAGGAACATGTTAAACTATACAGGAGGGATATAATCAGCAAAGTTGAGATGGAAGGAAAATCTATAAATTAAAAGACCCAGCTTCTTCAGGAAATAAAAGGAAAAGTAAGACAGAAAACCTATATACTAAAAGACTTCTGATAGCATCAATCAATTGAAATATATGGATCATAATTGGACCCCGCTTGAAACAAATTGTATTAAAAAATCGTTTGAGACAATCAGACAAATCTAAACATGAAATGGATATTTGATGACATCAAAAACTATTGTTTCTTTTAAAGGAGGACTAATAGGATTGTGGTTGTTAAAAAAAAAATAAATCATGATCTTTTTTAGAAACACCAAAATATTTACAGCTGAAATGATATGCTGTCTGGGATTTACTTCAAAATAATTTGAGAGTGGGGGGATAAATGCAGCTATTACTGAAACAAGATTGATAACAACAAAAGCTGATCACTGTTGTAATTAGGTGATTATTACTTATAGGTTCGGTATACTATTCCCTCTGATTTGTATATGTTTAATGATTTCCATAATAAATAGTTTTAAAGAGAAAAAAGGAAAGGGGAAATTCTGCAGGGCAGGGCCAGAGTCTCACTCATATCTGTATTCCCAGCAGCCAGTCAGACAAATTAATAGCAATGCTTTTAGGCTGAAGCCAAGGTCAAAGCTAAGGGTTCAAGCTCAGAACTATGGTAATACCTGAAATACCTGCCTGGCTCTCTTATGAGGCACAGAGCTGGCACACAGTAGGCCTTCAGGAAGCGTTTTTTGAATGAGCAAACGAAGACTTCAACATCGAATTAGCACGACATATGTTCCTCATGATCTGAAATACATTCACTTAGTCACATCCGACCACCTCAAATTCGGCAGGCCTCTGTGGAAGGTGGTACCCCCTGCCACCACTCTCTCTGCCTCCACACCCAGTGCTGAGGGGCCAGGGGCTTCCTCCCCTGGGCTCAGCCTGATGTTTTTAAACCAAGGGTCTGGGTTCCGAGCAGATTTGTGCTCTTGTCCCCCGCACCCTACCACCCAGGACTCCTTTTGGTCCCTCTGATTGGCCCAACTATTTCTCCTTGGCATGTTGGTCGCTCTGCCCGAAATGTCCCCCACCCCACTCCACCCCATCCCTGGCCTAGCTCTCTGCACAGCTGGCTCCTCATTGTCCACACCTCAGCTCGAATATCCTTCCTCAGCAGGGCCTGAACCAGCCACACTCTCTACAGAAAGTTCCCCTCTGATTCTCTATCATTTCTCCACTGTCCCTTTCACAGGTAACACCCTTAATATGCAATTATACATTTCCTTTGCTTTAAAATAACAATAACTGCAGCTAGCACACTGACTCAGTACTTACCATGTGCCAAGTTCATGCTAAGTGTTTTACAGGGATTATCTTGTTTAGCTTTCACAACCACCCCATCAGTAAAGATACGTATCATTTTATTTATTATTATTTCCATTTTATGGATGATGAAACTCAGGACAGAGCAGTTACATGGCCACAGAAACGTGCAGTAGTAAGCCCACATTTGTAACCGCTATGCTACACTGATCTCTTAATGTCTTCTGGCCCCACTGACCTCCACCCCCAGACTATGAGGGTCAAGGGGAACATCATTCAACAAAGTACCTCAGACCCTACTGCTGTGCCTGGCATAAAAGAGGTGCTTTACAAGTATATGTGGAATGAATGAAAACATTCAAAGTAATCCTGTATGATTTCTCTTTGTGTATCTCTGACCCACCTCCTCTTCCCCACAAGTCCCTAGCACAGGACCCAACTTCTAGAAGGTACTCAACACATCCAAAACGCTCAGAGCTGAAAAGAGCTTTTGTGACCACCTAGCTCTGTTCCCTCAGTTCACCAAGGGCTAGGACCTTCTCCTACTTCTGAGAAGAGACAATCAAGCAAGATGGACAATGGAGGATACATGGACTTCAGCGGTCCTAAGAGGCTGAGTTCTAGCAAAAGAGATCAGTAGCAGATGCCCTGATGGAGTAGAAGCCAAGAAGGAAGGCTAGGGTGGGGTGGAGCGTCTATATGTACTTCCTGTACCTTGCAGAACAAATAAACACCCTCCACCCAATGTCCTGAGCCTTCAGGAAACTGTTCCACTTCTAAAACATGTTCTTTGGAAACCTCATCATCTCAGGACACACCTACAGATTTCATAGGGACCACAGGCTTCCTTGGTCTCTCCTTCCCACCTCCCTCCCCTCTCCCCCCCCCTTTCCCTTTTCCCTGGAGATAAGGAAGCAAAAACACCCAGCAACAAAGGGCTGGAGGTCAGGCCTCTGGGGTGACCTTCAGGAGCAGAGAAGGCCTTTCTGTAGAGGACAAGTGGAGTTTCTGGTCAATCCTTCCCGCCTCTGGTTATCTCCAGCCCCTGAAAGTCCTGAGCATCTCCAGCCTAGAGTCCCAAGAATCTCCAACTCTGTGTTGACAGACTTCTAGGAAAGCAGCACAAACAAACACAAGAGCTGCAACTGGATGGAGGGGGACAACATTCTAGCCTAGCGTGTCCACAAAGGGGTTCTAAGATGGGATGGTACTGGGTCTGGGCCTTAAAGGGTGGGAATCACTGGGTTTCACGGGAGTAAGAAGGAAGCAGAGAAAATGGCTAGTGCAAATAATACTGAAACGAGCTAACATTTACCTAGCACTTATTCTGTGCTTGGTGCTGAGTTAAGTGTTTTACACATAATAACTTGTTGACATCTCTCAACCTTGTGAGATAGGTGCTGTTAATGTGTCAGATGATGAACCCAAGACCCAGAGGTGTTAAATAACTTGCCTAAAGTGATTCAGTAATTGGTGCGGCTGGGATTCAAAGTCAGATTTGAAAGTTCAAAGTCCACCACACAATGTGCACCAAAAGCTGGGGGATGGCTTGCATGAAGGAAAGGAACATGTGTGAAAGAGCGAGGGAATCCCTGAATGTCACACTAAAGGGCTGGATGGTGATCCACAAGGGGATCATGTGTGAGCAGTGCTGTAGGAAGAATGGCTTAACATGTTTATGGGGGATGATGGAGGGTCTGCTGGGAAGATGGGAACCCCGTGCCCCCAGAAGCTCTACACGGGTGGGGTAGGAGGGCAGCAGGAATGAGGAAAGCCTAGAAGAGAAATAAGTTTACCAAATGCCAGTTGGTAATCAACGGTGTCCGCATTCAGATTTAAGCAAATAAAGATCTTCCTTCAGTCCCAATCAGTCCACAAAACTCCCATTAAATACCACTGTGTGCCAAGCCCTGCCCTGTGCAGCCTCTCTCTGTTTCTCCTCTGTTTGCCACAGTGAGGACAATGAGGTTGCTGTCAAGTTCCTACAACCCAGCACCCTAAAGTGCTCTCCTCTCCTTCCCCACCTCCACTCTCATAAGGGAGGTGAAAGACTTTTCTTGCACATCTATGTTAAAACCATAATGCCCCCAATTGTATTTGAACTGCAGTAAGTTTTAAAACTTAAAGGTATTTATTTTCACATTACAGATCCAATTTGCAAGGTACATAACTGCTTTTTTAACTGAGCTCACTTTTAACCTCAGTAAGTTTATGATGAGAAAATTTTCTCCAGAAGGCGAATCATCTGGGCATCTTCCCCCTCCAGCTACCAACCAGGAGGCTAGCAGTACCTCTGTTCGAGGATATCATCTGGAGGTCAGGGATGGGAACTCACAGCCCAGCCACTGTGCCCTTCACTACCACCTGGGGGGCGGCGGTGGGTAGCGGGAGGAGGAAGAGAAGACTGGAATCAGGGAAGTCTCTAATTCAGTAAATCTGATGCTGCGCCTCACAGAGGCAATTCCACTTTGGAGCTGTGTGTCCTGAGAAAAAGTGGAACTCAGCTTCTCACCATTCTTGTGCTAGGAAACCCTGTCTGAACAGGCACCCTCATGGAGCGGGTGGGAATTATTGTCAAATACAGGTGTATGAACTTCCCGACTTTCAGGGCTCTCCCAAACAGGGCCTTCAGAAGACCGCTCAGCCAGTGGATCGGCGATGGGAGGAAACTCTCGCTAAGCTGGCTCAGTAATTCCCCAGAAAGGCTCACTGCGCAGGCCAACGTGAAGACACAATGAGCCCAAAGCCCTTGGTGTATGTGCTGGGAGGGAAAGCCGGGGACTTTTCCGCTTAGCTTCCCTAAGCTTTGCCACGAGACAGCTCTCTGGCTACGTCAGGGTAAAGAGACTTGTACGAGCACATCTCACACCAGCTAACCACTCCCGAGAGACCCTCTCTTTCAAACTACAATGGTGGGCAGAACGGGGAAGAAGTGGTCCCAGCAGAGGCGAACCACTGCGGTTCTTAAAGCCTTGTTTGCGTTTGGGCCCACACGGAGCCGCAAATGGAGGTATATTCCCTTCCGGCGCACCCGCCATTAGCCCCCGGATTCCCAGCAGGCCTCTCAGGCCCGGATCCGGTTCCCCAACCTCTCAGGCCCTTCGAGAACCCCCAGCTTCCACTCCCAGACCTCAGAACCTTCAGGCCCGCGCCGGCCTCCCTGCCGGCCTTTCGAGGCCCCGCAGCCCGGCCCCGCGGCTCACCCTCGAGCGTCTCGCACTGAACCAGGTTGAGGTAGTCCGTCTGGCTGAGCACCCCGGCCTTCAGGCCGCGCACCAGTCCCTCCAAGTAGCCATTGTCCACGTTGAAGTAAAGCTCCGGGAAGAACGACATGGCTGCGGCGGGGGCGGCTGGACCGGAGGACCCGGACCTGCCGGCACGCAGCACAACTCCAAGATCAGCTGACGCGGCGCCCGCAGCGGGCTGTCAAGCGCATCAGGTGACGCGCAAGCGGCCCACGTGACCACAACGGGGCGGGGCTCTGAGCGGCTCCCGGCTTCCGGGTGGTTTCTCGCGGAACGGTTGCGCAGGTGTGGGCTGGGGACCGCCCACTGGCGCCTGCGCGCTGAGGGGAAGAGGGCCTCCTGCTCTCCGGCGGGAGCGGCTTGGAGTGTCCAAGGCCGAGCGCGTGGTGGCGCCCGTGGCCGCGGGGATTCCATTGGGCCTTCACTCTAGATTTCCCGAGTCTGGTGCACGTGGTGCTGTGGCGGCCAGAGGAGTAAAGATGGGAGTGGGCGGCGCTTCTTATGCTTGGAAATATTCCAGACTGTTGTCAGCCTTCCCCTGAGAGGAACTGAAGTCCGGTGAGGGGAAGGCTTCGCTGCGGGTCACGCGTCGAGTTAACGCAAGCAGGCCCTGGACCCTAATGTTTTGTTAGCCTGCTGGGAGCTACAGCTCCTATGCTGCGTTGTGCCCTCCCTTCCCCTCATTTATTATATAAGATTCTCAAGGGTAGGAGCGCGGCCCTCCTCTGCTTCTCCCAACGACGCCTGGCACTCTAAGAGCATGCATGTAAGTGACTCATGATGGGATAGCGCAGGCCCTGGGGTAGGGATGTGTGTGTGGTGTCTTGGCTTGGAGACACCTTTGCCCCTGCCATGACCTCCCCCCTCCGACGGTCACGTTCCAAATAACACCACAACCCTGGGGTTGGTCCCATCCTTTATTGTCGCTCCCCTGCCCCAGCCCCGACCCCGACGTCGGCCAACTAGGTGCGGCTGCAGGGGTTCGCGGCAGTACCCAGCTTGCGGCAGTAGCAGAAGGCGTTGAAGAAACGGCAGTAGCACGTGGCACATGGGTCGCAGCATGGTACCTGGTGTCCCAGACAGGACTCATGCAGCCTTACGCAGCGACGCGGGGAGCGCGGCTTGCGTCCTTCCGGATCTAGCACCTGCAGGGGTTGGGTAACATGGGCCTTCAGCGGCAGCTTCAGGGACCTGACCCAATCAAGGGGAGACGTCAGTGGAGCATGGGGAGGGATGGTCTGCAGTGTCACCCCAAGTGAGAGGGTCACCGAAGTGGAGATGGAGGTTGATGCCTGATCCCCCCACCCAGAGATTGTGGCCTCAGCCCTTTTCCTGAGCAGTTACCTCTGCCAAGGCCTTGGCCTCTGCCTCCTGCAGCAGAGCCTCTTCCACCTGTTCTGCTGTTGTCCTCTTCAGTGGGGGCTGCAGGCCCAGGCCTGGGACAGATGATGTGAGAACAGAAACCCCCATGCACAAGACACCCACCTCCCAGGCCTAGGATTGGGAAGGGGGAAAGAGGGCTCATACCAGGCAGAATAGTTCGTGGCCAGAGAGTGTCCAGGCCCCACCCATCCCCACCCCTGCCCACACTGACCTTGGAGCTCTGGGAACAAGGCTTGGTCAGGCCTTCCGATGCCCTCCAGGGGAGCCAAGCCCATCTGGGCCCCCTGCCCGGCGGGCATTGCCAGCAGCAGGGCACAACTCAGCAGCACTGTGGTCAGCATGGCCTGGCTCAGCAGGAAGACCCACCACTTAGTCCCTCTTCATCCCTAGAACACCCTCTAAGTGCCCTATCCCAGACAGAAGACCCCTAGAGAGTAGGAGTCTCTGCCCAACCTGAGGACTTACCTCTGCTTGCTGGATCCTTGCCCCAAGAGTTCCTGGCCACCCCATGCCCTCGGTTTATATGGCAGGGTCTAATGAAGGGCCCACACGTGACTGCTCCCTGCAGCCAGGGCATGAGGGCGCCCCCCCAGAGGGCGGGGGCACAGTTCAGGCCTCTCTCACTGGAACCTGGGCTCTATAAGAGGGGTACCCATCTCCAGTTTGGAGTGAGGTCTCCAGGAACCAATCAAAGTTTGGGAACAAGATAGGATGCCCAGGGCCCCCACATTCATTCCCCAGGACAGGGACCTGGGGAATGGGGATGGGTAGGCTGGAGCCATTAGCAATAACAAGGAAGGCGGCCCTGAACACTTAATTTAATTTGTGGCCCCGGAGATGCTCATTCAGACCCTACGCATGGCATGTTCCCTTTGCTTCCAGGAACTTGGGTCAAGGGCATTGGAGGGGGTGATGGGCCAGTGACCAGAGCGGGGTGGGGTTGGGGTGGAGACCTAGACCCTGGGTTTTTGAGGGGAGAGAGGGGAGGGGAGAAGCCCACTTAGCCAAAAGCAGGCCCTCTGCCTCCATCTCTGGTCCTACCTCTCCTCCCCCTTCTTCCTCCAGGCTTCTCCAAAACCCCAGCCCTGCTCCTGCCCCCGCACCCTTTTCTGCCTGGGGTTCCTGGAAGCCAAGGTGGCCGAACGGACTGTTCCCTGGGTGGACGAGGAGCTTCAAAGTAAAAAGCTTTCAGGCCGCCTGCCTCATTAGTGCTAATGGCTGCTCCTTTCCGCCCTGCGTTGTCAGGACTGTGCCCACGCCTGGTCTCATCAGCACGGGGCAGATGTGAGGACTGCCCTTTCATAGAGATGGTGGGACACACAGGACCCCACCTGCCCCAGCCTTCCCTCACCGGCCCCGCCAAGGGCACTTTATTACACACTTGCCACTTGGGGAAGGGGATGCAGGCTGAGTCAGCTTCCAGGACTCAGTATACAAACAGCTGGCCCAAGACAGCTGGAGGAGGATGTAGAGGCTGTTTGGGCTATTCTGACCAGGGCGAGGCCTGAGGAAGTCCTTCCAGAAAGCAGTTGGAAACCATAGGTTATCATCTGGCAGCTTCTGGCCTGGTGTCAACATAGCAATTGGTCTTGGGGAGAGAGTTGTGTGGAGAGGGGCGCTCTGCAGAGGGTGAGCCTGTGGCAGTCTTCTTCCACAGATGGGCATTGATGTCTATTCTGGGATCAGGCTGGCATTGGACTCGCTTGTGGTTGGCCCAGGGTAACAGTCCTAGGAGCTCAGAGGGTCACCTACTATGGCCCAGGGGAGGAGCAGGGGAGTGAGGGAAAGCCCCTCTGGGGAGGTGGTCCATGGATAATCCAACAAAGGGCCAGTCCCCATTTCTCCCCCGGGAATGGTGCTGGCTGTTTTGGTGACTCTGTCACAAAGCAGACCTGGTGTCAAGGCCTCCCTGGCAACTGACATTAACCTTTGTTTCCCAGAAGCCATAGCTGGGCTCAGTGGCCCACCCCAGGGGTTTCTTATAGTGGTGCAGGGTGAAGGTATCAGGCACCCAGGTGTGCCCCCATCTTGGTTGGGCCACATGGAGCTCAGGAAGGGTAATACATCAAATGTACCCGAGACATTTTCCCCAAATCTTTATGCCCTGGCCCCATCCTTGCAGGTTCTGGCTGAAGAGATGGTGGTAAGGAGCAGGGACTGTGTGAGTATTTTGGCAGGGTGCCCCAGGTGAGGTGAGGCGGGGGCTCTGAGCACCTGGCTGAGCCTGGTCAGCGCTCATGCTAAGGACAGCTCTTCATCTTGGAACGGGGGTGCTCCTGCCAGCTAGGCCCTTAGTGTCTTTGCTCACCTACAGATCAGTGGCTGTCTTCACTTGGGTGTGTGAACACAGGTGTATTGGCCCCATCCATGGACAGCAGGGGCTGCCAAGGTCCCTGATCGGATCCAGTGGGGAAGACAGCCAAGAAAACCAACAACCAAAGTGGAACAGTGGGACTTCCCTGGTGGTTCAGGGAAGGCTCTGCGCTTCCACTGCAGGGGGCATGGGTTCGATCCCTGGTCGGGGAACTAAGATCCCACATCCTGCTCATCGTGGCCAAAAAAACAAAAAGAAAAAAAACACAGTGGAAAGACCAAAGAAATATAAACACTGGATATTTGATGACATTAAGGAATAACTGTTAACTTTTTTAGTTGTGATAATGGTATTGTAGTCATGATTTTTTTTAAAAAAAAAGATTCTTTTAGAGAAAAATGATATATTTACTGATAAAATTATATGAAATATGGTATTTGCCTCAAAATAATCTGAAGTAGGGGGGATAGCAGGAGGTGATATAGATGAAACAGAATTTTTCATGAGCTGGTAATTGTTGAAGCTGGGTGGTGGGTACATGGGCTTCGTTATCCTAATACTGCTACTTTTGTATATGTTTGAAATTTTCCATAATAAAACATTTGTTTATGCCCCTTCCCACCCCACCCAGCTGCCCTCCCATCACCACTGAATTGGCCAAAACACAGCCTATGGGTTTCTTGTTATAACTCTGTATCTCTATATGTCTATCTATGAATTGTAAATCTGTATTTAAAGTTAATTTTCCATTGGTTTATCAAATTTTATTAATCTTTGCCAATAATCAGTCTTTGGCTTGATTCACCAAATTTTGTTACAATTAAGTTTCTGCCTTCCCATCATTTTCTATTTTCCTAGCATTTGTTGATCTTTTAAGTTTATCTTTCTTCCCTTTTTTCTTTTTTGGCGGTACGCAGGCCTCTCACTCCCATTGCGGAGCACAGGCTCCGGACGCGCAGGCTCAGCGGATATGGCTCACGGGCACAGCCGCTCCGCGGCATGTGGGATCCTCCCAGACCGGGGCACGAACCCGTGTCCCCTTCATCGGCAGGCGGACTCTCAACCACTGTGCCACCAGGGAAGCCCTTCCCTTTTTAAAAAAAAGAAATTTATTTATTTTGGGCTGCGTTGGGTCTTCGTTGCTGCCTGTGGGCTTTCTCTAGTTGAGGTGAGTGGGGGCTTCTCTTCACTGCGGTGCACGGGTTTCTCACTGCGGTGGCCTCTCCTGTTGCGGAGCACGGGCTCTAGGTGCGCGGGCTTCAGAAGTTGTGGCACGCAGGCTCAGTAGTTGTGGCACACGGGCTTAGTTGCTCCACGGCATGTGGGATCTTCCTGGACTAGGGATTGAACCCGTGTTCCCTGCATTGGCAGGCGGATTCTTAACCACTGCACCACCAGAGAAGTCCCTATCTCTCTTCCTGATGAACACTTGCCTACACCTAGTAGTCTATAAAAGGTTCCTCAGGACCCCTTTCCATTTGCTGAGTACAAACACTGCGTGAGTGATTTTTTGGGTCTGGAACTGGCCTGATGTTCCCAGGACAATGCTTTTTGGCAGAAAGACCTTCAGAAATGTGCGGCATGTTCTGGGTGGAGGATTTGGCAGACCTGGGAGGATGCAAAGCCTACTTCGTAAGGCTGAGGTTGGACCCCAAGCATAGGGACCCTGACTTCAAGGAGGAGAAGGGGGAGAGTGTGGATGCTCTGTGCCAAAGATCAAGTGTGGGGACAAGGAGAGATGCTTGATCCCTACCCCTCCTCCTCTTTTTCCTCCAGCAAGGTAGTTGTCACCCAAGGGTGCTGTTCCTGCTTTGTCCCACAGGGGGAAGCAGAGCACCCACTGGCTCTCCTAATCCAGCTTCATCCTTTTTTAAAAAAAACATATTTTTATTTAAATTTATTTATTTATTAATTTATTTTTGGCAGCATTGGGTCTTCGTTGCCGCGCGCGGGCTTTTCTCTAGTTGCAGTGAGCGGGGGCTGCTCTTCATTGCAGTGCTCAGGCTTCTCATTGCAGTGGCTTCTCGCATGGACTCTAGGCTCGTGGGCTTCAGTAGTTGTGGCATGCGGGCTCAGTAGCTGTGGCAGTAGCTGTGGGATCTTTCTGGACCAGGGCTTGAACCTGTGTCCCCTGCATTGGCAGGAGGATTCTTAACCACTGCACCACCAGGGAAGTCCCTGCAGACTTTTTAATGATGGCCATTCTGACCAGTGTGAGGTGGTACCTCACTGTAGTTTTGATTTGCATTTCTCTAATAATTAGCAATGCTGAGCATCTTTTCATGTGCATATTGGCCACCTGTATGTCTTCTTGGGAGAAAAGTCTATTTAGGTCTTCCAGGCTGGTGTCTCTTAAGCCCTCAGCTGGAGGGGGTCCCACTGTGATCAGGACCCCCTAGGTGGGAGAGTCATGTTTGTTGCATGAATGCCAGTGCTTGCCATTCTCCCATTCATTTGAGAACTATTTGAGCACATGCTGCATGACGAGCACTATGCCAAGGGCTCTATATTTCACGGTTTGGTCAGAGGCCGTGGCGACCTGAAGCTCCTGATTTCTGGGGTCAGCCAGGCTTCATGGGCTTGTCTGTTGCCAATGAAAGGGTAGGCTGGGGTCAAGCCAGGGAGAGCAGAGCATGGTTCAGGGCCAGCTGGTGGATGGAACAGCCCTTCCCCTGACTGTAAGGGGGCTCAGGCCCAGAGACACTCCTTCCCCCTCGGGCCTTGCTCTAACTCCCTCTTCCTCTCCCTCCACAGGCCTCCCCTTCAGTGCTGGTAATGGGCCCTTTATTGGGGTCCCCAGAACACCTGAGCTGTGGCTGGAGCGCTCAGATGAAATTTCACAAAAGGGACAGGGAAAACAAATAGGCCCAGCCAATCTGACTCATAGGATGTGACTTGCAGTTTGGATTCATGGGCCCCTCCAAGGTGGCAAAGGCCATCCTAAACGCCAACTTCAACCCATTCTAAAGACATCTACAACCCCTAGTGTCCAAATCTTAAGACATCCAGAGAGGTAACCAGTCCCTCCTCCTGCCTGCCAGGTCCTACTTTTCTGGGTGAAATCTTCAGTTTCTGGAGGTGTTGCAGGACCCTACCTTCTGCCACAGGGTATCCATGCCTTAACATGTCCAAAGCAGGACATCAGCACCCACACTCACAGGAAACCCACCAAAGTGGTGCAGAGCTTGTTCCATTCCAAGTGATAAGAGGACTCTTGGGTATAACAGAATTTCTGGGGAGTGAAATTGAGTCCCCAGCAACCCTCCACAGAGGCATGGCACTGTTGGGCTAGGGAGAGGCACTTGGGATGTCCCCTAAATTGTTTCTAATCCATCCCCATAGAATGGAGCAACCTGACTTCGTGAGGACGTTCAGTGGCTCAGCTGGAGCCCCAGGAACAAAGGTGTTTGCACAACAAGAACCACTGGACTGTCTGGAAATGACTCTCAACCTAGAAACTGCTCTTCCTGCTAAAGACCCAGGAGTTCTCAACCTGCTCATCCCTGCCACTCATGTTCTGTGCAAGTAAGAAGAGAGGCTACAGGAACTCTGGACATAGGCAAAAAGGTACAGCCTAGGACTCCCCTGGTGGCGCAGTGGTTAAGAATCTGCCTGCCAATGCAGGGCACACGGGTTTGAGCCCTGGTCCAGAAAGATTCCACATGCCGCGGAACAACTAAACCCATGCAGCACAACTACTGAGCCTGCGCTCTAGAGCCCACGAGCCACAACTACTGAAGCCCACGCGCCTAGAGCCCGTGCTCAGCAACAAGAGAAGCCACCGCAATGAGAAGCCCGCGCACCGCAACGAAGAGTAGCCCCCACTTGCCGCAACTAGAGAAAGCCCGTGTGCAGCAACGAAGACCCAATGCAGCCAAATAAATAAATAAAAAGATACAGCCTAGGGTAATCGGCACAGAGGTGAGATAAGGCGGTACCTGGCTTGACAGGTTCAAGGTGAGCTGAAGGTCAGCTCAAGAAAGGAGAGAGGGCTTCCCTGGTGGCACAGTGGTTGAGAATCTGCCTGCCAATGCAGGGGACACGGGTTCGAGCCCTGGTCTGGGAGGATCCCACATGCCGCGGAGCGACTGGGCCCGTGAGCCACAACTACTGAGCCTGCGCGTCTGGAGCCTGTGCTCCGCAACAAGAGAGGCCGCGATAGTGAGAGGCCCACGCACCGCGATGAAGAGAGGCCCCCACTTGCCGCAACTGGAGAAAGCCCTCGCACAGAAACGAAGACCCAACACAGCCATAAATAAATAAATAAAATTTAAAAAAAAAAAAAGAAAGGAGAGAGAGCTGCAGCTGCTCCCAGAGTTCTCTGGACTCACTCCTTTCTGTTTTTACCCCTCCTCATCTCCTATGCCTCCAGCTACAAAGAAGGTCTAGGAGGTGGAGGTATGGGAGCTGGGAGGGGAATGAGTCCTGTGGGGGAGCCATCATCTGGGGGTGTTGGATGGAAAGGATAACCTTCCAGCTTAAACCAGTCCCCCTGGGCGCAGTTCTCACCCAGGAACCAAGCCTTTGCCCATATGGGAGAAAGAACTCATAGGATGGCCCCTGCCAGCAACCCCACTTTTGCCCCTGTAGGCCCTGCATAAACTATCTCCACAAAGCCCTGGGTAGGAGTCCTCCTCCCCAACTCTAGCCAAAGCCAGACTTTGTGTCAGGATCTGTCATAGAGGTAAGTTTTCCTCTCTGCCTCATCCCTTTACCTGCTACAAGTTTACCCAGTGCCCCATAGCAAGACTCCCAGTCCATATATTTAACTCTCAGTAGAACATGTAACTAAACATTATCATCCCCGTTTTACAGATCAGAAAGCTTTAAGTGACTTAGCTTTGATTACTCAGCTAAAAAGGGGTTGGCCTGCTTTCCCTCCTTCCTCGCACGGCCCAGGGTTTGTTTTAGAGCTGGAGAAGAGGCATGGTTGGTGTGTGTGTGGGGGGGGGCACGCGTGCGTGCGCCTCGGGGACAGGGCTCAGCCCTAACGTGTCTTCCCACACACACCTCCTGCCTGTGGGAATCTTTCACCCACCCACAGAGCTCCCAGGGGTACAAAGACAAAATTAAGCAGCTGCTCCAGTGGGCTCAGTTGGCTGGTAGAGCTGTGCTGAGTGTCCTTATGCTTGTGGCCACATTTCTAAGTAGCCCATGAATCAAAGGAGAAATCACAAAGGAAACTAGAAATGTTTCAAACTGAATGATAATGAAATACATCAAAACTTAATGGGAGGGCTTCCCTGGTGGCGCAGGGGTTGAGAGTCCGCCTGCCGATGCAGGGGACAAGGGAAGATCCCACATGCCGCGGAGCAGCTGGGCCCATGAGCCATGGCCGCTGAGCCTGCGCGTCCGGAGCCTGTGCTCCGCAACGGGAGAGGCCACAACAGTGAGAGGCCCGCGTACCGCAAAAAAAAAAAAAAAAAAAAAACTTAATGGCATGCAGCTAAAGCAATGCATATTTAAGTGGATATATTAGAAAAGAAAAATGGTTGAAAATTAACTACGTAAGATTCTTCAAGTGGGGTGAAAACATTTTCAATAAACAGAGTGGGAGCAAGTGACTGTTTTACCTGTACTTTGCAGCCTTCACAAAAATTAATTTGAGATGGATCATCAACATAATTGTGAAGGCAAAACAAATAAAGATTCTAGGAAAAAAAAACAATATCTTAAAAAACAAAACAAAACAAAACAATATCTTTATAACCTTGGAGTAGGTAAAGATTTCTTAAATAAGACAAAGCGCTAACCATCAAAGACTGATAAATTTGACTTCATTAAAACTAAGAACTTGGACTTCCCTGGTGGCGCAGTGGTTAAGAATCCACCTGCAAATGCAGGGGACACGGGTTCAAGCCCTGGTCTGGGAAGATCCCACATGCCGCGGAGCAGCTAAGCCCATGCGCTACAACTACTGAAGCCCATGCTACCCAGAGCCTGTGCGCCGCAACTACTGAGCCTGCAGGCCTAGAGCCCATGCTCTGCAACAAGAAAAGCTACCGCAGTGAGAAGCCCGCACACCACAATGAAGAGTAGCCCCTGCTTGCCACAACTAGAGAAAGCCTGCACGCAGCAACAAAGACCCAATGCAGCCAAATAAATAAATAAATAAAATTTTTTAAAAAAGAACAAAACCAAGAACTTCTGGGAATTCCCTGGCGGTCCAGTGGTTAGGACTCAGTGCTCTCACTGCTGGGGCCCCAGGTTCTATCCCTTGGTGGGAGAACTAAGATCCTACAAGCTGCAGGGCCAAAAACACCCAAAACAAACAAACAACTAAGAACTTCTGGTCATTAATTAAAGATAATTAAGAAAGTGAAAAGCCACAAACTGGGAAAAGAACATTACAATGCATAGACTCAAAAAATGACTCATGCAGAATTACATAGTCATTAAGGAAAAAGGACTTGAACAGACCTGTCACAAAAAAGGATTTCCCAATGGCCAATAAGCATGTGGAAAGGTGCTCAATGTCACTAGAGAAATTTAATTCATAGAGAAATGGGAGTTAAAACCACAATGAGATACTACTATACGCTGACTAGAATGACTAAAAGGTTGACAGTACCAAGTGTTGGCGAGGATATGAAGTAACTAGAACTACTATACACTGACTAGATTGACTAAAAGATTGACAATACCAAGTGTTGGTGAGGATATGAAGTAACTAGAACCGGTAAGAGGTAAAAAGAAAACTGTGGGGACTTCCCTGGTGGCGCAATGGCTAAGAATCTGCCTGCCAATGCAGGGGACACAGGTTCAAGCCCTGGTCCGGGAAGATCCCACATGCTGTGGAGCAGCTAAGCCCGTGTGCCACAACTACTGAGCCTGTGCTCTAGAGCCCGCGAGCCACAACTACTGAGCCCATGTGCCACAACTACTGAAGCCCGCTTGCCTAGAGCCCATGCTCTGCAACAAGAGAAGCCACCACAATGAGAAGCCTGTCTGCCACGACGAAGAGTAGCCCCCGTTCACCGCAACTAGAGAAAGCCCATGTGCAGCGATGAAGACCCAACGCAGCCAAAACTAAATAAATTTTTATTAAAAAAAAAAACCGTGGTACAGCACAGGGAATATAGCCAATATTTTATAATAACTTTTTTTTTTAATATTTATTTATTTTTTGGCTGTGTCACGTCTTAGTTGCGGCATGTGGACTCTTAGCTGCGGCATGTGGGATCTAGTTCCCCAGTCAAGGATCGAACCCGGGCCCCCTGCATTGTGAGCATGGAGTCCTTCCTACTGGGCCACTAGAGAAGTCCCTATAATAACTTTAAATGGAGTATATTCTGTAAAAGTATTGAATCACCATGTTGTGTACCTGAAACTAATATAACATTGTAAATCAGCTATACTTTTATTTTTAAAAATCTCCTATAAGCCACTCCTGACCTGTGGGAATATAAACTGCCTGTGACAAGTACTAAACTCTTGATAAATATGTTATTATAGGTTGCAAGTTGAGTTTTCTGAGCATGGAGCTAGCTACTGGGAAGGCTTAGTAGGGCATGCATGGATACTAATTCCCCTAGCCAGTGTTGCTGGTCTGTATTGTATAGTATTATCTATCAATACATGTATACGTTTACAGGATACCATTAGAATTCACTGTATCTCCAACCTTTCAATTAATGTATTTTGGTTAGTAGTGATCTTAATACCTTAATTCAAAAGGAATCAGCAGAATCACTGTTGGGTAATTATAAAACCAAACTTTCTCAAGCATTCCGTTAAAAAATCTCAGAGGAGCTTCCCTGGTGGCGCAGTGGTTGAGAGTCCGCCTGCCGATGTAGGGGACACGGTTTCGTTCCCGGTCCGGGAATATCCCACATGCCGCGGAGCGGCTGCGCCCGTGAGCCATGGCCACTGAGCCTGCGCATCCGGAGCCTGTGCTCCGCAACGGGAGAGGTCACAACAGTGAGAGGCCCGCGTACCGCAAAAAAAAAAAAAAAAAAAAAAAAAAAAAAAAAAGGTCCACATCAAAAAAAATCTTTAAAAATAAAATAAAATAACATTTCCAGCACTGCAGAAGTCTTCCCAATTCCCCTCACTCAGTCAATAATGCCCCCAGAGTTAACCACTGTTCAGAGCTCCATCACCATTTATTACAGTTTTGTCTGGTTTTGAACATCATGTAAATGGAATCATACCATATTCACTCTTCTGTGGCTTGCACCTTTCAATGGCATTGAAAATGGTCGTTTCCCCAGCTTGCTATCAGGATATGTGTTCGTCTTGTCTCTTGTGACACTTGTTTTCTTCCCTGTCCTTGGGGGTGTCTTCAAGCTGTTGACTTCTGGGATTTGCAGATTTCACAATGTGATACTACTTATTTTTTTGTCTGTAGGTTATTTCTCCAGGGGCAAAGAAAATAATTTCCTAAAATCCATATGAATGTAAAGAAAAGCAGTTTGTTATTGGTTGTTGTTGGTTTTTTTTATAATGCAAAATAAAAATAGTAAAAAGAAAAAAATGGTATCAATGAGATGACAGCAGTTGTAATGAACAGAAAGCTCGATTCAAACTGTCTTAAATTATAAACACAGTTTATTGGCTCATTTAATTGAACAGTCCTGAAGTAGGGCTGGTTTCAGATGAAGTTTGATACAATGCCTTTTGATTTTATAAGGAGTTGATGTGGCAGACACAGCCGGTTGCCTTCCTAATACCTATTCCCCCCTCCTCCAAAAAAGAAGGCCATTTTTGTTTGGGGAAGTGCCTAGTTAAACAGACTAACTTTCTCAGATTCCCTAAGAGTTCATGGTGTCCCTGGGATACATTGTGACCCACAAGACTTACGTTGAGGGCTTCTGGGAAAGTTGCTTCTCTGGCAGAGGTGTCTCCCTTTTCTGCTTCTTTTCCCTTCAACTTTCTGCTGAGAATGTGAGTATAACGCTTACAGCTGTAGCCGCCAACTTGTGACCGTAAGGCAATGAGGCAACAACCTTGAGAATGGACTAGCTTGCTAAAGATGGTGGACAAGAGAAGCAGAGCATGCCTCCGCAACATTGTAAAGCAGTGGCACCAACCCTGGTCTGCCCACCTCCTGATATCTTATTGCATGAGACAAACATGAAACAAATATTTGTTTAAGCTACTGTTAAGTTTTTCTTTTACTTGAGACTAACCGCATTCCCCACTGATATCTTCAGTTTCTTTACATCTCTTGTGTACATCTCTTGTGGTAAATGCTTCATTCTAAGGCTTGTTTCCCTTTGTAGACACAAACTGGCTTCCAGCAGCCTCAGAAGCCTCCTGCTTCCTCGCTTGCATCCTACAGGAGAGATCTTTATCCTAGAATTCACTGGTCCTGGTTCTGAAAATCCTGCTGGCATCTACTGCTGGAGTCTGTGGCTAGAGAACTCACGGTGAGTTCCTCTGATCTGGGCAGGCCTGTTGGTCCTCCCTTGACCCCAGCTGAGCCCTTACAGACCCTGAGCATCCCTAAGATCAGCCTGTGAGTGACAAATGTCCTGACCTCCAGAGGCCTTGCCTCGTCTGTGGCCTTGGAGGTAGAGTATCACAAGGGACAGCACCTTCTGCCAAGGTCAGGGCCAAAAATCTGCCCTTGTAAGCCAGGTTTGGCTTTTGGCTTGGGCAGGTGTTGACTCTGGGCAAATTGCCAGCCCAGAAAAGAATGATTTTGGGTGTGAGATCTCATTCTTCCTCAGCACAGCCTTGAAAGCATGTGCTCAGGGTGTTCTGTTGCTAAGATAGCAGTTGGGCTGTGTTCAGATGGTGCAGAGAGAGCTTAAACTGCAGAGGGTCTGGGTATCATAACAGTCTTGTCTGAGGTCACAAAGTTTGTAAGTGGTGGAGCTGAGTCAAACTGAGAAGTGTGACATTCCACCGAAACCCCTCGCAACCAACCATGATGCTAAGACACAATGACACTTAGGGTCATATATATATTTTTGTTTGTTTGTTTATTTTTTAACTTGACTTTAAAAATATATATTTATTTATTTATTTTGGCTGCGCCAGGTCTTAGTTGCAGCACGTGGGATCTTCTTTTTTTTAGTTGTGGCATGCGGACTTTTTAGTTGCAGCATGCGCAGTTGTGACAAGCAGGATTTAATTCCCCAACCAGGGATCAAACCCAGGCCCCCTATATTGGGAGCATGGAGTCTTACCCACTGGACCACCTGGGAAGTCCCTATATATATTTTTAATACAGACCTCCTTTGATTGCATTGTAAGTACACAGGAATATTCTTCAGTTCCACAAAGAAATGTGCCTTCTCCCATTTTCCCTGAAGCGCATGACTCTTTGACCTCTCTTTTATTGTTATACTTATTTTGGAGACATGGGTACAGAGAAATAGTTCTCAACTTCAGCGTTGGCAATGGTTCAGGAGTAAGACTAAAAGCCACACACATACTCAATACTGGGGAGGTGTGGGGCGTGCTTGGCCTGAAAGGGGAAGCCATGGACACCAGGTGGAGATGTAGCCCCAGTGTTGCCAGAGCTTCAGATGTTTCAAGAAAAGCCAGAAAACTGAATTTTTATATGTTGCTTCAATGCTGGCTCAAAAAAAGCATTGTGCAGGTTCTCAAGTTCTCACTTCCAGTGTAACGGGAGAGAATTTTTGTCCTGGCAGTGGTTCTTTCTAGCCTGAAGTGCTGTGAGAACAGCAGTCAAGATTTCCTTCTTCCTGCACCACTGGTAGGAGGAAGGAAATACCACCTGGAGGAGGTGGTATTGGTATTTAAAGAGGGTTCCTAAAGGTGGATGGAGCGTTCTGAAAGGAATAAGGTAGGGAGTGACCTCAGTGCAGCTTTTGCCCAGTTGTTCATCACAGGAATGCTACTGGGCCCTGCAGTTTCCAGCATCACAACCCCCTGTCCCCCACTTGTCCACACCCTCAGCTTCCAGGTTCCAGCCTCGAGGGGTTCAGCCCACGTCTGCCCTTCAGTTTTCTTCTTCCTGGGAACCAAGGAACAAGGTGTCCTCCCATGGCCTCCCAGTGAACTGGGCTGGGGCCTGCTCCCTGGGGTTGGCAAAGGGAACCACTAGCTCTTGGGGCCTTCCCCTTGAACTCAGAAGGTAAGGCAGCAGAAAGAAGGGAGGAGGGCCTGAGGATTCCCCACTGGGTGAGAGTCACCCTCCCCAGGCCATGCCTACTTTTCAGAAAGGGTAAGCCAACTAGGCTGGCTGCCTAGACCCCATACTTAGGTGGGCGAGGTATGGGGGGCAGCTACCGTCTATCTTGTGAACTACATCATCATCCAGTTTCAACATCATAAATAGCACAGCAGCCTCATCTTATGGGCCCCCTGATGTGATGCAATAATCACCAATATAATATTCTTACCAAAATTGTTTAACGTGAATCTAATCTTGAGGAAGCAGTCAGGTAAATCCAGAATATGGTGCTAACAGGGAACTATATCCAATCTCCTGGGATAAACCATAATGGAAAAGAATATTAAAAAAAAAAGAATGTGTCTATGTATGTAAAACTGAGTCACTTTGCTGTACAGCAGAGATTGGCACAGCACTGTAAATCAACTGCACTTCAATAAAAAAGATAATAATAAAATATGGAAACAGAATGAGGTGCTAAAACTGGCCTGAACTCTTACAAAAAGTAATCAGACAAAAAGGCTGAGTATGGGGCAGAGAATACTCTTCTATATTAAAAGAGACTAAAAAGACCTAACAACCAAACATGTGAACCTGGCCTCCTGAACTGAAATAAAAATGCTGTAAAGGCATTCTTGAGACCAGTAGGGATGACACGACTGAATGGCTGCTTATTTCCTTGGATGTGATGTGGTGCTCTAATGGTGTAGAGTGGGGTCTCTCAGCCTCAACACTTTGGAGACAGATAATTCTCTCTTCTGGGACTTTAGCAGCATTTCTGGCCCCTGCCCTCTAGGTGTCAGGAGCACCGCTTCAGGTGCAACAAGTCGAAAAGTCAGAGATGGTTGAGAATTAGCAATGAAGGTTGCATCACATCATGAATTTACTAAAGAAACACCTTAAAATGGTTAAATGGTGAATTTTATCTTACGTGAATTTTTTCTCAATAAAAACTGTAATTTAAAAAATGTCAGGCTTCCCTGGTGGCGCAGTGGTTGAGAGTCCACCTGCCGATGTAGGGGACATGGGTTCGTGCCCCGGTCCGGGAAGATCCCACATGCCGCGGAGTGGCTGGGCCCGTGAGCCATGGACGCTGAGCCTGCGCGTCTGGAGCCTGTGCTCCGCAACGGGAGAGGCCAAACAGTGAGAGGCCCACGTACCACACACACACACACACACACACAAAAAGTCTCCGTTTGACATTGTCAAATAATCCCTGGGGGACAAAATCACCCCAAGTGAAACCACTGGTGCAGAGAGTACACTGCTGGGTGGGAAGGTTGGTGGGAGGGAGTGGGGCGGGAGAGGGAATGCAGGCCAAAGGATTGGGGAGGGAGATGTCTTGTTTGTAACTTACTTTCAAAGAGCAAATGTGGTAAAATGTTAACCGTTAGTGACACTAGGTGACAGGTGTGTGGGTTGTTCATTTGACTATTCTGTCAGCTTTCTATAGACTAATTTTTTTTCAAAACCAAAAGAAAAGAATTCAATTTGAAATTGTCTGTTTACAACATCCCATGACAGGTGCCAACTGTGCAGCCTCCCTTCAGGTACCGTTATCGGAAGTCCCTACATTGGTTGAGTTGCTCACATTCTTCTTGCTCCGAGGGACGACTTTCCTTACCTCACACACCTCTCTCTCTGCTCTCTCTCTCTGTCTTGCTCCCTTGCTTCCTCTCTCTGTCCCTCTTGCCCTATGTCACTCTAAGACTCCCTGAATATTTTGGCCCGTGCTGCACACCATGGAGAGAAAAGCATCCTATGAACCGTCATACACTCAGACTGGTGCTGATGATACGCTCTGTCAATTCCTTTGTGGTGAGTATTCTCTCCTGTGGTAGCTTTAAAACACGGTCACAAAACTCTTTAGCACTTGTTCCATTTAGAGACAGGGGTCTATGACCCCTCTCCTTGAATATGGACTCTGCAACTACTTAACCAATAAAATATGGTGGAAGTGACACTGTACTAGTTCCCAGATCTAGGCCTTAGAAAACTAGCATCTGCCATTTTCTGTCTCCTTTGAGATACTGCTCTTGGAACGCAGCTGTCACGCTGTGAGGAAGCCCCAGCCACCCTGTGGAGAGGCACATGTGGAGAGAAGCAGCATACAGCACCAACTTGAAAGCCATGTGAGTGAGTTATCTTGGAAGTGGATTCTCCTACTCCAGCTGTGTGTGTTAGGGGTTAGGGGTGCGGGGTGCAGAGCTGAGCTGTGCCTGCTGAGCTCTGCTCATTTTGTAGATTCGTGAGCAAACTACATGGCTGCTGTGTTTCTAAGTCACTAATTTTTGGAGTGGTTTGTTTGCAGTGATAGATAACTGATGCATCCCCTACTGGGGGGAAGGGCTTGAAAGGCAGGAAGTGGGCCAGCCCTCTAGCCCCATCGCTAGGACCTAGGTCAGCACTTGTTCCTTCAACAAGTATTTATTGAGTAGTCACCAAGTGCTAGACACTATACCAGGGATTGAGGAGTTAGCAGTGAATGAGGTGGACCTACCCTGCCTGGGGGGCACAGCTCAGGCACAGTAATGAGACAACTATAGCCTCAGCTTGAGAATGGGGGAGGGAGAACTGTCTTCCTGGGGGAGAGTATTTCTAAGCTGAGACCTGACTCAGGAAAAGGAGTCACCCATGCAGAGAAGCAAGGAAAGGGCAGATGGAACACCATGTGCCAGTTCTGGGTAAGGTTGCCAGATTTGGCAAATAAAAAAAAAATAAAATTAACACCCAGTTAAATTTGAACTTCAGATAAACAATGAATACTTTTTTAGTATATACATATACCCCTTGCAATATTGGGGACATTCTTTTTTTTTTCTTTCTTTCTTTTTTGCGGTATGCAGGCCTCTCATTGCTGTGGCCTCTCCCGTTGCAGAGCACAGGCTCCAGACTCGCAGGCCCAGCGGCCATGGCTCACAGGCCCAGCCGCTCCGCGGCATGTGGGATCCTCCTGGACCGGGGCACGAACCCGCGTCCCCTGCATCGGCAGGTGGACCCTCAACCACTGCGCCACCAGGGAAGCCCGGGGACATTCTTATACTAAAAAGTTATTCATTATTTATTTGAAATTCAAGTTTAACAGGGAGTCGAGGTATTTTATCTGGCAACCCTAGTTCTAGAGCAAAAAAAGACAGAGGAGAAAAAAAACCTCTTGATTTCAAGGGACTGTTCAGGAAGCCAGATGTAGCACACAAACAAGGCCTGGCATGAGAGGTAAAGTTGAGCAGGAGCAAGGTCAGAAAAGGTCAGCTTGGGACTTCCCTGGTGGCGCAGTGGTTTAGAATCTGCCTGCCAATGCAGGGGACATGGGTTCAAGCCCTGGTCCGGGAAGATCCCACATGCCACGGAGCAACTAAGCCCGTGCGCCACAACTACTGAGCCTGCGCTCTAGAGCCTGCGAGCTACAACTACTGAGCCCACATGCCACAACTACTGAAACCCACGTGCCTAGAGCCCATGCTCTGCAACAAAGAGAAGCCAACACAATGAGAAGCCCACGCACCGCATCGAAGAGTAGCCCCCGCTCACTGCAATTAGAGAAAGCCTGTGTGCAGTAACGAAAACCCAACGCAGCCAAAAATAAATAAATATTTTTAAAAAATAAAGAAAAATGGACCTTGCCAAGGTCCATTTTGAGTTTCACCCTGAAGCAGTGGGGAGCCATGGGAGGGTTTGGAGCAGGGGAGTGACAGACAGTTTTGTGTTTTAGATATTCTGGGCTACCATGTGAGAGGGATGGGAGCCTGTAGGCAGGGAAACCAGGAGGAGTCTCTTGCCCTGCAGTGCTCATACTCTGCATTGTTACCACAAAGCCATGAGAATGTTGCTGGACTAATCCTCCACTTTATATTTTTCTTTTCTACAATGTAAGTGTTTTAAGCTATAAATTTCTCCCTAATCACTGCCTCAGTATATCCCACAAATTTTATATGTTTAGTTTTTATTATCACTTCATAATATTTTCTAATTTCCTGTGAAATGTCTCCTCTGACCTACGGATCCTTTACGTGTGTTGTATGATTTCCAAATGTTTGAGATTTTTCTGTGAATCTCATCGTTATTCATTTTCATTTCCTTCCACCGTGGTCACAGAACATACTTGGCACATTCTTTGAATTTTATGAATATCGTTTGATGGGTGAACATATGGTCTATCATGGTGAAGGTAGCACGTTTGCTGGAAAAGAAAATGAACGCTGCAGCTGTTTAGTGTTCATAAATGTCCGTTACAGTCAGGGTAGTTGACAACGTTCTACTGTTCTTCTATGTATTTCCTTATTATTTAGTCCAGCTATTTTATTCTTTGATGTGTGGGGTATAAAAGTCTTCAATGATTATTATAGATTCGTCTAGTTCTTCCCTCTTCTGTCAGTTTTTTTCTTCAAATATTTTGAAGCTCTGTTACTACATATACACACATGTATGATTATTATGACTTCCCAGTGAATGATTTTATCCATATGGATTTCCCTGTTTAGCTTGGATAACACCCATTCTCTTGAAGTCTACCACGTCTGATATGACTATTGCCACTGTAGCTTTCCTAGGCTCACTGTCAGCTTGGCACATCTTTATCCATTCTTTACTTTCACCTTATTTATGTCTTTATATTTAAAGTGAGCATAATTATAGACAGCATATAGTTGGGTCTTACTTTTCTGTTCATCGGAGAATCTCTGCCCTTGACTTGGCATTGTAGTACACTTACATCTAATTATTACTCATATTATTGATACGGTTGATTTAGTTCCATGATTTTACTATTCACTTTCTGTTTTTCCACTGTTTTTGTGCCTCTGTTCCTGTTTGGGTTTTGGAGGAAGAATACAAAATTCTCTTGTATTCTCACTGTTCCATTTATCAGGTGATATGGAAGGTTGCTAATTTCGAGTGATTTCTAGAACGAGAGTGGACTCTGCAGCAGGTCCAGGCTACAGTATGAGCAGTCCTGCCACTTATGTCAAACAATCAGGTAGATTCCATCACAGAGAAAGATGCTGTGGGGAGCCTTGGGCAAGCCCCAACAGGAGAGTCACAAGGACTCTCTTCTACAACATTAGAAGAGAAATTGCTGACCTTGGTTATTGACTGAGTTCATGACTGTGGGTCATCATGTGAACATGTGGCTAGACCTGCTTGTCATGAACTGGGTGCTGGCCGACACACAAAATCATTAGGTTGGCCAGGCCAAGCAGCGAGTCCGTCATTAATTAGATGTTGTATATCCCAGCTCAAGCTTAGGCAGATCCAAATAGTATAAGTAATCTCTATCAACAGGTGGCTCAAATACCAATGGCGCCTAACACTGTTGCACTGATACCTATCGCTCATCACACACCCATGCGTCAGGTGGGGTACCCAGCAAACGGCTCATAGAGGGAGAAAGCCCAAGCTTGGTTCAAGGACGTGTTGTTTTGGTGTGAAAGAAACAAACTGAAAATGAACTGCTCTTGCATTGCACCCCCAGCTGTGGGGGGAAATCTTCCCAGTGGAGAAAAGTTTGAGCAGTGCACCTAGACAGAGGTGAAAGCGGGACCTGCTTCACAGGCCTGAGAGCTGTTTAGTCACACAGGGCAACCTGCTCGAAAGGGTCCCACACTTGTTTAATGCCCTGCTGTCACCACCTTGAAATTCATGATCATTCTGAACAAGGTGCTCTACCTTTTTATTTTGCACTGAATCCCATAAAATATGTCCTGGGTAAAAGGTTCCAAGACCAGTGTAGAATAGCAGAATAGGGGACCCACAGTAGATAAGACTACCTTGACTGGTATGTGCCATGATACCCAAGTGTGTGTGTGTGTGTGTGTGTGTGTGTGTGTGTGTGTGTGTGTGTGTGTGTGTGTGTGTGTGTGTGTGTGTGTGTGCATACAGCCGTATGGTACTTATTAGGTCCTCAAAAATGATGACTGTTGTTACTCTTATGTTATTGATGATGACTATGAAGATGATAAGAGTTATTGGACTCCTCCAGCATCGTTTTTCAAACGTTGTTTAACCCTGGTTAATTCACTGTCCACAAGCCATCCTTCTGCTTTGTTGCACTGAAAGGAAAACAATGAAAAAATGCAAAGCATTTTTTATTCAAGCAGTGCCTTTGATAACCCTCAGGATTTTAACACAAATACATACCTAGCCTTTCAAACACCCACTAAGATTTTTGGACACCCTCATTCAACCCCCATCCAACCAGTTGCATCAGCGGTTCCTAAAATCCCACCCCACACCCCTCCCAGCTGCCACAGATTCTCTCAGAATTCACATGGACCGGCACCCACACTCACCCAGGTCATCTGAGTGAGTGTGGGTGATGTCTGTACAATTCCCCACCAGTTCAATGTGAAAACTCCTGCCAGGGACAGCTGATGTGCAAGCTGCAAACTCTATCATTTTCACTTGAAAATTTTTATCACAAATTAGAAATTATGCATGTGTGTGATTTCTAGTGCCTATGAAGGATGTGAAGGCTTGGCATCTTGAAAGGGCATTAGATACATTCCTGTAGTTTTCTAGATTTCCAGGGAGAGCCAGAGGTTGTGATTATGTGGAAGGTTAGCAAGGAAACAAAGGTGAATCTCTGCCATTGTGGAGTCTGGAGGTTGGGGATCTGAAAACTCTGAAAGCTCTGAAAATGCCTTAAGGTGAGCCCCTGGGGATACAAGGGCCCTGGTTTAAGGAGGGCTGCCTATGTCAAGGGGAAACCCAGCAATTCCACCGCCTCTCGTGATACAACAAATCTGGGGTTTTAGATTTTAAAAAGCCAGGGCCAAGAGAGGATGGGGATGAAGGACGGTGTCACCTGCTCCTTTCACATTTTCTGCAAGAAAGAAATCCTTGTGGAGACGCCTGGCTCAGTAAATGAGTCACTGGCTTTATAAGCCAAGAGAGATTGGAAAGCAGATTCCAGGAAACAAGCAAGGAGGAAGCTTGGGGAAGGTTTTCAGCTTTAGTGTGAAACTGTCAAGTCTCTATGCTCTTGTGGGAACTCAAGGAGAAAAACAACAGTGAGAAAGACTAGAGAAATAGCAAGGGACCAGACAGGGCTGAAGTGAGAGCCTGGGCATTTGGGCAATTTGGAATGACTGATGGAACCAACTCTGCAAATTATCCAGGCAGTTTCAGAGAGGGAGAAAATACCCCAGTGTTCCAAGGCCTACCGTCATTCCTAATGCAATAGTTGATATTTATGAGCATCCATCAAGTAACTGTGCTGGGCACTGGGCGTAGAGTAGTCCATGAGGCACCGTGGTCCCTGGTCCTACAGAACTCACAGCCGTTGAGTAAGTCATCATACTTGTGCCAAGTGACAAGGAGGAAGGTTCAGGGGTATGAGCCACTGTGGGAATCCTAGAAGGCTTCTTGACACCTAGGGTAGGATTGTCTAGACACACCGAAGGTCAGGCTAAATTTCAGGCAGAGGCCTGGATCAGAGAGAGCAGGGCTCCTTGGAAGAAATGAATGGCGAGCAGTTTGGGGGACAAAAGCACAAGAAAAGACTGGATGAATCCTTTCACTTCTCTCATTTCGGGTTATTTGCTTGCTTAGGAAATTTAGGGAGGTGCCTCTCCTAAGTGCCAGGCAGCCTATTTGGCACTTTGTTTATTTACAGAGCAATTCAATTCACCAGTGTTTACTGAGCTCCTTGAGCAAGTGAGCTGGCCCAGCCACGGAGCAGGCAGAGGGCACAGCAAGAGCGAAGGCCCAGTGGTGGGACCCCACAAAGAAGTCTCAGGGAAGAGCCAGGAGTCCCTTTGGGGCCGGAGTGGGATGGGGGAGCTGAGGCCTGAGGGAACACCAAGCTGATGTTCGGACCCCAGCCTGGTGGGGAGCAGGTTGAGTCCTGGAGAGACCCTTGCCCTGACAAGCCGAGGCCAGGTGGGGGAGGTCTCTCCTCAGCACATTCTCTTCTGTGTGACGCTGGAGATAATTAACCCAGGGGCCCTAACAGCTGCCACCACCCCCTTCAGGAATCCAAGTCCTCCCTGCATGACTTCTAGGCCACACTCCCGCTGCACAGCTCTGTGGGAGAAAGGAGTCTCATTAAACACTTTCATCAGATGTGCTGGCCTGGAGTCACCAGTCTGCTTTCTGGGACAGCCTCCGCCACCTCTCTGGGCTCCCAAGACCCCAGGCTGATGGCTGCCTTCCCCCCAGGCCAGAGGCCTGCCAACTCTCTGCTGGTCAAAGTCCTTCGGGCCCTCAAGGAGACTTACTCAACTCACAATGGCATCTGGGGGAGCAGGGGAGCCCTGGGAGGGAAGGTAAGAGTCTTGGTTCCCATCCCAGCCTGGCCACTGGTTCACTGGCCTCAGGCATGGCCTTGCTCTCTCTGCAACTTGATGACTTTTGAGATCTAGGACCTCTGAATCTGAGAACCAGGCACAGAGTCAGGTGACTCGACCTAGAGCTAGTCTTGGTGTGGGATCCCTGGAGAGGAGCAGGTGGCCCTTTAGGGAGGGGAGGCAGACAAGGTCTGTAATGTGCGAAGCACAGGGCATTGTGAGAGTGAAGAGGTTACTGACCTGGCCTGGGGTCCAGGGAGGTATCCCAGAGGAAGTGGTGTCTGAGCTGAGACCTAAAGGGTAGGCAGGAGTTACCAGGTGAAGGAAACAGAAAAAAGATGCACAGAACAGCCTGTGCAAAGATATGGAGGCGTGGGAAAGCAGGATGTATTCACGGAACAAAGAAGTTCAGTCTGGCTGAGCTAGGACCTCATGGGGAGGAACTGGCCAGAGATGAAGGGCCAGCAGGGAAGTGAGAAGGGACAGGGTTTAATATGCAGAAGCCATCAAGCGGCTCTGTAGAGAATGGACCAGGCCGGGTGAAACCAAGAACACTAAGAGGCCAGAAAGGAGGTGCAGATGGTGCCCTGGCCAAGGGGCAGAGAAGATGGGGCAACTTGATGGCCAAAGAGGTGTCAGGGGAAAGGCCACCCAGACTAACCTGAGAACCTGGGAGGGAGAGCAGTTCTGAGGAGAAGAGATGGGGTCGACTTTATACAGTGAGTTTGGGATGCCCAAGGGTCATCTTAAGTGGGGAAATGGCACAAGAGATGGGGAGCGAAGACTCAAGGCATCACTGTGGGAACAGAAACAAGGCCCTGGCAGCTGTCAGGATGGCCTGGAGAAAAGAATCAAGGATGAGGGAAGGGGACCCAGCACCCTGAGGAGCCCACAGAGGGGCATGAAGAGATATAGCCAGAGAAGCAGCTAGAAATCCAAGAGGAGCAGTCACAGAAGCCAGAGGGAGTTTCAGAAGAGGGGGAAGATCATACGTGTTCAACACACGTGGATCAGGTCAAAGGCGGAGAGGACTGAAAAGTGGAGGGTCAGGGAACTTTTACAAAAAGGCCCAAGTCTGGAGGAGGTTTTAATGGTGGTGGTGGCCTTCCCTGTGACCATGATATGCAACCAGGTCTGAGTGTGAGCAGGACCGCTGCATAGGGCTGAAGAGGCTGTGCACTGCACAGTCCAGTGACTATCCATTCACAAAAATGTGGCTTGGGGTAAGTGGGCACCTCCTGGAGTTTGGAGGTATTTTGTGAAGCCTGTTACTGCAGTGTAGAGACTTCCCACGTGGTGGCGCCAAAGACCAAGACTATGTCTTGGGCTTGGCTGGGGCAGGGGTCAGTTTGAAGATCGTTAGCCTCCAGGTCATTATCCCATGTGTGGAGGGTATTGCCAAATGCCTAGTGACTAGGCCTTTCCCCACCTCGACACCCTGCACATCTCTGTCAGAACAGTTCGCATAGCGGTAGGAACTCAGAAGTAAACTACACACCACACACTGGAGCCTTTGCTAGGGGGCCTGGTGAAAGAGTCCCAGGCAAGCAACTCATCCCAGGATCTGGGAGAGGCACAGATGTCCCTCCCACTTGTTCCTTAGGAGAAGGGAGTCTCAGGAAGGAAGGAAGAACGCCTGGCCCAGCCGGAGAGACACAGTCACCCCACCCCAGCAAGGCCCTGCTCACAGGTGCCCCTGGAGGCCAAAGCTGGATCACCCAGGACAGTGGCAGAGATAGCCCCACCTGGGGGAGAGTCCCCAGGGAAGTCACCTGTCGAGCCTGGCGACTCTGGACTAGAAGCTTAAACCCACCTGGTGCAGGGGCGGGCCTGGTAATGCCTGAATACGTAATGGCCACGTATGATACGTTTATTAAAAACCATTCTTTGTATAAGTAAATACAAAGAAGAAAAGAAAGCCACGTGAAATTATGCCCAGAGATGATGGCCACTGCTGGGACAGGCCTCCTGACAGCTCTCCAGGGCAATGGATACAGGTTTGACCGGAGGAGACTCCTGCTACAGGAGCACGGGTGTCTGTTCTGGTGCTTTCCCCCAGTCCTCTGTGTCTGTTGTGTTGAGCACCTTTCCCTATTCAGAGATATAAAACCCTCACTCCCTACTCTGCCTGACCTGACTCTGCCACCTCTCAGACCTTACCTTCTTTCCCTCTATCCTAGCCCACATGACTCAAATACAGCAAGGTCATTCCCACCTCCAAGCTGTTCCCCCTGCCTGGAATACAGTGGTCCCTCGGTACCCTCTGGGGATTGGTTCCAGGACCCCCTCACGGATACCAAAATCTGTAGACGCTCAAGTCCCTGTATCAAATAACGCAGTGCAGTCAGCCCCCGCAGATACAGAGGGTCGACTGTACTCTTTCTCTGTATCATTTCGTGACTGTTTCCTTCTTGACATTCAGGTCTTGGCTTCAAAGTTACTGTCTCAAAGAGGCCTACGCTGACCACCCTGACTAAAGTAGCACCTTAGCCCCATCGCTCCAAATCGCATCACCCTGGTTTGTTTTCTCCACAGCTTTTCCTTCTCTCTGAAGTCATCTTACAGATATGTGAGCTTGGTTATTGTCTATTTCCTTGGGCTGGAGTGTGAACTCCTTGAGAGCAGAGACCTTGCCTATCTGGTCTGCCTCTGTGTCCCCAGCATCCAGAATGATGCCAGGCGCATAGTAAGATGCTCAATCCATGCCCCACATCCATTTTCAGTGGCCAGGGGTTATCTCAGGGCACACACGAACCTCCTTCACCCTCTGTCTCCCACTGATGGTCACCAGGACTGTGCCATCCCTTTACCTCTGATTGAGCAAGCCAGCAATCAGTGTCCTTAGACACATCTTTTCTTGCCTGGATACCTCTTCCTTTGGGATAAATTTCTTTCTTTTTTTAAAAAATATTTATTTATTTATTTGGCTGCATGGGGTCTTAGTTGCGGCACATGGGCTCCTCAGCTGTGGCATGCATGTGGGATCTAGTTCCCCGACCAGGGACCGAACCCAGGCCCCCTGCATTGGGAGCACAGAGTTTATCCACTGTGCCACCAGGAAAGTCCCTGAGATAAATTTCTTTTACTTTTTTTTAAATTTATTTATCTTTTTAATATAAATTTATTTATTTGTTTTTATTTTTGGCTGTGTTGGGTCTTCGTTGACCTGCGCGGGCTTTCTCTAGTTGTGGCGAGCGGGGGCTACTCTTCATTGCGGTGCGCAGACTTCTCATTGTTGTGGCTTCTCTTGTTGCAGAGCACGGGCTCTAATCTCGTGGGCTTCAGTAGTTGTGGCATGCGGGCTCAGTAGTTGTGGCTCGTGGGCTCTAGAGCACAGGCTCAGTAGTTGTGGCGCATGGGCTTAGTTGCTCCACGGCATGTGGGATCTTCCCGGACCAGGGCTCGAACCCGTGTCCCCTGCACTGGCAGGCAGATTCTTAACCACTGCACCACCAGGAAAGCCCTAAATTTCTTGAAGTGGAACTTCAGGGTGAAAAGGAGGGTTTGCACTTGACATCCTGATATATACTGAAAAAACTACTCTTAAATACTCAAACCAGTTCCCATTCTCTACAAAGCATCCACTTACACATCATGTCCATCACTGCCAATCTCAGAGGGCAAAAAAAAGTCTCTTGTTTACATTTGCATTGTGTTGATTATTAATGAGACAGAGTACCTCTTAAAAGTGCAATTTTCGTGAGTGAATGGATGAGTGCAGTTAAAGCATCAGAAAAGAGAAGTGGCTACAGGAACCGCAAGGTGAGAGTGCTAAAGCCAAGACTTAAACGCGGGCAGCATCCCTGGCCCTTGCCCTTTGACACACACATTGGGCAGTAGAGGCCAGGCTGGGACTGGAGGCAGGTGGAGGTGGTGGCAGGTCCCGGCACACCCACAGACCCACACTTAGCCCCCTTCAAGCCTGCATCTGCCCCCACCACCCACTGAAGTGCCCTAGCGGAGCACAGTGCCCTGGTCCCTCTCACATTTGATCTCTTGGTAAGCCAGTTGACCATCATCGCCTCAAAAAGCTGTCTCTAGCCTGGATACCTCTTTCCTCTACCCACATGTCCACCTGCCTTCAGGACAGCTCCTCCTGGATGGATAGTCCCCAGACCCCTCAGATGCCACCTGCCGAAAGTGACCATATCACCTTCCCCTAACCTGATCCTCCAGGCCTCTCCACATCACTGAAAAACACCCGTCACCCAGGCCCGAAACTCTGGCATGATCTGGGATGCTTGCCTCTCTAGACCTCACATCCCATCGGTCACCCAGCCGTCCATTTTGCCTCCTGAACATCTCTTGAATGTTTCCATCTCTACTGCCTCAACTCTGGCGCAGGCCACCATGACCTTGGCCGGGAAATGATAGCTGCCTCTACCTGCCCCCCTCCAAGCACTGCCTCAATGACCTTTGCAAAGCACAGATATGGCCACAGAATTCCCCAGCTTAAAGCCCAGGCTCCCCATCACCCTCCATGCTCCTTAGCCAGTTCCCAAAGCCCCTCGTGGCTGACCTCATCCCCAACACATACACAATTCTCCCACCACATTAAGCTTCTGCTCCCCGCCAGCAAAGGAGGCTGCTCCTCCCTCCTGTACCTTGAACTCTGCTGTGCTCTCTGCCCCAGATGCTCCTCTAAAGACCTACCCCCTGCCTGCCTACGGAGCCTCAACAACTTGCCCCATTCCTACAAAGCCCTTCCTAACCAGGACACACCTTCTCTCACACACATAAATGTGCACACAGACACAATCACAGTCGCACATTCACACTGGTGACATAAGAGGTGTAGAGACTCAGGGATGACCTGCCCTAATTGACAGTGAGTCCCCAAGCGCAGGGACTGGGTAGCCTCACCTCTGTCCACCCTTCTGGAACCCCCAGGGCCGCGCACACACCAGGCTCCACGAAAGCTTGCTGAATATCTGGCAAATGAATGAATGAATGTGTACATCCTATCTGAGGCATGTGAGCACAGGTGCAGTAAGGGGCAGACTTTATTCTGTCCCGTCACAGGAAGCTGGGGGGTGACATTGCACACCAGAGAGCTGTAGCCATGGGGGCTGTGGGGTGGGGCGAGGGAAGCTTCTGTTTTTCTGCGTTTTGGGACTTGAACTGCGTTACTTTCAAAAGTGGAACTAGCTGCACCATGTGTGAGGAACTGGAGTTCACTATGGTTCTCAGCACCCTCTGCCATCTATTAGAGGGATTTTTTTTCCTCAGGCCAGAGCCCATCCCTTCAGGAATGTGAACTGCTCAAAGGTAGAAATGGTGATGATTCGGTGCTCTGCCCTAGCTCCCAGCCAGCACCAGCAGAGCGAATACTCAGGGAATGATGCCTGACTCAGACAGAGCCAAACTAATTAGGATTCGGTGAGCGGAATTGGAGCTCAGATGCTGCCCCTTCTTCTGATCATGGAAAGGCCCTGCCTTCCCTGAGCCTCAGATGGCGCCTCTGTGAAATGGGTGTCAGCTGTGTCCTTCCTCCCCTGGCTCACTGGTTGCTGTGGAGAGGCCTGGCAGGCCTCTAGCACCCCATGATCCTCGGAGGCTGTCACTCCCTCAAGGCCCCTGAACAGGGGGAGAGGGCCAGGTGAAGCCTCAGGTGTCCCGTCTGCTCACTGCAGCCCCATCCATGCCTGGCCCTGATGGAAAAAGGATGGGGAGCCAGGAGTGGTCACAGACAAGGACAATAGGCAGTGATGGGTACTCAGAAGGGGTGAGTGGGAAGCAAGAGGACACAGGTTTCTTGGAGGAGGTGACATTTGAGCTCTTTTCCAAGTGGATAAGGGAGAGGAGCATCCCAGGCAGAAAGGAGGCTGGGAGAAGAGACAGAGGCCAGAGAGTAGGGGCCATGTCCAGGGATCCGCAGGGAGGCTGGTGTAGTGGAAACAGAGCAGGAAGGGCTGGCAGGACAGGTGGGAGATGAGGAGGTGAGGTCATCTAAGGCCAGATCTCCTGGGTCTTGGAGGCCTCACTACAGAGTCTGGACGTATCCTGAGGGCATTGGGGAACCAATATGAACTGACTTATGATTTATTTTGTTTTTTTTGGGTTTTTTTGCGGTATGCGGGCCTCTCACCATTGTGGCCTCTCCCGTTGCGGAGCACAGGCTCCTGATGCGCAGGCTCAGCAGCCATGGCTCAGGGGCCCAGCCGCTCCGTGGCATGTGGGATCTTCCCCGACCGGGGCACAAACCCGTGTTCCCCGCATCAGCACGCGGACCCTCAACCACCGCGCCACCAGGGAAGCCTTGACTTATGATTTAAAAGATCACTTGAGGGAATTCCCTGGCGGTCCAGTAGTTAGGACTCCATGCTTCCACTGCAAGGAGCCCAGGTTTGATCCCTGGTTGGAGAGCTAAGATCCCACAAGCCACAAGATGTAGCCAAAAAAACCCCAAAAAGATCACTTGAGCTGTTGGGTGGACAACAACTGTAGGGTACAAAGGAGGCAGCAGGGAGGCCAGAAAAGACGGTGGCCCAGACCTGAGTACCAGCTGTGACAATGCAGAGATGTGGCCAGACGCTGGACAGAGAGACTGATTGACTGTGACGAGCAAGGGCGTTATCTATTACAATTGGGAATTTTCTGGAAGTGGAATTCCAGAATTCCAGGCCAAGAAAGAGTTCCTCAGACAGTAACCTGGTGAGTCCCCACAATCACCGCTGCCTCATCAGAGTCTCAAGCAATGGCACAGGGACAACTTTGTGCCACTGCCACCCCAGGGGCCAGCATGCTGCCCAGCCCTGAATGGTTAGTGGGTGTTTGTTGAGTGAATTAATAAACAACAGAGTTCTAATAGGGGGAGGTGAGATGCAGGGAGGGAACGAATCTGAAACATGTTAAGGAGGTAGAATCTACAGGACTAGGAGGCTGAATTAAGGTAGGGGTAGAGAGGGGGACGTCCAGGGTTCATGCATTTACTCATTCATTCAATCTCTCATTTGATAAATATTTCTTGAATTCCCACTATGAGCCAGGGACAGTGGTGATGAGGACATCTGTGGCCCCTGCCCCCACAGAGCTTAGAGACTCACAGTGAGGCAGGCTTAGGCGCGTGAGCACACACGGGCACACATGCTACCTGGTGGTGATGGGTGACATGAAGGCATGAGTCCATAGGACATGGGGACAGAGAGTACCAAGGAGAGGCTGTCTTCAGAGAAGGTGGTCAGAGGATGCCTTGCTGAGGAGATGACTTTCCAGGTGGGCAGGGTCCAATTGGTGCCAGTTTTGAGAGCTCCAGATAGGCCCAGCCTCACTCGGGTGGGAGCCTAGGTGGACAGTGATGCTTTGCAGAGATGAGAACAAAGGTGGTGAAGGTCATGAGATCTGGTGGGTCATCAGGGGCTCTGGAACAGGAGAGGGCTCTGGGCACAGGGGAAGGCTCAGGATGTTCAGCAGTGGACGGATGAAGTCCTGAGACTGGATGATATTTTAGGGTGGGGGCAAACAGAAAGAAGAACCCAGTCTCTGTAAGCAATCCCCAGGTCTACTGACTACAGAAAAGGGGGTGCTGTAAAGGAAGGCAAAGAGGAGGGGCTGGAGAGGGGGAGAACTGGGAGAGGGTGAGGTGTGTCTCTGGTAAGAGCTAGCGAGGGAGAGGATGTCAGTGCCCCCTGCTACCTCTAAAGGTGACAGACTACAGAGTGAAGCCTGAAGGGTGGGGTTGGAGAGGACCGGTGTTGTCTTATTGATGGCAGGGGTGGGGGAGTGGAGCTGGCCCTTTTACCCCAGTGTGAGGTCAGCTATCAGCTCCACCATAACCCACTCCAGGGGAGAGCCAGGATTCTAGCCCCTCATTGGAAAAGACTGGGTTCTGGCCCGCTTGGACAACATGTACCCAGACCTTGCCAGGGTCCTCACCCATGCTTCCAGAGCAAGGCCCGAGACTCCGCAGATGCCAGTACCCAGTGAGTGGTGACTGCGTGGCCTGGCTAAGAGCTCAGACTTACCGGTGTCAGATGGTGGCAGGAAGGACAGCCTGCCCCCACAGCAGGGAAACTGAGGCCGGCGGACGGGCAGGGCTCAGGGGCAGCGTCCAGACCCAGAAGGTGTCTGATGAGTAGCCTTCAGGCCTTCCTGTTCCCCTCTCTGAAACTGGCCCTGATCCTTTCCTCCAACCAACTCAACCCAGCAGTGGTCTCTCCAGGACCTGTTTCACATATGGGGGCCTGAAAGGTCTCTAGAGCCCACGGAATTCAAGGAGGGAGCAGGCAGGCGAGGCTCTCCGGTGCACCGGTTTTAGGGTCTGCATGGGAAGGAATGGTTCCTTCCTGCCTTTGCTAATGGTTCTCCGAAAGTCGCCCTATTCCGCATATGTATCCGGATCCCGAGCAATGAGAACTCCCACCGCCCGCGTGTTGTCCAGGGTTCCCCCCCCACCCCGCCCTGTCCTGCCTCGCCCCGCCCCGTCAAGCTGGTGGACGCCGCCAGCCACCGGCCTGCCCCGTTAGCCTAGAGGGCGGAGCGAGCCGTGAGCGCCTCCAGGGGTGCGGGAGCCGCGGGAGCGCAGGGGGTGGGGCCCAGCTGGCCAGGGGAGGAGCGGGGCGTCTGGGCTGCAGGCGGCGGAGCAGAGGGAGGGGCGGGCAGCAGCGGCGGTGACCGCGGCAGCTGCGGCGCGACCTAGCCGGGCAGCGACCAGTGCACGGAGAGTGCGAAGTCCGCGCAGCCCAGCGCAGCCATGTGAGTGTCCCCGCCGTTTCCGGGGGCCGCGGGCAGGGCGGGGGTCGGGTGCGGCGGTTCTGGTGCCTCCCCCCGCCTGGGGAGTCCCAGATCTGCTGCCCCGGCTGAGGCCCTGTCCCGTATCGCGCCATCCCCGGGACCCAGGCCTCGCGGTGTCGTTCCTCCCCTCCTCTCGGGCGCGGAGGACGCCCACAAAAGCCGCCGCCTCTGGGCCTGCCGCACCCGGCGCTGCCTCCTTCCCTCCCACGGCAAGGCCCAGGCGGCCTGTGCCCCGGGGCTCTGGGGTGGGCCAGGCCTGAGGGTGGGCCCTTGGCGCCAGCCTGGGCCCTGGCACGGACGCTCATCGGGAGCCCCACTGCCCTCGCCGCAGGAGAGACTGAGCTGGGAATGGGGAGAGGGCGACGAGGGGTGCAGGCCCGCCTCCGAGATGAGCTAATCTCTCTGGCCTCACCGGCTGGCCTAAGCCGCTTTGGGCCCCGACCCGAGGTGGCCGATCCGGCCTTGGGCTGGGCTGTTCGCCCAAATCTGGCGCGGCCCAGGCCGGAGAGGATAGCCCCGGCGCCGTAGGGGAACAGACCCTGTACCTGGAAATGAGAGGCTGGTGTGGGAATTCTGCAAGCAGCCAGGCCTGGGCAGCCTGCAGAACCAGTTTGGGTAAGGGGCTGCTCACCAGGGCAAGGGGTCTGGGTAAGCCTGGCTTCAGCACCCTGTGTCTCCTCTCCCCGTTAGGCCTGAGTCCAGCCTCCAAGACTGACCCATCTCAGCCAGTTCTGGGTTGCTTCTAATATATGTCCAGGCTGGCTGGCCGAGCACCTACTGTGTGCAGTCCAGTGTAACAATACGGTGGGCCATCTGTGGGGCTTGCCCTGGGCCTGCATCGCTCAGTGCCGGCACAGCCTTCTGAGGAGGGTTACCAGACGATCTGGCAAGTGCAGAAACTGGCCCAGAGAGGTTAAGTAATATTCTGAAGGTCACACAGCTGGTTTGGAGAGAGGTGGGAATTAGACCCAGATTTGAATTCTTGCCACTGCACTATCTGCTTCCCCGGCATGGAGGGTAGCGGCGGGGATGGGTGGGCGGGGAGAGAGATGAGAATTGGAGAGTGAGGTACAAAACCTCCCTGTCAAAAACAATAAACAAACAAAAACAACCCAACAAAAAAAACCTCTCTGTCCTGGGTCCTGTGGGGCAGCAGCTGCAGAGGGGTACCTGGAAATGGGTGGGGATGAGGGGAGCACACAGGGCGCTGGGCTGGGCCCTCCCCGGGTGGAAAAGCTGGCGGGGAGGACGCGGCTGAGTCACTGCGGGCCCCTCGCTGCAGCTCGGACTAGCGCCTCTGGCCAGGCCCGGCCCGGGGAAGGCCACAAGGCTTCCAGTGCGCCGCCGTCCGGGAATGTGACCAGCTGACCAGGGAGGGGGCCGGCAGGAAGTGAGGCCACCCGGCCGCCTCCGCCCGGTTCCGGGGTGGGGGGTCCCAGGCCGCACCGCGCCCCCCTCCCTCCCTGCTCCCGCAGCTGCGGCATGATGTCAGCAGCCGGGTTTGGGGCAGTTGCCATGGAGACAGGGGCAGGCTCAGGAGGGACCCCATTCTTCCTTGAAGCCGCCCCTTGCCCGGGTTATTTTTAGCGTCTGTTTACCTCAGTCCTGGGCAGCCCTGCGGTGGGGCGGGGCCGGACCGGAGACTCCCGGGAAAGCGGCTGGCCTGGCATACCACTGAGCTGGGCCGCACAGGTGGCGGGACCTCCTGACCCACGCAAGTGCACCAGTTTTGGCGTGTAGAGGGTATTAGAGGCCGCGGGATCTGGGGCCACGCAAGCGGGCAGAGTTCCATTCCTAGCTGCCCTGAGCTGGCTATGCTGCAGGCCCCATCACCCTTGAGACCTGGGTTCTTTCCCATGTCCAGAACAGACTTCAGGGCTGCCATAAGTCCAGATAATCCCCTGGCTCTTATCAGCCAGCCCCCACCAACACCAGTTGAGGTGGCCCCTCTCCCTTAGCTCAAGGGGTTCAGCTCTTTCCCTTCCCCCACCCCCAGCAGGGGAGATCCTGCCTATTCACCCCCTGGAATTGTCACTTAGATTGATATTCTAATGGTCATTTAGACCAACAGTTATACATCCTGGTCCCTGTGGCAGAAGCCCAGAGAAAGAAAATTGATGGGACACTCAGCCTACTCTGAGTCCAGCCCATCTACTCAGTTCCAGAATCCCAGGGAACCCCCACCCAGCCCCATTCTCAGAGGGCAGAAGCCCACCTGCTGATACAATCAGAAAGGAAGGAAGGGAAAAGGAAATTGTCTATGAGGTAGAGGAGTTGGGGTAGATAGAGACTTGAAATCTACCCCTCCAGCAGCTCAGGATCTACCTGTATCTGGGCAACCCAGTTCAGTCAGCCCCCAACTCATAATCAGCTCCTGCCTTCCTTCATTGCTTTGATGCAGGGCGCAGAGGGTACAGCAGTGAGCAAAGCAGACAGGCCTCAGCCCCCAGAGTTCACAATCTGGTTGGAAGACAGACCCTAAAGGGGAACTGACAACTGAGTTATGTGGCCTCAGGGATCAGAGAGAGGAAACTATGAGGCACCTTAAAGGGGGACCCAATCCAAGGCAGGCTTCTTTGAGGAAGAAGTAGTAGGGTAAGACTTGAAAAAAGAGAGGGAGCTGGTCAGGCTGAGAGTAGTGGGAAGAGGATATAGGATCAATGAGAGCTGCTGCTTAAATGCTGAAGAGCCTACAGGCATGGGGAGAATTCACAGTATCTGGAACAGAACAATCATGGGGGGAACAGAGGGGAGGAGGAAGGTATATGAGGGAAGGGACAGAGCCTGAAGGTCTTGTGGGTCATGTTAGAGAGTCTGGACTTTATCCTTGGGGTAGAGGAATGCCCATGGATGTTTCACAAGAGTTAGAATAGAGGGAAGTTAAAGATTTAGAGTCCTGGGGTTTGAATCCTGGCCCTACCACTTAACAGCTGTGTAATCTTGGGCAGATTAATAATTGTTAATAACATCAGTTAACATTTGTTGTGTGTTTACAGTGAGGTACTGTGTCCACCCCAACTTCTGTACTCCACATACAATTCTCCCTTCCCCGAACACTCCCAGTAGAGGAAGTATCTCATTTCATCATCCCAACAGCCCTGTGAGATAGTTGTTATTATTATTGTTGTTATCCTCATTTAACAGATGGATACCTGCAGCCCCAAAAGGTTAAGAAATGTCTCGCCCAAAGTCACACAGCCAGTTAGCCTCAGGTTTCTCACCTGTGAAGTGGGACTAGTAGGACACACCCCGTAGGTTTGTTGCCAGAATTAAATGAGATGATGTTTGTTAATTAAGCACAGTGCTTGGCATAGAAATCACTTGATAAAGGACAGTTTTTAGCATTGTCAGGTGACTGGAATTTCAAGAGGGGCAATGCTGTTGTTGAATAGATCATTGTGGGTTAGCATGGAGACAGGGAACCCATTAGGAAGCTGCTGTAGGGTTCTAGGTGAGAATTGGTGATGGCTTGGCCTTGAGTTCTAGCTATAGGGGTGGAGGTGAGGGGGCAGATTCCAGAGACGGCAGGAGTTGGGTGGCTGAGTAGATGTGGGGGTAACAGAGGCTGAGGGATCCACGATGATTCCTAGTTTCTGTCTTGAACAACTGGATAAATAGATGGTGGGGCTGTTGGGGAGAGGTTAAGACTGGGGAGAGTCAGGTTTGAGGAGGAAAGTGGTGACTTTAGTTTGGGGCCTTCAAACTTAGCACATCCCTAATAACCCACTCCACATTGTCACTCAGCTTCCAGGAGGTATCCAGCTGGATAAACAGGCCTGGTGCTCAGAAGAACGGTTTGGGCAAGGAAGAGACATGGAAGCTGGCAAACTTTAGATGGCATTAAGCTGTGGGAGATGTACGCAGCCCATGAGTGGGGAGGATGAGGCCCATTCAGGGATGGGGAGAAAGGCAGATCCTCTGGGAAAATAATAATGTGCAGCCAGAGCAATAGGTGGAAAGCCAGAGGCACGTTGTCTCTTGAAATCCAAGACAAGGAAAGGCTCAAGGAAGAGGAAGAGAACTACACAGTGAAAAGCTTTGCTGAGATCAAGCAGGATAAGGACCAAACATTGGACACTGGATTCAGCAATGGGGAAGTCACTGGTGACCTTGTCCAGACCAGTCAGGGGAGTACTGGGTATAGAAGCTGTACCAAGATAGGAAGAAGAGTGGGTGGGTTTGGAGAGGAAATGGAGGTAGACACCTCTTCAAGAAACTTGGCTCTAAAAGAGCCAAATAGGGTGAGGGGTAGGGTAGCTAGAAAGAGGCTGGGAGTCCACAGAGGGGTCATTTTTTTTTGTAGTTATTTATTTAAAGTTAACTTTATACTGAAATATAATATTCACACAGAAACGGTACATGTCCTAACTGTACAGCTCAGAAGACATTTTCACAAAGGAACACACCCATATAGGATCAGGAAATACAACCCAGATTAGGAAACAGAACATAATCAGTACCCTGTCAGCCCCCTTGCGCTCCCTTCCAGTCACTACTCCCCAGGGTAGTGTCACTACTATTAATAGTCACTACTATTCTGACTTTTGTCACCATAGATTAAGTTTAACTGTTTTTGAACTTTATATCAAGGAACTCAAACATATATTCTCTTTTGTGGTCTTGTTTTTTTCACTCAACATTATGTCTGTAGGATTCATCCACATCGTTGCATGTGGTTGTATATTGTCCATTCTTTTTGTTGTATAGCATTCCATTATCTACTGATGGGCATTTGGATGGTTTCCAAGGTTGTTTTCATCTTCTATGTGGGAGTGACTTGAGCTTGTTTGAGGCTTGTGGAGAAAGTTTGAAACACTCATCTTCCATGGAAAGGGAGAGAGATGGCTAAGGTCACACATGAGGATTTCCCGCATGGGAAACAAAAGCCTGGCTGAGGTTGAGATTTGCTCTTTTCCAGCCCAGCTGCTGTGCCAAGACCTCTGGCAGCTCCCGCCAGCCTGTGCACAGGTGCAGAGAAGGCAGGGGGTTAGGTTGCCCAGGGTTGGTTTCTGCCAGGTAATAGAGAAGCCCAGGGTGCTGGGGATATTGGTAGCAGGTGAGCAAGCTGGAGTGGTGGCTGCAGATCCAGGCTGGTGAGAAGGGTGTGCAAGGAAGGTAGAGAAGAGAAGGTAGGAGAGAACTGGCAGACAGAAAGGAAGCAGAGGCGGATTGTGAGCTCCGTGCAGGGCAATGTCTGTGCAATTCCAGCTGTTATCTCCAGAGACTTGCATAGGGTTGTCACTTGGTAAATAGTTGAATAAATGAGCTGAGGTCTCAAGAGGTCACAGGTAGAAGGCAGGTGAGGTGGGGGTGATGGAGATGTGGTTCTGATTTAGGAAAGGGTCATTCCAGAGCCAGGTGATGAGACTGAGGTGTTCCCATGGAGGGTGGCTGCACGGAGCAGAGAGGCCAGTGTTGGGTGGGCAATCCATGGGAATGCATAGCTGCCAGCATAGGGTGCACAGCATCCAGTCTTCAAGGAGGGAGGGGGAGAGAGCATTTCTCAAACTAGGATCCTTGGACATCTTGCATCTGAATCTGTAGGGGGGTGGTGGGCTGGTTGGAAATGCAGACCCCTGGGCCCACCCCAGCCTCTTGGGGAAAAAGTAAGCCCAGTGCAGCAGAATTGAGCATCAAGGAGCAAGAGTGTTTATGGGGTGGGGGAGCACCCAGGCCATCTGAGAGGATGAGATGCTCAATGGACCCTGAGTATGGTGGCCTTTATCCAGGCTAGAGTTGGATAGGGATAGTCAATAAAGAGATACTGGGGGCAAGAAAGGGCCAACAGCAAGGGGATTCAGCCCATGTGAGGTGGGGGCCAGAAGGATGGGGCCTCTGCCCTAGGATGCAGCTTCTGCCAGAGAGAAGGCCCTGATTGGGGAATGGGACCGGATCCTCTATCCTGTGGCCTGGGGGTAGAGAGGGTGTCCAGACTGAGCATCCCCTCTGAGGGTGGAGGGATGGGGGTGGTGCAGGGTGCTATGGGACTCTCTGCACCCAGTTGCTTCTCTTCCTTCTCTCGGTGGCAACACATAATATGGGGTTGATCCAGTCCCCCACTTTTAGCTCCTTCTCAGCCTCCAAACCCCCTCATGCTCAGTGCTTCTCTGCCGTCCTTTGGCACAGCCCCTACAGTTAGCACCCCCAGCCCTTCCTTCTACTCTCTCAGCCCCTGCTCTCTAGCCTTCACACACTCAGAACCCCAACTCTCAGCCCTCTGTCCAGCTCTCTCTCAGCACTCCTCAAAAGCCACACTGTGAGCCCCCTGTGCTAACTGCACCCAATTCAGCCCCACACGGTGTCCTCACTCTGTTTATCCCTCCATATTCACCGCCGCCCTCGACTCCCTTTACCCACACTCCTGACCCAGCCGAGAAGACCCCTGTCAGTCCCCTGCCTGTGGGGAACCTCCAGTCACCCCTCCCAGAGGCTGGGAGGGGGGCCAAGGGCCAGGTGCCCCCGTGGTCCGGCGGGTCCCGCCCCATCCCGGCGGGCTGAGTCAGGCGGCAGGAACTGGGCGGGGGGCGGCGCCAGGAGGAGCTGAAGCAGGAGCCAGAGTCGCTGGGAGCGAACGCGGAGCCCAGCCCGGCCGGCACCGAGTGGCCCTGGGCCGGCGGGGACACGGGGGGCAAGCACGGAGCTTGGAGGGCTGTCCCGGACTTACCATGAACTCCAAGAAGAGAGGTAGGACCTGGTCCGGGGCTGCGGAGGCTCCGGGGCTGGTCCCAGGGGGCTGCGGGCCGCGTTCTGTGGGCCTGGGGCGCGTGTTTCGCCGGAGCGGTGTGGGGGTCTACGGAGGATCTCTTCCTGCTAAGGTCACGGGCAAAGGCTGCTGTCTGTGACTCAGTTTCCCGGTTGGAGTCTCAGGAAGGTGGAGGGGGCGGGGCACTTCTCGGCACTGCCCCCCAACCTGGGAATCCCCCGGCTCTGGGCACCGGGAGGGCTCTGGCGTCTGGGCGCCTCGGAGCGGGTGGGGGCTGGAGGGGAGCAGCTTCCGCAGGGCGGCCGGTGTGGGGAGCCCAACCTGCACAGGCCGGGCCTGCCAGGCAGCTCCGCTGGGCTCAAAGCACGCACCCCGCCCCGCCCCGTGACCTCCTACGGCCTCTCGGGGTGTGGGCGTGGGAGCTCCTGGTCCACTTGGGGGGAGGAGGTCAGGGCAGGGCTGGGGAGCCCGCCCCACCCCCGGGTAAACAGGCGCTTCCGCACATTCTTTGCGCGCCCCTCCCCTTTCCTGCCCCTTCCCAGCCCGGGGAGGGTCCCAGTGCGACCCCCCTTCCTGCCCCGCGCAGCAGGCGGAGCCTGCACCTCTGCAGGAAGTGGGGGCGTAGCCGAGGCCACGCTGAGTCCGACACCGAGTCACCCGCGGCCGCCCTGTCATAAGCACCAGGGCTGCTGGGGTTCGGACTCCAGCCTCAGGCCGTGGCCGGCAGGACTGAGATACAGAGTCGGGGCCGCGGGGAGGGGGCTTCAAGGGCCTGATTGGCGCTGTACACCCTCACTCGCCACCCCCAGGGAGCCCTGCGCGGACTCATTCCATGATGTCCCTGTCGGTGCGGCCGCAGCGCCGCCTGCTCAGCGCCCGGGTCAATAGGAGCCAGTCCTTCGCAGGCGTCCTCGGCAGCCAGGAGCGGGGGCCCAGGTACGCGGCAGAGGGGGGCTTATGGGGTCAAGAGAGTCTGACCGGGTTGGAGTGTGCAAGTGAGGGCTTGGGGAATGACTTCTTGCCCCCTCCTGAGTGCAGTCTCTTCTTCAGGAGCTTCCCAGCCTTCAGTCCCCCGGGGCCCCCACGGAAGCCCCCAGCGCTCTCCCGAGTGTCCAAGATGTTTTCAGTGGCGCACCCGGCCCCCAAGGTCCCACAGCCTGAGCGGCTGGACCTGGTGTACACGACGCTCAAGCGAGGCCTGACGTAAGCAGTGCCCTCCCAATGCCTTGTCCCATGATCCCTCCCTAAGTCCTCATTCCCTTTCTGCTAGTAGGAACCTTCCCCAGCCTCACACCCTCTCCTCACTGCCTGTTCCCTGGGCAGGTAGAAGCTGGAGAGGTAAGATAACTCTTGTGGTCACCCCTTTCCCCAGGGCCTATTTGGAAGTGCACCAGCAGGAGCAGGAGAAACTCCAAAGACAGATAAGGGAGTCCAAGAGGAATTCTCGCCTGGTAAGTGAAGGGTTGGCATCCCGTATGCCCAGGATTAATATGCCCTTTGCTCTTGTGGTGTGGGGGACTGGGCAGCACCAGCCCTGGGTGACATCAGAGCTGTTTTCTGGGGTGATTTGGTCCAGGTGTGACTAGAAAAGGGGGTATCAGGGAAGGCTGGGGAGGTTCCTCTCCTCAGCTTTCCCAGGCTGCATGTACTTTGCCCGGGACCCAGTGCCTGTCCATGGGAGCTTCCAGTGGGTTGGGTCAAACCCCACAGACGTGGACAGCAGAAGATTATGTTGTAGTGGTACTGAGGGAGAGCCATGGTTCTTCCTGGGGAACAGGTCAGGGCTTCCCAGAGGAAGAAACATTTCTGCTGGGTCTTGAAGCATGAACAGGAGTTCCCTGGTAGAGGGAACCATGCATGAGGAGGCACAGAGCTCTCTTCCTAGGGGTTGTAGAAAAGGCAGTGGGCCAGGGGAGGGATCCCATGGAAGAGGTGGGGGGAAGAGTACTAGAGGGGCCTTGGGGACCAAATCTATGACACCAGCAAAGACCAGGCACGTGGGAAGGTAGGTCAGTCCCTGCTTTGACTGGAATGGCTGTGGACTGTGGTGTGAGAGGGAGGAAGGCTGTGATGAAAAGGAGCTAGGTAGGTCTGGGTGAGCAACTGCCCCTGCTGGAGTACTTCCCCTACCTCCTAATGCCCCCCTCATCTCTCCCCGCAGGGCTTCCTGTATGACTTAGACAAGGTGAGTGTATAGAGAATGGTGTTGAAAGAGGTTGGCTCAGGGGGAGGTAAAGGGCCCTGGGCCTCAGGCTTCTCCTAACGCACCTCTCCCCCAGCAAGTCAAGTCCATTGAACGCTTCCTACGACGGCTGGAGTTCCACGCCAGCAAGGTACTTGTGCAGCATGCGTGTGTGCATGCAGCGTGGGGTGGGGGATTGGGTATCACAGGGAGATGGGATGATGCTAGGCCCTGGGTGAGCAACCCCAGTAGTGAGTCTCAATCCCCCCTCTGCCACCCCACTCATCTGCCCAGATCGACGAGCTGTACGAGGCATACTGTGTCCAGCGGCGTCTCCGGGATGGCGCCTACAACATGGTCCGTGCCTACAGCACCGGCTCCCCAGGGAGCCGTGAGGCCCGGGACAGCCTGGCCGAGGCTACTCGGGGGCATCGGGAGTACACAGAGGTGAGGGATGTGTGCCTGTGAGGCAGAGGCACAGAGTGTGGCAGAGCTGGTGAGAGGGGACTGGTTCTTGACCTCCTCCTGTCCCTGCCCATCCCTCTCAGAGCATGTGCCTGCTGGAGAGTGAGCTGGAAGCACAGCTGGGCGAGTTCCATCTCCGGATGAAAGGTACCAAGTGGTGAGGCCGACTGGTGGCGGGGAGAGGGAGGTGTGTGCCTGAGACCCCTGGACCCAGCTCATCTACTTCTCCCCCACTCCCAGGGCTGGCCGGCTTCGCCAGGCTATGTGTGGGCGATCAGTATGAGGTAGGAGGATGGGCAGGGAAGGGCTGGGATGGCAGGGTCGCAACACCAAGGGCTGCTTCAACCTGCCTCTTCCCCTAGATCTGCATGAAATATGGGCGTCAGCGCTGGAAACTACGGGGCCGCATAGAGGGTAGTGGAAAGCAGGTGTGGGACAGTGAGGAAACCGTCTTTCTTCCTCTGCTCACGGAGTTCCTGTCCATCAAGGTGATGTCTCTGCCCAGAACCATAGGACACCAAGATCCTGTGGCTCTATGACCCTGTGAACCCCTTATGATCCTCATGACCCTGAGACCCTTACCCCTGTGACCCCCATCTGGTTCCATGGCCCTCTGTGAATGTGTGACCCCTTGACCTTCATGACCCTGTGATTTCCTTGTGACCTCCTGACCTTGTGAATATATGACCCCTGAACTCTCATGAGGCTGTGACTCCCACGACCTCAATGACTACAAATTTAGACCTCTGGTCCCCGTGCTCCCAGGCTGCTTCGAGCCTCCATGGCCCCATTACCCTGAGAACTCCATTCCCTGTAACTTCCTCATGGCCCAATGACCCTGTGACTGTCACATAACCTCTATGCAAATTCAGACCTCTGATCTCCCACAATCTCATGACCCCTACACCCTTGTGATCCCACCATGCATTCTTGGCTACAGGTGACAGAACTGAAGGGCCTGGCCAACCATGTGGTTGTAGGCAGCGTCTCCTGTGAGACCAAGGATCTGTTCGCTGCCCTGCCCCAGGTTGTAGCTGTGGACATTAATGACCTCGGCACCATCAAGCTCAGCCTGGAAGTCACGTGGAGGTTGGTGGGGCTGAGGGGCTTGGAGACGGGGCTGGGGCTTCATGTTAGCACCTTCTAACAGCTTTTTCCCTCTCCAGTCCCTTCGACAAGGATGACCAGCCCTCAGCCGCTTCTACTGTCAACAAGGCCTCCACAGTCACCAAGCGCTTCTCCACCTATAGCCAGAGCCCACCAGACACGCCCTCGCTTCGGGAACAGGCCTTCTATGTGAGTCACATCCCAGGCTCAGCTCCCCATCCAGGGGTTTGCTGGGGGTGATCCTGAGATGTCCTTTTCTCTCTCCTAGAATATGCTGAGGCGGCAGGAGGAGCTGGAGAATGGGACAGCGTGGTCCCTGTCGTCCGAATCTTCCGATGACTCCTCTAGCCCACAGCTCTCAGGCACTGCACGCCACTCCTCAGCCCCCAGGCCCCTGGTGCAGCAGCCTGAGCCTCTGCCCATCCAGGTTGCCTTCCGTAGGGCTGAGACCTCCACTTCTGGAACCGTGGATGAGGAGGGGGCCATGGCCCCAGCCCTGGCCAATGGGCATGCCCCCTACAGCCGGACTCTGAGCCATATCAGTGAGGCCAGTGTGGATGCTGCCCTGGCTGAGGCTTCAGTGGAGGCTGCAGGCCTAGAAAGTCTAGTCCAGGGACCCAGCCCACCTGCACATCCAGGTCCCACACATGGGGAGCACCCTAGTCCTGTCCCTTCTGCCCTGGACCCTGGCCATTCTGCCATAAGCCCCGCTCTCAGTACAACAGGCCCTGCCCACACATCTACAGACCCTGCCCCCTCCGCACACCTAGACTCAGTTAACAAGGCCATAAATTCTAGCTCTCCTGAATTGCCAGACCCCACCCACACCACTACAAGCGCCACCTCTAGTGTTGTAAGCCCTACCCATAGTGCTCCAAGCCTTACTCACACTACCACAGTTTCTACCCACAAGACTGTGGTCTCTACCATCACTATTACAGGCCCTACCCCCAGTACCACAGGGTCAGTCCAGACCACCACAAGTCCCACCCACAAGCCGATGCTTTCTACCGTCACTCCTGTAGCTCCTGTACCCAATACTACAGACCCAGTCCAGACCACCACAAGCCTCAGCCACACTGTCACAAACCTGACACACACTGTCACAAGCCCCACCAACAAACACGTGATCTCTACCCTCTCTACTGCAGGCCCTACCCCCAGTACCACACACCCAGCCCAGACTACCACAAGCCCCACCCACACTACTACTAGCCCCACCCATACTACTGCAAGCCCTACCCATACCACCATAAGCCCCACCCACACTGCTACAAGCCCTACCCATACCATAACAAGCCCCGCCCATACCATAATAAGCCCTGCCAACACTACTGCAAGCTCTACCCACACCACCACAAGCAGTACCCACACTACTGCAACCCCTACCCACACAGCCAGGATTTCAACTCACACCGCTACACCCAATGCTAAGGACCCAGTCCAGATCACCGGGAGTCCTACCCATTCTGTCACAAGTCCCACGCTTATAACTGTAAGCCCTTCCACTTTTCTAGACCTTGCCACGCTCTCCAACCCCTCTGCAAACACAGACCCTCCCCTCCCAGGCATCGACCCCCTGTCCTGTAGCTACCCAGCCTCCACTTCCTGCACTCAGGCAGACCCCATAGCCCTCAGCACCTCCCACCCAAGTCCTACTTGCTCCAGTTGGGAACCCCTCACAAGCCCTTCCCCAAAACTCCCAGAAGCCATCCGTCAGAGCCCAAGTCCCCCTCCCTCACCCCTAGCCCCTGTGCCCCAGCATTCAGACCCTAGAGTGGCCAGGGCTGCCCAGGCCCCAGTTCCAGGGGCAGCTGGAGGTGCTGGGGACAGGAAACTGGAAGAGGCACTGGGGGCCCTAATGGCTGCCCTGGATGACTATCGTGGCCAGTTTCCTGAGCTGCAGGGCCTGGAGCAGGAGGTGACCCGGCTGGAGAGTCTGCTTATGGTGAGGAGGGCTGGGCTGGTTTGCGGCAGCGCAGGGAGGGCAGCCAGGCAGGGGCGACAGCTCTGACGCCCTTCACAACCCCAGCAGAGACAAGGCCTGACTCGCAGCCGGGCCTCCAGTCTTAGCATCACTGTGGAGCATGCCCTGGAGAGCTTCAGCTTCCTCAATGAAGATGAAGACAATGACAGTCCTGGGGACAGGTGAGAGGGGCTAGGAGCGGGGGAAGAGGGGAGGTGAGTAGCTGGTGAAGGAGAAAGGCGAGAAAGGGGAACAGGTGAGGTGAGGCCAGGGGGAGCACGTAAAGAGAGCAGTAAGATGGGTGGTGGGCTCGAGGGAGGTGGGTGGGAGGGGATGGACTTGCTGGCGGGTACATCTGTGTTCATCTCTCCCACGTACTCCTCGTGTGTCCTTGTTGCTCATGTTTTCAATCCCATCTGTATCCCCAGTGCTTCTGGTCACCTTCCTCCTCATCCCTGCAGTGTCTGCCTCCTCCATCGGTCCCCACCAGCTCCTGAGCCTCCAGCTCCTCCTCTCTTCCTTGGCCTCACCTTGAACCTACCCTATGAACGAGCCTTTACTATGCCTCTCCATGCATCCTGTGCCCCCCAGCATCAACCCCCTCTGTCTGGACCCCAGCTTTCCCAGAGACCCTGGCCCCTTGGCTCTTTGTCCCAGAGTGGCCTTTGCCGATTCCCAGTTGAAGGTCATGCCCAGCCCCTCCTCCCTCCAGTGCTGCCTAGGTTATGGCCCCGTGCCCTGCGCCTCTTGGGCCGCAATCCCTTGCAGTCCACATTGCGTAGACCATCCCGCCTGCAACCCTACTCCCGCCCATCCCAGCCCCGGCGGCCCCAGAGGTCCCAGCAGTCCTAGCTGGAGGTAGCCCTGGGCAGACAGGCTCTGGAGACCCCTGCTACCACCTGCTGGTCCCAGCCCTTTCCTCCGTCTGGAAGTCCTCCGTGAACTTACCCATTGTCTGTTGTTTGTGCATGATGTGTTCTTCTGTTCTCGGATGGGGGGAACTTAATAAAAATACTCTGGTGACCAGATGATGATGTGTGCTCCTGGGGCGGTTGACCCCATTTTTCTCTCAGGCCCCCAAACAGCCCGGAGCCTGGGGCTGAGGACAGCCTCGACTCACCTAGTGCCCGACCCCTCAGCACAGAGTGTCCAGCTCTGGACACTGCCTTGGTCCAGCATCTGTACCACTGCAGCTGCCTCCTGCTGGTGAGGCTAGTGGTATTCCCCTACCCTTCCCTTGTAGCCCCTTCCCCCAGGGAGCCCTACACTTCAATCCTGGCCCTGCACACCTCCTCTGAATTCCACTCCCCAATGTCCCAGGGCCTGGCTCTTGCTGAATAGAACACCTCCCACACTCTGGCTCCCCCAAGTCTCTCCCGATGCATGCAGGGACTGGTAGTCCCTGGTCTCCACCCTCCCTAAGCTCTGTCTTGAGGTCTGAGCTACTTGGCCATCCCTATTCTCCAGAAACTGGGCACATTTGGGCCCCTGCGCTGCCAAGAGGCATGGGCCCTGGAGCGACTACTACGGGAGGCCCGAGTGCTCGAAGCAGTATGTGAGCTTAGCAGGCGATGGGAAATCCCTGCCACCTCTGCCCAGGAAGGTAAAAGCTGTGTGGGCTCTGCCTCATGTCTGCCCCAAAGTTCCTCCCTTGCCCTATCCCACCTATGCGCCTGTCTCCCCACCGGCCTGTCCTGTTGCTGACAGTTTCCTGCACCTCCTCACAGTGGTGCAGTTCTCGGCCTCCCGGCCCGGCTTCCTGATCTTCTGGGACCAATGTACAGAGGGACTCAGCCCCTTCATCTGCCCCGTGGAGCGGGTGCTCCTCACCTTCTGCAATCAGTACGGCGCCCGTCTCTCCCTGCGCCAGCCAGGCTTAGCTGAGGCTGGTGAGTGGGCTGCCTACCTCCCCCTTTGCTCTCCTTTCTCAGATCCCCAGTGATGGGACCTCAGGGAAAGCCAGGTCAGCCCACAGAGACATGCTGAGATGAGCACTGGGAAGAAACATCGAAGGCTCATGCCTCAGCACAAAAGGGCCCAGATTGGACCCTTTTGTGCTGGGTCCCTGCACCTGCACGTGGGGTGGGAGCACTCTTCCCGCTAAGGACCCAGGTCCATCCACACCCTGAGACCTGCGGCACTGCCTCCCACAGTGTGTGTCAAGTTCCTGGAGGATGCCCTGGGGCAGAAGCTGCCCCGGAGGCCCCAGTCAGGCCCTGGAGAGCAGCTCACCGTCTTCCAGTTCTGGAGTTACTTCGAAGCCTTGGACAGCTCCTCCATGGAGGCCTATGTGACCGAGACTGCCGAGGAGGGTGAGGCAGTAGCCCTGGTCACAAAGTGGCCTGATGCTATGGGTGGGTCTGAAAGTGTGAATTCAGGACATGAAGGTACAAAAGAACCCACCCCGGGAGGCTCTTTGCCCTGCCAGCTTGTTCCAACTGACACCCCCCCCGCCCGGCTTCCTTTTTTCAGTGTTACTGGTGCGGAATCTGAACTCAGATGACCAGGCTGTGGTGCTGAAAGCCCTGAGGTTGGCACCTGAGGGGCGGCTTCGAAGGGATGGGCTCCGGGCCCTCAGCTCCCTGCTTGTCCATGGCAACAACAAGGTCATGGCTGCTGTCAGCACTCAGCTGCGGAGCCTGTCACTGGGCCCTGCCTTCCGGGAAAGGGTAAGAGTCAGGCAGGGCTCCCTGAGGGCAAAGGCTGGGGTCCCAGGCTCCCAGTGTCTGGCTAAGTCTGCCTTCCCACCCTTAACCAGGCTCTACTCTGCTTCCTGGACCAGCTCGAGGATGAGGATGTGCAGACGAGAGTGGCTGGCTGCTTGGCCCTGGGCTGCATCAAGGTGACCCCTTTCTCTCCCCTCCCAGCTCCCCAAGCCCTGGGTCCTGAGCCTTTCTCACCTGCTGCACTGGGCCCACCTCAATGCTCTCTCCCCCGATAGGCTCCTGAAGGCATTGAGCCCCTGGTGTACCTGTGCCAAACGGACACAGAAGCCGTGAGGGAAGCAGCTCGGCAGAGCCTGCAGCAATGCGGTGAGACTGGGGAATCGGAGATATGGGTCAAGTTGAGTTCTATGACATTTTGGCTGCTGGGAATAGGGGTGAGATGGGGTCAGGGGTGAGGTGGGGTCAGGGCGGGGCTGGGGCCTCTCCTGATCCCATCTTTATCCGTTACAGGAGAAGAGGGACAGTCTGCCCATCGACGGCTGGAGGAGTCACTGGATGCCCTGCCCCGCATCTTCGGGCCCGGCAGCATGGCCAGCACGGCATTTTAAACTCCCCACCCACCGGCCCCCAGTGCCCCTTCCCCCCACTTTCAGGGCTTACCAGGCACTGGCAGGGAGGGTGAGGGCTGGCTCCAGACACTCCTCCCTCACAGATTCCTATCAATGAAAATCTAATATATTCTCCTTTTGTCCTCGGGGTGGGTAGAGTCAGTGCCGCAGTCAAGTGCCTCCCAGCCTCGGCTCAGCACACTTGCCATAGATCGGTGTCCCGGGCCTGGCCGTCCTGCCTCTGCCCTGCCACGTCCCTTGGTTTTGTATTTTATTTACAGAGTTTTACAGAAAATAAAAAAGCAAAATGCCTTTCCTACGTAGCCTGGACTGGTGCACTACTGACCTTCTGCTCCAGCACACTCTGGCTGTGGCCCTGACACTAGTGTGTCCACACTCCAGCTGTGACAATGCCATGTGCTTTTGCCCTGGAAATCCAGATGGAAGAGAGCTCAGAGGCTGGAACTGCGCTTGGAAAAGAGGGCAGAGGAAGAGGGTGGTGGAGTGTTGCTGAGGAGGCCCGGGCTGCAGGTGGGTGTACCCTGGGCCTGGAAGCTGTGGGCCTAGACTGGAGCCAAACTGTGGAGTTGGCCTAGAGAAGGCCCAAAGGGTGCCAGTCCTGGGAATGGCTCCCTGGCAGCCAGCTCACTTGGCCAGGAGGCAAAGAGGAAGCAGGCAGGAAAAGGTGTGGTGGTGGCTGGAGCTTCTGGCCACCAGGGAGCAGCAGAACCCTGTCAGGGAATGCCAGGCTTCTGGGTCTTCGCCTCAGCCCAGGCAGCTTCCTACAGAAGGGGCTGAGCACAAGGAGCTCCTTGAGCGCTGGGTAGTTGAGAGGAGATTCTTGCCGAGGGGAAGAGCTGGGGCCTGGGAGGCAGGAGACCCGGATGGCTGCCCTGTGACTCTAAACAGAAGGTCCCTCCTCTCCCTGAGCCACCTCCTCTCCGTAATAACAAACGTGACTAAACCCTGTGACCTCCCCACAGCTGGCAGGCTTGTGCTGCTTCAGGAAAGAGGGCTCTAGGGAGAGGGCTCACGTGAGTTTATTAACCCCAGAAAGTTAAGTGTTCAATGGGAGGAGGCTGAGGGTGGGGGGACTTCAGCATGGCAGGCCTGTTCTAAGGAGGGCCCGAGGGAGGCCCACACTCAAGGCTGGAGAAACAGGTCTGCCACCCTTCCCCTCTCCCTCCAGAGCTTTCAGTGGAGACGGTGCAAGAGCAGGGCCTTCCCCACTCCCTGAGCCCACTCTGGCGTCCCAGTACCTGTGGCTGTAGCACAGCAGCGTGACACCCTGGGGGGAGTCTGTGTCCCTGCACTCGGGTAGAGCCAATGAGATGCCCAACAGTCCCCCCTGGGGGGTGACCCAGATCCCCAGAGAGCCCTGCCCCCCTGTGTTTTAGAGCTGTGTATGAAGAGGTTTGGCCGGGCCCTTAACCACCTGCTGGGGAAGCCAAGCTGAGCAGAAAAAAAAAACGGTAACAGGAAGGAGCACAGGAAACACCTGGGTGTGGATGCAGGTGGCTCATTCCAGTTGGGTGGGGGCAGGCTGACAGCCCTCAGCGCGTCGGCGCAGCGCTGTGCTCCCTCTGTGACTGGGTGGCATGGGAGGGATAGTGTAGCTCAGTTTTGGGGTGGTCGGCTGGAGTGGTAGGGGAGGGGAAGGCAAACAAACGATAGAGACCAAGACTACCCAAAGCTGGCCACAGCCTGGGCCTGCCGCAGGGGCCCCTGCATCAGGGCTGCAGTCCCAGGACCACCCCTAGGAGCCCCTCAGGCCTGAGGCCCCATGAGAGGTCCCCCAGTAGGGCAGGACTGTCCACTGACATCCAAAGCGTGGCCTGTGTGGTGGGCAAAGAGGAAGTGAACACTGGCTGACCATGTCCTGTGAAAGTGCAGGCGGGGGTGACTGGACTAGCACAAGTTCATGGCTTAACCCACAGAAGAAGACAGAGCCTGGGCAAGAAATGTAGGATGGGAAAATTTCCCAGCCAGGGGTCAACTGGGACTGTCACTGGAAATCTGAGTGGCTCTACATCTCTGCATTCCAATTCTGGGAAGGGATAAGGTACCTAACTCTGTCCTCTACAAGGAGAGTCCTGAATCCCGAGCCTCATATTCAGCTCTAGGTGAGGGTGGATATGAAGGTCAGAGGGTGCAGGAGCTAGAATTAGGGCACTATGAGGTACAGCCGAAGGACTATCAAAGGCCAAGACAAAAAGAGCCTCGGGCCTTTGCCCCACTAACCCTACCCAGCTCAGAGCAGTGTGAACCAACCCCAGAACAGCCACTGAACCCCTCTCCATCAGTGACTTGAAGTCAGGCTGGATGGCCTCCTATACCCTGGCTCAGGCCCATGTCTGTGAGATGGTGGGGGGCAGGGAGAGCCCTTGTCCTCCCTTCTGTACACCTTGCCCTCCCCCAATACACATAGCCTCACATAGGTCTTCCCACAGGGCAAAGCTGCTCCGAGCACACCTCCTATCTCCTACCCTGCTGTCACACAGGTCTGGGGAGGCACTCACTCCCGCGACTCTGGACAGTTGAGAGCCTGCTGTCTCCAGTGATGGGAGGTTGATGACACCATCGGGAGTCAAATGCATCAGAGCAGGGAAAGCCTGTCCCCAGCTGTCCTGTGGAGCCTGTGCCAGCCTCTTGAGGGGACAGAAGGAAGTGGGCCTCCAAGTTCTGTGACACACTGCGAAGCACCCCATCAATCAGGTCCATCAAGGCCACAGCCATGCCTTGGCCACCATCGTTGGGGGTCTCCCCGGAAGAAACTAATAAGCATGCACTGCAAAAGGACCAGGCTGAGGTAGTCCAGGATAAAATTTATTGTGTTGGTGGTCCCTGCAGGCTCCCCCAACTCCCCTCGTTTCCTTTTGCCCTCCTCCAACCTTACCTTTCCTCCAGTCTCCCACTCTTCTTCCTCATGTAGTCAAAGCTGCAGAGAACCAAAAAAAAAAAAAAAGAAAGAAAAAAAAAGGCATGTTGGTAAATGCAAAGAAGCAGATGGGTTGGCACGTGGGAAGAGAACTGCTTCTTTGTCTCGCCTACAGAGCGGGGGTGACTTCCTTATGTGCTTCTGCCTGGTGTGTGGGTACAATCTGCTGAACCCTAGGCATATGACATGCTCCCCCCAACCCCAAACAGCCCTGGAGTGCCCTATTTAGGCCATCCATCACCCATGGACAGAAGGCTCTTGGCTTGGCTGCCAGACCTGGCTCTTCTGGGCCTACGTAATACAGAAGGGTGAGCTTGGGAAGGACTCCGGGCCTATACAAACAGCTCAGGAAGAACGTCTATCATTTGGAAAATAAGACTGTCATTGACCTGCGAGAAGGGGCCTCTTGTTTCAGAAGGCTGCAATGGGGTGTGCAGTGGGGTCACAGTTTAAGTTTAATGTCAATGGTCACGTCTCACTTATCTCTGAAGACACCCAGGGCATATGGGTCTTCAATAAGTACTGACTTGGAGCAGCTGAATAAGCAGATGAATTGCCATGCTAACACCAACGTTTGTAGCTATTTCCTCTGAATCTCCTTACAACTTTCTCCTCCACCTCCTCCTCAGGCATCCTCTTATAAACATCACTCCACAGGATTCCATTCTAGGCCCTTTTCTCCTCTCTTTTGAAACACACTCCCTGAACCACCTCATCCATTTCTCTGGCTTCCATCTATACGCTGAGGCTGTGTGCCAGTGATTCACACGGCTCTCTCACCTCCCAACCCCCATATCCAACTGGTGACTGGACACCTTTTGAACAGCATTCTCAAAATCAAACTTATCTCAAAACCTGTTTCTCCTCCAGAACTTCTGGAGAAAGTACTCAGGTACTAAGCCACGCAACTGGGCCTCACCCTTGACTCTTTCCCTGTCCCCTCTTCCCAGCCATCAGAATCTTCTCAATTAAATGCCTTAAATATTTCTAAATTCTGTCTCCTTCTCTTTATCCCCATTGGCACCACTCAGTTTCAGGACATGTTGACCTCTCTCCTAAACACTAAAACTGCCCCCTCACAGGCTCCCTGCCTCTGATCTTGCCCTTCCGTCCATTCTCCATGGTGCGAAGTGATTTCTAAAAACATAAACCCACCACTACAGTTTCTCTTAGGGAAAATTCCAGCCCCCTCAACCTGGCTCACAAAGGCTTTTAAGTGTGTTCCTCTCTCCAGCCTCACTTCTGCCACCTAACTTCTCAGTCTGCACTGGACCTCACCGAACCACCCGCAGGGCTTGCGTGCCCCTCTGTGGTACACTCTTCCCACTCCTCATCTTGCCTTGCTAATGCCTGGTTACCTGATAGGCTTCAACCTAGACATCACAAATTTCTTCAGGAAGCTTCCCTTCCACTGGGCTCCTGTCACAGAAGCATGCATTTCCCCTAGTACAGTACTAGGGGAATCACACCCCATTGCAATTGCTCATTTACTTTGTACCCTCCAATATATACATCCATAAGTATTTGCTGACTAGTCTACTAGGTAACAGGTACCACCCAAGTCTGCAAAAGATGATTGGTTGCCTTGCTTGTAGAGCTCGGTCCAAGTGTTTTGCTTCGTTTTTAAACAGCTTTATTGAGATTTAGTCCACGTACCATGAAATTCACCCATTTAAAATGTGCAATTCAGTAGTGGCTTTTAGTATATTTACAGAGTTGTACAATCATCACAATCAATTTTAGAGATTTCATCAACCCCAAAAGAAACTTGGCACTCTTTAGGTATCATCCCTGGGACCTCTACATCCCCTTCCCTTTCCCGGCCCCCAGACCCCGAGGCAACCACTAATCTACTGTAACCACAGATCCTATAGATTTGCCTATTCTAGACATTTTTTTTTTTTGGCCGCACCATGCAGCATGTGGGTCTTAGTTCCCCAACCAGGGATCGAACCCGCACCCCCTGCAGTGGAAGCGTGGACTCTTAACCACTGGACCGCCAGGGAGGTCCCTGGATGTTTCTTATAAATGAAATCAGGTTAGGTCTTCCCAACTTACCCAATTGTAAGATTCACCAGAGAACTTCCGTGGAGATTCAAATTCAGAGGCCAGGGAATCTGTATTTTAAACACGTGCTCCAGGCAGTTCTCTATTTAATCAGGCTGCATCTGCCTTTACTGTTCCCAGCGAAAGTGGGTCAAGAAATAGCTTTTGATGAATACCGCTAAAACTTAACATGATCTGAAAACATTTTGAACATGAAAGGACAGTGTATGTTTAATGCAGAAAAAGCCTGGATACTCAAAATACTCCCCAGAGTCCCCCATGAAACATAGCTCTTCAGAGTGCACTTTTACTGGGACTTCCCTGGTAGCGCAATGGTTAAGAATCCGCCTGCCAATGCTCGGGGACACGGTTCAAGCCCTTGTCCAGGAAGACCCCACATGCCGTGGAGCAACTAAGCCCGTGCGCCATAACTACTGAGCCTGTGCTCTAGAGTACGCAAGCCACAACTACTGAAGCCCACGCACCTAGAGCCCGTGCTCCGCAGCAAGAGAAGCCACCGTGATGAGAAGCTCGCACACCGCAACAGAGAGTAGCACCTCTCGCTGCAACTAGAGAAAGCCTGTGCACAGCAACAAAGACCCAATGCAGCCAAAATATAAATTAATTTTTTTTAAATGCACTTTTGGGCTTCCCTGGTGGCGCAGTGGTTGAGAGTCCGCCTGCCGATGCAGGGGACGCGGGTTCATGCCCCAGTCCGGGAAGATCCCACATGCCACAGAGCGGCTGGGCCCGTGAGCCATGGCCGCTGAGCCTGTGCTCCGCAACGGGAAGGCCACAACAGTGAGAGGCCCACGTATCGCAAAAAAAAAAAAAAAATGCACTTTTACCACGGGGATCTCAAATAAGGAATGGAATGGAAGCCTGAGCAGGGGACAATATAGGGAGGGAGAACTGAGATCAGACCAGTGGAGGCGGCAAGCAAGTTGCATCCACAGGGGCCAGAGGGGGCAGTTAGAAAGGGGCTTGTGGAGTGGCTGAGGAGTTTGGGATTTACCCCCAGAACACTGTGGAGTCATCCATGGGCTTGAAGCAGGGGAATTTTGTGATCACATCTGTGCTTTGGAAAGGTTGCTTTGGCAGTTGTGTGGAGGGAGGAAGCAGGGAGCAGTGAGGAGTCTGCGGCTGTGGTCAGAGTGACAGTGCCTGAGCCAGGTTGGAGGCAGTGGAGATAGAGAGGTTAGAGTGAAGGGATGTTCTGAAGGTAGAATGGACAGGATTTGGAGATTGATGGGATGTGGGAGATGAGAAAATGAAGCTCAGGTTCCTGGCCTGTGTGGTGGATGGGTTGTGTCATCTTTCACTGAAAAGGGGGAGCCCTAGAGAAGCAAATCGGGAGGAGAGTGACAAGGCTCATAAGGGTGGCCTGGGAGCCATCCAGGAGGAAGTGTCCAGAAAGAAGCTAGATACATAGAGCTGGGCAAGAAAAGAAGGGTGTAGGCTAGAGGCAGAACTTTGAGAGTCCTCCTTGCTTTACTGATATCCAGTGACCAATCTGTTCCTCCCACACATGCAGCCCATGCCTTTTACTTGCTTCTCCATCCTTGACTTTTACCTACTAATGCTCATGAGGTTTAGTGTCTCCAGACTAATATAAGACAAAACATAAGGCCCTTGAGGACTAGGGACATCATCTTTCTCCAGTATTACCCTAGCCTTGAGCATAGACCTGGGCATCGAGCAGTTATTCAGGTTACAGATTAATAAGTCATGATTCCAAATACCTCTGCTATCTGCTTTCCAAGTGGCTGGAATTTCCTCCATTAAAGCCCTTCCTGGGACTTCCCAGGCAGTCCAATGGTTAAGACTCCGCGCTTCCAATGCAGAGGGCGCAGGTTCAATCCCTTGTCAGAGAACTAAGATCCTAGCTGCGTGGTGTGCACCCCCAAAATAAATAAATAATAAACTAAAATAAAATTATGTTTTTAAAAAAAAGCTCTTCCTTTGGGTTAAGGCAATAGTGTCCTCCAACTTGCATTAAAGGGCAGACACCTTTTTACCCTTAAACAAATCACATAAAATTAGGAGAAGGGGGAGAAAGTGAGGGAGCAGAGAGGCCCAGAGCCTGCCTGATCGACCTACCTTCCTCTTTCCCCTCCCAAGCAGCCCCTGAGCTAAAGCATCATGTCCAGAGGATCCCTATAAAAATGGAAATGCTACCTAACAGTGAGGAGCCCTGAGCAGCCAGTGAAAGAACAGGAAGAGAGAGGGTGGGGCTGGAAGATCTGAGTACTCATTCTGGTTTTGCCAAGTTACTGGACGACTCTGAGCAAGTCACTTCATTTCTAGAGCTTAGAACAAAACTGTGGCTGGCTCTTCAAAAAGAACTGTGAACATCAGTTGAAAGAGCAGTCATGAAGGTTCTGCAAAGTGAAAAGTGTACAGATTAGATGGAATATTTAAGGGTGATCAATGTATACCTGAAAAATGCAGGTAAGAGCACAGAGAACAAAAGTGACCTACTTTTCGAATGTGAGATGTAGGCCCAAGCAAAGTCCTTCTTTTTTTTTTTTTTTTTTTTTTTGCAGTACGCGGGCCTCTCACTGTTGTGGTGTCTCCCTTTGCGGAGCACAGGCTCCGGATGCGCAGGCTCAGCGGCCATGGCTCACGGGCCCAGCCGCTCCGCAGCATGTGGGATCTTCCCGGACCGGGGCACAAACCCGTGTCCCCTGCATCGGCAGGCGGACTCTCAACCACTGCGCCACCAGGGAAGCCCCAAAGTCCTTATTTAGACTTTAAAGAGAAGTAGTTTGAGCTGAGAGGTAAAAAAATAAACAGGGTTTTTACAGGGGTCTGAAGGTTTTTACAGGCATGAAGGTGTTTTGCAAAGTGAAAAGTGTACAGATTAGATGGAATATTTAAGGGTGATCAATGCATACCTGAAAAATGCAGGTAAGAGCACAGAGAACAAAAGTGACCTACTTCTCAAATGTGAGATGTAGGCCCAAGCAAAGTCCTTCTTTAGACTTTAGAGAGCAGTAGTTTGAGCTGAGAGGTAAAAAATAAACAGCGTTTTTACAGGGATCTGAAGAAAGCAGACATCAATATGGAAAAAAATTCCTGTGGTCTGGGTAGGAGATGATGTAGAAGGGCAGGTCTTTAAAATTTAGGAGAAAGTGGTTGGCCTTGGCAGCTGACATTGAAAGCTTTCCAAACATCTTATAAGGTTTAGTATCACTACACCCTAGTTCAAAAGTATGGGATGACTTGCTGTCCCCCCAACACTCTTCTACCCTTTTATGTCCTTGATTATGGCTCTTCACCTTACACAGCTTTGCCTCGTTAATGCCTTCTGATCCTTTAACACCCAATTGAAATGAGATACTCCTGGGGAATGATTTGCTCCTTTATCTATGAGTTCATTTCTTCTCATTATAACAATTAACGCATTAAATGTTTTTTGGTTTTGTTTTCTAAATTTTGAGTTTAAGGGCAGGAAACACATCTTGGGTCATCTTTGTATCCCAGTGCCTAGAAAGGGAGCTGAACATAGCTGGTACTCAATAAATCTTTGCTGAATTGGAATATATCTCACACATGTCCTCAACAGACACAGAGAAATGGGAGTGTTCAGGTGTAGATTTACATCTTACCCCCAAAGTGGGCAGGAAGTGTCTTGCCCATTGTTACTTAGAAAATCAGCACATCTCTCCTCCATTTGTTGATTCTCTTGCTTAATGAGTTCCAAAAAACACATAAATGATCAAGATTATTGCAAGCTTTACCTGGGGGCAATAGTGGGAGCTAAGGAAGATGTTGGAAATAGCATTGTTCTCCTGAGAATTACAGCACAAAGTACACTTTTCTTGGAAAGAATGGCTTCCAGGCCAAGGAACGCTTAGTCAGTAAGTAATTCTATTAATTAATCTAGAAAGACCATGTCCATCAGAAGGTAGATTTGGGAGTGAGGGTAGGTTACTAAGAAGCATAAAAATAAAAGAAATAATAATGATAGTTTACATTTATTGTATGATTACTGCTGCCTAGAACTATGCCTGAAGTTTTACTTGCATTTTCTCATTCAGTCCTTAGTAAAGTACAATTATCATCCTATCTTATGGAGAAGAAACCTGCAGTTGAGTCGTTACTAATTCACCCAAGATCACACAGCTAATAAGGAGCCAAGACAAGATTCAAATGGCAGACAATCTGACTCCAGCATCACAGAGGATGATATTAAACATTTAAGTTATATAAATTACATCTCAACCTAATGAACTGCTTACCAAAGCTTTCTAGTAATATGGCTTCCCAGGAGGCTCTCCTATAGGGAGAGAATATGCCTTTTGCCAGCATGTGAGCACCAGTCCACTTCCCAGTTTAGTCACTTGGCTTATCCATCAAGCTCCTGTGCACCTGATGAGTCCCTAAGGAAGGAAGCCACTCTTGAGGCTGAGGGCCAGATCCTAGAACGTGGTGACTTCACCAGTGCCATGTGGTAAGCTGACAGCCTTCTGCTGATAATGCCCTGAACTCCTGTGGACTACAAACCTGAGATAGTCCACGGGAAGAACACTTCCTTAAATCACTTGGTGCTTTTAAGTCACAGCAGTTCTCGTTGGTGACGCAGTCCGGGATAGTACTGCAGGGAACAAACCTGTCCTTATTTTTATCATCCCAACTGTTCCACAGGCTCTCATCATATTACTTTTCTTTCTCACCTTGTTTCTATCCAGCATGAAACAGCCTATCCTATTGGTTTGGCTTTCCGTTCCTTGGTCTTTGGAGCCAATTTCATGAAGTAGGACACATCACCATTTCCTGCAAGAAGAAAACATTTCCTTTTGTTCCTTCCTAGTGATCCTCAGCATTTTCTCAGCCATGTAAGAGCAGCATATGGGAATCTTTGTCTTCAGAGAGCAGGCTCCAAGGCAACTTGGACCCCATTCCTGGTTTCTAACTGATGCCTCAGAGGTCATATAGTTGTAATTATAGTTGATATAATATAAATATAGTAGTTGTCTTAGTCCATTCAGGCTGCTGTAACAAAATACCACTGACTGGGTGGCTTATAAACAGCAGATGTTTACTGTTCACAGTTCTGGAGGCTGGAAAATCTGAGGTCAAGGCACCAACATGGTCATATTCTGGTGAAGGCCCTTTTCCTGGTTCATAGCTGTGCCTTCTTGCCATGTCCTCACATGGTGGAAGGGGCTAGGAGCTCTATGAAACTTCTTTTATAAGGCACTAGCCCCATTTATGAGGGTTCTGCCCTCAGGACTTAAGCACCTCCCAAAGGCCCCACTTACTAATACCATCACATCTAGCATTAGGATTTCAACATACGAATTTTGGGGAGGACACATATTCAGACCTTAGCAGTTGTAAATATAATTGTAAATACAATTGAGGGTTTTTGCCATCTAAATGCATTGCCTTGGACTTCTTTGGTGGTCCAGTGGGTAAGACTCTGTGCTCTCAATGCACGGGGCCCGGATTCCATCCCTGGTTGGGGAACTAGATCCTGTATGCATGCCACAACTAAGAGTCTGCATGCCGCAACTAAAAAGGATCCTGCATGCCGCAACTAAGACTGGGCGCAGCCAAACTAAATAAATCAATAAATAAATACATTGCCTTATATTTAAACACATGAATGCTTTAGAGGTGTGGAGAAAAGGGAACCCTCTTGCACTGTTGATGGGAATGTAAGTTGATACAGCCACTATGGAGAACAGTATGGAGTTTCCTTAAAGAACTAAAAATAGAATTACCATATGACCCAGCAATCCCACTACTGGGCATATACCCTGAGAAAACCATAATTCAAAAAGACACATGCACCCCAATGTTCATTGCAGCACTATTTACAATAGCCAGGTCATGGAAGCAACCTAAATGCCCATCAACAGACTAATGGATAAAGAAGATGTGGTACATAGACACAATGGAATATTACTCAGCCATAAAAAGGAACGAAATTGGGTCATTTGTAGAGATGTGGATGGATCTAGAGACTGTCATACAGAGTGAATATATATATATATATGCATATATGTGGAACCTAGAAAATGGTACAGATGAACCGGTTTGCCGAGCAGAAATTGAGACACAGAAGTAGAGAAAAAACATATGGACACCAAGGGGGGGAAAGCGGGTGTGGGGGGGAGGTTGTGGGGTGATGAATTGGGAGATTGGGATTGACATGTATACACTGATGTGGATAAAATGGATGACTAGTATGAAAAAAAAATAAACATAAAGAAGACATTCTTTTTTTAAAAAATAAATTTATTTATTTATTTTTGGCTGCGTTGGGCATTTGTTGCTGCACGCGGGCTTCCTCTAGTTGCAGCGAGCGGGCGCTATTCTTCATTGTGGTGCGTGGGCTTCCCATTGCGCTGGCTTCTTTTTGTTGCGGAGCACGGGCCCTAGGTGTGCCGGCTTCAGTAGTTGTGGCTCGCGGGCTCTAGAGCACAGGCTCAGTAGTTGTGGCGCACGGGCTTAGCTGCTCCGCGGCATGTAGGATCTTCCCGGACCAAGGCTTAAACCCATGTCCCTGCATTGGCAGGCAGATTCTTAACTGCTGCGCCACCAGGGAAGTACTAGAAGACACTCTTGAAGCTTAAAGATAAGACGGTTTGAGGCAAGGTCTTAGAAAGCGAATTAGTCAGATTATTAAAGGTACCAGAAAGAAAAGAAGCTAAGCATTAAAGTGTAAGTCAGCTTTGTTTCCAGTACATAGTTCCTAAGTATACCAGGAGCTGTTTGGAGTGGAGGGCTGAAAAAAATGCAAAATGCAAATATTCCAGAGGTGTCTGGTAATTTTTCTCTAAGTTTGCCTTTTCTTTATGCTTGAGTCCTCAGGTGTACATAAGAGACTACTGGAATAATTTGGTTTCTAGAAAAAGGGATCACAGGTAAATTTTCCAGATACTTCACACATTTCTAGAATAGTAAATAATCTCATAAGGCAAGTACCTATTACTAGAAATCAGAAAACTTGGGTGTTGGTGCTGAGAAACCAAATTATCCCTTTTCTTCATGTCTGTACCCAAGCAGCTGAATGTTGCTTAGAGAAAAACCGCACACTGGGCCAACTGGTTTAACTTTAAACTCATGATCACAAACTTCAAATGGGTACCCCATACCACCAAGGCAGTGCCACTAGGAAAACTGCAAGCTTGCTTTCTCTCTCCCCTGCATTTGCACCCATCTTCACCCTTGTTACCCTAATTCCTACAGTGGAAGCATCCTGTTTCTATCCAGGGTCAATCCTCCCAGTTTCCTTATATCCTCCCATGAACTTCACCCTGGTTTAAGTCAAGCAAGTGAATTCCCTGGCAGGCCAGTGGTTAAGCTCTTTCACTCCTGTGGGCCTGGGTTCAATCCCTGGTCAAGGAACTAAGATCCTGCAAGCCCTGTGGCGCAGGAAAAAAAAAAAAAAAAAAAAGTCAAGCAAGGCTTCGCTCTCCTGTATCACACTCCCAATGACAAATAAACATGCTCTAGAACCCTTTCATCTTTTAGAACATGCTCTAGAATTCTTTCATCCTCTCTTAACCCCATATCCTTCCACATTTATCCCTGAATTTGCTCCCTTCGCAGCTAAGCTTCTCTCATGTTGCCTATGTGTGCTGTCTCTATTTCCTCACTTTCCTGTTCACTCTTCAACCCATTCTAGTCAGGTCCACACCTCTGATTTACCAACATGAATCAAGCCAAAGTCACCAATGATAATCTCGTCTTCCAAGGTGACCAATTCAATATATCCATGTTTCTGGCCCAAGTTTACCCCTCAGCAGCACTAAACACAGTTGACCATTCCCCTCCTACCTGAATCCTTCTCTGCCCTTGGATTCCAAATTCAACACTGTGGACTTCCTTCTGTCTTCCTGGCTGTTCCTTCTCAGTCTCCTTCTCCATTACCCTATCTCTAAATGCTGGAGTGCCTAGGATTTGGCCTTGGAACTTCTCTTCACTCTTTCCTCCAAGTCAGAGGTCTTATAAACTGACAGCCCCCACGTGTGGCTTAATCAGCTCATGCAGTTTTAAAACATCTGATTTAGTTGCCAACACCTGGAGATTTTACACACAACCCCCCCCCAGATTTCCTTTAAAAAGAAAAAAAACAAAATATCTGTCAACATTGGGCTAACATTCTCATAATGGAACAATCAGCTCAATGGAGCAGAAGCTGCCCACTTGACGCTGGGTCCGTTTGTTCTTCGTGATCTAAGGTAAGGGAGTTGAGAATACAGTCCTGAGTCAGATTACCATAAGTATCAAAGACTCTCCTCCCTGAGCCACCAGAACATCTTCCAGTCAGTCTTCAGGGAATTTTACCGCTGGTTGGGTAGAGTCCGCAGGTGCAACTCAGGGAGGGGGAGGGGCGACCGCACTGTGAGGGGCTGAAGGACCCCGCCCACAAAGAGCTCAACAGCTCTCGGGCAAAAACAAGAAATGTACGTTTATAAAATACACAACTACGCCGCTCCAAATACAGAAAGTCCTTTTGGCAAAAGACTGCTATGATCGTATAAAAGCATCAAGTCTGGCCTTCTTCTGGCCTCTCCGGGCTGAGATGGCCTGGGCACACCAGAAAGCCCTCGCCCTCTTCTCTCACACCCGGTATTAGGAGGCCCTCTTGTAGGGGGGAGAGATCCCCCAAAACCGCGGGGCAAGGACAGCCCTGCTTGCCGTGGCTCGCAGGCGCTGGATTGCTTCTGAGGAGCCGGGAGCGAGAAGGGACCCGCCCGGCCTTACCCGGTGGCGGGCTGCGGAGCTGCGCTCGGAGGGCGGGTCCGGCCCTGCTAGGGAGGAGACTGGGGCGGGGCCCCAACAGGGGTCCCGCCCAAGAACCGCCTCAGCCCCACCGCCTAGCCCCGCGCGCGCTTCCTCCAAAAACCCTCCCCCCCGACCCCTCCCTTACGGATTCAGAGCGGGTGACTGCAGCTAAGGAACCAGGTCAACCGGGCCGGGATCCTGGACCTCCCAGAGGCGACTGCCTCCGCCCAGGAAGCCCCACCCAGCGGGAGCCCGGACCTCGGGCTCCCTAAGAACCCACGCGCGACCGGTCGAGGGCGCGTGCGGCGTGACGCGACCCGCAGCGCGTCCCGTGACGCCATCGCGCCCGCTTTTGAAAGTTGGCGCCCGGGGCCGCCTCCCATGCTGCCCTGCGCCAACCCCTCCCCTCACCTTTCCTCCCCCGCCCTCCACTCGTCGCCCGACCGGCCCCCCCACCCGTCCCTTCCCTTATCAGCACCCGCGGCCCCGGCAGCGCCGACGCAGGCGCACTGCACCGCGCCGCCGCCATTTTGTGTCCGAGTCTGTGGAGCGATTAAACCGTGCGCGGAGCTGCTTCTTTGGCGGCAGCGGCGGTGGCGGTAGCCGGTGCGGGTGCGCGGAGCTGGCTGGGGACGCCGGGTGGCCGGAGCGGTGGAGCGGCGGCGGAGCGAGCGCTGCGGGGGGTGTGGCGCGGAGGTAAGGGGGCCCCGGGTGGAGGAGGTTTCGCGGGCCGCCTCTAGGTGTCACGATGGGGCCGCTCCGGTCGGCGCTGGCTGTAGCCCGGCGCCAGCGCCGCCGCCGGGGGGTGTTTGTCTCCCTCTACCGTCCCTGCTGCGGCGCGGCCGCCGCCATTGCCCGTCGCCGCCGCGGCCCGGCTGCCCCCCCCCACCCCGTCCGCCCGCTCGATCGCTCGCTAGGCCTCCCTCCTACGGCGCGCTAGGCCTCCGGCGGTGGCACCGACAGAGGCCCGCGCGCTGGCGACTCCATTTTCCTTCCTTTGTCTCTGCCCTCGAGGCCAGCTCTTGGCCCGACCGATCACCCGGCCGCGGCCCGCCCTCTGCCCTCCGCCCCTCCCGCCATGGGTGGCCTCAGCCGAGAGGCGATCTCCGCTCCCCGGCTTCCGCGCCCGCCTCGCTCAAGTGTCGACACCCAGCCACCGCGCGCGCAGCCAGGTCTCCATGCAGTATGGGTGTCGGGCCCTTGCCGACGCCTCTCGGGCTGCCCATCCTCCAGCCTGCCCAGTCCCGGAACCTACCCTGCGGCCTTGCGAGCGTCCCCCGCCGCCCGGCTGCTCCGCGGTCGCTCCTAGTCCGCGCGTCGCCGCCGCTGGTCTCCGTCTCCACCGAGTGGCGCAGGCGGCGCTGCTGCGGCTGCGAGTAGAGGGACCCCAGAGCTGCCGAGAGCTCCCTCTGCAAGGCTGGCTGAGCTGCTCGCGCCTCGACGCCGCCTGAGCGGGCGGGGGGACGCGCGCTCGCCGCCCCCGCCGAGCCCCACTGCGCCCCCAAACTAGCGCCCGGGCTCCTCGCCCGACCCGACCGGTGCGGCCCCCCCACGGTGGGCGGAAAGGACACGAGTTCCACAAGTTTTTCTCGAGCCAGGGTCGGATTCCCCTTGCAGTGATAGGAGCCTGACTTTGTGCGCTAAGAGATCTCAAAGGGATCAAAACTTAATTTCATTATGATCTCAAGTGACGTGACAGATTCCTGAATTCGGGATTATGGGCTGGCTAAATTGGTTCAGGCAACTCTTGAGTTTCCGTCTCGCTTTAAAACGTCCTGACGCTAACTTACTACAGTATTTAGTACCTGATGCTTTTAGGGCTAGGCGAAGGCAGTTTTGCCCCGGGATTGTGCAACCCGATCTAAAGCGCCAGTAGGGCAGAATGAATTTATTCTTGACTCCACTGGTAATTTGCCCATATGCTGAAATATGAGGGATGATGTTGTAATTAAATCCTGGGTCACTAGTTGCAGTTGGTTTATAAATATCTACGCGTAATGTAACTACTTTTTAGTAGCTGACTTCCTGCAGCCCTGAGTTCAGCAATAAGTAAACATTCGCATATGTAGCGTTTTCCTGCTTTCTTTGAGTTTACATCAAATAGGAAAGTTAAAATTCCAGGTCCCCTTTAGGTGGCAAAAGAAGTTAAACAGGGAATGTATGTTAAATTTATTCTGTCCTTAAGTTCTCTTGCATCATTAAAAAGCTTCCTGTCGAATTGCCAGTTTTTTCTTTTCCCTCAAATATTCTAGTACCTTAATACAATATCGTGCAGCACTTGATGTATCAACTGGGGTTGCTTTGGAGAGAGGAAAGTCTTGATTAAATAGCGGGGAGGGGGAGTGGGGAGGCTATGTTAAGTTTATGAGGATATTAAAACAGCCTGGTGCTAAGCAGAATTGACCGGTCTACTGTGTGTAATCTCTATCTGTAGGATTCTGCAGCAAATGCCTCCATAGGGGAGTGTTTTCAACATTACTTTTTTGAACCCTACAAAAATGTTCCTTCTCCCTCTCCTCCATAATAAAGTTGCCCTAAGTAACTAAATGCAGTAGTGTTGATGGAGCATCAGGCTTGAGAATAGAACCATGCTTAATTGTCTAAAACATTGGTCCATTTGTGTAATTTTTGGCATTCTTGTAATTTTCAGTTTTACTTTCCTTTTGAAATTATGGATGGCAGGTGGCATGTTTTACTTATTAAAATAAGGTCCACACGGGTTAAAATCCAGCGGGTCTGTAGTTGAGTCAGGAGGAAAGCTTGTTTTCCCAGTAGCACTGTGCTCCATAGACCATGTTTTGCTTCTTGATTTCAGTTGTGCCATGTACAGCCATCAACTTCTTGGTCTTACACATCGTTTATGTCTTTTTTTTTTAATACTCTATTTATGTATGTATGTATGTATGTGTATGTGTATGGCTGTGTTGGGTCTTCCTTGCTGTGCGTGGGCTTTCTCTAGTTGTCGCGACGGGGGGGGGCTACTCTTCGTTGCCGTGCGCAGGCTTCTCATTGTGGTGGCTTCTCTTGTGTGGGCTCGGTAGTTGTGACACATGGGCTTAGTTGCTTCACGGCATGCGGGATCTTTCTGGACCAGAGCTCGAGCTCGTGTCCCCTGCATTGGCAGGTGGACTCCTAACCACCGCGCCACCAGGGAAGTCCCCTATATGTCGTTTTAATGGTATAGATCTTGTCTACAGAGTTGCTGTCCTTTAAGATTTCCTGTATGCCAGGATTCATACTTTGTTTGTTTTGGCTGCACCGTGCACCATGCGGGATCTTAGTTTCCTGACCAGAGATAGAACCCGGAGATCTAACTGGTGCCCCCTGCATTGGGAGTGCAGAGTCTTTTTTTTTTTTTTTCTTTTTAAGAGTCTTAACCACTGGACCACCAGGGAAGTCCCCTTTGTTTTTATTGGAAAACTAAGTTTACAGAGAGAATAAATTCAGGACATAAGTTTACCCAAAGAAACTTAAATCACTAGTATGAGGAAGATTACAACAGGAATGATTACCTACCTAGGAAAATACTGCTTATTTAAGAGTAGCTGGTAAACATAGGAAAATACTGCTTATTTAAGAGTAGCTGTAGGGCTTCCCTGGTGGCGCAGTGGTTGAGAGTCCGCCTGACAGTGCAGAGGACGCGGGTTCGTGCCCCAGTCCGGGAAGATCCCACATTGCCGCGGAGCTCCTGGGCCCGTGAGCCATGGCCGCTGAGCCTGCGCGTCCGGAGCCTGTGCTCAGCAATGGGAGAGGCCACAACAGTGAGAGGCCCGTGTACCGCAAAAAAAAAAAAAAAACAGTAGCTGTAAAAGTTATCTTTAGGGATCCATTCAACCAACTTAAAATTTAGGAGCTGTAAAAGTTAGCCTTAATATGCATTCAAATTTTAAGAGCTTTAGGATTTTGCTTTAAAGGACATAGAAAAAATGAGGGCACCCACCAAGGACTTCTCTGAGTGGCTTGGGGAGTTCCTTGGGAGTGGCAGAAGCCACCTGTGGCTGACTAGGGCCCTGAGGCAGAGCCTTGCAGAGTGGTGCCTGCTGGCAGAATGTTCCTCCAGAGGCTGTTTTTTTGCTTCAGGGATGCTACTGGCATCAAATTCACTCTACATTAACTACTTTATAGGCTGTATTTCATTTTTTTAAACCAGAAACCTAGTTGACCATCTGTCTAACTTGCTTACCTATCTTGGTTTCAGACGACTAGAGGCTTTTTTGCCAAAAATTAGGTCCCTCTTCAAACAAGTAGGATTTGTCATAATTTAATGCTTTGATAAAGAGTATACAGGTTTAGAAAGAACAATAATGGCAAGTAATGTATAACTTTGAAGACCATGGTTCACAATTATATGTGTAGATTTGGCATACCATATATATTTTTTAAAACATCCCCAAACCTTCTCTAGTTGTTGTCTTCATATCTTCCCTGGAAGTACCTTTGTGCATTTTCTCAGTGTTTAGTATTTGAATGCAAAGATATGGCATTGCATATAGACTGCTAACATATACCCCAAGAATAGTGATTTTTCCACACTTGATCTTATTTTAGTCACCCATCAGTTTTCAGGGGCATAAAATTTCATTCCTTTTGACGCACATTAGTGACAATATATGGACTCCAATACAAAAGTGTTTCGTGGACTAAATGCACTAATTCTCTTATGTTGTTATAAATTGCCTTTTCAACAGAGGAGACTTTTCTTTACCTTCATCTGGTAAAGTATTATATCAGTTTAGTTTTGTGGGCTTTAGTTATGAGATGGGTTCCCTCTTAATTACCTCATATGCCAAATTCTTTGGAAATGCTTAAATTTAGCTCTTTCATTTCATTTGGGAGTTTCTCCCCCCCACCCCCTGCCACGGAGTTAAGTACCACTCTACCATTGCCTGAAGCCTGACAGTCCATTTATTTGTATTTTAGGGAGAGAATTGTCAGGTAACAATATGACCTAAAAGTATTTTGTTATCTGTCTAAAAAAAGATATTTCGTTGCTGTGCTTCTAGGATTTTCAAAGGTCAGTAGTGAAAGCTCCCCCCCGTAGTTATCTTATTACATGAAAAATACAGTCTTTACTTGTGGTTTAAACTAACTTAATCAGTAAAACCACTACTTGCTGAAGATAAGGAAATAAAGTTAAAGGAGTATTACTGCATCTGTAAGAATTAATTTTTTGGTAGTTTAACTGTATTTACATTATTTGGTTGCAAGGTCACAATGGGGTGCTATTTTGATAATCAGAAATCTTCAGTTCTTTATATATTTAGCAAATGTTTAAAAAAATAAGTAAAGGGGGCTTCCCTGGTGGTGCAGTGGTTGAGAGTCCGCCTGCCAATGCAGGGGACATGGGTTCGTGCCCCGGTCCAGGAAGATCCCACATGCCGCAGAGCGGCTGGGCCCGTGAGCCATGGCTGCTGAGCCTGCGCGTCCGGAGCCTGTGCTCAGCAACGGGAGAGGCCTGCGTACTGTAAAAAATTAAAATTAAAAAAAAAAAATAAGTGAAGGTTTTATTATTGACTTGATAGACATTTACAGCATGTCAATTAGTAATGTGACATTTTAGCAAGTATATTGTTTCCCAATTTTATTAGTCTTCCTCTTGCCATCATTTTGCTTTTCATACTGTATCTGCATTTGTGTGTGTTTGGTGTTCATAAAATGATTTGTGCTTCTATTTTAGGATGATCACAGACCTGGGGCCAAAGAACAAGATGCAGTAGTGGACAGATTGCTGACCAGAGGCTTGAGAGCTGAGTTCTGTCTTCCCTGCTCAAACTGACTTTGCAGCCACGGAGAGGTAAATGCTGTTTCCATTTCTTGGTCTTAAAAATAGGAGTAATAAGACCTTCCTGGGGTTGGAGGATTTGCTGGATCATTCTTGGGTATAGGAGATACAGGACAGTGGGTGATTGAGGGCATACAAGCTTTATATTCAGGCAGTACTCCATTTGAAACTCTGCGTGCACTGTTGTATTACTAGCTGGGTGACACTGGGCAAATTACTTAACCTTTCTACTCCTACAGCCCTTATTTGTGAGAATAATACCAGTTAAAGAGACTATTCTCGGAGTTGATGAGAATGTGTATAAAGCATCAAGTACCATTCTGAGTACGTACACAGAAAGACACAAGGATATGGTGGCTGCTTTTCTGTAGAAACCCAAAATACATTCCAAATATACATTTCATTCAACCCAAATATACATTCCAAAATGTATATTTTGACTCTTGGCAAATGACCTCAGAAGTCCAGGGCTTGTGGCAATTTGTAATTTTGATGAGGAACACATGGAATCCTATTATTGGGGAAGCTGGTATCCTAGATAAAAATTGTCTCACTTAATTTGAGTTAACCTAGCTGATAACCCATGTTTGCTTCATAGTGTTACAGTCATTATAAATAATTTTTTTAAAAACATTTGAAAGGGTCACTTAAAATTTACTTTAGCCTACAATTTCTGCTATGAAATATAATGAACAGTATAGGGAACTTGAAACAGGCCTCTCATAAATGTCAGAGTCTACTGGGCTTTGGGATTTCATTAACAATAAAGTAGGGTTCTAGGTGTGAAAATCATCTCTTCTCAGGCTACCAGGAAGAACATCTTGCTTATCCCCTAAAAAATGTGAAAATAGTTTAATTGCACTTGTGTAATGGCGAAAAGGAGTGTAAAAGTGAGGGTTACAAATGCTGAGTTAGATAAGCTTATATGAATGAATCATCTAAATGACTATTAAGATTTTTCTCACAAGCTGTGCCTGGAAAATAGAGAGGAGGAAGGGAACAGGAGTGAAAGCTCTTCTCTTCTTCAACTCTGTTTTCCACGTGGGCAGCTTGGTACCTCGATAGATATGAAGGACAAGATGTATGTGCTAGTATTCTGTCGCTCCAGAAATAATTGTGCCCTGCAGGTTCTTTTAATGTTGACACACAGTGCATACTAATGAGCTGCTGTAAAGAGAAACAATACTGATTTGAAAAGTTATTGAGAAAACTAGCCTTAAGAATTTGGGGAATGGGGTTGTAAGAACATTTTGGTCACTTTTAAGTGTTATGACTAGTTTAATTGTTTAGATCCCTGGTTCTCAAACTGGGATATGAATACCCTTAGGGTACAAAGTGGTATGATTCCGGGGTACTTGAAGCCACAAGATAAACATGACCCATCTTCTTGGAGCTTCAATTGTGCTCACTGAGGGGGCGGTGAGTTAAGTAATTTAACTGGTAAGTAATTACAAATTTTCTTACATTAAAGCAGATGTATATTTTAGGAGAAGTATGTGAACTCTATGACTATCTAAGATAACACAGGTCTTCAACAAAATAGGGCACGAGTGCTTGGGAGTGGGAAGCCCTATTTGTATAGGTACTACAGTGCAAACATTTGAGAAGCAGTACTTTCAAGCTATGTAACAGCTCTACCATCCAGCTCCTTACTTTGTCCCCTGGAGTATCTACTGTGGACTATAGAAGTTAAATTGTATTAAATGGAGCTTGTTTGCTTGTATGCATGTTACTACACATGCCCAACATGAACAAGAGCTCTTTGCAGATTGGTAGACAGTTCTAGATGGCTGGACCAAGTCATCAAGACCATTCCAATGATATAAGAATTATAATTTAAAAGAAAAGCAGCAGTAATGAGCAAAATCAGGTCTAAAACTGTAAATTCTATAAAACAGAATTTTGAAAACAAATGTCACATTAACTGAAGCATAATTAACAATTTATACTGGTTTTTGTACCCTCCCCCCCGCCCCCATTCAGGTTAGTCAGAGTCATAATAAAATGGCTAAATCCTAAGCTATGGACCTTATGACTCCTAAAATAATTATTTGAAAGCATCTATTCTTAACTGTTTTGTGTGTTTTACAGTTTCTAAGTATTGTTACTAGAGTATTGCTCTTAATGTAAATGGCACTTAAGAATTACATTTTCTGTATTGATAATGCCTGCTCTTTGAACACAGGTTTTATATTTGAACCTAACTGGTTCTAGATATACTGAAGTGTGACTTTCTGTGAAATGATGTAAATTGGATCAACTCAGATGTGCTCTAAATACCTGCAATATTTATTTATTGAGCACTTTTAATGTGCTCATTCCATCCTTTGAACACTTGCCTTTCTACTTTGTGCCAGGGAGTGCATTAGGTACTGGGGATTTCAAGATGAGTAAGAAAAGGTTCCTTTTCCTGAGGGTCTTAAGTAGAGTATGGGGTAAGAGATCTATAAATAAGTGTTGTCAGTGCTCTGATAAAACTATGTTCAGGGTGCAGGGAGGATGGTCAGTTACAGAAGTTAGTGAAAGGTGTTGGGAAAGGCTTTCTGGAGGAGAGACCCTGATCTAGGTGTATCAGGAAATACAAAGGAAGCATAAAATTAGATTTTAATCTTACTAGGGCACCAAGGCTTAGCCAGTGTGCAGCTTAATAGCTGTGGCAAGTTCATTAAGGGTTACTTCCTTGTCCCTTCCTTCCCATTTGTAAAATGATATATCTACTGTATTGGAGGCTTATGACAGTTAAATGTAGTATCGTTAGGGGGAAATATATACAATTGGCCCTTGAACAATGTGGGCTTGAACTGCTTGGTCCACTTATACACAGATTTTTTTCCCCCCATAGTAAATACTACGGTACTAGTAAATACTAAGGTGCTACAACCCACAGTTGGCTGAATCCACTAATGAGGGTGTGGTGTATACGGAGGGCTGACTATAAATTAAACTTGGATTTTAAACTACATGGAAGTTCAGCTCTCCCTTAAACCCCATGTTCTTTGAGAGTCAGCTGTGTGTTTGTAACTAACTATAATGTGCTACATAGGGGTAAAGCGATGATCTTTACACTTTAGCAATAGTTGGTCATTATATATATTTTGCATTAAATCGAATAGTGATGACCACCAGAGAGTACAAAAGTTAAGTGAACGTAAGTGGGACTTATCAGGAAGTTGATCAGAAAATATATTGAGCAGTAGACAAATGGATAAGTAAACAGGATCAAATCCCATGTTGGGAGTGATGTTCGACAACCACTAAAAACTGATTGGGAAGACTATTAACCAGCAAAATGCTTATGAGAAGTTTTTGTTTTTGTTTTTTAATATAGTACATGGTGGGGGGAGGGGTAGGCAGGGAATTGGATGAAGGCAGTCAAAAGATACAAACTTCCATTTATAAGATACATAAGTACTTATGTATAAGATACATAAGCACTTAGGGTGCTTATATGTGCAAGGTGATAAGTATAATTAACAACTGCTGTATGTTATATATGAAAGTTAAGAGTAAATCCTGAGTCTCATCATGGAGAAAAATATTTTTTTCTATTTCTTTAATTTTATATTTGTATGAAATGATGGATGTTCACTAAACTTACTGTGGTAAATATTTCATGACGTATGTAAGTCAAATCATATGCTGTACACCTTGAACTTATTAAAATGCTATACATCAATTATACCTAAGTAAAACTGGAAGAAAAAAATTAAAATATGGTACAAAAAATTGTTATGGAAGAAAAGTAAAGAAAAACTCAAACAGTAATAACCTGGCATATAGCAAGAGCTTGTTTGAATGAATGAATGCCAAGGAAAAAAAGACTAAATGGATAGGCATCAAAACACTAGTCAGAACAAAATAAACTAGTAGTGTGAGGGTGGTTAGGTTTGGGGTGACTTTTCTTGGTTTTCTGTAGTTTTATAACATAGTTATTTTATAATGCAAATAGGTTTTTTTCCTCAGAATTATCAAAATTTAGGAGTAACAATATTCAACAATAGAGGACTAATTAAATTATAATACACCTATTTACAGATAGTCCTCTGTATCTGCAGATTCAACCAAATGTGATAAAGAGGGACCATTATACTGTGCCATTTTATATATAAGGGACTTGAGCATCCACAGATTTTGGGTATCTGGCCAGGGCTGGGAGGTGTCCTAGAGCCAATTCCCTGTGGATACCCAGGGACAACTGTAATAGAATGTCATGCAACCATTTTATTACATCTAGAAATATATTGAAATGGAGAGGGATTTGAGACATGCTACATAAAGAAAGCAGATTATCAAATAGTATGCACAATGTGATTTCGTGTGAGAGTAAATACGTGTATATATGGGGAGGGGACTGGATATAAACCAGCATGTTTATGTAAAATGTATAAGTTCATATTCTTGCTTATCAGAGTTTTCTCCTATTATCTGTATTGTATAATTTTTAAAGGGAAAAAGGAATACGATACAATAGGAAGTAGTACTGAAGCTTTCCAATAAGTATAAAGAAATAATAAAAGTATTTTTGCCTAGTAAAGTTAGGCTCGAGAGCCTTGCAGGAACAGTTGCAAAAGTGCAGGCAGGTGGAGGGCACTGGCAGCCATGTATCTGCCCAAGTGTTAGAGGGAATTGAGGTTGCAGTGACAATTCTTAAAACTTTCCTTAAATTTGGTCTTAAACTTTTTTTGTATCATTCGAGTAATGTTTAGTTTCATTCTTTGGTAGAGTCTAACAATTGTAGAATTATACTAGAACCTAACGAACCTTTTACTCTTTTCCCTAGAGGTAAACACTATTAATAGTTTGGTGTGTTTCCTTTCGGTTTTTTCCTCCACTTTTGTAAATGGGCATGTACATACGGTACAGTTTTTAAAACAACATGTAGGGCTTCCCTGGTGGCGTAGTGGTTGAGAGTCCGCCTGCTGATGCAGGGGACACGGGTTCGTTCCCCGGTCCGGGAAGATCCCACATGCCGCGGAGCGGCTAGGCCCGTGAGCCATGGCCACTGAGTCTGTGTGTCCGGAGCCTGTGCTCCACAACGGGAGAGACCACAACAGTGAGAGGCCCGCGTACCGCAAAAACAACAACAACAACAACAACAACAACATGTAATTGTGCAAGTATTCTGTGACTACCACATTCAATACAAGGACATGAGAGGAAATGTTTCAAACAGTACAAAATGATAATAGTGAAAAGTAATAACTTCCCCCTGCCTCTCATCCCTCAGTTTTCTTCCCCAGAGGTAATAAATATTACCAATTTTTCATATATCCTTCCAGAGAAAATTCTACATATATATAAACATGTGTTTATGTATCTTTTTTTAAAAAAACACAAATGGTAGCATACTATACACATTGTTCTGGACATTTGAGTTGTTTTCGATCTTTTGCTGTTAGAGAAAGATGCTAAAATAATTATCCTTCTTGCATACAGCTCTTTGGGCACATGTACTAGTGTATCTGTACGATAAATTCATAGACATTGAACTGCTTATATATTCCTAGAAGAGAGAGTGGCATGTACAAAGGCCCAGAGGCAAGAGAAAAGAAACCTAGGACGTTCTGGATACTGAAAGCAGTGACTAGAGCAGAGTGGATGAGGCTGGATGCAGATCTGCTGATAGGGCCTTGAAGGACCCTGTAGGCCCAGTGAAAGGGTTTAGACTTCAGCCTAAGAGTTTTAGCATGGGAGGTTTCAGAAGGGAAGTCTCCTTGCTGATAATGAATTTATATTTTAGAAATCTGTGGCCACTGTGTAAAAAATGGGTGGTAATGGAGCAAGAGGGAAAGCAGGGAAACTAGTCAGGAGGCCATCGCACTTGGCCAGGCAAGATATAATGTCGGCCTGACTTAAGGTAGGGGATCTCAACAGAATTGCTGTTTGTCTAGTTTTGCTGTATTTTTTGTTTTGTTTTGTTAAACTAAGCTGGAATCCTATCCTGTGTCCTCTTTTGTAACCTTTTTTCATGTTATATGTTATGAACATTTTCCTTGTTAGATACCCTATGTTACCTCAAATTACTGGGAACATACTTCCTTATTGCTAGATGTTAAGCTTTCTAAACTATTCCTTGTTGTTGGCCTTAGCTGTTTGCCTCTAATACTTCATGTCTCCTTATTCCCCATGGTTTGAATTATTTCTAAAATAAGAGTAAATTGACTTTGAATGAAAGCCAAGTTAATTGTAAATTTGAGTGCATAGACTTTAATCTATTCAGAATCCTATCAAGTATATAGCTATAGCTCTAAACATTTTTCACACAAATTAAATCCTGTGTTTCTTATTTTGAAAGAGGTAGGTGATACACTAGCTTCCCCAACAAGGAAGGAGGAAATAGAGTCCTAAAATGTCCTAGATGGGTGAGGGCTTTTGAAGAAAAGAGCAGACAGATATCTTGATGCTTTGTGTGCAGTGGGGAGGGCGGGGGGGGGAATTATACCCTGACTTAGAGCAGCCTTTCTAGTTTAAAATATACCCTAATGGAGCGGGGGGAGAGCCAGTCTGGTAGACTATCTTTTTTTTTTTTTTGGCTGCTTTGGGTCTTAGTTGCAGCACGCGGGATCTTCATTGTGGCGCTTGGGCTTCTCTCCAGTTGCAGAGCGTGGGCTCAGTAGTGTGGCACATGGGCTTAGTTGCCCCGCAGCATGTGGCATCTTAGTTCCCCGACCAGGGATCGAACCCATGTCCCCTGCATTGGAAAGCAGATTCTTTTTTCTTTTTTTAATTTATTTATTTATTTTATTTATTTTTGGCTGTGTTGGGTCTTCGTTGCTGCGCGTGGGCTTTCTCTAGTTGAGGTGAGCGGGGGCTACACTTTGTTGCGGAGCACGGGCTCTAGGCGTGCGGGCTTCAGTAGTTGTGGCTTGCAGGCTCAGTCGTTGTGGCTTGCAGGCTCTAGAGCGCAGGCTCAGTAGTTGTGGCGCACGGGCTTCGTTGCTCCGCGGCATGTGGGACCTTCCCGGACCAGAGCTCAAACCCATGTCCCCTGCATTGGCAGGCGGAAGTAGGAAGCCCCCAGCCTACTACTTTTTAGATAAACTCTGGTATTACAAAACTCTGGTATAGCATAATCACTGTCACAAATTGTTAAGTGTGTGCAAGATACTATACATTCACAGAAGTATGGTGCAGAACTATAATAATAGAGGACACCCTAATTGTTTTTAGTATTTCTTATGTTTCTGTTTTATTTGTATCTTACAGCTTTCTACTTCTGTTTAAAATCTTTTTGTTGTAGGTATATGTTGAGACTATAAAATAGTAGTGACTTGGTTTCCTGTTGGGAATAAATTTTATTATGTAATACATTTTTTACTTTCCAGCTCCTTGGCGGACAAGGCCTTTGATCCTTCTTTTGTCTTGTCTTTTGAGTATTTGATTAAGCTTTTGTCTGTATTTCTTTTTTTTTTAACATCTTTATTGGAGTATAATTGCTTTACAATGGTGTGTTAGTTTCTGCTTTATAACAAAGTCAATCAGTTATATATATACATATGTTCCCATATCTCTTCCCTCTTGCGTCTCCCTCCCTCCCACCCTCCCTATCCCACCCCTCTAGGTGGTCACAAAGCACTGAGCTGATCTCCCTGTGCTATGCGGCTGCTTCCCACTAGCTGTCTATTTTACGTTTTATATTTCTTTTTTTCCTCTATTTGTTTCCATATTTCTCAGGAGTAACCAAGTTGACAGATTACTTGTTTTTATAACCTAATATTAGTTCAAAGTAGCATTTTGTTTCTTTTATTGTTTAAAATTCTCTGTGTTCCTATGCGTGTATAGCCTTTTTCTGTTTTTCAGATTTCTTTGTTCTGTTGAACAACACTTTAACTGTTATTCATATTTTATGCTATACTGTTTACTCACTAAGGATGTCTCTGTATTTTTTTCATATTAACTGTTTTTTGATCTTTGTTCAAAGGCAGTATATTGCCACTTATTATTGCTATTACTATGCCTTTAGTACAGACATTGTTTAAGCTGTTGACTTCTGATTTAACCTTGACCTTATAGGAGATCCCATTTACCAAATAAAATGGTGTTGTTTCTACAAAGTAGCCTTCAGGAGTGAGTACTGGGTTATAGAGACCCTGGAGCAGTGGCCACATGGTCACTGACACACACTGCAAAACCATGAATTCACTCCGTTATGTGTGTCCATTTCTCTTTTTCTTTCCCCCTTTTTCCTTTTGTTGTATGTTGAGCTTGTCCATACCATCTAGAGAGTTCTTTTGATATTGATGCTACCCACAATAGAGGTGAAATTTTAGAACTTCCTTCTTGAGTCATACATTCCATTATTGCTTATATGGGAATCATATTAGTTTTGAGGTAGGCTTTTTTTTTATTATTATTCCAAATAAGTAAATGAAATGATTCTTTGTTGTAAAGAATGAACCAAAAATTCTAATAGTAGAAAACCATGGGTATTTAAGTGGTTTTGATTTATGTCGACTTGCATTTAGGGTGCATAGCTGTTGTGTTCTATCAATAGGTCAGTCACTTCAAAGCCATAGTCAGCAGACATTCTATATCAGGATTACCTTGGGACCTTTTGAAATGAGGTCTGTCCCACCCCAGACCTATTGAATCAGAATCTCTGGGATCTGTGCATTTGAAAGCTCACCAGGTGATTTTGACACCAACCAGGTTTGGGAACCACTGCTCAGGTAGAACCTGCCCCCAATCCATAGATGTACTGTATATTTTATACTGTATGTGTGTAATTTATTCCTTTTTATAACATAATTATTTATTCAAGGTGATACTTGCTGTACATCCCCAACCTTTCTCATATTCTCAGTGATGAAACATTGTAGGAGCACTCTAAAGACAGTCTTAACTCTGAGCTGCTTTCAGGATTATGGGCCTGGAGCAGGGCAAGGAGGGACCTGGTGGTCTCTGACATAGTCACCCTTGGGAGAACAAGGAGAAATGAGGCATTAGGTTGCTGTATGCCAGCAAAAGTGTCATTCAGGCTGTAGAAAGCAGAGAGGGATAGCTCGTGCCTGGGAGGCAGCCTCCAATCCATACTGTGGCACTAGGATGCTGACTGTCAGAAAGGCTTTGTCTTCTGTTTCACGTATAAATGTCCAATAAGTGAAATAAACAGGGTACCCTTAATGAGGGCCTAGAACATGACCTATGAAACCAGGTCACAATAATAAACGAGGTGGTTTAATGCAGTCCCACTTGAATTTTTTTGCACAAAGTTTGTCTAATTCCGTACATATTAAAGTTTTTTCCACTTACTGTTTCCTCTGCTAGAATGTTTCTCTCTACTGTAGTTCGCCTGTCAAGGTCTATTTTATCCTTTCAGATCCACCTTTAGCAGTTCCTCTTGTTAAAGCCCTCCTTCACCAGCTTAAGCTATCCTTTTTGCCAGGATGGTGGGAAGTATGTGTTAACCTCTGTTATAGCACACGCTATATAGCTCTTGTTTGTTGTTCTCTTTGTCTCCCTGTCAGCTGAGGAGCTCTCTGAGAACCAAGCCCTATGCAGTTAGGACTTTTTTCCCCAAGTAATTAAAAGGGAAATTAATTTCTGTGTACCCAGCATCAGGTGCCTTTTGATAAAAGAATTACTGGTTTAGCACTTCTTATTCTTTGTAGCAAAAGAATTCTTTCACCTCCTATGGTTGTTTCACCATATTGTTGAATTAATATTGTTGCAATTACAAATATTTTATTAGTATATATGTATTTCCTTATCTCCTAGGTTCAAAGCTCTCCATAAATAGATTTTTTCAAGTAGCTGTTAGAATCATTGTTCTGCTTTGACTGCACCTTTTAATATTAACAAATGGGGAGAAGGGTGGGTTAAAAACTGGGGTGCTCTTAACCTTTTTTACTTAAAAGAGATACAATTTTATTTCCCTTTTAATTACTTCTCCCCTCTCCCCCAAATGCCCCATCTGTTCTTATTAAAGTTAATGGCACACAACAGGGAAGAGAAAGGTGTACATGTGACTGAGTAGGTGAGTGCTACTTCAGATAAAGGCTGCTTCCGCTTCCAGTCACCCTGAAGTAAATGGACGCTAATGTTTTTCTTCTTCTCAGACTGAGTCATCCTTTCCACTCAGCTCCTCCCCATTCTTTATGGTAGTTTGCAACTTTCCTGGTACTCAGTATTAATCAGCATGATACTTTGCTTTGAGTTATCTTAAGCTGTCAGATAAGACGATGATGTATATATTTTCAGAAATAGTAGAATAAAATGGTTATTTTATTTGACTTTTTAAACCTAACTTTTGTTCCAAAAGGGTAAATAATTTTTGTTATTTTTGGCTAGTGTTCTGCATCTAATAAAAGTCAGCTTTTCCTTTCATTCTCAGGAGAAACTGGTTACTTATTTGTAATTCCTTTTTTTTTTTCCCTTGTCCTAATGACACTTAGTATCCTCTGCAGTCAGAATACTGGACTAGGTTTTTCAGCCTCCTGGCTAAAAGCATTCTTCTAATTTAAAGATCTAGAAAAGAGAAAGCTACAAGGTGTCTCCTCTCTTCTCTGCCTTCTAATGATGTCTGATGTTTTGTATTGAGCAGTCTGAAGGCAAGTTGTTAGGTGACCTCCATGTTAGGCTATTTCAGAATTGCTGTGGCTTATGGAATCTCAGTGGGGAGTTGGGGCTGCTGTTTCTTGCCAAGAGTGTAGACGGTCTTCTGATCTGCTCCAGGAAATAAGTTGGGGTTTTAGCTATCTGTTGTCCCTGTAGAGAACAACAATAGTGTATTAAACAAAAAGTTTTGGTGATTTTATTTATAAAGCAGGCTTCTGGAAATTGTCCTTCTCTACTGTCTTATTCTCAATGCACATGTGTTATTCTTAGTACACATATATTTTATAATAACCAGTGTCCCCAAATGACTAAACTCTGAACTAGTGAGTATGAAAGGTTATTTTGGTTGTTTTCCTTTGAGAAATAACCTGACACATTTGCTATCTAGCCACATAATCAGGTGATAAATTACTAAGTCTTAACATCTTCAAAAATTAATGTATTCACAATTAGCTTTTATTTTTGTGGCAGGATTTTTGAAATCTTAAACCTGTACTTGTTGTTAAGACTTATTTTTTTCTATTTGAGAAATGACACAAACATAGCAATAAAGGATATAAATTCATATAGTTAAGGTTCCACATAGCATACAAACAAGGTTTTGTTTTTCCATGTTCTCTTCCTGCTTTTGTCATGTGCAGGAACCATTTATACATGTTTCATATGACAGTGACACCAGTATTGAATGTCTGCTGCTTACCTAACACTGTTTTTGTGTTCATTGCTATAGAGTATTCAGAAGTAAAAGGCATAGTTCCTGCCCTTAACGAGCTAATAGTCTATTAGGGGAAAAGACAGATACACAGAACAGTATATTACAGACAAAATAACAAAAATGAAACAAATAAATTAGAGTTCAGTCTGCACTGGTCAAGGTTGAGAAGACTTTGAATAGGGAATAACTTGACCTGGAGGGGACAAGACAGTAGGCTCTTGTGTGGGAGATACCCCAAAGGTGAGGTTGGATGGGTCAAAAGGATGGTAACAGATCATACAGAACTCTGGGATCGAAGCCAAAGAGTTCGGAGTTGATTGAGTAACCCTCAATCCTCATGAGTTTTTCTGCCTCATTTCAGGAAGATTTAGTCTGGAAGCAATATGCTGGACAGACTTATAGACCAGCCTGGGAGGCTGTTTTGTTCCTTTTTGGCTCTTTTTCTCTTTCATTCCTGGATTTGATCAGTCACCAGATTCTGTCTACTGGTTGCTACCTTCACTCTGTAGATAATTGGTAGTTTATCAGAGAAGTCATTTTTGTGGGGAAAATTTATCTAAGGTTTGTGATTAGAATTCTAAAAAACAGAAAGGTCATATGTTAAGCTAACATGTGTTCATTGCCTTCTGGGGTGACCTATAAGGATACAGAGGAGCACAGTAGCCAGGCTCTGCCTGCATTGTTTTATTTAATCTTTATGACAACCAGTGAAATGGATATGATTATTATCTTTGTTTTGTAGAAAAGGAAACTGAGGTACAGAAGGGTAGCATGTCTCACTCCAGGCCACACTGCTAGTAAGTAGAAGAACCAGAATTGGAATGCAGGTCTCTGGTTGGAAAGCCTAAGCTCTTAATGACTATTCCATTCTGTTTCTCCTCTTGCCCCCCCCCCCCTTTTTTTAGATATGGAACTAGCATTTTCCTCATATAAGGATTATATTAAAACATGATTTTTAATATCTGCATAATATTCTGTTTCATGGATGTATCATCATTTACCAAATTTAACTATTCTCCTGTGGTTGTACCTTTAGGTTGTTTATAATTATTCACTCTGATTAATAATGTCCTTATAATCTTCGTGTTCATCTCTGATTATTTCTTTTTTTTAAATTAATTTATTTTTTTAATATTTATTTTTGGCTGCATTGGGTCTTCGTTGCTACGCACGGGCTTTCTCTAGTTGTAGTGAGCGGGGACTACTCTTCGTTGCGGTGTGTGAACTTCTCACTTCAGTGGCTTCTCATGTTGCAGAGCACAGGCTCTAAGCACTCAGGCTTCAGTAGTTGTGGCACGTGGGCTCAGTAGTTGTGGCTTGTGGGCTTTAGAGCACAGGCTCAGTAGTTGTGGCACATGGGCTTACTTGCTCCGCGACATGTGGGATCTTCCCGGCTAGGGCATGAACCCGTGTCTCTTGCATTGGCAGGCGGATTCTTAGCCTGAGCCACCAGGGAAGTCCTCTGATTATTTCTGGGCATAAAGTCTGAAGTGGAATTACTGGATCACAGTAATTTGAATATTTTAAAAATTCTTGATTCATATCACCAGTTACCTTGCTGTTTTTTTGAGTTTTTTTCATTGAAGTTTAGTTTACCTCCAACATCATATTAGTTTCAGGTGTGCAACATAGTGATTCGATATTTTTTTAGATTGCACACCATACAATGTTAATATTTTTTATTCTCTGTAACATTTATTTTGTAACCGATAGTTTGTACCTCTAGTCCTCTTCACCTTTTTCGCCCACCCCGCCAACTCACCTCCTCTCTGGCAACCACTAGATTGTTCTCTGTATCTGTGAGTTACCTCACTCATTTCACTGCACCTTGACCAACATTGGGAGTTATCCTTTAAAACAGCCTTAACAGTTTAATAGAGGTAAAATGCTGTGACATTATTTTAATTTGTATTCCTCTCAATGTTTAGGAGATTTGGTTGTGTTTTTTTTTTTTTTCTCACTCATCTGCCATTTGTATTTCTTTGAATGATGTACTTGTGTCCTTTTCCCAGCTTTCTCTTTTGGTATTGGTCTTATTCTTATAAAATTTACAATTACTGGGGACTTCCCTGGTGGCACAGTGGTTAAGAATCCGCCTGCCAATACAGGGGACATGGGTTCAAGCCCTGGTCCGGGAAGATCCCACATGCCGCGGAGCAGCTAAGCCTGTGCACCACAACTACTGAGCCTGCTCTCCAGAACCCTCGAACCACAACTGCTGAGCCCAGGCACCACAACTACTGAAGCCCGCGCGCCTAGAGCCCGTGCTCCGCAGCAAGAGAAGCCACCGCAGTGAGAAGCCCACGCACCGCAACGAAGAGTAGTCCCCATTCGCCTCAACTAGAGGAAAAGCCTGTGTGCAGCAATGGAGAACCAGTGCAGCTGAAAAGAAAATAAAGAAAATAAAGAAAATTAAAAAAAAATTTACAATTATTTATATAATAAGGATATTAGTATTAATCCTTTGTCATAAAATGCTGCAAATATATTTTCTTGTTGGCCATTTTATTCAACATGTTTTTGTTTTTACAAAAAAATTTATTTATTTTTACGTTAAGGTGGTCAAAATTTCAACAGTTTCCTCTAGGCTCTTCTATTATTTAGGAATCTAAACACAAAGCCTTCCTTATTCTGAGATCAGAAGGCCACTCACCTGTATCTTATTTCAAGTTTGGTGTTTGGATTTGTCTTTTTGTGTGTGTGTGTGGCCCTGTGGCTTGTGGGATCCCAGTTCCCTGACCAGAGATTGAACCTGGGCCCTTGGCAGTGACAGCGTGGAGTCCTAACCACTGGACCGCCTGGGAACTCCAATGTCTTTTTTGTGTTTTTGTTAACGTCTCTCCTTATCTCTGACAACAGAATATATTCCAGGTGGATTAAAGCTATAACTCATTGTTTTCCAAGTATTTATAGTTTTTCTGGTACCTTTTATCAAATAATTCTCTTTCCCCTACTGATTTTATTTTTGTTATTGTTTTTTAAAAATTTATTTGTTTTTTTTTGATTTTGGCTGTGTTGGGTCGTTGTTGCTGTGCATGGGCTTTCTCTATTTGCGGTGAGTGGGGCTACTCTCCTCGTTGCAGTGTGCGGGCTTCTCATTGTCGTGGCTTTTCTTGTGGAGTACGGGCTCTAGGCACGCGGGCTTCAGTAATTGTGGCATACGGGCTCAGTAGTTGTGGCTTGTGGGCTCTTGAGCACAGGCTCAGTAGTTGTGGCGCACAGGCTTAGTTGCTTCGTGGCATGTGGTATCTTCCCGGGCCAGGGCTCAAACCCGTATCCCCTGCATTGGCAGGTGGATTCTTAACCACTGCACCACCAGGGAAGACCTCCCCCACTAATTTTAAACTGATTTTAAAAAGTTGTAGACAACTTTTTATATGCTAGGAGTTTTTTTCTGGATTCTCTGTTTACATTGGCTGGCTGTGATAGTGACAGTACTGTATTACTTATTGTGGCTTTATACTATGTTAATATTTGGAAATAAAAAATGGCCTTCTGGGGACTTCCTTGGTGGCGCAGTGGTTAAAGAATCCGCCTGCCAATGCAGGCAACGCTGGTTTGAGCCCTGGTCCGGGAAGATCCCACATCCCGTGGAGCAACTAAGCCCGTGCGCCACAACTACCGAAGCCTGAGCGCCTAGAGCCCGTGCTCCACAACAAAAGCAGCCACCACAATGAGAAGCCCATGCATTGCAATGAAGAGTAGCCCCAGCTCGTTGAAACTAGGGAAAGCTGGCATACAGCAACGAAGACCCAATGCGGCCAAAAAAAAAAGTGGGCTTCATTTTTCAGAAATTTTATTGCTATCCTCAATATCTTGTTTATTTTTCAGAGATTTTGAAGATTAAATGAACTAGAAATAATTAACATCTTTACAATGTTTGGCCTTTCTGATCATGGATATAGATAGTAGTGTCCCCTATTTAATGAGGTCTTTTATGCCTCCTGGAAGAATTTTGTGATCTTCAAATAGGTCTGCAAATTTTGAATTGAGGTTATGTTAAGATTGTTACAACTTTGTATTTCTGTGTTTTTCTGTATTTTCTATTAAATATATATGTGTATACAATTTCAGGTTTATAGCTCATCTTGTTCCACAAAGAATTTGAAGAAATGTATAGAAAATACAAATGGTAAATGATATAAAGTCAAAACCCCAGAAAATACAAATTAGAATAAATTAGAATAAAAGGTTACTACATAGTTTGAGAGGAAAAAGATTTATTAGGGTGTGGCCAGCTAAAGTAATGGTAACATGATCCTGTTACATAGGTCTCACAGTGAAAGAAAAAAATTGCTTAGTTGAAGCAAAGCTTTTCTAAGCATGTAACTCCAAATGAAATTTCTCCCATGTATACTTTAGTGTAAGCCAAGGGCATAATGCCAAAACAAAACTTGGTGAAAGCAAGTTCTGTAGGGGATAAGACCATGTGCCCCAAGTATACCCAGCTTTCTGATGGTCTGGCATAATTCTGGGATAAAGCCTAGAATAGGATGCTGAATTCCACAGAGAGGTCAAGTCAGATAAGGACAGAAAAGTCTCCTTTGGATTTACCAATTAAGGGCCATCGCTGGCTTCAGAGCAGTTCAGTAGAGTATTGGGGAACAGAAACCAGACTGGTGAAATGAGGCATGGAAGAGAAGTAAAGGTATAGAGACAGCTAGTGTGGGGTTGAGTGTGGGGGAATACGGAGATGGCAGATGCTAAATTGTCAAGAGGCGTTAAGAGGAGTTTTAAGATTAAAAGATTTGAGCAATATAAAGCTGACAGGCAAGAGGGGGAGGGCTGATCCAGCAGGTTCCCCTAGGATTCAGGCCAGGCTGGTGGTGTAGGAGCATAGGCAGACCTCAGGGGCCTTGACCTCGGGGGGCCTTTGCGTTAGAGTCTGGGCCTGTGTATCCTCCCACTCAACCAGTCAGCATGTGTTTTTTCACAGTGAGAACAGCAGTGAGCAAGGGCAGGGTGGTGCTCAAATACCAGTTTCCTCTCTTCCAGCTCCCTCACCCCCATGTGCCAGTTTCACTCTGCCTCAGTCTGAGGGAACCTCCTCCTGCCCCATCTTCTACCCATAAGTTGATAGAATGATTTTTTAAAAAGTGTTCCTAAGCTTCAGTTTTTCACCAAGATGGTAGAGAATACAGGAAGGATCTGGTCTTCAGAGTTCCATTTTTTGTGTGCTACTGCAGCCCAGAAGACTAACCCATTTGCCAAGCTCATTTGGTTGGATTAGGGATTAGAATCTAGGTTTCTTTCTTTTCTTTTTTTTCAAGCCGCACCTTGCAGCTTGCGGGATTTTAGTTGCCCCACCAGGGATCGAATCCAGGCCACAGCAGTGAAAGCGCTGAGTCCTAACCACTGGACTGCGAGGAAATTCCCCAGGTTTCTTTATTCCTTATCCAATGCCATTGAGTTGAAGGTGATAGCCAAACACATGAGGGAGATCCTTTAGGCAGTGAAACTGTGGGTTTGCGCATGTGGATTTGGGTGGAGACAGCTGAAGTAAAACGGCTAGTGAACCGAATGGCTACGGAGAAGGGAACAGAGCCAGAGCCTTGATGTGCTCAGAGCGGCTGGTGGAGGAGCTCTCAGAGACAAGGGAAGCCAAGGGAGAATTCTGAAAGGCTGATGAAGGAAGAGTATGAGTTTCATACTGTTATATGCCAAAGAAACTGAGTTTGAGGATGAGGGGGAAGCCTTTGGGTTGGCTGGTGTGGTTCCTGGTGAATGGTGCTTGTAGACCAAGCACAGGGACCACAGAGGGCTAGACAGGGCAAGGACAGGTTCTTAAGATAAGAGCAAAGCCATATACACGATCTCATCTATATTTAAAAATACATATCCATAAGAGGAAAAAAACTCAGAAAACAGCACCAAAGTATACTAGGTGATTATCTCTAGGTATAGGAATTGCGAACAACTTTTTAAAAAAATTTTATATGTGCTTCATTTTTCAGACTTCTATAAATAGACTAATATGCTTTAATAATCTGAAAAAGTTGTGTCCAGAAGTTAATGTAAACCCGTTTTTAATGGCGTTGGTCCACAAAAAGATTTGACAAAACCTAGAAAGCATGCCTAACTCAAGCAAGGAGAGAGGCAGAGAACATGAGAGACTCCAGAGGAACTGAATGGAAAGCAGGAGGCACAGCTGAGTCCATAGAGGGAGGAAAGGGATGGATCAGAACCGCTAATGGGGTGACACAGCTAGGAGAGTACCGTACCCAGGGAGTGAGGAGAGCGACCTGGTCCAGGCTATTAAGTTTGTTACTGATTCATAGACTCCTTTTCCTTGGTGGAAGTTAAGTAGAAGGAACCACTGCTGGAAGGGATGCACTGCTGGCAGGGATTTCCAAGCAGTGTATGGGCGAGGCTGGTGGCTTGCTACTTTGTGTCTGATTTTTCTTTGTGAAAATAGAACCTACTGCTTTAAGACCCTGAATAGATGCTGATGTTCATGGACCTTGTGCCATGTGTTTTTTCACAGTGAGAGAACACTCTTGTCAGCTCAACCCCCTGGCAGCACAGTTGGTTTCAATTTGTACTCCTTTGTACCAATTCTTTTTCACCTGGTTTATAATTCTGTAACCTCTTTTAGGTTGTACTTGGTTATTAAAAGCAATTTCTAATATTTTAAGTTCTCAAATTCATGGCAGAGACAACATGGATTTTTCTGTGTTCTTCAAATTGTTGTGTGCTACAAAATGTCACAGAGCTCAGAGATTAAATGTTTTTTCTCCACTTTTTTTTTTAATTTATTTTGGTTGCGCCAGGTCTTAGTTTTGGCAGGCAGCCTACTTAGTTGAGGCTCTCAGACTCCTTAGTTGTGGCTCACGGGCTCCTGAGTTGTGGCGTGCAAACTCTTAGTTGCAGCATGCATGTGGGATCTAGTTCCCTGACCAGGGATCGAACCCACATCCCCTGCATTGGAAGGCGGATTCTTAACTACTGCGCCACCAGGGAAGTCCCTCTACCGGTTTTATTATTGAGGATATCTAAATAGCCTGGGATTATGTAGTGATTCTGTGGCAGGGCTAGCAGTAGCATTTACAGCTTGTGAATTTTTTTGTCCTTTGATACTTTTCCAAGACTGTTTCCAAGGTGGATGGGGCTTTTTCTCTGTTCCTAACTCCAACATTGAAGTTACTATCTTTGCTGGGGTACTAATTTCAGACCTTCATGGCCTGGAAAATGCTTTTTTAAAAGATGTGAGGGGACTTCCCTGGTGGCACAGTGGTTGAGAGTCCGCCTGCCGATGCAGGGGATACGGGTTCGTGCCCGGTCTGGGAAGATCCCACATGCCGCGGAGCGGCTAGGTCCCTGAGCCATGGCTGCTGAGCCTGCGCGTCAGGAGCCTGTGCTCCGCAACGGGAGAGGCCACAACAGTGAGAGGCCCGCGTACCATAAAAAAAAAAAAAAAAAGAAAAGAAAAGATGTGAGGGCTTCCCTGGTGGCGCAGTGGTTGGGAGTCCGCCTGCTAATGCAGGGGACACGGGTTCGTGCCCTGGTCCGGGAAGATCCCACATGCCGCGGAGCAGCTGGGCCCGGGAGCCATGGCTGCTGAGCCCGGGAGTCCAGAGCCTGTGCTCCGCAACGGGAGAGGCCACAAAAGTGAGGGGCCCGCATACCGCAAAAAAAAAAAATGTGAGATGAGTAATGGTATAAAGTAGTACATCTCAAACTTTAATATATGACACCACTTAGGGATCTATTAAGTTGCAAATTCTGATTCTGTGGGTCAAGAGTGGAGCCTGAAGTTCTGTGTTTCTAACAAGTTCCAAGGTTAAGCCAACGCTGCTGGTCCTCAGATCATACTTTGAATAACAGAGGTATAAACTGTGCTGTCCAGTACAGTAGCCCTTAACCACATGTGGCTGTTGAGAACTTACAGTGTGACTAGTTCAGATTGAGGTGTACTGTAAAATATATACCAGATTTCAGAGGCTTATGAAGAAAGAATATATAATATCTCAATTTTTTATATTGATTTCATCTTGAAATGATAATATTTTGGACATACTGGGTTAAATAAAATAGATTACTAAAATTAATTTTACCTGTTTCTTGTTAAATATGGCTACTAGAAAATTTTTTTTTTTTTTAATTTGTTTTTATTTTTGGTGGTGTTGGGTCTTTGTTGCTGCTTACAGGCTTTCTCTAGTTGTGTCAAGCGGGGGCTACTCTCCATTGTGGTGCGTGGGCTTCTCATTGCAGTGGTTTCTCTTGTTGCGGAGCGCGGGCTGCAGGCGCGCAGGCTTCAGTAGTTGTGGCACGCGGGCTCAGTGGTTGTGGCTCACAGGTTCTAGAGTGCAGGCTCAGTAGTTGTGGTGCACGGGCTTAGTTGCTCCACAGCATGTGGGATCTTCCCGGACCAGGGATCAAACGCGTGTCCCCTGCATTGGCAGGCGGATTCTCAACCACTGTGCTACCAGGGAAGTCCCTGGAAATTTTTTAATGGTACATATGTGGCTCACTTTTGTGGCTTCCATTATATTTCTATTGGATAGTGCCAGTATAGAACATTCCTGTCCCGAGACAAATCCATCTGAACAGTATTGGTTATATAAAAGTAATTATAGTTAGGATCTTGGCTCAAGTAGTCTTTAGTGATCAGAAATATAAATAAGATCTTATAAAAATGCTAGCACATTGATGCTCAGACATTTTTTATTTACAGGCAAATTATAAAGCACTTCACAAATGTCCCTTGACCCTCATGTTCTGCGGTAACATTTTGTTATATTTGTCCTTGCTGTTAATGGAACAGATTGTAAGAGATCTTTGCACTGAGCATTGTATCAATAGTATATATACTCTTGGTTGTTGAGAATAAGGGACTAATGAAAGCAGGTAATGGCAGAACAAATCAGGACAACCCAACAACCCACAAGGTTTTCCATTAGCCTTGGTTTTCGTTCCATGCAGATGGTGAGGTTTGCTGAGTCTGTCCAAATATGTAGGTTGCTTCAAGCCTGGCTTTTGCCCTCAAAGAGCTTTAACAAGCCAACTGGGGAAATGGATCATTTTGAGAAAAATTTTAAGTGCATAATAGTGTGGTTGTTTTATCAGCAGACACATACAGGGAAAAGTAATGGCTAAAGACCAACAAGTCATGAATCTGAATAGGTTATCTGGGGTCAGATACTGAAGGGCCTTGAAAGCCAGAGGGCATTATATGTATCATGCATCTTTCCCTTTTGCAAAAATACGGATACACTTTGTTGAAGAAATCAAGCACTATTCTTTATGAACCAAGTAAATCTTAATTTCCCCTGCTCAGAAAGCGTATGTGGGACTTCCCTGGTGGCACAGTGGTTAAGAATCCCCCTGCCAGTGCAGGCGACGTGGGTTCGAGCCCTGGTCCGGGAAGATCCCACATGCCGCAGAGCAACTAAGCCCATGTGCCACAACTACTGAAGCCCACGTGCCTAGAGCCTGTGCTCTGCGACAAGAGAAGCCACTGCAATGAGAAGCCCGTGCACCACAATGAAGAGTAGCCTCCACTCGCTGCAACTAGAGGAAGCCCATACGCAGCAACAAAGACCCAATGCGGCCAAAAATAAAATAAATAAAATTTTAAAAAGGAAAGAAAGAAAGAAAGCATATGTGATTTCCCATTGACAGCCAAATGAGTATGGTCTTAATATTTTGTCATTCAAGACCGTCCAATCTATGGCCACAACCAGTACATCTTTCTTCTGTCTCTTTCTACCCTTTCCTCTGTCCTGTACCTTTTTTTTTTTTTTTTTTTTTTTTTGAGGTACGCGGGCCTCTCACTGTTGTGGCCTCTCCGGTTGCGGAGCACAGGCTCCGGATGTGCAGGCTCAGCGGCCATGGCTCTTGGGCCCAGCCGCTCCGCGGCATGTGGGATCTTCCCGGACCGGGCCACGAACCCGTGTCCCCTGCATCGGCAGGCGGACTCTCAACCACTGCACCACCAGGGAAGCCTTATCCTGTGCTTTTTAAGTCTTTTTTTCTTTAACTGTTTTATTCTTTCTCATAACCAATTTTTTCTACGTAGGGACCCCCTCCCCTGCAAAATTTGTGTGTGTGCACACACACCATGCTGTCTTTAAATATCCTGCCCATCTTGATCTCACAGCTGGTTATGTAGGGTTGATCAAGATCCTGCCCATCTTGATCTCACACCTGGTTATGTAGGGTTCTCCAAACCTACCACTTTTACCTTGAGCCATTGTACCTATTCTGTCTTTTTTGTTAGACAATACTCCTAGAATGCAGGACCAGGCCTGCATAGTCTTAGTCTTTGTACTGCTTTACAGGTGGTCCTGACTTAGAGAGCCTTCTCTGACTGCTAGTATGGATAGTGTTAAGGTACCTGAATTGAAGAAACGTGTGTCTAATAGAAGTAGCAAAAGCTTTGTTTGAGACGAGGGCAAGAATACAAAACACTTTAAATTTTAATTTTGAATTAACCTTTTATGTATTTGTCAGTTTTGTTAAGTCAGATTATTGATATGAATTACATAATTGATCAAACTCATTTTATTCTTAGGTATCTGGGTACTCTCAGCACTCACAAGACATAAGAGCCAGAAACTGTGAATCAGAAAAAAACTGATTTTTTTTTTCTGTTTTCTTTTATATATTCAGTTAGCATTTATTGTGTTCTTACCAACCTGGGCGTAGTGCTCAAGAGTTAAAAACTACTTGTTTTCATGGTCTCTGTCCTCAAGGAACTCATGGTCTTACAGACAAGAGAGATACATGAATGTCAAGTTGACGGTATGAGACAGGAGGTAGCAGTGTGTGTAGCTACAAGCAGGACTATTGGAGTCTGGATCCAAGTTCTGATTTTGGCTCCAAAAAAAACTCTGGTGGCTTGTTTTCTAAGGGAGAATTTAGCTAAAAACAGTGAGGTCCTCTGCCAGATATAAGAAATGTGTAAGATTTAAACCAGTTTTGTGAATAACTCTTTAATAACAAATATCCAGTCAGAGTTGAATCTCATTGTCTTGTGGCTTTTTTCTTTTTTAATAAATTTATTTCTTTATTTTTGGCTGCGTTGGGTCTTCGTTGCTACGAGCGGGGGCTACTCTTTGTTGCGGTGTGTGGGCTTCTTGTTGCGGAGCACAGGCTCTAGAGCGTAGGCTCAGTAGTTGCGGCGCACAGGCTTAGTTGCTCCGTGGCATGTGGGGTCTTCCCGGACCAGGGCTCGAACCCATGTCCCCTGCATTGGCAGGTGGACTCTTAACCACTGTGCCACCAGGGAAGTCTCTTTAAAAAAAAAAAAAAAAGATTTCATTTTATTTATTTTGGGCTGTGTTGGGTCTTAGTTGCTGCGTGCGAGCTTTCTCTAGTTGTGGCGAGCGGGGGCTACTCTTCGTTGTGGTGCGCAGGCTTCTCCTTGCGGTGGCTACTCTGTGGCTCTAGGTGCATGGGCTTCAGTAGCTGTGGCACGTGGGCTCTAGAGCACAGGCTCAGTAGTTGTGGTGCACGGGCTTAGTTGCTCTGCGGCATGTGGGATCTTCCCAGACCAGGGATCAAACCTGTGTCCCCTGCACTGGCAGGTGGATTCTTATCCACTGTGCCACCAGGGAAGTCCTCGTGGCAATTTTTTAAACCATTTGTTGGTTTGAATCAGAATCCAAACAGGATCCATACACTGTGATTGCTGTATCTCTTAGGCCTCTTTTGTCTATATCAGAGTTTCTCAACCTCTGCACTATTGATTTTTGGGGACCATTAATTCTTTGCTGTGGAGGACTGACCTGTGCATAGCAGGATGTTTAGTAACATCTCTGGCCTCTGCCAGAGCATCTACTAGATACTGGTAGCACACCTGCCGCAGTAGTGACAACCAGAAATGTGTCCAGGCCTTGCCAGATGTTTCTTGGAGGCATAGTTACCCCAGGTTGAGAACCACTGATCTGTAGGTTCTCCCTCTACCCTTCCCATTTTTTTTTTCTCCTGGTGATTTATTTGCAGAAGAAACTGGGTAGTTATTCCTGCAGTTTCCTTCAGTCTGAATTTCATCCCTGTAGTATAATTTAATATCATCTGTCACCAGTTTCCTGTTAATTGGTAGTTGGATCTAGAGGCTTGATTCGTTTCAGATTTTTTTGTTTTGTTTGACAAGACTGCTTCATAGGTGGTATTCCATTCTTCCATCAGGAGGTAAATAATATCTGTTGTGTCTTTTTGTAATATTAACAACCACTGGTGCCTAATTCATTCATCAGGGGTCTTTTTTGTTTAAAATGTATATGTTTTCAATTAGGCAAATTTTATTTTATATAATAATCTGTGTTCTCCCTTAATAAAGGAAGGGGAAATGGAAGGTGAGGCGGTTGAAGCCATTGTGGAAGAGTCTGAAACTTTCATTAAAGGAAAGGAGAGAAAGACTTACCAGAGACGCCGGGAAGGGGGCCAAGAAGAGGACGCTTGCCACCTACCCCAGAACCAGACTGATGGGGGTGAGGTGGTCCAGGATGTCAATAGCAGTGTACAGATGGTAATGATGGAACAGCTGGATCCTACCCTTCTTCAGATGAAGACTGAAGTAATGGAGGGTGCAGTTGCTCCAGAAGCAGAGGCTGCTGTAGACGATACCCAGATTATAACCTTGCAGGTTGTAAATATGGAGGAACAGCCTATAAACATAGGAGAACTTCAGCTTGTGCAAGTACCCGTTCCCGTGACTGTACCTGTTGCTACCACTTCAGTAGAAGAACTTCAGGGGGCTTATGAGAATGAAGTGTCTAAAGAGGGCCTTGCAGAAAGTGAACCCATGATATGTCACACCTTACCTTTGCCTGAAGGGTTTCAAGTGGTAAAAGTGGGGGCCAATGGAGAGGTGGAGACGCTAGAGCAAGGGGAACTTCCGCCTCAGGAAGATCCTAGTTGGCAAAAAGACCCAGACTATCAACCACCAGCCAAAAAAACAAAGAAAACCAAAAAGAGCAAACTGCGTTACACGGAGGAGGGCAAAGATGTGGATGTGTCTGTGTACGATTTTGAGGAAGAGCAGCAGGAGGGTCTGCTGTCAGAGGTTAACGCAGAGAAAGTGGTTGGTAACATGAAGCCTCCAAAACCAACAAAAATTAAAAAGAAAGGTAAAATGAGTTTATCCATTATACTCTCATAAAACCTTTTCGGGATAAAGCACATAACACAGTGCCTGTGCAGGTTATTTTACATTAAATGCATTTATTTTAAAGATTGTGATGTGGGCGCCAGTCTAAAAGAAGTTTTTCCAGATTGAGTACTTCTTAAGTCCTGAAGAGAAAGAAGTAAATCTATTAGTGGCATGAGATAATTATAACTCAATGTGACTTAGTTGGCTTTAGTTATAAAAGGCTAATGAAATGTATTTGTGGAAGTTTAAGATTAGGATTAATCTTAACACTTTGAAACCCTGCAACAAGTAAGTGTTTTATTTTGCACATAGGTGTAAAGAAGACATTCCAGTGTGAGCTTTGCAGTTACACATGTCCACGGCGTTCAAATTTGGATCGGCACATGAAAAGTCACACTGATGAGAGACCACACAAGTGCCATCTCTGTGGCAGGGCATTCAGGACAGTCACCCTTCTGAGGAATCACCTTAACACACACACAGGTGGGTGCTGGTTAAGAATGTTGGGGGTGGGGCTTCCCTGGTGGCACAGTGGTTGAGAGTCCGCCTGCCGATGCAGGGGACACGGGTTCGCGCCCCGGTCCGGGAAGATCCCACATGCCGCGGAGCGGCTGGGCCCATGAGCCATGGCCGCTGAGCCTGCGCGTCCGGAGCCTGTGCTCCGCAGCGGGAGAGGCCACAACAGTGAGAGGCCCGCGTACCGCAAAAAAAAAAAAAAAAAAAGAATGTTGGGGGCTACAGCATAGCAAAGGTTTAAACTTGGGTTTTAAATATCATCTAAGCTGATTCCAGTGGGAATAAGAGTGGGAAGAATTTTTGTTCTTTCTTATGGTACCCTCTTTGTGATCTTGATTTATTGTAAGCAGATGGACTTAGTTATAGGCAAATGTAAAGAAAGTTTAGTGGAAAATAATCTAAATTTTATAAGGATGGTGATTCAGAAAAAGATTTTCTGTGGTAGTTAACCTATAATATTTCCCAAAGGTATCACCACTGTGTTGCTAAGGTTTTAACAGCAATGACAAAAACTAACCCCCCCTAAATTCCCAGGCAGTAATTGCCAGGCATTATGAGGAAGAACATTAGAAATAGAAATGAAATCCTACCTTTGTAAAAACTATGGTTTCTGGTTGTTTTACCTCAAAGAAGGTAATTCATAATCCCAGAATGGAAAATTTAAGGCACCATTCCAGCAATTCAAACATTTATTTATTCATGGTCCACACATACTTAATACTCTAATATTAGCTTCATGTTGGCTGCAGTCATGTTCTGGGGTCACTAAAGAGGAGAGACTATGGACTAAAGCTCTCTTTAGACTCTCTTCTGGGCTCTTTATACTTTTGGCGTTGGCATTTGGCTGCAAGTGCTAATAGAAACTTCTTTCACCTAGTTCTTCATGCAGAATAGCTTTCCTCTATCCAGATTCTCCACCTCGTTTTATATGATGATTCTTATTTTTTATTTGATGTGCTGTTTGTCTGATGAATGTGATCAAGTAGGGATTGGCCAATGAGCAGTATACTGTGCATTAGTATATTTGCTAATGTGACTTGGTCACTTTTCACCAACTACCTAGTTTCTACCCAGACACTTGATAATAATATTTTTTATTTGGTAGTTTGAAACCCTAGGGAAAGGGCATATGACTACATGAAAGCAGCTGGCCGCATTATAGGACTTGCCAGAACGGGAGTGCCTTGATGTGGGCGCTGCATGTCATGGTCTAGTCCTCAGCTTTGAAAATAAGAAATTCAGTCTGTCTGGTTATTCAGGAATGATTTGGCAGGACTAATTCATACTAACCAAATCCTCAAGAGTCAGATTCATATCAGAAAATCAGTTTATGTGGAAGAATATACCTTTTTATTTTCTAGATGCAGTCGTATTGCATTCTAGGGGGCGCCTTTGCCTACGTCAGGATGCTGTAGCAATTGAAGGGTGACTTGGTGAGCCATGGACCTTGAGCAGAGGGACGTAGGCAGTCATGTGGGTCAACCCGATGAAAACTCCTGTCCCACAGCAGTGTCCACTTCTTTCCTAATTGCCATGCTTATGTCTACCAGAGGCAGGCCTCTTTCTCTCTCCTAGATAATACTAGGTAAACATTGGAAATTACCAATTTCCATTGGTAAACATTGGAAATTCTTTGTTTTCAACTTACCTCGTCCTAATAGAAATGGATGTTGCTTTCCTTCTCTTGTTAGTCGTCGTTTTACTTACCTGTTTGTACCACCAGACTATACATTTTTCATAGATAAGAACTCTATCCTTCACTCTTAATCCTCAGTGGTAGTAAAGAAGCAAATTGAGCAAATGAACATTCTTTGGAACTTTCTAGTTACTATCATATCCAATCACATTTCCCTCTCCAGTGTTTTCTCAATCTCTGGGAGAATCATTTCTGCAGATGGCTGGACCCATTCATTACATTGTGACTCTTCTTAATTCCACTCTCAAAAGTAGCCTTTGATTTTGGTGTTTGAGATTACCTTGCTGTTCACCCCTTACCCACAGCCCACAATTACAGATACTCCCTAGTTTCTAAATAATAACCTATGAAGGTAGCACTGTGTTCTACTGTCAGCTTTATCTCTTTATTATCATTATTACCTGGGCAGGATATTTTCAGTGCAGTGTTCAGAATATAAAGTGGCTAGAGAAGATCTACTAAAGTAATGTTATGTTATGGGGCTACTATGGGAAGACATATTAAAAACAGTAAGATTATCTCAGTGAAAGAAAAAACAAAACAAATATAGAGGGTATATTATTAGTTCATAAAAATATTTAAATATTCCATGATTTGACTTTCAGATCACAGAATATTAGATATTGATGTTTGAAAATGATCTGTTTAAATCACATAACATAAAAGGCAATACTACTTTATAAAGCCTTTGATAAATCTCTAGAATACCTTATCAAACCAAATTTATACAGAAAACATGTTATTATATTTGTATTTTTTTTAAAGAAAAAGTTGGTCAATATGGACAGCCCAGTGGCCCTATATGTATAATCATAATAACAGTAAGATTTGATGTGCAAAAGGATCTTGAATCAAATAACTATTAATTCTGTGGCCTGTACTTGATAAAAATTGAGGTTTAAAGATGTTGTATATTTTTTAGAAGGGTTGAAACAGAATGGTGTTTCTGTTAACCTTTAATCCATAGTGACCAGAATATTCACAAAATAGGGGTAAAAAATATTTTGTATTCAAAGGCAGCATACTCAAATGGATAATTAAGAGAAACTAAATGTTTGGCATGTGTTTCTAATATTTTGGGGTTAATGTTGTAAAGTCAGCTGGGCTCACCCATAGTTTTTGGAGCTACTCTCAGGGAGGGTTGATGAGATGACCAGGATCCAACCTCATGTAGCAGTTGTGTCACACATTGAACTCTGTAATTAACTGTGCCCTTAATCTTGTCTTTCTTTTATACTCTCCTTTCTCTAGGTACTCGTCCTCACAAGTGCCCAGACTGCGACATGGCCTTTGTGACTAGTGGAGAATTGGTGCGGCATCGTCGTTACAAACACACCCATGAGAAGCCATTTAAGTGTTCCATGTGCGATTACGCCAGTGTAGAAGTGAGTATTCAGCTCCTTGTTGGTTCCTCTCTGAAGATCATCATGATTCCAGTATGAACTGTCCTCATACTGACTTAATACAAGATAGAAAATCTTGCTAGATTACTACACTCGCACTCCCCCTCCCTACCACCAAAAAAAAAAAAACCTGTAATGAGTGTGAAAGGTTTTCCCATTAAAAAAAGAGCAGTAACGGGACTTCCCTGGTGGCGCAGTGGATAAGGCCCAGGTTCGATCCCTGGTCAGGGAACTAGATCCCACATGCATGCCGCAACTAAGACCCGCAACCAAAGAAAAACAAAAACAAAAAGGAACAATAGGAACTTCCCTGGTGGCACAGTGGTTAAGAACCTGCCTGCCAATGCAGGGGACACAGGTTCGAGCCCTGGTTCAGGAAGACCCACCACAACCCCACATGCCTTGGAGCAACTGCGCCCATGTGCCACAACTACTGAGCCTGCGCTCTAGAGCCCACACGCCACAACTGTTGAAGCCTGCGCACTCTAGGGCCCACGTGCTGCAGCTACTGAGTCCGTGTGCTGCAACTACTGAAGCCCGCGCATGTAGAGCCCGTGCTCCGCAATGAGAAGCCACTGCAATGAGAAGCCCGCGCACTACAACGAAGATTAGCCCTCGCTCGCCACAATTAGAGAAAGCCCACACGCAGCAACAAAGATCCAGCGCAGCCAAAATATAATTAATTAATTGATTTTTTAAAAATCATCTAATAAAACAGAGCACTGATCCACATATTATTACAGGCAAGTTCTACCAAACTTCAAAGAAGTGAGTAACTATACCAAGAGCACTTCAAAATGGAAGATTTTAGGGACTTCCCTAGTGCTCCAGTGGCTAAGATTCTGCGCTCCCAATGCAGGGGGCCTGGGCTCCATCCCTGGTGAGGGAACTAGATCCCACATGCTTCAACTAAAAGATCCCACATGCTGCAACTAAAAGATCCTGTGTGCCATAATGAAGGTCCTGTGTGCCACAACTAAGATCCTACGTGCTGCTACTAAGGCCCATCAGCTAGCTAGCTAGCTAGCTTGCTTGCTTGCTTTATTTATCACCTTTATTATTTGAGGCTACGCTGTTACCAAAACTGGATAAGGATACTTCCAAAAGAAAACTGTTTCTGTTTCTCACAGGAAAACCAAAATTCTAAGTGAATTAACAAACCAAATTTGGTAATAGATTTAAAAAATAAGTGATTACTAAATAGAATGTATCTAAAATGCAAGAATAATTCAGCATTAGGATATTATTGGTTTGTACTACACTGAGAGATTAAAGAAAAACCATATCATTTCTATAGGTTATTGAAAAATCATAAAATTTAATACTTATTACTGTTTAGAGTTCTAGCAAGTCAAGAGTAGAAAAAAATATCTTTAGGGACTTGCCTGGTGGTGCAGTGGTTAAGAATCTGCCTGCCAATGCAGGGAACACTGGTTCAGCCCTGGTCCAGGGAGATCCCACATGCCGCAGAGCAACTAAGTCTGCACACTGCAACAAAGAGCAGCCCCCACTCGCTGCAACTAGAGAAAGCCCGTGCAGCAACGAAGACCCAATGCAGCCAAAAAAAAAAAAAAAATTTATTATAAGGAGTATATACTGGAAACCTATAGTAAACCTAGCCTAATTAACTCTGAAACACTGGAAGTATTCCCATTAAACTTTGGAACAAGATTTCCATTCCTACTGTTACCATTTCAACATTGTATTGGAAATCCTAGCTAATAGTATAAAATAATAAATGAATTATAAATGGAAAGACAAAACTGTCATGTCTTGCAGACATATTTGCTTACATAGAAAATTCAAGAGTATTGGCTGAAAAACCTAAAGCAGTAAGAGTTCATTTGGGTGGTCAGATCCAAGATAAATACACAAGAATCAGTGACTTATACAATATCAATAGTAGGAAACAGGTTCAAACTCTTAACAGCAATAAAATGACCTAGGGATAAACTGAACAGCAAAAAACATCTGATACCTACCTGTAAGAGGAAAACGTCTCACATTTTTCCAAAGGACATAAATAAATACACATTTCAGCTTGATTCTAAATTTCAGCTGGAAGAGTAAATATGAATGACTAAGAAAATTTTGAAAAACGAATGAGGGGCTTGGGCTTCCCTGGTGGCTCAGTGGTTAAGAATCCACCTGCCAATGCATGGGACACGGGTTTGAGCCCTGGTCTGGGGAGATCCCACATGCCGTGGAGCAACTAAGTCTGTGCACCACAACTACTGAGCCTGCGCTCTAGATCCCATGAGCCACAACTACTGAGCCCACGTGCCACAACTACTGAAGCCTGTGCACCTAGAGCCCATGCTCCACAAGAGAAGCCACCGCAATGAGAAGCCTGCACACCACAACGAAGAGTAGCCCCCACTCGCCACAACTAGAGAAAGCCCGCACACAGCAATGAAGACCCAACGCAGCCATAAATAAATGAATAAATAAATTTAAAAAACAAAAAAAAGAATGAGGGGCTGGTGCTATTGGCTGTTTGAAAACTATATGGTAAATGAAGACTGTGATATTGGAGCAGGAATAAACAAATAGTTTGTTGAAAAAGAATAGATCCTTGTGTATATAGGAATTTAATATATGATAAATAGGCAAGTTTTGGAAAGAGAATTATTCAGTAATGCTGTTGGGACCATTCTTTAGCCTTACAGTGTGTGGAATTTGACTATATAGCACTTAGAAATACAGGGAGATTTTAATGTAAAAATTGGAACACTTTTTAAAATTTTCAAAGGAAACATTAGTGTTCAAAACACTTCTTAGAGTCAAGTTTGAAAGTCACTGTTCTGTTGGAAAGGTACTTAATGAAAGATGAAAAGCATAAGTCCATAGTGAGGAAGGTGAGAGGCCCCTGGTGCCTGGTCTGTTAGGGAAGTGCTGATGATAGGAAGAGAGACTTAAGGGAATTAATGCATTTATTAACTTGGATTCAAAATTTGTTAGAAAATTGATCCATAAATAAGCATGGATTATTTTTAAACTATTATGGAAAATTTCAAACATATGTAGAAGTAGATAGACTAGTATAATCCACCCCCATGTGCCTATCACCCAGCCTAACAGTTAATAATAGCCCATCTTGACTCATCTATGCCCCTATCCATTTTACCCTTTTCCCTTGGATTATGATAGGGATTTGAGAGGCAACAGTTAGAAATAATGAGGAGGAAGAAATACTGTCTTTTAGACTTCTTCTGTATTATGAACTGCAGTGTCCAAAAAATAAGCTTTTGTGCCTGACCCACAGTATTCTCTTGTCACAATCTATGTTAACGAAAGTTTAAGAGGTTCGGTTGCTTTTGTGTTTCAGGTCAGCAAATTAAAACGTCACATTCGCTCTCACACTGGAGAGCGTCCTTTCCAGTGCAGCTTATGCAGTTACGCCAGCAGGGACACATACAAGCTGAAAAGGCACATGAGAACCCATTCAGGTAGGACTTCTCCCTTCCTCGTATTAATGAACCGCTTTTTAGTGGATCCCGTGGGACCCTGTGAACCACCACATGCCCCTATTAGTTACCCGAATGGAAGCTGGCATGAGAGTAGTATATAATTGATAAATGCTTCTCTGGCATATCCTTGGAGTTCATTGCTCTGAATATACATTGGAGAATGGAAAGTTTTTACTGTTAGAAGAAGTCTGGGTAGGTTACATAAGTAACCCAACTTGTCAGTTTTCCAGAGTACTCTCTTTTCCTAAAAAGAAAATCTTGCAGGTCCTCCTGTCATCCCGTCTGCTTTCCCCCAAAGGTAAGTACTGCTGTAGGAACTACTCTTACTAAAATGTGAAGGACTCCGTGGCAGAGCTGGGCAAAGCAGAGGTGGTGGCCATAGTTTGGGACTTCTTTTCCATCTCTGAAGATAGGCATGAGCCAGGCAGTGGGCCTGAGCCTCATCCTTCCTAAATTAAGAACTGTAGATTCTCTGTGGATTAGCACATCTGCCACCTGGATTACCCTCCAATTAAATGATAGTATTCAGTTATTTCATCTAAGTTGTTCATTTTGTATTTCCTTTTAAGGGGAAAAACCTTATGAATGTTATATTTGTCATGCACGGTTTACCCAAAGTGGTACCATGAAGATGCACATTTTACAGAAGCACACAGAAAATGTGGCCAAATTTCACTGTCCCCACTGTGACACTGTCATAGCCCGAAAAAGTGATTTGGGTAAGTAAATTAACTAGTGGCAAATGAAAAATATATTTTGACAAATTTGTGAGAATAATGGAGATCACAAATTACTTCCTTCATGTAAGTTTTGTGAATGTGAATGGCCTGCTGTTTAATAAAAGTCATTGCTTAGGTGCTAGTGATACTTTCTTCTGTCTTCTTTCTCTTACTGAAGCTAGGCTACAAGATTCTTCCCTGACTATAGCTCATCTATAAATTAATGGCAGCTGTAATGAGAGAAAACAGTATAATTAAAGCCCCCAAATAGAGAAGTGACATAGTATGATTCGAACTAAGGTCAGTTGACTTCAGGTTTTTTTCACAATATTTGTACTTTAGGTAATGGGACTGTTTTTATTGGTTTGTTGATAGCTATATATCTGTGCATAATTAAACTAGAGTTTATATAGAGGCAGAGTTTGGTGGTAGAAATTTTAGTATGACCCATATTCTTTTTAAAAAAAAATTTATTTATCTATTTATTCATTTATTTGTGGCTGCGTTGTGTCTTCGTTGCTGCGCGCAGGCTTTTTCTAGTTGCAGCGAGTGGGGGCTACTCTTTGTTGCGGTGCGTGGGCCCCTAATTGCAGTGGCCTCTTTTGTTGCGGAGCACAGGCTCTAGGCATGCAGGCTTCAGTAGTTGTGGCATGCACGCTCGGTAGTTGTGGCTTGTGGGCTCTAGAGCTCAGGCTCAGTAGTTGTGGCTCACGGGCTTAGTTGCTCTGCGGCATGTGGGATCTTCCTGGACCAGGGCTCGAACCATGTCCCCTGCATTGGCATGCATGCAGATTCTTAACCACTGCACCACCAGGGAAGTCCCATACTGTGACCCATATTCTTAAAGATAAGGTCACCTGGATTTATCCCTTCGTTTTTATTATTTAAAAGAGATAAAAATATTGCCCCAGTCTGTTCTTTATCCAAAATTCATTGCTCCCTGAATAATAATATAAACTTAGATAAATTGTACTTTCCAGGTTGTCTTTTACTTTTATTTTACTTCTTTACTCATTTGATCTTCACAACTACCATATGAAGTCATCAAGGTATATTCTAGCTTTATAGATGATGAACAGATGTCTTGACCAAAGCTACACAACACAGCTTATGAGTGGCAAAGCTGGACTTGAGTCCTCTCGAACCCTCTAGAGCTGTTTCTCACACAGGGGAGTACATAAGTACCCAGGTCATATCAGGATCATACTGAGCGACAGCATAAACTTGGCCTGTCTTTCTGCAGCATTGGTTATACTCAGAAGGTTTTGAGTAAAGTTATCCAATTGAGCTGGTGTCTTAAAACGTTTTTACGTTAATATGACTATATTGAACAAACTGTAGGCTGACTAACGTTTTTAAGATGAAACTGTGAGCTTGAAGTAGAGGACTTTGGGCTCCACATAAGATCCAGTGGGTCATGTGTTCATCCTACTCTGCTCTTGAAAGGACTTTGTTAGAAAAAATTAAGAGGTACTGTCCTCAGGTAAATGAAAGAGTTTTACTGTTCGCACTGTATAGAAACTAAAACCTAAACCAGTAATATCTCATGGCAGTGTGTGAGCTGTTAGGCCCCTGTTTGAATTATTTAGTTTTTTTTTTAAGTTACTCACTTTCATGATGCGAATAAAAACCTTGAGTGTTTTATACTTGCATGAAACCCCTTAGACCCTGCATAACAAGTTCTTTATGAGGCACTTAATTGCCTAGAAGCTGTCAAATAATAGTTATCTCCCAAAACTATTCCCAAACAAGTTTGTGTTCCCCAAAGCAGGTCTGATTTCACACTAATATGCAATAATTAAGATTCATCATTTTTGGGACACAGGAAAGCATGGAGAATCTTGACAGGCCTACCAGAGTCAAGATTCACCTTCAAATACTTACTGCTCGAAGTCTTTTTTTTTTAACTGAGGTATAAGAATAATTCCTACTTTACAGAATCATTTTTGTAAGTATTTAATAAGAATGTATGAAAGAAAGTCTTTAACTATTAAGTCTCTATCTGAGGACCAGAAGGGGAAAGTTGAGGCCTAAAAATTATTTGGAATAACATATGTGTGTATAAAAGGCTTTCATATAGTGAACATGTGTAGAGAGTTAAAAGTGAGCCATCCCTTTCCCCTACCTTATTTCCATTCCCCAGAATTGGCCCTCTTTAAGTTTGATGTGATATCACCTTGATTGAGCAGATTGGTAGCACCATAAATTCATGATCCCAAATGCAGCTGGGCTCCTGAATAATCCAGCTGTTTGTCCTCATCAATTGTGCTCGCATTCTCCTCAGCGAGTTTGTCCATTCATTCATTCATTCCACAAATGTTTGGGTGCCTGCGATGTGGGAGGTTCCATGACAGAGTAGAATAAATCATTGTTAACTTTCTTTAAACCTCTGATCTTCCTTCCCTTTTCTCTTTGCCTCCGTGGTCTCAGTATGTAACCTCTTTTCCTACTTCACAAAAAAATAAAGGCAACAGGTTGAAACTTCACATTTCCTGTTATCAGATGTGTAAATCTACCTGCATTCATCCTCTTTCCCCATCTGCCACTAGAGAGTTTGTGTCACTCTTCTTGTCTGTGGCCTGTCCCTTTGCCCTGACCCCACTCTCCTGTGTTCTTGGCAGCCTTTCCGTGGTCAGGTATCGCATCTTTACCTTCATTTTCATGTTCTCACTCCTTAATCTTTCGCCTCAACTCCAAATGTGCTTTCATCTCTCTTGTCTTTTTTTAAAAAAAGTCTTTCCCTTCTAGGTTTAACTCTTGTTTCCTTTCTAGCCAATGCTCATGAAGAGTTATATCCCTCACAGCCCTCTCTTCCTCAGCTTCTAGTTTCCTTCCCATCTGGCTTATACCCATCACTCTATAAAGTGACTGACTAAGATCACCAGTGACCCCACATTGCAGAATGCAGGAAACGTTCAACTCCCCCATCTGCCTTGATCTCTTAGCATCATTATTCATAGCGGGCTGCACCCTCCTCCTTAAAACACTGTCTTCCTTTGGCTTTCATGGCACTACATCCTGTTGGTTTTCTTCTGATTTCTCTGACTGTTCCTTCTCAGCCTTCTCTTGTTTTAATCCTTTTTCCTCTCACTGGCCTTAACTGTTAGGTTTCTTAAGGCATGACCCATACTGTTTCTTTCTTTGCCTTAGTGATTTCATCAGTTCTCTTGGTCTCACTCAAATCCTGCTCCAAATCTGTCCTCTGATTTAGGCTTATGTACCCATCTATTCCTTGCCATCCCTATCCCTACTTGATATCATTGGCATTTCAACTTCAACATGTCCAAAACTGAAGGTCTAAAAGCCCTTTACTCCCTTGCCCCAGAGATAAACACAGCTTGGGCTTCAGACTTGTTCCACTATTCCTTGTCTCAGTAAATGGCCCCACCATCTGCTCAGTTTTCCAAGCCAGAAACCTGGAGGTCATTCCTGATACCCACCTTTCTCTTCCTCACTCTCTGGCCAGTCACTCAATCCTGTTGATTCAACTTCTTAGGTCTCTCATCACTCTTAGTTCTTCTCCTTCCCTCCGTACCCACTGCCATCTCCTTTATCCAAACCACCACCTTCTTTCACCTATCCAGTTTCAACGTCTCAACTAGTCTCCCCACGTCTGTTATTCTTTTTATTCATTTTCTGTATAACAGCCAGAGTAATTATTTTAAGAAGCAGAAAGAAATGTATTCTTAACTCTTTGAAATGCTTGTTTGTGTTTTCACAAGTTGGACCGCGCTTTCTATTTTGCTTTCAGGTGTCCACTTGCGAAAGCAGCATTCCTACATTGAGCAGGGCAAGAAATGCCGATACTGCGATGCTGTGTTTCATGAGCGCTATGCCCTCATCCAGCACCAGAAGTCACATAAGAACGAGAAGCGCTTTAAGTGTGATCAGTGTGATTACGCTTGCAGACAGGTAGAGCCTTTCATAGTTAGAAAACGGTTGATGTCCCATTATTGTTAGGTTTTATCAGGGGGTTTTTATATACCTTGTATGGTGACTATTTTTAAGGATATTTTCAAACGTGGTTTATGAGATTGTCACCGAAGGTCCTGCTTCTCGATTGTATCATGTCTGGTTCCAACTGACAGTTTTATTCAGTCACACCTTCCCCTACCCTCCACCTGCTCCAGGCAGACTGCTAGCTTTTCTCAAAACCATGGGAAGTAAGTCCCGGACTTGAGAGAAGGGAAGAATCTGGTTCTGGGGCCTGATGCTTGGGAGTGATCTACAGAAGCAGCCCAGCAGGAGTGAGCGTATCTGTCCTAGGATTTGGGGAAGCAGTTTTGTACCCCAGTATGGTTAACTTTATCCTCTCAATAAGCAGCTTTGAGCCTAGACCCTTGGGAGAGAAAGGTCTTGTCAGCTACACGCACACAGATGGTGGCTGAGGTAGCAGCCCTAGGACAGGCTCTGAGACCTTCCCCACCCCACTTTCTTTCAGGAGAGGCACATGATCATGCATAAGCGCACCCACACCGGAGAGAAGCCTTATGCCTGCAGCCACTGCGACAAGACCTTCCGCCAGAAACAGCTCCTTGACATGCACTTCAAACGCTATCATGACCCCAACTTTGTCCCCGCGGCCTTCGTCTGTTCTAAGTGTGGGAAAACATTTACACGCCGGGTAAGAGTCAGAACTTTACTTCCTGTCTTACAGTTCTTGATACCACGTTCTTGAGCTTCCACTGCAAAGCAGGGCAGTTTTTTCCACTGAGCTTATAAATATAGAGATGAACTGTCATTTGGAAAAGGGTCAGTCATCCCCACTTTGATGTTTTCTGTCCATGTGTGAACCCTTCCACTGATGGGGAACTCAGTATATTTTTATTTATTTATTTATTTGGCCGCACCAGGTCTTAGTTGTGGCCTGCAGGATCTTTGTTGCAGCATGTGGGCTCTTTAGGTGCATCATGTGAACTCTTAGTTGTGTCATGTAGGATCTAGTTCCCTAACCAGGGATCGAACCCAGGCCCCCTGTTTTGGGAGTGTGGAGTCTTAGCCACTGGACCACCAGGGAAGTCCTGGGAACTCAGTACTTTTTTTTTTTAACAGTTCTGTCCTGGATCTTCACTTAGGGCCATGTTTGTCAGGTCTGCACAGGACAGGGAGGTTGGTCTGATTCTCCCCTGCTCAGAGGATCCAACCTCATCTTCTGAGCAACTCTCCTCTCTTGCCCACCCTTGTCTCTCTCCCTGCCCCCTCCAGATGGAGACCATTTCCTCTGATGGGGAGAGTATGTTCAGGACACATTTAGCAGATACTAGAACATTGAGACTTAATAGGATTCCCCCCCCAACACCCGCTGCCCCCCGGTTGTTTTTTTTATTAAACTGAAAGAGAACTTCCAATTTTAATCTTACCTTTTTTAGTAATGTGAAAGAGGGTTTTGTTCCTTTTGTTAGAATACCATGGCAAGACATGCTGATAATTGTGCTGGTCCAGATGGTGTAGAAGGGGAAAATGGAGGAGAAACGAAGAAGAGTAAACGTGGAAGGAAAAGAAAGATGCGCTCTAAAAAGGAAGACTCCTCTGACAGTGGTAAGTAACTTGTTTCTTGAGTTAGTTATACATGGCAGGTTTTGGTGCAGAGTTTCCAGTGTATTTACATATGGACATGCTGGGTTACAGAGATAAGCCAGTTTCTCATACTTCCTTTAAACCTCTAATCTTCCTGATGTGTGTATATATTTACAACAGCAGTTAGTTTATCCCTGGAGCAAATTTTCTTTTTTTTTCTTTTTTTTTTCTCATGGCATTCCATTGCTTGATAAGATATTATATATTATGTTCAGTTAAAGCCGAAGCAAAATTAATATCTTTACTCAATTTACTCAGATTAGTGATATTCTAAGGCCAGCAGAGTTTCTTTTCTATGTTCATAGCTTTTACATTTAGGAAGCTGGTCTAGATTTGAGCAGTGAATCTAATGGACATGAAGAAGGTTGCTTAAGCATCCTGACCAACTTCTGGTTTGACTGCCTGTGTCAGCCTAGCCTTGAGATGTGTTGATCAAATCCATGAAGGTCAGCCTTTCTCTTCCTACCTTAATCTCTCCATTTATAATTTAAAACTTTGCTTATTTTCCTACCATTGATGTTCTTTGGGGTGTTAGTCATGAAATCCAGACAGAAAGTATATGCGTTGTGGTGCTAGACTCATGAAAGGGGTGGCAAACAAAGGTGTTGGTAATGTAGGAATCACGTTTGATTATACAAACTTATTCCATAGTGTTAGGTTTTATAATGTGGATACTTGGGCTACTGGCAGCCAGTTAAGAAGTCACATCTGTGACTTAAAGATTTAAGGTTTTTGTGGAAAAGGATGTAGAGGGGTTTTGTTTTGGAGAATGCACTTATAGATGATGCCTAATGTATTTCTAAGGAGTTCTCATTTTGTCTTCTGCATTGCTTGTCAGTAGAAATAGTGGGGAAGGAAATGAAATTTCTGAAAATGTGTTAAAGAACTTATGTTACTTTATTGGTTTTATTATCAAACTTGTTCATGAAAGTACTAGGATTTTTTTTGTTGTTTGTTTGTTTGCGGTACGCGGGCCTCTCACTGCTGTGGCCTCTCCTGTTGCGGAGCACAGGCTCCGGACGCGCAGGCTCAGCGGCCATGGCTCATGGGCCCAGCCGCTCCGTGGCATGTGGGATCTTCCCTTGTCCCCTGCATCGGCAGGCGGACTCTCAACCCCTGCGCCACCAGGGAAGCCCCAGTACTAGGTTTTTAATACTTAAATCTATAACAAAGTCCCTTTTGTTTTTTTATCTTAATAAAGACTTCACTTTTCTATTCAGAACTTTAACTGTTTCTGGGAGAATATTCATCTAAACATAAGAGTAGTTTATTTTTTGCTGCCTTTTTTAGTAGAAAATCTATTTTAAGCAATATCTTCATTCACTCGGTTTGAAGTGAATGCCTCTTTTAAAATGTCACTTTGCTTAATTTTTATAAAGCGCATCACTCTCTACTGAGAATTTTGTGGGATCCCTTTGTTTGCCTAAGAAATTGAGTGGACTGTTGGGAGGTGCCAAGGAATGTCAGAGGGCCTCAAGTACCAGCAGAGATCCACAGATAACCTTGAGCTTCAGGATACCTGTAGTTGCTCTTCGTTGCAGAGCCTCCTACTCACAGACATTGTCCCATACCCTTTTTTCTTATGGTTCTTCCCTGTTCATTTCTGTGGTTCATCTCCCAACAAGACCAGTTCTATTCTCTAATTGTACTTTACCAGAAGCATCTTTCACCTGCAGAGTTTATTGACAGTTCCTAATAGGTTTCTACAGTTCCTCCTTTTGTCTTCTGCACTGCTGGTTTGTACAGCACAGTGTTTGGTTTTGGACCTCATACCTAGTGTCTCTCTTTTTTTTTTTTGCGGTACGTGGGCCTCTCACTGTTGTGGCCTCTCCAGTTGCGGAGCACAGGCTCCAGACGCGCAGGCTCAGCGGCCATGGCTCACGGGCCTAGCCGCTTCGCGGCATGTGGGATCCTCCCAGACTGGGGCATGAACCCGCGTCCCCTGCATCGGCAGGCGGACTCTTAACCACTGCGCCACCAGGGAAGCTCCCTAGTGTCTCTTTATCCCAGAATTTCTGGGCTGGTGAAGGCTACACAGTCATATTTGTTCCCTCCCAGAAGTTCTGCATGTTGGCCATCGGCAGAAATTGACCAGCAGAGTCTACTGCTATTTTCAAAGGCTTTTTGCCAAAGTCTCTCCCAGCCAATAAGCCTTTGACCCTATTAACCTTCTTTGTGTGCTTTTTCCCCCAATTCTGACTGAATTTGTTTAATTTTCTAGGCATTGGGCCAACTTAGGCAATAGGGGGCTTGAATAACTTCAGCAGGAAAGCGTGTCCTTGACACTCTGCCACGTACCAGTACGTTCCCCACATTTTCACTTAGGATTTCAGTCACTTGGCAAATAAGGCATTTTGTCCTGAAGATCAGGCATTTACCCACAGACTTCTAAATTTAAACATTTGGTGCTAGAGAAAGAGAATGTGCTTGTAACCTGCATTTCTTGGAGGAAGGCAGACGGGGTACATTTTGTGCCTTGGCAATGGGGGAGGGGTAGCAAGAACTCTTTGGTTGCCTATAGGTGTGGGCAGCAGAACAGCCCCAAACTGTGGTTAGTTGTGCCTTACAAATCACTTAGCTTCTCTCTGTTTCTATAAAATGAGGGTAATATCTCTTACTTAATGAAGCCTAAATGGAATAATGGAGAATTTTTAAACTGTGATGTACAGTGTAAAAATCAACTGTGATTATGTAGTAGAATGTAAGTTACAGAGCATGATTACAGACATTATCTCAGTCCTTGTGATCCTTGGGAGTGCTTTAGAGATTACACAAGGAAACTGAGGTTCAGTGTGGTCATGGTCCCAGGTCACACACTTAGGAGATCTGAGACTCAAAGCCATATTATCAGGCTCCTCGTCAGTGTTCTTTCTATAGTAGTTCCCTCTCCTTTTATGTGATAATGGCAGTCGGGAGAAGGTAAGGGAGTTAAGAATGACCTGTTAGGTTTGGAACAGCTGGGAATTAAATTAAATCCCAAAACTTGGCCTTATGCTTTTCCTAGTAAATAGGACCTCACGGTGCTTCAAGAACTTCATACACACAGACATGCATGCACACCTTCTACCACTCTTCAGGGGTCCATATCAGGCTTAGTGTCCTGCTTTATCCTTGTGTAGTAGGTAGAGGGAACATTTGTTTCATTTTCAACTTAGAACACCATTTGTGGGTTTTTTTAATATAACTGGCATATTGTGGAGTTGCCTCTAAGAATTCAAAACTCAATATTCTGATATCTAAAGCTTAGAGAAAAAAGTAATATCCAGTCCACATAAAATATGAATAATAGTATTTGGGTTGATTTGCTTATTCTGCATCAATACCAGTGTACTCTGTTAACACTGATAACAAAAATTCCAGTGAAAGCATTTTTTAAATGGGCTTTTAACGATGAAAATAAATATGTAACTAGACTTCACAGAATATGTGATTATTTGTGTGTTATTTTTTCTTCCACCACTCTTCTCCTTGCCCCACTACCTCTTCTTCCTGATTTCATGAGAAGAAAATGCTGAGCCAGACCTGGATGACAATGAGGATGAGGAGGAGCCTGCCGTGGAGATTGAACCCGAGCCAGAGCCTCAGCCTGTGACCCCAGCCCCACCACCTGCCAAGAAGCGGAGAGGACGCCCCCCTGGCAGAACCAACCAGCCCAAACAGACCCAGCGTAAGTTGACTGTCTCAGCACAGCAGGCTGGCGTCCTCTCCTAACACGTGGGGAGGCCAGACAGGTCCTTATTCTTTGGGTAGATGGGAACTGAGCCATGAGAACAAATTAAGGTCACACTGGGAACAAACTCTCAGGAAGCGATTTTTTGGTTTTTACGGAGGAACATCTCTAGAGGCCTGTTAGGTTTCAGTAGGAGAAAATCCAGAGTAGAAGGGTACTTATGTTCTACAAGGTGGGTACTGTTAATGTGGGAGAGTTTTACAAAACAACCAGAGTCATAGTCAGCTGGCAAAATTGATGTGGTAATGAACGTAAAACAGCCAAATTTTAAAAGATAGAGGGAAAAAGCAATTTCTGAGCTGACACTGTCCCTCCTAAGAAATCGAGGCTGGTGGATTCTATTGCTGGCCTCCTGATTTATGAGAGGACACAGAGGAGGTGTTCACCCTCCACGTCACACCACGTAGCAGTCCTGTACGGGACGTGGCCCTTGTGACAGCAGGCTCTGCAGGGTCTCAGATCTCTGTCCTATTCATGAATCTCCTAAAAGCTGGCAATTTTTTTTTCTTTCTTTAACAAATACAGGGTTTCATCTATTTTTTTAACATGCTCCCTGAGCCCCGTGTCCAGATGTCTTATTGCAATGGGGTGGTTGACTCTAAAGATCCCGGGAACTATTTTGCCTACACACATTTGAGTGAGTGAACTGGCGGGAGGGCCCTGGGTGTTGGGAGGACTTCAGACTCAAAAATGTCAGGTTCTTTGCTATAGGTGGGTCATCTCTAAAACGGACCTACATCCCACACTCTGTGAAGTATTCCTAGTTTTTGCCTGTCTCACACACAGTATTATGAAGCCCAAATTTATGACATTTAAACTCAAATTTATGAGTTTTTTAATACGCAATTTGGGAGTCATATGAAGAGGAGTGTCAACATTTTGTTCTTTGATAGTATCTAGAGTAGTGGGGCTTTGTGTATGGCCGCATTTTAGGTTATTAGGTCTTTTTGATTGACTTTCTCTGTATCGAATCTAAGGCTTTCCTGTGTTGCTGACATTCATTTAGTGTCAAGTCTGAAAAGACCCTTGCAATCCTTGGGGGCTTTAATGGAGCATTTGTTTTGTTCATGCTCTTCTTTGCCAGCAACAGCCATTATTCAGGTCGAAGACCAGAATACAGGTGCAATTGAGAACATTATAGTTGAAGTCAAAAAAGAGCCAGACGCAGAGCCCGCAGAGGGGGAGGAAGAGGAGCCCCAGCCAGCCGCCACAGACGCCCCCAACGGAGACCTCACGCCCGAGATGATCCTCAGCATGATGGACCGGTGATGGCGGGGCCTCGCTCGTTGCCAGGACTGCTCTGGGCTGTGTTTAAACGGCCCGCATCTTAATTTTTCTCCCTTCTTTCTTCTTTTGGCTTTGGGAAAAGCATCATTTTACCAAACATACTGAGAACTAAAACTTCAAGGATGATGTTAGAAAAATGTGATTTAACTAGAACTTGCTGTTTGATGTTAGCAAATAATGGAATGTTCTGAGTCCCTGAGGGTTTACTGTGAAGTGCTGAGGACAGTGTTGACGCCTAACTGGTTTTCTTAGATGGAAACAGAGACATTGAACCCTCTCTCTTGCTATGGTAAACCACTCCAGAAACCACCACTGGGTTTCCCAGAGTTCTATGGTCTTCTTCCCAGGAGAGTTTTTAATTGTAAATGCAGACTTGGGAAGGACTTAGACTTTTAAACTGGTTTTTGCTTTTGCTTTGCCCTGACTCTCTTTGCTTGGAGTCAGTTGCACACCAGTAGTATGGCATGCTACGATTGGTTTCTGTCCTGAAGACTTTGCCTCTTTCTTGGCAAAGTTTCTGGTATGGTCAAGCTTGTAAATAACTTTTTTTACATTTTAATCTTTTCCATTAATTAAGAGGTTGAAAAGTGCAGTGTAAGAAAACCCAGCATTTTAATTACTTGCAAATTAAGTTTCCACAGAGTGTAGTATGTAAATGTTGACAAGGAATTGGATCACAATCATGTAGCAGAATGGCACCCAGACTGCTGCCCGCTAGTGACGGACACCCACATGGAAGATCATAATTTTCCAGCCCATGGAGCCAGCATTTGAACCTTGTACAATTAACTTTGTTATGATTTCCCATCTACATTTTCTTTGCTTTGTTTGTAGCTGAATTTTGTGTTTTATACATCCTCTGTTAAAGCAGAAGGGTGATTATGAGTGGGTCACAGCAGCTCTTAAAAGCTGGGCCAGAAAATTTCACTAGGTCAGTAATTTAAACTTTGAATCTTCAAAAAATAATAATGTGAAGCAAAACCAACTAAAAAGTGATTCTTGCACATGAACTGTCACATGTTTAAAATGTGTTTTTTAGAGAGCCTCAGTCTTGCTGATTTCAAACACTTTTTTCTTCTGTGTATTGCTTTTAAGAGAGCCATCAGTTAGCTATCAGACTCTAGGTTGATGCATTTTGTACTTAGCTGTACTGTGTGATATTTTTCATTATTTTAGGACGCCAACATGAGACCTGTAATAAAATATGTAATGGGGTTGAAAGCTGGGGAGGAGGATCTACTGCTGTACAGCTAATAAATCATAACGGATTAACAAGTGCTCCAAACACTCCAACTTGTGTGATTCCTGCTTAACGAGGGGCCCAGAGGGGTCTATGTGCGTAGCCTCAGGCGGTGCAGGCCTCCTCGCCCTTCAGATGCAAGCTATGTTTCCAGGATGACCACTTCCTCTCTAGCAAATGAGAGATGATCTTGGCAGGTGATGGAATATTGAGTGCATCCTGCTGCAAGTTTCAGTGCCCCAAAAGTGGTATGTGAGTAGAGAGGTGAGTGTATACAGCTGCCAGCCCCATGATCCAACTGAAGAGCCGGTTGCCTGTGGTAGAGCAGGTGGGTCACAGAGCTTAGAGGAGAAGGGGCTGATGGGAATCTCTGGCCTCGAGATCTCAGCTCAAGGAGAGCTGGGATCAAAATACATTGAGCTCTGCCAAGTGCAGGGGAACAGAGAGAAGCTGGGCCCAGTCTGCTCTAGAGAAGTTCATTTGAAAGGGAGACAGATGTGCCACCACCAGGCTGTGGGGAGAGAGTCCTAGATAGCACAGCTGCTTGTTAGCACCTAGGAAGCAGGATGGAAAGGGAGTGTGTTAGGAAGTTTATGCATTAGTGTAATACCATTTTGCTGCTGTTGGCCATTTCTGGGTAGATTCCTTTGGCAAGCCCCTTTTAGATGAAAGCTTTGGCCACTAATTATAGGTTTTTTGTTTGTTAATTTTTTTTAATTGAAGTATTTACAGTATGTTATGTTGATTAAGTTATATATACATTCTTTTTTATTTAATACTACTTTGCATTATGGTTTATCATAGGATTTTTTTTTCTTTTTTTTTTTTTTTTTTTTGTGGTACGCGGGCTTCTCACTGTTGTGGCCTCTCCCGTTGTGGAGCACAGGCTCCGGACGCGCAGGCCCAGCGGCCGTGCCCCACGGGCCCGGCCGCTCCGCGGCATGCGGGATCCTCCCAGACCGGGGCACGAACCCGTGTCCCCTGCATCGGCAGGCAGACTCCCAACAACTGCGCCACCAGGGAAGCCCTTTTTTCATTTTTATTTATTTGGTTGCACCGGGTCTATAGTTGTGGGAGGTGGGCTCCTTAGTTGTGGCATGCGAATTCTTTGTTGCAGCATGCATGTGGGATCTCGTTCCCAGACCAGGGATCAAACCTGAGCCCCCTGCATTGGGAGCACAGAGTCTTATCCACTGCACCGCCAGGGAAGACCCCTGTCATATGATATTAAATATAGTTCTCTGTGTTATACAGTAGGACCTTGTTGTTTATCCATTTTATATATAAAAGCTTACATCAGCTAACCTCAACCTCCCACTCCATCCCTCCCCCATCCCCCCTCCCACTTGGCAACCACCACCACCAGTCTGTTCTCTATGTCCGTGATTCTGTTTCTGTTTCATAGATGAGTGCATTCGTGTCATAGTTTAGATTCCACATATAAGTGATATCATACGGTATTTGTCTTTCTGACTTACTTAGCATGATAATCTCTAGTTGCATCCATGTTGCTGCAAATGGCATTATTTCATTCTTTTTTATGGCTGAGTAGTATTCCACTGTATATACGTACCACATCTTCTTTATCCATTCATCTGTTGATGGACATTTAGGTGGTTTCCGTGTCTTGGCTGTTGCAAATAGTGCTGCTTTGAACATAGGGGTGCGTGTATCTTTTTGAATTATGGTTTAGTTTTCTGAGGAACCTCCATACTGGCTGCACCAGCTTACATTCCCATCAACAGTGTAGGAAGGTTCCCTTTTCTCCGTACCCTCTCCAGCATGTTATTTGTAGACTTTATAATGATGGCCATTCTGACTGGTGTGAGGTGGTACCTCATTGTAGTTTTGGTTTGCATTTCTCTAATAATTAGTGATGTTGAGCATCTTTTCATGTGCATATGGTCATCTGTGTTTCTTGTTTGGAGAAATGGCTATTTAGGTCTTCTGCCCATTTTTAGCTTCGGTTGTTTGTTTTTCTTTGTTAAGTTGTATGAACTGTTCGTATATTTTGGAAATTAAGCCCTTGTCATTCACATCATTTGCAGGTATTTTCTCCCATTCCATAGGTTGTCTTTTCAGGTTTTTATGGTTTCCTTTGCTGTGCAAAAGCTTGTAAGTTTGATTAAGTCCCATTTGTTTATTTTTGTTTTTATTTCTATTGGCTTGGGAGACTGACCTAAGAACATTGGTACAATTTGTGTCAGAGAATGTTTTGCCTATGTTCCCTTCTAGGAGTTTTATGGTGTCATGTCTATGTTTAAGTCTTTAAGCCATTTGAGTTTATTTTTGTGTATGGCGAGAGAGTGTGTTCTGACTTCATTGATTTACATGCAGCTGTCCAACTTTCCCAATACCACTTGCTGAAGAGACTGTCTTTTTCCCATTATATATATATATATTTTTTTAATTTATTTATTTTTGGCTGCGTTGGGTCTTCATTGCTGTGCACGGCTTTCTCTAGTTACGGTGAGCGGGGGCTACTCTTCGGTGCGGTGAGTGGGCTTCTCATTGTGGTGGCTTCTCTTGTTGTGGAGCATGGGCTCTAGCCATGTGGGCTTCAGTAGTTGTGGTGCATGGGCTCTAGCCATGTGGGCTTCAGTAGTTGTGGTGCACGGGCTCAGTAGCTGTGGCTCGTGGGCTCTAGAGCGCAGGGTCAGTAGCTGTGGCGCACGGGCTTAGTTGCTCCGTGGCATGTGGGATCTTCCCAGATCAGGGCTCGAACCCATGTCCCCTGCATTGGCAGGCGGATTCTTAACGACTGCGCCACCAGAGAAACCCCCATTATATATTCTCTTGCCTCCGCTGTCAAAGATAAATTGACTGAAGCTTTGGGTTTATTTCTGGGCTCTCTACTCTGTTCCATTGATCCATATGTCTGTTTTTATGCCAGTTTTGATTACTGTAACTTTGTAGTATTGTCTGAAGTCTTGGAGGGTTATGCCTCCTGCTTTGTTCTTTTTCTTCAGGATCGCTTTGGCAATTCTGGGTCTTTTATGGTTCCACATGAATTTTAGGATTATTTGTTCTAGTTCTGTGAAAAATATCATGGGTAACTGGATAGGGGTCTCATTAAAACTGTAGATTGCTTTGGGTAGTATGGCCATTTTAACATTATTAATTCTTCCAATCCAAGAGCATGGGGTATCTTTCCATTTCTTTGAATCATCTTCAGTTTCCTTTATTAATGTTTTATAGTTCTCAGCCTGTAAGTCTTTCACCTCCTTGGTGAGATTTATTCCTAAGTATTTTATTTTTTGGATTGCGATTTTAAAAGGTATTTTTTTTACATTCCCTTTGTGATATTTCCTTGTTGGTGTAAAGAAGTGTAACCAGTATGTTAATCTTGTATCTTGCTGAATTCATTTATCGGTTCTGGTAGTTTTTGTGTGGAGTCTTTAGGGTTTTCTATATATAGTATCATATCATCTGCATATAATGACAGTTTTACCTCTTCCCTTCCAATTTGGATACTTTTTTAAAAAATTTATTTTTGGCTGCGTTGGGTCTTCGTTGCTTCACGCAGGCTTTCTCTAGTTGAGGCAAGCGGGGGCTACTCTTTGTTGCGGTGCGCAGGCTTCTCACTGCGGGGGCTTCTTGTTAGGCACATGTGCTTCAGTAGTTGTGGTACACGGGCTCAGTAGTTGTGGTGCACGGGCTTAGCTGCTCCGTGGCATGTGGGATCTTCCCGGACCAGGGCTCGAACCCGTGTCCCCTGCATGGGCAGGCGGCTTTTAACCACTGCACCACCAGGGAAGTCCCCCAATTTAGATACCTTTTATTTCTTTTTCTTGTTTGCTGTGGCTAGGACTTCCAATTCTGTGTTGAATAGAAGAGGTGAGCGAGGGCATCCTTGTCTTCTTCCAGATTTTAGTGGGAAGGCTTTCGGCTTTTCACCGTTGAGTATTATATTGGCTGTGGGTTTGTCGTAAATAGCTTTTATGATCTCGAGATAATTATAGGGTTTTTTAACCAGAATTCCAGTTTTCAGTGAAAAGTAAGTAACAGTGGAGAAGCTGTGTGAAGGCTTCAGCTGGTTTGTGGTATCCATACAGTCGGGTCTCCCAGAAAAATCGGTATCGTCAGGAGCCTTGGGACTGTGAACCAGGCAATCAGCAACTTGGACTGAATGTTAGTGGCCCGAGGCTGTCAGGGCATTTGGTCTCCATCCCAGGCATGGGCTAACCCCCACTGCCACCAGGAACCAGAGCACCCCCTACCAGAGTTGTTTCAGTGGCCACATAGCTTTTTAAAAATTTTAAGCATAGGGCCTTCCCTGGTGGTCCAGTGGTTGGGACTCTGCGCTTCCACTGCAGGGGGCCCGGGTTCGATCCCTGGTCGGGGAACTAGGATCCTGCAAGCCACACAGCCGCCCCACCCCCACCCCCCAAAACAATTTTTTTTTAAATTAATTTTATTTATTTATTTTTTTGGTTGAGTTGGGTCTTCATTGCTGCACGCGGGCTTTCTCTAGTTGTGGCAAGCGGGGGCTACTCTTCATTGTGGTGTGCGGGCTTCTCATTGCTGTGGCTTCTCTTGTTGCGGAACATGGGCTCTAGGCGTGGGGGCTTCAGTAGTCGTGGCACACAGGCTCAGTAGTTGTGGCACACAGGCTTAGTGGCTCCGCGGCATGTGGGATCTTCCCGGACCAGGGCTCAAACCCATGTCCCCTGCATTGGCAGGCGGATTCTTAACCACTGTGCCACCAGGGAAGTCCCAACAATTTTTTTTTAAGTATAACAGAAAATCTCTTCATAGAACAGCAAGCAGTTTATCTGTATCTTCAGCATAGCTTTTCTGTTCTAATTGTATATATTCAAATTGTTTACAAGTAGGTTGGTTTGGGTTGGGGAGGGGGCAAGAAAAGTGACATTGTGATGCAGCTAAGGCCGGAAGGAGATTCCTCCATTGGCATAGCCCCATGATACATCCTGTGTGACTCCATTGAATGTGAAACCTTCACACTCTTACTCCACACGGGAGACGGGAGCCTCCTGGCAGTTCTGGGAGCTGCAGCCTGGCCTGTCACCCTGTGCAGGCGGGGCTTATTCCTCATTATGAGCTTTTAGCATTTCCTGAGCACCCACGGAGTGTCATGCTGTCTAGAACACAGAGACAGTCTTGAACAAGTTGAAGGCCTCTCTCCCTCTCATGAGTCACTCACTTGTGGGAGCTGAGTCCCACTTGGTCTCTGATAGCAGTTATGCTTGTTCTGTCACCGCCACCCTGACAGCCAGCAGTTACGGAGATGTGTGGCTAGCCTGGCCCCCCATCCTAATCTCCAGGCTGATCCTGGTTTCCTCCTCCGCAGCCCCCTGCTTGTCCTCACAGCACTCACTAGACAGGGGCTTATGCCTCCAGTGCAGCTGTTGGTCTCAAGACGCCCTCCACCTGGGAGCAGCTCGAACCCTTTGGCACTTATTCCCTCTTGTATTTCTCATTCTTGTCATTCGAAACAGAAAAATCCCAGTGAGGGGGGTTTTCTATCCTTCTGTTCTGGAGTCTTAAGGTTGCCCTGGTAAGACTTGGCAAATGTGAGTGTTCCCTGAGTTCCAGCCACTGTTGTGAGCACCTCTGTAAACATTTAATCCTTACACTTCAAGGTAAGTTAATAGCTCCAGCTTACAAAACAGGAACTGGTTGCGCAGAAAGATTGTGACTTACTCAGTGTCAAACAGCCAGTAAGAGGTGGAGTCAGGACTTGAATTCAGGCAGTGTGCTTTCAGAACCTTCATTCTTGGCCACTTGGCCATACTGTGTGTGAGAGCTGCTGAGCTCGCACCCTAGAAGCAGTTGGTGGGTTCTGTGTGGTCTCTTGTGAGAGTCTTAACCTGAACTCTCTCTCAAGTTGGGAGGCAGCAGAGCAGGACATCCTCTCACCTCTGTTGGCAGGAACTCAGCACCCTCTCCGGCTGAGTCCTGCCCTGTCGGCCCTGGGCTATCACACCTGGCCCTGCTGCTTTAGGGAAGGGGGCTTCCTCCAAGTTGTTACTATTCAATTTCTACTTTGTCCTAATCTATGGTGGACCTCAGCAAAGGGAGATGAGATTTTGTGGGGGATGGTGGTAGTCAGATGACTGGAAAATGCTCCCACTGTCTCCAGGCCTCAAGGTGAGGAGGGGTAGCTGGAGATGGGAAAGAAACCAAGAGACTCTGCCCAGTGTCTCTCACCTCCTCTCAGGTTGTTTCACCTCTGCCTGGCTGAGCTGTGGGCAGGGTAGAGGGCTGTTCCTTATCTCATAGAGTTTAATTAGACTAATAGAAGAAAAAAATGGAATCCCCTCCTGTGAACCCTCAGGAATCTAGGTCCCTGGTTTTTTTTTTTTTAATATTTATTTTATTTATTTATTTGGTTGCACCGGGTCTTGGTTACAGCAGGCGGGCTCCTTGGTTGTGGCATGTACGTGGGATCTAGTTCCCTGACCCGGGGTTGCACCCGGGCCCGCTGCATTGGGAGCGCAGAGTCTTAACCACTGCACCACCAGGGAAGTCCCTAGGTCCCTGGTCTTTTATAGGGTATCATGCATCCCATGACCTGATGGCCTCCTCGGCCTCTCTCCTAGTGGTTCCCCCCTCCTCAAACTCTCTCCAGCTCAGGGAGAATGCAGACATGAGAGGACCCCACACACACATACATTGCCTTGCTCATGAGTCACTCCACCCCTCCCTGCAGCCCTTGGGGCTGGCTGCCCCCTGATGGTACACCCCTATCTTCTGGCCCTGACCCAGCTTGAACTTGATGAAAGCTAAGGAACCTCTGCCGCAGAGAAGGCTGTGGGGCCCATCTGGTGTTTTTTCCACCCTGTCAACAGTTTGTGACTCTCCGACGGGTTGAGGGACTCCAGGTTAGGAGCAACAGATAGGGCCCTCCAGGTTTAGGAGGGATCCGATGCTCCTTTCTGAACAGACGCCCCTTGCGTCCTAAGTGCTGTCCATCTTCCCCGCTGGGCTTTGGAGGGGACGGACCGAGGCGGGCCGCAGAGATCTCCGAGCGGGCGGCGCCCCCTGGTGCTCGCGGCGGGGACTGTGGCGCGGGGTGGAAGTAGTGGGGTAGGAACCGAAAGAGGCACGCGACACGCGAGACCCTCCCGGCCACACCTCTCCCTTCCCTCCCCAGGTCTGCCCTAACGGAGTAGCTCCTGAGCGACGGCGCGGGCGGGCAGCTGGGATCTGCCCCCCTCCTACACCGTCGTACCCGCGCGACTTCTCCCAGCCCGCGGAGGCCTGGCAGGGAGGAGCCGGGCCGGGGGCGGCCTGGCAGGAAGCGGCGCTTACCTTCCGCTGCAGGAGGAGCAGGTGGCTGCAGTGCGCGCCGAGGCCCCAGGCTTCCTGTGCTCACCCGCCGCTACCGTTTCTCGTCGGAGCTCCTTGGGCCACCCGGCCGCCGGGCCGGCCGCATGGCCCAGACCCCCGACGGCATATCCTGCGAGCTGCGAGGTAAGCCCTGGCCCTTGTCGCCTTCTTGGCTGGGAGGAAGCGGAGCGGCCCCAGAAAGCAGAGGCCCACCCAGTGCCTCGTGGCACCGGGCAAGCGGTTCCCTCTGCTCCTCGGGAGGGCTTGGCGGCCGAAATCCACTCCACTCCTTCCTCGCTGGCCCACAGATGAGCCCAGGCCCCCTAGCCCGATACAGACCGTGGGCATGAATTGACCTCCATGGGAGGACCAGTTGCCCAGCAGGCTGCCCTTCCACAGGCGAGATCACCAGATTCCTGTGGCCCAAGGAGGCAGAGCTGCTGCTGAAAACCTGGCTGCCAGAGCGGGAGGGTGCTGAGCAAGGTCATGTCCTGGTATGGTGGGGGCAGAGGCTGGGAGGGCCACTGGGGCCCCGGCAGAAAGAGGCTCTTGCCCTGCCCAGGGTGTCAGACACTCTCTCCCCTCAGGCACTGCTGCGATGGAGAGCCTACCTGCTCCACACCTGCCTTCCCCTGAGGGTGAGTCCCAGGGCCCAGCTGCCACCCCTTTGCCCTCCAGCAGCTTCCTTGATGAGGGCTGCATCTGTGGTGGTGTCCTTGCGGGCTCTGCCCTTCCAACAGCTCTGGGCTCCCGGGAGCAGGCAGGACTGGAGTGTAGGCAGGTCCAGCTCTGAGATCCAGGCTGCACAAAGGACTGGGCTCCCAAGAGGGTGGGGCTCAGGCCTTAGTCCAGGCTGACCCAGGCGCTCCGCAGGTGGACTGCACGTTCAGCTACCTGGAGGTCCAGGCCATGGCGCTGCAGGAGACACCCCCTCAGGTGAGACCCCTAGTGCCCCACCAGGGCCTGCAGTCTGGTCTTCCCCTCCCCCCAACCTGCCCCACACTTGGAGCCCAGCCCCTGCCCCACCCACCCCAGGTCACCTTTGAGCTGGAATCCCTGCCTGATCTGGTCCTGGAATTTCCTGGTGTGGCTGCCCTGGAACAGCTGGCCCAGCACATCGCTGCTGCCATCAGGAAGGTCTTCCCTTGCTCCACCCTTGGGTGAGGCCCAGCAACTGAGGGGGCTGGCGGGGAAGGAGGGCAGCCAGGGGTGCTCTGGATGGCGCAGTGGGGGACCTCACTCCCAGGGCCTAGAAGTCCCTTGCCCCCTTCTCCATGTCCCTCCTCAGGAAGCTATTCCGGAGGCCCACGCCCCCCTCCATGCTGGCTCGGCTGGAGAGAAGCAGCCCCTCAGAGGCCACCTCGCCCAGCAGCCCCTGTGGTAAGGGCCAAGGTGGGGCCACACAGGGCTTTCAGCCGACCCCCTCCTGCATCCTGACCCCTGGATTTGGAGGTCTCACAAACTGAACAGAGCCACTCAAGGCACAGCCACTACCCAGTTTCGGGCTGATCTTCCTCCATCTCTGACCTTTTGTCTCTCTCTTTCCCCCACCCCTGCTCCATCACACCCCTGGCACCAACTCAGGTGGCTTTTCGGAGACATACGAGGCTCTGTGTGACTACAATGGCTTCCCTTTCCGAGAGGAGATTCAGTGGGTGAGAGTAGGGCCCTCTCTGGAGGCTCTGGAGACATCTGATCCCCCATGTGCTTTGAGTCCCTCCCTATGCCTTGTATCCCAAGTAAGTTGGAGGTACTTTCTTCCCACCCAGGATGTGGACACCATCTACCATCGTCAGGGCTGCCGCCATTTCAGCCTAGGCGACTTCAGCCATCTGGGAAGTCGGTGAGTGGCCTGCAAGGTCTGTGAAGAGAAGAGGATGCCATGACCCACATTCCTGGGCCTTAGCCTCTCCATGGAGGGGGGATGCTGGGCCTAGGATCTGGCTGGAGGGCCCTGAGCTCTGCCCCTGCCCTTTCTTCCACCCAGGGACCTGGCCTTGAGTGTGGCCGCCCTGTCTTACAACCTGTGGTTCCGGTGCCTCTCCTGCGTGGACATGAAGCTGGTGAGAGCATAGGCGCGGCGGCGGCGGGGGTGGGGGTGGGGGCGTGGCCTGGGGGGCCAGGGTGTAGCCCACTGAGCGCCCCCATCCTCTGGTTCTCAGAGCCTTGAGGTCTTGGAACAGATTCTGCACATGATGAGTCAGTCATCCCACCTGGAGGAGCTGGTGCTGGAGACCTGTGGCCTGAGGGGGTAGGGGGGACAGGGTAGGGATTGGGGAGGGGAGTCTAGGGGCTTGGGATGGAGAGACTAGTGGCCTGGGGAGGAGTTGGGAATCCAGGGTCAGAGCCTCACATCTGGGGTCTGGTCCCCAGAGACTTTGTCCGGCGACTGGCCCAGGCCCTGGCAGGGCATACGAGCTCCGGGTTGCGGGAGCTCAGCCTGGCGGGGAACGTGCTGGATGACCGAGGTACGGCTGAGCCTGGGGAACCCCCCGGGGGCTGGCGCTGAAGGAGGTGAGACCCATATTGCTGCCCCGATCCTCCAGGCGTGGCTGCACTCAGCAGACACCTAGAGCATCATCCTGGAGCCCTGAGAAGACTCACCCTGGCGCAGACTGGGTTGACACCGCGAGGTAGGTGGGCTGAGGATGGCTGGGGGAGGTGGAGCTGGGAGGTGGGGCAGCCTGATTGTGAGCCCCCTCCTCCACCACCAGGAATGAGGGCTCTGGGCCGGGCGCTGGCTTTCAATGCAGCCTTTGACTCTGCCCTAACCCACTTGGACCTTTCTGGGAATCCCGGGGCACTGGGGGCCTCAGAGGACAATGGGGTGAGTGGCCATCCTTAGGGCGGTGATTGGGGGCGCCGCAGGCAGTGGGGTGTCAGGAAGCTTTTGGTGGGGTGATCCCTGACTCCCTCCCTCCCATCTCCATCCTCCCACCAGGGCCTCTATAGTTTCCTGAGCCGTCCTAATGTTCTGACGTTCCTGAATCTCGCAGGCACTGACACCGCCCTGGACACTGTGAGGGGGTGGTCAGTGGGGGGGATGATTTGTCGGGCTGGCAAGGCCTGAGGCCCAAGGGTCGACTGGAGGGCAGGGCGGGAAGGGGCTCAGTCCCCCGGCCAGTGTAGCCCACACGCTCCTCCCGCAGCTCTTTGCCTCGCTGTCCCGCGGCTGCTGCGCCAGCCTCACCCACCTCGACGCTTCGAGGAACGTGTTCTCCCGCACGTAAGGCGGACGGGGCGGGGCGGGGGTGGGGCTCTGCCGGGAGCCGCCTTCCCGCGCCAGGAAGCCAAATGCTCCCGCTCCCCCGCCCCAGGAAGTCCAGGGCTGCGCCGGACGCGCTGCAGCTCTTCCTCAGCCGCGCCGAGACGCTTCGGTACCTGTGCCTGGCGGGCTGCAAGCTGTCGCCCGACGCTCTCAGGTCAGTGTCCCTGCCCACGGCCAGGCCCCCGTCTTTGCGGCCACCACCAGGCCTGGCCTCCAGCACCTCACCCTGCTCGTATCGCACCCATGACCCCCCTGGCATCCTGGGCCTTCCTTCTTGCTATTCGCGCTCTAGGGCCCCTGTTCCCAGCTCCCGCCACCCCTGTGACATTCCCTCCCAGGGCGCTTTTGGAAGGCCTCGCGCTCAACACACACATGGACGACCTGCACCTGGACCTCAGCGCTTGTGAGGTGAGCGCCCGGCCCAGAGACGAGAGCGGGCAGTGGGCCCACACATCGGCTGTGGGGCTGGGGCTGCGAGGCGGAAGCGCTGGGCAGTTGAGGGCCTAATCCTCCCCACCTGTGGCCTGTTGGCCTGAGCTCATTCCACCTTCCACCTTCAGCTGCGCTCCGCCGGCGCTCAGGTGATTCAAGACTTAGTGTGCGACGCTGGCGCAGTGAGCTCCCTGGATCTGGCGGATAATGGTGAGGCCGCCCAGAAACCCATCCTCCCATCATCCTCCAAATTCCCACCCCTCCCACCCCCGCAGCCTCGCCTTGTGCCTGACCTGAGCCACCCCCAGGCTTCGGCTCAGACATGGTGACTCTGGTGCTGGCCATCGGGAGGAGTCGGTCCCTGCGACACGTGGCGCTTGGAAGGAACTTCAACGTCCGGTGCAAGTGAGCCCCCATCTCACTCCTGGGCCTCCCAACAGCACCCCACCACCCGGGTCTCCCGCCAACCGCTGCCCCTGCCCACAGGGAGACCCTGGACGATGTCCTGCACCGGATTGTTCAGCTCATGCAGGATGATGACTGTGTGAGTTCACAGAACCATGCAGGATCCTCAGACGATGGACCCCTGTGACCCCTCTTACTCCTGCTCCCTGACCTGCCTTGCTTGCTGACCCCTGACTCCAACCGCAAATGGCTTTCTCTTAACCCCAGCCCCTGCAGTCTCTGTCCGTGGCTGAGTCGCGACTGAAACTGGGCGCCAGCGTCCTGCTCCGGGCCCTGGGCGCCAATCCTAACCTGACAGCTCTGGATATCAGCGGCAACGCCATGGGGGACACCGGCGCCAAGATGCTGGCCAAGGCGCTTCGGGTCAACACGAGGCTTCGGTGGGCGGGGTCAGAGGGACGGGACCAAATGGGGGAGGAGGGCGTGTATGGAGGGGCTTACTGGGCTAAGGGGCAGAGCTGAACGAAGCGGAGCAAGTGGAGCACAGGGGTGCTCCAGACGAATGGAAAGGCAAGCGGGGTTGGATGGGGCCTTGCAGAGCTCCACCCCCGACTGAACCCTGGCCCGGCCCAGGTCTGTGGTCTGGGACCGGAACCACACGTCTGCTCTGGGCCTGCTGGATGTGGCACAGGCCCTGGAGCAGAACCGCAGCCTGAAGGCCATGCCTCTGCCACTGAACGATGTGGCCCAGGCGCAGCGCAGCCGCCCTGAACTGACAGCACGTGCCGTGCATCAGGTGGGGGTTCCCTCTCTTCCCCGCCCTCCTCTGTGCCTTGGCCCCACCCCCCACCAGTTCTCAATATCTCTTGTGCCCAGATCCAAGCCTGTCTCCTGCGGAACAACCGCGCAGACCACGCTTCTACTGACTGCACCTCCCACGCGAAGCCACTAGGTCTGGGGTCAGACCCCTCCGAACAGGTCAGAATCCCCTCCCTCGACGTTGAACACACACAGAAGGTAGGGGATGGGGAGAGCTGTGGTAGCTGAGAGCCTCCATAAGTCTGAGGCTCTGACTTTCCTAGGGCCATGGTGCCTGAATCCTGCTGTCCCAGACAAGTCCCGTTCCTTGATCGGCAGAGGAGCCAAAGGCTCTTGAAATAGTTTCCCCAAATAACACTCCTAGTTGCTTTTTTTTTTTTTTCTAGTTGCTTTTTTAAAGCATTTTTTTCCTTTCTTTTAATTTTGAACTAATTTTAAACTTACAGAAAAATTACAAGACTAGCAAACAGAACTTTTTTTGTCCTGAGCTATTTAAGAGTATGTTGCCAGCAATATGCCCTGTCACCTATGCAAGTACTTTACAGTGTGTATCTCCTACAAACCTTTTATTTTTATTTTTTTATTTTCTGGCTGCTCTGCACAGCTTGCGGGATCTTAGTTCCCGGACCAGGGATTGACCCTGGGGCTGCTGCAGTGGAAGTGTGGAGTCCTAACCACTGGACTGCAGGGAATTCCCTTAAAGCATTTAAATAGGCTCCCCTGTCAAAGACAGGAGGTATTTTAAAATCTTCAATCATTTCTCTCCACCCCCAACTGTAGCCCCACCTGTGACTTCCTATTCACAGGGCTTCCCTCCCCTCTCCACTGACCTTTGTTGTGGCCAAACCCAGTGACCCTTTTTCTGGCTTCATCTCCCTCCAGTACCTTGTCTTGGTGAGATGTTCCCCATCCATCCATTCCCAATTCGCACTTCTCTCCCAAGCTCCAGAGCCCAGGCATTGTGACCCAGACATCCTGCAGGGGCTTCACATTTTGTGTCTTCAAGTGATCTCATCGTCTCCCACATCTCTCTCTCCTCTCTACCCTGGAGCCCAATCTCGCTGGTGCCCACACCCACCAAATGCTGTGGACAGAGCTTCAGTCCATGTCTCTCTTGGCCACACCGAAGCCCCCACAGACCTCCTTGGTTCTGCCTCTTGACCGACTCTCTCAAACACACACTCTTTACTCCCACCCCAGCCATCCTTCTCTGCCCCTGATCCTTCCTCCATGACTCCTCACTCCCATTTCTCTTCATCCCTCAATCTGTCCTCTAGCTGGATGATGAACAGACTGAACTTCTAAAACACTGACATGACTAACAGCTCTTTCCCTTCCCATTCTGGACACTTAGGAAGTATATATAAAGTACCTACAATGAACTAAAGGAGACATTGCTCTCCCTCCTTGAACAGATAGGGTCCCTAAGTGGCTGTCCTGATGGTATCAGTTTCAGGACCTCACTCACCCTGTTGGAGACCTTGGGAAGGAAGCAGTCAGGGGATGGGGAGGGGACCAGGCTGAGACTGATTCCTCTTGCCCTCCAGGAAGTGAATGAACTATGTCAGTCGGTGCAGGAGCATGTGGAGTTGCTGGGCTGTGGGGCTGGGCCCCAGGGTGAAGCTGCTGTGCACCAGGCCGAGGATGCCATCCAAAACGCCAACTTCTCTCTCAGTGTGAGCACCCCCTCCCACTACAAGGACCCTTCCCCTCTTAGGTGTCAATTTGCAACTCCTTTTCCTCCATGGCCTCCAGATTCTCCCCATTCTACATGAGGCTGGGAGCTCCCCAAGCCACCAGTGGCAGCTGCGGCAGAAGCTGGAGGGCCTCCTGGGACAGGTGGGCGAGGTCTGCCGCCGGGACATTCAGGTGAGATAGTGCCCTTGCCCCAGCCCCACCTCCATATTCAGGCTTGACCCCCATCCATAGGCTTGCCTGTGATATCCCCTGAGTCAATGTTCTGTGAGGGTTGGAGCCTCAAGCCAATTGGTCTGGGCCCCAGCCACACCCTCACCATGCTCTGACCTTTGCCCAGGACTTCACTCAGACCACACTGGACACCACAAGGAGCCTCTGCCCACAGATGCTGCAGGGACCCAGGTGGAGGGAGCAGCTAGAGGGGGTCCTGGGAGGCTCAAGGGGTCTCCCAGAGCTGCTCCCAGAGCACCTGCTGCAAGATGCCTTCACGAGGCTCAGGTAGGCTGGATAGGGCTGGGCTGGGCTGGGCTGGGTAGAGACAGCACACTAACCCTTGCCCTCTGTTGCCGTCAGGGACATGCGCCTGTCAGTCACAGGGACCTTGGCAGAGAGCATTGTGGCTCAGGCTGTGGCGGGTCTCAGTGCAGCCCGGGATCGGCTGGTGAGCAGGAACTGCGTGCTTACACACACACACGCACACGCACACGCACATGCACAGCCACTGCCTTGCAGGGGTTCTGTAATGTCTTCTGGGGTCAGATAGCCCAGGGGTATTTCAGGGTTCCCTTTGCACTGACACGACTATGGCTGAGGCCCTGCCTCCCATCTTTGGGGTGCCTGGTATTGCAGGTGGAGAGTCTGGCTCAACAGGCAACAGAGGCAACGCCCCCTGTCATACCGGCACTAGATGGAGGCGAGCCCAGCCCCCTTGGGCCTGGGGAATTGGAAGGTCTTTTCTTCCCTGAGGAGAAGGAAAAGGAGAATGAAGAGGAGCAGAAGGTAGGTGGTCCTAGAACTCTGGGCCTAGAACCCTAGATCTTCCCATCTTGTTCTGGAGTGTAGAAGGAGGGGAGGCAGCTCCCCGCCACCCCAGGCTGAGTTTGTGTCTTCCCCACCAGGATGACAGTCCTCCACAGAAGTGGCCTGAATCCAACCGCTGTCTTCACCTGGTCCCCTCCACTCACAGTCAGGGCCCAGGGAAAGAGAGCTACTCAGGTTGGGCTGAAGTTCCATTAGACCTGGACACCTGGACACGTACATTCACCCCTGTCCCGGGAACTCCCTGACCCTTGAGTGGGCTGGGCCAGGACCCCCGTGCAGCGTGCAAAGTTGGGGTCCGCTGTGGTCAGTTAGTACAGGGTGGGACCTGAGCAGACCAGGGCCGGGACACAGCCTCCTCTCACCTCGTTACCTCCCCGCCCCCCCCACCCCTTCCCTACCCCCAGGATGCGCATGCTTGGCGGCGCCGCGCGCCGCTCGGGGCCGCGCTCAGCACCACGGACAGCGGCGGCGGGGGAGGGGCGGGTGGGGGGGCGGGCAGCGTAGCTGGGCCCCTCCCCGCGCCCTGGGCGGGTCCCCCGCCGCCCTAGCGCCGCCGCTGCCACCTCCCTGGGCTTGGCGCTTGGTGCTCTTCTGGTGCTCTCCCCTCAGGTGCTGCTGAGGAACCAGAGCCGGAGCCCGAGCTGGCGGCTCCGGGGGAAGATGCAGAGCCGCAGGCGGGGCCATCTGCTCGTGGCTCTCCGAGCCCCGCCGCCCCTGGGCCCCCGGCCGGCCCATTGCCTCGCATGGACCTGCCACCCGCCGGGCAGCCCCTGCGCCATCCGACCCGGGCCCGGCCGCGGCCACGGCGCCAGCACCACCACCGCCCGCCGCCGGGGGGCCCCCAGGTGAGCGCCCTACCCCCACTCCAGAGCTCGTGAAATTGGGGGTCGTGAGTGGCCCTGCGCCTTACGGGTGATGGCCGGCAGGGAGGTGGGTGCCCAAGACCACCTGGTCATACTGCCGAGTTCTGGCTTCTTCTTGGCCAACCCCCCACCCCATGCTCATGCAGGGTCACGAGTGTGTGGATTTCGTTCGGGGAGCGCTTGGGTGTAGGACTCTGCCTCAGGTTGGCCGCTGCATGGGTAGATGTGTGAGAGGGGGCGTCTGTCTTATCCTTCCTCCCCCGGGGTTAATGAAAGATGCTGGGCCCCTGGCTGTGGGGACAATCCTGCGTTTACTGCACGTCCGGTGCGGGTGTGTGTGTGGGCTGGGTACTGGCGCGGGCAGTGGGCACGGGGCCAGAGGCGGGGAGGAGCCGGCTTGAGGCCCCCCAGAGGGTCTGACGCAGCAGCAGGCGCCGCTGAGCCGGCAGCAGGCTGGGTGGGGTGGGGTGGAGGGTACTGCAGGGAACTGTTTGGAGCAGAGGGGGTGGCAAGTGGGAACGTGTGACCCAGCGGGTGCGTGGGCTCTAGCCTACTGGTGACCAGGTGGTTCAGGGTGTTTAGGATACTCTGTGGGACAAGCATGGGTGTGAAGTGGTTATGTCCAGGGCCAACTACAGGCGAGGGGGGTACGTGAAACCAGCATCTCTGCCCACCAGCTGCACAGTGGGAGAGCTTGTGTCAGCAGCCCTATAGGGTCACTGCAGCTCCCAAGTCCTGGAGTTGCCCAGAGCCTGCCGTTGGACAAGGAAGGTGGAGAGAAGTCACAGTTGCACTCAGCCTGGAGCCTTAACCCTGTGGTGTTCCTCAGGTGCCCCCGGCCCTGCCGCAGGAAGGGAATGGGCTCAGTGCCCGTGTGGATGAGGGCGTGGAGGAATTCTTCTCCAAAAGGCTGATCCATCAGGATCGCCTGTGAGTAAGGGGCAATTGCAAGGGGTGGGAGAGAATGGAATGCTCCATGGGCCTTCCCACTTACTGCTGGCTGTCCCCACAGCTGGGCCCCCGAGGAGGACCCGGCAGCCGAGGGGGGTACCACCCCTGTCCCCCGTACACTTCGAAAGAAGCTGGGCACTCTCTTTGCCTTCAAGAAGCCTCGTTCAACACGTGCGTCACGGCCTGATCTAGAGACCAGCCCTGGGGCAGCTCCCCGCTCTCGAAAAACCACACTTGGGGACTTGCTTCGGCCACCAGCCCGTCCTGGCCGTGGTGAGGAGGCTGGGGGGGCTGAGGGGGGCACCAGCAGCCCCGACTCTACCCGCAGGAGTCGGCCTCGGTACACTCGGGAAAGCAAGGCCTACTCCATGATACTGCTACCTGCTGAGGAGGAGGAGACAACGTTGGGTGCCAGACCTGACAAGGTGAGGCCTGGTGACAGGGAGTGAAGGCTCTGCAGGAACAGTGAGGGCAGTGGGCTCTCTCCCCACTCAGGTATCTCTGTCCCCAGCAGCAGCCCCTGGAGCGGGGAGACACAGAGCTGGCCCCAACCTTTGAACAGCGAGTACAAGTGATGCTGCAGAGGATTGGCGTGAGCAGAGGCAGCGGGAGTGCCGAAGGCAAGAGGAAGCAAGTGAGCTGGGAAGGGACACACGTGGGAAGTGAGGAGGCAGGTGACACGTAGCTTGTTTTGTGTGGGTGATTTATGTGACCAGGAGACTCATGACAGGTCTGTCGATTCTTTCCCCTCCCCATAAAAGTCATCAGAGTCAACCTTTCTTCTCTCTTGGCTTCTACCCTGACCCAGGCCACTGATACCTCCTCCTTGAAGTGGATGGTCTAACAGATGATCTAACAGACATCTGGCTTTGCCATCTGCATTTGAAATAGCAAATCCTCCAGGGGCTTCCTCCCTCAAGACATTGCCCTAACTCCTGATCCTGCCTCAAGGCCCAGTGGGGTCTCAGCCCTGGTCACTGCTTTCACCTCGCTGCTCTCAACCCCGGTTCATCTCAGAGCCTCTACACAGGTTCCTCTGTCTGGAACTCCTCCCTGCCCCACTTCCAGCCTCTCATCCCCACCCATGGGCTACACCAGGTCCCTCTTCATCCATCCCTGTATTTCCCTGTGGGCCTTCCTTCACTCTCTTCCATGGCCCCCCTGCTAATGCCACTCTCTGATCGCAGTTCCTAATAAGAACCACCACCCTACGGACTATCCCTTTAATAACTTCAGGAAAATAAGAAACACAAATGAAGTGAAACTCAGCTTGAATTTAGAAACATTAAGGTATAGAAAGTGAATCACAGAATTAAGAAATTACTTTCTGTGTCTGTGCTTGCATATGCTTCTGTGTGTTAACTGTCCACCATCACAGACTGAGCTCCAAGAGGACCAGGACTGGGTTTGCCATGTTCTTGCCCAGCCCACGGTGGGCATTTAGTGGCGGTTATAACAAGAATGAATAAAAGGACAAGGCTAGCACGAGGGTGGGACAGGATCAAACTTAACTTCCCTATTTCCTACAGAGCAAAGATGGAGAGATCAAGAAGGCTGGCTCGGATGGTAAGTGGGACTCTGGTCTAGGGCAGTACATTTTTGGGGAGGAGATAGACCCCAAGGGGTTTGCTCTCCCTGGCAGAAGAGTGGGAATAGCCATGTTTTTCTTCCCCTCACTAAGCCTAAGCCCCTAGCCCTGCCTTTGCAGGTGACATTATGGACAGTTCCACAGAGGCTCCTCCCATCTCGATCAAGTCCCGCACCCACTCTGTGTCTGCTGGTGAGTGAGGGCCACTGTATATGTTGGGGGTCATGCGGGGTCATGCAGGGACAGGCTGGAGGGGATCAAACCATTGGTCAGGTTCACTTCCGACGCCTGGCCCAGGTCTTGGCTGACACCTTTCTCCCTGCAGACCCTTCATGCAGACCTGGTCCAGGGGGCCAGGGGCCCGAGTCTGCCACCTGGAAGACACTAGGGCAGCAGCTGAATGCAGAGCTCAGGGGCCGTGGCTGGGGTCAACAGGATGGTCCAGGCCCCCCCTCCCCTTGTCCCAGCCCAAGCCTCCGAAGAGCCAGCCCCTCCCCAGACAGCCTGGGCCTCCCAGAGGATTCTTGCTTAGGCTCCAGGAATGAAGGTAAGCAGGTACCCTAACCCCCACCCAATACTGGGCTAGGGCCTGGAGGAGTCCCTGCTGGGAACTCAGCTCCTCTGGAGACCCTGAAGGTGGGAGGCAAGGGCTGGAGCGGGGGCAGCTGTTGGGACCATACCCTGATACCCTGGCCTCCCCCAGATGGCCAGCTGAGGCCGAGGCCTCTCTTGGCGGGTCGACGAGCAGTGTCTGTGCATGAGGACCAGCTCCAGGCCCCTGTTGGTGAGGGGAGACACCTCCATGTGTGCTTGAGTGCAGGAGGAGATGGGGGAGGGGGGGCTCCCTTCGAGGCTCTGGTCCTCGGAGGGGGCCACCAGTGGCGTGAGGGGTTGAGAAATCAGGGAGCCAGAGGCCAGGAGCAAGGGTCTGAGAAGCCCTTCCTACTAGCCCTGGCTCTACCTCCACAAAAGCAACCTCTGCCAGGGGTGGGAGGATGCTGGGGAAGGGGGAGGCTCTGAAGGCAAGTGTGCGTGGGGGTCGAGGACAGGCAGCAAGCCCTTAGCAACCCTCCCCAAGTCTTCCTGTATCCCTCAGAACGGCCCCGGCGGCTGCAGCGCTCCCCTGTCCTCAAGCGCAGGCCAAAGCTTGAGGCACCTCCATCTCCAAGCATAGGTAAAGGGGGCTGGAGCCAGTTGGGTGGGCGGCAGGCCTGCTCACTCCAGTCCTGACCCTTCCTCTCTCCCTGTGCAGGATCTGGCCTCGGAGCCGAGCCTCTACCCCCACAGTCTACAGAGCCCTCAGACCCTGAGCGGAGCCCACCATCCCCAGCCACAGACCAAAGAGGCGGCGGCCCCAACCCCTGACCTTCTCCTTTCCTGCCGCATGAGATTATTTTATTAAAAAACTTAAAGGAAGCTGGTGTGAAGCCCTGTTTATCCACCCCCAGGCACGGACCCGTGCACGCATCCTCCCACGTGCTCATGACCCCTCACACCTGGGTTAGTTCAGCCTCTGGCTGTGGCTCCATCAGAAAGTGCAAGGCCCAGGCCACAAGCTGGGGAGGGAGCCTGGGAAGAGAACCATGGTTGTAAGCCAATGGAGACTGGGACGGGTAACCAAGAGAGTGGGGGCACCCCCCAGGCACTCACCTGGCAGCTTGGACCTGGGCACACAGGGAGGGGCAGGGTGGCTCATACTCATATTGGAAGGCAGAACCGTCACGATGCGTCTTTGCGGGGTCCTGAAGGGGGCGGGTATTGTGTCTGGAGAGGAGCCAAAAAGGAGCCTAAAGGCCAAAAAGGCCCCTAACCTCATCCAAGGCCAGCCCAGCCCCATTTTACCCTCCAGTTGTAAGGGGTGCTATGCTCACCCAGACAGAGCTGGACTCCAGGGCTTCCTTGGTGGTTCTTGTCCTTGGAGAGGGCTGCCGAGTCTTAGGGGGTAACTCTAGCTTCTTGAACTCCAGACTAGGTCTCTGGGCCATGGTTACAGGGGCTTGGTGTAGACTGGGGGCATGGCCAAGGGGTGACAGACTTGGGGTGCAACTCAGGGGTGGGGAGTTGGGTACATGGCTGGGGTGTGGGGAACTGGGGGGCAGGGGGCCATGGGCTGAGCAGATGGCTGACAGGGGCTGGGAGCTGCCCTTCTGCGCTGGGTCTGCAGCAGCCAAGGGCAAGGCAGGTAGAAGGCTGATACTGGCACCACTTTCCTCTGACAGCATGTGGCTGGGTAGGGCAGGGGCTCCTGAGGAGGAAGGGGACTCACCATGGGCACAGACCTCTCAGCTCAGACTAGCTGAATGACCTGTGAACAAAGGCCTGCAGGAACTGTGTTCACCTCCCCACCCAGCTGTGCACGCTTTCACAGCATCCTGTGTAGCCCAGGCATCTAACTGATAGACAACACCAAGAGCATGGGGCCTGAGCACCAGCTTACCTGAGGAACTGGGTGAGGAAGGAGGAGAGGAGATGAGAGTCAGCGATAGGTCCTGTAGAGCCGGGTGTGGTGGGGGTAGCTCAGGGCCTGGCGGTCAGGGGAGGCTTATCAGCACGGAGGGCACTGGGCATGCAGGCACTCACTCCCCTCTTGACCTCTCCAGTCCTCCTTACCCTGTGCCCTCTGACCTGGGCCCAGAGAGCTCAGGATTTGCTGGTCATTCTCAGAGATGTGCAGCCATAGGCTGGGGACAGAGTACACAGCTTCTCCCTGTAGGATGAGAACATTCAGTTTGGCCCTTGCCCAACTCCCCACTCCGACATTTCCCAAGAGAAGCCCCAGACTGACCGTGGCTCTGCAGCGTGAGGCCGCCCAGCGGGTGAGGGGGGGTGCTGTGCAAGGGCCTGCCAGCATCAGACAGCTCTCAGCCAGGCTCACTAGCGCCCCCCGATGCTCCTGGTCCTCCTCTACCTCATCCAGAAGTTGGGACAGTGAAAGGCCTAGGGACAGAGGACCCGGGGATGGGCTGAAGCTCAAAGAAGAGGAACTGGGGGGGGGGGGTGGGGGGGGAAGAGCTTATTAAGGAAGCAGAGGGCTGATGGCTGGAGAGATCACTCTTCAGGGAGTATGGGCAACTGACCAACCCCTATAAGTACCTGCACTGGGGGAGGTGGACTCTGAAAGGTGCTCCCTAGAGAAACAGAGGGAACAAGCCTGAGAAAAAATCCTGAAGCCTATCTGATAACACAGATTTTCCATTCCCTGACCGAACCACACCTGACCCAAGAGCCCAACCCCAAACTCACTGCAAGCAGTCATAGAGCTTTTTCCGCACATCCGGGTCCTGGTTGCTGGGAAGGAGAAGTAGGAAGCAGTCAATATAACCAGGAGCCCAAGGCCTATGCCAACGCCAGCCAGGCCTGGGTGGGGAGTACAGCTGGAGGGTGGAGGCATCACTTACCAACCAGTCACCCGTTCCCGGGGCTGCTCCGTGGGCAGCAGGCTGAAGCGGTCCACCTGGAGGTAGAACTCCGCGTGCTGGAGGGGTGAGTTCAGGGACCGGGTTTCAGGAGTTGTCAGGAAGTCGGGCCCAGTAACCCACCGAAGCCAGCCTCACCACTCACCGCGCCTGCCTCGGCGACTTGGACGCGGACCCCGCAGTTTTGCAGTAGCAGCAGCCGGCCTTCTGCCCCTCGAAAACCGAACTCCTTCTCCTCCCTGCAGCGAGTGCGATCCTCACTAACGCGCTTGCCTGAACACTGCCCCGCCCGCCTGGGGCCCGCCCTCCTGAAACCCGCCCACTTCGGGCTCAAGGCTCGTGCTCTCCCACCGGATTCCAATCTTCCCAGGCTCCGCGGAGCCTCTCTCACCAGTCCGAGGCGTTCAGAGCCTCCCGCGTCACCAAGCATCGAATACTGTGGGTCCCGTCGGACACAAGTAGCGTGGCCCCTTCAGACGTGTCGGGAGCGCGGGACGGGCCCGGGGCCTCGGCCTCCTGCAGTACCTGACGGCGACGACCTGCGTCAAACCCACCGCACGGGGCCCAGCACTGGTCTCCGGGCCCTGAGAACGGGGTGGGGACTCACCTTGAGCAGCTGCCCCGCCCGCGGGCTTGAGAGTGCCTCTGACCCTAGAACCAGCTCCCGAATCCAAGGCCGCAGGACCAAACTCCCCAAGCTTGCCATTCCCGCCGCTGTTGCCAGCCGAGCAACCCGGGACCGCGTTTCCCGCGGGCGCTGCGGCCCCGCCTCTCCTCGGAAGAGGAAACGTACGGCGGCTGGGCGGGACCTGAGGTCGAGGTCCCGCCCATGAGCGTGCCCGCGCGTGCGCACGAGCGCGTCCTATTCGGGAACTTGTTTGCAGACCCGTGTTGGTTCAACTGTATGCTGTCCTGCTTACTCTTACCCGAGCATCTCTCCAAGCAGCGACCGGGCGTTTGCGCCGTTCTTCAAGACTCCTGTGGCACTGGGCAGGAAGGGGCCAAGGGCTGGCTCCGATGGAGTGGGAGGGATCTGGGGCCTGAGGCTGCAGCCAAGGGTGGTCCGAGTGGGTGGCTCAAAGCCACTTCAACGCCTGTGACCCCAAGGAGTTCAGCAATTATTTGTTGTGACTCAGTTTCCTCATCTACAAAATGCGCAGTCTTGTTAGGCCAGTGGAAATAAAGGTACATAGCATTCACGCTTCCCTGGTGGCGCAGTGGTTAAGAATCCGCCTGCCAATGCAGGGAACACGGGTTCGAAACCTGGTCCGGGATCCTACATGCCGCTGAGCAACTGAGCCCGTGCGCCACAACTACTGAGACTGCGCTCTAGAGCCCGTGAGCCACAACTACTGAGCCCGCGTGCCACAACCACTGGAGACCGTGCTCCACAACAAGAGAAGCCACCGCAATGGGAAGCCTGCCCACTGCGACGAAAGAGTAGCCCCCGCTTGCGGCAACTAGAAAAAAACCCGCGCCCAGCAACAAAGACCCAACACAGCCAAAAAAATAATTAATTTTAAAAAAGATTAACATGATAAATTACAAAAAAGTACACAGTATTCAACAAATACTTCCCTCTCTCCCCCCTCGGATTGGCCAAGCCCCTCCCCCAGATTCCCGGGACGCGGGGACCGTAGCGTAATGACGTAGAAGGACGCAAAGATTCTCCCACCCTTATCTCCGTTTCCTAGGAAACGTGGACTCCGCGTTCAACTCCCCGTCGCTGCCCTCTTGACGTCACGGTCCGGACAGGAGGGCGGGGCGAGTGCTACCGCCAGGGGCGGGGCGGCGCGGGCCGGCCGGGCTGTGCACCTGCGCCTCGGCGGTCCGCCTGGGGCATCATCCCCGGCCCGCCTGGCCCCGCCATGGCCAGGCCGCAGAGGACTCCGGCACGCAGTCCCGACAGCATCGTCGAGGTGAAGAGCAAAGTAAGGGCCCCTCCAGCCCCGGCTCCGGCCTCGGCCCTAGGAGCTTCCAATTCCCTCATTCTCCCCTTCCTGACTCCTTGGTCCCCACCACCTTTTTCTCTCCTCCATCCTCCACGTCCCATTCTCCGGCTTTTCTTCTCGCTTTCCCCCATCCATCCTCCTTCCTTCTACTGCCGGCCTCAAGAGTCCCTCTGTGGCCTGGGTACCTGAGGGCGGGGAGAAGACCTTGGACAGCGTCCCTTGTACTGGGTGCAAGGCTGCAGCTGTTGTGAAGCCCCCCCCTGTCTTTCTCACCCCTGCCACCTTCGGACCCGTGGTGAGAAAGGGCACGGACTCCATCCTAACCCCTCCCCGCCCCCCCACCCCGGCCTCCAGTTTGATGCCGAGTTCCGACGCTTCGCGCTGCCCCGCGCTTCGGTGAGCGGCTTCCAAGAGTTCTCTCGGTTGCTGCGTGTGGTACACCAGATCCCGGGCCTGGACGTGCTGCTTGGCTATACGGATGCTCACGGCAACCTACTGCCCCTCACCAACGACGACAGCCTGCACCGGGCCCTGGCCAGTGGGCCCCCGCCGCTGCGCCTGCTAGTGCAGAAGCGGGGTGAGGAGGATGGGGTACAGTGGGCAGCCTCTGTGGGGTAGGGTGACAGGGCAAGTCTAGAAGGGTTAGTCCATGCCCAGTGTGCCCAGGCTTCACCCTCTGCAGTCCCTGCCCTTGGCCTGACCTCCAAGTGGCAGGAAGTAGCTACAGTGCCCCCTTCCTCAGGCCTTGGCCTGATGGAAAAGGGCCCAAATGGGAAAGCAGGGTCTCTGATCTCAGCGTCCCCCTCTCCTGCAGCAGAAGCTGATTCCAGTGGCCTGGCCTTTGCCTCCAACTCTCTGCAGCGGCGCAAGAAAGGGCTCCTACTTCGGCCAGTGGCATCCCTGCGCACGCGGCCACCCCTGCTAATCAGCCTGCCACAAGATTTCCGCCAGGTTTCTTCAGTCATAGATGTGGACCTACTGCCTGAGACCCACCGACGGGTGCGGCTGCATAAGCATGGTTCCGACCGCCCCCTGGGTTTCTACATCCGAGATGGCATGAGTGTGCGCGTAGCTCCCCAGGGCCTGGAACGGGTTCCAGGCATCTTCATCTCCCGCCTGGTACGAGGGGGCCTGGCTGAGAGTACAGGGCTGCTGGCAGTCAGTGATGAGATCCTCGAGGTCAATGGCATTGAGGTAGCTGGGAAGACCTTGGACCAAGTAACAGACATGATGGTCGCGAACAGCCACAACCTCATTGTCACTGTCAAGCCAGCCAATCAGCGCAATAATGTGGTGCGTGGGGCATCTGGGCGTCTGACAGGGCCTCCTTCTGCTGGGCCTGGGCCTGCTGAGCCTGATAGCGACGATGACAGCAGCGATCTGATCATTGAGAACCGCGAGCCTCCCTGTTCCAATGGGCTGTCTCAAGGGCCTCCATGCTGGAACCTGCGCCCAAGCCGCCTACTTCCTGATGCCCGCAGCTCTCTGCCCTCCCTGGATGATCAGGAGCAGGCCAGCTCTGGCTGGGGGAGTAGCATTCAAGGAAATGGTAATGGCTTCAGCCTCTGACAGGCAAAGATGCAGCCCCTTGCCCTTCCCGGCTGCTGGGACATGGCAGGGACTTCCCCAGTGGGGTTTTTTAGCTTGCTCATGGGGCCCTCTCAGTCTGGGGAACATTAAAGGTTTTCTACAAATGCAGTTATGGTCCTTCTGTTTCCCAGCCCTAGCCTCCTCCTTGATCTCACAATCTTGCCTTCTGGCCTGGACATGAGGCAGGAGTGGAGGAGTGATAAGGGCAGCAGAGAAACCTTCCTGTAGTCAATCAGCAGGAAGGACACCAGGCTTGGCATTTCTAGGGTGAGAAAAGCTCTTATGGAAACAAACTCCACTGTGTACAAAAAGTTTAATTTTGACAAAGGGGTTAAGAGGCTGGGATGGCCCTTCCACAGCCACCAGTGACTGGGAAGAGTGCTCTGGGGATACTGCCCACCCACTGCTCCTGTCTTCGAACTCCACTCTATGATGGGGCCCAGTCCTGCCCTTTATAACCATGTAGCGATCCTCAGTGAGACCCCTGACTCTATCCCCATAAAAGGGCTCAGGCATCCATCTTCACAAAGACCTTGGGGCGGGAAAAGATCTTGATGGCTTCCTCTACCTGCATCAGCTTCCGGTCCAGCTCAGCACGATGGCTCTGGGCTCTCAGTGAATCCGCCCCAGCAGGCAAGAGCACCAGCTCATGCAGCAGCTGGCTCTGGCCTACAGGGGCCCCAGAACAGTAAGTGCTGGGCAGGGGAGCATGGTCCCCAGTGGGTTCCCCATCCAGCTTCCTTTGGCCACATACTCACTCTGGAGCAGATTGCTCAGTGTCTCCAGCCGCTGGTTCTCAGGCATGCAAGTGTGGCCAGGCGGCATGGCCGGGTCCGGCTGGCTGTGCTGACGGGCCTCAGCCTCCTGCCGCCACAGATCCCTCCGCTCCAACAAGCTGCGATGCAACAGACTCAGGATTGATAATCCCAGGGCAGATGCTGGCTCCCACCCACCATAAGTGTCCCTTACCCTGGGTGTTGGGCAGTAGGACCTACTAATGGGGAACGTGACCCTTCTGTGTGGCGTTGTAGTGCTCCTGGGCCTGCCGTTGCTGCTCCAGCACCTGTGCCAGGACTTGCAGCGAGCGAGAATGACGCCGGGGGGCCCTCTTGGCAGTGCGAGCATTGTGGGTAATGAAGTCCACACTTGGGCCTGGGCCCTGCAGGACATGGCAAGCATGATGAGGTAGCACTGTGTTGTGCCCCTGAACCTCCCCAGGATCCCTGCCCTACCTCCCAGCCCTCACACATCCTCTCACCTTAGCATTGGGACCTGGTGGGGTTAGCTGGGGACTGGGGACACGGGGTGGTGGGAACCCAGGGCCGCAACGGGAATGTGCCCTCAGGAAATGGGCAGGCTCTGTCCCAGAGGCAGGGCTGGGCTCCTGTAGGCCAAGGCATAGCAGAGGGATCAGTCAGGCTGAGGTCAGGGTCTCAAGCCATAAGACCAAGACTCTGCCCTTCCTGCCTTTCAGGATCTTTCTCTATCACCAGTCCTCTGGAATTGGCCTCCTTCGTCATGAAGGAGGACTTCTCCTCATCAGCATTTAAACATGTGTGTTTCTCACATCTTTAAGAAAACAAATACCCCTCCTTCTATCTCAGTCCTGGCTTCAGCCACCATTTCTTTTTTCTTTCCTTCCTAGCCAAGATTTCTGGCTCTGTCCCCACCAAGGTCACCAACAGCTGGTCTCCAAGCCCTCAAATCCAGGGTCACTTCCCTGGTCTCATCGTCCTCTGCCAGATCCTCAATAACTCCTGGGTCTCACTCCTGACATCCGCATCTGATTCTCCACCTGCTTGCTGGACATATTCCCACTCCCTGCGAGTCCCATAAATGCTCCTGATTCAACACATCCACATATGACCTTATTGTCTTTTCTCTCAATCCTGCCTCTCCGTCTCAGACCCGTGGACAGAGAAGTGGTGCCACTATCTACCCAGATAGAATCCTACCACCATACATACCCCTGCCCCTGCCCTTCCCATTGTCCTTAGAAATAAAGGTAAGAAGTGGATTATGTGGCCCTTTATGATGTGGGTACAGGTGACTTCTTGGCCTAACCTCACGCTCTTCTTCCCTCACAGTGAATTGAACACAGCATCCCCACTGCCCACACTCCCTCTGGTCTTAGGACTTCTATCCGTGAGGTTCCATCTCTATAGAATGTTCTCCTCCATCCTCCCCTGGCCTAATTCCTACTTGCCCCTCAGAATCACCCAGCCATCATCACTCCTGAGAAAGCCCCCCAGCCCCACTCTGCAGCAGAACCAGCTATCTCTTAGTCCCCTGTTACCTTAGTTCCCTGCGGTTTTCCACCCTCCTCATAACTCAGATCAGAGTATAACTGTCAAAAAGATGGGCAATACTTCTGGCTGCCTGAGGCAGGTACCTGCAGCTGGGCCTTGACATGGGACTTCACTTTGTCATACTTGGGTGAGCGCCAGAGAGCCTTCAGGGGCCTGGACTGGTCCTGCTCCCGGCTGTGCTCCTGCTCACGGAAGCGCCTCTGGATCTCCCTGATCCGCCTCAGGTTCTCCTTCTCATGGTCTTTAGGGTCCTTCCCTGGGGAAAAGATGTTGCCAGGCTCTGCCCTACATACAGCCCATGCAATCCAACTCACAACAGAGAACACACAGGCCCACACCCTGCCTCCCACAGAAGGATCTCCCTGACATCTCCATCTAAGTCCACCTCGTCACCTTGTTCCCTTCCTCACACAGTAATTATCTTCTTCTATTCCTGATGATTTTCTACATTTTTTATTGCGAAGTATACCATTAATCATCTTGCATATCATATTCACCAGTTCACTTGTTTATTGTCTCTCATCTTGATTCGATGATGCTCTTCTCCAACCTTGTTTTCCTAGCACCTATAGGGCCTGGCACACAGGAGACACTCAAGAAACAACCTTTCATTGATGCATGAATTAATGAAGCTGAGCTATGGATTTTCTGGGGGATACCTCATCTAGTCCTCTCCTGCGAGGAAGAAGAGAGGACTTTTATAGTCGGGGAAACTAACAGTCAGAGAGGTAAAGCCTAAGCCTTCCTCAGGGAAGGAGAAGCAGCTGCTCTTGATCTCAGCTTTGACTTCAGACTCGCCCCGTCCCTTCTGTCCAGAACTTACTCTTGGGAGAGGCCCCTGGGCCTAGGGAAATACCCCCGAGCTGCAGCAGCACGCCACCCACGCCGCGCCGGCCACGCTCCAGGATTTCTCGGGCTCCGGGACCGATGCGGGGTCCGCGGGGAGGGGTGGCGTCTAGGTCGGGGTCCGGAGTCAGCAGGCCCAACTTCAGCGTGCTTCCCTCAAGGCGCCCTTGGGCTGAGAGGCCAGACGGGGCGGAGCGCAGAGTTCAATGGTGGAGCTGGGCCCGACCCTTGCTCTGGCTTCGCCAGGGTGAGGCACCCCACAACTCACCCGAGGCCGGCCGCCGGTAGTAGTCAGGACAGAGCGTAGGGTCTGGGGGGATGGGCCCCGAGATGCGGGAAGGACCCTCGCACATGCCGCCGTCGTCCTTCTGCAACAATGCACCGAGGCCTGCCGGGCTACGCATCTCCGGCCCCGAACCCCCTTCCTCAGCCCAGTACCTCCTCCCTGGACCCGGGCCCTGACCCCAGCTGTGCCGCCTTGCCTGCGTTCCTGGCCCTCGCCCCGCCTCCCGACCCTGGCCTGCGCTCGCCACCTCCGCTCTCAGCCCACTTCCCTGCCCCGCTAGCAGCCCCTCCTCACCCGGGCAGGGTACTCACCCAAGCAGTTTCACCGCCCACTGCCGCCACCCGACCTCTTTGCTGTTGCCAGGTAACAATGGTTTCCGTCCCTGAGGTCAGGGGCCAATGCCCCCTGGCGCAAAGCCTTCTGGGGCTTGTAGTTCCAGCTGAGGGTGGGGCCAGACCGGCTGCCAGTTGCCCTTCGCAACCCGGCCTTTCTCCGGGGTCAGCTCACGGTCTACCAGTCTAGGGTCCGCCCTCCACCTCCCACCCCCCACGTCCCCCAAGCAACCGTCGAGGATGCACTGATCCTCCGCAGCCATGGCCTCAGCAGGGGCTGAGAAGCGGCCAGGGGCCCAAGAGGGAACAGCATTGGGACAGTCACAGCTTACGGAGGTGCCTGGTGGCCATGCGCAGAATTCTGAGGTGACCATTAGGCTGTCTAGCCTTCAAACACTTGGCCACAGAGCTTTAGGAGACCAGCTTCTGTGCAATGACCCCCTAACTACCAGGACAGGCTCCACAGCCTGGGAGGAGCATGGGCTGGTGCCCTTCATCTGTATTTGGTATCTAATGGCTGATCCCTGTATCCTTTGCCTGGCCATGGTGACCAGTTACCTATGTGTCACCTCTAGTGTCCAGTTATGGGAGACCAGTGCCTAGTGCCAGCCCATGAAGCCTGCCAAACCCAGGGTGAAGACAAGTGTCCAACAGGGCCAGTCTCAGAGCCAAAGATCCAGGAGGAAAGACTCAAGCTGGAGGAAGAGAGGCACAAGCCAGAGGTGCAGGCACTAGAGGAGAAAGGCCCCAGGCCTATGGCCTCCATTGTGAGGACCAGTCATGGTCTGAAGAGGAAGCTGGTCAAGTGAGGGGGCTTTCAGAGGGAAGAAGCTGAAGGGCTGGGGAGGTGGAATGGGGGTGGATTCCGTAGGATTCCTAAATCGGGCATTCCTGCAGTGTACATACTTATCCCCTGCCACCACCATCACTCCTCCCCTCTTCTGTCCCTCAAGAGCTCTGATGTAGGGAACATCCAGAGAGGGAGTCTCAAAGCCTTGTAAGGGGCTGAACTCATGAGCTCTTGGCCCCTGTCCAGCCCCGGGCCTCACTGACCGGGAAAGGGACAAGAATCTGGGCCTGGGGTGGTAGGTAGACAGGGCTATTCCCTAGGACAGGGCACAGGAGCCAAGGCTGGAGGCTGGCTCCTCAGGACTTCTTGTCCCCTAGCCTCCCAGGACCTAGCCACCAAGCCCATCCTAGGGCTGAAGCTGAGCTGCCACAGGGGATGCCGCTGCAGAGGGAGGAGCGGGAGAGTAGCCAGAGTGAGCCCTTGCCGTCTGCCAAACAGCACAAAAAAGCCAAGAAGCGCAAGAGTGTGGGAACCCCAGTGCTCCCTGTGGTGGCCAGCACAGTGTCTGCGTCCTCAGAGACCTTAGGACTGGAGCGTGAGTGGCATTCCCCGGGCCTTCCCTTTATCCCCCGCCTGCTGGACCCCTGACATGGCACAGCTTGGCGCTCCAGCACCTGCCCTGCCCCGGGTCCTTGCAGGAAAGGCCCAGCGCCTGCGGCCCCTGTACCAGTACATCAACTATTGCAACCCTGAGCTGAACCAGGCACGGGAGGGGGACAGGGAGGCCGAGGCTGAGGTGAAGCCTGAGTCGGAGCTGGCCCTCATCCCCAAGGAGACAGGTGTGGAACAACTGTAGGCCTTGCTGCCCACGGCAGGTGAGCTGGGCTCAGGCCTCACTTTGCCCTGCCCCAATATGTTCATGACCCCCACCTACACTCTGGTTCCCCTGGGAGAGGAAGCTGGCGAGGAGCCTGGGGGTTTGCCCAGCCTGGGCGTCAGCGGTTGCCTCAAGGCTGAGATGCTCAAGTCAACTCAGGTGGACACCAACAAGATGCTAAGTGTCTGCGCTGCCCCACTTGCACCCCCACCCTCTCCTCAGTACAAGTGACTGTCCTGCCCCACTGGGGGCTCCCCTTCTCCCAAGCCTGAACCAGAGCAGCAGTCTATGGCCCTAGGCACTCAGGTGGAAGAGGGGATTCTGCCCCTACCCCTACTTGGGATCTTGGGTTTGCTAAAAATAAACGTTTTTCCTTTTCTCAGACTGTGATCCCCCAAATAAGATGCCTGAAGAGGGAGAGGCTGGGAAGAAGGGTGGAGGATTCCCCAGTAGAGTGAACTGGATTGCCCAAGAACTTGACAGAAATATAGATTCCTGGGCACTACCCCAGGCCTAAATGAATCAGAATCTGCAGGGGCGGGGCCTGGTTCTGTGCATTTAAAACCTCCTCAGATGAACCTGAAGGTCAGACAAGATAACAGTGGGGATGGAAAGGCGGTTGGTAAGGAAGAACTTGGGGAAGAGAAAGGAAAAGAACTGTCACATCATGGGAAGCAGGTGCTTGGCCTTACTCCCTGTCTCCCAGGGAAGGGGCCTGCGTTGATCTGACCTTGAGGGGACCAACACTTGGAATCTTCCTTCTGAGGTGGCAGAGTTCATTTGCCTGTCCCAGGAGGGGCAGCTCTCACAGCTGGACCAGACTTTGCCCCCAGAGTGGCCCCTGGTGACAGAGGAATTGGTGCCTTTTTCTGGCAGGCAAGGGGTGGTGGTAGAGGTGAATGTTCTCTTTGGACCCCTGTGGCTGAGCCACTGGATGACTGTGGCGCCTGATCCTCAGGGGTCTCTGGGAAGAGGGGGCCAGTGCTGGCCATTTTGGAAAGCCCCTATCCTGCTGCCTCCTGGTCCTCTTGCATGTCCCTCAGACATCGTAAACACAGGGAATTCCAGATTAAATGGATTTCTCCTCCCTCCAACCTGCTTTTCTTCCTGCTTCTCATCTACACAGTTGTTCAAGCCAAAATCCTGATATCACCCCAGACCCCATCCTATTCTTTGCTCACTGACTCCTGCCAGCTAATCAGGCATGAAGGCAGGTGAATCTACCCTCTCAGACACAGAATCTCTCGGACACCCGTCAGCACCCTTGCCTGGGACACTGTCATCTCCAGGTGAGAGCTCACTAGTCTCCCTGCCGGTGGGCCCTTGCCCCACCAACCCACCCAATGATTCTGCTACACACTCCTGAACCCCTGATGGTGTTGCTACCCCTCTAGCACCCTGCTCGTTTTACCCCAACTACCTTAAAACTTTTTAGTGGCTTCCTGTAATTCCCTGACCAACTCCACCTTTTCTTACCTTCCCTCTCTGCCTGTGGGGCCTCCCCTGCCTAAAATGCCTTTATTTCTTCACCCTCAACCTGGCTAGTATAACATGTACCCTTGAAGACTCACGGCGCCTTGCTTCCTGCTGAGCCAGGCAGCACCCAGTGCTGTATTGCCCTGCATTGTAGCATCTACACGCTACTACCACTGTGGGTTATATAACTATTTCGGGGACTAGACTGTGAACTCCCCAAGGCCATGTGTCATTGCACCGCATCCACCTAACAGAGGGGCCCCATGAAAGGCACCAAGATAAGGAGACCAAGGTGGGGAGCCAAGGAAGCTGCAGAGAGGGACAGGTTAGGATCTGAAAGGCTGAGGCCATCCAAAGTCCAGGACCATATGGGGGGGCCCCTGTAAGAATGGCCTGGCCATCCAGGAAGGGAGGGGGTGGGCAGGCCCATATGGAGGAAATAGGAAGAAAATGGGCATAATCCCAGGCTGTTCCCTCTTTTAAGGGTCACTTGGATGCTCACTGGCCCCATGACAAGGCCTCAGGGCAAGCCGTGGGATCAGGACATTTATTTTTTTGCCCACACTTCTCCCTGGGCAGTGACCTGACTGAGCTAGGAGATACTTCTACAGGGACCATGCAGACTGAAACGCTGTCCATAGGGATGAGCACGAATTCTCCAGGAATTTTAGAGGTAGAGGGCTCTTCAAGATAACTGAGTTTGATCTCCTGACTTTATGGCTGAGGAAGCAGAGGCCTGCAAAGGAGTGGCCTTGCATGAGACCACACCCTGGGGCCCAGGGAGGGCCTGCCCTTTCCTGAGCCCTGAAGATCTCTGAACCTGGGGGCTCTCTGGCTAAGGCCTGACCCAAGAAGGCTGAGCATCTCCTTTCTCTGTGTGGTCTCCAGGGCTGGAGGTGTCGGTCAGGCCAGCACTGATAAGGAAGATCTGTTCCTATTTCTTCACAGGTGACGTAGGAAATACTCAGTAACCACAGAAGAGTCAGTCTGTTTCCTGAGGGCTTACTCACTTGTCAGGCTTGTCTAAGCAGGGTGGGTGATAGTAGCCACAGAAAGGAACAAGACACCACTACCACTCCTAGAAGCTCACTCTAAGTGTGTAATGCTAAGGCAGCATAATTCAAGGAGACGTGATAACGGAAGGGCTGAGGACCAGAGCTGTGGCGCCACAGGTAGTGGGAGTGACTGCCACTTTGCCTGCAGGAGTGAAGAGGCAGCTCTCCAGCTGCTTCCTGAAGGAGAGAGTTGGGTGGCCTTCCAATCAGAGGATATGCCAGGGATGAAGCCTCACTAGTGTGGAAGATGTCAGCCCCATGTAGGAGGGCCAATTAGCATGGCTGAAGCAGAGGCCTGGCTATCAGACCAGGCTGGGTGTAGGCAACGAGGGATATTGGCCTGACGTTTTGGAGAGGTTGCTTGGGCATCAGCGTGAAGGGCCGAATAAGGAAGGGAAAGACTGGCGATAGGGAGGTGAGGAGGCTGCTGCCATTGTCTGGGTGAGTGCGAGGCCTAGATTTGGTTGGGGGTTGGAAAATAAGCAAAAGGTATTCTGGAAGCTCTCTTCTGCTTGCTGTAAGAGAGAGGAAAAGCTAACTGCCTTTTCATTGGCTTGGAAAAACTTTATTTTGACCCAAGGAAGATCCTGAGATTTGGGAAACAGGTCCTGGAAGGTGATGCTGACTTCCTCCAGGAGGGGGAGCTGCAGGACAAGCCTGGAACCAGTTGACTGTCACCTCTGGGAACCAGAACCCTGCTGGCTTCCTTGGGAACAGGCATCTGGGCCACTTCATGGTACCTCTCCTCCCCCACACCAATCCAAGAGATACAAGATGGTAAAGATGTCTGAGGGATGGCCATGGACCTAGGTTCTGCAGAGTACCAACAGAGGACCTGGGTCCTCAAGAGTAGCTCTGCCCTAAGCCCATGTACAGTCGGCCCCAGGACTTGGTCGGAATCCATCTTTGTAAACCAGAGGTTTTATTGCAGTCCTATAAAACCTAAGTGCCACTGTGGGTCAATAACATGGCCCTTTCTTAAGTAAGAGCATCTGAGTCGGATGCAATGGATGCATGTGCTTTCTTGGTCAATACCCAAATTTAGGGGGGATCTCAACATCCTGTTAACACACAGAAGGATGACCTGGAGCTGAGCCGGGAGGAAGGGAGCAGCTTCTCCTCCTTCACCTCTACCAGCATCCTGCCTGGTGGGGTTCTTTCTACAGTCCACCTACTAGTTCAGGCCAGGATGAGATTCCTGCTGTAGAGAGGAATGTAACCTGGATGAGGACCCGAGCGGGGAAGGGCAATGCCTGGGCACTCAAGAGTCTGAGATGCCACAGGCACTAAGGAAGGAATAGTTCAGGGTCAGGCTCTGTAGTAAGAGGACCCTGACCAGGCTCCTAGCTCTGTCACTTATAACTTACAGGAGGCAAGTAACTTTGCCCCTCTCTGCTCTGAATAACGGGAATATTAATAGTAGTACCTCGTAGAGTGGTTTGGATATTAAATAGAATAATACACGTGAACCATCTATCCCTGGGGCCCCAATATGCAGTAAGTACACCCCAACACTAGCCACTGTTATTTTACCTCACAAAGACAAGGTCTGAAACCAGGACAATACAGGAAAATAGGCCTGGTGACTCCTATAAAGGGTGCCAGGAGGAAGAGGGAGCCCTCTCTGAGCCTTTCTCTTTCTGGTGAGGAGTCCACAGCAGGCCAGAAAGAGGGAAGCTTAGAGAAGGGGAAAGTCTGGTCCAGACTTAATTCTGGCAGAGGAACAAAGGAGTTGATGTGTCCTTTCCCACCGTCCTGCCCCACCTGCCTCTGACTGACAGGGTTAAAAGCCTCTTCCTGTGGGGAGAACAGGTTAGTAAAAGCAGAGCTGGAGACTGGCTGGCTAGGCCAGGCAGTGCTCGGCTACACCCCGGCTACAATGCTTCCGAGGGGCAGCGCCTTCCTCCAGTTCACCCCGTCTAGCCTCCCTGGGGCCACTCCTCACCCCTCCTCTCCCAGGGCTCCTCTGGAGCCAACCCCTTGGTTTCAAGAACAGAACCCTTCCTGACCTCCAGCCCAGGGAGACCTCGAACTCTCCCACTATCTCCCCTTAAACGTCAGGCCTGATTGGCCCCCTGAAGTCTTAAGTCCTGTTTGCTGAGGAAAGACTTCTTGGAGGGCTCCAGAGGGATTCAGCTGCAAGGAATAAGCCAGGAGATGAGGGCAGACAGTGGTAGGAGCCTGTGTGTCCCGCTAGATAGTGAAGGATCCAGAGCAGGTCAGGGCTGCCATAGAGCCACAAGGAAAGAGAAAAATAGAAACAAATCTACAACAATCAACAAGCCTTTCATTATTAAAGAAACCCAATCTACCAAACAAACAACCAACAACCACATGTCACAGTGTCAGACTTTCTGATTTATTAACATTTATCAGATGTCCCAGAGCTCTCCCTTGTCTCCTCTCTGCCAACTCAGGGGCCCTCTGCCCTAGGTCAACAGCCCCTGAGAGCTCATCTACTACAGAACCCCTCCTCCCCGCCAGGGAAGGGGCAGCCTGCAGGCCGGAAGGGCTTGGTCACATGGGAGCGAGGGCAGGTGCAGATCCCTGAGGGATGACTTCCTGCCCTCACCATTCCTGAGATGCCCCAGCCCAGGACGGGCATGGAAACAAGGCCTCTTGTCATTTCTCCTCAGGCCTGAGGAATCAAGCCAAGCTGGCTCCTTGCTGTGCTTTCTCATCCAGTTAAGACCACAAATAGGCTGATGAAGCCCCCAAGTCAAGCCTTTGCTGGAACTGCTCACACACTGGGGGCAGCTCCGCCCTGTGCAGTGTGCCGGCCCTCTCAGCCATGGCAATAGGAACGGCACCGCCTCACCAGTCTGAGGAGTAAATGAGCACTGGAGGGGGCGTTCTCCTGGGGCCACCTTCAGATTCACCCGAATTCAACTCTGCCCAAGTTGACCTATCAAATGAAAGACACTGTGCTATAACCAAGCCCTCCCATCACAGCTCCTCCCTCACCCTTTGCCCCATGGCAGGGAGCCCACGTGCAGGCTCACAGGTTATTCCGCTGGAGCGCCTCACACAGGTTCTGGTTGGCGTCAGGCTCCTCCGTCAGCACCTCCACAGCCTCCCACTCCCCGGATCGGCTCGACCGTTTGATGGCATCCACCACGCTCTGCATGTAGAGCCCATCCTCGAATGAGGCGGCCATGGAGACGGGGGTATGGTCCCACGTGCGGCGGTCCCCCTGCCCCTGGAAGGACTGGCGCAGGGCCTGCACCATGTAGACCATGCCCTTCAGGTAAAGCAGCGGGACATCCTGGGGCCCCTGCTCGGGGAGCCCCGTGCCCACAGCCAGCGAGTCCCTCAGCAGCAGCTCCTCTTGTGTGGCAGAGTTCTTCTGCCCGTAGAGGTCAGCTCCCCGGGCAACAAGGCGTCCCGCAGAGCCCACCACCATGACCTCGTGCACAAAGGCGCCTGGCATGTTGAAGTTGAGTGTTACTGTGCTGCACACACCCCCACCCATAAGCATCTGGAAGAAACAGAAGTCATCGCTGGTGACATGCCGGATGCCACGGATGGCTGCATTCTGCCTCACAAAGGTCTTGAGCAGCCCATGTACCTTCTCGGCTTTCTGGCCAGTCAGGTGGGTCAGCAGGTCCACAATGTAGGTGCCCATGGTGTGCAGGCCCCCACCGCCCATGAGCTCATCACAGATCCAGCCGTAGTTGGGGCTGAGCAGGCTGCCCGAGTAGACGCGGGCATCACAGATCATCACTGCACCCACGTAGTGCTCGGCAATCAGCTGCTTCATGCGCACGAAGGCAGGCAGGAAGCGCAGCACGTTCCCCACCAGGCTCATCAGCTGTGGGTAGTAGCGCGAGGCTGTCACCATCCGGAAGGCATCCACCGAGGTTGCTGCCTTCTCACAAACCACATTCTTCCCAATGCCTGAGAATAAAACACAGCAGGAAATCTCAAAGTCCCAAGGGGTTTACACTGGGAAAAGAAAACCATTTCTGGAAGGCAGGTGACTCAGGAAAGCTGCCTGAGACCAGGTGGTGACCTGGGACAAGAGGAAAGGTGATCAGCTTGGATGAAAACAGTACCCAGTGACTGGGACTAGAGAAAGAATTATGGGCTCGAGAAAGAGAAGCAAGTTCTTAAAGGAAAAATGAAAGGAGTAGAGGCAGAAGGTGCAAACCAGGAGTGGGAGGTAGAGAGGTGGTACAAGGTTAATTTTATGTGTCAACTTGGTTAGGTTATGGTGCCCATCGAATACTAGTCTAGACACTGCTGGGAAGATATCTTTAGATCTGATTAACATTTAAACCAGTAGACTTTGAGTAGAGCTGATTACCCTCCATAATGTGGGTAGGCCTCAACTCATCAGATGAAGACCTTGAGAAAAAAGACTGAAGTTCCCTGAAGAGGAAGGAATTCTGCCTCCAGACTGCCTTCAGACTCAAGTCTGCAACATCACCTCTTGCTGGAACTCAGATTTGCTCTGCAGATTTCAGATCTGTCAGCTCCTACAATAGCATGAATCAGTTTTTAGAAAATAAATCTCTACCTCCCTCTCTCAATATACATCCTCCTGGTTCTGTTTATCTCAAGAACACTGCCTAATACAAGTGGGCTGGAGAGGTGGACATGCTTCTTGGACATGCTTATGTACCTTTATGCATTTATTAGATCATCAGCTTGGGGTAAGAAAATCAAATCTATATTCTAGGGGATGAGCTTGGCACTCTCAGTTGTAACTGCAGAAAGGGCTCTAAGATTCCTCGCAGATTGTCCTCTGAAAACACTGGTTCAACAAGTTAGTGTAGTCATAAGGCCCGAAAATGCTTGGCTCCAGTAGGAGGGGAAAGGGAGAGAAAACATCCTTTCTGTCTCATGCCTGTTCTGAGTACATCGCAGCTGGAATGCACCCAGAGAGCAAAACAAAGCTAGACAAAGCCCTGAAGAGAGAGACCAAGAGGACTGAGCAGCTCCCACACGAGGAAAAGGAAGGGATCAACACTCCTCCACATCATGAGATGAAAGCTCATGAGGGTACAAACAGCCAAAAGACACCAACTCCTGGAGTATTCCTGTGAGCTTGGGATGGTTCAAGCAGAAGAAAGTCTTATGCTAGTATCTTCAACAGAAAACTTACAAAGCCCAAGAAGTCGTATGGACTGGACACACACAGGTTTGGGGGTACAGCAAGCTAGGGAAGGGTGAAGACATCCAGTTATTCCATTACTCATTCCACAGACACTGCCCTTGGGGTGCAACTCAAATTCCACGACCTCAATTCACCCAAGAAGTCATGGGCTTCTTGAGGGAACAAGCTCAAGGGTCTGGTACAGATGGCAGAATAAGGGAAGACTTCATGGGGGAGTGCCGCCAGGGATCTTTAAGGAAGCAAATGTTCCAGGGAGCATAAGGGGGAAAGGACACCCAGGCAGGAAACTGCATGTGCAAAGGCACTGAGGAAACGGCTGGGATTCCTAAAGTCCTGAGTGCACACCAGGAAACAGGTTGGAGGGTTTACACAGGGTCGATAAGAAATGTAGGAAATTGGATAGCTAATTGGTAGCTCACTCACAAAGACATTCAAGGTGGTGGGGTAGGTTTAGGGTTGGAATCCCAAACTGAGCTCTTGATACTCCCTTCCCTGAGTTTTCTCCATCTCAGTCAATGGCGATTCATTTCTCCCCGTTTCTCAAGCCAGAATCACGGATGTCACTCACATCCATCCCACCTTCAATCATCAGTAAATCCTGTTGGCTTAGCTTTCAAACTACATCCAGGATCTCACCAGTTCCCACTACCACCAGTGCCACCTTCCTCATCCAAGTCACCACACTTTTTTGCCTGGATTATTGCAATGGTAACTTAACTGGTCTCCCTCAGTCTTTTTTCTTTTTTTTTAATACATTTTATTTATTTATTTATTTATTTATTTTTGGCTGCGTTGGGTCTTTGTTACTGCACATGGGCTTTCTCCAGTTGCAGCGAGCAGGGGCTACTCTTCGTTGCGGTGCGTGGGCTTCTCATTGTGGTGGCTTCTCTTGTTGCGGAGCACGGGCTCTAGGCGCACAGGCATCAGTAGTTGTGGCTCGCGGGCTCTAGAGCGCAGGCTCAGTAGTTGTGGCACACGGGCTTAGTTGCTCCACGGCATGTGGGATCCTCCGGGACCAGGGCTCAAATCCATGTCCCCTGCACTGGTAGGCGGATTCTTTACCACTGCACCACCAGGGAAGTCCGGCTTCTTCTTTTTTACATTTTTATTTAATTTTTTATTTTAATAAATAAAAAATATTTATTTATTAATTTAGGCTGCGCTGGGTCCCAGTTGCGCACACAGGATCCTCGTTGTGGCCTGCGGGATCTTTTTTTTTAGTTGCAGCATGTGGAATTCTTAGTCGCAGCATGTGAACTCTTAGTTGCGGCATGCAGGATCTAGTTCCCTAACCAAGGATTGAACCTGGGCCCCCCACGATGCGAGCGCAGAGTCCCACCCACTGGACCACCAGGAAAGTCCCTGGGTGTAGCTTCTTCTGATGGATTCTGTTCACACAGGCTCAGGAGGGGAACTTGTCTGGCCACCTTGCAACAGAAACAATGGGGCCCCAGGACAGCTGGCTGCTCAGAAAGGGCCATTTATTGGTGCCAAACTCGAGCTTTGGAGCCACTCTGGGATTCAAATTCTGGTTCTCTCGCTTGGTTGCTGCATGACCTGGGACATTTCTAAACCTCTCTGGGCTTTGGTTTACTACACTGTAAAAGGAGAGTCCCATCTACCATGCAGGGTAGAACAGTAAGTCAAGTGAGGCAGTATATGTAAAGTGCTCAGCCCAGCACAGCTCTGTCACCGGTACATTTTATAACCATCACCATGAGAGAGACCCGGCAGACGTCATAAATACAGGGAAAAAAAGGGTCCACTGTGACTCAGATTTTAAGACTCACACAGAAGCTACATTTCCAGGCCAATAATATCAATGTTCAATATTTTGAAAATTTAATTTTTAAAAAGAAGTTTAAAGATCAACATGAACATAGATGAGTTTTCTCATTCTATGTGCTTTTTATCAGGCCTCTCATAGAGTTAGGCCCAGACCAGTCCTTCGGAAGCTCACATCCTGACAAAGTCCACAGGAGATAATCTGGTGCCTTTGGCCAATCCTTCCAAGCTCCCCTCACTTTCTACCCTCTCCCCTGCCACCCTGACCCTCAAGAACCCCACAGAGCATTTGCCATCTGCACATATGGGATTCTCGGGCATGAACTCCCAGTGTTACAAAGCTCAGTGCTGCGGCAAGGAGGAACACATGTGTAGCCTATGACCCAATTCAATCTCTTCACTTTACAAAACTCTTGAAACCTCCTGCTCTTCTCTAAACAGTAATGAAAGCTTTACAACAGGTACTGGCAGGACAACAGAACAGCTAGCCAAGCGTTACATGCCCAAGGCGGGGAGCAGTGTGGAAAGGGCAGGGGGACAAGGCAAGGGGAGAGGTCCTTGCACAGGGGTCCAGAGCTGGAGCGGGGCCCTACAAGGAGAGTAGCACCTAACTGCTATCACTATCTGCTCTTGGAAGGTCTCCAATGCTTCCCCACACTTGTGGGATTTTAGGATTAGGGACAGGAGAACCACAGTACTGGGTGAGAATTTGGCCACTTGGCTGCAGCTCTGGCCAACCCAGAGGTTTCCTGCTACAACTATGCACAGCGGGGGTTGGGGTGGACACTGCAAGGTGGGGAGGAGAGGAGGTGGGCTGGGAGGAAAAGGACTCCTGCGGCTGTTGAGAGTTTGGTGGTGATAAAACTAGAGTAAGTAATATTTACTTCATGCCACGAGAGGTCAGGGAAGGGGAAGAGGCCTTCCTTCTTGAGCCTGAACAGTAAGAGAGCTTTTGAACTTGGGACCCAGTAGTATTACTAGTGTGGGAGCTAAAGGCCATCTTGAGTTAAACCAGGCTCCTGCAGGCCAGCTGCACAGGTCCTGTACCTTTAGGAAGAGTGGCCTTGCCTTGAAAGACATGTTTATTTAAGTTTATCTAGCTTTCCTGTTAGGAAATCAACGAGATATTAGAGAAGCTGAAAACCACTTTTGTCTCCAGGGAATGGGGAAAGCATGGATGCCGAGTGCCATTAGCTCAGATCTTCTGGAGGCTGAACAAGTTCCAGACTGCAAACCTCTCTCCAGCTCATGCTCCCCAGACGACCTAGGAGTAAAGTGCCCTGAGAAGCTGCCCCAAACCACCTCTTTGTTCCTTAGTAACACACCACAGGTTCACAGCTCTGGGACAACACCGCTGTTTCCCTCTTTAGAGGTGTGGGACTAGACAAATGATTTCAAACAGCAGGGAAGAGAAGCAGCCCCAGAAAAATCAACACTTTTATGTTTTACAAAATCCATGGATTCTGCCTTTTTTTTTTTTTTAACAAAGAATGTTCTGCTACTTAGAAAAGAAAGTTTGATAGCCACCAGACAGAATCACTGCTGCCCACAGCCCAGTCTCTCCTGGGTCACAAGCCCCTGTCAGCTCCCTGAGTCACACCAGCAGACTGGGCTTGCACAGGTAGAATTTGTGAACACTTCCATTCAACCAGTGTGCCAGGCCCTGTGCTAAGCTCAGAGGACACAACATCAGGCATGATCTCTACTTTCAGACAACTTACAGTTTAGTGGGAGAGAAAGCCATTAATCAAATTATCCTATGAATACAAGTAGAATTGCACTTGTGATAAATGCAATGAAGATGATATTAATGTTAATATGAAAGATATAGCAGGGACCTGATCTGGACTGGGGGGTCAGGGAAGGCATCCCAAGGGACTGGTGTTCTTGGGATTATATTTTCTGGGTCAGGCTGCTTGAGGAATGATCCCTTGTTATCTTAAGAGCCCATGGGGAAAGGATTGGCAAACCCAGCATTTTTCTAATGAAGCACACAAGTGCCAAGAACTGGGCACAGAAACTTACCTTTTAGTGACAGATTTAAGAAAACATTCAACATGGCAAAAATGGTGGGGCACTTTGTACAGTAAAATTTTTCTGAACCACTTCTAAATTGAGAAATAAAACATTAGAGTCCCTCCCTCTCCTTTAAGGAATTCATGGGAAAGCCACACGGATGAAATCTGAGGTGGAAGAAAATGAAAAGTCAAACAAAAGTAGAAAATAAGATCCTGATAAAACCATAATTCAAAAAGACACATGTACCCCAATGTTCATTGCAGCACTGTTTACAATAGCTAGGACCTGGAAACAACCTAAGTGTCCATCGACAGATGAATGGATAGAGAAGATGTGGTACATTGTATACAATGGAATATTACTCAGCCATAATAAAGAACAGAATACGGTCATTTGTAGAGACGTGGATGGACCTAGACTGTCATACAGTGTGAAGTAAGTCAGAGAGAAAACCAAATATTGTATATTAATGCATACATGTGGAATCTAGAAAAATGGTACAGATGAACCTATTTGCAGCGCAGGAACAGAGATGCATAAAGAACAGATGTGTGGACACAGTGGGGGAAGGAGAGGATGGGATGAATTGGGAGATTAGGTTTGACATAAGTACACTACCATGTGTAAACCAGATAGCTAGTGGGAACCTGTGGTATAGCACAGGGAGCTCAGCTCGGTACTCTGTGATGAGCTAGATGGGTGGGATGGGGGGGTGGGGGTGGGAGGGAGGTCCAAGAAGGAGCTCCTTCCAGAGCTTTACATTACAGGAGGAAAGAATGGGTCATGCTTTTGAGGCATTAATTTAAATACAGTCCTCCAGGGACTTCCCTGGTGGCAAAGTGGTTAAGAATCTGCCTGCCAATGCAGGAGACACGGGTTTGAGCCCTGGTCCAGGAAGATCCCACATGTCACAGAGCAACTAAGCGTGTGCACCACAACTACTGAGCCTGTGCTCTAGAGTCCACGAGCCACAACTACTGACCCCGCGTGCCGCAACTACTGAAGCCCATGCACCTAGAGCCCGTGCTCCACAACAAGAGAAGCCACCACAATGAGAAGCCCGCGCAGTGCAACTAGAGAAAGCTCACGCGCAGCAACGAAGACCCAATGCGGCCATAAATAAATAAATTTATATTTATAAAGATATATGCATATATAGTCCTCCAACCTACAGAACAGTGTTTCACATTTGAGATGACTCAGAACGCTTAGTTCCATTTCTAAGCTACATTCAACTCAGTGAACACTTACCTAACGAACATCCAGAAGAGATGCCTACCATTTATTTTTGATGTGAATTTAATTTAAACAAATCTGCTGTTCCATGTGGGACAACAGGAAAGCCTGGCTTTCCCTTGTAACGTGATGCCAGTGTCTTTCTTGGTCAGTACTCGGAGGCAGTCATATATCATGCTGGAAAGGCTGAATGATATCCTCATTTCACAGGGGCCCACACAGGTTGAGAGGGACAGAAATAGGGTCAGAAGTGGGGTCTGATGTCAAGGTCAGTTTGGTGCTCTACCTACAGCAGTTCATGTACTCACACCAAGTCATTTGGGAAAACTGGAGGAGTTCTCATGCCCTCTTCCATATAAGTTAAAATTAAGACAGAATTCTCACTTAAAAAAAAAAAAAAAGAAAGAAAGCACACAGGGAGTCAACTTCATGGTCACAACAGGCTCAGTGACTCCTTTGGGGCCTAAGTGGGCAGTGCCTGAGGGCAGGTCCAGCTGACAAGGGCTCTCCCAGCCCAACCAAATTGGCCCTGTGGTCATGTACCTGCAAGAACAGACCAAAGACCCTCATTCATACCCTCCTCCTTCCTGACAACAGAGATGTGGAGAGAAGGCTGATGGCCTTACTTCACTGAGGGCTGGGATACAAGACCCCAGAAGCTTCTGGTCATCCCTGTCCTTCCTGTTTATATTAAATGGCCCAAAGTCCAATGTTTTCCTGCACCAGGAAAACAGCAGGCTTGGGCCCAAAGAACTCCTCTTTCTTCTTACACAGCTCAGAAATGGCCTCTGTGAGGACCCTAAAGTTCAAGAAGGCGACCAGAGTCTCTAGCACTCTGCCTCTGCACACACCCGGCCTCACCAACCTGCATTCATGCCACAAGGAATGGTGAGAAGTCAAGTGACCATGGTAGCTTGATTCCCTTGAACCAGCCCTCTGTTAAAGTGTTGGCTTAAGTCTACTTCTAAACCCAATCTGGGAGCATTATCTGCCCTAAAAATCTAGGGCCAGTGAATAGCTCCAATGTCACACATTCTCAGAGGGAGGTCTCTGGAAAAAGACAAACCATCTATAATTTTTGGCCAAAACTTACATGCCCTAAATCAACAACCAGACAGACTGCTATTCCTGCTCACTTCAATGAACACTTATCCTCTCCAACCCACTGGGCTAGAGGTGACAGACACCCTCTTATCCTCAGACTACGGGAGAGACAAGCAGCAGAGCCTTGGACCCTCCACCATGGTAGTGGCCAGAAGGAGTGGCGGTCAGCCTCACGGCATATCAGTTCCTGGACCCACAGATCTCTGACTGCATCAGAGAGACACCTGGCTCCCATCACCTTACATAAAACAATTACTCTGTCAATTAATTATATGCTACCTGAATTGTTACTTAAGTCTTTTCTCATTTACCTTGCAATGTGTGTAACTTCTAGTCTCTTCAACTGGACTGTGAAATCTGAAAGCAGAGACAGCTCCAATCCAACACTGCTCTGAATGTTAAGAACGACATCAGGACAGTGCCTAGCACACAGGAGACATTTTTAAAAAAACTGCTGGATGAATGTTTACTGGTTTGTTTTCCTATTGAATTAGATTCTGATTCCTATATAAGACAAAGAGAATAATTTTTCTACAGTTGACAGGAAAGAGAAGCCCAACAGGAACTGCAGGAGAACGGCGCACCAAGCCATGCCCAGCCAGGGGCAGGAGGTGGCCGAGCAAACTATTTCCGGAGGGAGCAGAGATGTGAGCAGGCTGATCTGTGGATCCTGTCAGGGAAACCCAGCGCTGTCAGAGAGCCTTCCCACCCTCTGGCATACAAAATGGCAAAGCTTGGCGGGAAGGGTGTGTGCTCAATCTAGTCAAGGACTGACAAAATATGAGAAATGGCAGCCTTGATACACATCCTCTTCTCCTTTCTGTGGTGCTGCGGGCCACAGAAATGGAAGAACAAATGCATCAATCACAACCAATTCCCCAGTGCCCAGGTCTTTGAACTCTGACTTCACAGAGGCAAACTTTACAATGCCTGAAATGTAATAATCTCTAACCCCTGTGACAGGCCAACTCGAAAGACATTTGCTTAATTTTTGCTCAGGGATTTACTTATTGGAGGTGGGGAACGCTGCATGTCTCCCAGCCACTGGAGCATTTCCTCTCCCAGCCATAAGGCCTCCCAACGTGCCCTCCCTCGGCACTGCTTCAGGGATGAGTGTTGTCCCAGACCCAGGCCCAAAAAGGACCACCCAGGCCCAGAGGAGAGCAGTGTCACTCAAGGACCACTGAGAGGGAGGCGCACTCTGCCCTTGCTATGGCCTGACTGTCCGTACCTAGAGCCTTCACAGATATCTGTCGGGTAAGCGGAGGGGGGATGTTGATGCACACCAGATCCACGTCTTGATGCAGCAAGACGTCATCGGTCCGGCTGGTGTAGAAGGTGATGTTCATCTCCTCGGCAAGCTGCTTCGCCTCCTCCTCAGTCTTCCCCCACAGGGCCTCCACCGTGAACCCTTCTGCCCGCAGCAGTGGGACCAGAACCCGGGCAGAGCTGCCAGTCCCAAACACGCCCACTCCGGGAAGCATCTTCATGCTGGCTTCTCTGTTCACCAACTCATCTCCTCACAAGAGTCTCCAGCATGAGTACGACCATCCCCCAGTCCTGGTCACACATGGCTCCTGGAACAGAAAGCAGGACACTGACTGTTAGTGGAGGGCACACTCAGCTGAGGCTACTTTCTGGGCTGATTCAGAAGCAGCAAGTTCTCTGCCACAAAAGACAAATGAAATATTGCTCCAAACTGAAACGCTGCAGAAGCTTCTCCCATGGAGACTTAAGGATATTAGCAATATCTATCTACTAGGAGGAGGAAGGATGAAAAATGAGTAAAGCTAGGTTCAAATTTCTGTTCTGTTACTTAATTTTCGGTGTGACTCTGGTCAAATCATTTAACCTCCAGGGCCTTAATTTGTACAAGTTCATGATTCTATGATATTATATTACAGAAGAAAAAGAAGAGTGTTATATTACAGTAAAAGATGAAAGAGAACTACTTAGGTGCTATACACGTTATAATTTAAAAGTTAAGGGTAGCAAGCATAGGAAAATGTTCACTAGAAACCAAAAATACCAAAAAAAATGTCAACTACCAAACTGGCAGCAGCAGCAGCAGCAATAACAAGGATATTTAGAATGAAATTTGTTTATTTTTGGCTGCATTGGATCTTCATTGCGGTGCGCGGGCTTCTCACTGTGGGGCTCGGTAGTTGTGGCACACAGGCTTAGTTGTTCCACGGCATGTGGGATCTTCCTGGACCAGGGATCAAACCCGTGTCCGCTGCATTGGCAGGCGGATTCTTAACCACTGCGCCACCAGGGAAGCCCAGAATGAAATTTTTAATATAAAAATATCCATGCTAACGTTGACTAAGATAGTGAAAAATTGGGAAATGAGACAGATGTTCAATAACAGTAGTGGGTTAGATTGATAACACTACAGAGCCACTGAAAATCATGAGTAGAAGGCCCTCAATGACCTGAAAGACATCACCATGTATTCACTGAAAAGACAGAAAACAGTATGTGAAGGATGATAACAATTTCGTTTAAAACAAAACCAGAAAAAGCACAAAAGGTGTATATATGTATGAGACTATAAAGGATATCTCTATCAATAACCATACTCCATACAGAGGACATAACAGAAGGACCTGAATTTAATAATTATTACTCACATTGATGGGATTGTGGATGATTTTTGTTTTCTGAACTTTGCTAAATTTTCTACAATGAATGTTTCTTACTTATTATGGAGTTCTTCCTTCTGATCACAAGGGTTTATAAAATGAAATAAAGAACGAGACCAAACAAAAGTCTGCTTGGAAACCACAGTGAGATTTAGGTGTGTGCAGGGTTCAGGTTTCTCCACACAGCACTCCCTCAGCTAAACCAGTGGTCCTCACACTAGCTGTGTATAGAGTCACTGGTGACCCCAGACCCACTGAATCAGGCTGTAGGGATGAGGCTATGTCACCATCACTTTTTTTTTTGGTTCTTATTTTACTGTGGTAAAATACACATAAAATTTACTACCTTAACCATTTTTAAGTGTACAGCTCAGTGGTATTACGTACATTCATACCGTTGTGTAACCATCACCATCATCTACTTCCAAAACTCTTTTCACATTGCAAAACTGAAACTCTGTCCCCGTTAAACAATAACTTCTCATTTCAACCCCTCCCCCCAGCCCCTGGCAACCACCATGTCTCTATGAATCTGACTACTGTAGGTACCTTATATAAGTGGAATCCTATAGCATTTGTCCTTTTGTGACTGGCTTATTTCACTTAGCATGTCCTCAAGGTTCATCCATGGTGTAGCTTATGTCAGAATTTCCTCCCTTTTTGAGGTTGAATAATATTCCATTGTATGTATATACCACATTTTGCTTACGCATTCATCTGTACATGAACACCTGGATAGCTTCCACATCTTAGCTACTATGAATAATGCTGTTATGAACATGGGTGTACAAATACTTCTTCCAGACTCTGCTTCCAATTCTTTTGGGTATATACCCAGAGGTGGAATTGCTGGATCATATGGTAAATCTGTTTTTAATTTTATGAGGAACTGCCATACTGTTTTCCACAGGTCCTGTACCATTTTATTTAGTTACTTTATTTTTAATTAATTAACTTATTTATTTAGGCCAAGCCACGCAGCTTGTGGGATCTTAGTTCTGCGACCAGGGATTGAACCCGGGCCCACGGCAGTTGAAGTGCCAAGTCCTAACCACTAGACCGCCAGGGAACTCCCAAGGTCCTGTACCATTTTAAATAATAATTTTATAAACACCTTACAGTCCCTTAGTCTAACTTTTTAAAAAAGTCTATCTTTTAAAAAAATCTGACTACTTTCTGCAAATCACAATTTTTAAAAAGTTGTATCCAAATGTTGGATATCCAAATGCTGTTCTACTTTTATCCACGTAACATTGCTTTACTTGCATCTCCTCACAGATCAGTCAACCTATTTGTCAGTTTAATGGAGACATGGCATTCCTTTTGTAAATCCATAATAATTAACTACCTCCTTCCCCAACTGTGAGCACTAGCGACATAGACATCTCTTCCTTCCCCATCCATGCCATCCCCCCACCTTCCTGGTCATTTCTGAGCACTACTTTCAGGCTCCCCTGCTCTTATCCTCAGCTCCCTCAATGTTGAGCTTCTCGAGGTTCTGTCAGAGGTGTCCTCTTCTCTTCTTGCTCCACATATTCTTTTTCCTACTCATGTCCCAGGCTTTAATTAGTATACCAGTGACTTCCAAGTCTGCAGCACAAGCCCAGCTTTCTCTCCAGAGCCTCACACCCATATATTCTAAGCTCCACAAAACCCACACGACCAAACCTGAACAGAAGCAGTAAAGCAAGATGATGAGAACACACAAAGTGAAGGCATCCAGGACATCTGGGTTCAAATTCTGGCCTCACCACTTCCTAGCTGAATGCAATGTTTTTCATGGGAAAAGCAGGTCTAATGCTGTTTAGCTCCTGGGGTTTTTTGAAGATTAAATGAGGTCCGGTTGTAAGTGCCCAGTGAAGTATCTAGTATACAGTCAGCATTTAATAATTATCATAAACCTTTCCTCAAACATTTTCTTCCTGTATTCTCTGTCTCTTGGTATGTCACCATCATCAACTCAGTTCCTCAACTCAGAAAGCTGGCCAGCATCACAATCTCTTTATTCCCTTACCTGTACAGGTAACTCATCATCAAGTCTTGTTGATCCTCCCTCTTTATTATGTCTTAAATCTACCCCTCCTTTGATATCCCCTCTGCCATTGCCCTAGTCTAGCCCCCAGCACCACTCACCTGGATGACTGCAACAACCTTCTACTTGATCTCTCTTGCTTCCATTCTTTCCTTCCTTCATCCATTCCTCATACTGCAGAGATCTTTCTAAAATGCAAACGGAATCACATCACTCCCTTCCTTTTTAAACACGTCAGTGACTTCCCATTGGACTCAGTATGAAGTCCAGATGCTTTAGTATGACTTACAAGGCCCTGCAAGATCCAGAAGTCTCAAGACAGGTCTAGCTTTGGGTAGGGTCACTTTCAAGGGTTATCTCCAAAAGAGATGAGTTTCAAAACACTTACCTAGATAACCTAGTAAGAAGAACGCCCTGTAAAATTACTAGCTATAAACCAGTTAAAAGTTGGGGAGACAGTTACTCAAGATGAAAACAATGGCTTCAGAGTAACAGATGATGAGTGTATTTTTTCTTTCTGGGAGAATTAAACAGTGGGGAATAGTTGTTTATTGAGCCCCTTTTAGATCATATTAACATATAAATTTGTACACGAATGTTCACAGGAGAATTAATCATAATAGCCAAAAAGTAGAAACAACCCAAATGTCCATCAACGGCTGAATCGGTAAACAAAATCTGGTATAGCCATACAAAGTAGTACTATTCAGCCACAACAAGTAATGAAGTACTGATACAAGCTACAACACAGATGAACCTTGAAAACATCATGCTAAGTGAAAGAAGCTAGTCACAGAAGGCCACATATGATTCCATTTATATAAAATGTTCAGAACAGGCAAATCCTTGGAGACAGAAGGTAAATTAGGGGATGGGGGAAAGGAAGGAATTCGGAGGTACAGTAAAGTAAGATGTTCTCACCATCTTACTTTATTGCTTCTGTTCAGGTTTGGTCATGTGGGTTTTGTGGAGCTTAGAATAGATGGGTGTGAAGCTCTGGAGAGAAAGCTGGGCTTGTGCTGCAGACTTGGAAGTCCCCGGTATACTAATTAACTTTATTCTTCTATATTTGGTTATTTAGTTGTTCCAGCCCCATTTGTTGAAGAGACTAGTCTTTCCCCCAGAATGACCTTGGCACCTTTACCGAAAATCAGTTGATCATAAATGTATGGGTTTATTTATGGACTCTCAATTTTATTCCATTGGTCTATACATCTGTCCTGAACTTATAGTAAGTTCTGAAATCAGTAAGTGTGAGTCTTCTAACTTTGTTCTTTTTAAATATTTTGGCTATTATGGGACCCTTGTATTTTCCTATAAATTTTAGGATCAGTTTGTCAATCTGGGATTTTGGTAGAGATTGCTTTGAATCTGTAGATCAGTTTGGGGACTGTTGTCACCTTAACAATATTAAGTTTTCTGATTCATGAACATGGGATGTCTAATTTCTTTCAACAATGTTTTGTAGTTTTTAGAGTATAAGTTAGTACTTTTATGTTAAATTTATTTCTAAGTATTTTATTTTATTTGATGCTATAGTAAATGGAATTGTTTTCTTAATTTCATTTTCAGATCCAGCTTCTCTTTTGCTTCTACCGTAGATACAACTGTACTGTGCGAAGTATACATCTCTGTTACGGGTTGGTTTGCCTGTAGAGCCCACAGTACAGCATCCTACGGTACTGCTTGATCCTACCTGAAGGACACCTGTGCCTTTGTGAACCACGGACATAAGCATGACTTGAGCTGCCTCTAACTCCAGACCCCTGTCAGCTTCCTGCCTCCTCCTGTCTCTACTCTCTGGGCTGTGGAGCTTGGCTTGTTCCCTGCACTCTACCATTTCTACCATTGGGTTCTAGCTTACGTGGGATCTTAGTTCCCCAAACGGGGATCGAACCCCTGCTCCCTGCATTGGAAGCACAGAGTCTTAACCACTGGACTGCCAGGGAAGTCCCATCTTTCTTTCTGATGGTGAATAATGTCCGTGGCCTCTCAGCCACCTCTCTTTCCTCTTTGCTGATAATTCTCTTGCCCTTACAGGATTCCTTTCTAGTTACAGAACAGGTCAGTCACATACTATCTTCTATAATTTTCATGTCCTGAACTCCCTTTAGCTTTTTTGGTCACTTCCTGCATTTACAGATTTTTGGGGGGTTACTTACAAGTCATGGATAGTCTGGGAGCTTGAGAGTGTAAAATTTGTAGCACTACACAGTAAAATCCTGCTTAAACTTTGTGGGTCATTCATTACAACAGCTCTAAGGGTCAGGTGAGTGAGACATAGCCACCATAAGCAAGGATGTCCGTGTCCTCTCTAAATTCCTGCCCAGGGCACACTTCTTCCTCTCTCACACCTCATTCCTTCATGCTCTAATTATATTTGGGTGTATATTTGCACTGGTGGCTTAAAACAACAGAACGGATTAGAAGAGATTTTAATAACCTCTGTTTCACTGACAGTGGCTCAAAGGGCAGCTTCATTAACATCCATAAATAAAGGGGCAAGAGCTGGCCTCTGAGGAAGCCAGATGGCATGAAGCTAGGCAAGCTTGACTAGGTATTTCCTGCTCCAGTAGACAGAACTGGTTTTCCTCATTTATTTCAGTGATTACCCTTTCTCACCCCAACATGTCCTATTGCTTGCCCCCAACATCCTTGTACATACCTTTCATGTGCCTCCAAAGATCTCCACAAACCCAGTCCTGCCTAGCTCACATGCATTCCAATCATCATATGCTGGTCAGGAATGGAGGGGGAAAAGTGCCTTGACAGGACTGACTATATACAGTTTGACAAGGCTATAGGTTATGAGGAAGGCAGCACAGAGGTTAGAAGCATGGAATCTGCAGCCAACCTTGCCTGGGCTCAGATCCTGGCTCCACCACTGACCAACTAGGTAACGTCAGGTAAGTTTCTTAATCATTCTGTGCCTCTGTTTCCTCATCTGTAAAATGGGGTTAACTGTATGTACTTCATAGAGGAGTTAAGGATTAAATGAGTTAATATTCATGAGCATTTAAAACAGGGCCTGGCCCATAGTAAGTCACTACATGGATCTTTTTTTTTTTTTTTAAAGCTATGTATGACTGCCTTAGCTATCTCCTCTTCGAAAGCTGTGTAGGACTATGAAGATAATATTCTAAGCTAATATGCAGTGAGTGCAATAGGCCAGGCAGTGTTTAGTGTAATGTACAGTATATCCCTTCAAGTCCACGCAACCCTGTCTTATAGATGAGGAAAGCAGAAGCTTAGAGTGGCTAGGTAACTCTTCCAGCGTTCCACAGCTGGTTTTGTGTAACACACCTGCCACAACTAGTTGTGAAACCTGGAGCAGGTTACTGAGCTTCTCTGAGCCTCTGTAAAAACAGAGGCTTGTACGTGTGGAACAACTCTTCTCTCATCCTTAGCGATGAGTATGAGCCAGGAAAGTTCATTCTGCTCCCTGGCTTGGCAACTGCTTGCCTCAGCTCCACCATTCAAACCAATATGCTCTGTTCATACATCACACCTTCATTGAGGGCCCCAACAGGGAGACTGTAGCGGATAAAAAGATGAAAAGACACAGTCTTAACTTTGGGAGCAACAAGTCAGAAAGGGAGTAGGAGCCAGAGCTGGTGGCACAAGTGCTAATCTAAGGAGTTTGGACTTTGATTGGTGGGTGTGCTCGGTACTTTTGCTCTGCCCCACCTTCGCCACCTGATCCCCTCTCTACTCTGCTCTGTCCCCCACGAATCAGAAGGTCAGTCTCTAAGAACTATATCACGTGGGCTTTAGGCCCTCTGGCTTCCATCTGGGTCCAGCCAATCTCAGGAGGAGATCAGAGCACAGGAAGAAAGGTTACACTATTCATTCTCTGCCTCTCTCCCTACCAGTATGTGGCTCTGGCAGGAGCTGTGATCCTTGACCCAGGTCAGTGTCTACGGTGGACTCCTCTCCCATAGCCACAGATTTTGCTGGGGTCCTGTACCCCTCCCTTCCCCCACTGTGCCTGAGGTGGTAACAGTATCAGCTGTAGCCAGTCCCTCGGTGGGCCACCATCCCTTGTAGGTTTCCCTTACCGCACCGCACTCACCATCGTAAATAATCTCTCCATTAAAGGCTTTTCAATAGCCCTCTGAATGTGCGGGCTGTGTCCTGCCTGGACCCTAACTAACACAGTAAACAAAGCAAAGTACTTAATTTTCTTTTTTTTTAATTTGATGTAGGTGGAATAGAGTTCAGGAGACACTAGACACAGAGAACCAGTTAAGATATAAAATAAGAGATAAGGAGGGTCTGATGGAGGGAATGAAGTGGAGCAGACAGCTATCAATAGGACCTGGGATTATGAGCGGAGAGGGAAAAGCCAAAAATGGCGCCAAACTATAGACCAACATCCCGCATGAACATAGGCACAAAATCCTCAACAAAGTATTAGCAAACTGAATCCAGCAATGTGTTAAAAGGACAATGCATGATGACCAAGAAAATGTAAGGCTGTTTCAATATTCTAAAATCAATTACTATAATTCAACATATCAAGTCATGAGATTATTCAATTGCATTAATTAGAAATGCAAATTAAAACTTATTTATTACAACTACACACCTATTGGAATGTGTGAAATTCAGAAAATCTGATATCAAAAACTGGCGAGGATATAAAGCAGCTGTTCATGGTTAGTGAAAATGAAAAATGGTACAGCCACTTTGGAAAACAGTGTGTCGTCTTTTAAGTTAAATATACACAGCATACAACCTAGCAATCCCACTTCCAGCTATTAACCAAGAGAAATGAAAACTTATGTTCACAGAAAAACCCATATGTGAAGGCTTACTTTATAATGTCTAATGTTGGCTTTATTTGTAACTGCCAAAACTTGGAACCAACACAAATGTCCTTCAACTGGTGAGTGGATCAACAAATGGTAGTATATTACTGTAATGGAATACTACTCGGCAATAAAAAAAGAACTACCAATACACGCCACGACATGGATGAACTAATACACGCCATGACATGGGTGAATTTCAAATGTATTATATGCTAGATGAAAGATGCTAGACTCCAAAGGCTCCATACTGCGTGATTCCATTTACATCATATAATAAAAAAGGCAAATTATAGGGGCAGAATAATAGATCAGTGGTTCCCAAGAATTGGGGTCAGGGGCCTGAGGAGACTACAAAATGCCACAAGGGAATTTTGGGGGTGGGGAATGGTGAAGGAACTGTTCTATATCTTGACTATGATGGTGGTTATATGACTATATGCATTTGTCAAAACTCATAGAACTGTACACTAAAAATGGTCAATTTTACTGGTATGTAAATTATATTTTTAAAAAAATGTGACCCCCTAAAAATTGATATTGAAGTTCTAAGCCTGGGAAGTTGTAGTATCATTAAGAGAAACAGGGAAGCCATGAGGCCTGACGGTTGAAACACGTGCCAAACCTGGGATTTGTGGATTCTGTTCTTCCCAGACTGGCTAAATATCATCTAACCTTCTGTATGTCTAGCCCATGGAGCCACAGCTTCTGCAAAACCACAGGATGAGACCCACTCCCCATCACAGAGGTGGGCCAAATCCAATATGACACCTGTTTTTTGTTTTTTTAAAAATTTATTATTTATTTATTTATGGCTGCATCGGGTCTTAGTTGCAGTGTGTGGGCTCTCTAGTTGTGGCGTGCAGGCTCCAGGGTGTGTGGGCTCTGTAGTTGTGGCACTCGGGTTCCAGAGCGCGTGGGCTCTGTAGTTTGCAGCACATGGGCTCTAGTTGAGGCACGCAAGCTCAGTAGTTGTGCTGCGCGGGCTTAGTTGCCCCGCAGCATGTGCGATCTTACTTCCCTGACCAGGGATTGAACCTGCATCCCCTGCGTTGTAAGGCAGATTCTTTACTGCTGGACCACCAGGGAAGTCCGTTTTTGTAAAAAGTTTTACTGGAACACAGTTTCACCCATTCCTTTATCTACGTGCCACGACAGCAAAGTAGCTGCAACATAGACCATATGGCCCACAAAGCCTAAAATATTTACCATCTGGCCCTTTACAGAAAAGGGGTGCTGATCCCTGCCCTATCCCAGGGGTTATAAGGCCAGGAGCTCCAAATGACAGCGTATAGTCATGAAGGTAGCCAGGATTATGATAAAAAGAACACCCTACCTCACTGTGTGGGTGAAGAGTCACAGATTCTGGGAACTCTGGCGTTAGTGCATAACTTCAGAGAGGTCACTCATTCATTAGGCAGCTTAAGTAGGGGTCAGACCCTGGGCAGAAGGTGCCTATGAATCCTTTTCTACCAACAATTTGTTTATAATGTTGGGGGTTTCAGCGTGCTGAGCTAAAACCTATATTTTCCAGCCTCCCTTGCAAAGAGGTGTGTCTAGGAAGACAAATAATACAAGGTACAGTTTGGTAGAGTTTCTGGAAACGTTCTTTTAAGATAGGGCGGGACTTCCCTGGTGGTCCAGTGGTTAAAACTCCACACTCCAATGCAGGGGGTCCAGGTTTGATCCCTGGTCAGGGAACTAGATCCCGCACGTTGCAACTAAGAACCCACACGCCGCAACTAAAAAAAGAGCCTGGGGGACTTCCCTGGTGGCGCAGTGGTTAAGAACCTGCCTGCCAATGCAGGGCACATGGGTTTGAGCCCTGGTCCAGGAAGATCCCACATGCCGCAGAGCAACTAAGTCCGTGCGTCACAACTACTGAGCCTGCGCTCTAGAGCCCATGAGCCACAACTACTGAGCTCGTGTACCACAACTACTGAAGCCCACATGCCTAGAGCCCATGCTCCGCAACAAGAGAAGCCACCACGGTAAGAAGCCCATGCACCGCAACAAAGAGTAGCCCCCGCTCGCCACAACTAGAGGAAGCCCGCACGCAGCCACAAAGACCCAACGCAGTCAAAAATAAAATAAAATAAATAAATTTATAAAAGTAAATAAATAAAAAAAGAGCCTGCATGCCACAAAAAAGATCCCGCGTGCCGCAACTAAGACCTGGCACAGCCAAAATAAATAAATTAAAAAGACAGCAATCTCAGTTGTCGGGCATATTCCCCCCCCCCACCTCCCCCTTCATTCTGCCTGAAATGCAGATTCTATGGCTCGAGTTGCCACATACATCTGACCACCAGGAGGCAATCTGAGGATGGAACACAATTTCCTGCAGATACTGGCACTGAGATGGTGAATCAGATGTCATCCATGCCCTTAAGGAACTCCATTTCATCAACAAGACAGGCAGGTAAACACATTTGTTATATGGTATGATAGAGCAACAGGAACCTGTGTGTGGCACAGAGAAGAGCACCATTAACTACATGGGCCCCAGGTGGTGTGCAAGCAGAAAAGGCTTCCTGGAGATGATGTAACAGGTCCGAGTTGGTCAGAAAGGCTGGTCATAGAGCTTCTCCAACACATCCAATGGGAAGGCCCTCCTTTTACTGGTGGTCTGCTTCTGTTCTTCTGGGGCCACTTTAGCCAGAAAGTTCCACTTCAGATTGACATGAAGTCTACCCTCATTTAACTTCCATCCCATTGGTCTTACTTCTACACTGTGGAACAACCTGTGATGTTCCTAATGAAACTCTCATGTTTCCTCTATGTTTCTTAGGTTGTTTGCAGATGGCCACAATAATTCCCTTCCTTGGTTTCATGCCTTGGGTAGTCAATCACTTCGCACAGTGACTCTGTACTTAGCCATGTCACTTGCTCTGGCCAATGGGACATTAGCAACATGACACAAGAGGTTTGAAAAGTACTTGTGCATTAAGGCTTGCTCTGTTGCAACTCCTGGGATCTCTGGAGGCATCACCATGTGAACGAGCCCAGGCCATCCTAATGGATCATAAGAAACATGTGACCAAGTCATTCCCTCTGCTCCAGCTGACAGTGAGTCAACTGCCAGTTGACTGAGATCATTTCAGGCTATCCAGTTCTAGCTGAGCTTACCTGGACAAGAACCACCACCCAGGTCACCCTAAGAACCATGAGAAATAATCAATGTTTGTCTTAAGGTACTGAATTTTGAGGTTGTTTGTTATACCACAAAAGCTAACTGATACACTCCTTTACAGACCGAACTCCCTTAATTCCCTCAGACCTTCCTCACATTCTCTATCCTGCTGGCTAAGGCTGCTCTGGTTTGTCCATTGTCTAGATTGTCAATATGCCCCTGAAATGCAGCCCCAGAACTGAACACCATATCCTGAGCATATTCTGGCCTTCTTCCCTGTATATTACACTCCTGTTGCTTCCATTCATTTTAGAATTTAGACAGCCATGTTATCCTGACACATGGTAGGATTTTGCACATGTCCTAATATTCTGTACTTGTATAGTTAGGTTTTCAAAAATTTTAATTGTGGTAAAATACACATAACATCAAATTTACCATCTTAACCATTTAAAAATGTACAGTTCAGTGGCATTCAGTACATTCACATTATTGTGCACACTCACCACCACCCATCCATAGAACTCTTTTCACCCTGCAGAACTAAAACTCTATATCCATTAAACGATAACTCCCCATTCCCCCTCCCCCCAGCCCCTGGTAACTACCGTTCTACTTTCTGTCTATATGGGTCTGACTACCCTAGGTACCTCATATAAGTGTAACCACATTACACTTGTGCTTTTGTGACTGGCTTATTTCACTTAGCACAACGTCCTCAAGGCTCACCCATGTTGTAGCATGTGTCAGAATTTCCTTCCTTTTAAGGCTGGATAATATTCCACTGCATGCACATACCACATTTTGTTTATTCATTCATCTGTCAGTAGACACTTGGGTAGCTTCCACATTTTAGCTACTGTGAACAATGCTGCTATGAACATGGGTGTACAAATGACAGGTTTTTATTTTTAAATAAATTTATTTATTTATTTATTTATTTATGGCCGCGCTGGGTCTTCGTTGCTGTGCATGACCTTTCTTTTTAGTTGCAGTGAGCAGGGGCTACTCTTCATTGCAGTGTGCAGGCCTCTAATTGCGGTGGCTTCTCTTGTTGCGGAGCATGGGCTCTAGGCGCGTGGGTTTCAGCAGCTGTGGCACACAGGCTCAGTAGTTGTGGCTCGCGGGCTCTAGAGCACAGGCTCAGTAGTTGTGGTAGATGAGCTTAGTTGCTCCGCGGCACATGGGATCTTCCTGGACCAAGGGCTTGAACCCTGCATTGGCAGGCAGATTCTTAACTACTGCGCCACCAGGGAAGCCCTCAGGGTTTTTTTTCAATGTCATTACTTGTTCTGGAATTTTGTCTTCCTGATGCTATTAGAATCATCAAGCTATTCAGAAGCTTACAGATGGATGGAGCCGGGGTAGTTCCATCCAAGCTATTAAAAAATCTATAATACTTTGCCTTGTAACATATATTTTTAAGTTACAGATTATGCTTTCTATTTTTCACTGCCAGGCTTCAAAAGTCATTAGGGATTTCTACAGACCAACTTATTGCCTTGTAATAGTATATTTACCCTACAAGCCACACAAATGCAGTCAATTGATTTTCAGCCAAAGTATTAAATCAATTCAATGGGGAAAGAAAACTCTTTTTAAAAAATGGTGTTGTTGGGCTTCCCTGGTGGCGCAGTGGTTGAGAGTCCGCCTGCCGATGCAGGGGACACGGGTTCGTGCCCCGGTCCGGGAAGATCCCACATGCCGCGGAGCGGCTGGGCCCGTGAGCCATGGCCGCTGAGCCTGCGCGTCCGGAGCCTGTGCTCCGCAACGGGAGAGGCCACAACAGTGAGAGGCCCGCGTACCACAAAAAAAAAAAAAATGGTGTTGTGGGCTTCCCTGGTGGCGCAGTGGTTAATAATCCGTCTGCCAATGCAGGGGACATGGGTTCGAGCCCTGGTCAGGAAAGATCCCACATGCCGCGAAGCAACTAAGCCTGTGAGCCACAACTACTGAGCCTGCGCTCTGGAGCCTGCGAGCCACAACTACTGAAGCCTATGCGCCTAGAGTCCGTGCTCCGCAACAAGAGACACCACTGCAATGAGAAGCCTGCGCACCACCAACAAAGAGTAGCCCCCGCTCACCGCAACTAAATAAAGCCCACGCGCAGCAATGAAGACTCAACACAGCCAAAAATAAATTAATTAATTAATTTTTTAAAAATGGTGTTGGAACAATTAGATTTCCATATGGCAAACAAAAAACCTGACCCTTCATTTCTCACTGTGTACACAAAATCAATTCAAAATGAATCAAAGACCTAAATGTAAAAGCCAGAACCATAAAGCTTCTAGAAAAACGTATCAGAGAACATTTTCAAGGCCATGGAATAGGTAAAGATTTCTTGGACAGGACACAAAAAGGATTAACCCATTGATAAACTGGATTTCAAAAATTTAAAGAATTTCTGCTCATTAAAAGACTCCACGAAAAAAATAAAGAGGTAAGCCACAGATTAGCAAAAAATATTTGCCAAACACATACGTAACAAAGGACTTGTATGCAGAAGAAATCCTACAAATCAATGATGAAAAAATGAACAACTTGATTTTTTTTAAATGTCAAAGGACTTTGATTGCTTCACACAAAAGATACAGGAAAAGTCAATAAGCACATGAAAAGGTACTCCGTATCATTAGTTATCAGGCATATGCAAACTAAAACCACTGCTGAGATACTCAAAATACTTGCTAGAATGGCAAAGAAAAAAAAAACTGACAATCCCAAAGTTTGGAGAGGATATGGAGCAAATACAACTCTCATACATTGTTGGTGGCAGTGTAAAATAGTACAGTCTCTTTGGAAAACTGACGTTTTCTTCTAAAGTTAAACATATATCAACTCAATGACACAGCAACTCCACTCGTAGATATTTACCCAAGAAAATGAAAACATACGTCCACAAAAAACGTTCTCAGCAGTCCTAATTCATCTTAGCCCCACATTGGTAATAAACCCAAATGTTTATGAATGAGATTAGATAAACAAATTATGGTATAGGCATACAATGGAATACAGAAAAGCAGTAAAAATGAATGAACTACTAATATATGCAACAACATGTGTGAATCTTAAAAATATTATGTTGAGTGAAAGATGTTAGGCACATACACCAAAAAACCCCCCATACTGTAGGATTCCATTTATTTAAGGTACAGGAACAGGCAAACCTTACTTATTAATGACAGTAGTCAGAAGTGGTAGCGTGGTGGTTGGCAGGTTGGGGTGTGGAGGAGAGAGGTGTGGAACCGACCAGAAAGGGGCACCAGGAAACAAATGATGGTGGAAATACTCTATATCTTGTGTTGCATTGTGGTTACATGGGGATATATTTGTCACAACTCATCAAACTGAATACTTGGCATCTGTTCATTTAATTGTATGTAAATTATACCTCAATTTTTAACCACCGTAAGTGGTGTCTAAGGGTATAGAACAACCTACTTGTACCCTGCGGATTTCATATATAATCAAATTAAATGGACATGTGTGAATTAAAAGTCTCTTTCCTTTAAAACAAAACAAAAACCGTGTAAGAATACTTTTGGTACCAATACAGTTGGCCCTCTGTATCTAAGCATCCTCAGATTCAACCAACCATTGATCTATTAAAAAAAAAAAAGAAAACACCAAAATGTTCCAAAACATAAAACTAGAATTTGCTGCACACCAGTGACTATTTACATAGTTTTACATTGTATTAACAACTATTTACATAGCATTTACATTGTATTAGGTATTTTAAGTAATCTAGAGATGATATAAAGCATATGAGAGGATGTATGTTATATGCCATTTTATATAAGGGGCTTGAGCATGCGCGTATTAGGTATCCATAGGGGTCCTGGAACCACACCCACACCCCCACCCGTACGCACACACACGCGCACGCACACACACACAGAGGTACTGAGGGATGACTGTATGGAGAAAATGGCTGAAGCCAAGCTAAGGCCAATGATCTACTAAGTCTCGGCACTTGCTGAGGATCTGAAGAGGGCACTTTTCCCTAGCCAACATCACACTGGATGAGCTGCTGAGCTGTGGGTGTTAGGCAAGTCCTCACCACTCACGAACAACTCATACTAAGGAAGTGAGGGTTCAGAAAGGAGTTCTTCTCCGGTATCGCCGTAGGCAGGTGAAGTTAATGATGGCTATAAGTGAGAAATAATGTGTAACAGTTTGTGGTTGTAGCTGTACAGGTTGGGCAATAAGGTTAGCACACCACAAGGGTGGCTAGCTCAGCTCCCACCCCCCCCACACACCCCATAACCAGCCCACAGCTGGAACTCCCCAGCAGCAGCAGGCTTTGAGAGCTGTGCACCCTTAGGGCATCCCTCCTCAGACTTTGCCGCAGGCCTCTGGCCCCTCAGACACATTCCAAGGGACCAGTACCAAGGGGCTTGTTTGGGAATTAGATTTTTCTGAGCATGAATTTTTTCAGTAATTGTATCTTAATATAAAATACGCTAAAATAAAGCATTGTGGCCAGTGATGAGGCCATGACCCTAGTTATTGAGTTGGGCCCTCAATCAATCTTCCTATCTTTCTTCCTTCCTTTCCTTTCCTTCCCTTCCCTTCCCTTCCCTTCCCTTCCCTTCCCTTCCCTTCCCTTCCTTCCTCCCTCCCTCCCTCCCTCCCTTCCTATTTATGTATTTATTTATTTATTTATCGTGCCATGTCGCTTGCAGGATCTTAGTTCTCCAACCAGGGATTGAACCCGTGCCCTCCGTGTTGAAAGCACAGAGTCCTAACCACTGGACAGCCAGGGAATTCCCCAAACTATTTTTTTTTAATTTATTTATTTTTATTTTTGGCTGCATTGGGTCTTTGTTGCTACGCACGGGCTTTCTCTAGTTGTAGTGAGCAGGGGTTACTCTTGGTTGCAGCGCATGGGCTTCTCATTGTGGTGGCTTCTCTTGTTGCGGACCACGGGCTCTAGGCGCGCGGGCTTCAGTAGTTGTGGCACGCAGGCTCAGTAGTTGTGGTTCGTGGGCTCTAGAGCGCAGGCTCAGTAGTTGTGGCACACGGGCTTAGCTGCTCCGCGGCATGTGGGATCTTCCCAGACCAGGGCTCAAACCCATGTCTCCTGCATTGGTAGGCGGATTCTGAACCACTAAGACACTAGGGAAGTCCCCCAATTTATTTTTAAAACAGATTGTGACATTAGCTGTGTTTCGTCCTACCTCTCTGGCCATTTCTCTGCTAGTTTCTCCTGATAACGACTGTGGTAACCATTGCTCCTGGCTCATGACTGATGATCCTATTCAGTCTCATGGCTTTAAATACTATCTATTCTCTGACAACTCCGAAAGTTATCAGCCAGGTCCTCTTCCTTGAGCTCCAGGCTAGTATAAACAACCGCCCATCTGATGTACATTTCGACTTCGTGTCCAGAACTAAACTCCTGATGTTTCTCCCCACCAAACTCTCTCTTCCCACAATGGCTTCATCTCAGGAACTGATAACACAAATTTTCCAACTGTTCAAATCAAAACCTTGGAGTAGTCTTTGATCCTTCTTCTCTCACACTTCTCACCTGATCCATAAAAACAAGTTTTGCTGGCTCTCTACCTTCAAAATGCATCCTGTATCCAAGCACTTCCTACTACTCTATTGCCACCACCTTAGTTCAAGTCACTATCACCTCTCTCCAGTGTTACTATGACAGCCCACCTGGTCTCCCAGATTCTACCCTGCCCCTTCCCATGCTCCCCAATCTATTGTCAACAAAGCACTGTGAGTGACGCAATTAAAATGTAAGTCAGATCAAGCCACTCCCCTGCCCGAAGGCGCCACAACCTTCCCATCTCTCTTATAATAAAAGCCAAGGTTCTTCCCCTGACCTACAAAAGGCCCTATGTGATCTGTCTGCACCCTATCCTCTTTCTGACCTTATACCCAATTTCTCTTCCCCTTGCTCACTCTGCTCCAGCCACAGTGGTTCACTGCTGTATGTATCTCAAACATACCAGGTATGTCTCTGTCTCAGGGCCTTTGCGCTGGCTGTTCCCTCTACTGTACAGATGATATCAATTTGGCTTACTCATTCCCTCACTTCCTTCAGGTCTCTACTCAAATGCTGTCTTATCAGAAACAGGTTTATCTTCCCATTGTTGGTCTCATCCTACCACCCCTGCTAGAAAGCATGCTCCTTGAGGAAAGGGAATTTTTTGTCAGTTTTGTTCACTGCTGTACCCCCAAGTTCCTAGAACAAGGCCTGATATGTAGTGGGTGCTCAGTAAATATTTGCTGAAAAAAATGAAAGATATCAGACCTTACTTCTGCGTAGTTAATCAATAAACAAAAACGTACATACTGAACTCATCAAAACTGTATATAATTCTGTATGATCTTGGGATATGTTCACAAATGTAATAAAGAGAGTACTTATATTGTTAATTAAATAGTCTGGGGCAGAATCTGGTTTAATGGTTTAGGAAAGAAAGCATCATATAACAGAATAGCTCTGTCTGCCAATTGGGATTAGGAAAATGAGCTGATGCTCAGTCTTAAGCTACAACTTGACCTGTCAAGAGGGTCCCTCACCCAGAACTGTCTCTCCAACTACCACCACTCCTCTACATGACATGACTCAAGCTTATCAGTTAGCTCAGACCCCTTGTAGTCAAGTTTCCTCTCTCTAACAGAGAAGCACACTGTAAATCAAGCCTTGGGACTTCCCCGGTGGCGCGCAGTGGTTAAGAATCCACCTGTCGGGCTTCCCTGGTGGCGCAGTGGTTGAGAGTCCGCCTGCCGATGCAGGGGACACGGGTTCGTGCCCCGGTCCGGGAAGATCCCACATGCCGTGGAGCAACTAAGTCCGTGAGCCACAACTACCGAAGCCCGCACGCCTAGAGCCCATGCTCCGAAACAAGAGAAGCCACCGCAATGAGAAGCCCGCGCACCGCAACGAAGAGTAGCCCCCATTTGCCGCAACTAGAGAAAGCCCGTGTGCAGCAACAAAGACCCAATGCAGCCATAAATAAATACATAAATAAATAAGTAAGTAAATAAATAATCAATCGAGGCTTGCAGGACCACAGTGATCCAGCACTTAGGGGCTATGTTCAGTCAAATGCCAACAGACAATCCTGAAGAGAAAGTAAGTGATAGTGGACTCCAACAAGTGATAGTGATTCAAACGTAACCGGTTCCTAAGGAACCACTCTGGCTGCAGTGAAGCCTTCCTGCCCCCACAGCCAGTCCATCCCTACAACCCATCAATTGGACATCTTAATGCCCCTTGAATTCATCCACTGCTCTGGTTCCCTGAACAGACATCGAGTGAGTCTCGATGGAAATGGACCTGACCATTTTCTTCCCCAGCCTCTAAGTGACCCTAAGATAAAGCCCAAATTCCTTCACGGGCTCTCCCCATTGTGGGTTGGGCCTTTTCCCATCTCTCCACCTTACCACTTTCTCCTTTACACTGCACTCAGCATGCTAGCAACTACCAAATCTAACTCTTTCAGTCCTGCTCTGAGATTCTGGTCCAAACTGTTTGCTCTGCCTGAAAGAATCTTTTCTTTTTCTTATTTCCTCAGGATAACTCCTTCTCAGATCTGTTAGGGCTCCAGTTAAATACCACTTCTTCAGAAAAGCTGTGCCTGAGCTTTGGCTTTCACAGTGCCCGTCACACTTCACTGGGATCTGTCATGATGTCAAGACGTTGCCCATCTCACACTTTGCTCTCACCAGGACAGAGCAGTGTCTGAAGCTGAGTAGGTGCTGCTGCGTAATGATTTGAGGAATGAGCATATGAATGAATAAGTACGAGAACAGATGAATCAAGAAGTCAGGTCAAAGCCTTTGTGGTAGCTGCACTGACTAGAAGGCAACAGTTTTTCCTGCTCAAGTTCTTCTTTCCTTCCTATTTTATTTTTTTTTTAAGATTTAATTCTATTTATTTTTGGCTGTGTTGGGTCTTTGTTGCTACGTGCCGGCTTTCTCTAGTTGTGGCGAGCTGGGGCTACTCTTTGTTGCGGTGCTCAGGCTTCTCCTTGCAGTGGCTTCTCTTGTTGAGGAGCACGGGCTCTAGAAGCACTGGCCTCAGTAGTTGCAGCACACGGGCTCAGTAGTTGTGGCACGCAGGCTTAGTTGCTCCACGGAATGTGGGATCTTCCCAGACCAGGAATCGAACCCGTGTCCCCTGCATTGGCAGGCAAATTCTTATCCACTGTGCCACCAGGGAAGTCCCTCCTTCCTACTGTAAATAAAATATGTTCTAAAATCTTTAAGAATATAAGCTTCTTTGTTGTTTTTTTTTTTTGGCCACACCACAGGGCTTGCAGGATCTTAGTTCCCTGCCCAGGGATTGAACCCAAGCCCCGGCAGTGAAAGCGCCGAGTCCTAACCACTGGACCACCAGCGAATTCCCTGAATATAAGCTTCTCTGAATGATGCTCCAGAACTGATACGTGGAACATTACCATAGGAGGGGGGTGCCATGACGTAACATCCAGTTGCAAAGGGATCTATAACATAAGAGCATAATTCTTGAGCATGGTAAAGGAGATAAAATTAAAACGTAAAGGTCAATTTTAAGCTCAATCCTCCTTTTGCAAAACCCAGGAAACTGGTAGGGAAATAAGTAGCCTTCCATGTGGCCTTCACCATCAGTCATGTACCAAGAACTAATTAGAAAGGTATATCCAACTGTCCCCCAGCCCTCCTTTGGGTCTCCCAACACCTGGAATCGAGACACTGTGGTAGACAGGCTGCCACTGGGTGGATAGCAGTGCTGGACCCAAGAGGGAAGACAACCACACCTCATCACCCGAGCCTGAGCAGGAACCAGGGGAAGTATGCAGCTTGAGTTCTGAACTGCATGTTCACAGCAGAGGGACTACCTGCAGTTCAGTTAGAGCTCCCCATGAACCAGCTTGTACTTATAGTCTGAAAGGGTAACACTGCTTTCTGAAGGACTGCTTTCAGATAAATGTGAAAGTGTTTCTTTACCTACATGTATGTTTCCATTGAAAAATAAAAGCCAAACAAAACAAACAGGCATTGAGTTTTACGCATGAGTTATGACAAATACTTTGGTCCCTGGGTTTCAACGATCCAAAGGCTCTGTGGCAAGGTTTAGTTTTTCTATGATTTGTTTATTTTAAGTGTCTGACACTGACTCAATGACACAGAGATCGCTGCCTTCTCACTGACAGCAAAAACACAAACAGGACCAAGGAAAGAAATGCTATTCCCCCATTTCTACAAGCTGACACGGAGGTAAACTGTTAGGCAGCCACCAGAGAGCAGGAGAGCATACCCAGCCCTAGCCAAAGATGCCAGTTCCTCATCTCTGCACTACCCTCCACACAGTGTCCTAGGAGGCACACTAATGAAAGGCCTAATGACCTGCCTAATGAGGTGTAACTACACAATGTACAAAAGGGTCAGCTAAATTGGGTCATAAAGGAGAAGTAAATTTAACACCCACAGAGGTATCTGGATAATTATTAGATCTGAAAGTTAGTTTCAGCTGATGATTACAGTAAGAAAAAGTACTTATCTACCAGCTGTATTAATTCCTTATTGCTTTTGAAAGTCTGGCAGTAGCAAGATTATTTTTTCAAAGATTGCCTTAACAATGAGTTCTAGACTGACATCAACCTGAAAATTCCATCCTCAGCCCTACTCTCTCACAGAGCAATTTTATCTAATCCTTCAACTTCACTCTGACCTCCACGCAAACGTCCTTAACTGGCTCTATACTTCTAAGTGTCTACTGGAAATTCCACCCGAGAGACCTACCAGCTTCTCCCAACCCAAAATCATCTTTCCTCTCCTTCTCCTGTGCTCCCTCACTCCACTTAATGGTACAATATCCAGTCACCAGAGTTCTTTCCTCATTCGTTCCCTAATATTTGTAAGGGCAACAATGAGTCAGGCATTATGCCAGAAGGTGGGGCACAGAGCAGTGATCCAGACAGGTCAGGTTCCTGGAGCTTAGTTTCCATTTCTTGCTACACCCACTGTTGAATACCAAGGAATAATTTGACAGAGGAACACAATGAGTGGCAGGCATGTGACAAAGACTCTGCCTTTGCTGAGGTAAAGCACACTTGGCTGTGATGCATGTGAAGTAGCCAACCCTAGAGTGAGGTATATTACATACTTTGGTTTTACCTGTAATCCCAAGAAAAGGATGAGTTTTTAATTATAATAATAAAACATTTTTCAATGTGCAAACCTAATTTACTAAGGTTTCCTTTGTGTTTTCCACACTCTATATGGATACAAGCATCCTGTCACTGTGAAAATGGCTATTTCTATGGCAGCAAGAGACCCTTTAGAGAATTACCTGTCTGCCTTCCTTCAGATTTTGGATGTAGGATGTTCTTAGGGCACCCCAGAACACAACAACCCTGACCGGTGTTCTCTAACTCTGTTATATGGCCTCTGGTCACCAGGAAGGTTGAGTAGTTCTCCAGTGACTGGACATGCCTGGTGCCCTTCACAAACATCTCGACTTGTATGCGGAAAACTGCTTACCAACTAGGCCATGATCATGCTCAGCTGTGTTAAACCTGAGATGTAAAATAATCTAATCTCAGGACAGTCTTTGCCATAACACTCCCTTTTTCCTGTTTTCCTTTTGGTTAATGTGTAATGAAGGAGGCCGGTTATAAAATACAGGGTGTATATGGGATATGCCCACCTGAAAATAGCCATTCATTTTAGTATTTTAGAATTTTCTGAGTATTGTTTAAATGATGCTCAATGTCTTACCTCGCTATTGAGACTCTAAGCTCTTTCAGGACCAAGACTGTATTAAGGAGATAACAGCTCCCTGAAACTTAACACTTCAAGGTATTTGGTAACACTCCTATAATAATTTGGAAATTACTTGAAGGCATTTAAATGTTCTTTGGACAACAATCTTAGCATATCAGGAATATTAAGCAGTGAAGGAAGGAGAAACAAAGACAAAAATTTTAAAAGAATAACTACTACGATCAGGAGCAAGCCTTCGGTCTGGGGAACCAAAACAGCCGTTTAAGCACAATGATTTAGCTTCGAAAATAAGATCAGATAAGAAATACTATGTTCAATCATTTCCCCCATTGCTTCAAAAAGCAAGCTATGTCCCCTTAGCACCTGGCACAGGAATATGAGTGCAAAAGGCTGAAAAGTAACAGGAAGTACAGCTGATCTCTCTACCATCCCCCATTTCCCTGACAATGAGAGGATGCCTGGATGACAAATACACATCTCACAGGCTCCCAGAGCCACCCCCAGAGAGGGCCCTCTGAGATGATAACCATTTCCTAGCAGGAACCATCACCAAGCTACAGAAACCATTAACCACGTGGAACATCCTAAAATGTGCTTTGAGATGCTATAATACAAAACCATCCATCAACAAGCACCAAAAGAGACCCTAAGAGTCAAAACTATTCATCAACGAGCACCAAAAGAAATAGCAGTCTTAGAAAGCAGCATAAGATCTGTACAGTCACCTCTCAAATACGTACATGTAAATTCATTATCCTAGGTAACGGCACTACTGTTTGGTTCATGACACCTGAGTTAATTAGGAAACATCAGTGCTGCCCCGTCCCTGCCACCGTTCTCCCTCCACCACTTTTAATACAGTCAGAGAGCAAGAAGGGGTGAAGGCTCGCAGAGAGAAAACAAGTTCAGTATCATTCTTTACACAAGCAAGAAACTTTCAGGAGGGGTTTGTTGGTTTGTTTGTTTTAATATTTACTCATTACAGAAAATTACTATGTGTTCTTTTTATGTTCCTTTTTGCTGTTTTTACATCTGTTTGATGTACTTGTAATCCAACTGTATTCACAACTTTGTATTCTGATTTTTTTTCACTTACTATTTTGACATGCATTTTTCATGTCGTCACAGACAGTTTTTAAGGGTTATGTGGTATTTTACTGACTACATGAACCAGCTTTTCCTTTCTCTAGTGTTAGGCACCTATGTCATTTTCCAATTTTCTGTTATAACCATTATACAGGTTAAGAAATTATGGCCCAGAAATTACATGATTTGCCTAACGTTATCATTCTAAGCAAAATATAATCGTGAAAGTAAATAATAAAGATTTTGAGGTTGTAAAGTGATATGGTAAATCTCAAAGCCAAGTAGAAGCGTTTCCGGTTGTATTTTGGGATTATCTATTCTCATGAGAAATTGAGAGCTGACAGTTTGAGAGGAGCAGAGTTATCCCAGGCCAGAAAGGAAGACTGTGCTCAGTACTTAGTTCCCATTCCTCAAAGCCTTCGTTCCTAATCTTTCATAGTAGAAGACAGATAGGAACCATTACAGAAGCAGCTTCTGGGAATGGCTCAGAGAGGTGGTGGGGAGACTGAGGTATCCCCACAGCAATTCCTGGCAATCCTGGGTCCCAAAGAGTGTGGCATTTTGTCACTGGCAACCTTGAAAACCGACAGTACTTAGGACAAAGGCACTACTTGCAATTCCCCTTCTAAGAGCAGGAACTAAAGAACACGTGTTAAGGGTAGGGTTTGAGTGTATTTAAGTAATGCAGGAACATTCACCTCTTCCTTCTTAATGTTTAATCCTATTTTCTAAGTGTTCATTCCCATCATCACGAAAAAGAAATATTTACTCCATTTCTCATTTCCTTTGTCTGGGTTTAAAGACATGGTACTTTAATGAGCTCATTCCTGACCTAATGGCTAATTCATAAGTGAATGTTAGTGTGCTGGGTAGTCTTACTGTGTTCATGTTTTTCTCAGCATCTTTTATCATTCTGACTTTCATGAGCCCAAACTTATTTCAGCTATCTTTCATTCCCCACTCTTAAAAACACCTGACATCTAAATTTTCAAGTAATTTGGACTTTTAGGCTGTCCTGAAGTTTACTAATACAAAGCTGCTTTTATTTGTATGTAAGAAAAATAATGTCCTATTACTATACTGTAAACGAATTCTCAAATATAGCAAAACAACCAATTTTTTTCTAGACACTGTCCAATTCTAATAGTGGATTTATCCTAGAATTGGACCTCCTATTATAAAAACACACAAGTGACTTGTTAGGCATCAGAAGAGCTCTTCTGCTTCTGAGTGAGTGGTCGCTGATTCCTGTGTTTTCCGAACACCAACTCTGTATTACAACTTCCTACATGAGATCACGCTGTGTGCCCATTTTATTTCTCCTCTTATTGTATAACTAGAAAAGCAGTTCAGTGAAAGTAAATCCTGCTAGCATTACTGGTTTATCTGGTAAGTTGGCCTGTTAAATACTGTTGATTACTTTACTACAGGCCAGGTTTGATAACTGCGCTCAGCTGTCCCAGAAAATGGAATGGATGTTAGGTAATTATTTGTCAAAGGTCTCATTGCCATAGCAATGAAGAAACACTTTGAGAGTGTGCGCATCTTTCTCCTCTGAAAACAAGTGTCTTTCTGATTAGAGGGGCAAAAATAATGCACACAAATCCATGGGGCACACTCACCACATTTAAGCACTATTTTCTCCAAATGCTCATTCAAGGAAGTATTTGCACTGACATTCAAAGTACCCTCCCACCCCCTATCCAGTGCCACAGATGGTAATTGCTCCCTTCCATCTACTTTGATTTTGGCCTACTTGTCTGTCTTCTATCTGGGCCAATGCTAAAGTAATGAGGGTTTCTACACAGAATACAATAATTTTCATAAAGCTTTTCTGACAGGATTTGGTTAACAGTGCCAACGTTCCCCCACAGATTACGTATCCTTCTGATAATACCCCATTATTTCTTGAGGTATTTATACAAATATTTCCAGAGATGGAAGAAAAGTCAATAAAATGCAAAGCCGCAATTGCCATAGTTATGGACACAGGAAGAACAAAGCTTTCTTCCTTAAACTAATTTTACCTATTAACATCATCATACTTTCAATGCATCTTCTCTTATCACTCTGAGGGGTAAAAAAAACAACAACCCTGCAGCAAAGTCAAATACACAGTGATAATTAGTTTTATCAAGCTAGCAACAAACTGACTTCGATGATTAGAATCAGGGACCATCTTTTAAAAATCACAAACTCCTTTTCCCCATATTACAAACATTTATGTCTTTTGGGGGAGTACTTATTTTTTCATTGCTAATCCTACTACGAACGGGTTCTAGTATTACTATAGAAATCACATATTTGCATTTTCCCAACAAATAAAAATAACAGATCAGATCCAGACCAATCATTCCATAGGAAAGGTATAGAACAACCAGGTGGTAAGAGAAAGTCTCTCACAATAGAATCTTTAGCTGTAAAATGGTGGGGGTGGGGTGGGTGTCTACCAATAGTACTGTCTGCTGAAAATTTTCAGCTCTTGGTACAGATAAATTCTCTAAACTCCTAGTCCAAAAGCAATAACTTTTTCACATTTTCTGTAAAATGGATGGCCTTAAAACTCTTGTTCCCTGGTGTAGCTTTTCAGAAGGAAATGAGTTTCCTTATCAAGAATGTATCTAGGGGCTTCCCTGGTGGCGCAGTGGTTGAGAATCCGCCTGCCAATGCAGGGGACAAGGGTTTGATCCCTGGTCCCGGAAGATCCCACATGCCGCGGAGCAACTGAGCCCGTGCGCCACAACTACTGAGCCTGCGCTCTAGAGCCCATGAGCCACAACTACTGAGCCCACGTGCCACAACTATTGAAGCCCGCGCGCCTAGAGCCCGTGCTCCACAACAAGAGAAGCCACCGCAATGAGAAGCCCGCCTACCACAACGAAGAGGAGCCCCTGCTCTCTGCAACTAGAGAAAGCCCATGCCCAGCAACGAAGACCCAACGGCAGCCAAAAATAAATAAATAAGAATGTATCTAGATTTCCTGACTACCATCTTCTCCATATCTCTCCACATCACAATAATGCATTAAGTGTCTTTTCTAATTTAAACAGTTGTTCCGTTCACCTGAAGATCACAGACTCGGGGCTCTTCCTTCTGAGACCTCTGTGCCCCATAGCTTACAAAGGTCCTCTGCCCTGTGCGACCAGTTTCTGGATACTAAAAGCCACCTACTTCCTTCCTCGTGTGTCTTGCCCTCAGCATGACACTGTGGGAACAATGAACAAAAATAAGGTTTATAACCTTCCTTGGTATCTATCCAAGGCAGCTTTAAACTTTTCTACTCCTGTCTTGTTCTTTACATGCTGCTGTAAACTCTTCACACCACCATTCACAAGTCGTGATCTCCCGGCCCCCTCTTCCTCCCTCATCATTCATCTGATAATGCCTTGAGAATACTTCACCTCACCTTTTGTCTTCGCAAGTCCATCTGCTTCCTTCTTGAGCTTCAAAGGTAGACCAGGCCCAGGGAGATCTGGCCAGTGGACACTCCGGGACTGGCAGAGCCACCGCACCTTCTGGAGTGTCCCTTCTCCCACCTGCCACCTGAACGCTCTTTTCTTAAAGATTTATCCCCCAAAAGTACCATCTCATTCTGAAAGACGATGGACCAGCTACCCCACGAGCCCTTTGTCTGAGGTTCCCATACCTCACATTCTTATCCACAAAGCGTCGGTCCTCACACAGGTAGGGGGTTCTGCTCGGCACAGGGCGGGGGAGCCTAGGTTTTCGCGTCCGGTAAAGGGATGGGTTATGGCCGAGGTCCTTCCAGGAGCCAAAATTCTAAAATCCTACGACCAAACTTGCAGGTCCTATTTCTGAGGCGGGAGGACGAACTCTGGAGCGACCCCCGAACTCCGAGCCCGCGCTGGCTGTTAGAACGGCCCCCTCCAGCCCCAGCTCTGCGTATCCCCGCCTCCGACCTCGGGCGCCGAGCCGCGGAGGAGGCCCGGCAGGCGCCCGCTCGCCGCCGCGCCATGCCCTTCTTCATCCTCACCCGCCGTCGCCGGCCGCCTCTCACCTGGCAAACTGGCATGCCCCGCCCTGCGCCGCACCGGAGACCAAGGGTCTGGACGGGTCTCGGCGGCCACCAGCCCTCCTTGAGGAAGGCTGGCGGGGACGCACGGGCCCCAGAATCTAGCGCGCAGCCACCGGGAACGCGCCGCCTGGTTTCTAAGGAACCGGGGTCTGGAAAGGGAGGGGCGGGACGGCGGGAGGTCCGCGCATGCTCCCTGACGGGGGTGGACCACCGCAGGGAGGGGCCGTGGCCGAGAGCTGCGCATGCTCGCTGGTTGGGGGCGGAGGTTAAGCAGTCTGGCTGGAAGCCCTGGTCATTCGTTTCCGGCGGTGGAGGCGGCAGACGGAGAGGTTTCCCAGCCTAGGCTTCTTTCCGGTCTGTCGCCCGGCAGCAAGAGCGAGGAGGGTCTGAGTAGTGTGGTGGGCATTGGTTGTCCCAGAAAGAAGGAAGGTCTGCTGCTGGATAACGATGTATCTTTGCGGAACGACAGTTCTCTCGAATTTGCCGGACTTCGCGGCTTTCTAATGACTCGCTTTTTCGTGCCTGTCTGGGGTACTCTTCTGGATGTTCTTTGGTTGTTCCTTACAAGTCAGTGCTTTTCAAGACTGTGACCTCAGTCCTCCTGATCTCTTTACTGGAACCTAGTTCCCCCCAAATAAACACCACTTTGTAACGAGAGTACCCTTTGTTTCACCAACTGTCCGCTAGAGCAGCGAAATAAACCGGTAAGCCTTAGTGTAAAACAGGCTATGTTGGAAATATGTCTGGAGGGAAATGAATTTACTGTGGCTCTACTTATGGAACCAGACATTTGTGCTTAATCTAATACTCCACTTTTCCCTCTACACTAGCTTTTCCCTGGGAGTCCTGTAAAATGCCCCTGAGGGAAGCATTCTATAGTAATGTAAGTTTGGAAAATGCTGGGTTAAGCTACACATCTTAACACAGGATTTTTAGAGCTTTCAATTAGTGGGTGATGTTCACTGTGAGCATCCATGACAGTTTTCATTATTTACTGGGTCACAGAACCCTTTTCCAGTTCCAGGAAACCTGTCTCTCTGAGATAGATTTATATGCTCTCCAGCAAACCTCCTCACTCCAGTGACTTTTAGCCACCACCCATTCCCTTCTGTTCCCTGTATTATCTTGTGGATAATATATCCCTATATTATCCATCCTTACACCCCAACAAAAAGCCTGCAGTTACCTTGTCTCTTGCTACCCCGATCTCCCTCACATCCGGTCACTCATCCTGTGGTGCTAACATCCCCTAAATATTTCTCAAACCTGCCTTCTTGTGTTTGGCCTTGTCCTTCTAGATGGTTTCTTTGCTTCTAGTCTTGTCTCCAGGTGGACAGCAGCATAATCTATTTTATGCCTCTTCTGCTTAAAACCCTGGTGCCTTGGGAGCAGAGGAGGCAGCTTGAGGCAGGAGCAGGCCAGTCACACTAGGGAGCATCCTCATGGAGGCAGGGTGGTCATATGTACTGTGTCCCTAGGTGCCAAGCCCTGCCCTGTGCATGCTGTAATCCTCTGTCACATGGGGAAGCAGGATTAACATGTTAAGAATGGGGAAAATGAAGCTGAGAAAGGTTAATTTTCTGGGGTCACCCAAACTGGGATTTTGAGCATGAGCTCTTTTCCTCAGACTGAAAGGAAGCTAACCTTAATACCCCTCAGAAGAGCTGTGACCAGTGTTTGGAGCGAGCGTATTTAGAATGCATTAAAATCTTAATTTGAGGAGAAGAGGTCCTATGGCCCACCTTTTTGTATTTGCTACTTTTTCTTTGTCTCAGATGAAAGCTGTTTCGTGGGAGAGAATCAAAGCTTTAAGTATCTATGCTCTTTGGGGTCTTGCAAAAAGTCTTGAGAATCCTTGAGACACCAGGGGCCTAGGCACTCGACAAGTAGACTGGGAAGGGGCCAAGCCCTCCAGGACGGCTGTGCCACATCAAGTGTGCCAATCCCGGTAAGACTCACAACAGAGACCAGACACTCGTGACTACTCATGGATGTGTATTTTAATAAAAATAATTCTGTCAAAATACAACAGGAGTTTTTTCATCTCTCAAGTACAATTTAATAGGATGTTTTGTGTTAGAATTCTCTCTAAACCCTCCCACACCCACAAGTTTCATGCTAATGCCAAGTATCAACTTGCGAGGACAAAGGCAGAACCAGTGTGCACGATGTGGAGGACGTCTGTGTCAGCTGTAGTTACTAATGGAGGAAAACCCAATGCAAAGAGGCGGCGCCTGAGGCAGCCAGAGTCCACAATCTGGCCACAGGTCCGTGTGCACGGGGCTGGTGGTCAAGTAGGGCTCTCCTGCCCAGCTGCCACACAGTGTGCATACCTGAGTTGTGAGCGACCAAAGGAACTTTCAGCTCTGACAGGTCTCTGCCTCATCTTCTTTGTGCTTGCTTAAGGGGTAGGAAGGTGCTGGGAGGCTGGGCAGTCCCCGCTTCTCCATCTCTTGGTGTCCCTGTTCTGCCGGCCGACACCCAGCCACAGACCCATGTAGGTGAGGAATAGGGGTTCTGGCTTTCTTTGCATGTCCGCCAGTTTCTGCTTTGGAAGGAGCGACCATTTGGTGAAGCAAGAGGAAAAGGTAAGTAGGGAAGGCTGCTCCCCGAGGGCTGAACAACCCAACAGAGCCAGGTCTTCTTCCTGCCTCCTTGGTTCAAGTTCAGCTCTTCACCGGGACTCCTCCCAGGTGCCTTCCCCACTCTCGGCTCCCGGAAGCAGGCTGGCAGGACTGGGTGTGCATAAGGGGCTCCTCGGGCTGGCAGGCAGGCCTGGACTGTCAGCAAGACAGTGGGCTCAAGCAGCTTGAGTTTGGACCTCTCCACGGCTTGTGGGGCAAAGGCTTATGTCCCAAAGGTATGCTGTCCAACTGGGACAGAAAGCCCCTCTGGAGAGGAAGAGAGTAAACAACTTGGACTCAGCTGAAACAGTGAGATAAGGCACAGAAAATGGGGAGGTGGCCATGGGTACTGAGTATGAGGCAGGCGGACACCCAACCCCAAGCAGCACACAGCTGTCCTGAGCCCTCCTGGGCTGCTCAGCTGCTCTACAACCCAAGCCCAGGCACCCATCCCCATCCCTGACACACCCCTGAAGGTACCAGCTGCGCAGACACTGCTGGAGGCCTCGCCAGCCTAACCCCTCACCCGCCATTCAGCTTTAGGACTAAACAGTGTTGTCCAATCCTCAGGAATGAGGTTAGTCCCAGTTATGCCCTAATTTCTTGTGTGACTTTGGCCAAGTCACTTAATCTCCTGGGCCTGTTTCCTTATCTATAAAAGGAGAGGACTGTTGGAGTAGATGTTCTCTGAACTTCGTTCCAGTTGCAAAAACCTCTGGTTTTAATTCCCAATCCTGCTTGCTTCTGACCATTTTAAGAGCCTGATGTTTCCAACTTCTTGGTTTGGAAGCTAGGCATCCCCAAGTTTGCACAGGATGAATTTCCTTTACAGACAACACTCCCCTGATGTGTTGCAGTCTCTGGGATGCCAGCTGGGGCCCTAGTAGGGACCAAGAAAAAAGCAGCAGCCTACAGGATCATGTCCCAGGGCAGAATTCTGGGAGAGCACAGGGCCACTGGGCCCATCACCAGCAGTTAGTCCAACTCAATCATTTCTCTTGTTGTCCAGCTGTAGGCCCAGCGAGTCTTGGTGGGCACTGAATATCTCAGGCCACACCAACCATTCCTGAATCCACTGATGGAAAGCAGAAGCTTGGCCAGCCCAGATCCAGGCAGGGACTGGAAGCTCGACTTCTGACCTTGCCCCTTTGCAGGGGCTGCTTGGGTACTCCCTCCCACTGTGAGGCCGATGGGGAAATCCCAGCCCATCCTGGTGCTCCTCTGGGAGGCCTCTTCCCTTTCTTCCTCCTGCGCAGTCTGTCCTCTCCACAGATGGCCGGCCTAAGTCCTGGCAGCATCGTAACCCTTCCTCTCCTGATTCCCTGATGGCAGTACCGGGACTGTTTCTGACCCACGAGCTGTGAGGATCCGTCTGACATGGACGGTGGGACATTTGTAAAGCCCATGAGGTCCTTTCCTCTGGCCAGCAAATATTCTTAACAGTCTTTCCTAAGAGTGGCCGGGGCCAAACTGCAAAGGAGCTGCCTGGCACAGCTACAGTGAGGCCTGGCCTAGGGGGTCAAGGGTTCCATCCAATCCAGCGACTGGCAGCCCAAAAATCTGTCTCCACAAGGCTTGGCTTTCCAACAGAAAGCATCAATTCCATCAGAGCTGTGCAGAGACGGTGAAGATCCAGGCAGGAAAAAGGCAGCCCCTGTACTCAAGGGCCTCTGTCCTGGGTATGGAGACTTCCTCCCCGCAGCCTGACACTCAGCAGCTCTCAGGCAATCAATTTAGAGTAAATGAATTATTTGGCCATCTTAACAACAAAGGCAGGCAGGATGTTGAAAAGGGAAGAGAGAGAGAGGCAAGGCAGGCAGTGAGAGGCAGGGTAGAACGGTAGATAGCGTGCTAGCCAAGGACCCTCTAACTCCCTTGCTCTGCTGTGTAGCCCTGGGCCAATTCATCTCTTCTTTGGACCTGGGCCCTGCAGTTCTCTGCTCAGTTCAGCTCTCAGGGGCCTAGGGACCCATACCTCTCAGATGCTGCAAACCAGCTTAGCCTGACCTGCCCACTATGTGGCCCCCAAAGCCTATTGGGCTTCCCTAGGCTGCAGCTGGGCCTGTGGCTCAACAAAGGGGAAGCCTGAAATAAACGAATCACTTGGCTGAGGTGACAGAGATGATTCTTTTTAAATGAGTTGGACTCAAAAACGTATGGTGTCTGGACAGCTTCACCCAAGAGGTGCTGGACCACTAACACTACGATAAATACTGTGTCTTTTTTTAATATATATATTTATATATATATATAATCTCATTTTTTTTACTTATGAAAATAATAAGCTATCACCAACTTGGATAGGCTTCACCACTAAATTAACAGAAACCAGCTCAGCACAAACTCTCCAGAGATAAATACTGGTGGCTCAGTCGGGGGGGGGGGGGGAGATTAAAAAACCCCAACCTCTCCTCAAAACAAACCCCTTCTTTCAAAATAGAAGTAACCAGACAATACTGTGTCATAGGCCGCTGCACATGAAGGGGGGAGAGAGAGAGACTGAGGGTGGGAGAAAAAGAAAGGAAGGAAGGGAAGGAAGGAGAGGAACGGGGGAGGCCAGGCAGGAGGAGTGGACTCTGCCCATGGCTTCCAGGTCCCTGCACCAGGTGCCGATGGAGGGCAGGGCTGCTCCAGCCCTGGGGCCGAGGGAGGGCCAGGTGGGGCCAGACAGTGTGGTCAGCTAGTGCAAGTAGTCGTCGACTCTGGCAAAGGAGCAAGATCCCAGGCCCGCTCGGGCCATGAGCCGTAGACATTCAGATGCCTGGCCCAAGGCGAGCATCAGAGGGGGCTGCTTTGGCAGGTTCTGAGACTCTGTGGAGAAGAGACAAGGCCTGGTCACTGCCCTGCTCAGGGCTAAGCCCAGGTCAAAGTTCCCTTGGGAGCAGAAGGTGGGGGGAGTGGACAGAATCTCTTGGAACAGAGCGTTCATGTGTCTCTGTGTCACCAGGCCATGGCCCTGCCTGTGAATCTCAGCTTTCTTTAGAGCAATGAGCTAGCCAAGGCCCAGGGTCATAGTCTAGGGCCCATCATGATCTAGCCAGCCAACTCAGCTGGGCAGAGGGAGGTGAGGGTTTAGGTTCAGCCATGGGAGCCCAACAGTCCTATGGGTCACCAGAGAGCCTCTGGGCAGAGCTCACTGCCCAGATTTGGATAAACATCAGCAATTTCTAGGGAGGGGTGAAGGGGCCAACCTAGGTACTCATAGGCCAGCTTCTGTTTTTGTTAGATCCACTTACCTAAAATGGCGCTGTTGAGGGCAGCGCATACAGGCTCCCTCTGGATGGGGTCAAGCTGCTGGCCAACTGGGCAGCTCCAGGGGTCTGAGTACGCAAGCAGGCTAAAGGCATCCTAAAGGACAGGGCATTCTTGAAAGGACTATGGCACACACCACGCACCCCCTCCTCCATGGCTCCAGGGGGATACAGGGCCCTGCGTGGTGCCCACGGAGAGCACAACATACCCTGACCGAAGGGTCAGGTAGGGCTGTGTCCTCCCCAGAACGTAGAGAGGGTGGGTGTACCCTGGATGTCCTGTTCCCCACTGCAGACTTGACTAGAGCCCGCTCTGTCCCGTTGCTGCTGCCTGCCCCAGTGCCCTCCCACAGTCACACTGCCCCACCACCAAATGGGGGCCCATTCTGTATGAGGGCCTGGCTTGTCCTGTACCTGCAGCATCTCTGTGTGGGCCAAATTCTTGCCGTATTCCCGGCCCAGCTGCTCACTCAGTGCCTGCAACTCACGGCCAAACAGGATAATCCTTTCTGTGGCCGCCTGATTGCCCCCGCAGAGCTGCCGCCGAGGATGCCCATCATCTGCACCCAGAGCCCAGCAAAGAACACATCAGGAGGATAAAGAGAGAAAGGGAGGACTAGGGTGGGGTCCCCAAAGAGAACACGACAAGAAGGACCTTGGCTGGGGGTAGGGTGGGGTGGTGCAGCTTCTGCTAGAGGCAAGTGAGGGCTGAGAGGAGCAGGTGGACCATCCGGAGCTGAGCTCCTCTTACGTCCACCTATAGCCCATGGTCTAGGAGTCAGACGGGACTCAAGTTTGCCCTCTTCCCACCCTCTGCAAGATGCAAGGGTGTTCATAAGGTGTCTGCTCTCACCAGCTCCCTCCAGCTACAAACGCTGGGAACTTGTTCTGGGCAGCAGGCTGAGGCCCTCCCACCTCAAGCACCGATTCATGATTGGCTAAGGAGGCAGTGGACCAGATCTGGATAGAGCTTCTCCAGCCACCAAAGCCTGCCCATCCCAACCGCCACAGAGGGGAGAGGACAACGGGACTGAGCAATGCCGCCCGTGGAACACCATGCAGGGGGATGGCCTTACCCATGCTGGACTCATCCGTCTGCAGGTCTTCATGCTTGTAGGCACCATTGACAATGCGTGTGGACATGCTCTCCAGCACACCATTGGGGTAATGTTCCGCCTCCATCTCCATCTCACTGTCGCTGTGGAGAAGGGTTGAGGTGGGAGTTAGCAAAGGGGATGTGACTGGAGCAGCCTGGTTGGGCCTCCATTTAGGCTTTAGCCACAGTTGGCAGTGGGTAAACTGAGGCCCCCAAAGGGCATGAAAGGACAGCTCCCAGGCTTCCCAGGCTCTAATACTTGGGCCCTACTGTGACACCAGCCATCCCAGAGGCTTGTTATCTCACTCCCACTCTGGTCCCCATGCTGCCTCTGTGACCATCCCCACCCTGGCCCTCCTCTGAGTTGATACACCCCTTCTACACACCCCCTGACCCCCAATGACCAGGGCAGGTAAGTCCTGATAGGCATCTCTGGAAGCCAAACCCAGGTCAGCCCTGTAGCATGCTGGAAGGCTACTGAAAGCCACCTACAGTCTGCAACCTAAAAACCCTGCCTGCCCAACCTGGCTGACCACAAGCTAAGCCCAGTAAAAGCTCCTTTAGTATAGACTCTGGGGGTTCTGAGAGGCCTGGTATTCTTGGAGGCAACCACATTCTCAGCGTCAGCGCCTCTGGAGAAAGACAGGGCCAAGGAAAGTGGCAGCTGAATCAAGAGTTGGACCAGAAGCTGGAGCCAATGCCAGGCCTGGTGGGTCAGCGGCTACTATTCCAGGCACAGACCTGGGATGGAGGTGGGGGTAAAGGGCAGGGTGGCGCTCAAAGGACAGGCTGCAGTGGGCGCAGAGCAGAAGGCAGGAGGAAGAAGCAGAGCAGAGCAGAACAGGCACCTGGTCTCCTGGTTACTGGTACTGCTGTGGGGCTGGGACTTGGTGGAATCTGTTGAGTTGGACTCGGAGTAATTGACTGAGGATGGAGATGAGGAGGACGAGGACGACGACGAGGAAGAGGAGGAGCTGGGCGGAGGGTATTTACTGTGGTTCTGTTTGCTCTTGGTGGAAGCGACACCATTGCTGCAGCTGGGACTATCTGCTCCTAAAAGCCGGGGGACAATCAGAAGAGGAGGGGCAGCTTGCCATCAAGCAGGGCCCCAGGAATAACTACAGTGGTCCCACTTCCCTTCCCCCAATCCAGCAGCAAGCCTTGAGCCCATCCCAGGGAAGGGTGTATGGGTGGCCTTGCTTCTCCACACCAGTTCTTCCCAGAGCCCTCTGGAGAGTGGCTGACCTGTGTTGTGCATGTGGGAACTAGTGGGGCCGTGTCGGGGGCTGAGGCTTGGGGAGCCAGGGTAGCTGTCCTGGGACTTGGGGCTTCGGGAGCTCAAGCTGCGGACCTCACTGTCAGTCCCATTCACCATCTCCACAAACTGTCGGCACCTGCAGAAGGAGCAGAGCAGCAACGCTCTGGGCTTGGTCTGGGTTGTGTATGCCCACCACAAGCTGGGCTGTGGGGGACCTGATGGTGCCCCAAACTTACTTGAGCATGAAGAGCAGGTTGGGGTTGTGCTCCAGCAGCCCTGGGTAGAAGCGCTGTGTGGTCTCAATGGCCTCACCCACACGGCCCTCCAGCACCAGCTTCTGGATCTCTGCAGAGAGCAAGAATGCGGCAGTGAGTGAGGGGCCGCAGACCTTCCTCACAGCCACACGTCTACACACTGCCAGCCCCAAGCACGGACCAGCTGAGAGTCAGGTGGGCTGGCTCAGAGTGGCAAGCCCACTGAGATGCTCACAGAAGAGGCTGAAGAAACAACCTGGCCAACCAGCCCCACAACAGATCCTGGTTTCTGTCAAGTGTCAGGTAGTCCTCAAAGAATAAGAGGGGAAAATGGAGGGGGGTGCTCTTAGCCCAGAGGCAGCAGGTTGAATTTGGAGGCCTGCTCCTATGCAGTACAGGTTGCCAGGGACCTGGGCGGGGGAAGAGGTCCTGGCTGTGGGAGCATAATCTAAGGATGGGCACCCGGGCAGCTTCGTGGCCTAAGAGGCTCCTCTTCAGACAGACTTCTCTCCTCAGGCTTCACAGGGGGTTGCCAATAGGAGCTCATGGATTCTGGGCCAGGGCCCATGTCTTGGCAGTCTTCAGGGGCTGCGGCGCGCCCCCTGCTGAGAGAGGAGGTCACCCTCCTCACACTGGCAGCTCTGACGCTGACATCTCTCAGGCCGTCGGCATCGTGCTCTTGCCCTGGGGCCTGGTGCGTCTTGCTGGGAGCCACTTCTGGGTAGATCCCAAGTCTGGGATCCCTTTCCGACTGTCTGGCTGGGCGTGGCTTCTCTGGGAGACACAGACACATGCACATACACAGAGACGACAGGCTCAGAGTGACGCAAGCAGGCACACACAGACACACGTGTCCACACACACCTACTCTCCCTCACTCTCCTCTCCTTCCTATCTCCTTTCTGGGCTGTTTCCTCTTTCCCAGCACCCTCCTTCCACAAAAGAGCCCCAAACACGCAGTATGCAGGCTAGTATGAACACCAGGAAAGCTTCCTTTGGCTCCTTCTTTGTTGGTCTGCAAAGCCCAGGACCAGAGGTGGGAAGCAGAGAAAGGTCTACCACAGTGGCCACGGAGCATCAGCCTTCCCCGTCTGACTGCTTCAGTCCCCTCTCTGCCCAGGGGCAGGCAGAACTACCAAGGTTGAGTAAATGGTGGCAAAGGCAGAGCACTGAACTGGTAAGATGCAAACACACTCTTTCTCGAAGACCGTGAACAGGAGGCTGAGTGGAATCCAGGATGCAGGAGGAAGGAAACAAGCATGGAGGAAGATCCAGCCATACCAGGCCCCAGCCTGTGCCAGGCCATCAGAGTATGCATTAGGGAGGCTGCACCGAGACATTCCCATGCTGCTGGACTGTCCTTCTGGACAGTGTGGTCTTGAAAGAGGGACAGAAGAAGGGCCTGGGGCTGGGCTGTGGGCTGGTCTTCTGGTGAGGACCTGAGCTGAACAGATTCCTGACAGGTTACCCACGGCTGTCATGAGCCAGAGAGCAGAATTAGGGACAGGTGAGAGAGGGAGGGAGAGGGGAGAGGAGAATCAACCTTACTTTGTCTGTTCTTTATGGACGCTTGTTCTTCCTGAATCGGGGTTTCAGTCATTCGGGCAAAAGCTGTGGCCGTGGCACAATACCCATGATGCACCAGGTAAGATGAGACCATGCTAGAAAAAAGAAAATGCTCAAGGTGACACTTAAGAACTGCATTTCTCACCAACCCCCTGATGGGACAGACTATCTCCCTGTTAGGTCTTCCTTAAACATATCTTACAGGTGCAACCTCCACAGAATAATAAAGGGGCTGAAACAAATGAAAAATCCCCCAGTGCTCATGCAGTCAGGCAGAAGAGGGGCAGGTCACCACATCTGTCCTCACAGCTTGGAGGAGTGGCTGCAGTTTCTCTGGGATATGCTGCCCACAGGTGGGCAAGTATGATAACAAAAGTACATACAGAGGCACATACCATCTCCTTATAGAAGCGGCTGCCTCCTGTGACCTGAAGCAAACCCAGAGACTGCCGAGAGTCTCTATGAGGGCTTCCTGGAAGGGCAGCCAGCCAAGCAGTCTGGCAGTTGCCCAGTGGTGATGCATGCCACGTGCGTACCTTCTACAGACACAGGAGCTCCTCTGCAGGTGCCCCACGCGCCCGGCAGAAGCATTCCAGCTCAGGTGAACCTGGCCCTCAGGAGTGTTGGCTCTAGACGGTGATGGGGAGCTAACCCACGACCCAAGTTACTCCACGATACACAACAAATTAAGGGCCCAAGAAGCCAAGGTTTCAGGCAGTAACGTGGCCAACAGGAACACAATCTTTGGGAGATGGCCCTGAGAAGCCTGATGCCCAGAAACCATTTAATCCCACTGGAAGCTGGCTAAGCAGCAGCACACGTAGAATCCTCGTATCTGATGTGTACAAAAGTGAATACCTTGGTGTGTGCATATGTCAGTGTCATTAATATAACTGCCAACACAAATGTCTGAAGAGCTGTCATGCAGAAGGCACAGAAGTTCAGCTGTGTGTTCCCTCATGTTTTAAGGGGTAAATGAGATGATCCATATAAAGTGCCTAGCAAAGCAAGAAGTCAATATATACAACCTCTTATTATGAAATTATGTATTTATAACATTAATTATGAATAAGAATTATAATACTTATATTATTATAAACACAAGGTTAAAAATTCTTGACAAAACACGGTTCAGATGCGCCCATATGCACGTCAGAGGCCACTAAAATGTACAGTCCCTTTGACTCAGTAATTCCACTTCTTGAAAGGACACCCAGAAAATAATCTTAAATATGGAAAACTCTTTATGTACAAAAGGGTGACCTACACAAGCAAGAGAGAAGAAATAACCTGAACCTACCACCAAGGGAAGCCAGCCAAGGGGCTTGTGGCAAATGTGTCTGCGAGATAATACAGCCATTAACAATGTCCATAAAGCGAAGTTATATGAAATCACAGATATGAGTTATATGCAGGTCTCAGCAAATACTACATATGAACACACAGGCACACAGATACATACATGTAAACAAATACACCCACGTGCTGAGCCCAGGCCCTGTCAGCTGAGAGTATTAGTCCCTCCCCAACACAGCTGGGGCAGCCCCACCTCTCCCCTTGCCTGTCCCAGCAAGCCTGCTATGGGGACTGGCACCATGCTGGCCCTCCAAGGAAGGGCTTCTTATAAGTTCTGGGGGCTGGGGACAAGATGTAGTAGTGCTGCTATTCCTGAGAAGGGTCTGGCCACCTAGCCCCTGCCTCAGCCCTCCCATGGGGCCTGCCTCAATATCAATCCCTAAAGAAAGGAAGGCTACACAAAGAACCCAGTGTGCACCCCACCCCCACCCGCTGGCCTCTGGTACCCCGGTGTCTGCAAGGCAATGACCAGAGCTAGTAGAAGCCCAGCCCTTCTCGGCCCACCCCTGGGAGCCAAGCTAACAAACTAACCCACCTCCTGGCAGAGTGGGTACAGGTCATTGCCTCACTCAGGCCTGCAGCTGTCAAGTGGAAGAGAGAACCATATCTGGCCTCCCTTGGGATTCTCATCAAGACTGTTTCCCAGGAGAGGCTGGGAATTAATCAGCCAAGAGCCAGCTAGGTCCTCCCTAGGACCCTCTTCACACCACCACTGCCACAGATGCAAGGGACTTAGCTGGATCTGACCCTGAGAGGTGACCTTAGGCCAGAGTCATGGTATGACAGACACTCCCTATGATGGAAAAGAAAAGTGCACAGAGGAAGATACCACAGGGCGTACTAGCACATCCTCTGCAAAATGACCTGGGGAAGGAAAACCGCCCTGCTGGTGCTATTACATACAGGGCCTTCCGATCCAGTTGAGGGGGCAAAGGTTTAACTAGGAGCAGCTCTGGAGAACTGAACTAAGAGAGGAGGAGAGCAGCAGGCAGAGTCATCCTGGGAGTGCTTTCCAGAAGGAACGCTACCCACTAAAGTTCACAAGAGCAGCTTGTAGCAGTACAGGGGCCTACAGGAGAGTGAGGCCCCTGGGACGGGGCAGGGCTGGGTAAGGGCGGGAGCAGGGCACTCACTTCTGCAGCACCGCCTGCCACTCGCCAAGCCGGGCACTGATGGGGAAGCAGTGGACAGTACCCTGGACCTTGGCACGCCACTCCCGCATGTAGTCCTCAATGTCAAACAGGAAGGGTTGCTGCCCAAAGTTGGCGTCCACAATCTCCCCAGGTGTCTGCAGGCCTACGGTGGGGTAGAGGTTGGCCTGAGGAGGAGAATGAAATGTCAGTTGGGCCCTGAGGGCAATGGGGCAGCAGGGCCTCGCCTAATCTCACCTCCGGCACAGAGGGGAAGGCGCTGGCTCCCGCAGGCCGTTGCTTTGGCTTTGAGAGAATTGCAGCATGGCTGGGGGAGGCAGGGCTAAGCCACATTCTGCCCACCTCCCTAGCAGAGACACTATTCCCCAAAGTTTGAGGGGAAATGGCAAAAGAAAAGCAAGGCAGGCTCAACATGGAGTCTCTTGCCCGGCATCAGAGGCTGTAGTGTTCCCAAAGCCCAAGGCCCCCCTTCGGGACTCAGCCAGGGCACAGAGAGGCAGGCTGGGCTCCACAGCCCTGCAGGTGTGCCCGTGAAGATCTGCTGCAGGGGTGGATGATGGCTCCTCTCAGAAAGATCCAGGACCACGGATCCTTTTGCCACAAAAAAGGGGGGTATATAAGGGGGCAGGAAGGGATGCGGGGAGAGAGGAAAGGAGGGGAGTTAGGTGACACTAGAAAAGGGTAAAGAAAGGCTGCTGCCCTTCCTGTCTGAGGCTCACTAAGAGGAGGATCTTCTGGCCAGTGAGGTTTGGGCATGTCCCTCTGGGTGTGGGGCTCCCTGCTTCCCATCTATCCCCTGCCTTGACCAGCTTTTGCCAGGTCGCTCCCTCACTCCATGCCTTCTATGGCTCCCACTGCTACAGCCCAATGCCTCACCAGCCTCCTCCTCATTGGCCCCAGGTCCCCAGTCTTCTCTTCCACCTTCCATCCTTAGACCACGTATCATTCCTGACTACCACGTGCCGGTACTGCACACTGGGTTCAGCCTTTCTAGCACTTGGCACAGAGTGCCATCACATCCATGTCTGGGTGTTTCATGTCATACCTCCACCACTAGACTCTTCCCCACTCAGGGTCAGAATTCTCCTCCTGTGTCTGTTCCCTTTCTTTACTTAGGACCACAGCCCCTCTCTGGGGACTCCAGGTTGGAGGGAAGGATTTTGATACATAGACAGAGGTTCTAACAGGATCCTGCGTGTTGCAGTCTGGGCTTCAGAAGGCCCCTCAGATCACAGGGGCATTTCCTATTCCTAGAGCATCACAGGGGAGCCCAGGATCCCTAAGCAGCCCCCAGAGTCAGCAAACCTTTTCTCCTTCCAGACCCCAGCCAGGGCACACAGAGCCAGGCCAGGCTCCCAGCATTCTGGGTGGAGGCCCTGCATGTGACAAGGCCTGTGATGACTCATGACAAAGAAGGACTGGCGTGCAGGAGGTGGGATGAGCCCTGAACGAAGCCAGCAGGAAACCTCACCCTTTTCTAAGAGGAGAAAAACCCATAAATCTCACCTCTCTGGCCCAGGAGTACCCTGCACAGTAGCAGGTTCAGTCCTCTAGGGCACTGGCTTTCCTCAGGGATCTTTGATGGGTATGCACAGGGACCTGGCTCCCTAACAGCTCAGGAACAAGTTTCTATACGAACAGTTTTCTATACTCTGCACACAGGTCCACTAGCTATAAGCCACACAGAACTGGTTCAGACCAGCTGAACCATGGAGCTACCTCATCTCTGCCCACACCGTCCCCTACCTCCTAGCTGCCTTTGGAAATGCCACAAATCTCTGTCACCTGCTAAGAGTCATGGAGGAAGACCAGGCCTTGCTGCTGGAGAGAGAAGAACGCTGGCAGGTACCGCCTACTGGTACCTTCAAGCTGACGACACAGCACACATCCCTGGCTGGGGAAAGGGCAGGACTCCACACCCTGCACTTGCAGGTAACACCATGCCCTTTCCCAGTCGGCCCCCGGGGCCAGAGCAGGAGACCCAATAGTAGTACTTACCGGGAGGTCTGTGAAGGCTATACCTGTGGAGGGAAAGGAACAGTCATCAGGCCACCTGGTTTCCCATGCCCCTGTGGGCCCCGCAAGGGTCCGTCACAATGGCTGGGGGAGGGGCTGGTCATCACACCTCCCCTATGGTGAAGGACAAGCACTAGCCAGGGCTTGGTAGGTTTATTTTTTATTTTACTTATATTTTTAATAAATTTATTTATTTTTGGCTGTTTCGGGTCTTCATTGCTGTGCGCGTGGGCTTTCTCTAGTTGCGACGAGCGGGGGCTACTCTTTGTTGCAGTGCGTGGGCTTCTCATAGTGGTGGCTTCTCTTGTTGTGGAGCGCGAGCTCTAGGCACACAGCCTTCAGTAGTTGTGGCACACAGGCTTAATTGAACTACCATGTGGGATCTTCCCGGATCAGGGCTCAAACCCATGTCCCCTGCATTGGCCAGCAGATTCTTAACCACTGCATTACCAGGGAAGTCCCGCCTGGTAGGTTTACACCCTGGCCTTCCCTTTGCTGAGTCGCTTGGCCAGAAGTGAAGTCAGATATTTGGGTATTTGTCCACAGCATTTCTACCCTCTCAGGGAAAACCTGCTAGGAAGGACTAAACCCAAATGATCTACCCTGAGGCCTCTCTAGGCCTGATTGTTCTCTTGATCCAACATGTATTTAGGGAGACCTCCTGTGTATGCCAGGACCTTTTCCATCCATTATCTCATCTGATCCTCATACCAACTATGGGTAGCAGGCTTTCTTATCCCCATTTTACAGATGTGGAAAGTAAGCCTCAGAGGTTAAATGATTTGCCAGCAGTCATAAAACCAGCAGAAGCTAGTGGGACTGGACTCATTTCTAGTCTGATGCTCCAACATCATCTCTAAGCTGACAGAGCAGTGGAGACAGAGAAGGCAGCAGCTGCCCATCTTCAGCCCATACTTGCCCAGAGTCCCGAGAGATTCCGAGTTGACAAAGCCCAAGTTAACAATGGCCTGTGTACCCTCTGAACCCTCCTGCCAAGAGAAGAGGCTATGTTTCTAGGGACCTTAGTCCTAAATCAGAAGTGAGGGTAGAGGGAATAGGGACCCTAAATATAGGAACAGCCCTGAGCAGGAGAGGGGCCTCAGCATATCTACCAGAGCATTCATATTCTGCAGATTGAGAAATGACTCAAGGCCCAAGGACACTCTCCCAAGGGCTCATAGCCTTCCCATTTTTTTAAATTCTTGTATCTTCTAGAAGCTCCTAAGCTTTCGGCCTGAGAGGTTTTCAAACCACTGACTATTTGGAGGTCTCTGTCTGCTCCCTCAACTCCACCCCAAAAAGAAAGTGAAACCCAGCAAGACTGAAGAACAGGTGAGGGTCTGATGATAGGTCTCCCAGTAAACCTGGGGCCAGAATCCTGACAGCAGCCAAGTGAGCATCCCATGTTCTTCCTCTGTGCTGGGCACTGGAATCATGTCTTACAAGGAAGCATTTAATCCTCAAAACAACCCTGGAAGGTGTATAATGCCTCTGACACTAGTTTACATATGAAAAAACCAAGGCACAAAGAGACTGTTTACATTCTTTACTGGGCTATTTTGCTCCTCAGTGAAAGAAGTTCATAAACCCATGACCTTCCTGCCTGAGGCCACTCCTGAGCCCCACATGCAGAGTCAGCAGTCACAGAACTAGCAGGATGGAATCTGGAAGCCCTTCCGTGTCCACCCACCAGGTCTGCATGGGAGCTGCCCCCATGAATCTCAGTGTGGCCAGGCTACTGCTGCTGTACTCCCAGGCTCGCGAAGAAGCCCACAGAACCCTGGAAGAAAGTGGAGTCCAGTCTCCATCAATTATCTGCAGTGTGACCTTTGGCAAGCTACCCAACCTCCCTGAGCCCATCTGAAAAAAGGGGGTAACAATATACCCAACACCTCAAGAAGAAAGGAGAAACAGATTCTCTATGAAAGCTGCTTCATAAACTGTGAGGTCTATGTACAAGTTGGCTAGAGTTGCGCCACAGGGCGAGACAATTGCCACATTTCTACCCAGGGGATGACCTACTCGGGCTTGCCTACCTCTACTCACAATGGCACTCAGGAAGGACAAGGCCTTGAGGTGCTTCCAGGAGGATGAGGAAAGAGGCTACTCCACCCCCTATTGCACTGAACAAGGGCAACACCGCTCCCTGTAGGTCTCTGGGAGCCTCCACAAAGACATTGTGATGGCAAGATCTGAGATGGCCCACGGGAAGATCTGAGAAGGGCCAGGCAAAGATCCAGGATGCAAATAGGACATTCAAACCTGCTGCTAAGAAGTACCCTTAGCCAAAAAGACACAGCTCAGGGGTCACTGAGGCTGAGGGTATAAAGAGCCTGTATAAAAATTACTCTGGGGACTTCCCTGGGGGTTCAGTGGTTAAGAATCCACGCTTCAGGGCTTCCCTGGTGGCACAGTGGTTAAGAGTCTGCCTGCCAATTCAGGAGACACAGGTTCGAGCCCTGGTCTGGGAGGATTCCACGTGCCGCGGAGCAACTAAGCCCAGGCGCCCTAAAGCCCGTGCTCTGCAACGGGGGAGGCCACCACAATGAGAGGCCCATGCACCGCAGCGAAGAGTGGCCCCTGCTCGCCACAGCTAGAGAGGTCCCGCGCGCAGCAACGAGGACCCAACGCAGCCAAAAATAAATAAATAAATTTATTTAAAAAAAGAAAAAGAATCCGCGCTTCCACTGCAGGGGGTGTGGGTTCGATCCCTGGTGGGAAAGCCAAGATCCCACATGCTGTGCAATGCAGGCAAAAAAAAAATTACTCTGAAAGCTCATGGACCACTTGTGGGTGAGACGTCAGTCTCCAGTCTCCATTCACTCAGTGTTCATTTGTTCTCCCATCAAGTATTTGCTGAGACCTCCCAGGAGCTAGGCCCTATGACAGACAATAGGGAGCCAGCTGTAAGCCTGGCCCTAAAAGTGCTGCAAACTCCAGCAAGAGAGATGGTGTGCAACTAATAATTACACAGACAACTGACCAATGACACATAGGGTGAGTGCTGTGACAGAGGACAACGGAGCAAATAAAAGGAGCGGGGCGGCCAGAGGCAGGAAACATCACTCTGCTTCTCTAAAGGGAGAAATGTTCTGAGTTTAGAGAGCAATGATTGGCTCACTGATCCTGCGTGAGATTCTGAAGTGCATTATATTGATAAGCTGGCTTGTGAAAAGGAAACAAGGTCATTAGAAGATTCACCAAGTGGTCTATCACTTTCATTGACTTTCCATCAAATTTCGTGATCTAGAAAATGCAGAGGACGGGTCATATCCATTTTTTAGTAAGGTCTCAGTAGTATCCTTGTGGAAAAGACAGAAAAACACAAGATTCAATTAACATAATGAAGTGATTCTTAAATGGCTGGTGTCTACCTGGACAAGCTGTAGGCTGAAGGGCTCAAATCCAGCCTTGTCCTCTTCCAATATTTTTATCAATATCTTGATGAAAACACAAATAAACATGTTTATCAAAAGTTAGGTTAATACAATGCTGAAGAGGATACCAAATACTCGAGATAGAAAAAGCAAGACCAAAGAAGATCGTGACAGGCTTGAAAAATAGATAATATAGGCCTAAAGGAAGTTTTATTACAAGATGTGTGAGGACTTCCATGGGGTCTATATAAACATGTACTAGGGGGGACTTCCCAGGTGGTGCAGTGGTTAAGAATCTGCCTGTCAATGCAGGGGACATGGGTTCGAGCCCTGGTCCGGGAAGATCCCACATGCAGAGCAACTAAGCCCGTGCACCACAACTACTGAGCCTGCGTGCCTAGAGCCCGTGCTCCGCAATAAGAGAAGCCACCGCAATAAGAAGCCCGCGCACCACAATGAAGAGTAGCCCCCGCTCACTGCAACTAGAGAAAGCCCGCTCACAGCAACGAAGACCCAACGCAGCCATAAATACATAAATTAATTAATTTAAAAAACCAAACCAAAACAAAAAAACATATACTAGAGAGAGTTTTTTTTATTTTTCTATTTTTTTTGGTCGTGCCACATGGCATGTGGGATCTTAGTTCCCCAACCAGGTATCAAACCCATGCCCCCTGCAGTGGAAAGTGTGGAGTCTTAACCACTGGACTGCCCGGGAAGTCCTGGGAGATGAGTTTTTAAAAACAGTGTGAGGGGGCTTCTCTGGTAGCACAATGGTTAAGAATCTGCCTGCCAATGCAGGGGACATGGGTTCAAGCCCTGGTCCGGGAATATCCCACATGCCACAGAGCAACTAAGCCCGTGCACCACAACTACTGAGCCTGAGCTCTACAGCCCACGAGCTACAACTACTGAGCCCACGTCCCACAACTACTGAGCCCACGTGCCACAACTACTGAAGCCCATGCACCTAGAGCCCATGCTCTGCAGCAAGAGCAGCCACCGCAATGAGAAGCCTGTGCACCACAAGAAAGAGTAGCCCCCGCTCGCCACAACTAGAGAAAGCCTGCGTGCAGCAACAAAGACCCAAACCAGCCTAAATAAATAAACAAATAAATAAAATAAAAACAGTGTGAGGGTCCAGGCTGACATTAAGGTGGCCATGAGCTCCTTAGGGACCTAGGGATCTGACTGACAAAGAGCTTAGGGCCCAGAGGAGGGAGGTGCAGGTACAGAAGGGACAGCAGATATGCCCCAAATCTTATGTCCCACAACAGGTTCCATGCTCTGAGCAAAGTGTGGACAAGCTGAAGAGATGTAAGGAGGGCACGTATTCAGAGCAGACAGGCAGAACTGGGCCTGGCTCGGAGAGGCAAGTGAAACAGGGCTTGGGTAAGGACTGATAGCCCGTAACAGTGGCCCCTGGGACTCTGACAGCAGAAAAGTCAAGAGGCAGGAAATAGCTGGAGTCAGAGAACAGAGTGGGGAATGAGAAGTCATCTTGAGACCTTGGCCTTGCCCTCCAGCAGCTAGCTCCTCACAGGCTGGATATCAGCAACTGCAGCTAGGTGGCTATGGATTTCAGGGGAGAGTCTTTCCGGATGTGCACCTGGGTCAGCTCTGCATCATCTGTGCTATGCTCTTGGCTGCCCATTCTAGGCTGTGGCATCTGACGGCCCTGTTGAGGAATGCTGGCTCCTGCTCGCTCAGCCCCAGCCACAAGTAAACCCCATTTCCACCCAGGTCCCCTGGTCTTGCCCGGGCTCATCTCCTGGAGAAGCTACAGAGGGATGTGGGGAGTGGCAGCCACCTTTTGACTGTCCCGCAAACCAGGGCAAGTGAGCCTCCTACAAGTTGGGTTCAAAGTAAAATGCCCAACTCCCTTTCCTGGCAAGGTCTGTGGTCAACCTGGCTGGTAGGGTTCTGCCAGATTAGAGACCTCTGCAAACCCAGGCAGGCAGGCCCAGCAGTTAGGTACCACCTCAGGGCCACTTTGGCCATGGGTTCCACTCACTCGAGGGCCAAACAGCAGTCAGCCCTACTAGGGCAAGGTGTCAGAATAGCCAAAGTTCCTCTCTGTCTTAGTTTCTAATCCTAAATTCCTATATGTGTACAGGACTACTCTTCAAGGTATCCTCCAGAGTTCTCAAGACCTCCCAAGGACTGCTGCTTCTCCTGGGTTTCTGATCCTAGTTGACAGCACCACTAATCTAGCCACTTTACCATGTTCCCTTCTTTCCAGTGCACCCCATCTATCACTAAGCCCCGCTGCGGCACCCCTAGTCCTTTGCAGGCCTGTTCTCCACTGCCTGCACCCATCACCACGGCCACGGCCCATGCCACCTGCCTCTTCCTCAGCCCTTACTCCAATCAGTCCCTCCTTCTCAGTTTAACCAAAGGGGCTTTTTCAATATAACTCTGTCCAGGTTGCTGTCTATTAACCACAAACAGGCCAGAAGAGATCTGACCCCATCTGACTCCGGCCTGTTTACCTCCTGTACTAGAGCAGCCCTCACTGTTGCTCCATAGCAACCAGTGCCCTGCAGAAGGGCCAGAGAAAGTCTGGGCCCAGGCGACAGGCATGCAAATCACTACCACTGTCAAGTATGTACTAGGGCCCCTCAAACTTCTCACTGACCCTAAACCTCGCTCCAACGAGTGTCACACAGGCCAGGAGCACGACCACGACATTGCTGCTCTCTCAGCACTGACCCAGGCTCGATAAATGCTGCTGAATGGATGGATTAACAAAGGGACCACTTCTATACCCTCCGTTCCCCTTGCAGGGCTCCGATGCTAGGAAATGACTGCAGTTGCCTTGAGCTCAGCAGAGGATCTACAACACTGCTTTGGCTTCAAAGCCTCTCACCAACCAAAGGGGCTCCACAGGGCAGACCCTCCAAGGTCCCCTATGTACCCACCAAGGCTGTGGCCATTCTTGGTGTAGAAGCAAGTGCCATTGATGAGGTTGACGCAGCAGCCAATCACGTCTCCTGTAGTGAATGTGGGACCATAGGGCTGGCCAGTCCCAGAGGAGCAGAAGGAATGCCCATCATCACCATGGTAACCATAGGAATGTTTATCCCAACCTGTGGGGGAAAAGAGAGCAAGAGCTGAGGTGAGGTACTTGAGAGAAAAACAAGACAGTCACAGAAGCCCACCCAGGTCTGAGCTCCTCTCCCCAGCCTGCTACCACCTCACCAGCATTCCTGCCCTCTCACAGAGCCAGCTGTGGGCAGGGTCTGGCTATGCAAAATGAGCAGTGAGTTCAGCAAGTCACTGCCCTGAGGAGTTGAGGCAGCCCTACTGAAGAAGGAGCCCAAGCTGTGGTTGACAGGAACCAAAACCATGAGTGCCCTGGAAGGGACTTACCAGAGGGCCATGAAACAAGGAGGTGGTTGGGGAAAGCCTCATGAAGGAGAAGAGGCTTGAACTGAACTCTGAGGTGTATCATGGTTGTTGTTTTTCTTTTTTTTAATTTATTTATCTTATTTATTTATTTCTGGCTGCACTGGGTCTTCGTTGCTGCGTGCGGGCTTTCTCTAGTTGCGGCGAGTGGGGGCTACTCTTCATTGAGGTGCGCAGGCTTCTCATTGCGGTGGCTTCTCTTGTTGAGGAGCAATGGGCTCTCGGCGCACGGGCTTCAGTAGTTGTGGCGTGCAGATTCAGCAGTTGTGGCTCGCGGGCTCTAGCGCGCAGGCTCAGTAGTGGTGGTGCAGGGGCTTAGCTGCTCCGTGGTATGTGGGATCTTCCCGGACCAGGGATCGAACCCGTGTCCCCTGCATTGGCAGGCGGATTCTTAACCACTGCACCACCAGGGAAGCCCCTGATGGCTTCTCTTTGTTGTGGAGCACGGGCTCTAGGTGTGCGGGCTTCACTAGTTGTGGCACACGGGCTCAGTAGTTGTAGCACATGGGCTTAGCTGCTCCACAGCATGTGGGATCTTCCCAGACCAGGGCTCGAACCCGTGTCCCCTGCATTGGCAGGCGGATTCCTAATCACTGCGCCACCAGGGAAGTCCCATGGTTGTTGTTTTTTTAATGTTTTTTTTAACTTAAGTATAATTTACATGTAGTAAGAGTCTTCCTTTTTAATTGATAGTTGAACAAGTTTTAACAAATGTTACCACCACCACGATCAAGGTATAGAACATTTCCATCACTCCAAAGAGTTTTTCCTCATGCCTCTTGGCAGTCAATTCCACTCCACGCACCCCCAAGTCTCCGGCAGCACTGATCTGATTTGTTCCTATGGTTTTGCCTTTTACAGAATGTCATATAAATGGAATCACAGAATTTGGAGTTTCTTGTGTCTGGCATCTTTCACTTAGCATAATGCATTTGAGATTCATCCACATTGTTAGGTATACCAGTATTTTGTTTCTTTTATTGCTGAGTAGTACTCCACTGTATGGACATACCACAGTTTGTCCATTCACTAGTTGATGACATATAGTTGTTTCTAATTTTTCGCTATTATGAATAAAGCCAATAAATATTTGTATATAGGTCTTTGTGCAGACATATGTTTTCATTTCTCTTAAGTAAATACTAAGAAGTGGTACTGCCACATCACAAGATAAGTATATCTTTTACTTGATAACAAACTGCCAAACTGTTTTCCAAAGTAGCAGTACTGTTTTGCATTCCCACCAGCAATGTATGAGTTCACAATCTCACCAGCACTTGTTACTGTCGGTTGTTTTGTTTTTTTCTTCTTCTCTTAGACATTTTAGTAGGTATGTAGGGGCTTTAATTTGCATTTCCCCAATGTCCAAGGATGTTGAGCATCTTTTCATATACTTATTTACCATCAGTTTATTAGAAAATTATTGAATTGTCTATTCAAATTTTTAACCCATTTTTTAAAAAAATCAGGTTGTATATCTTACTGAGCTATAAGGTTATAGATATATTTTAGATACAAAATGTGTTTCGCAAATATTCTCTCCCAGTCTGTAGCTTGTCTTTTTCATTTTCTTAACAGTATCTCTCAAAGGCCTGCTGGGATTTTTTTTCTTTACCACTTTTTTTTTTTTTTTTAATTGGTGTAGAGTTGACTTCCTGCTGGGATTTTGATTGGGATTGTGTTGAATCTACAGATCAATTTGGAGAGAATAGATAGCTTAATAATATTGATTATTCAAATCCATGAACATGGTATACCTCTCCATTTATTTAGGTCTTCTTTAATTTCTCTCAACAGATTTTTAACAAATTTATTTCTAAGTATTTCACTTTCGATATTATATATATTTTTTAATAATAACATTGAATTTTTAAAATTTTATTTATTTTATTTATTTATTTTTGGATGTGTTGGGTCTTTGTTGCTGTGTGCAGCTAGTTGTGGAGAGCCACAACCACTGAGCCTGAGTGCCACTACTACTGAAGCCCGCGCGTGACTGGAGCCTGTGCTCTGCAACAAGAGAAGCCACTGCAGTGAGAAGCCCATGCACCACAATGAGGAGTGGCCCCCACTTGCTGCAACTCGGGAGGGCCACGCACAGCAACAGAAAACAAAAGCAGCCTAAATAAATAAATTTAAAAAATAAATTTATTTTTAAAAAAAGAGTACAGAAAGTGGGGCATCCTTGAGGGTCAAAGAATATGTTCTATTTTTAAAAATAAATAAAATAAAATAAAATTAGATTATGATAATGGTTGCACAACTCTGTAAACATGTTAAAAACCACTGAACTGTACACTTTAAAAGAGTAGATTTTATGGTATGTAAATTTTATCTCAATAAAGCTATTAAACACACATGTATTTGATTTTTTGTATATTCATCTGGTATCCTGCATCCTTGTCAAACTCACCAATTAGTTCTGGTAGCTTTTGTGAAGATTACAGTGCCCACTGGGAAAGGGTTCCTAAGCAAGAAGCCCCACTTCCCACATACAAAGAACATATGTGTAATTCAGAGAAAGCCAGGAGCACCAGAATTCAGGCTAGAGGCCTGAGTTCTCGGCATGGAGTCTCCCAAGATGGGCTATTCTGCTACAGTGCCCTGCAGCTGCTAGAAACCCAAACTTCTGCTCCAGTGGCCTGGGATGCCAGGGATGGTGGTGGGGCTCTCTCTATGCTGCTTGACCAGCACAGCCTTCCCTTAAGCCAAGCCCACTGCTTACCACCTCCTGAGGCCATGTGGCTGTGGGGGAAGACTGTCCAACAAAGCCACTGCCCATTCTAGCCGTCCCCAAAGAGTCCTTGTAGACAGACTGCTTGCTGTTCCTATGGTTCCTCTCAGAACTATGCCCATCGCTGCTGACAGATGCTCACTGGCTTCTCCCTTTGGCCAGTGCGTCAGGGTTTGCCAATGCTTGCCCCTTGAAGATTTCCGTAACATTCTTTGTTCCTCCCCTAGCATACTGCTCACATCCTTGATCAATTCTGGTTCCTGCTGAGCCTCTCCAATCACCAGTCACTGTTCCTGGGACTGTCCCTGTCTCACTCACCGCTTCCTAACCCTTCCCCCAACCCCCACCATCAGGAGTCGGTGACACAGGTGTGTGCATATACATGTATGTGTGTCTGTGTGTAGTGACTAGTTCCAGCCCACTTCTTTCTCACACAAGGATGATCCTGTGTGACAGATCATTTATGCAGATTTTACTGTCTAGAAGGTAAAAGACACACACTGGAAGGTTTTCTTTTTTTCTTTTTTTTTTTTTTTTTAGCTTTCTCCAATTGAAGCAGTAGGTACTTTTTTTTTTGAAGCAGTAGGTAACTCTTAAAAAACTAATACAAATGTGGCCATCTGATTTATTAAAGCTAGAGAAATCATCCGGAAGAACTGTTTCCAACTTGATCAGTGACTCAAGGATATCTGGGAGCTATTTTTGTCTCAGTGTAAGGGAGCTGCTCAATAATGATCACCAAAACAACAGATGCTTACATTTTCAAAGACCTAAAATAAAAATTAAAGTATTTTTGAATACTTTTCTTCAAAAATAAACTATATAATTATTTTGACAAACCTACCATAGAATTTTTAACTCAAGCTACTCAAGCTATAAATATGGATTTTAAATTTTTAAAAACCAAAGAACTCAATAAAAAAACAAAATATTTATTTAGAGTCAATTCAGGATTCACCATCACCTCAGTTTGGCTGAAAAATAGACACATTTTCCTGTTTTGTTTTGTTTTTCTTCAATTTCCAAATGATTTGTCAATTATATAGATTTGCCCAGAGGAAGAAAATTCATAGTCCGTGTGACACACTGAATAAGGCCTCCGAAAGATGTCCTAGGTCCTAATCTCTAGAACCTATGAAATATGCTAACTTGCATGGTAATAAAGATTTTGCAGAAGTGATTAAGTCAACGCTCTTGAAATGAGGAGATTATCCTGGATTATCTGGGGGCAGGGAGGGTAGGATAATGCAATTATAGGGGTACTTGTAAGGGAGAGGCAGAAGAGTCAAGTCAGAAAAGTTGATGTGACGGTGGAAGCACAGAAAGAATGAAAGATGCTATTACACTGCTGGCTTTGAAGATGGACGATGGGGGCCATAAATCAAGGAATGTAGGTGGACTCTAGAAGCTAAAAAGGGCAAGGAAATGGATTCTCCCCAAGAGCCTCCAGAAAGACTACTACCCTGCTGACACCTTGATTTTAGGACTTCTGTCCTCCAGAACTGTAAAATGATTATTTTAAGTCACTACTATTGTTACAGCAGCAATAGGAAACTAATACAGTCCACTATGGCTGTAGAAGAAGTTTCTGAGCATCTGGAATGATCAGTGCAGAGACGCAACACCTCAGCTACTTGTCTCTTGTTCGTCAAAGTGCTATGAAGATAAAACCTTTTCAAAGAAAATCACAGAGCTGTAATGTATCTTCAATTGAAGCTATCATTTCATAGCCAATATTTTTTCCAAACACAGTTAAGAGCCTGTGTGCGTGTATAAGGTATATATGTATGTGTTTGAAAGGTAGCTTGTGTTAAAAACAGAATGTTATTATACAGCTCATTTAGTAACAGTGGCTGCAGCAGCAGCAGCAGCCTGGTTTAAGACCTCTGTGTTGGACTTCCCTGGTGGCACAGTGGTTAAGAATCCGCCTGCCAATGCAGGGGACATGGGTTCGAGCCCTGGTCCAGGAAGATCCCACATGCTGTGGAACAGCTAAGCCTGTGCACTACCACAATGAGAAGCCCGCCCGTAGCAACGAAGACCCAGTGCAGACAAAAGTAAGTAAATAAAATGAATAAATTTTTTAAAAAAAGACCTCTGTGCTATTTTCCCATCCTCTGGAAAGAACATGCATCATCCAACTGTCATCAATTAGTTAATAAAGGCCTACTCCATGGAGATGACAAAGTGAGGGTGGTGGGTGGTGTGAAAGGAGCAGAGAAGACATTAATATATAAGTAAATCAATAAGCAAACAAGAAAACACCTGGTAGAGGAAATGTGCTCTGAAGAAAACAAAGCCAGACGATAGGCTGGAAGTGGGACTGGGGATGAGGACTGACCAAGATGGAGTAGTCAAGTTAGTCCTCGCTGAGGGCTGACCCCTGAGCAGAGAGGTCTGCTTGATGAGAGAATCAGAAGGAAGAACTTTTGGGGTCATGGGAATGAGCTCAGCATGTCTGAGAAACAGAGCCAGTGGGGCTGGATCTGAGTGAGACTTAGGAAAGACTGGGAGCAGAGGTGACAAGGTTTGCTGGATGTGGGCACTGATAGTATGAGGGGAAGTAAGGATGACTCCCAGGTTTTTGTCCCGGCAAATGGGTGGATGGTGGTACCATTTACTAAGAGACAGGGAAGATGGGCAGAAGGAAGAGATCTTTAGGACACATTAAGTTTGAGATGTCTTATTAGACATCTAAGCAGTTGGGTGGCAATACGAGGCAGGTGAGATGACTGTGGCTCATCCCAGATGTGGCAGGGCTGCCATGGGAACACTCACTAAACAAACAGTGGTGTGGACAGAAAACTTAAAATGAAGTCATTGGAGGATTTTCCTATGTGTTGTCCTCACACAATGGCTTTCTGTTTTTCCTCTGGAAGAAAAATTCAGGCTAGTCAAGGACTAGAAAGGGCAGAACAAACACAAGAGAAAGGCACCAGAAGCCCAAAATAGATGAGGACATGTTAAAGGGCACAAAGTTACTCTAAATGGATTCAGTTACCCCGCCCTCAATGAACCTTCTCCCCAGGGCTTGAGAAGCTGTATAGCAGACAGAAGCTAGTACCAGCACGGCCATTCTTGAGGAATTGGGCAGACAGAAGAAAAACTACAAGGCCAAGGCCTAACTGCTGTTGCACATTCTGCAGTGAGTCTGTTTTTTGTTGTCAGTCTCGGGCTAAGGAGGGGGGTTTGGCCTCTGTTAGAAAGAAACACTGTAGTCCTGTGTGCCAGGGTAGCCAGTGTGGCCTGAAGGGCCCCTGCAGCCTGGTCCTGGACATAGCACTGTCCCTCCAAGATGGTAGGCTCTGGGCAGTCACTCACCTCCTCAGACCTTTGTTCCCTTCTCTACAAAATGAAAGGGGAGCAATTAGACATCATTGTCAAAGGGCCCTAGGTGTCTACTTGTAAGAAACATTCCAAGACTCCAAACCAATCAGTAAGTATGGTAATCCCCATCTGAGGGCTGAGAAAGCTGAGGCACTGAGAGGCTCCACAAAGGCCTGTGGTCCTGCAGATTACACTCTCAGAAGCTTGGGTCTCCTTTTTTTTTTTTTTTTTGGCCAAGCCACGCGGCTTGTGGGAATTTAGTTTCCCAAACAGGGATCAAACCCGCATGCCCTGCAGTGGAAGCGCAGAGTCTTAACCACTGGACCGCCAGGGAAGTCGCCGGGTCTCCTATCTTCTGAGGAACATTCAAGTAAGCTCTAAGCAGGTACCCATGAGGGTGAAGACAAAACCTCCTCCTTCCTGGGGTGGCCCCAACCAACTGTAGGGAAGAGGAAGATGCTTTAAAGGTAGAACAGCATGAGCTCCTGAAGACTGGGCTCCATCAGAACAAACTTCAGGTAACCCCTACAAGGTTTCTGGACCCTAGGCTTGGTCACCTGACCAGTACTACTCCCTGTGGGTAACTGGCTGGGTTCCATCAACTTTTGAGAAGGGACTGGGCCTTCTCAAAAGGCCTGTGCCTCAGGGCTGCAAGAACAAACAGCAGGAAAGGGGAACAAGGAGTGCCAGGATTTGTCTGCCAGCTCCCCTTCACTGGGCGATAGCACTCCTTTTCCTAAGAAGTAGCTCCTTCCCTGTGCCAACCCTGTGGCTTCAGTGGGGACTGCCAATCCTAGTTAGCCTCCTCCCTGATCCAAGCTGGACCAGTAAGAGATCTTCCCGGAATTTTTGTACAAGGGAGCTGGGAGGAGAGCAGGTCTCAAAGCTCTGTGCTGTCATTGTTCCAACTTCATGTAGAAAGCCAGTTTGACAGACTAAAGCTAATAAACAGAAAGCAGGGACTTTTAAGACAGGGACAGAGACAGAAAGAAAAGTCCCAGACACCATTTGAGTCCCTAAGACTTCGCTCCTCTGCTTGCCCTGAGGTATGGCTGACCAAGTTGGTTAGAGACGGGATTCTCTACCTTGAAGCAACCAAAGTTCTCTGACTAAAGGGGCCACATCCAAGCATCTTTTTCTTTACCTTGCATAACACGTGGCCCACAGTAGGTGCTCAAGAAATGTATGTTGAAATGAAAAGGGAAATGGGTCAAGGGCTGGCAGGAAGCCTGAAGTACAAGACACTGGGGTCAGACCATGCTGACACACCACCATGGGCAATCCTGGGCTTGACTGTGAGTTTTGTTACCGTGATTTTTCTTTTCAAGCAAAGCAAAGGAGTTAGAGCAATCTGCCTATATCATGCCCCCTTTTACACAGACCAATAGCGAAGCCACTTCCAAACCTTTGAAAGAGGCTGCAGACCTGGCTCTATCCCTGGGAAAGTCATTTAACTTCTCTGGTCTCAGTTTCCTCATCTATGAAACAGGGCAGGTGATGCAAATATCCCTGCCAGCTCTAGAAGAATCCATGGTTCTTAGTCCTCCTCATTAAGAGAGTCTAGCAACTATGGTCTTTCCCATACCTCTGCCTGGGTAAGTCTCCCCTCCAGCCCCACCACCCTCAGCTTCAGGACAGGACCTCCTCCAACCCCCTATTCCTGCCCTGGAGTCAAAGTCAACAACTTCCTAAGCGTGAGTCCTGGCAGGATAAGCAGTCACCCATCCCTGGATGGGCCTGGTGTGAAGCCGGGGTGATGTGCCCAGGAATTAGCGTTGTCACCCTCACCACAGGGCCAGAGCCAGCTGTCTCAGAGGACAGTGGGATGTGAGGGCCAGAAGAAAACGAGGGGGCTCAGCTGCCCTGCACAGCTATCAGGCCCTGTAGGGAGACAGGTCCAGGTGGCTCTGGGTCAAAGGATAGCTGGTGCTGCACGATAGGGACAACACTGTGACAGAGAGTGCCACCCAACTAACCATTCTTCCCTCTCCAAAGAGAATAAGCCCTGTCACTCCCAGAGAGAATGGAGGGATAGCCAGCCTGGTGCCCATATCGAAAAGCCTATCCCTGCCACGTCAGACACCTATCAGATGCCAGTGGTGCAAGGAGAAGCCACGCCAGGAGGCTTCAGGCCAGGAGGCAGGAGGCCCCAAGTGCCCAGTTCAGATGCTCTGGCACCACCCACTTCCCCCTCCATCATCACTCAGAGGGGAACTCCCAATCACAGAAGTATGGGGGTGGCTGAGGAAATGGCTCACCATCTTGGCACTCCCAGATGCCATCCCTGGTTACAGTGTCCTCAAAGTGGGAGACTCCCTATAGGGGTGCCAGGGACTCCAGCATGATTGCTCCAAGAGCTGCCCCATGCCACTCCCACCTGGCAGGACAAGTCAAGGGCCTCAGTCCCAGGGGAACTAGGAATGGAGAGGACTCCTACTTCTGAGTAGAAAGATTTCCACATCATCAGCACATTAGCACAGAAACCTGGAAGGGGACTGGTGCTGCGCCTGTCCACTAGGTTCTAGTCCTAGCCCGCAAATGACCAGCACACAGGGTCCAGCTCAGGCATCACAAACTAGCCTAAGCACTGATCCCCATGCCACCAAATCAGCCATCTCTCCCCAAGAAATGGATCCTGATCATCACTGGACTTTGGGATCAGAAAGACTTGGGTTTGAATCCCAATTCTGTCTCTTCTTAGCCCTCTGAGTTCCCTTGGCTGAACTCTTTCAGGGTTGGTGGAAGATTAAACGAGGATGGACATGGAACACCAGCCTACAGGAGGCACTCCCTGGCAAGTTTCCCTGCCCTCTCTGTCTCTAGCATCAGCTCCATGGTCAAGCCGGGCACTTCGGACTTCCTGCTCCTTTCTTTCCTGAGGGAGCGAGAGGGGTGGAGCTGGCTTTCCTAACTAACAGCCCGCCAACGGCAGCCCTAGGCCTGTTCCACTCTTACTTGTCCCCAGTTTCCTGGGGAGGTCACCTGGCCCTCGGAGCAGTCGGCAGAGTTCAACAGCCATGTCATTCATGGGGCTGGCTATGGAGGGAAGGCGCTGGGCTGGCTTAGCCAGGGTGCTTCCTAAACCTGGGGTCGCTGTGGAGAGAGCACATATGTCATAGGAGACCTCATGGCAGGGCTGCTTCTCAAGGATGGTCACTCACTCAGAGTCACCACTCCCTGGAAATCCATCAGACAAATGTTTTCCCCATAACCTCAAATATCTTAAAAAATCTGATAGGACCCACTGCCTGGAGCAGCTCGACAATGGATAATGGGAAAGCAAAAGAGATTCTCTCATTCAGCAAACTCCGTGTGGTGGCATCAGGAAGTCCCGTCATAGTACGCACAAGACTGTTACCCCAAGTTCTAGGAACCTTGGGACCAAGGAACAGGACCAACACAAGCCTAAGGTGATGCTCTGGCAGCTCCAGGCCAAAGGGGCCAGGGGTGCCCTGGAGGGTCTTCTCTTTATGGTAGTTCAACATGAAAGCCAAGGCAAAGAGGGCAGGAGAAAAAGGCTATCTCTGCAGATAGCTGTGACACCAGGTAGAGCCTGCCCTCATAGGGGTACCCAGGCCCTACACTGAGATAGATGTCAGCCTGAAGCCATGGGCAGGCAGGGTGAGGGACTGTACAGCCAGCACCTGCATATAAAGGGGCCTTCTACAGGTCATATTCCTCCCCAACCCTGACAGAAATAGATACCTGATTGCCAGGAGAGGCCCAGGGACATCCAGGGTGGGTCTTGCTGGGTCTGGCTAAGACATGGCTCAAGTGGCACCTGGCACATTTGGCAGGGCTACCTGCCAATGCCTCAGGCTCCCAGAGAACAGGCTGGGTCTGTCATCCATGCTCAATCAGGCTAAGGAAAGGGGTGAACTGTCCCACTAAACTGAGGTACAACCTCAGCTCCCAGGCCTTGGTATCTCTCCTCTGGGATTGGGTTTGGCTTGTCCTTATTTCCACTAAGGTCCTTTCAAAGTTCTGGGGAAAGTTAGTGGACAGATGACCCCTGGTAATGTAGGCGCCTGTGACTTTCCGCACATACTGCCAGATCCTGAGAAATGGGCATGCATAAAACCCTTCCCAAAAGAAGGCCCAGTGTGGTAGTCCAGTATTTCCAGGACCCCTAGATACGGACTCCCTCAAGGAGGCAACAAGAGGTTGAGCAGTAACTGGTCCCCACTCAGCTCCACCCTCATGTGGCCCCAGCCTCCAGCCACACCAGACGACACTTGATAATCTCTGTTTTCAGAGACTGACAAACTCAGGTTTCAGAACTGGCTCTTCTGCTGTCGATGAAACCTCTTATCTCAAAGGACTTAACTTGCCCTGAAAAACATAGCCTTAAATCCAAAAATTTTACCTCTGTGCTACAGAGAGGTAGGAGCTGGTATCTGGAAGAAGAAAACAGGATACTGTAGACAAGAAATCCCCAGGTCCAGGAATAATAACTTATTTGTTATCTTAGCTGCCTCATTTCAAAAGGCTGCCAAGGAGCCCTGATACACTGTGGTAATACAGCTCTCCCTGTGGGTGAGGTAAGAAAGGCCCATGGAAAAGGACCACGGGCTTAACTGGCCACAGGGCCAAGGGCACTGCTGGCCCAGAGAGGAGCAGCAGGGAAACAGAGGGCCTCTTACATGAAACAAGCTCCATAGTAGGGACTGGGGAGGGTCCTGTGGCACAAACCATTAACCCCCATGTGAACCACCAGGAGTTTGGACCAGCTACCTGGCCCTTGGGCCCAACTACCAAACCACCCTCTGCCTGGACTGCCCAGTAGAACCTGCTGCCAGAGCTACAAGGCCTCTGGGTTTCTATCCCTCCACTCTCACCCAGTCATTTCCTAAGGACATTTCAAAGAAAGAACAGAATGAGAAAGGCAACAAGGGGTTGGACAGCACCAAGCACATAAACCCCAACCTATCTTCCCACAGCTGGGCAGGTCCTGGGCAGCTGTTCCAGTGGCTTCAGGGAATCTCCTGGCTGCCCCTCTTTTCCAGGGAGGGCTGCCTCAAGGTACCTTACAGGCGTGAACTCAGGACCATCACGAGTCAGCTTCTTCCCTTCACCAGCCTCAGGCAGTACTCACTTGGGAGGCTTGTACAGCGCCTACAATCAAGCCAGGGTTGCTGAGGCCTATTCCCAGGCGCACTGCCGGGATTAGGAGGAGGTAACCCAGACACCCAGTGGCGCCCTGATAATTCAACCCACTCAGCTGGAGAGAAGCACGACTTCCCTCACGGAGAGAATGAGCAGCCCCACGGCAGACCCCTGTGAAGCAACGTAGATCCTAGGTGAAAGATGCTCCAAAGAGAGATGGTGGTCAATGATGAATACAAAGGGGGCTCATCAGCTGTGGGGAACAAGGGTCTCAGCCCACATGGAGTGGGACAGAAGCAGTCCCCATTTGGTGGGTACAGACTAACAGCACTTCCAGACTACTGGAAACCCACTTACGTGTCAGTAATCTCTAAGACATCTGCTGCACAAAGCCACCTACTATTGGTATTTGCTCTGAGCAGACACCTTATTCTGCATATCCTTAGGAGGATAGAGAGGAAGGATATCCAACACTCAGTTATTTATTGCCACACCGACAGGAGCTAGCCTCTGCCCTCATGAACCTGGCATGGACCCTCAGGGCTCTGCCCTGATCTCTGCTATCTGCTGTTCCTTCCCCATGGCACACACAGATATGAAATATCAGCTGTTTGCAGAATGTGTCCCACCCAGTAGAAGCAGGCCCCAGCCACAGGGATTAGGACACAAACACTCCCATGGGTGTGCTCCTAATAGCTCACTCTGTTAGTAAGGTAACAGTCTTAATAAGGTCAGCTCCAGGGAGAGGAAAAGATGCTCACTTGATCATGACCCATCATGTGGAATGAAAGCAGACAGTCGCCCTGCCACCCCTCCTTGCCCTACCACTACACCCTCCCCTCTCACCCCCACTGAGGCCCAGCTGCCAGGTGCCATTTGCTTCAGAAGATATGCCCCCCATCCCCAATCCCCATCTGTGGTTCTTCCAGCTGCTTCTTTTCCAACAGTTCAAGGAAAGGATGCCTCAACGGGCCTGGGTTCTCCTTTGAGGGGTTGTAGTAATTAAGGTAATAGATGCTACCCCAAGAGAACAGCTGTCTCCTCCAAGGAAATGGAAGGAGGAAACTATCAGCTGTCCAGCTCTGATGCGGATGAGGCCACCTATCAACACAGCCTGAGTCTCCCTGGCTCTGTCCGACGTACAAGACACAGAAGGAAGATCTGTTCTATCCTTGCCCCCTTCAAAGCACCCGAGCTTGGGAGAAGCCCAAATCCCCCTATATCCACACCCCGACTTTCCTCCTGCTTCTCCAATCCAGGGATCCCAGCCCATGCGGTTTGCTGCCAGCTCAACAACCGAAGGGTGGGGCTGCAGGTACACTCACCTACCTGCCGATCATCCTTCCTGGCTGCAAAGCCATTTAGTCAAGCGTTCTGACATTCTTATTTTGGGCCACACCTGTTCCTTGGTTCATACTTAAGGAGGCCAAAAACACTTTATAAAAGATAAACATCAAAACTTCCACATCTTCCAACAGAAAACCTCTGACCATGCAAGCTACGACATGCCCATATGTTCCCAGGAAAAACTGAGCACACAGCCTCACACGAAAAGCACTCCCTGTTACCACCTGCTCCCAGAGCCAAGTGAGACCCCCAGAGTGGCTACCCTCGACTCCTGACAGCCCTAAAGGCAAAGATGGGCTTGCTGAGCCAGTACAGGAAAACCTATAAGAAAACACTCAAAACATCAACATCCTGACTTTGGTTGCTATTCCATCTTCGTCCTCCGTAATTCACCTCCAGCTAATGTACTAAACGTGTCTACTCAAATACAGAAAACACAGCACTGGAGAGAAAATGTAGTTCAGATTACACCTAACTCCACTCTGATACACAAACACCCATAAAAGAACTTTAAATGTATAGGTACTTTCTTCCTCAGGTAGGAAAAACAAACAAACAAACAAAAACCTTTCTGGGGACTTCTCTGGTGGCACAGTGATTAAGAATTCGCCTGCCAATGCAGGGGACACGGATTCAATTCCTGGTCCAGGAAGATCCCACATGCCGTGGAGCAACTAAGCCCATGTGTCACAACTACTGAGCCTGAGCTCTAGAACCCGCGTGCCACAACTACTGAGCCCACATGCCACAATTACTGAAGCCCGCACGCCTAGAGCCCGTGCTCTGCAACAAGAGAAGCCACCACAATGAGAAGCCCGCGCACAGCAACGAAAAATAGCCCCCACTCATCACAACTACAGAAAGCCCACGCACAGCAATGAAGACCCGACGCAGCCAAAAATAAATAAATATATACATACATTTAAAAAAAACCCTTCTCAATAACAATAGAAGCTAAAATTTGTGTACCCCTCTTTTGTATCAGGCACTATTCTAAGCACTTTAAGCACTCAATCCCCATACCCATCCCATATATGAGTTAGGTACTAGTATCGCATCCATTTTACACATGGGGAAACTGAGACCCAGAGCAGTTAAGTAACTTGCTCTAGGTAACACAGCTGCCAGGATGCAAATGCAGTGTGGCTCCAGAGTCTATGTTCTTGGCCACTGAGCTACACTGCTCGGGAAGCCAACCACAGCCCTAGGTGTCTTTCCTCACATGAGCAAAAGTGAGCCAGTAGTTGGTTCAACAACACTGAGCCCCGACATACAGAAAAGGGGAGACAGTGACTCCTCCTACAGAATGAAGGTAGTGGCAGAGCCCCCATGCACTATCAGTGCCACAATAGGGCGGTGATGGGAGGCTGAGCTCCAGATGAAGGCTTCTAGCCCAAGGCAGGTTGCAGGCCAGGGGGACCTGACTCGGCACTGGTTCCAAAACACATTTGGCTTACTGAAGCTACTTCACTGAGGCAAAGCACAGGGAAATGCAGGAATGGCCTGCTCCCATAGCCCAAGGGCATCTGTGCTCACTCTGGGAGAGCTGCTATAAAAAGATGTGGTCCAGTCCCAAGGAGTTCACAACCCAGCAAGGATACAGTTGCATAAATGTGGAAGGATCACATGCGACAGGGTGGCAAGTGTCATCAGAGACATGATCATGGCTGAAGGGGTCAGGCAAGACTGCACGAGGTGTCACAAGCAAGAAGGACACCTCCAGGGCAAGAAGGACATCTGCCAAGGGGCACAGCAGGAAATGTCTGCAGGATGTTTGGGGTCCCACACAGACATACTGGTGTGCAGCGTGTGTGGAGGGCAGAGATGGCAGAAAAAGCTGAGCAGGGCCCACAGCACCTGTGTCCTGTGGGCAGAGGGGTCAGAGGTCCAAAGCAGGCAAGGGGCAGAGTGTACAAAGGGAATGGAGAGCAGAGGCCTGAGGTAAAGAGATTAATCAGGAGGCCATGGAAATAGCCCAATGGAGTAGGGATAGAGAAGGGGGCCAAATTAAAGAGATGCTTGGGAAGTAGCAGAACCATGGGATGAGAGACAATTACTCTGAGGTCTCCTCCCACTTATGGGCCAAGGTGGACAGTGACTGTCAACAGAGACAGGGAACACATGAGGATCTGGTTTTTTTGTTTTGTTTTGTTTTGTTTTTAACATCTTTATTGGGGTATAATTGCTTTAAAATGGTGTGTTAGTTTCTGCTTTATAACAAAATGAATCAATTATACATATACATATGTTCCCATATGTCTTCCCTCTTGCGTCTCCCTCCCTCCCACCCTCCCTATCCCACCCCTCCAGGCGGTCACAAAGCACCAAGCTGATCTCCCTGTGCTATGCGGCTGCTTCCCACTAGCTATCTACCTTACATTTGGTAGTGTATATATGTCCATGCCTCTCTCTCTCGCTTTGTCACAGCTTACCCTTCCCCCTCCCCATATCCTCAAGTCCATTCTCTAGTAGGTCTGTGGCTTTATTCCTGTCTTACCCCTAGGTTCTTCATGACATTTTTTTTCTTAAATTCCATATATATGTGTTACCATACGGTATTTGTCTTTCTCTTTCTGACTTACTTCACTCTGTATGACAGACTCTAGGTCTATCCACCTCATTACAAATAGCTCAATTTCGTTTCTTTTTATGGCTGAGTAATATTCCATTGTATATATGTGCCATATCTTCTTTATCCATTCATCTGAAGATGGGCACTTAGGTTGTTTCCATGTCCGGGCTATTGTAAATAGAGCTGCAATGAACATTTTGGTACATGACTCTTTTTGAATTATGGTTTTCTCAGGGTATATGCCCAGTAGTGGGATTGCTGGGTCATATGGTAGTTCTATTTGTAGTTTTTTAAGGAACCTCCATACTGTTCTCCATAGTGGCTGTACCAATTCACATTCCCACCAGCAGTGCAAGAGGGTTCCCTTTTCTCCACACCCTCTCCAGCATTTATTGTTTCTAGATTTTTTGATGATGGCCATTCTGACTGGTGTGAGATGATATCTCATTGTAGTTTTGATCTGCATTTCTCTAATGATTAATGATGTTGAGCATTCTTTCATGTGTCTGTTGGCAGTCTGTATAGGATCTGGTTTCTGCAGGAAAGTAACCTCATTTTGGGGCAAGCGGGTTCACTGTCTACTGGACCTTAAGCAAAACACTGGGGTTTCTGGAGCCATGATCTGCTCAAAGACAGAGTGGAGACAGAGGAGTAAGTCCTGTGCTCTTGCCTGGAGGGCTCTTTGGCTGCCCCTTAACTGCACTTTCAGGGCCTGGCAAAGCACAATCAACCATTCATAGGCAACAGAGAGTCTGCTGGGTTCCTCAAGGAAGGTGAGAACTGCCTCCACTACCTCCATACCCACTTCACCCAGCTACTTTAAGTTCTAATCAAGCCACAACTACTGAACCCACATGCTGCAACTACTGAAGCCCGCGCACCGACAGCCCGTGCTCCGCAACAAGAGAAGCCACTGCGATGAGAAGCCTGCGCACCACAACGAAGAGTAGCCCCCACTTGCTGCAACTAGAGAAAGCTTGCATGCCACAACTAAAGATCCCACATGCCACAACAAAGATCCCACACATGGCAACGAAGATCTTGCGCGCCGCAACTAAGACCTGGCTCAGCCCAATAAATAATTATTTTTTTTAATTAACTCAAAATGGATCAAAAACCTAAACAGAAGAGTAAAATGGGAATTCCCTGGCAGTCCAGTGGTTAGGACTCCCCACTTCCACTGCACGGGGAACAGGTTCAATTCCTGATCAGGGAACTAAGATCCCACATGCCATGTGGTGTGGCCAAAAAAAAAAAAAAAAAAAAAAAAGAGTAAAATTATGAACCTCTTAGAAGAAAACATATTTAATATTCTCGATCTTGGATTTGGCAAAGGATTCTTAGATATGATACCAAAAGCATGAGCAACAAAAGAAAGAAATAGATAAATTGGACTTCATCAAAATTAAAAACTGTTGTACTTCAAAAGATATCAAGAAAAGACAACCTGGGACTTCCCTGGCAGTCCAGTGGTTAAGAATCTGTGCTCCCACTGCAGGGGGCACGGGTTCGATCCCTGGTCGGGGAACTAAGATCCCACATGCCTCAGTGTGGCCGAAAAAAAAAAAAATAAAAGAATAAAGAAAAGACAACCTAATACACACACACACACACACACACACACACACACACACACACACACACACACAATGGAACACTACTCAGCCATAAAAAAACAACGGAATAATGCCGTTTGCAGCAACATGGATGGACCTAGAGATTATCATACTAAGTGAAGTCAGAAAAAGACAAATACCATATGATACCATGTATATGTGAAATCTAAAATATGATACAAATGAATTTATTTACAAAACAGAAACAGAGTCACAGACATAAAGAACAAACTTACGGTTACCAAAGAGGAAAGGGGGGGTAAGAGGAGGGATAAATTAGGACTTTGGGATTAGCAGATACAAACTACTATATATAAAATAGATAAACAACAAGGTCCTACTGTATAGCACAGGGAACTATATTAATAGCTTAAAATAAACCATAACAGAAAAGATATGAAAGAAAAAGTCAACCTAAAGAATAGGGGATGGTGGTGTGATGAATTGGGCGATTGGGATTGACATGTATACACTGATGTGTATAAAATTGATGACAACCTGCTGTATAAAAAATTTTTTTAATTTAAAAATTAAAAATAAAAGAATAGGGGAAAAGATTTTCAAATCATATAACTGACAAGAAACTTGTATCCTGAACATATAAAGAACTCTTACAATTCAATAATAAGAAGATAAATAACCCAATTTAAAAATAGGCAAGCCACGCAGCGTGGCCAAAAAAAAAAAAAAGTAAAAGATATTAATAGACATTTCTCCAAGGAAGACAGACAAATGGTCAATAAGCACATGAAAAGAGGCTTGATATTATTAGTCATCAGGGAAATGAAATGAAAACCACAATGAAATACCACTTCGTACCCACTAGGATGACTATAATCAAAAAGTCAGATAATAACAAGTGTTGGCAAAGATATGGAGAAATCAACCCTCATACACTGCTAGTGGGAATGTAAAATGGGGCAGCCACTATGGAAAACAGTCTGGCAGTTCCTCAAATGACTAAACAGTGTTACCATATGACCGAGCATTTCTACTCCTAGGTATACAGTCAAGAGAAATGAAAACACATGTCTACAAAAAAACTTGTACACAAATGTTTATAGCAGCATCAATCATAACAGCCAAAAGGTGGAAACAATCCAAACGACCATCAACAGATGCATGGATAAGCAAAATGTGATATATCCATACAACAGAATAATATTCTGCCACAAGAAGGAATGAAGCTCTGAAACATGCTACAGCATAGGCGAACCTCGAAAACACGCTAACTGAAAGAAGCCAGTCACAAAGGGCAACATATTATATGATTCTATTGATATGAAATCTCCAGAATAGGAAAATCCATGGAGACAGAAAGTAGATTAGTGGTTCCAGGGGCTAGAAGGAGGGAAAGTCCAGGAATGACTATTAATGGGTATGGGGTTTTTCTCTGGGATGATGAAAATAATCTGGAATTAGACTGCAGTGATGGTAGCACAACTTTGTAACTATATTAAAACCACAGAATTGTACACTTTAAAGGAGTGAATTTTATGGTATGTTAATTATATCTCAATTTAAAAATATGTACGAAACAGACTTACTTCCCTAGTGGTCCAGTGGGTAAGACTCCACGCTCCCAATGCAGGGGGCCCGGGTTCGATCCCTGGTCGGGGAACTAGATCCTGCATGCATGCCGCAACTAAGGGTCCGCATGCCGCAACTAAGAAGCCCGCATGCCACATCGAAGATCCCATGTGCCGCAACTAACAACCAGCGCACCCAAAATAAATAAATAAATAAATATTAAAAAAAAAAGAAAGCAACAGATTGATAACAGTGATTGTTCTGTATTTAATAATTAACAAAACGGATTCAATTAATCTAAAAGATCAGTCACAAAGACATTTTTAGGTTTCAGTAATATTAATCATAGTCATTTTCCTATACATTAAGAGAACGAGATGGCCAAAGCAGAATATACTAAAAGCAATGCCACAAGAAAAAGCTGCTACTTGAACAAGCTAACAAGAGAGGAAGAGAACACCAAAACATGTCCTCCCTAAAAGACCAACTGTCCCTGATGGATTCACTGATAAATTAATCTACCACCTCCTGAAGTTCCCTGACATGCCTGAGCTCTCACAGTTCTACTGCCCAGGAGCCCCAGCCCAGCCTTGACCCCTTCTAGAAGGCCTCTTCTAAACTAGTTCACTCCTGAACTAGCAAATATGATCACATCTTGCCTCTGCTGAAAACACTCCTGAAACTCAGCCATAAAAAAGAACAAAATAATGCCATTTGCAGCAACATGAGTGAACCTAGAGACTGTCATACTGAGTGAAGTAAGTCAGACACAGAAAGACAAATAAATGATATCACTTATATGTGGAATCTAAAAAAAAGGATACAAATGAACTTATTTACAAAATGGAAGTAGAGTCACAGATGTAGAAAACAAACTTATGGTTACCAGGGGATATGGCGGGGGAGGGATAAATTGGAAGATTAGAACTGACATATACACACTACTATATATAAAATAGATAACTAATAAGAACCTGCTGTATAGCACAGGGAACTCTACTCAATAGTCTGTAATAGTCTATATGGGAAAAGAATCTTAAAAAAAAAAGAGAGGATATATGTACATGTATAACTGATTCACTTTGCTGTACACCTGAAACTAACACCACATTGTAAATCAACTATACTTCAACAAAAATTTAAAAAAAAAAAGGCTCCTGCAGCTCCCACTGCTTATATATACAGAAGTCCAGGCCCCTTGCCGTAGTACACAAGACTCTTCCCTCAACTGGTTCATCCTGACTGTTCCCAGGAAGCCATCCCATCACAGCAGAAAACTTATGGATCCACTCTCAGGCCCTAAAGTACCACTGCCCAAAACCATCGGGCAAACTCCTATCTGGAGTTTAGATAGGAGTTTGATATTTGCCCCTAAATGCCCCTAAATGCCAGGCTAAAACACCACTTCACAGTGCTGTGGTGCAGTAACCACCCCTACAGCTACTCTCCACTAAATACACCTGTATCTATCAAGGAGATACATCAACCCTCAAACATCTCATCTGGAGTTAACACCAAAGTCTCAAATTCTAGACACAGCTAAGGTCACTACCATCACTCCCCTCCCACCAACCATACATCCAGAACAGTCCAAATAGCTTTCACCTCAACCAATGACCTCTTAGAAATCAGAAGCAACTGGCAGAAAGGCTTTAGCTGTTATCATCCTCTACCTCTCACCTCACTACCAAAGTACATCCAAGTAGTTTCAGGTATAACTGTTTATGAATGATGATACTTTTGGTTTTGGAGAATGTTACGCTCATCGTACACACACACATGCATGCGTGTACGTGCATACACACACACAGTGACCCCAGGAAATGGAAAGCACCAAAGGGGATTCTGATCTTCCAAACCCAGTGCTGGGATGAACAGTGGCAGGCCCCCCCATCATTCCTGAGAGGAGTGTCTTGCTGCTATTCCTACATCTGTCCTGTGCTAGGTCTGCGCAGCCATTCAACCAGCCCTGTATCCGGGAAAGCCAGAGGCATCCATCATTCCTAGGGAGAATCCCTATCTAGATGCAACCTGATTCCTACTTTCCACCTTAAGGAATAATCAGGGAGATGATCAGATACAGCAGGAAGGAAAACCCGCAGGAGCTGGCAGGCAGAGTGAAAACGAAGACAGGTACAATATCCACAGAACACTGAGGCTCCTTTCTCTTGCCGAAAGAGAGATGCACCAGTGAGGATGTAAAAAAGGTGCTAGCTTTCCTGATGTGTTAGTGCATGAACTAACACCTTATCCACTGTCCCCAAGCCCCTTCTCCCTACAGGGCCAGGCAGGGTCCGACTTCACAACAATGTTACATTAACAATGTCAAAGCACAAGACCCGCAGCTCACCTCTAAGCAGCCCAGAGGGGTCAAAAGACCCATCTTATGAACAAGGCAAACAGACTGAGACAGCTCCACATGGCTCCATCTCAAACAGTTTCAGGTCAATTTAGGCAGACCTTGAACTCCTCCTACCTCACCTACTCCACACCATGGATCCCAAACCCAATGGCCAGGCGAAAACGATTCTTACTAAAGAAGGATGAGTGTGTGGAACTCAGAATATCATGCACATGGTAAAAGACTGCATTCCAAGACCAGCTAAAAGACAGGCATGAGGGCTTCTTGATGTAGGGGCATTTAAAACAGGTAATATATTCACAAGAAAGAAAATGTGAAAGCTTCAAAAGTGAAAAATTTCCTTCCCAGTCCTATCCCCAGCCACCCTGTCCCAAGGGACAGCCAATATTACAAGTTTTTCTTAGCTTTCCAAAGATATTCTATGCGTGTACAAGCAGATACAGATATATTCATTTTCCCTCATTTTTTTTTACATTTGGTAGCATAATATACATTGTATTTTTCACTTAGTGATATATCCCAGAGATTACTCCAAAACAGTACTTGAAGAGCCTCCTCATTTTTTTCATGGCTGCATAGTATTCTTTTACAGATTAACAAAAATTCATTTAACCAATGTTCAGAGTTGCTTAAAGTGCCACCCAATAACAGATTATAGTAGTTACTTTTGTAAAACGAACCTTCTCTGCCACCAAAGCCATGCAAAAGTTCAAAGAGCACATTTAGTGCAAGAAAAAGATTTAAGAATCAGTTTACCTTTGATGGGAAATTATTTTTCTAAGCTCCCTGTTCACAAAGAGACAGAGCTATGAACACTGTAGATACATCTAGTCAGCTAAGGCCAAGGCTTGAATAACAAAAGATCACACCACAGCTGCACGCTACACAAAGAGGCCAAACATGCCACACACATTCTGATTAATAACTAAAGGACAGTTTTTGCTCAGATCAAAGCCAATTTTTTTTAAAAAGTCAGGTTCCTGACAATTAGTTGAATCCTGAGCAGGTCTAGATTTCAAGTACTTGAAATTAGTCAATGACGAAAAAACCTGATTGATATTAAACATAGATTGGAAAAGACATACGGTTTAAGTGCTACTCACTCTTTGGAAAAAGCCAGCTGCCTTCTCTGTGTCAGAGGCCAAAAAGTAGAGAGGGCCCGGGCAAAAACACAAGGACTTTTCCTGCCTCCGTGACAGTGTCAGGACAGCTTGCACCATGCCACTTACACCACTCAAGGGACAAATGGACTGAGGACCATATTCTAGAACCCACCAGCTTCTGGTAGAGGCTTTTGTCCCCTCAACTGCGCCTAGCCCAGGACTGGGCATGAACTGCTGGGCAGAAAACAGCTGAAAGGGTGCCTGGGTGGTAGAGGAGGCCCACCTGCAGGGTCCAGAGCCTTCCACAAATCTGAGGTTTGCTGACTGTAAATCTAAGTCTCACGCACATCCTCCTATTTATTAAGAAACTGCCTCAACTGTCTTCCACATGGAGGTCACTTAAAGACTCTGGTCATTAACATAGTAAGATAAAAAAGGAACCAATGTTGGTGGCAGTCTTCCTCTCCATATATGCCAGAGTCCCATGCTGGTAAGCAAAGGCCAAAAGCAGTGAGGGCTAATCAGGTGTATTCCCACTGGGAGCAAGCTCAGGTCACTTGGTTTTGACTGTAAACAGTTCAAATTCCATGAAGGACAATCACTTGCCAATTAATTTTTGGAATGGAAGCCCACACCAGCCCGGCCCAATGGCCACCTTTCAGGATCCTCCACCCAATGGCTTGGCTTAGCAAGTAGGCAGCCAGCAAACAAAGTCCTCTCCAGCTTGTTGGCTGCCACCATGACTCTCATCACAGAATGGATCAAGAGAGCAAAAAAATGTTCTCTTAGCCAATGACTCACCAGGAAGTCTGTTCATGTTGACGCCTTGAGCTGAGAGTCCTATTCCCATGTACCTTTGAAAAAGCATACATACAAAAATTCTGGTTAGCAAATGATTATGCATCTCCCTTCTCAAATATTTCTTGGTAAAAGACAGAAAAACAGGAAAAGCAATGAATGTAGAGACACTTTTAACAAACTAGTGGTTCTTGGAGAACCTTTACATTTTGATTTTCTAATGGAAATCTCTCAATGCCTTAAGCAGCTGGAGAAACAGGAGGTAGTGTCTGTAACCAGGAACCACCGGCTTCAGTTTCAGAGGAAAGTTTCCTGGAGTCACTGCTTCCAGTCCCTTGGTTTCTGGCTCCAGCTAAGGTGGCGGAATCTATTCCCAAGAAGAGCCTAAAGTAACTAGTTCAATCCTAGGTAGTGCTTGGCAGAATAATGCAAGATCAAGCCCAAAGGGACAAAGTCACTCTTCAGCAAAGACCAAAACATGGAAGAATTTAAAGCCAGCTGGATCCATATAGGATCATAAAGACCCCTCACACAGGGCTTCTTCTCTGGGGTCTCCAAATTCATTACCCTTGCCCTATACATTCACCACTGGTCTCCTCAGTCATCCAAAGCTGAAGGTGGTGGTGTGTGAGGCCCCAGAGACCCACCCCGTACTCTTCCCACCCAGGTACCTAAACAATTTAGGCAGCTACAGCCAGGTGGGACCCATGCTGGGCAACTCTGTCAAAGATATCTCAGTGGCACTCATGAGAGGGCAGGTCAGAAAAGGAAATGAACAGGGTTTTTTAGTCTAAATATTTGTAGTGTACAAAGAAACAGTGAGGTATTTCCCCAAGAACTTAGAAATAAGAGAAACAAGTCAACACTATCTAAGTGTAAAATAGTAGAAACCCACACATGATGCCTGAATTAACCGCATATGAGCATCAAGAGGTAGTTGAGAAGCTCACAATATTGAAAACACCAAGACGGCTTGGGGTAACTTTACGGTTACCCCAACCAAGACGGCTAAGGGGTAACTTTACGGTTGCATTAACAATGTGAATAAGGACTTCCCTGGTGGCGCAGTGGTTAAGAATCTGCCTGCCAATGCAGGGGACACGGGTTCGAGCCCTGCTCCGGGAAAATCCCATATGCCGCGGAGCATCTAAGCCCATGTGCCACAACTACTGAGCCTGCGCTCTAGAGCCCACACGCTGCAACTACTGAAGCCCGCGCGTTCTAGGGCTGTGTGCCACAACTACTGAGCCTGCGTGCTGCAACTATTGAAGCCCATGTGCCTAGAGCCTGTGCTTCGCAACAAGAGAAGCCACCGCAACGAGAAGCCCGTGCAACGGCAAAGAAGAGTAGCCCCTGCTCGCCGCAACTAGAGGAAGCCCATGTGCAGCAACGAAGACCCAATGCAGCCAACAATAAATAAGTAAATAAAAACAATGTGAATGAGCTTAATGCCACTGAACTGTTCACTTAAAAATAGTTAAAGTGATAAAATTTATGTGATGTATATTTTACCACAATAAAAAATGTATTTTTAAAAAAGCAATTACATGGGGTTGCCTTATTTTGACCATTTCCAAGTAGCTTACATTTACATTCTAATTGTTCCCTGTTGTAATTCTGCAAGAAACCATTTTACATACATTTCCCCACCTTGGGCCATTCTTTTTCTCTCCTGGCATGTTCCATGCACCTTATGTACCTGTTTCCTAACACTACCAGAGTCCCCACAACGTGGTGCTCCTGAAGCTGCGAGACTTCCACCTGCAGCAAATGCCCCTTTGCCCTTCTCTGGCCAGCTGCACCACTGGGTGTTGGAGAGCAGGGAGGAAGGCTCTGACCCACCCATTTTCCCCTGAAACCAGCTACCCCCCATCTTGCTGGGCAGGACCCAGGAAACGACAGCATCAACACAGGGCAGCAGCTGAATAACTGGCCTGCAGGGGTTAGGGGAAAGGGGAGGGAAGGGAAAGGAGAAAAGGGAAAGGAACAGCACTTCAAAGAATGACTCCCATGGTTCAAAAGACTCTCAAACTGCCTGCTACCTCCTGCCAGGCGGGGACCTTCAAGGACCATCAGGAGCAGAAGCTGTGTAAACCTGCTGGCAGGATTCCCATTAGACTAAAACCTGCACATTTGCCCAGAAAAACAGCAGCCCAAATAATCAGCTTCCTTACTTTACGTGGAAGATGCTGCCAAAAGTTGGTCTCCATTCCCTTTGCACCACAGCTGAACAAGCAGCAAATTACCCCAACTGCCCCTGCAGTCATCAATCAACATATGCAAATGCAACATAGCCAGGAGTTTTCCTGACTTGGATGCCAGGCCACTTATCCTGCCCTGTTTAGAGGGGCCTGGCCTCTGCCCAACATCACATGTGATCCCATCCCTGGCATACAGGTTTCCTGACACTAAGATGAGGGCTTATGTTTGAAGCACATGTGCTTCCTGGGTGACCCCCAACTGCTTAAGGCTACTGCAAATAGGGGAGGTCAAGGGTCATCCAGGAAGAGTATGCTTGGCCACCAGCAACAGAGCTCTGGTTCCACAACTTCCCATGGGAACAGGGAACTACTAAGGCACATGCACTCAAACACAAGTTGCTTATGTCTCTGTATAGGGGAAGCCTTTTCCACCTCCAGCAGTTAGCCCTCAACACCTCCCTGCAGACTCTGCCCCACAGGTGGGACAGTGTTTACCAGTGGATGGCCTGGGAGCCTCTGTTCAAACCCCAGGGTCAACTTGAGAATCTGAGTAGATAAGCTAAGGGTAGCGCACACAGAGGAGACCAATATCCACACTTGGATGTCATGCCCCCGTGAGTGTCAATGACACAGGGAGAAGCCCCACAGAAGCCTAAGTTGCATGTTCATATGAGGTCAAGCTAAGTCAGTGTTCAAAGGGAATGAGTCCCAATTTTTCAAACATTGGATGATATTAAGTCTTTTCCAAAAGTATGATGTTCTAAAATTACAAAAAGATGCAGCCTTCCAGCAAGTCTTTCATACACTTAAAAACTTAACCAACCAGTCTAAGATCAGCAAAGAGCAGAAAAAAAAACTATAAGGACACTGTGAATATACTAAAAAAACAGTGAATTGTACACTGTGAGTGAATTGTACGGTATATTAAATTACTTCTCAAAAACACTCAACAAACTAGGCATAAAAGGAAACTATCTCAACATAATAAAAGGAAGGCCTTATATGAGAAACCCACAGCTAACATCATATCCAATGGTGAAAGAATGAGAACTTTTCCTCTAAGATCAGGAACAGGACAAAGATGCCTGCTTTCACCACTTCTATTCAACAGAGTATTAGAAGTTCTAGCCAAAGCAAGTAGACAAGAAAAAGAAATAAAAGGTATCCAAATTGGAAAGGAATAGGTAAAACTATGTCTGTTCACAGATGACATGATCCTATATGTAGGAATCCTATATTCCACAAAAAACTGTTAGTACTAACAAACAAATTCAGCAAAGTCACAGGATACAAAATCAACACACAAAAAGCAGTTGTGTTTCAACATAAACACTGAACAAAGGAAAAAAGAAATCAAGAAAATAATTCCGTTTACAATAGTATCAAAAAAAAATAAAATACTTAGGAATTAACTTTACCAAGAAGGCAAAAAGCTTGTACACTAAAAACTAAAATGTTGCTGAAATTTTAGGAGACAGAAATAGGTAATTCCCTGGCAATCCAGTGGTTAGGACTCAGGGCTTTCACTGTTGGGGCCCGGGGTTTGATCCCTGGTCAGGGAACTAAGAACCAGCAAGCCATGCGGCACAGCCAATAAATAAATAAATTAAATTTTATAAATAAATAAATTTTAAAAAAGACACAGGGACTTCCCTGTTGGTCCAGTGGCTAAGACTCCACACTCCCAATGCAGGGGGCCCGGGTTCGGTCCTTGGTCAGGAAACTAGATCCCACATGCTGCAAATAAGACCCAGCACAGCCAAATAAATAAATAAAATATTTAAATAAATAAGTAAAAAGAAACAAATAAATGGAAAGACATCTGTGTTCACGGACTGGAAGACAATATTGTTAAGATGTCAATACTACCCAAAGCAATATACAAAATCAATGCCATCCATTTGGGAAAAGAAAAGTTGGGGACTTCCCTGGTGGTGTAGTAGTTAAGAATCGCCTGCCAATTCAGGGGACACAGGTTCGATCCCTGGTCCGGGAAGATCCCACATGCCGCAAGCAACTAAGCCCATACTCCACAACTACTGAGCCCACGCATCACAACTACTGAAGCCCGGGCGCCTAGAGCCTATGTTCTGCAACAAGAGAAGCCACCATAATGAGAAGCCTGTGCACCAAAATGAAGAGTAGGCCCTGAATGCCCCAACTAGAGAAAGCCCGCGCACAGCAACGAAGACCTAATGCAACCAAAATAAATAAATAAATAAAATTAAATTAAGAACCCAGAAATAAACTCTCTTATATGTGGTCAACTGATTTCAATAAAGATGCCAAGACGATTCGATGGGAAAGTGATAGTCTTTTCAACAAATGGGACATGTGGATATCCAAATAGATATACAACTGGTGCTGGGACAACTGGATATCCACATGCAAAAGAATGAAGTTGGGAGCTTCCCTGGTGGCGCAGTGGTTGACAGTCCGCCTGCCGATGCAGGGGACACGGGTTCGTGCCCCGGTCTGGAATGATCCCGCATGTCGCGGAGCGGCTGGGCCCGTGAGCCATGGCCGCTGAGCCTGCGCGTCCGGAGCTTGTGCTCCGCAGCGGGAGAGGCCGCAATAGTGAGAGGCCCGCATACCATAAAAAAAGAAAAAAAAAAAGAATGACGTTGGGGCTTCCCTGGTGGCACAGTGGTTAAGAATCCTCCTGCCAATGCAGGGGACACAGGTTCGGTCCCTAGTCCGGGAAGATCCCACATGCCACAGAGCAACTAAGCCCATGCACCACAACTACTAACCCTGCGCTCTAGAGCCCACGGGCCACAACTACTGAACCCTGTGCACCTAGAGCCCATGCTCCACAACAAGAGAAACCACCACAATGAGAAGCCCGTGCACCGCAACGAAGAGTAGCCCCTGTTCGCCACAACTAGAGAAAGCCCTCGCACAGCAACGAAGACCCAACGCAACCAAAAATAAATAAAATAAATTTATTAAAAAAAACAACAAAAATAGAAGGAAGTTGGAGACCCTTACCATACACCATATGCAAAATTAACTCAGAATGGATCAAAGACCTAAATGTAAAACCTAAAACTATAAAACTCTTTGAAGAAAACAGAGGAGAAAAGCTTTATGACATTGGAATTGGCAATGATTTCCTGGATTCTTTGGACACCCAAAGCACAGGCAACAAAAGAAAAAATAAATTGGACTACATCTAACTTTTGTGCATCAAAGGACTGTCAACACAGTGAAAAGCAACCAAAGAAATGGGAAAAATATTTGCAAATCATAAACCTGATAAGGGTTTAATATCCAGGATATACAAAGAACTCTTACAATCAACAAAAAAAAAACAAGCAACTCTATTAAAATGGGCAACGGACTTGAATAAACAAGAGATACACATGGCCAATCAGCACATGAAAAGATGCTCAGCGTCACTAATTGTTAGGAAATACACATCAAAACCACAATGAGATACCATTTCACACCCTTTAGTATGGTTATTATCAAAAAACCAGAAAATAACAAGTATTAGTGAGGATGTAGAGCAACTGAAACCCATGTGTATTAATGGTGCAGCCACTGTGGAAAACAGTATGGCAGTTAATTATATGGCAATTCAAACACAGAATTACCATAAGATCCAACAATTCCACTTCTGGGCATATACCCAAAAGAATTGAAAGCAGAATTCTAACAGGTATCTGGACACCCAGATTCATAGTGGCTTTATTCACAATCAGCCAAAGGTGTATTAAAAAGAAATAACAAGACCAAAATGGAGTTATCTGCCCCTAGGACAGCAAACCAAGACTTCACTGCACATCAACTATACCCCAATTTAAAAAAAAAAGTAGGGCTTCCCTGGTGGCGCGGTGGTTGGGGGTCCTCCTGCCGATGCGGGGGACACGGGTTCGTGCCCCGGTCCGGGAGGCTCCTGCGAGCCGCGGAGCAGCTGGGCCAGTGGGCCGTGGCCGTTGGGCCTGCGCGTCGGGAGCCTGTGCTCCGCGGCGGGAGGGGCCGCAACGGTGAGAGGCTCGCGTACCGCAAAAAAAAAAAAAAAAAAAAAAAAAATTAGGGTTTCCCTGGTGGCGCAGTGGTTAAGAATCTGCCTGCCAACGCAGGGGACATGGGTTGGAGCCCTGGTCTGGGAAGATTCCCACATGCCGCGTAGCAACTAAGCCTGTGCGCCACAACTACTGAAGCCTGTGCACCTAGAGCCCGTGCTCCGCAACAAGAGAAGCCAGGACAATGAGAAGCCCATGCACTGCAACAAAGAGCAGCCCCCACTCACCGCAACTAGAGAAAGCCCGCACACAGCAACGATGACCCAACACAGCCAAAAATAAATTAATTAATTAATTTTTTAAAAAATTAATTGCACTTTGAACCTCTCTCAGGAATGTGACCTTTAAACAATCAATCTGAAATTTCCTGATTAGCACTACTGAGGTAATCTGCATGATAAAACCCCACCATTCCCTTCCTGCAAAACATGTCCTGCCTAAAACAATCCTTTCTTTTCTTTTGCTAATAACTTTCTTGCCCCACCCTCCTTCTGCCAGATAAAAACCTTTCATTTTGTACAACCCCTTGGAAGGAGTATCTCTCTACTTGCTAAATGTGATGTTGCCCAATTCATGAACCGTTGAATAAAGCCAATTAAATCTTCAAATTCACCAGTTGAATTTTTGTTTTTTAACGGGTAGAAAGTTTCTATTGATGAGTGGATAAACAGAATATGGTATATACACACAATGGAATATTATACAGCCGTAAAAAGGAAAGAAATTCGGACAAATGCTACAACAGGGATGAACCTTGAGGACACTATGCTAAATGAAATAAAATTCATAAAAACAAAGAATGGTGGTTGCCAGGGTCTAGGGGGAGGGGAGAATAGGGAGTTATTGTTTAATGGGTACAGAGTTTCAGTTTGGCAAGATGGAAAAAGTTCTGGAGACAGATGATGGTGATGGTTGTACAACAATGTTAATGTACTTAAGGCCACTGAACTGTACACTTAAGAATTATTAAAATGGTAAATTTTATGTTATTTATTTATATTTTACCACAATAAAATAAATGAACACATATCAGAACAACTGTTTTAAAAAAAAAGGTTCAAGCCCACTACCACCAATTATAACATTTGTTATTACATAAAGTCTTTTCCTCTCTTCAAGCTTGGTCATTTAGGGTCCAGGGAGATAATACCTTTACCTGCCTTTTCCAAGGTGTCATCTCTGGCCAAAAACCCAGCATGTGAATATGAGTTTATTTGGTTCTGATATCTCCCAAACATCAATCCCTCAACCCAAACAAACAAGCACAATAGATGGAGCCTAAGTCTGCAGGCTCCAACCCTACGTCTCGTGCCACAGTGGGGAGAACAGATGCTGCGTCTGCTGCCCACCTCAGGATGCCGGGGCTATGGGCTGGAGCCTCCAGTCCTCAGAGGAAAAGCAAGACTCAAGTGCAGTGCTGGGCAAATAATGGACATTCAACAAACGCCTAGGGTTCATCCATTCACAGGTTGGTAAAGAATTTTATCACCAAAGTCACAGGCTCTCTCCCAGCCACATTTCAATGGGAACCTCAGCTTCTAGGTGGTATGAGGTCATGACAGAGCTATATGACAGGTAAGTGAGCTCTGAACTCAGCCACAACATCCCCAGTACTATTCTCCCCTCTTGCTGACATTGGACTTCAGCACTGTGAAATTAAATGACTTACAACAACAGACCTAGTGACATAACAGGCACAAGGGAAGTTCACTTCTCCATCCACTCACAAAAAATCTAGGTAAGACCTGAGGTTTCCTCTCAATCACCAATGAGGGGACTTTCCTGGTGGCGCAGTGGTTAAGAATCCGCCTGCCAATGCAGAGGACATGGGTTTGAGCCCTGGTCCGGGAAGATCCCACATGCTGCGGAGCAACTAAGCCTATGCTCCACAACTACTGAGCCTGCGCTCTGGAGTCTGTGAGCCACAACTACTGAAGCCCACGTGCCTAGAGCCTGTGCTCCACAGCAAGAGAAGCCACCGCAATGAAGAAGAGCCCCCACTCGCCGCAACTAGAGAAAGTCCGCCCACAGCAATGAAGACCCAACACAGCCAAAAATAAATACATAAATAAATAAATTTATTAAAAAGAAAAATCACCAATGAGTAACATGTGTAGTGCCTTGCCAGGTCCTGGACTGATGTGGTCGCAGCTCTCCGATAGGCTGCCATGAATGAGACAAAACAATAAGGAAAAAAAACCCAAACCCAAGTATGTTCACCTTTGGATCTAAGAAGCAGGAAGAATGACGTTAAGAAGTCACCCTGATGCTGCCTCCCCTCCGTTGATCTCTGGTGGCACTTGAAAATGAATGGGTTGTTTGCTGCTGTTGGGTCCTTGCTAAAGTTGTAAAAACAGGTGTGATAAATGTCTCTTCATAGAGGCCTCTGTAGTCACCCATTCCACAAAGATCCTCTGTGCCTAGTACTGCGCTGGGGACACAAGGGTGGATTCCCTGCCCTGGAACAGTTTCCAGTGCCAAGTCAGGGGTGGGCCAGAGAATCAGGGTGCAATGAGTGGGGGGTTCCCAGAAGAAGCGAAGGCTGAGCCAAGACCTAGTAAAGGAGATGAGGGGGAAAAAAAAGGAGCTTGCTCCACGCAGAAGCAACAGAATGTGCTGAGGCGTAGAGGCAAGAAAGCAGCCCCGTGGTCAAGGAAGTGAGAGGAGTTCAGTGTGGCTGGGTCACAGCTTGGGCAGACCTAAAAAGAGCCAAAGCTGGAGCCGGAAACAAGCTATTCACACACAGCCTGCATACTAGCTTAAGGAGTTTGAACTTCATGGGAGGTCATTGGGAAGCTGCAGAAAGGGTTTAAGAAAGGGCGCAACTGATCAAACATCTGATATTTGAAAAATGGATTGAAGAAGCAAAACTAGAGGCTACCAAAATCATCCCAGTGGAAGATGACAAGGCTGGACAAGGAAAGAAATAGTGGGATGGCAAGATGTGGAGAGAGCCAAGTGTTCTTTAGAATACGGTGAACTTACTGGGTGGGGGAGGAGCTGCCCAGGACACATCCCAACACAACCAGTTACCAAAGAAAGGGCAATTCTGAGACGTACTTGGAAAGTTTGGAGCCTAAGTGCCTGTCAGTAGCAGCCTTGCTCCAGCTCTGCTCCAAGCCTTTACACTGTGCACAAACAGCTGAACAGGAAACATACCTGTATCAGAGCAAATATATCGGACAAACCCAGATTCAAATCACCTCTTCACCATGTGCCCAAGGGCACATCACTTGGCCTGTCAGAGTCTGCTTCCTCAGCTATCGCCATGAATCCAGACAGCCCTCAGGGCAGCCACTGAAAGGAGTAGACAACCCCACTGTCTTCTAGTTCATGCACTGGTGGCTCTTCTAGTATTGGAATCTGGTAAAGGAAAGTAGGCCATCCTTGAAGGTCTGGATCTTGGGACATCTAAAAACAAATGCCTGTTTACATAGGACTGCCAAGGAGAAAGAAGGTGAGCATTTGCTTCCTTCTTGGTAATGGGTCAGGCAATGCTAGGAACACTAACAGACACAGGCTGCCACGGTCTCCTGGGAGGGACGCAACAAGGGCTCTCACTCCCCAAGCTGGTGACAGGCACAGACAGAGCTTAGTTCCCCACACTTCACATCTCCACTAGGGCTTTCTTTTCAAGTAGCAGGATGTATCTGAGAAGCTTGGGGGAACAGTTATTTACCCCATAAAATGACTGAAAGTAAGGTAAACCCATCTGATTTACTCCTTTCTTCTAACATGGTAGCAAAATAGAAAATAGCGTTTGTCAGAGAGGTGAAACAGCCAGTAAGTGTAGAGGGACAACAGACGAGCTCTCATGGCAGAGAGGCCATGAGTCGGCCTCTACCTTCTCAGTCTCTACTCTTCACCGCAAAAACCACAACATGGGCTAGAAGAGTGACTCCGCCTCTCTGTCAAGGCTCCAGAGAGAAGAGGGCTGGGTCAGGATCTCCCAGAGAGCAGGAGAGAAGAGCAGCAGCAGCAGCAGTGGCCCTCAGCTGACCACACAGCCAGGTCCACCCTGAGGCAGCAGGTCCAAACCAGGGCCCTGGAAAATGACCAGCCTTGAGAATGGACTGGTCGTTTCTGGGGTCCATGCTGCCCTCCATCCGCCTCTGCTGACTCTCCCACAAAAGCAACAGTCCGCTGAAACCACTGCAGTCATGCAGAGAGTTGCGAGCATGTTCCAGTCAGCTTAGATTCTTCCTTTTTCTCTTTAGTTTTCCAGATCTTCTACAATTAACATAAATTACTTTGATAATCATAGAAAAATCATTTTCAAGAGCCAGCTGATGGCTGCATACTGAAGAGGTTGCTGGCTCTCACCCATCAGACTCTCCCTGGATTGTCCCAGGGCAACATTTCAATGCCAGAGAGACGCAATGAGGGACCTGGTCTTCATGGTCAGCTCCTCAGTATACTCACTTCCCTGAGCCTTGACAGGAGGGCTGAATCTGCATCAGAAGAGCACACCTTCAGAAACAGCAAGAAATGGTCAAAATCCATGCTCAGTAGAGGAGGTGGGGCTCCTGGTACATCCCAAGCATAACCCAGAGGAGACCCTCAGGAGACCCCGCTGAAGTGACACAGCCTCAGCACAGCTCTAACTCACTGGAGAGTCTCCCATGACCCAGGCAGGCCTGGGGGTAGACAGAGGACAGGACCTTAGAAAGCAGGCCTCTGGACTCTCACACCCTTCGAAGATGTACAGCAAGGCCTGGAGGGAGGAGACCACCCCTTTGCTGTAATCCCCCACCTGGTCCTCAGAGATAGCTTGGAGCGCTCCACGCAAGGACCCTCTTTGGCAACAAGTCTGACATTCCCTTCCTGCCTCCTGAAGAGAAGCCCCTGAAGAGTTTTAAAGTGACAGGGACACTTTGCGGCAGGGCTCCAGAGACAACATCCCAGACTCTGAAGCCTGGTCTCAGACACTGCAGTCTAACTCAGGACTGTGGGTCTTTGATTTCACCCCACATCTCAGGTTCCCTATCAGAAGAAGAGAGACTGGACTAAACGGGCTCCTAAGCACCTTCCCAGCTCTGGCCTAGAGACTTCGGTTCTTGGCAGAATAATGTCTGGGTACTGTTGCAAATGTGTTGTACCCAGTTCCAAGACCAAGATGGGGCAGACCCTGGAAAAGCAATCAAAAAGCCATCAAGAAGACATCAAAAGAAAAGGAAATTATAGATCAGTATACCTTCTGAAGAGAGATGCACAAATCCTCAACAAAACTATAGCAAACCAAATTCAACATCATTAAAAGGATTAACATCACGACCAAGTGAGATTTATGCCAGGAAATCAAGGGCAATTTAACATAAGAAAATCAATCAAGGCACTTCCCTGGTGGCTCAGTGGTTAAGAATCCGCCTGGGGCTTCCCTGGTGGCGCAGTGGTTGAGAGTCCGCCTGCCGATGCAGGGGACACAGGTTCGTGCCCCGGTCTGGGAAGATCCCACCTGCCGCGGAGCAGCTGGACCCGTGAGCCATGGCCGCTGAGCCTGCGCGTCCAGAGCCTGTGCTCCGCGGCGGGAGAGGCCACATTGGTGAGAGGCCCACGTACTGCAAAAAAAAAAAAAAAAGAATCCACCTGCCAAGGCAGGGGACGTGGGTTCGAGCCCTGGTCCAAGAAGATCCCACGTGCTGCGGAACAACTTAAGCCCATGCGCCACAACTACTGAGCCTGTGCTCTAGGGGCCGCAAGCCACAACTATTGAAGCCCGCGTGCCCTAGAGCCCACGCATCGCAACTACTGAGCCCATGCGTCACAACTACTGAAGCCACTGTGCTCTAGGGCCCGCGTGCCACAACTACTGAGCCCACGTGCTGCAACTACTGAAGCCTGCGTGCCTAGAGCCCGTGCTACGCGACAAGAGAAGCCACTGTAATGAGAAGCCCACGTACAGCAACGAAGAGTAGCCCCCGCTCACCGCAACTAGAGAAAGCCCACACACAGCAATGAAGACCCAATGCAGCCAAAGGAAAAAAATAAAATCAATCAATATAATAAACCACATTAACAGAAAGAAGGAAAAAGAAAACCACACGATCATCTCAATTGACAGAAAAAGCTTTTGAAAAATCCAGCATCCCTTCATGATAAAAACACTCAGAAAACTAGGAACAAAAGGGAACTTCCTCAACATGATAAAGGGCATTTACGAAAAACTCACAGCCAACATACCCAATGGTGAAAGACTGAAAGCTTTTACCCTAAGATGAGGAACAATACAAGGATGTCCACCTTTCACCACTGCTATTCAACACTGTACTGGAAGTTCTACTCAGACCGATTAGACAAGAAAAAGAAATAAAAAGCATAAAAATTGGAAAGGAATAAGTAAAACTATCTCTATTTGCAGATGACATGATCCTATATCTAGATAATCCTATATATAGAAAGTCCCAAACAATACACAGAAAGCTTACTAGACCTAATAAATAGCAAAGTCGCAGGATGCAAAATCAACACACAAGAAGCAGTTTCAATATACTAACACTGAACAATCGAAGGAGAAAATTAAGAAAACAATTCCATTTACAACAGCATCAAAACAAACAAAGAAACAAACAAGAAAAACCCTTAGGAATAAATTTAACCAAGAAGATAAAAGGTTTGTATACAAAAAATTATAAAACATTGCTAAAAGAAATTAAAGAAGACAAAAATAAATGGAAAGACATCCCATGTTCATGGACTGGAAAGCTTAATATTATTAAGATGGAGAGTATTGTTAATATACTCTAAATTGATTTACAGATTCAACACAATCCCTACAAAAATTCCAACAGTCTTTTTTGTAGAAATGGAAAAGTCAGTCCTCAAAATCCATATGGACTTGCAAGGGATCCCAAGTAGCTAAAACAATCTTGAAGAAAGAACAAAGTTAAAGGATTCATACTTCCCAATTTCAAAACTTACTATAAAACTACAGTAATCAAAACAGTGTGGTACTGGCATAGGTAGACATATAGACTATTAGAATAGAAGTAAAAGTCCAGAAATAAATTTATACAGCTGAATTACTTTCAACAAGGATGCTAAGTCCATTCAATGGGGAAAGAATAGTCTCTTCAACAATTGGTGCTGGGACAACTGGATTTCTACTTCATACCTTATATAAAAATTAACTCAAAACGGATCAATGATCATAATACAAGAGCTAAAACCATAAAACTCTTAGAAGATAACATAGAGGAAAAGATTCATGACCTTGGTTTAGGCCATGGATTCCTAGATATGATACCAAAAGCATGAGCACCAAAAGAAAAAAATAGATGAACTGGACTTCATCAAAATTAAAACTTTTATGCATCAAAGGTCATTATCAAGAAAGCGAAAAGAGGGAATTCCCTGGTGGTACAGTGGTTAGGACTCCACACTCCCACCGCAGGGGGCACGGGTTTGATCCCTGGTCAGGGAACTGAGAATCCACAAGCTGCCCAGTGAGGCAAAAAAAAAAAAAAAAAAAGTGAAAAAACAACCTAGAGAATGGGAGAACATATTTCCAATTCATATATCCTATAAGGATCTACTATTCAAAATATATATAGAATTCCTACAAGTCAACAAAAAAAAGACAAACAACTCAATTATAAAATAGCCAAAGGACTTGAATAGACATTTGTATCGCCAAAGAAGATATAAAAATGGCCAATAAATACATGAAAAGATGCTCAACGTTACTAGTCATTAGGAACTGCAAACCAAAACCAAAATGAGATACTAATTCACACCTAGGATGAGGAAGGGAGGGAGGAAGAAAAAAGGAAATAAGTTGTTGGTGAGGATGTAGAGAAATTAGAAACGTCACACATTGCTGGTGGGGATATAAAATTGTATAGCTGCTTTGGAAAATCGTTTGGTGATTCCTCAAAAAGTTAAACATGGAACAATCAAGCAATTCTTTTTTTTTTTTGGTCATACCACGGGGCTTCTGGATCCTAGTTCCCTGAACAGGGATCTAACCCGGGCCTCCTGCAGTGGAAGCACAGAGCCCCAACCACTGGACCGCCATGGAATGCTAATCAAGCAATTTTTAAGTGTACACTCAAAAGAACTGAAAAGATGGTCACCTTCCCTGGCGGCGCAGTGGTTAAGAATCTGCCTGCCAGTGCAGGGGACACGGGTTCAATCCCTGGTCCAGGAAGATCCCACGTGCCACAGAGCAACTAAGCCCACGTGCCACAACTACTGAAGCCCTCGCACCTAGAGCCCGTGCTCCGCAGCAAGAGAAGCCACCGCAATTAGAAGCCTGCGCACCGCAACGAAGAGTAGCCCCCGCTCACCACAACTAGAGAAAGCCCGCACACAGCAACAGAGATCCAACGCAGCCAAAAATAAATAAATTTATTTTTTATAAATGGCTAAAATGGTACGTTTTATATTTATTTTACCATACATACACGCGCACACACACACACACACACACACACACACACACACACAGTGTCACCAAAAACACTCCTATGGCCCTGCAGGCCAGCATTAGCCTCATCTGGCTTTTCCGGACAAGACAAGTAGGGCTTGGCAGAGCTCAGTGGAAAGCATCGGAGTATCCTGACCTCAGGTCAGGGCCAGAAGAAAGAAGTCCCTCACCATAAGCACACAGCAGATGACAAGAGTGAAGAACACAGAACTAACTCTTTTTACTTTTCATCCATTTCTCATTAGAGAGAAGGTGGATTTTATGGACTGGCAAGCCCATAGACACTTTTAACAAATGTTGCCAATGATTATGGGACCTGAACTTTTTTTTTTTTGGCTGTGCCACAAGGCTTGCGGGATCTTAGTTCCCCAACCAGGGATCCAACTAGGGCCCTGGCAGTGAAAGTGCCAAGTCCTAACCACTGGACCACCAGGGAATTGCCTGAACATTTTTAATTTAAGTTCCATCAATTGAATGTCTCCAGGCCCACAGAGCTCTGGTAGGAAGTGACAAAGAGGAGAGAAGAGACAAGCTCCTCAGCCTCAGGGCTGAGATGGCTCTCGGGGGCTGCAGGAAGGTAAGCTCTGCCGTCAAGCCTCTCAGGTCAAAGGGCCAGTCACCACTGCCCCGTCCCCTGCCTCAGACCCCCCAAGGAGCTACTGGAATCTCATCGGACAGTTTCCTCTTAACATCTAACACGTAAGCCGCAGCTCGCAAGGCTGGCAATCTTGTCTCTGTCAGAACCTGCCCCAGATAAGAAATCAACAGCCTCCACAACAGAGGGGATCTCTGAGGTCGTGGTTACAAAACGGTCCCTGCGAGACATTTCAGGAGAAACACCAACTGACATTTAGGTCTGAAACGAGGGCTAATATTTGATGCTGGGGATTTTACTTCCTGGTCTGACGGGCCTGCTTAAAGCCACAGTCCTTCATGACACCAGCTACTGTGTACAAGCTGCTCCTCTAGCAGCCGCACCCCAACCCTGCCCCTCTACCAGGAAGCCACCCAGTCACGCACTGAGCCCAATTCTGTGCAGGCCCCCCCACTGAGAGGAAGGGTATTAGATGAACGGACCCAACCCGGTACCATCCAAGAAAGAGCAAGCCTGAAGGCAAAGGGACCATGAGACAGGATATGCTTGCAGAGAGGAAGGTGGTTCTGAATGTGTGTCTGGAGACACTCATGCATACACTACCACCAGCACCATCAAAACACCCAGAGAGTCCACAAGACAGGAAGGGGAGGAACAGCCCCCATGGGTGGCCCTAGGCAGGTTATTCACAACCCTGCATTCTGGCTCCTTCCCTAAAGAATCTCCTGGGAAACTCAGGTACCAAGCCTTGAAAATTTCCAGAGCTTACCACATTCCAAAACCAAAGACACTGCCCTTAACTAGAGGGTATAACCAACTGGCACCCCACCTGAATGTGAGAGGGTTCCCACCAGACCCCACATCCCGTAAGCTTTGGACCCTAACCTCTCTGGCCCTGTGTAATTATAAAGCTGGAGCAGAGCTCAGTGTGGACACAGCAAATGCTCTTAGGTACTCAGATATTACCCTTAATTAGTTACAGGTGTTCTCTAGTTACAGGTGTTCATCCAGAAACTGGCCTTGAGTTTGCTGGTTTGTAACTTAGCATCTTTCATTATTCTCAGCACGGGGTCTTATTCAAGTAACCTACCATTACATAACTAAGTCCTAATGATTTTGAAAGCATCAAATTCCATGTAATAAACCCCTTCCTACTTAAAATATCTGGAATCGTTTCTGTTTTCTGCACTAGTCTCAAATGATATAACATACATAATGGCAATAACCTGGATTTGTTTAAACCTGCATCTCTCTGTCCCTTCTCCTATCTATTGATATTTTTAAAATGTACACCATGTCAGGTGTTACAAGAGCGAATGTATTCCTTTACAGTTTAAAAGAAAATTATAGGTAAAATAAAAATACATTTTGGTTAAAAAAAAAAAGGCAAGGCTGGGCTTCCCTGGTGGCGCAGTGGTTGAGAATCTGCCTGCCATTGTAGGGGACACGGGTTCGAGCCCTGGTCTGGGAAGATCCCACATGCCATGGAGCGGCTGGGCCCGTGAGCCATGGCTGCTGAGCCTGCGCATCCGGAGCCTGTGCTCTGCAACAAGAGAGGCCACGATAGTGAGAGGCCCGCGCACCGCAATGAAGAGTGGCCCCCGCTCGCAGCAACTAGAGAAAGCCCTCGCACAGAAACGAAGACCCAACACAGCTAAAAATAAAAAAATAAATTTATTAAAAAAAAAAAAAAGGCAAGGCAAATGTAACTACCAATAAACTCCTCGCATAACAGTTGATATTAAAAGAGAGCATTCTATAAAATAGCCCATGCCAATTTCAGACACATGGTTTTGTAGACCAGGTTATAACCAGTTCTCCTCAGCAAACCATCCCCTCTACTTCTTTCCTCTTGGTTCAGCTCTGCCTCAGCAATGTCCTCTAGAAGAGACAAGCGGAACCCTTGGACCATCTGGGCACAACTGCCCTTCTCCTCTCTCCACCTCTTCTCATCTTAAATTGTCTCTGCCCTGAGGACCAGTAAGTAGGTTTTGTCTCATGATGCAACTCTGACCAAAAGATAGCAGCTGCCTGGTGCATTGTGCAGTGGGAAAACATCTGGGGCTCTGTCTGGACAAGAACGAATGCCACTATCAATCTGTAACATTTGCCATGCAAGCTGAGTGGACAATGGGGTTATTTGAGCCTTGACACTTGTCATCCATAACCTAAACTTCCCTGAATCCCAGGCCATCTCTAAGGTCCAAGAGGTAGGAGAGGAAGAGAGTGTACAAGGAATGCTAAGACTTACCCCTCCCCCGCTTCCCTACACAGTCCAGAGCATCTTTCACTGGCCCCTTCATGGCAGGGGGCTGGGCCCTGTTCCAGCACCAAGTCCCCTTGTCTCATTTCTAGCAAGAGTCACAACCTCACAATTCAATTACAACAGAACACCAAGGATCCTAGAGCTAGAAAGACATTTTATGTGGATTTTAAACAAAATTTCTAGGGAGGCAGAGGAACATCCTTGCACATTCTGACACGGTGTTATCCACCCCTCTCCTAGTGATCAGTCCCTTCCTTCTAACCTCTGACCACCCACTCTGGGCCCTTGATTCCCTCCCAATGGTCCCAGAATAGGATGGCACACAGTGCCTGCCATGCAGAGCTGCTGAGACCAGCCTCCTGTGCTCCACTCTGATGAGCTCCCTGCTCCCCCTCTAACAGGGAATCTCCCTTACCTGGTGACTCATCTAGGGAAAAGACCAGGGAATTCCCTGGTGGTCCGGTGGTTAGGACTCTGCGCTTCCACTGCAGGGGGCCCGGGTTTGATCTCTGGTCAGGGAACTAAGATTCCGCAAGCTGCACGGTGTGGCCCCCAAAAAGAAAAGAAAAGACCAAACATTCCCGAGAACAAAAAATAATGGGGGTGGGGTGGTGGAGGGGTAGATGTGAAGTGAATTTTAGGAATTTCTCTAGAGGCTGATCCTTGACCAAGGAAGTCCCCATTTATGAAGAAAGAAGCCATACTCCTCACTCTCACCTCGAAGTTGGAGCCTGGGTGGTGACATACAGTGGGCAGGGAGGTCTCAGGGAAGCCCAGATGTGCTCAGGGCAGGAACAGATCTTACCAGAAAAGAGGATGCTATGTGGACTCCAGTCCTCTCACTCTAGGCCAGAGCTGCACCTCAGTACACCCACCCAACTAGACCTGGGCTTTAACCCCCAATATAGGTAAGCAATACAACACTCCAAGCTGCTCCAGAGCCCCAATACACCACATCTCCAGAAACAGTGCAATGTGTTACTAGGGAGAGATGCAGCCCAAAGCTCAGCATCTGCTGAGGCCATGAGCACTGGGGGGATGTCGGTGAGAACAGGGCATGATCACTGTTTGTACCTGCCTTGGGCAAAGACAGTACCTACTTCTCAGAGCTGGCAGGACAGGCCTTCTCCAGGTCCACAGATGAGCACCAAATTTCTCAACAGCACTGTACAATGCACAGAGACTGGAGTGGGGTTCCCAGGGTGAGAGGCCAGCCACAAGCTGTCTCTAGACTGGAGGGCCTGTGCTCAAGTAGCTCTGCAAACCAGAAACATGGCAGGTAAGATCTTAACTGGGTGAGTGGATCTCTGAGTCTCCATGAAAAATCATGGACAATGTTGTCTTTCAAATGGGACTTAACAAAACCAGAGTACCAAAGAATACCAGCCACACACAGAGGCCTTTCACCTCCGAGAAGCCACTCTGGCTACCAGTCTTCAACATCCTGCCTATGCATCCCACCATATAGGAGAAAGGCCAACCAAGAGAGAGAAGAGACAACTGCTATAGGAAAGCCATGCCCAGAGTCAAGGACCTAAAGTCATTGGCCCAGGGCTTCCATGGTGGCACAGTGGCTAAGAATCCGCCTGCCAATGAAGAGGACACGGGTTCGAGCCCTGGTCCGGGAAGATCCCACATGCCGCGGAGCAACGAAGCCCGTGTGCCACAACTACTGAGCCTGCGCTCTAGAGCTCGCGAGCCACAACTACTGAAGCCCACGCGCCTAGAGCCCGTGCTCTGCAACAAGAGACAACAAAGAGTAGCCCCTGCTCACCGCAACTAGAGAAAGTCCACACGCAGCAACGAAGACCCAATGCAGCCAATGAATGAATGAATAAATAAATAAATAATTCTTAAAAATAAAATAAAAATAAAGCCACTGGCCTGCACTGGACAGGAATCTCAGCCAGAGGGGCCTGGCTGAACCAAACCAGCAGAGTTTCTTCTCCCCTATCCATTCTCAAAAGTGCAGGCAGGGGACTTCCCTGGTGGTCCAGTGGTTGAGACTCCGTGCTCCCAAAGCAGGGGGCCTGGGTTCGATCCCTGGTCAGGGAACTGGATCTCACACGCCACAACTAATCCCGCATGCCCCAACTGAGACCCCAAGCAGCCAAGTAAATAAATAAATAAATAACAAAAGTGCAGGCAGATCCAAAGTCCTCGTATATCGCTACTGCCCTCAGGATAAGCCCAAGCTCTCTGGACAAAGCACATAAGGTATTTCTGACCTGGCCCCTGCCTAACTCATGCTCTGTCTTCCACGTCTTTGATGCACTGTTCCTTTCGTCTAGAGCGTCGCTTCTCACTTTGTCCATCTGGAACCCTCCAACCTACCCTTCCAGATTCAGCATCATCACCTCTTATATGAAGCTTTCCCCAGACTCTCAGGTACAGGAGGAAGTCCAACCTCTGGGCCACCCTTGGGTACAGCACACACCATGGATGGGCTTTTCCTACACCAGCCTGTGAGGTCATGTGCACAGGCCTATCTGCCTCCTCTCTAGATAGGCCTCAGGCCTGTGCTCCTGGGGCCCAGGTCTGGGCCTGGGACAAAACAATGGGTGCCTCGCTGTCATGTGGAGAATTAATGGATGAGCACATTACTGCCTGGCCAAAGGAAGCTGGCTGCAAGTGAAAGGAAAGGCAGGCTGGCTGTGGCCAAAGGGCCACAGGGCCTGGGCCTGAGCACCAGATGCAGAGGAGAGGAGAGCGCCCGCATCCCACCCCTGCAGCTCCATCCAGTGCTCTAGCCCAGGCTTGCTGTTCTTGGGTAGAGCCACTCATCACATGTCAGGAGGCCACCACCGCCGGTGCTGCTGGGATGATGTTACAGTCTATTTTGAGGGTCACACTGGAGCATCTGTCAGCCTAGTCAGCCACACCCTCCATGTGTCATCACTAAGAGCTGGAGACACCCAAAGGTCCATGAACTCTGCCTGAGCATGTCATTTCCCCAGGGACCCTCAGTTTCAAGGCCTCCTTGGCTTCCTAACAAGATCAACCCAGATGCCCTTATCTCCTGGCACCAGTGGCAGGGCTCTGATGTCTCCTCACCCCACCAGATCTGCTCCTGGGGTTCCCAGCTCTGGTGACTCGGCAAATGCAGCTGAAGCCCATCAGTCTAAGCCTTGCTCTTAGCTCAAACATAACCCCTCCTTCTCCAGCTCTCCCTTATATTTGAGGAGTGCCCAGAAAGCCCAGCACCCAGGTGTCAAGCCAGTTACCAACCAGGCTCATTTTAGGCCCAACAGGCCTCACCTGCTGAGAAACTCCTACTCATCCCTCAAAACCATACCCAGGCTCTGCCTCCTCTTGTAGAGAGCCTTTCAGTGGACTCGCTACAGAATAGGCCAGAGGCTCTCTGAGGATAAGGCTGGCCTGTGCAGGCTTTACTGTTGTTCTCCCTGTACCTAGCATGCACCTGGCACACAGAAGGTATGAATCAGTATAACCCTTGAAATGAAACCTTTCTAATTAGACAAGCTTAGTGTGTTCTGCTACAAAAGACATCGTCAGAACAAAGGCCTTTAGGGAAAACAATGACACTGACAACTGGGTTCATAAACACCTTTTACAAAGGAAGCCTGTACTCAAATCTACAGAAAAACAAGTTTACAGATTCAATGGGATGGTAAGTCAGTCAAGCCCAGTGCAGAGCACGTAAGTCAGTCTGGGCCCACTCAGCACTAAGCACCTTTCAGCTCTGTCCCCTAAGAACACTGTGATCCCCTAAGAATCCAACTGGACATTCCCTCACTCTACCCAGGGAAGGAATGCAAAAGGGAAAGGCAGCAGCAGCGTGGACACACGTGTCTGGGATCAGGTGAGGGCATCTGACAAGTTAGGCTACTCCACTGCACCCTAAGCCCCACAGCCAGGGCAGGTCACCAAACATCCCAGGGGCTCAGGGCTCACCCACAAAACAGGTACATCATCATCTGCTCCAGCCACTTTCCAGAGATGCCATGAGGACGGAACTAAATAATACAGGAAAGCTACATAACCGGTTAACACCTGGGTCATGGACCAAACACCTTCAACACTGACGGGAAACAGGAAACAAGCTGATCACTGTCTGCCCTGGAACTGCCCTTGGCCTCCTGAAAACCACACCTGGTCCATCTGGCTATATCTTAGCCACATGGGAAGGCTTTCAGGGATTACATAAAGAGGCCATAGGTGACATTCACACACCTTTCCTCTGACAGTGGCCAACTGAAGCAGGCCAACACAAGCATACATGACCTGGGACCTTTCTAAAACTGAGATTTCCAGGTCAGCTTAACAGCTATATTTACCTCATGTAAAAATGCTGGGAAAGTTGGGAAAAGATGCTCAACTTTCTTTGGATTTGCAGGCAATACCTATAGTAAGGCAATCTAACAAGATACAGGGCCTTTTCCAGCAAGATCCACTTATAACTGAAATGTTAAAAGCCAGGTGAAGGAACCCAGGTCTCCACATTTAAACTGAAATGTAGAGACCTTCTCAAAAACTGTTCTTGTCTTTTATTAGCTCGCTGTTATCTACGATTAAGGACTCTGGAGAAAGTAATCCATTTTCTTCCCTACAAGTTTAGGAAATGCCCCTCCATTTCTTTGGCAATATGAGACTGCAGCACCAACATTTCAGTCTATACTGTAACTATTTTTGCAGTGTTTGTTTTGTTTTAAGAGGCTGTTCTCATTCACACTAGTTCAAACACATTAAATACATGCGCTTTTATCAGATGGTGGAAAGGGAAAATAGAAGATTTAAAGCCCTCCAATAATATAAACTTCCTACCGGTAAATGCTCTATATGGGGATAAAAGTAAAAGATGCAATAGCTTGCCACAATCAGAATTTCAGAATCATAGAATTCTGGGATTACAGGTAGCTTAGATGCTGGCCTAGCTCCCCAGAGTACAGACAAGGAGATCAAAGCCCCATGACCTACCCACAACCACAGAGCCCTGCCCGGCACAGATGTTACAACTTCACTGAAGAAGCAGGCAAAGCTCCAATTCCAGCAGTATTGCCCCCAGCAGAGCCCCTTGGCCAGGCATTTTGCATGTACCACAAGAGGAACAGTCCCTAGGAGAGAGGAAGTATTCTGAATGCTCAAGAACACACATCAGGGTTGGAAGGAAGGTCGCTGGTGGGGTTCACAAACTACCCACACCAGACCTAAGGTCTGATGAGGAAAACCTTTCCAAAGCAGCTAAAATTATGTTATTTCATAACTTAAACACCTGCTTTGTGACAACAGCCAGAAAAAAAGGGAGACTAGGAGAAGAAAAGGAAGAAAAATGAAAAAATCTCCCCTCTGATTTCCTGTATCTGCTTGGATCACCCTAAAATAGGGAGCCTCCCTAATGCTGACTTTAATGAGGACCTTCCTAAAGCTGATCCAACTGGTGTTCAAGTCCCTGGACTGAAAAACAAGTTTATGAGTAGCAAGCTCATCTGATTCTGACCATGTGCATGCTGTTTACCCTAAGATGACAGACCAGTGGCTGCCACAGCTTTGATGAATGCTGCAAAGACTCTACTATCCCTTTGAAGTCTACAAGGGCCTCTACCATGACTAAATGCGATAAAAAGGAACCTTGAATACAGCAAGAGTGTGAAAGGAGGGAAGTCACAAACACCACACAACAGTGGGGGAACTCCATTCTGGACGCTGATTTGTTAATGTAAACTTGTTATTTGTTTCCCTGACCTGTTGATGTATCTCATTACACTATCACTAAAGAGAAGCCCCTCCTCTATAAAATGTACCTATTTGTCATCAAAAGCTGCTGCTTAGACCAGGCCATGCCCACAGCCAGGTAACAGAGGTATCCGCTATTCAACCCTTTGCAGCCCAGACCAATGCAGCTCAGCAGCTCACACCAGTCACAGGTGTCAACCAGGAGACCTCAAACTCTGACCACAGGGAACAGTTCAGTGTTGGGGGAAAGAATGTGGTCAGGAGGGGCTTACCCATCTCTTCCTTTGCTGACAATCTTCACCTCAAAGTAATAAATGCCACAGGCAGCAGGTATGGGGTGGGTGGCACGCACTGAGGCTGCATCTTTGTGATTTTTGCCATGACCTAATAGAAGAGGGCAAGGAAGAAATTTCAGCAGAAGGAAATGCAAATGGAAGCCTCATTCTTCTCTGCTCCATGGCAACTTCACCCCTCCATGGCCAGAGGAAGCCCTTGCATAGTCCAAGGAATAATTAGAAAACAACTGAGCAAACACATAAACCTCCCACCTTTGGCTCACCTCCTCCTGAGAATAGCAGCTCTGCCTGAGACACTGCCATTCAAACCACAGGAGGGTACATGCAATGTGGGTGCATATGTGAGAGATTCCCTAGTGCTGCTGGCAGACTCTCCAAGATACAGGCAGCCCACTTGGAAGACTAGGGGAGGAAGAGGCAGCCCTGGAAGACGCCCCCACAACTTTAGCGCAGAACCCTAGGCCTTGTCTGGGATGTCTGGCAGGTGAGCAAGCTCATGGGCCTCTGGCTAATGGAGGGGATGTGACCACCCCTTTCTTCAGACACTTATGAAACTAAGCAGTGGTGAAGGGCCTAGCTCGAGTCGGAGGTACCCCAAAACAAGCAGGAAGGCCCTGAGAAGAATGTCCAGCCCAGCACTGGGTTTGGACACCTGCTGCGGTTCTCCTGACATCAGATGTCTCAGGGCAGAGCAGACTAGGCAGTCAATCCTTGGCCTGGTCAGCCCCACCACCCTAGACACCCCGCAGGAACTAAGGCCCAAGCCGGAGCACTCGAGCTGGGTAAGGGACGTGATGGAGCACGGGCTGGGCAGCACACCCACCCCGCAGACGCTCTGGCCTTCTCCCCCTGCGACCAAACAGGCCAATACCTTTGTAGTGGACGCGAAGGTTGCCCTGGGAGAGGCCGATGTAGTTGTACTTGTCCTTGGGGCTCCAGGAACGCGGCAGCGGCGTCTCGTGCTGGTTGACCGCGGGATACAGGCGCTGCAGGCGCCGGCTCAGTTCCTGCTCCCCTGGGGACGGCAGCCCGCATCCAGTGCCCCCGCCGGAGGAGTCTCCAACCTGCAGGTTCCCAGCTCCCAGCTCCGCCGTCGCCGCCGCCATCTTGGAGGGAGCTGCTATTGTGTCACTGGGGGCGGGGAAAAGCGGGACCAGATCCGCCTCTTTCAGCCAATGGCCAGCGAGCCAACCTGGGCCGCAGGGAAACCGAGTCCCAGTCTGGCACCTCTCCTTCGACACCACTATGCCTCGCCACATTTTGGACTCCATTTCCCACAATGCAGAGCTCTCCAGGGGCGGACCAGCTTGGGCTCGTAAGGATCTCTGGGAGATGTAGTACAAACCCGCTCAGCCATAAGCCTGCTTAGCTGAGACACTGGGACACCGAAAACTACAATTCCCGCTGGCAACGCGGCTCCGGCCTCTCAGTTCACCTCCCTCCCCCATGGCCTCTGTTTATCTCCCTGCCTCAGTTCTGGTCGCTAGGATCATATCCGCTATAGTGACTGACTCTGAGGAGACCCTATTCCCGGTTCGAGTCCACCTTTGCTACTTGGCCTTCCTCCCAGCCCGCGGGTGCGGGGCTCGGAGGCGTGGCACAATCCTGACCCCGTCCCCTCCGCTGGGCTGCTGGGACCTGGTCGCCATGGCTACGGGCTGTAAACTACCACAGCTTCCCTGGCCACTGGTGCTGGCTGCCCGGCTGCCCTAGGGTCATGGACTCCCCGAAGCCGCAGTGCCCCAGCTTCGCGACCACGTTGAGGTAGGCACTGGCCTAACTGAGGGCGGAGAGGAGGCCTTGAGTACTTCCAGAAAGAGAAATGGTACCTGATTTGGACCTCTGCACTTCCTGCCTCTGTCCTTTGGTTTGGGGCTCCAGCCCCACAGGATCAGTGGTGCAGAAACAGAATCTCAGATGACTTGTCAGCCCAGGAAGGTCGTTATATTCTAGTAAAAGGGCAGGCGCACTTTATCATTAGTAATAGCCAGCTTTTTCTTATTGAGCGTGTATTATGTGCCAAGTGCTCTATACACCATATTTAACCCTCACAACAACTCTATGAGGTAGTAATATCACTATTTTACAAATAAAGAAATAGAATCCTGAAGAGATCATGTGTCTTACACATGTTTATAAGTGATGGAGCTAGTATTTGAACCCAGCCATGTGAGACCCATACCTGAGATATTAGCCACAAGGATAAACAACCTCTTCACCCACTGGCTTATGACAAAGAAGCATCTCTAAGCAGTCCAAGAACATCCCATGGCCTCAAGGTAGCTCCTGCCTGTCTTCAGGGGTGCAGCATCTGGACACTGCAAATATGATAACAAGCTCCGTTAGCCAGAAAAGCCACAAAGTATACATATTAAAACAAAAATTTTGGCTAAATACCTTTCTAGCTCTGAGAGCTAAGAGAAGGCTCTTAATTTCTGGGCCTCTGTTTCCATATCTCAAACATGGGAATGACACAGCCCACCTTAAACTGTTGGGAAAATTTAGGCAGCATATATGAAGCTCTCATGACAGCTCTTGCACATAATAGGCATTCAGTAAGTGTTTAATGAATGTACTTTCTCGCTTCTACTCATTCCTAATGCAAAAAACCTGATCTCACCTAAACTCTAATCCCCCATGGTCAGCTGCCTTGACAGAGAAAGCCTAGAAAAGTCAAGAAATTAAATGCCGCCTTGACAGACAAAGCCGAGAAAAGTCACGAAATGAATCACAAAAACCAGACAGCAAGCTTGAGAAAGAGTGTTGTTACCCAACACACGAATGATTTAGGAAACTGCAATCATGTTTGAAAGGGATATGAAACGGACTCAGAAAGAGAATCCCCATGTATTTTAAGAAGGAAGCACAATGTAATTGCTGATGCTGAATTTGGTGACAGTACAAAACATCATTCCTGCCCATATTCTTCATTCACCAGTGTTTAGTGGTGTATAGTATATTGGGCCAAGCTCACTGCTTCCCTTAGAGGAATAGTGTGGGTGTCCTCCTCCAGCTCCCCTTAGAGCAGGGCCAGGATGATGAAGCATGGGCCAGACCTTAGCACTACACGAATGTCAGCAGGACCCTCTAAAAGGGACTTTGAGGGAATTCCCTGGTGGTCCAGTCGTTAGGACACTGCACTCTTACTGCCGAGGGCCTGGGTTCAATCCCTGCTCGGGGAACTAAGATCCCGCAAGCCACACAGTGTACCCCAAAAAATAAATAAAGGGACCTTTGAATTGTGCATTTTCCTGCGGCAGGTTTCCCCTCCCCATTGGCTTTCTCCTTTCAGCCTCACATCCCTGGCACAGTAGATTTGTGGATGGAACTCAGTAGCTTGACTTCACTCAATACCAGGATTTACCCCCTGTCAAACCCACTGCTTGCCAGTAGTTAAATAACTGAGTTTTCTCCACCGTTGAAGTAGAAATATAGATAATCTATTTCCCATTCCTCTCTGAGAATTGGTGTAAAATATTTAATATAATACTAAAGAAGCATCCTAAGCTTTTTGGATAAGTGTATAGACTCTACCAGGTGTTTTAAAATTTATTTATTTTATTTATTTATTTTTGGCTGCGTTGGGTCTTCGTTGCTGCGTGCGGGCTTTCTCTAGTTGCGACGAGCGGGGGCTACTCTTCATTGTGGTGCACAGGCTTCTCATTGCAGTGGCTTCTCTTGTTGTGGAGCACGGGCTCTAGGCACGCGGGCTTCAGTAGTTGCAGCATGCGGGCTCACTAGTTGTGGCTCGTGGTCTTCAGTAGTTGCAGCATGCGGGCTCAGTAGTTGTGGCTTGCGGGCTCTAGAGCGCAGGCTCAGTAGTTGTGGCGCACAGGCTTAGTTGCTCCACGGCATGTGGGATCTTCCTGGACCAGGGCTCAAACCTGTGTCCCTGCTTTGGCAGGTGGATTCTTAACCACTGCACCACCAGTGAAGCCCCAGATGTTTTTAAAATTAATATTTGCGAATCTGTTTTTGACTACTGTCTCCCTTGGCATTCAAAACTAACATGTTACCGGCCGCTCTCGCCTTTGAGATGGCCCACACTCTGTCTGTGGAGTGTGTTTCTCTCCAAATAAATCCACCTCTTACATATCACTTTGTCTCTCACTGAGTTCTTTCTGAAAAACAACAACAACAACAACAACAACAAAAAACTAACATGTTACCTACAGAGATTTTCCATCTGGCAACTTCTCAGGATTTGTAGAGTTCCCCATAGTTTTCTTGCTCACCTTGCCCCATGTGGTAGTTCCAGTAGGAGCAAGAACAGAGTTTAGAAAATTGACTGGTCTTGACAGGAAGGTATGATTTAACCCAGTGAGCAGGTGGGTTGATCTGCTGCATCCTGTCTCAAACCCATAAACATCTGAGCAAAAGCCTTTCCTTTTCCACACCGGCTGCGTATTCGACATGGTTTGCTCACATTTGTTCAGTTTAGAGACAATAGAGAACTGGAGTTTGGTGTGTCACTGCTCCATGAAGTAGGACTGAAGAACCCTGCAGGACAGGGTTTCCCAACTGGGATCACGTCACTGCTCTCAACTTCCCTGGAGTTTGGGTAATCCTTGTCTCAGTTTTATGAACAAGGACACTGAGCTTCAAGAGGTTAAACAGCATACCCAAGGCCACCAGCTAGCAAGGGGAATGAAGACACAAGTCTATCTGGTGGCATAAATCACTCCCACCTGCCGCCACCATGGATTACTGGGATCACTTCTTCCTTTTGTTCCACCTAAGTCTGACTGCCCACAGGCAGCCCTTCCTCTAGACCCCCAAATGCCTTCCTAGCTTGAGCAATGATGGCTCTCCCCAAGAGGCCTAGGAGTTAAAAGTGGTTCTTTATGATCCACTTTTCCCACATCCTGCTGTCACAGTTAATATCTCTGCAGCTCCTTGCTGTTTACAGTTTATTTTTTTAATGTTTTTTTAAATTAATTAGTTTTTAATTTTTTAATTTTTTGGCTACATTGGGTCTTCGTTGCTGCTTGCTGGCTTTTTCTAGTTGTGGCAAGCGGGGGCTACTCTTCATTGAGGTGCGCGGGCTTCTCATTGCCGTGGCTTCTCTTGTTTCAAAGCACGGGCTCTAGGTGTGTGGGCTTCAGTAGTTGTGGCTCGCGGGCTCTAGAGCGCAGGCTCAGTAGTTCTGGCTCACGGGCTTAGTAGCTCTGCGGCATGTGGGATCTTCCTGTACCAGGGCTTGAACCCGTGTCCCCTGCATTGGCAGGTGGATTCTTAACCACTGCGCCACCGAGGAAGTCCCTACAGGTTATTTTTGCATATCTCTTTTACTCTTACTTAAACTTCACAACATTGTGAGATAGAAAATGCAAGAAATGTCTCCACCTCCTTGTGAGGAAACTGGGCTGAAAGAAGTTAAATGACTTGCCCAAGGGGGTCCCTATTGGAAACACAGATGTCAGCCTCTGGGCCCTATCAGCCAGTAAGTAGAGGCTCAAGACTCCTACCCTGGCTCTTGGACACCAGACCCTGTACTTCTTGTCCTATAGCACCTGCTTTTGGTATCACACCCCCAGAATGTGGCTGTCACATGCACGGAACTGTCATCACAGCCACAGCTAAACACTGAAGGGAAGTATAGGCCTGCAGGGTTCTCTGGGTTCATGGTGAGGGTGTCCTGCCACTGCAGGAGTTGTTGAGACTCTAGTGATGAGAAGGTTTCTGGGAATGTGGGAAAATGGTTTGGGCCCCGAGCCAGGAGCTTGCTGGCAGCACCTCTGGGAATCTGGAGGCAGCACTGGGAAGACCCAGAGCCTGGCTCTGAGGGGAAAGGAAGCCATGTCTTGTGGCTCTGGGAAGAGTGGAAGTGTACTTCCCACTCAAGGCTCTGTCACCCACCACTTCCTTCTCCTTCTCTGTGCAGAGCACACTTGCGACCTTTAGGAGCGATCGTAGATGATTCCTTCCTCACAGAAGCCAAGAATACTCAGAAACGCAAGCTTTCTCAGAAACGGAAGACGCTGCTGGTTAGTGGCCGTGTCCTGTTGGAACCCTAAATTTTGATCCCCAGATCCTTTCTGCCTCCCTCTCTGCAACCCAAAAGCACCACCCACCCGAACTATGCCCCACCAAGCGGCTTCTCCCCAGTTAGGGGAGTGTGGCTCAGAGGCCAGGTCCAGCAGGCTCTGGGATGGGGGAACGTGCACACTTGCTGCACCTCACCGGAACAGGCTTCCCAGACCTCCCCGAGCAGAGAGAGACTCAGCTCCTGCCCACAGATAACCTTCCCCTGCAACGCAGCATTCTGGAGTGGACCTCATTTCTTCATCCAGCCTGCCATGAGCCAGGCATTCTTCTGGGTGCTGGGATGGTCCCACCAGATCTGTCAAGGTCCTTCAGAGCTATGACTATATCTTTTTGTCTTTACAGCCACAGTGCCTGATGTGGCACTTGAGTGGCTGGTATATGTGCACCATAATTGCTGTATGTATGTGAAGACAGTAGTAAAGGATGTTTCTCCATTGTGCTGTTGGCTCTGCACTGGAGGTAGAGACTCTTTACCAGCCTCATGACAGGTTCTCCCTCCATTCATGTTCTTTAAAGTTTTTATATAAAAATGAATGCTGGGGGCCTTTCTCACCTTCTGAGGTGGCCCACACTCTGTGGAGTGTGTTTCTCTCTAAATAAATCCACTTCTTACCTATCACTTTGTCTCTCACTGAATTCTTTCTGCAATGAGACGTCAAGAACCTGAGCTTCATTAAGCCCTGAAACCAGGTGTGTGATCTCAGTTGGAAGACTGTGGGTGTTGGCTGGGTCTGAGCCCCAGCCACAAGGGTTCGAGTCCCAATCAGGGTTTTGACCGGGTTTGAGTCCCGGCCACGTGGGTTCAAGTCTGTATTTGACGTGCACAGTTTCAGCTGGTGACCACGAAGGGACAGTGATAAGCTTATAGCTAGACCAACTCCTGTTCATCATCAACACCGTTGGTGACGTCTTCTGTGCCATCTCTTTGCGACTTCCGGGGAACTAACACCTGGTTGGGAGATTACCTTGGAAGGGATAGCATCTAAAACTATATTTTTGTACTCTGATGCTGTTAAAAAAAAGTGCTTCATCATCAAGGAGATTCATAGAAAGGCTACGGAAACAATTACAATAGTTCCACATTAAGATGCTGGCTATGTGAGGATTCCAGCCCATACCGACTTAAAACAAGGAGCTGCCCTGCCCCTGGGGCCCCTAGATCAGGCATCCAGAGATTTTTACTCCCTGACAGACAGGGTTGATGCCCCTACTCAGCCTGGAAGCAGTTACAGAAGACAGACTATCGCCCTCTGCTTCCCATAAGAATATGGGAGTAAAATCTCTGAGAGGGGAATGAAACAGGAGGGAAGGGGGCAGGGCACACGACCTTTGAAAGAATGACATAGCCCGAGGACATGACATAAATTGATTAGAACCCAATGGGTCCAAGATGGAGGACAAGTCGAATTCCACTAGACCTTGAGCCTCAGTATATGCTCACATCAGCAAGCTAAATGACATCCACAGGTGCCGTGACAGTTCCAAGACGGACCATAAGGATCAAAAAGTGGGTGGTGGCCCAATTCCCGGAAATCCTCGGCCCTTCCTAAAATAGCTGGAATACTCCTCCCACTCATTAGCCTATGAAATTACCCACCCCTATGAAAATTAACAAGCCCATACCCTGGTACCTTTCTCACCTTCTGAGATGGCCCACACTCTGTCTGTGTAGTGTGTTTCTCTCTAAATAAATCCACTTCTTACATAAAATAAATAAATAAAAATTAAAAAAAAATAAAAATGAATGCTGGGGAATTCCCTGGCAGTACAGTGGTTAGGACTGCACACTTCCACTATAGGGGGCACAGGTTCCATCCCCGGTCTGGGAGCTAAGATCCACATTCCTGCATGCCACGTGGCGTGGCAAAAAAAAAAAAAAGAAAAAAGGAAACATATTCTTCCCTGAAATTAAAAAAAAATACTGTGTTATTAAGATTTGGGGGCTTTTGTTGATATGATCATAAGATTGTTATTACTATTTAACAAGCAAAGAGCCATTGTCCAAATCTTACAGGTGAAAAAACACATCTGAGCAAATTTATAACTCCAGCTCACAGTGCAGAACTGTGGGCTGTGGTGGTTTTCTTTGTGCGAGTATGTCTTGTCTGGAGGATCTGGGGACACATGAGCTGTACACTTTGTGAGGCTGGGTACTTCAAACATGGGGACCCTGACATCAGGGAGGGAAAGGGGTATGTAGACTCTAAGCGGAGACCAAGCACAGCCACAGTCCCGAAAGATCCGATTACTTGGGGCGCCTGCTCCCCGTCCCCCTCAGCTGCCACCTACTCAGTGGACCTGGGGCCAGGCTCTTTCACTCCCTTTCTTCTGCGCGGCGGCAGTAACACCGTTCTCAACCACCAGAGGACGCTGTTGCCTCCTGCCGCCCCCGACCCCCGGGGCCGCCCTTCCCGTTTTCACCTGCAGGGGGAAGCAGAGAGCACGGAGCTCCCGGGAACGCCGCCTCCCAACCACTCGCTTGTGGAGGCCTTACCAGCTGTTAACAACCAGGACAAGAAAGCAGCATATGCCCAGCAATCAAAGTAGGGTGACTTTTTTCTCTTTACAGAAACGGCAGACAGAGCACGAAGATGGGCCTTTTTTATTTTTTAAGTCTCCCAAAATAAGCTAAATTAAGCTTTATTTCTATGACTAAACTGGTTTTGTCTGCTCAGGAAATTTTCAAGGCTAGTCTCCCTTTGTTTTTGTTCTTGTTTTTCGGTTGTTTGTTTGTTTTTAACTGAAGTCTGGTTAATTTACAATGTTGTCTTAGTTTTAAGTGTACAGAAAAGTAATTCAGCTTTACATATATAATATATATATTCTTTTTCAGGTTCTTTTCCATTATAGGTTATTACAAGATATTGAATATAGTTCCCTGTGCTATACAGTAGGTCCCTGTTGTTTAGCAGTTTTATATATAGTAGTGTGTATATGTTAATCCCAAACTCCTAATTTATCTCCCCCACACCCACCCCTCTATCCCATTTGGTAACCGTAAGTTTGTTTTCTGTACCTGTGAGCCTATTTATGTTTTGTAAATAAGTTAATTTGTATCATTTTAAATTTTTATTTTATTTTATTTTTATAAATTTATTTATTTATTTTTGGCTGCGTTGGGTCTTCGTTGCTGTGCGGGCTTTCTCTAGTTGCGGTGAGCGGGGGCTACTCGTCCTTGTGGTGCGTGGGCTTCTCATCGCGGTGGCTTCTGTTGTTGCAGAGCACGGGCTCTAGGGTGCATGGGCTTCAGTAGTTGTGGCATGCAGGCTCAGCAGTTGTGGCACACGGGCTTAGTTGCTCCGCGGCATGTGGGATCTTCCCAGACCAAGGCTCGAACCCGTGTCCCCTGCTTTGGCAGGCGGATTCTTAACCACTGCCCCACCAGGGAAGCCCTGTATCATTTTTTTGGATTCCACATATAAGTGATATTATATATTTGTCTTTCTCTGACTTACTTCATTAATATGATAGTCTCTAGGTCCATCCGTGTTGCTGCAAACGGCATTATTGCATTCTCTTTTATGACTGAGAGTAGTATTCCATTGTATATATGTACCACATCTTCTTTAGCCATTCATCTGTTGATCAACACTCAGGTTGCTTCCATGTCTTAGCTATTGTAAATAGTGCTGCTATGAACATTGGGGTGCATGTATCTTTTCGAATTACAATTTTCTCTGGAAATATGCCCAGGAGCAGGATCATATGGTAAATCTATTTTTAGTTTTTTAAAAAAACCTCCATACTGTTCTCCATAGTGGCTGCACCAATTTACATTCCTACCGCAGTGTAGGAGGGTTCCTTTTTCTCCACACCCTCTCCAGCATTTATTATTTGTAGACTTTTTAATCATGGCCATTCTGACTGGTGTGAGGTGATACCTCATTGTAGTTTTGGTTTGCATTTCTCTAATAATTAACGATATTGAGCATCTTTTCATGTGCTTGTTGGCCTGGCCTCTTGAAAATGTGAAAAACTTATCATTAACTGACCAGGTTAGGTGCTTCTTTGACAACTTCCCAGGTGTCTTCCAGGGTTACTTTGTCCTTTTATAAAAATCACATCAATTTTAATAGTCTTTCAAAAAAACTTTTTCTGTCTTGATTTTTAAGTTTGGCTTCTCATGTTTCCAGTTTATCTATTTCTACTTTTATTTCCTATGTTTAAAATTTTTATTATGATATTTTTTTCCTTTTCAGGCAACCACAGGCTTGAGGCTTTCTTTCCTAATAGTGAAAGGACTTTATTTTATTTTTTTACATCTTTATTGTAGTGTAATTGCTTTACAATGGTGTGTTAGTTTCTGCTGTATAACAAAGTGAATCAGCTATATGTATACAAATATCCCCATATCCCCTCCCTCTTGCACGTCCCTCCCACCCTCCCTATCCCACCCCTCTAGGTGGTCACAAAGCACTGAGCTGATTTCCCTGTGCCATGCAGCTGCTTCCCACTAGCTAGCTATTTTATATTTGGTAGTGTACATACGTTAATACTACTCTCTCACTTCGTCCCAGCTTACCCTTCCCCCCTCCCCGTGTCCTCAAGTCCATTCTCTATGTCTGCGTCTTTATTCCTGTCCTGCCCCTAGGTTCATCAGAACGATTGATTGATTGATTGATTGGCTGCGTTGGGTCTTCATTGCTGCACGCAGGCTTTCTCTAGTTGTGGCGAGTGGGGGCTACTCCTCGTTGTGGTGCGCAGGCTTCTCATTGCGGTGGCTTCTCTTGTTGCGGAGCACAGGCTCTAGGTGTGCGGGCTTCAGTAGTTGTGTCTCACGGGCTCTAGAGCGCAGACTCAGTAGTTGTGGCACACGGGCTTAGTTGCTCCGCGGCATTGGGATCTTCCTGGACCAGGGCTCGAACCCGTGTCCCCTGCATTGGCAGGCGGATTCTTAACCACTGCGCCACCAAGGAAGCCCCAACCATTTATTCTTAGATAGTGAAAGGATTTTAAGCAATTAAAAACTTGTGAGTGCTTTTCTGATCATATCCCAAACATTTTGAACATGTAATTTTAACATTTCTATAACATGTTATATTTTTACTTTAAGTAATAAATGGGTCGGGAAAAATATTAATTTATTTTTAAATTTCTGTAAATGGTTAAGTGTTTTAGAGGTATGTTTATATTATCAGTTCTTATTTCATTGTATTATATCAGGAAATGCAAGGTATACAGTTTCTCATTTAAAAATGTGTTAACACCTTATCTGTGGCCTACGATTAGTTTTTTGTATACATTAAAAGATTGTCCTTCTTTATTTCCAATTATGTATAAATCTACTCACCTGTCATTATCAACTGTATTACTGTTAGTATTTGTCTTTTACCTTTCTCTGCTTGAGGTAGCTTATTTTGATAGGAGGGCTTTAAACTCTTTACAATTCTGTTTCATCATCTCTCTTTCCCCCCCTATGTTTTTATCTATTCAACAAATATTTGTTGATTCCCACTGTGTGCCAGGCACTGTGGATACAGTGGTAAACAAGACAGACAAAGTCTGTGTTTCTGAGAGAAGATGGGGGTGTGATGATGGGGAAGTGTGGGCGCTGGGATTGGGAAGAGTATCAAGGAGAACCCCTGAGATGCTAAGGTTGAATAGTCAAGCTGGAGCATTCTGGACCCAGGAAAAGCATGTGTGAACATATACACCCAATAAGTAGTGTTTTCATTTTTATTATGCCTTGCATCCACAATATTTGCTGAGTGTTACTTAAGACTATGAAGAGTGTTAACACAACATTGTAAATCAACTATACTTCAATTAGAAAAAAAAAAAAAGACTATGAAGAGTGTGAAGTATGATGCCATCAGTTCTGGAAGTACAGAGATAGGGTCAACCTAGACCCTTGCAAGAGGCTGGAGTCCTCCCTGGGACCTAGCAACAAGGCTTACTATGTACTTTCCAAAATATTTAGGGAAAGGATGAATGACTGCAAGATTGAGAAAAAATAGGTAGAACTAACAGAATGCAAAGAAGAGCCCAAGGAAACAGTGGCATTTTCCACATTAAGAGGGTCAGAATCCAGTTACCATTAGCCTGGAAGGACTCCTAGAACCTGGATGTGTGGGACATGGGTGGTAGGCCTAGTCTCTCTCCATCTCAGAAGAACCTGGAAGCTGGGCTCAGGGCCTTCCACAGAGGAGGCTTTAATACTGAATTCAATAATTCAATGTTCTTTTAAACTTCAAAGTAACTTATGTGCATTGTAGAAAAATTTGAAAAATGCACGATTACAGACACATAAGCACCCGTGGGCCTATCACTGGAGAATAATTACTGATAACCTTTTGGATTATTTCCTCCATCTTTTCTGGTTTTTCATCTTACCTGGTTGTGCTTATTCTCTAATTTCAGGCTTTACTTAACCCTTAGAGATATAGTGCATGTTAAGCCTCTTTGTAAACATTTCATGCCTGTATAAGAATCTTCTGTTTTTAGACACTTAGCAGTTTTCTGACTTTTTCATAGTCACAAGTAAGGCTTTGAGGACTGCCCTTAGGCATGAAGCTGCTGCTTCATCTCTGTCCCCTCTGCACTGGCCAGCCCAGACCTCAGCCTCAGCCAGCCTGCCCTCCTTGGGCATTGGCCCCTGTTCATAGCCCTTCAAAACTCCTGCTGTTTCCCTGAGGTATTGGCGCTACCCAGGCAGTCTTTGTGCACCCCGCCCCACCTCCCCTGACACATCACTCTCTTCCAGAGTGACCTCAGCTCCTCCCATGAAGTCACTCAAGCTTTACTGAAATCACTGACATCATCATTTCCTCCTCTAAGAGGACCAGCCTCCCCTGGCACCCTCCAGTCAGGGCCCCAACACTCCTGTGACCTGCATCAGCTTCAGTTACTACCTGCTTATCAGTTCATTTGTCATCCCACTTCCATCATACCCCCAGCTTCCTTCATGTCCCAGAACCCAGCAGCGGCTGGCATGTGCTATGGACCCAGAAATGTTTGATGAACAAATGAATGACTGAATGGATGAACCCTAGAAGTAGGCTTCGCTGGGTAAGAGAGTCATTTTTTTCTCTCATGTTTTGAGTATTTCATAAAAAGTTGAAAAAACAAGCTCATAAATACTACTACCCCGTACCCCTGCTCAAGGTTCAAAATGAGATCCCACTACTTCAGGGCCCTACCACCTCTCCCCTCCCCCTCCCCCAGGGGGTAGAGCCTAGTCTCCTCCCGGGGTCCACAGGTCACCCTGCTGCATCTCTGCAGTCCTGCCTGAGAGTCCAGGCTTGAGGCTGGGCCTGCCCTCCCCTGTCTCTCTTTAGCTGGACTGTGCTGTGGGGGCAAGAGATGGTCCCAGTAAGTACTCATATCTGTTTTCATAGCATAGGTATTCAATACTCACTGACAAACCTACAGAAGAGAACTCACCTTTACTGAGCTCCTAGAAGGTGCCTGAGTCTGTGTAAACCACTCTCTATTCTTTCTCGTTGCATTCTCACAACAATACAATGCAATGGGGAGCACAACCATTCCCATTTTACAGATGCAAAGACTGAGGCTCAGTCTGTGGTCACATAACCAATGAGGGGGCCCTAGGGTTTAATCTAATCCCTCTCTAACTCTAAGGACCACAGTCTTAATTATGAACCATATTAAGAGATGTTGGGGGGGGAACCCAGGAGTGGAGGAGGAGCCTGGAGAGGAACATCAGGAAGGGGAGCAATATTGTCATGGTAACCCCACCTGTCCCTTCTTATAGTCCTGTCTGTTCTCCATCGGTGGCCACCTGTCCCCAAGGCCCACATACATCAGTGACCAGACCATTCTGCATAATCGAAAGCCCTGTTCAGATGACTACCGGAAGCGAGTAGGGTAAACCAGGGTTAGCCTGATGGTGGACGGACTGGGCCCAGAAACAGTGCAGGGGTGTTGCTGCCCCAGACCCAGGGCACAAGGGCCTGGTGGGGTGTCCATCACATCTCAGTCCACCACTCCCTGCAGTAGCTGGCAGCAGCAGCCCCTGGGCACTACCAAGCCAAGGTACCTAGAGCAACTAGAGAACTACCTACGCAAGGAGCTCCTCCTGCTGGACCTGGGCACAGATTCTGCCCAGGAGCTAAGGCTGCAGGTCAGAGCCACAGAATAACTGGGGGGAGGGCAGGGGCAGGGCTGGGAAGAAACTTTACTCACCAGGACTAGGCACTTCAGACATTCAGGTGAGACCAGCCTTTCCCAGCTCTCTTGGGTTCCCCTTCCTGGTAAGAGAAACTTGTTCTTTAACAAAGCCAGTGAGCAGGCAAGTCTACCAGCATGGAACCAAAACTCTCCTGAGGGTTGGGTTTCTTTACCTGAGTCAGGTGGCCTGAATGCTGACTCCAGTCGCTTCTGTGATCCCCAGCACCGACCTTGGGTCACTGGGTATCAGTGAATGGAGCCTAAATCCTGGCAGTTGGGCAAGCAGGGGTCATACAACGTCTACCAGCCCAGTAACAACAGCCCCAAGCTTGAGGAACTTAGCCAGATACAGAGAGAAATCTAGATGTAACCTAGATTCTGATGCATATTAGGGAAGGAATCACCCAATCCCTGCTCAGATGGAAATGATGACTGGGAATCCCTCACTTCTGACTTAGTCACTGACAGAAGCATTTGCTGAGCACTGTCTGTGTGCCAGCCTCTGAGTGGGGCCTTAGATATGGTCTCACAAGCTAAAGGAACCTCGCCAACAAAGAAGCAGAAGCTCAGAGAAGGCATCCGGCTATGCAGTAGTGGAGCTAGGATTCAAACTCAGGGCTGGTTCGGGAGCCTGTGCTCATTCCAATACACAGTGTTGCCTCCGAAAGCTTCCTGTGTGTCCGAGTGGGACAGGAAACCATACCTCTACTTGGAAGCTAGAGCCTTAGACCTTCTCCTGCCCCCACAGAGCTGTAAGATGGGGAGGGGTGCTGGTAAGAGGCCAGCTGAAGCACAGTGCATGGAGGAGGCTGGCTGCCTGGAGAGCCAGAGGGGGCTCAGGTAGAGAGGGGGAGGTCCTGACCCAGGTCGTCTGCCAGGTCTCAGAGACAGCACCAGGAGAGGTCACCAGAGAGCAGCTGAGAGGGATGGAGCCGCCCCTCAGCTCCCTGACTGTGAGAGACCCCAGTGGTGCCTGTGGCATTTATTTGAATGTGAGTTGCCTGGCAGCTTCATGCTAGAACACTTCTAATCCAAGCAAAGAAAAACTTAGGTCCCACTGAGAGTGGCAGCTATAGGCCAGGAGGTGACAGTTTCCCTTTTCTTGCCAGCCTTACAGAGAAATCTTTGAATTTTTCATAGAGGACTTCAAAACATACAAGCCATTGCTATCCTCCATCAAGAATGCATATGAGGTGATTCTGGGTAAGACTGCAGCCTCCCTGCCTGGCCCCAGCCTGGAAGAGGCAGAGAGGATCCTAGTCTGACCTTCTGGGTTCTGCAGCAGGGCTGGGGCAGCTACAAACTGGGCTTTGAGGTCACCAAGCCCCCCTTAGCCTTTTTGCTTACACTGTCATGTGATAGGGCACCCCAGGGCAACTGACTACCTCCCATTCTTGGGAAGCATGGTGGGGCAGTATCTGTGGGAAATAGAGCATCTTTTCTATTGACAGTGAAGCCCAGAAGGGAGGGTGTACCCCTGGGAAGTGAGGGGGCTTCCCTCACCAGGCTCAGGAGGTGCTGGGCATGGTGCAGCTGCAGGACTAAAGGCCGTATGGGTAAAGGGCATAGGTGAGACCCTGGTCCTCATCGGGACTCTGCCCCTGGTTTAAAAGCAAGTGCAAGGACTTAAGCAGGAGCTATGCTTTGAACAGGCATGTATAGACTCCTCGAGTTTGCAAGGGACATAACCACTCACTGCGACCTCAGGATCAGTGTCTCCTGGTTGTTTGTCCTCCATGGCCCCAAAGGGACTCTCCCACCTGTCCCTGCTTAGCCGACCAGAGGGAGAAGATTCGGGCTCTGGAGCCCCTGAAGGCGAAGCTTGTCACTGTGAATGAGGACTGCAACGAGAGGATCCTGGCCATGAGGGCTAAGGAGAGAGATGAAATCTCCATGCTGAAGAAAGAGAAGATGAATTTGCTAAAACTCATTGATAAGAATGAGAAGATCTCATTGCAGAGTGAGGTGAAAGGGAGTAATATGGTGACCAACTCCCTCAATTCCTCCCACTCCCACCCCAGGGGTGACCTTCAGGCCTTCAGCCCTGGGGTGACCCCCTAGCTCTCTCCACCCTTCTGCCTGGAATGATACACAGAGCCACCACCTCCCCCCATACCCCTCTCTCCACATGCTGCCCTCCTCCTCAGCTCAGCACTGGCTTGGTATGGCCCCAAATGCCAGCAGAGTCCCGCTCCTTGGCTGCCAGATTTTCTCCACAGGAGGAAGCTTCGGCACTTTGCTGGATTCTCAGGAATGACCAGTCTCCTCCTCCTTCTACCTTTCTTGTTCTTTTCCCAACAGGTGACCAAACTGAGGAAGAACTTGGCTGAGGAGTATCTGCGCTACCTCAGCGAGCAAGATGCCCGTAAGATCCTTATTGCAGACCTGAATGAGCTACGGTACCAGCGGGAAGACATGTCACTAGCCCAGTCCCCAGGTAAGCCCAAGGTGGGTTTCTCTCCCCTGAAGAGGCGCTGGAGAGGAGTCTGGCTCTCACCACTCCTATTCATTCAACTCTCCTATTATCTGCTCATTCACGATGGGAGATGTTCCTGCTGCCACCTGGGTCTGTGGATCTTCTGAGCTGGCCTGAGAATCATAGACTTGTTTACGAAGGAAACAATCACTGGCAGCTGAAGCAGCCTAGACTCCCTAAGGGCAGGACAGGCCTGGTACTCCACATCCTGGGCTTCTCTATTTAAGCTCAAAGCCCTATGCTGGTAGCACTGTGGAAAGACTCGGGGGTTCCCAAGCTGGGAGAGCAGGAAGACCTGGGACATGCCCCAAGGGACACTCAACCCTGCCCTGGGCTACAGGCACCAGAGGCAGGGTGACATGAGCTGGCGGGCCCCCTGGCAGGTGTCTGGGAGGAGGACCCTGTGAAGTTAACAGTGGCTCTGAAGATGGCCCGGCAAGACTGACCCGCAGGCAGATGGAACTCAACACCATGAAGGCCAACTTTGGAGACGTGGTGCCCAGAAGGGACTTTGAAATGCAGGAGAAGACCCTCAAGGATCTGCAGGAGCAGGTGCTGGTGGGCAGGCAGGGTAGCGAAGGGCCATGCAGGTGAGTAGCAAGGACCAATCACCCTGCTCACAGCTGGACAGCCTGAGAGACGACTATGAAGAGTTCTGCAAGGAGCACAAGATGCTGTTGCAGTTGCACACGAGCTGAAGGAGCAGGACCAGTTTTACTCCGAGCTGCAGGAGATCCAGCGCACGGCCATACCGCGGCCAGACTGGTCCAAGTGTGAAGGTAATGCTGGCCATGGGAGCCCTAGGGACTGCTCAAGTGCGTGGTCTGGACTCCAGCTCCCTCTCCCCACCTGCAGATGTGGTGGCTGGAGGACGAGATCGCTGGCAAATGCTGGCCGAGGGCAAGAACAGCGACCAGCTGGTGGATGTGCTCCTGGAGATTGGCGAGGGGCTGCTCCAGGAGAAAGACTTCTTCCCTGGTCTGGTAGGGGAGTCCCTGGGCTCAAGAGGCTTGGGGCCAGAGTCAGAATGGCCAGAAGTCTTCTTGCTGCTGAGAAGTCCCTGGGCTCAGGAGGCTTGGGGCCAGAGTCAGAATGGCCAGCAAGTCTTCTTGCTGCTGAGAAGACTTGAGGTTCTGGGGGAACTATCTGGGGCTCTGCCCTGCTTGCTGGTGGGGCTACAGAGGGGCCCAGAGATAAGGTGACATGGTTCCATACAGGGTTATGGGGAATCCATCCCCCCTTTCCTTCGGTTTGATGGTGTCATGCAGAACAAGAAGCCAACCAAGAAGGATGTGGTAAACCTCCTCAAGGATGCCTGGAAGGAACGTATCACTGAGGAGCAGGTCAGATCTCTCTAGCCATTTTGGCCTGGTGTGGCTGCCTGAGTCCTCTGGTGCATGGGGGGGTGGGGGTGTCCCTCAAGGTGCTAGGGAACAGGGAGGAGGGCCAACAGACGTGGGGCAGGCGGACCAAGCAGTCTTCCCCCTACCCTGCAGAAGTTCCCAGATTTCTTCTTCAATTTCCTGGAGCGTCGCTTTGGGCCTGGTGATGCCATGGCCTGGGCTTACACCATTTTTTAATATACCAAGCTCTTCCACTCCAATGAGGTCATGAGTCAGTTCTATGCAATCTTGATGGGAAAGGTAAGCTTGGGCCTGGCCCTCCACCCTTTGTCTCCGGCATAGGCCAGCTCTATCCCCACCCCTCTAGGAAACAGCAAGGTGGTCAACGCTTCCCCCCTAGAGGAAAGAGAGTGTGTACATCAAGCAGAAGGAGACAATAGCACAGCTGCTGAAGGAGATGACCAGTGCTGACAGCCAGAACGAGGGGCTACTAACCATGGAGCAGTTAAGGTGCGAGACCAGTTGGCCACCCCGAACTTCAGCCCAGCATGACCTCTGGCCAAGCTCCTAGCTGTGCAGGGGAAAGGGGAGCCTGGTGGGAAAAGGCCAGACTCAGTGCATTCTGCCCTTTTGAGCACCAGTGGGGCTGGCAGAGGGGTGCGGGGAGATGGGTAGGCAGGCATCAGCCAGGCCTGTCAGCCCTCGTGTCTCCCTACAGCACTGCCCTCAAGAGTACCTTCCCCTTCAAGAAGGACGAGAGAATTCAGGAGCTGATGGAGGCAGGGGGCTGGCATCCCAGCAGCAGCAATGCAGACTTGCTCAACTACTGCGTATTATTTATGGAGGTGGGTTGGGGCCCAGGAACTTGCCCAGTCCTGCCCTAGCCTCTGCTGGACCCTAGCCCGTGTACTCTCACCCTGCCTTGTGGCCCCTTCCCAGGACAAGGAGGGCCAGAGCGTGCCCTTTGTACAAAAGCTGTGGGAACAGTACATGGATGAAAAGGATGAATACTTACAGGAGTTAAAGCAGGAGCTGGACCTGGAACTGTGAGTGACCCTGGGGACCTCAGGCTCACTTAGTCATAGGCAAGTCCTACAGGCTGGGCCACAGAGTAGCACCTCAAGCCCCAGGTCTCCCTATGCACCGAGCTTGCTGCTGGGCACTACATACTGCTCAAGCCTGGGAGAGGGCATCTTGGGGTCTGAGGTACAGAGAGGACAGTCAAGGTCTATCTCTCTCTTTCTTTGTGGGGGCAGCCACGATGAGGTGACCCTACCCAAGGTACGTGAGGCCTTGATGAACACTGATCCCAGCCTGGACAAGCAGACCCTAAACAGCTATTTGAGCCAGGCCTTCCAGCTCCCCATGACAGAACTGCCAGAAGAGGGCGAGGAAAAGGAAGAAGGCATTGTGATAAGGCTCCAGGCTGCACTGGAACAGCTTCAGATGAGTGATGTTAGGCGTATGGGGCCCTGAGAGCAGGAACCTGCAAGCTGAGGCCACTGTGGGCAGCCTGAGTGCTCCCGTGCTGCTAACCTCTGACTGTTGTTATAAAATTGTTTGTCTGAACCCATGCTATTCTCTAGGTTATGCTGGGGAGTCAAGGGAAGGGTGGTTGGTCGCTGCTTGGCTGGTCCCAGAACATGCACCAAAGCACAGCATATTCTGTTTGTGACATTTTATTGATGCTGGGGGGCAGGGAGGAAACCTAGAAGTGTATGTGGGGCCAAGGGGCCCCAGGTAGGGACAGGGCAGGTGTTGAGGCCTGGCCACTACTGGGCAGGGAAGACAGTGTTGCCACTGAATGCACAAGGGATGAGCTGCTGTCGGTACTCCAGGGGCAGGTGCCGCTCCACGAGCACATGCAGGGAGACTTGGTCACTGACCAGGCCCTGCCTGCAGCAGAGGAAGATAGAGAATGAGAGAATCAATGCCAGCACTCCCACACCCAGCACCTCCCTGCTTCCATCCACTTACCTTCGCATCAGCAGCTCCAGGTCCTCTGGCCTCACAGTCTTGCGACCAGCATGAGCAGCAAATACCTCCAGGTCGTCACAAAGATGCTGGAAATACTTGTCCAGGCTGCCAAGAAAGTAGGGGTAAAACAGACTGTTCATGATCTGAGGGGCTTCTCTCCCCACCCCAAGTGTCAAGGACTCACCACTTCTCCACCATTTCCACAGCCTTCTTCTCCATAGGCATCTTAGCATAGAAGCTAAAGAGTTTCGCATAGTGGTTCAGTCCAGTCTTGTAGGGATCTTGACGGGGTCTGGAGCCAGGGATTCGGGGCTTGGGAGGAAGCCTGGCCGACAGAGGCTCCGGAGGCTCTGAAGGTAACCTAGGGGCAAGGAGTGAACAGAGTTAGCTGAACTGCTGCTACCTAAAGAGGCCGCTAATCAAACATAAGTCTTGCTGGCTCCTGCCAAGACTGGGGCCCTTGTGCTCCTTGGCCAGGCTGGACCAACAGCTCCAACCATTTCTGGGGGGCAGTGGGGACAGGGGGCTATGTAGAAGCCTGGTCTTTCCCTGGGGCCCCAACCCTCCACAATCTGGACACAATGTCCCAGTCTAGCCTCATCATACAAACCAGTACTTGCTCAGGCCCATGATCCTCAGGCTTTGGCATGGACATTCCCCCTACTCAGCCCACTCTGCCTGTCCCATTCTGCTAATCCTCCTCCAGGAAGCCTTCTCTGACTGCATACTAACCTAGGCACTTCCCCCCTGCCCAGGCTCCTCTAAGCCCCTGCAAGCAGGCACCAGACAGATGTGCTGAGTGGGCCCCATCCAGCCCACCTTAGGGTGCTCTCCTGGGTAATCATCTATATACCTAAAGGAAGAGTGATAAGAGTGATAACTCTGTGGTACCCAATGCCAACCTCAGTACCTGCCCCCTTCCAAGAGGCCCATGTGGAACAGGGTCGTGGGATCTTACACTGCAGTGCTAGGCGGTGGAGCTGGCTCAAGAAACTGAAGTCGCCTGGCCCGAAGGAACTCTGGGGTGCTGGAGGCCAACTCTGGGCTTGCTGCAGAGGAAGGGCAGGGTTACAGAGGGCACAGGCCAGACCATCTCACTCAACCCTGAAGGCCCACAGCCTCCTTATCCTGTTCCTCGAGGGCTCCATCTAGCTCCAGCCAAGCAAGGGGCCTTTCAGAGTTTCCCTGGCCCAAGACCACCTGTGCCCAGAAACACAAGCCAGGTAAGCCCCTCCTCCAAGGCCAGGGACACAGCTGTCCCTTACCCACCCACCCCCTGATCCCTGCACTGGGCCCCTTACCTGTTCTACCAGAGGTGTCTTCATCCCCTGAAGATCCTTCTGGCTCCTTGGCCTCGACAGCCCCCCAGGATCCCTCTGCTTCGGTCACTTCTATGTGCCCTTCAACCTCTTCTGCTCTGGCGGATCCTTGTGCTTCTGCTGCCTTCTCCACTTCCCTCAAGCTTTCTTCCATTCTTTCCTCTGCCTCCTCACCTACTCCATTCTGTAAGGGCTCTACTCCATCTTCTCCAGAGATATTACTGCTGATGTTCGGAAAGCCCATAGCAAGGGCATCAACCTCCTCCACCTTTCCTGCCAGAAGCTGGGCTGCTTTCCCAGCACCTGAATCAAGGGGAGAGAATATAGGCTGGAAAAGCAGTAGGCCAGGGCTGTAGCCCTGAGAAAGGTAAAGATGGAGTAGTAAAACCCAGCCTAGCCCATCAAGGAAGGAAGAGGGCCAGAGGCAGCCCCAGGGTACTGGTTTGGAATCTCCTGGCCCAACACTGACTCTGCTCTTGGATGGAGGGATCAACAGCCCTCCAAAGGGACTCGGGGGTGACGGGGTACATGTATGGGCCTGAGGAGGAAAAAACACCAATGCCAATTCTTGCTTAAGCTAGGCTTGGCTCCAGGTTGCGTGCCCCACATACTCACCGTTGTTCTGCAGCCCAAGCCCACTGCTCCATGTCCTGCGACTGGCAGCCCTCTCCACATCTTTAGCCCCAGAGTGAGAGCGGCAAGGCAGGGAGTGGTGCACACTGGGGGAACGGCCAACCAAGGGCTGGGAGAAGGGCTGGGTGTCCTCCAACACTGTGTCTGTTGGCAGAGTAGCAACAGGGGTTCTGAGGCTGTCATCTGGAGATCAAGGTCCAGTTGGCACTCAGTGTTTTGCACGCCCACCTGCTGTTCTGCTAGCCAGTCACCAGGGCCTGGGTAGTGGACCCACAAGCTTGCCCAAGTGGCCCTCAGAGAGAGAAGACTGAGCCTATTCTAAGCCTAATCTCCCTTCCACAGCTCTCCTTGCTTACCTTCCTGCTCCTTAGCCTGGCATTCCCAGGCTCCATAGGTTGCCCCACCCAATCTGCTCACCCATGCCTCCATTCTCCACTTCTCGTTCAGGTCCCTCTGCCTGCAACCCTTCTCTTATCCTGGTGAACTTGACTTGTCTTTTGGAATCAGGCTCCCAGGTCAGCTCTGACTGAACAGCTGATCCTGAAACCTAGCCTCTTTTAACCTCCCAATAAGCTCCAGCCACCATATCACACCCCTTGCCTACCCTCAGTCCTGTAGCTCTTCAAGGATATGGGGTCCTGGAAGATACTGAGGGACTAAGACTGGGCCCCCGGAAGACAAGAGGCAATTTGCAGAAAGAAAGCAGAAAGTCCTCATAAACCTACTGGCCAGGCTTGCTCACTGTTCTTGACTCAAAGGAGAGAGGAGCAACCCTGGACTCAGCAGCACCTCCCATCAATCATGGGGGGAAACTTTCCCCACAGGCCAGAAGACAGAAATCTCAACCTTACCTGGAGGAGCCAAGGCCAGGGAAGTATCTCGCAGATCCTGCAAAAGTGTACCCACATCTACAGCTCGGCGGGTAGGAGGTCTGCGGGCTAAACCAGGCCTCTTCACTGATTGTGTTTGCAGAGGTGTGGCGAAGGTCAAGTTGAGGGAGCTGATGGGAGGGACAAGGCACAAAGGAAAGTCAGGTACCTGAGGTCCAACCACCCTCCCCCACCCCAGGAGTCCCCCAGCTGCCCCGGTGCTCTCATCTCTTAGAACCCAGCCACCATGCTGTGAGCATGGAGCAGTTATGGCCAGACTGCATTCTATTCAGCACCCCCTTCCCCAAGCCTCTCCTCCACCAACTCCCGGAACAGGCAACAGCACCTGGTGAGGGAAGAGGCATCAGCATTCCCATGAGGCTCTGCAAGAGGATGTAAAAAGAAACCATAATAAGTTACCCAGGCCTCTCTCAGTCCTCCTCAGTCTCTCCAGAGGACAGAGAGGGTGGCCACAGGTGTTGTCCAGGACCTCACCTTGGGAGGGAGGCAGTCCCAAGTCCACTCCTTGCTGAAACACTGACAACCTCAGTCTCTGCTTCCTTCTGCCAAGAGCCAGCAGACCTGGAGCCAGGGTTGTGGGGGGCTCAAGTTCAGGAAGCTGCAACTCCAGGCTACAAGGATGGAGCTTTTCTCAGACAAGCCAGGGCACCCAACTCCGGCTCTTAGAGCCCCAAGAGGCTCCCTGACTAGTAATGCCCAGCAGCCTAGCCCAAGGAGGGAATTTACTGCACCTGCCCCGACCGCTTTCCCGTCTGGAAGCCTGGACCACCTGCGGTGCCAGCACTGGCTTCACCACTGACTCTGGCATTAGGATGGAAGATTCCGGGGCTGTAGAAATAGCAAGGAGAGAGTGGAGTTGGCAGGGAAGGCTGCCCTAAATGAGAGATGTCACAGGGCTGGTGCCTGATTCTCACTGCAGGCCAGTGCTCACTCACCAGTTAGTAAGATGTTCTTCAGCAGAGTCCGGGGTGTCTGTTCCTCCAAGTGTCCACTGGCTTGAACATGGGCCAATCTGTCAACAGACTTTGGGTAAAAGCATCAAGCAATCAATTTGTTCCTTTGCCTTGACAGTCCCTCAAGGTGGGCTCCAGAGCAGAGCTATAACTCAAGAGTCCCCGAAGGCAACCAGAGCCCTGTAGTGATCAGTGGGTAGAGCACTTACCCTGGCTCTATTAGAACAACGCCTGGCAGTCGTCTTTGTTTGGCTCCTCAGCCTCCTAGAGGAAGGTGTTTGAAGCAGGGCTCTCTGGACACTGTGTAAAGAGCAGCAACTGTGAGAATTATGTAGGGAGGGTGAACTAGCGACGGGTCTTCGTCAGGGATCTTGGCTGAAGTCCTTTACCCTCAGGGACAGGGACCAGAAACCACTTGCCCTCCCACAGCCCTATTCCCAGTTCTATATCAACAGGGTTGTGGATGAGAGGGAGCCGAGGGGTATGGGAAGAGAGAAGGAATATGATGACCCAGCCAGAGAGAAGGGCTGAGGAAGGCTTCACTGAGGTGACTACAGCAGAAGTAGGGGTTAACCACACAGATAAGAGGAACAACTGGAAATGTATCCATTCTAGACACTAAAACAATTCAGGGATATTTCAATATTTTTAAACCTTTTAAGTACTAGTCAGGGTCTGACAGCAACCTCCACATGGGTCACCCCAGCCCTACTCTCTCCAATCCAATCCCCTCTCAGATTCCAGAACCACATAAATGTTCCTCTGGCACAACTCCCACCTCATCACTCACAGGTCTAAAACCTATAATGAATGGCTTCCCATTGTCTATAAAGGAACTGCACTGCCCCAGGAAGTCAGCAGATGCCATCTTCCACCCTCTCTGCACCATAAGCTCACCACAGCCCTCACCCACTGACACTCCCACCACGTCAGGCCAAATTCGCTGCTCTCTAGCAAAGCATCTTTCCAGTTCCTGCCTCCTGACTGCTACCCAGGCTACGCTCTGCAACTCCTTTCCCATCTTTCAGCTGGGAACCGCTTGGGAGACTGTTCAGGGCAGATGCCTGGACATACTCTGGAGAAAACTGGCCTAGAGAACATAGCAGAGGTCCAGATTCTGAGCACCTATCCTTCGCTTCCAGAAGCGGACCCCCAAGGACGCCTGTATAATTGAGCTCTGAGGTCCCGAGCGGCCTGGAGTCTCAGGGGTGGGCGCACAAACAGCTGACCCGATCCCTGCGAGGAGAAAGGAGCCTGTTCTCAGAGCCCTGGACTCTGCTCCTCTCCGAGACTCAGTTTCCGTCTCCAAACAGGGTCAGCTCTGGACCCCATCGCCCACTCCCTCAGGTTGTTCTTGTGTTGGGGCAGCGCCCTCACATACTCAGTCCGAGCACTCCGGGGTCGCCGCGGGGTGCGAGGATCCGCTGTATCCAGCACGCGCCGTAGCAGCGTGCGCGTCGTAGGCTCGCTGTCCCGGCTATAGCTGTCCGCCATCGCCTCAGCAGCCAGCCCTCCCAGCCGCTTCAGCAGCTGGCCTTCAGTAGCCGCTTCAGATCACCGCCTTCCCGCCGCCACATTTAAGCCAACTCTCGCGATGCTGCTGAATTTAGGTCAACTCTCGCGAGGCTGCCGCACAGCCCCACGGGAATTGCAGTTCTAGTCCTGCCGCCGGCTTCGCCCGGTGTGTACAGTGGTGGTAGCAAACGGGTTTTGCGGGCATCCTTACCTTGAGCCTGGGCAAGTATGTGCAGCCAGTCGAAGTCTCGGTTTCCTCACCTAAGGTAAGGTGAGGGTGATAACCACCTAATAAGGGTGTGTGTGTGTGTGTGTAATGAGTCAATTAGATAATGTTTAACTCAGGATCTGACAAGTAATAAGCCAGGTCATGAATAAATAGCAGGGACTATTTGTGAGAATGTCTCTCATTCTCATCTCCCTCTCCGAAGATGAGGAGAGACACATTTGGGCCAGGAAAAAAATAACTGTATTTTATATGTGACCTGATCAGATTTGCATTTGCAAAGACCGATGTGTCTATAGGACCTGTATCTATCACAAGAGATCAGTTTGCGGGCTTAGAGGCTAGTGGGCTGTTTGTGATCCAGCAGAGATGTTAAAATCTCCAAATATCAGCAATTCTGAGATAAATTTCGGCTCTCAAAAGTTCTGTTAATGCTGGAGACTCCATTACCATATTTTCACCAATTGACAGCCCCCTGCCCCCTTTCTTACATTTTAATGGGAATTGAAATAGAACTTGAGCTCTGAGTTTCCTGTGGAGTTCTCCTTCATGCTCCTAAATTATGTGTAAAGTTTCAGATACTGGCAGTGGCGTGGGCATATTTGTGCTTATGTTAAAAAATAGAGCAAAGAAAAAATAAGATTCTTGCTTCTCAAAATTAGAGAACTGCAGAGGAAAATCATATCAATATTCCTCGTCATTTAGATCTGACCTTTGTGTTATCTGGCTTAAATTGCTAGCCCTTTGCAGGCACATTTCCGCGATCACTATCAACCACCTAAGTGCAATATTTATTTATTATTTGTAAAGCTTTGGACTGGATAATATGGAAAAAACATTAAAAACTTTTCAAAACAATTTGAGAATGAGCTTACTTTTCACAGCATTATTTGTGTTTGCATAGATTGTCTTTACTGTGTTTACACGATTGATTAAACTTTATATTTACTATTTGTCAAAAAAACAAAACAAAACACAGGGACTGCCCTGCTGGTGTAGCGGTTAAGAATCCACCTGCCAATTCAGAGGACATTCGAGCCCTGGTCCGGGAAGATCCCACATGCTGCGGAGAAACTAAACCCGTGCACCACAACTACTGAGCCTGCGCTCTAGAGCCCGCAAGCCACATCTACGGAACCTCAGTGCCACAACTACTGAAGCCGGTGAGCCTAGAGCCCGCGAGCAACAACTACTGAAGTCTGCGCACCTAGGCCCCGTGCTCCACAACAAAGAGAAGCCACTGCAGTGAGAAGCCTGTGCACTGCAACGAAAAATAGCTCCCTCTTGCCTCAACTAGAGAAAGCCCGTGTGCAGCAACGAAGACCCAATGCAGACAAAATAATAATAATATTTTATAAATATTGTTTTTGTTTTTGTTTTGCGATACGCGGACCTCTCACTGTTGTGGCCTCTCCTGTTGTGGAGCACAGGATCTGGACGCGCAGGCTCAGCAGCCATGGCTCACGGGCCCAGCCGCTCCGCAGCATGTGGGATCCTCCCGGACCAGGGCACGAACCTATGTCCCCTGCATCGGCAGGAGGACTCTCAACCACTGCGCCACCAGGGAAGCCCCATAAATATTGTTTTAAATAATAAAACACTGGGGGAATTCCCTGGTGGTTCAGTGGTTAGGACTCTGCGCTCTCACTGCCGAGGGCCTGGATTCAATCCCTGGTCCAAGAACTAAAATCCCACAAGCCGCGTGGTGTGGCCAAAAAACACAAGAAAGCAAAACCAAAACCGAACAATCAAAAAAACTGGGGGCTTCCCTGGTGGCGCAGTGGTTGAGAGTCTGCCTGCCCATGCAGGGGACACGGGTTCGAGCCCTGGTCTGGGAAGATCCCACATGCTGTGGCGCAACTAGGCCTGTGAGCCACAACTACTGAGCCTGTGCATCTGGAGCCTGTGCTCTGCAACAAGAGAGGCCATGATAGTGAGAGGCCCGCGCACCACGGTGAAGAGTGGCCCCCGCTTGCCGCAACTAGAGAAAGCCCTCGCATAGAAACGAAGACCCAACACAGCCAAAAATAAATTAATTAATTAATTAAAAAAAAAACCACACAAATAACCAAGGATTACATTGGTTGTAAACAGAAATGCAATGGTAATGTTTGGGTGTTGGGACCAGAAAAATAGTTCTTTTTTTCCCCATTGTCGTTTATGTTTCTAGAACATTTTAAGTATGGGTCTGTTTTACAATAAAGAATAACAAACTTGGACTTCCCTGGTGGCACAGTGGTTAGGAATCCGCCTGCCAATGCAGGGGACACGGGTTCGAGCCCTGGTCTGGGAAGATCCCACATGCCGCGGAGCAACTAAGCCTGTGCACCACAACTACTGAGCCTGTGCTCTAGAGCCCGCACGCCACAACTATTGAAGCCCGCGCACCTAGAGCCCGCGCTCTGCAACAAGTGAAGCCACTGCAATGAGAAGCCCAAGATGCTGCAAGAGTAGCCCCTGCTTGCCGCATCTAGAGAAAAGCCCGTGTGCGGCAACAACGACCCAATGCAGCCAAAAATAAAAAGGAATAACTAAAAAAGTGACAGTTAACTTGGAGTGCTTTTGCAAACTTTTAAAAGGCCCGATCTATTTTGTTTTTATATCAAATAATTAGAAATAATATATAAACTAGGCTTCGAATTCATACCCGTGGTCTGTAATCAGAAGAGAAAAAAGTGAGGAAGGAGAGTCAGGAGAAAGGGTGAAGAACGGCAAGAAGTGGGAGAAACGGGGAACTCGGCAAAGGAGGGCTAGCTTACACGTAATTCTCCATGACGAGTGCCTGGCCTCCTCTCTGGTTTTCCACAGCTTCTCTTGCCCTTTAGAACACTTTCCCCAAGGAAGTCGAGGGAGTGGGGAGGTGACTTGTTACAATACAAATCCTGTCCAACCTCTCGTTTAACACCCCTCCAACAGTTCCCAGTCACCGGCAGAATAAAATCACAAATCTTTTAACTTGGCCCAGTTTGTTATCCTTCGGAGCTTCTGCTATTCTGGCTACCCTTGAGGATCCTTAAGGGCAGAGCCTAGCTCCTTCCTGCCTCAGGTTCTTACAGGCTGATTCCCGGGCAAAAACCAGCGACTCCTCCCTAACCAAGCTTTTCGTGGATTTTTTCTTCCTGGGCCTCCGCCTCCCACTTCTCCCTCTCCCTTGTTGATTTTTTTTTTTTTTTGTAGCGTTTATTTCTGTGATTAGACATCCATTAGTGTGCATTCATTCACATCTATTATCCAAAAGTCTGACCCTCATCCCTCTACAGTCAGGCCGGGTCGGTATGGTTCCTGCAAGGTTCCCAACTCCCTGCACTATGCTCGGTGCACAGTAGGCGCCTAGTGATGACTATGTTTAGGTCAATAAGACAGTCAAGGCAAGCGGCATCTGAGTCGGGGGAGAATCTCTAATTCAGACAAAAGGGCTCCCTGAGGTCCTCTGGGGCGCTGAGGCTTAGATCCTTCCTCCCCTCCCCCGCAGGAATGCCGTGGACTCAGCAGCTCAGGGTTGGGGTACCGCTTCCGGCGAACAACACAACCTCGTCCGAATCCTGGTCCGCTTGCAATCCGACCTTTCCCTTAGGCGGCGCTCCAGGCCGCAGCCGCCAAGTTTAGCGCAAGGCATTTCGGGACTTATAGTTTCCGTGGGCACATGCCCAGGGCGCTTGCGCACTGGAGAGACGCGCGCCGCCCGACCCCCATCAGGATTCCAGGTCCTTGCGAAGGGCGCTCCAAGCGACAGAGTTCCAACCGAATACGCCTCTCTAGTCCGCCGAGGGTGAGCCGTGTAGGGGAAAAGTCCGCTCTACGTGGGCTGTCGCGGTGCCCGGCAGAGAGACCGGAACAAGCGCGCCCCGCTCCGGAAGTGAGCGGCTTATGCCGCGGTGCATTGTGGGGGGCGTAGTCCTCTTTCCCAGGCGGTCCTTCGCGGCGTCCCTGGGGCCCACTCTGGAGCGCAGGCGGGCGGCTGGGCGGCTGGCTCGGCGCGGGCCGACGGGAGGCGTATTCTGGGCACGGGGCGCCGGGCCAGGCCGGCCGCGCCGGGCGGCAGTAGTGGGAGGCTGCCGAAGGCCTCGCGCGGTGCCGCCCGTCGAGGGGCGGGCGGCGGCATACCGACCGGGCCGTCGAAAGGCTCAGAAGGCCGGTGGGCTGGGCCGGGCCGCGCGGCGCAGCCATGCCTGGCTTTACGTGCTGCGTGCCAGGCTGCTACAACAACTCGCACCGGGACAAGGCGTTGCACTTCTACACGTTTCCCAAGGACGCTGAGCTGCGGCGCCTTTGGCTCAAGAATGTGTCCCGTGCCGGCGTCAGTGGGTGCTTCTCCACCTTCCAGCCCACCACGGGCCACCGTCTCTGCAGCGTTCACTTCCAGGGCGGCCGCAAAACCTACACGGTGCGGGTCCCCACCATCTTCCCGCTGCGCGGCGTCAACGAGCGCAAAGTAGCACGCAGACCCGCGGGGGCCGCAGCCGCCCGCCGCAGGCAGCAGCAGCAGCAGCAGCAACAGCAGCAGCAGCAGCAGCAGCAACAACAACAGCAGCAGCAGCAGCAGCAGCCGTCGCCGTCCGCCTCCACTGCCCAGACCGCCCAGCTGCAGCCGAACCTGGTATCTGCTTCTGCGGCTGTGCTCCTCACCCTTCAGGCTGCTGTGGACAGCAGCCAGCCTCCGGGATCCGTGCCTCCGGCTCCCACCACTCCCACGGGAGAAGATGTGAAGCCCATTGACCTGACGGTGCAAGTGGAGTTCGCGGCCGCAGAGGGCGCAGCCGCCGCAGCCGCTGCGTCGGAGCTAGAGGCTGCTACAGCAGGGCTGGAGGCCGCCGAGTGCCCCATGGGCCCCCAGTTGGTGGTGGTCGGGGAAGAGGGCTTCCCTGATACTGGCTCCGACCACTCGTACTCGTTGTCGTCAGGCACCACAGAGGAGGAGCTCTTGCGCAAGCTGAACGAGCAGCGGGACATCCTGGCGCTGATGGAGGTGAAGATGAAGGAGATGAAGGGCAGCATCCGTCACCTGCGTCTCACCGAAGCCAAACTCCGTGAAGAACTACGCGAGAAGGATAGGCTGCTGGCCATGGCTGTCATCCGCAAGAAGCACGGAATGTGAACGAGTCCCCTTTCGGCCTTCGGGACTCCCAGACTCCTGCCAGCTTAGAGGGACCTGAGGCCACCGCTGTTGAACTCCCTCATACTCCTGGGGCACTGGTTGGCAGTACTGAGCCTTAGGGCAGCTGGACTCTTTTGCTGGTGACCAAGCACCCTCTCTTGTTTCTTCCTGAAGCAAGGTCCTGAAGTCTGGGATCTCAGACTCTGCACTGGTGACACCAGCAATTATGACTTTGTCTACCCCTCCCTACCTTCACTCCCCAACCCCAAGTTTATGTTGCAGGTTCTGGTTAAGCAGAGGCTTCAGAACCACTGAACTTGAAACTTATCCCCTAGGGATGCAGGCGAGATGCCCAAGGACTGTGGCTTTGGGAAAACAACTGAACCTTGAGTTTGGCCGGCAATCAGAGACAACTCTTCTGTGTGTAGTGATAAGAGATCCAAGTAACATCAGTTCTACTTTTTGTGCTTTTCCTTCCCAGGTGCAGCCTGTGATTCTGATGGGGACTGGCAGATCTGTGCCTCTGCCTCCTAGGACCTCCCTCCCAGGAGGCCATCGACAAGGGGATCTAGGTGACCTGTTGATGGAGATCCAGCTTGCCAGGGACTTAGGTCTATCCTGTTATGTTTGCTACTGGTTACAAATTCTATTTTCTGTACAATTAGTCAGACTAAAGTTTTCACTGTGTTTGTTTGGCAAAACAGATTAAACAGAAAGTAAGGTTTTTATTTGGGTTTCGCCAATTTATTTTTATAAGGACTCAGCTAAGGGTCCCTGAAACATGGGGAGATGGACTTCCTGATAGGCCTCCACCTTCGCCGCCTTAGGTCTCAAGGACCAGGCTGACCCTGAGAGTAGAGATGCTTCAGTGACTAGGTTTCTCCATAAAGAGGCCCTAAGCACAAGGACCCTGGCCTTATAAGGTCTTTGCAGAGTTCCAGCTCACCCCAAAGAGTTTGGAAATTGCACCAAATGGTCCTGGTTTGTCCATGGGTTAGCTCCCTGTGTCCTTTCAACTGGGAGAAGGAGCAACTGAGAACTAAACTGAATTGTGGCAGCCCACTTCTCTGAGGGTTTTGAATTCCTTAAGAATTTTCAGCTGGAGTTGAATTTTGCTCACTATTTTAGCCCTTAGGCCTAGTATGGTGTCTGGCACACATGGGCACGCAGTTACTTAAATCAGTGAAGACCGTAGCTGGAGCCAGCCATGGACTCTTATACAGATACCTTTGACTTTGGTACACTTTCATTGTGAAGGAGGTGGATCCATAGAGGACTTCAAGCATAGGAGTTGGAATTGGTGACCCTTGACTCATTTTCTTGGCTGTTAACATCTTTCTTTAGATTGGATATTGTAGCGGCAAGGTGACATTTTTATTTATAGTTCCAAGTAATTTAGCTCAAAGCTAGCTACAGATGCCTTTAAAGCTAGCCATGTTTAACATGGGTGTTGGGGCACAAATGGACACTTATTGGGCTCCATAAAACATATGACTCCTTTCTCTGTTACTTATGGAAAAAGCCACTTACCTGGGGTCTTTCCCTGTGGTTTCAAACTGGAATGACTCTAAAATTAATGTCTCTCTAATTTCTGCTCTTCTTCTGGTCCCTTGGCACTGATTTGAGAAACAAGTCTGTGGTGGGGAGGAGGGGTGGGAGATAGGTTGTGCAGTACCTAGATGTGGAAGGGACTGTATCTCTCCCTTCCTAGGGTTAGTTCTGGCTTGTCCTAAGGTGGTGGAAGCACAGCAGTGACCTTCCAGGCCAGGTGGGACTGAAGCCCTTTATGGGTAGGTATTGGATCAGTTGCTCAACTGTCCCCACCCTCCTTCATTAGGAGTGAGGACTTTCCCAGGCCCAAGCCATGCTCTTTAGTGTGTCCTTTAGCTCCTGTGTGTTGAAGGGACTTAGACTGTTTCAGCTTTGGCTCACTTGAACCTCTCAGCAGCACTCCCAGGACAGGGTGAGGGCCAGACTGGCTAGGACTCTTTGGTGTCTGGATGTTGTGAGCACACAACCTATCTGGTGTTTTAGCTTCTGGAGGGGAGGAGGACAGCTCAGAGCAAGGGAGGTCCTAGATACACCACAAGCAGGGCAATAGAGAGTCTCCCTGACTGAGTAATAAGAGAAGAATCTAGTCAGGCAAAGTAATAGAGATCTGGGATTTAATTAAACAAAGCCTAGCCTGGTCGTATGAGGCATTCCCGGGAGGAGCGGTGGGGGTGACAGTGAGGATCTGTGAAGGACCCTTCTGGAAGAACAAGAGAACTGAGAGATCTCTGGTCAGGAGAAGACTTGTTGCTATAAACTTTACCTGTGATCCCCCTGGCTTAGCTGCAGAGCATTTCCCCAGCAGGCCTGAACTAGAGACTGGCCTTACTTCAAAAGTTTGCGTTGCCCGGGAAACGATGAAAATGGGGGTTGAAAGGAAAGGGCAATGGGCAGGAGGGAGATTATGGACAATTTTATCACTTAAATCACGGGGAAGGTTTGGGCGTGCCAGTTATTACTCTTTTCATAAAAATTAAACTCTTAGCTGCCATGCCTACTGGAAAAAAAACAAAAACCAAACTTGTGAGAATTGTCTTGTAGACCCTAACTGCAGAAATCTAAAGAGTAATCTTGTCTCCAGCCCAAGAAAAGCCTCGCCTGCTTGAAACCAGCTTTGGGTCCGACTAGCACCGGGCAGGGCGCAAGAATGTTGGGAAAAACAGAAGCTGTGCGTTCCGCCCCGGCTGGCCTTAGAGCAACACTCGAAGGGGCTGCAGGGGCGGCCAGAGCACCAAAGGGGAGGGGGCTTTGCGAGCGGAAACAGCTCAAGGGCCCAGGGAGGGGCGGCTAGGCCAGTTTGGGGCCAGGCCGAGCTCCCACGGAGGCGGGGCCAACACCGAACGGCCGCGCAACCAGAGCTGGGCCGGACCAGCTGGGACTTGGCGATAACTGAGCCCTGACCCTCGCCTGGCGCCAAGCTCGGGTGTTCCAGAGGCTTCCGCTAGACCACAATTCTCAGGGGCTCGCCTCGGCGGCCTCCCTCCCTGACTTAGTCTCCCCTCCCGCGCTGCGGGCCGTGTCTGGGCCTCGGCGCATAGGACGTCGGGAACTGTAGTTTTCTCCTGGCGCATCTATGCCAAAAAGGAGAACGGGGGGAACTGCGTTTCCCAGAGTGCAGCGGGGTGGCAAGGGAAGGCAGGGGGGAAGGGACAGTCGGTCGCAGACCGCGCTGGGTTGCCGCCGCCGCTGCCGCCATCGTGCCAGCCCCTCGGGTGAGTGTCTGGGCTAGCGCGCTGGGGCGGGGGCTGGGCCGCAGGAGCCGCGCTCCGGGTCGCCTGGAGCCTCAGCTGCGAGTCCCAGGGCCGCCCCTCCCCTCCCCCCCCCCGGCGGCCCGAAGCCGCGCGGGGCCGGGGCCATGTGTCGCGCGCGGCTCCGCCTCCCGTCGGTCCTCTGAGGCGGCGGCCAGGGGGAACACAGAGACAGCCAGGAACCCATTTCAGGCGTACCGTGCCCGTGGCGGGCACACCGGACGGCGTCGGGGCCGGGCCTTTTTCTCTGTTCTGGACCACCCGGATGGGGCTCTCCGGGCCCCGCCCCGTCTGGCCTAGCCCGGCCAGCCCGAGTCCTGCAAACTCTGCAGGCAGGCTAGCGGGCGGACCCCAGCCACACGTCCTGTCGCCCGCCTGCCAAGGATCCGGGGATGGGCAGGTGCCACCCGGCCCGCTCCGGAGTCAGCACTGGGTAAGGGCGCCCGCCTGCCGCAGCCCTACCCTCACCTGGTTCTCAACCATAGCTCGGCTAGGATGTAGGTGAACGCTCCCTTGCTTGTCTGCCCGCTGAGAGTGCACGAAACCTATCTCCCACTCTGGAACTCAGATTCTCTTGCATCGAGGCCAGGGTCAGGGAATCTGGGGTAGGGAGGGGGTTCCACGTGGGACTTCATCCCCGGCCAGTCTTAGAGGATCTGGCTTGATGAGATGAGGCGGCTCCGGACTCGTAGGCTCAGTCCCCGCCCTTCTCTCTGTCAGTGATCAGGCCCCAGCCGTGGGTGGGTTGGCCGGCCGCGTTAGTGGAGGGAGGGAAGAAGCCAAGGAGGTAAGGCTGAATGTGTGAGCCTCCAACACATCGTTAGATCTCTTCAGCACAGCCTAATCCTCACTTCTGCCCCTCCCAGAGTCATCTGCCCTTTTCCCACAGAGGAGGATGATTCGATAAGAATGGTAACGGTAAGGTGGGGTTTAATGGAGGGGAAAGTAGAATCCAGGTCTGAGGTCCCTGAGCCTGGTACCAAACAAGAGGCTGGGCTGCAAGCAACATTGGGCATAGGGCACATCTGGGCTGTGGGGTTCAGATTCATGCTCTGTGAGGCCCTTCTGAAGCCTGGGTGGCAGGACTAGAGCTGGAGGCTGCACAAAGTCAGGCTTCCCTCACCTGCCTGCTCACTTTCCAACAACTGAGTGACCTATGAACAGGCAGGAAGCTGGTTGGGCCTTGGGAAATTGCCTTTAATGATGGCTCCAAGGACTCCATTGATTTCTGGGAGTAGGGAAGTATCTAGCCATAGGGTAGTCTTCTAGCAGGCTTTGTAAAGGCACTCCTGATTGGTGATAAAATTAAGGGACAAGTCCAGAGAAGACCATGGGATATGGAGAAGAGACAGTTCGTTAAGCCTTGATTCCTCTGACCCCAATGTAGCTTCTGAGCCACAGTTCTTGCAGGGATAAAGATGCAGCTAAGTCTCTGCAGACCTGGCCTCAGCAGCATGCAGTTCTTTTAGGAGAGTTGAGGTAGGCCTGTGACGCAGGAAGCCACCATCCTTGGAATTTTTTTCCCTTGAGTATTTCCCCAGGTAATATTTTTCTGGTCATTGAACTCTAGCCTTGGAAGTTTTCCTGCAGTTGAACTGCATTCTCCCTGGTTAAGGAGGACAGGCAAGGAAGGTTCTGTCCAGATCTCGTCACCAGGGCCTGCGTTTTCTCTGGACTCAACCCTCCTAGTCCACATCCTAGCCCACGACCACATGGGAGTCAGGTTCATTCAGCAGACTTAGGAGAGGCCTGGTTTGCCAGTGGAGGTGGGCAACAAGGAGGGACCACCCACAGGACACAAATAGGATCAGTGTGATTGGATCTCTTAGTGCTATAAGTAGTTGTTCCAAGACCTTGAGATTGTCTGGGTTGGTTCTTTCTAGGACACTGGTGTCAGGTGAATTAGGCTTTATGGCTGTGGATTAGTTCACACATTGCAAAGCCCTAGGTGACTTGAAAACAAGGGTTTTCTTCAAGGTCAAAATGCTGCTGTTCCTTGGAAAAAAGGAACAAAGGTTACTTGGGAACAGGAGGAATTCAGGTCCCTCCCTCTCATTCCAATCGTTAAAGAACCCTGAGGTTCTCCAGAATCAATCTGCACCCTCTATTCATGTAGGGCTGTCTTGGGAGGTGGGGCCTGGCATGGGACAGTCAGGATATGGCTGCGTAAGCAAGCGGGCAGGCTGTGAGGATGCTGGGTTCTCAACCAGCTCAACTAGGTCCCTTAGTGACATGGAGACCACCTCTCCTCTCTGAGCCACGTTTCACTTTATTCTGCTGTCTTTGCAGTTGGTGGGTTGGGATGGGAAGAATGATTTAAGTGAAAGAATTCTCAAATTTTAGAACTGGAAGGCACCTTGTATCAAAAAATTCTGGAATACCCTTACTGAGGCATTAGTATCTTGCTTGAAATTTTTTTTTCTCCTTTTACACCAATGATCCATTTTATTCAGCAACCATTCTTGCAGCGCTTTCTATATGTCAGCCCACTGGGCTGAGGCTGGAGGTAGAATAATGAATCCTACCAAGTCCTGGTGCTGGGAAAAGGATGTCACAGTAGTGGAAGAGACAGAGGTAATGTTGCTATTATGTGCTGAGGGCTAAGTTGAAGGGACCCACAAGGGGCTCTTGGCCCTTTGCAAAAGAGGGGGCTTCTGAATGAGTAGAGCACCAGAGAGGAAAGTCTGTTAGTGAGCCCACTCTCCTCTCCAGTGCCTGGAGAAACCACAGAACAAGGTATACTTCAGGATGTTGGGGCCAGGAAAGTCTGGGGTCCCTTGAGAAACTTGGCTGTCACCACTCCAAATTGCTGTGGCTGTTGAGTCTAGCAGCTGTCTTCTATCGGTAGCTCCTGCATTCCTCAGGGGTCTCTGCTGGGTATTCTCCTGGTGCCTGAGAATCTCACCAGCATTCTGTGGTGTGTGGCCTTATTCCCTGCCTGGAACCTGGGTTTGTGGCTTCTGTCTCTTCTGAGACCCTCTCAGGTCACTTATTCAAGTGCCCAGTGCTCCTGGAGTGATAAATATCAGGACATCTCCCAGAGTCAGACCAGAGGCACTCTCCCCAGAAGCGAAAGGGAATAGTCCTTTTGGAGAGAGGGGAGTGGATCCAAAAAGTTTTCCACAGGATGGACATTGAAAGTTGGGCAGGATTTCTGTGCGCTGGGGTTGAGCTGAACCTCCTGATGGGCCTTTTTTTTTTTGCGGTACGCGGGCCTCTCACTGTTGTGGCCTCTCCCGTTGTGGAGCACAGGCTCCGGACGTGCAGGCTCAGCAGCCATGGCTCACGGGCCCAGCCGCTCCGCGGCATGTGGGATCTTCCCGGACCAGGACATGAACCTGCGTCCCCTGCATCGGCAGGCGGACTCTCAACCGCTGCACCACCAGGGAAGCCCGATGGGCCTCCTTTTTTATTTAATTTAATTTAATTTAATTTTTTTATACTGCAGGTTCTTGTTAGTTATCTGTTTTATACATATTAGTGTATACATGTCAGCCCCTATCTCCCAATTCATCCCACCACCACCACCACCACCCCCCCACCACTTTCCCCTCTTGGTGTCCATACGTTTGTTCTCTACATCTGTGTCTCTATTTCTGCCTTGCAAACCGGTTCATCTGTACCATTTTTCTAGGTTCCACATGTATGCGTTAATATACGATATTTGTTTTTCTCTTTCTGACTTACTTCACTCTGTATGACAGCCTCTAGGTCCATCCACATCTCTACAAATGACCCAATTTCGTTCCTTTTTACGGCTGAGTAATATTCCATTGTATGTATATACTACATCTTCTTTATCCATTCGTCTGTTGATGGGTGTTTAGGTTGCTTCCATGACCTGGCTATTGTAAATAGTGCTGCAGTGAACATTGGGGTGCATGTGTCTTTTTGAATTATGGTTTTCTCTGGGTATATGCCCAGTACTGGGATTGCTGGGTCATATGGTAATTCTATTTTTTGTTTTTTAAGGAACCTCCATACTGTTTTCCATAGTGGCTGTATCAATTGACATTCCCACCAACAGTGCAAGAGGGTTCCGATTTCTCCACACCCTCTCCAGCATTTGTTGTTTGTAGATTTTCTTTTTTTTTAATAAAATTTATTTGTTTTATTTATTTATTTTTGGCTGCATTGGGTCTTCATTGCTGTGCGTAGGCTTTCTCTAGTTGCAGCGAGTTGGAGCTATTCTTCGTTGTGGCAGGCGGGCTTTTCAGTGCAGTGACTTCTCGTTGCAGAGCACAGGCTCTACGCATGCGGGCTTCAGTAGTTGTGGCTCACGGGCTCTAGAGCGTAGGCTCAGTAGTTATGGTGCACGGGCTTAGTTGCTCCGTGGCATGTGGGATCTTCCCAGACCATAGGTCAAACCTGTGTCCCCTGCGTTGGCAGGCGGATTCCTAGCCACTGCGCCACCAGGGAAGTCCTATTTGTAGATTTTCTGGTGCCCATTCTAACTGGTGTGAGGTGATACCTCATTGTAGTTTTGATTTACATTTCTCTAATAATTAGTGATGTTGAGCATCTTTTCATGTGCTTCTTGGCCATCTGTATGTCTTTGGAGAAATGTCTATTTAGGTCTTCTGCCCGTGTTTTGATTGGGTTGTTTATTTTTTTTGATATTGAGCTGCATGGGTTGTTTATATATTTTGGAGATTAATCCTTTGTCCATTGATTTGTTTGCAAATATTTTCTCCCATTCTGAGGGCTGTCTTTTCATCTTGTTTGTAGTTTCCTTTGCTGTGCAAAAGCTTTTAAGTTTCATTAGGTCCCATTTATTTATTTTTCTTTTTATTTCCATTATTCTAGGAGGTGGATAAAAAAAGATCTTGCTGTGATTTATGTCAAAGAGTGTTCTTCCTATGTTTTCTTCTAAGAGTTTTATAGTGTCCAGTCTTACATTTAGGTCCTAATCCATTTTGAGTTTGTTTTTGTGTATGGTGTTAGGGAGTGTTCTAATTTCATTCTTTTACATGTAGCTGTCCAGTTTTCCCAGCACCACTTATTGAAGAGACTGTCTTTTCTCCATTGTATATCCTTGCCTCCTTTGTCGTAGATTAGTTGACCATAGGTGTGTGGGTTTATCTCTGGGCTTTCTATCCTGTTCCATTGATCTATATTTCTGTTTTTGTGCCAGTACCATATTGTCTTCTTTAATGTAGCTTTGTAGTATAGTCTGAAGTCAGGGAGTCTGATTCCTCCAGCTCCGTTTTTTTCCCTCAAGACTCCTTTGGCTATTCGGGGTATTTTGTTTCTCCATACAAATTTTAAGATTTTCTTGTTCTAGTTCTGTAAAAAATGCCACTGGTAATTTGATAGGGTTTGCATTGAATCTGTAGATTGCTTTGGATAGTATAGTCATTTTCACAACATTGATTCTTCCAATCCAAGAACATGGTATATCTCTCCATCTGTTTGTGTTGTCTTTAATTTCTTCAATAAGTGTCTTATAGTTTCCTTCATACAGGTCTTTTGTCTCCTTAGGTAGGTTTATTCCTAGGTATTTTATTCTTTTTGTTGCAATGGTAAATGGGAGTGTTTCCTTAATTTCTCTTTCAGATTTTTTCATCGTTATTGCGTAGGACTGCAAGAGATTTCTGTGCATTAATTTTGTATCCTACAACTTTACCAAATTCATTGATGAGCTCTAGTAGTTTCCTGGTGGCATCTTTAGGATTCTCTATGTATAGTATCATGTCATCTGCAAACAGTGACAGTTTTACTTCTTCTTTTCCAATTTGTATTCCTTTTATTTCTTTTTCTTCTCTGACTGCCGTGGCTAGGACTTCCAAAACTATGTTGAATAATAGTGGTGAGAGTGGACATCCTTGTCTTGTTCCTGATCTTAGAGGAAATGCTTTCAGTTTTTCACCATTGAGAATGATGTTTGCTGTGGGTTTGTCGTATACACTGATGGGCCTCTTTTTAAAGTTATTTTTTTCTGATGGGCCATTTGAGGATGTTTGTGTGTGTGGAGTTGGATTTGAGTTGACTACCCCTTCCCTAACTTTGAGATTCTGTGATTCTCTTGCTTTGACCGTATGTGACAGGAATTCTTGAAGACTCTCTCCCTGAGGGAGGCCACAGCAGTGGGTTATCCCTGCAGTGACTTCCAGGCCTGGAGTCAGTCTGGAGTGACTGATCGTTCTGGTAATCACCCTTACCACCAGGTCTGTGTGGCGCCTTCTCCTTCTCACCCTATCAGCTGGAATGTGTCTTCCTGGGAGGAATCATTTGCTCAGGCCTGGCTACAACTAGGGAAGTGTCTTAGTGGCCAGGGAAGAGGAACACAAGAGAGCTGGGGTTGGCCCTTCTCACTACCCTAGGCCTTTCTCTTTATTTGTTGCTGGTACCTGCTATGTACCAACTCCTTAAGCACCCAGGCTGGAGTGGGGGCTACGCTGGAGAAGGAGAACCTCCCCTCATGAGAGGGGTGTGTCCAGGGTACCTGGGAACTGAGGGTAGTTTGCCTCAGTAAACTGGGGGAATTCTGGAATGTTTGTTTCTTAAAGCCTCAGGTACTGCATTAGAGCCACTGGGTCTCACCAGGGCAGAAACTGTGGCCCCCTGGAAGGATGTCTGTAAAGAGACATTGGTTCACTTGCAGAGATGGTCAGGCCCAAGTCAAGGCAAGTTCTCATTTGTAGGTTGTAAACCTGCTTTGACAGGCTGAGCATGCACTTAGAGGCTTCTGTTCTGATGGCCATGGAGCTTGCTGATTTCAAAGGGGAAGAAAAGGCCTGGGCTCCATTCCTCACAGCCTCATTTTGCCATCTATGCTTTCTGCTGCTTGACATGGGCTCTCAGCTGCTCCAATCCAGGCCAATTTTGTGGACATTTTAATGCTGACTATGCCAGTGGCCTTCTGTGGTCTTGAATTCTTTCCTAATCTCTCAGAGTCTTGGTTTCTTCATCTACAAAGTTACACTAATCACACCAGCTTTTCAGGGCTGTGAGACTCCAATGAGAGAACACATGTAACTGTTTGGCTTACAGGAGTTTGACTTACAGTACATGAACCAGCAAGTTCATGGATGGGAGCTCTCTAGGACGGGGGCCTCAGAGATCCCTGAGCCACCTGGGAAGGGGTGGCCACTCAAGGACTGAATAAGCATGGAGCAGAGGGACTACAATGCAGGTCTCGGGATTCACCTTCTGGGCCAGCCAGGGCAGCCTGAAATCTCTGGAGCCCTTTCTTCAAATAGAAGATAAGGAAAAGGCCGTTAGGGTGCTGGGGGCACCTAGACATCAGGGGTCTGCCCCAGGAGAGGGTTCTGTCCTGGCCAGCCATCTGGGCAGCAGACCTTAGCTGATTTCCCTCCCAACTTCAGGCAGGGGAGTGGTGGACGAGGCTGTTGCCAGTCCTCGGTCAAGGCTGCTCTTTAGTGTGGTGTCCCTATAGGAGACTGAGATATCCACCTTCTTCCTAGCTCTTGACCTAGTATTCACCTAGCACCTGCCAATGACTGCTTACAGCTGAGTCCTGCTTTATACCCTCAGTTGATTACCCCTAACATCCTCATAATTACTGATGAAGAGACAGGGTCAGAGGGTCATACCATGAGGGAGAGGAGAAGCAAACTAGAGGCCAAGCCTTTGAGGGAAGTGGTTGTGTGCCGACTATTCAGCCCCAGTTGTCCCTCAGGTGATCAGAGCCTTGTGGGGGGATGGAGGGTGTTTGGGGCTAAGCCCCACTTCCCACACGCCTCAGACAGATGGCTGGGTGGAAGGCAAAGGATTGTTTCCTGACAACTTGGACAGAAGGTGTGGGAGGAGGGGAAGTGGGTCACTTGGCCACTTAAATTGAACAGGGTTTGCCCAGAGCTTAGTCCTCCAGAGCAGAGGGGCTGGGCCAGGCACCATGGGAACAGGGGTGCCCCAGTCAGGGAGACAGACCATAAACAAATATGTAAATGTGACAGTCTCATGCAGTGACAAGTGCTAAGAAGATGAAACGGGGTGGTGAAGTGAGTAAATGGGTGGCTGCTTTAGACGGAGTGGTCACAGTGTCTGAAGGTATCTATGAGGAGGTAACATTTGACCTGACACATATGTGACAAGGAAGCAGACACATGGAGATCTACGAAGAAGGGTGATCCAGGTAGAAGGATCAACAGTTGCAAACCCCTCCAGTGAGACAGGCTCAACATGTTCCAGAAACAGGAAAATGCCCAGAGTGGCTGCAGAGGACGGGAAGGAGTGGGTGGCAGGAGACAAGGTTGGATAGCTGGGAGGCCAGGCCACCCAGGGCCTTGAAGCCAGGATAAATGGTTGAGACTGTCAGTGGGGAATGGGAAGGGAAGTCATTGGAGGGCCGTAGGACAGGATATACAGCACCCCTCAGATCATGGAAAGAGGTGCAGTTTGTTCCTGAAGGACAGGCACTATGCAGCCTTCCCTCTCACTCCCCACAGTGCACGCCTGTGCTCTGGGTTTAAGCCAAGGTTGTCTGTCAGTCCCACCTGTCGGAGTCCTTCTCAGCCTCTGCTTCAGGGCTCTTGGAGGCCTAGCAGACAGTAGGTGTGAGGGTAATAGAGATGGTTGGTGCCAATTTCAAGGGTCCCACTATAAGCTCAGCATATCTGGCATTCTTTGCGGACCTCGGTGATGGGCCCTCAGAGGTGAGCATCCTTCTGTTTTATTAGTCTGGAGTCAGTAATGTCCTCTTCCTCATCACTCTCCTGCCTCCAGCCCTGACCCAGGTCCAGCTAGGCCAGCATCTATATCTGTTTTGCTGAGATGGTAGAATGGGGTTGTGACTTTGAAGATTTGGGAAAACTGTGAGATCATCCCCAATGGGTGAAAACACCCATTGTTTAGTGTGGCAGTCTGCCTGGTGCCATTGTTTGGAGGCAGAAGCCCTGGTTCAGACCTGTCTTGCCCCTGTCTTGCCCCTGTCTGAGAAAGCCAAGGTCAGAGATCAGGGCTTCAGCCCTACATGTTGTTCATTTTTTTTTTTAAATTTATTTATTTTATTTTTTATTTATTTTTGGCTGTGTTGGGTCTTCATTGCTGTGCGCGGGCTTTCTCTAGTCATGGCGAGCAGGGGCTACTCTTCGTTGTGATTCACAGGCTTCATTGTGGTGGCTTCTTTTGTTGCAGAGCACGGGCTCTAGGTGTGTGGGCTTCAGTAGTTGTGGCATGCAGGCTTAGTAGTTGTGGCTCACAGGCTCTAGACTGCAGGTTCAGTAGTTGTGGCGCACGGGCTTAGTTGCTCCGCGGCATATGGGATCTTCCCAGACCAGGGCTCGAACCCGTGTCCCCTGCGTTGGCAGACAGATTCTTAACCACTGCACCACCAGGGAAGCCCCCATGTTGTTCATTTTTATCTCCAGACTAGTTATCACTGGGAGTCCTGGCTCTGGAGTCCACTAAGCCTGGTTCCATCCAGTTCCACCATTTATTAGGCTTGTGACCTTGAGCAAATTAGCTGACCTTGCTGGGCCTCATTTTGCTCATCTCTAATATGGGAGTTGACTCACAGGGTGTTAGAACAAATGCACGTAAAGCCCTTAGCACATTTCTACACGTAATACACATTAGTGAAAGTGAGACATTATCAGCCGGACATTGCTGTTTCAAGTTTCAAAATATGGAAACACTGACCCAGAATTTGAGGATAAAAATGAAGTTTTTTCTGTTACCCAATGGAATCTCCTGGGCCAGAGGTTTTAACCTGGGGTCTGTGACAACCTCAGGGAGTATGAATGAGTTGAAATCATTCACAAGGCTGGGGCATCTCTGCCTCTGCAGAAATTTGTTGGGAAAGGGCCATGGTTTATGAGACATTTTTAGAGCGTCTTTGCACCCACAGAGACCTAAGGGTCAGTGAAAGCTGAAGCTCAGTGGGTGAGAGGTCACCAAGGTCATTTCTGCTCCTCGAGGAGCCTGGCCTTAGTCAGCCTAAGTGAAGCAGGAGACGGTGTGGTCAGCAGCCCTCTTGGAAGAGCTGTAGGAGAAGCTGTCATGAAGGTCACTCTCCAATCTGATGTGAGGCTGCCCCTCAGCCTTGGCATTTTGTTTCTTTCCAGGCTGTTCTTTCCACAATAAATATATTAGAAACAAGGTCAAGGCTGGCTGGCCATCCTGGGGAACATCCTCCCAGCCTGGCCCACCTCTCCTCTATGTTGCATGGGGATGGGAGGTGGGCTCTGCACCCTGTTGCTTTTTCTGGACTCAGGAATGCTGCCTCCTGGCTATGAGTGCAAAGCTTTGTGGAAGATTTGGAGTCAGAAACTATAAATCCTGTAGTTTGCTGGACTCTGTGCTGGGAGGTTGAGGAGGTGGGGTCGGGTGTGGCAGGAACCACACTGGAACCCTCACAGCCCAGAGCTGTGTTCAGGCAGAGGAATGAGCCCTGGGTGTGTTGATATGGCTTTGCACGTGGGGTTGGAGTCAACAGTTGAGTCTGGAAAGGAGGACCCAAATGTGTGGCATCTGAACAGTGACCTGAGGGGAGGGCGGGCATCATGGCAGGAGGACTCACCTGTGCAAAAGACACAGGGAGCAAGCACTCAGAGAGTTCTGGTGTGTTTATGTGTGGAGCTGGATGGAGATAGGAGAGAATGGCTGAGGAGTCAGGGACGGGTGTGGATAGCCACATGTGGAGCTTTGGGGGTTTGACCTTTAACCCAAGGGTGAGGGTTTTGTAGGGGAGGGACATGGACAGCCTTGTGGTTCAGAGCTCAGGGATGCAAAGTTAGCAGAAAGCAAGCAGTGACCTTGACCAGAGAACCCAGTATCAGCACTGATGTACTGGGTGAGCTTGGGGCAACCAGCTGAACCTTGGTTTTCCCACCTGTAAAGTGGGCTGACAGTGGAATCTGACCACATGGCGATGTGATCACGACATAGAGATAAACACATCAAGGTCAAGAAGGCCTCGAATGAGGTTGGTGTTGGCCTCAGCAGCCCCATTTGACATCTTTAAAGCAAAGTCTTCAGTCCACATACTTTTGAAGGTTCCTTCTCCCACTTTCTGGGAGCCCCTGAGCAGTCCTGTTCCTCAGGAGAGCTCACTCTGCCCTGTCCCACTCCACCGGGCCAAAGGGGTCTTCTTGTCCTTTTATCCCTCCACCTCTTTACTCTACCACTACTTCTGCCAAGTAGTTTTTGTATTAGCATGTTAATCACACTGTTAAGAACAATGTTGAAAAAGGAAAAAACACCCCCCCCACTTCCTTCACCTCACTGTCCCACCACATGGCGCCACTTTTTTTTTCTTTGGATGAGCTTCTGGCCTTATTTCCCCTCATCCTCCATCTCCAGCTTCTCGGTTTCCTGCCCTAATCTCTTTCTGAGGCTCTAGACATTTGCTAATGTTGTTTCTTCTGACTGGCATACTCCTTTCTCCAAGACCTTCCCTGAGGGCTGCTTAGGACAGAGCGGGAGATGGCCCTCATCCATTCCTCCAGCTTTCCCCCTGCCCCAGAGTTCAAGATGCTCAGCAAGGCATCTTGAGAGCATCATGTGGTAGGGTTGGGCCACAATGAGTGAGCCAAGCATAGTGAATACTAGGGTGGAAGGGGCAGAGATGCGAGATGTGGGGCTGTGTCCTGCCTCCAGTAACCCAAGTTTGCATGTGGTACAGTCACAGTCTGACCCCTTGGAAATGTGACCAAGACAGAGCAGCTGGGACTAGCTGTTGATCCTATGTTTTTCCCATTTGTTGATGTATTTCTTGGCAGAGTGTGAACTGGGATACACCTTGTCCCAAGCAGGCGTGACCGGGTCCAAGCTTTCTCCTCTGCTTGTTTTAGACTTTCCTGGACATTTCTTAGTCATCCCAGCACTGAACTGCTATTTTTAGTGCCACCACCTCCTAGGGGACTTAAAATAAAGCTGGCTCAGCTTCCTGGCCCCTCATTGGCTGGAGTGTTGGTCACAGGCAGGGAGATTGGCTGGATTGGGGATAAGCCACTGCCCACTAACACTGTCCTTCCCTCTGGCTCTTCTGGCCTTGGGTGAGGTCATAGGGACTGGAGCAAACTAGCACTTACCATGTTGAGTTGAGGGCTTTACTAGGTTCCCTTAGTGAGACCACAGCCACTGGCAACCTCAGGGTTCCACCCTCTTATAGAGAAGGGGGCTGAGGCCCTAAGAAGTGCAGTGACTTGCGTGAGATCCCACTACTGCCAATGGTTGTCTGCCAGGGCCAAACCCACCTCCTTACTGCTTTGGTTCAGAGTTCCTGTTATTAGGAGAGAGGGGGTGGGCTCCTCTACAGTCAGAGATGACTACAGAGCAACACACAGGTCTGCTGTCATGGATCCTGCAGGGAGATGCACGCCACCCTACCCGGGCCTGCCAAAGCGTGAGCGACTCTTTCATCTGGGGCTTGGGTTTTCCGTCTAGCAGCCTGGGGTCCCTGATATCTGTAGCGGGGGGGCCCACCCCTCCCTCTCCTCCCCCCCTCAGAGACTGGAGAGGGGCAGCCCTTCTGATGGAGTGAGTGCTGGGATGGGGATGTGAAGACATGACACATTTCCCCCTCACAGCCTTCATTTCCCCTCCCAACATTTCTGTTATTACCTGTGATCCTCTGAACCCATGGTTCCAGCTCTGAAGTGGGTAGATATAACCCCCATCAGTGACGAAATCATGTCACCTGGCCTCAAATACGTAACTACCCCCTTAAGACAAAGTGTGTGCGGGGGGAGTCACTCGCTGTCTTTGTTGCAACTGGGGCCTTGAGGAGCCATTTCCCCCCACTCCCAATGGGTCTTCTTCCACCTGCCAGTAAGCCCGGAGGGCAGTGTTGAGGGACTGAGTGCTGAGTCTCAGCAGGACAAGGAGTGGGCCTGAAGGCTGCAATAGAAGACACTCCACATACAGACATCAGTAGTTCCCGACCTGCAAAGTGGGAAGAATAGCAATAACTCTCAACAGCCTTGCAGGTTGTTGAGAGGATTAAATGAAAAGATATGGGGAGAGTGCTTAGCTCCTCCTTAAAAGCCCATCCCTCCATTGGACTTGCTCTGACCTTCCTTTGTCCTGGCTCCACCCTCAGCACCCATCCTGCTGTTTCATCCACGAGAGCCCCTCAAAGGAGGGTCTGGGTCTGGTCCACCTCTGGGCTCCCTGCACTGGTCTGTATTGAGGGATCGCCTGTCAGTTCCCTGGGCCCTCTCTGTGTTTCCTGGGAGAACAGACGTCAGCAAAAGACTCCCTACTCAAGGAGGTCTGGGAGGGGTGGGGGTCGGTGAGGAGACTGGCTGGCTACCTCCTGCTTCCACGGTACCAAGGTACCAACACTACCCTCCCTGTCTCACTGGACTTGCAGGTCTCAACGAGGCCGGGTGACGCTCCAGAATGGGAGACAAGCCAATTTGGGAGCAGATTGGATCCAGCTTCATTCAACATTACTACCAGTTATTTGATAACGACAGAACCCAACTAGGCGCAATTTATGTAAGTCTTCAGCTCTAGGACCAGAACGGGACCTCAGGGAATCAATTCACATGTTGGGCCAGTGCCTCCAGTTCACAAGTTCTGGCAGCCCTCACTGAATTTGGCTGTCCCCTTTTATCTGAGCTACTCTCCATGGCACAGGGGGCTTAAGGCCTAGCCCAACTCCCTGGTCCACACATTCCTTTCTGTCATCTGTAAGACTGGATTCTGATACCCTAGGCAGCAGGTTCTGGGCTTGCCATTCCATGGTCCTGGGAGTGCCTCTGTTCTAGATTGGGCAGCAGCAGACAGAGGCTAGGGCTCATGGTGCCCTCTGGAGGCAGCAGCTGTAAGCATCATCAGTGCCCCGCTGATCTCTCCTGGAGGCCCCAGGTCCACCTTCCTTTGGGGGGCCAAAAGCCGCTGAATGCTCATGGGAAACAAATGGGGTTAGTCCAGGGAGGTTGGTGTGTCTTGAGAAACCCTTCTATGCAGGTATGATTTGCTGCTGTTTTAGTGATGTTCGTATATACCAAGAGTTAATTGTATTTGACCCTGCCCAAGACAGAAATGTGATTGATCAGGCCACGCCTAGCAGGTCTGCCCAGGATAGGAGAGGTAGGAGTCATCCAGCATAGCCTTGCAGCCTGACTGGGCTGTGGGCAAACTCCTTTGTGTCTCCCTCCAAAAAGTCAGGGCCAGTTCAGAAATTTTGAAGAAAAGAAAAGGATCTTACCAGTGGAAGAACAAATCCAGCACAGGTATTTGATTGTCACTATCATAGGTAGAGAATTTTAAAAACTCAAACTGGTATGACTCTGGGATCCTTGGCACTTCTACCATATTGCTTTTAAAATCAATTAAAGCAGGCCTGACCCAGAGAAGAGTTAGCAAGGTCCTAAAAGAGTACTTTATGTATGTCATTTTATATAAACCTCAGCACATATTCCTTTTAAAGATCAGGAAACTGAGACTCAGGGGGAGAAAAAAAAAAGTAGCTTGCTTAATGTCAGAGCTGGTAAGTAGCAGAGGCACTTTTGAGTTCTGCCCCTGAAGGCTGTGGCAGGAGAGATGGGGTGGGGAAGAAGTGAAGGTAATGGGTTACATGTTGATGGTAGGGAGGGTCCCAGGCAAGGCCTTGTCAGCCTCCATTCCTCTCTGACCCCATGGGAAGGGCCTCTTTGGAACTCACTGATGGCTTTTCTGGGACTGGTGCTGACTGACCATGCAGCAGGATGGCTTTTGACTGAGCCCTGGCCACATATAGCCAGCCTGGAGCTCATGCATATCAAAGGCCATACAACTTCTTGAATAAAAGGTGGGAAGTGAACTTATTAATAAGTTTGTATTTTGTTACATAGTCTTTCAGAGCTTGGGTTCTGCAGTGCTGGGGTGTAATTAAAGAAGTTGTTCATCCTGTAAAGTTTGGAAGTTACCCTCATTTTCCTTCTTTACAGGCAGGGAAACTAAGACATGAACTAATTTCCCCAAGCAAGACCCTTTTCAGGGTCCTTTCAGGGCCTCAGAGATACTCCTTGTGCTCTGAAGCCCTGACCCCAGGTTTCCTGGTTTTCAGATTGACGCGTCATGCCTTACGTGGGAAGGACAGCAATTCCAGGGGAAAGCTGCCATTGTGGAGAAATTGTCTGTAAGTAAGGGCCAGGGCTGGGCTGCAGGCAGCTCCTTCCCCACCTCACTGGCCACAGCCCACCACCCACTCTTTCCTTTGCAGAGCCTTCCGTTCCAGAAAATCCAGCATAGCATCACGGCGCAGGACCATCAGCCCACGCCAGATAGCTGCATCATCAGCATGGTTGTGGGCCAGCTCAAGGTAATAGTGCTGCTGCCTTGCAGTGCTGCTGTCCTGCTTCTCAAGGGACACCCAAAGTGATGCTTAGAGCTGTGTAGCTCAGTACAATAGCCATCAGCCACATGTGGTGATTTTTAAATTACATTAAGTAAAATGAAATAAAATTAAAATGTAGTTCCTCAGTTGCATTAGTCATACTTCAAGTGCTTGTGGCTGCCTATTGGACAGCGCAAACATAGAACATTTCTGTTATTGCAACAAGTCCTATTGGAGAGCACTCGTATAGAGCATTTTTGGAAAAGGGACAAGAGGTATAGGAGCAGGATGGGGCTGTGATCCAAGCCACTGGGGCTTTGCACTGCCTCAAGGTGTAGGTGGGCCTTCTGCAGGCAGCTGATCCTGAGCTGGAGTCCATGCTGCCACTCCCCAAGCTGGCTGCTGATTCTTCCACCTGCTGAGCAAAGCAGATTCCTGAAACCCTTGCTTCTCTTTGCATTTCTCCTTCCACTTCTCAAGACCTGTTACCTTCAAAGCCTTCCTGTGGTCCCGTACCCCCCAGGAACTCCTACTTGTTATGCTCTAACAGGCTGAAGCCAGATTCTTGATTTCCCAAAAAAGCCTCTCCTCCTTCCCAAAGCAGGACAAATGAGCTGCCCCTTAACCAGGTTCCAACCTCCTGGGCCTGTGGCATCATGGGGCCCAGAGTAACAGGCCCACATGACTTCTCCCTAGGCTAGGCAGGGCTTCTTGAGTCCGTTACAAGGGTGGAAGAAAGTGGCGGGGGGCGGGGGCTAGGCCTCTCCAGTGGACCCAGACGGACCTGCCTTCTGGCCTGTTCTTTCCTGTTAGTTTCTCCTGCCTGTCCAAGATACCGTGCCCAGCAAGTGTGCTCAAATAGGCCTTGGGAGTGAGGAGGTCTCTCCTGGGGTCTTAGTGCCCACTTTCCCAGGCTGGAATCAGTTAGCAGTGCCTCTTCCCACCTGGCTTCAGGTTCTTTCTGGTGTTTTTGTCCAACCCCCAAAAGACTGATTTGCCTCCTTGCTGATGATAATTCCTGGAAAAAACAGTGATATTAGAAACACTGTTGGTTGGCTGGGCTCCTACCTCAACTAGGCCTCATCTGGGTATTCTGCAGTTTGGGTGGAAGTCTCTCGCCTTTCTTTTTTCGTTGCAAATATGTTACATGACAAGAAACAGATTACCTGATAGTGCTGCATTGGTTTTTTTCGCTTGTAGAGCTGTAATCAGTGTGAGCTTGGTTTTGAGCCTTTTCTCATGTACTTGGCCATAGTCAGTATTAGTAGTACCTTCTCCTGGTTGGACTAACTGGCATAATCAGACACTAAGATTGTTTAGTTTACAGATTACTGTGAGTTACATGGTAAGTGCTGCAGAACTCTTTCAAATTGATCATTTGTGCCCAGAAACATGGGTTCAGAGGCACGTACGTTCTCTGCTCTGTTGCTGTAGCTAACTGGTGAGTTGTTCTGCAGTTTGTGTACATAGCAGTGTGAGCTGCCATCTCAAGGCCCAGTTTAGTGCCCAGTTTAGTGTTTCATACATTGTGTCAATTCACAGTCACAAGTACCCCTTAGCTCTCCTAGGATTTGCGTCCAAATTGTAGGGCCTGATCCCAAGTCAGCGTTCACCTCCTGCTGAACACCCTTCCTGTTCCTTGGCCACCTTACTGAACCATTTTCTCTCTCCTCACAGGCCGATGAAGACCCCATCATGGGGTTCCACCAGATGTTCCTATTAAAGAACATCAATGATGCTTGGGTTTGCACCAATGACATGTTCAGGCTTGCCCTGCACAACTTCGGCTGACCTCCTCCCAGCCAGGCACTCATGCTGTTTCCTCCTCCCTCCTCTTCCCGATATTATTCATGCTCCTCCAGATGCTCCAAATATCATACACAAATGAGCAGGGCCGCGGTGGGAGTGGGCGCAGTGCGCTACTGCTGCCGAGGTATTGTGCATGATGTTTGGACGCTAGACTAGTTGCATCTGATGGGAGAAGTTTGTGTTGTACCAGCGCATGCCTTGGAAAGACTTAAGTAATGCGAAAGGTTGTCTTTTTTTTTTTTTTTTTTTTAATCTACTGACAAGTTGCTCTAGTAACCCAAAGAAGTGAAGGAGAAAGCAGCTGCCTCACCACCGAGATATTGATTTGTTCAGATGTTTCAATGCCTCATGATACAATAAAACCACAAAAATTTTCTTAACAGTTTAAATTGTTTTAATTAGTTTAATAGTTGGCTGGGCATCAGTAACTACCCTGCCTCATTGGCTCTCTCATGTCTCACCCTCCCACCTCTGCCCCACTTCAGCGATACCTGTTGCAAGGAGAAAACGCTGAAGCAGCACTCTCAGCTGGCTTCTCTCAGAAGCCCTGTAGGGCATAGTGTTCCCTCCATGGCCCACCTGGTCTTGGGAAAGTGAGCTGCAGACAGGCAGAGCTCAGGTCTGACCTGAAGCTTCCCTTGCACTGAAGCCTCTGCAGTCAGTTCTGACACCTCCTGTGATGTGTACGCTGGGTAGGGTCAAGGCTCTAATGACATGTGAGATGACCCAGAACCCCACCGAAGATGGAAAAGCCTTGGCAAAAATGGCCCATTAGCTTCAGGCCCTCTGAACTGAGGGCTCAGCAAGGCCAAGTATGAGCAGAGGTTTGAGGGAGAAGGGCCTGTTCTATCCACAGAAGGGTCAGGATCACATCCAGTGTGCCCTGTAAATCCCAAGCCAAGCAGAGGGCAGCTCTGATGCTGTACCATCTGCTGTGGATATCATTACCCAAAGGGGAGTAACTCGAACAGCCAGCCTCCAATGCCCATGGAGCCAGGCCCGGTTGGGTTGGAGTATAGATTTAGAACTACGAAAGAAAGCATTCTGAGTTTGAGGGATTTAGGTTCTAGGATTTCTCACCCCTGAGACCTCTGCAAGGCATCTCTAGGCCTCCTCCAATTCCCTCCCTGACCACACACACACACCTTCACACTATCTTCAAATCCCGGGAAGTCTCAGCTGTTGGGGCAGTTTCTGCTCCTCAGTTTTGGGGACAAGCCTTGCCTAGTACAAATCTAGCCCTTGAGCCCTGAGACCTTGGTGGTGTAAAACTCGTGGCAAGGTAGCAACCACAGGCTAGAACCAAACCCAGGACTTGGGCTGATGCCCTGTTAGGGGTTTTAGGATTGGTGAGGGCACCACAGCTTTGCCTGACCTGCACAGCCCCCTTCCCTCCTGCACTATGGATGGAAGCCAAGGACTTCCTCAGACCCCCACTGGTTGCCTGGCTACACTGGGCACTGGGCTGGATGATGTGCTGTTTGAAAGGACAGCATACTCAGGAGATTTCAATGGGGCTGATTTCTTGGCTGCTGTGTATTTGGGGGGTGGAGTTTGGGGAGAGAGGTAGAAACCTGCTGCCTCTTAAACCACCCTGTATAAAATCTGCAATACAGCTTTTCCATGTATCTGTGCCTGAAATGTCTGCAATAAAGAGGTGTTTGTAAACTATGGTTCCTTTCTTTTTGCCTGAGGGTGCCAGGTCATGCAGGGGGATGCTGGGAGACGTTAGGGAACAATGTGATGTTTGTGGTGGGACCATCTCCTCTGCCCTTGCAATTCCGGGGTCCGTGACTTCACGGGTCCCCTCAGGTCTTGGGTTACACTGACCCACTTCCCAAAGGGGAAACCGAGGCTCCTACCAATTTAGCTTGCTCCTGGGGCATCTGAGGGATTCAGCTTGGGCAACCAAATTGACCCGGTCCTAGGCCCACCATGAGCCCATGCTTTGAGAGTGGACATGGACCGGGCGGGATATCCTGAGGCAAGTATGGCGCTTTGGGCGGTCCAGTAGGTGGACATTTGCTCTGCCTCAGCCTCAAGGAACTCCCCAGACCCTACTAGCGCAGGGGCAGGACCGCGGTAGGGGCGGGCTCCGGGAGGGGCGAAGCGTCCGACCCCCAGCCCGGAACCTTTCTTCTCCGCTCTGCTCAGGTTCCGGGAGCCGAGTCTGGGGCGGGCCGGAAGTGGAGGCGGTTGGTGGGGTTGGCGGGGCTCAGGGACGCGGCGCGGGTGGCGGTTTGCGAGCTTTGGGTGGACCGAGTGTAGTGACTGGTCCCAGTGTCTGGTGCTGGCGGGGTAGTGTTCAGCTGGACGGTGCGCGGCGGCGGCGAACGAACGCGGCGCGGACCCGGGCGCCCGCGGCTGGGCCCATGGCCTCCTCCTGTGCGAGCATCGACATCGAGGACGCCACGCAGCACCTGCGGGACATCCTCAAGCTGGACCGGCCCGCGGGGGGTGAGCCGGAACGGTGGGGGTGGGTCCTTGGTGAGCGGGCAGAAGGGCGGTGCGGGCCTCGGCCACCCTCATGGCCCTCGGGTCACTCAGGACCGGCTCTGCATCCTCCCGGCTGGTGAGGGCAGACGAGGGTCGGAGCGGCAAATCCCTGAGCGTGCTTGCTGAAGGGCGCAGACCCCTGGGTGCAATCCTGCCCCATCCCGGAGCCGGGCCGTTCTGCCTCGTCCTTCAGCGTCTCGGCTGAAGGTGAGGCACCTTCTCTGAATTCGCAGAGCCCACCAGGTGTCCTGGCCGCAACGTCTCTAGTCTTCCTGGGACTGGCCCGGGTTCCCTACCCTTTTGCCATAGTTCAGAGGCCTAGTCTGGGCTCTGTATGCGGAGTTCTGGATCTAGACCTAGGCGCTGTAATGAAGAGCCGCTGATCTCCCTATGCAACTTGCCCTTCCTTCTGGAATACAGACTCTAGGCATGCGATTCTGAAACTGATTTTCAGGAGGACGGTGACCACCCCCAATTCCGTGTCCTCTTTGGGTTTAAGGCAAATCACAGACTGCACAGTCCTGATTGGATCTACAAACATCTGCAAGCCCTAGTTTACGTCCATTCGTTTAAACTTTTCTTGGGTTTGCAGTGGTACCTCAGCTGCTCCTGCCCTCAGTGAGCTCCTAAGACACAGAGCTAACAAGGTGTAATATAATGCTCTTCTCATTGAAAGAGAGAAGTGTTTGGCACTGTGATGGGGATAGGGTGGGTGGGGTGGGGGCTGGAGAATGCCTGAGAACAGATCTGAGAGAAGAGCAATTTTTAGGCTAGGTCTTGTAATATGGAGAGGGGCTTGGGTGTCAGGAAAGACATTCTGCAAAGAGGAAATAGCATATGTGAAAGTACCAAAGTTTCATGGCAGGTTCAGGGACCTGTGAAATGTTGTAGTGGTTGAGAGACTGGCTGGTAATGGAGGTGTGGATGTGCAGTGGCCAGAGCTGAGAATTGGTGTTTCCTCAGACCCTGTTCTGAAACCTGCTGGAAGGCCCAAACTGGTTCCCTTTGGAAGCAGGCACTGGTGCTCACTCCTGGGTTTAGCTAACCTCTAATCTCTGAGAAAATCTATCTGCTGCCTGGAACCACCAAACCCTTTTCCCCAGGCCTGGAGTGTGTGCTCCTTGGACTCATGGGCTTGGCCTGGCCCTCTCATGCTTATTAGCTGCTAGCAAACTGGTCTTCACAAAGGTTTGGTAGAGCCTGGCATGGGTAATGTGTAGCTTGTTTGTTTGTCCTCATGGTAGCCTGCCTGGAAAGGAGAGTGGTCAGCTTACCCCTGAGCAGCTAAGGTGGCTGTGATGCAAGTGAGGTGGTCCTCGTAACTCTTTGCTTCCTGACTGGTACTTGATTCCCCTGTTTGCCAAGTAGCCCTTGCTTGTCTCCTCTCACTGGAGGACCATGTGAGACCCCAGGCAGTTTTGTGACTAGAAACTTGTCATATTCCTTGAATATGAGGCCTTACTCTCCTTGCTACCTGGGAGTTTTGGAGTAGTGTCTGAACCTATGAGGGTGCTTGAAACACAGCCAATGGTAAACAACTGAAAGGCTGTCTTTCCTGATTGCACACCCTACCCCATAATTTCTCTACTCTTTGTCCAACTCCTTCATGTCCATTCCTCCAGGGTGGCTTCTTCTGAGCCATTTCCGTGTCAGGCAGTCTCCTTCCTTTCTTACTTCCACATCTTATCATGTTTTTCCATGCCTTAGAAGCCCACCCCCTCTTCTCCAACCCCTCCACTACTTTGATGTAGGCCCTGGTATCTCTCACCTGGATTCTCAACTATCCTGCATGCTACTTCAGAGCAGTCAGTCCTCTGGCCATAGCAGATCATGTCACTTTCCTATTTAAAACTTTTGTGGCTCTCATTACCACAGGGAAAATCTAAGCACCCTAGCCTCATACCCGAGACCTCTGCAGCCTTGTTTTCCCTCCATCCTTCCCATGTTTGTGTGTTCTAGCCACGCTGGCTCTGATGGCACCTCCTCTGTAAAGTCTGTCCTGACCCTTCCCATGTCCTCCTTCGAGTACACAGAGTCCCTCTGTACTGACCCAGGCCTGAGTATTAATTGCACTCAGAGCATTCTTATACCCTTCCCTCAGGTAGAAGAGCTTCATGCTCATCCTTGGTCCTAGCATGCATTAGGTTCACCATCAGTGTTTATGGAATAAAGGTTGAACAAAGGGCCCTCCTCGCCACTGACGAGCCTTGTTGAGTGTTCCTAGAGCACCTCATGGTTCTTGAGTGAAGCTCTGCAGGAGGAGAGGCCAGTGGGCAGGTGGAATAACTTCATCAGAGTGGCCCTTTCTGTCTCTAGGTCCCAGTGCAGAGAGCCAGCGACCATCTAATGCCTACAATGGAGATCTCAATGGGCTCCTGGTCCCAGACCCCCTCTGCTCAAGTGATGGTACTTCAACAAACAAGCCTGGTCTCCGAGCCATGCCTCCTATTAACCTGCAGGAAAAGCAGGTCATGTGAGTGTCTGGGAGATGGCAGTGGTGGTGATGGGGTCTTTGAGGCATTTGTGAACTAAAGGCATAAGGTGAGGGGAGAGGGTCTAGCAGCCTCTGCTGCTTCCCCACTAGATGACCTGGGGTGGAACACTTAACCTGAGTTTGCACTAGGATGAGGGGCAACGACAAGCTCAAGGGCTTGGCCTGGATCTGAAGTTTGGGCACCTGGTTTAGCATGGAAGTAGGGCCATTCCCAAGGAGGGAGGTGAGCAAGGGAAGCTGTAGGTTTGGGGACCAGTGAACCAGGCAGAGTTGGGCATCTGGGACTTTACACTTTCACCAGAGTGTCTGTATCTTCTCCCCCCAACCCTGCCCATCGAGACTTTGGGTGGACAAGAGTCACTCTATGCACCCCTCCCCCCAGCTGCCTCTTAGGAGACGACAGTTCCACCTGCATCGGAATTTTGGCCAAGGAGGTGGAGATTGTGGCCAGCAGTGACTCTAGCATCTCGAGCAAGGCACGGGGGAGCAACAAGGTGGGCACCAGGATGTCATGGCATGTATAATGGATGGGGCACACTTAGGCTGTCCCTCCCCCATTCCATGCTGCCAGTACCTATGGGGACTATCCTGACAGACAGTTAGTGTATCCCAGTCTCAGGAAGCCAGGGTTGGCTGCCAAGTCTCTTTGGGAATCTGGCCCCAAGAATTGTGAATGGGTGGCTGGGCCTGCGCATATGGCCTCTACTGTCCCCAGGCATGCTGGGGGCTACCTCAGCTCCAGGAAAGCTGCCCCAGCCCTCGATTTCTATGACCTTCCTCACTCTTGATTCTCAGGTGAAAATCCAGCCCGTCGCCAAGTATGACTGGGAGCAGAAATACTACTATGGCAACCTGATTGCTGTGTCCAACTCTTTCTTGGCCTATGCTATTCGGGGTGAGTAGGCACAGTACAGAGGAGGGAGGTGTTCTGCTAGTAGCCCCAGAGATGCAGCTCTACTGTCCAGTCACTCAGCCCACTCAGACCGTAGAGGTATAATGGAAGGCTTGTCTGTGCTGGCCCCAGCTCTGCCAGGCCTTCTGAAGCCGAGTGAGAAAACAGAGATTGAGACTGGTAGTGGCAGAGAGGCAGGCAAGGGCAGGGCTTCTCTGCTGCTGCCTGGGCCTAGATACTTACTCATGGCCTACCGCTCTCCTGATTCTAGCTGCCAACAACGGCTCAGCGATGGTACGGGTGATCAGTGTCAGCACTTCAGAGAGGACCCTGCTCAAAGGCTTCACAGGCAGTGTGGCTGATCTGGCCTTTGCACACCTCAATTCCCCACAGCTGGCCTGCCTGGATGAGGCAGGCAACCTGTTTGTGTGGCGCTTGGCCCTGGTTAATGGCAAAATTCAGTATCCTTTCCCAGGGTGGGATGGGGGACTGAAGAAAAGTGGGCGGAGCTGGGTCTGCCAGACGTACATCATTATCCACCTGCCTAGCCCTTAACACCCTGCTCAGAGAAGAGATCTTGGTCCATATCCGACAGCCAGAGGGCACTCCACTGAATCACTTCCGCAGGATCATCTGGTGCCCCTTCATCCCCGAAGAGAGTGAGGACTGCTGTGAGGAGGGCAGCCCAACGGTGGCCCTGTTGCATGAGGACCGGGTGAGGGGGCTGGGCCTGGGGGGAAAGGAGGGGACCAAGTAGCAATGGTGTGGTCATGGGCTGAACGCTTACCTCCCTGTACCTGCTAGGCTGAGGTGTGGGACCTGGACATGCTCCGCTCCAACCACAGCACCTGGCCCGTGGATGTCAGCCAGATCAAGCAGGGCTTCATCGTGGTAAAAGGCCACAGCACAGTAAGCCTGCAGCTGACTGCCTTTGCTGCCCTCCTCTCCCCACCCCTTTATGTCCCTCATCTATTCCCTGTTCTCACAGCTGCCCACATAGCTTTCTAGCACTCTGCCATGGGTACTCGGAGCACAGAGGGACCCGTCTCCTGTGGCGCTCACACCTAACCATGCACCCTATGGAGCTGGTTTTCTCTACAGTACCCCGCCCCCATTCATTGTCTTTCATACAAACACGCAGATCCGCTTTGGGTCAGCCTAGCTCACTGCCATCCTCACCTGAGGAGGACTTGCTCCCACCTCTAGTCAGGTGGCAAAGCAAGGCTTTTTGGGTTCTTCCCAGTGCCTAAGTGAAGGGGCCCTCTCACCTGATGGGACTGTCCTGGCTACCGCAAGTCATGATGGCTTCGTCAAGTTCTGGCAGATTTACATTGAGGGGCAGGATGAGCCAAGGTAAGGTGGAGCCTGAGGGCCTGGGCTCTCCCAGGTAGGAGATCAGATCACCCATTCAGGCCACTCATATACCTGCCTGCAGGTGTTTGCACGAGTGGAAGCCTCACGATGGGAGGCCCCTCTCCTGCCTCCTGTTCTGTGACAACCACAAGAAACAGGATCCTGAGTGAGTGAGTGGGCAGGCAAGAGGGTGGTGGGCTGGACTTTGGGCTCCCAGCAGGGGCCCAGCCAGCCACTCAGTGCCTTGTTGCTTTGCAGGGTCCCCTTCTGGAGGTTCCTTATTACTGGTGCTGACCAGAATCGGGAGCTGAAGATGTGGTGCACGGTGTCCTGGACCTGCCTGCAGACCATTCGGTAAGCAGGGGCTGTGGGGCTGGGCAGGGGCAGGGTTGGGTTCCTTCCACCCTCTCAGTCTCATTCATCCTGCCTCGTGGCCACCCCCTCCAGCTTCTCCCCAGATATCTTCAGCTCAGTGAGTGTGCCCCCAAGCCTCAAGGTTTGCCTGGACCTCTCAGCAGAATACCTGATTCTCAGCGATGTGCAACGGAAGGTGGGCTGCAGTGGGGACGCTCTGGGCAGAGCTGATATCATCAGGGAGGACAAGGGTGTGTGTGGCACATCCACATCTTCCCAGCCCCTGAGCTCAGCTGTGAACTCGCTACCTGTGCAGGTCCTCTACGTGATGGAACTGCTGCAGAACCAGGAGGAGGGCCGTGCCTGCTTCAGCTCCATCTCTGAGTTCCTGCTCACCCACCCTGTGCTGAGCTTCGGTATCCAGGTTGTGAGTCGCTGCCGGCTGCGGCACACTGAGGTGCTGCCAGCCGAGGAGGAGAATGACAGCCTAGGGGCTGGTGAGCTGCTCAGGGTCAGGGATGTGTGTTGGGATGTAGGGGAGTGCTGAGGCTCAGAGGGCCAGGGGCTTAGTCGTCCACATTGTCCTTGCAGATGGGACCCACGGAGCTGGTGCCATGGAGTCTGCAGCTGGTGTGCTCATCAAGCTCTTTTGTGTGCACACTAAGTGAGTGTGCTGGGGAGGCCCGCCTGTGCCCTGTCTGTGCCCCTCCCTACCCTGCTGACTCTGACTCTCATATTCTCCCCCTGCTCTCCCTGCAGGGCATTGCAAGATGTACAGATTCGCTTCCAGCCACAGCTGAACCCTGACGTGGTGGTCCCGCTCCCTACACACCCTGCCCATGAGGACTTTGGTGAGTTGGGGGTGACAGGAAAGCAGGTTCTGACTGGAGTCTGAGATCTGACTCAAGTGGCAGCTTTTCCCACAGCATTTGGAGAGTCTCGACCAGAACTGGCTTCTGAGGGCCTGGGATCGGCCACTCACGGCTCCCAGTCTGACCTCCGACGCATCGTGGAGCTGCCTGCACCTGCAGACTTCCTCAGTCTGAGCAGTGAGACCAAGCCCAAGCTGATGACACCTGACGCCTTCATGACACCTAGCACCTCCCTGCAGCAGGTATGCTGCGGGCAGAGTGTGGGGCACAGGGAGGGAGGCCCTGGGAGTGCCCCCCACAGCCACAGCCCTCGTTCTCCACATCTCCCCAGATCGCTGCATCTCCCAGTAGCAGCAGCAGCAGCAGCAGCAGTTCCTCTCTTACGGCGGTGTCTGCCATGAGCAGTACTTCGGCCGTGGACCCCTCCTTGCCCAGGTGAAATGAGGGTCAGAGTTAGGGCGTGTCAGGGGCTGGTGCCAGGTGATGCCAGGCTCTGGCTGCTTACACTTCATCCTTCCTGCCAGCAGGCCACCTGAGGAGCTGACCTTGAGCCCCAAGCTACAGCTGGATGGCGGTCTGACAATAAGCAGCAGTAGCAGCCTGCAGGCAAGCCCACGTAGCCTCCTGCCTGGCCTGCTCCCAAGTCCGGCCGACAAATTGCCTCCCAAAGGGCCTGGGCAGGTGCGTATGTGGGTGTGTGTGAAGTGCAGTATAGAAGGTATATGGGAGTGGGAAGCCTGGCGGCAGTCTCCTCCCACAGCACCCTGTCTTCTGGTCCTGCTCTTCCTCAGGTGGTCCATGTTTCCCCTGAGGGTATCTCAGCCCCCGGTGTCCTTGGAGGGCAGATCCTCAGCCTTTCCATCCCCACCTCCTCTCCTCCTGGGCTGCGGCCATTTTTGACCTTCCTCCCCCTTCCCTGTTGTCCCATCTCTCATCACTACACACACCAGTGCTTCGTCTCTGTACTCCTTTTACTCCTACTTCCCACCACCTAAGTTCCCACCTTTGGCCTACCTCAGGTGCCTACTGCTGCCTCTACACTATCCCTGGAGCTGCAGGAAGTGGAGCCGCTGGGGCTACCTCAGGCGTCCCCCAGCCGCACCCGCTCCCCCGATGTTATCTCCTCGGCTTCCACTGCCCTGTCCCAGGATATCCCTGAGATCGCATCTGAGGCGCTGTCCCGTGGCTTTGGCTCCTCCGCTCCGGAGGGCCTGGAGCCAGACAGTATGGCCTCAGCTGCTTCAGCATTACACCTGCTGTCTCCACGGCCCCGGCCGGGACCCGAGCTTGGCCCCCAGCTTAGCCTGGATGGAGGCCCTGGGGATGGGGATCGGCATAGTACCCCTTCCCTCCTGGAGGCAGCCTTGACCCAGGAGGCCACGGCCCCTGACAGTCAGGTCTGGCCTACGGCACCAGACATTACTCGTGAGACCTGCAGCAGCCTGGCAGAGAGGTGAGGAGCTTAGGAGTGGGAAATGTGCTGATGGTAGGGGCTTCAGATAGAGTCATCCACTGCTGAGTTGGCCTGTCCCCCCAGCCCCCGGAATGGCCTCCAGGAAAAGCACAAGAGCCTGGCCTTTCACCGACCACCTTATCACCTGCTACAGCAACACGACAGTCAGGACGCCAGTGCCGAGCAAAGGTAGGCACCACCCCGCACCGTTCCTCTCACAGGGAGGGCCAACAAGTGGGTAGGTGCCTATTTCTCTCCCTGCCCTTCCCACAGCGACCATGATGATGAGGTGGCCAGCCTGGCCTCTGCTGCAGGGGGTTTTGGCACCAAAGTTCCCACTCCACGTCTTCCTGCCAAGGACTGGAAGACCAAAGGATCCCCTCGGGCCTCACCCAAGCTCAAGCGAAAGGGCAAAAAGGATGACGGGTAGGATGGGTCCTGGGGCCAGGGAGAGGGGTGGTCTTCAGGCTGCCTGCTTGACATGGCCTGAGGTGCTTCTCCTCTGTGGCAGGGATTCGTCCGTGGGATCCCGGCTCACAGAGCACCAGGTGAGCGAGCAAACACCCTTTCTGCTTCTGGGACTCCTGCCTGTGGGGGTGGGGTAGGGTCCAAGCCTTCCCCTGGTCTGGTGTGTGGGGTTGGGCGGGGCGGGCTTCATGTGACTGTTGGTGTTCCTGGCAGGTGGCAGAGGCCCCTGAGGACTGGCCAGCACTAATTTGGCAACAGCAGAGAGAGCTGGCGCAGCTTCGACACAGCCAAGAAGAGCTGCTACAGCGTCTGTGCACCCAACTTGAAGGCCTGCAGAGCACCGTCACGGGCCACGTAGAACGTGCCCTAGAGTCACGGCACGAGCAGGAGCGTATCCTTGTGGGCAGTGGCACAGCATGGGGCGGCAGCAGCATTCTTGGCCCAGGAAGGGATATGGGACCTGCTGCAGCCCTGTTCCTTAGCTACAATGCAGAGCGGCGACTGGAGCGGGCACTGGCCGAGGGACAGCAGCGTGGTGGGCAGCTGCAGGAGCAGCTGACGCAACAGCTGTCCCAAGCGCTATCTTCAGCTGTGGCTGGGCGGCTGGAGCGCAGCATACGGGATGAGATCAAGAAGACGGTTCCTCCATGTGAGTTTTGCATGGAGACTTCTGGGTGGGCCAGATGGGAGTGGGGCCCCCTACCTGTCAAGCTTCTTCTCATGGCTCTACCTTTCCCTCCTCACCCTGTCCCAGGTGTGTCTAGGAGTCTGGAGCCCGTGGCAGGCCAACTGAGCAACTCAGTGGCCACCAAGCTCACAGCCGTGGAGGGTAGCATGAAAGAGAATATCTCCAAGCTGCTGAAGTCCAAGGTGCTATGGGACCCAAGGTGAGGGAGGTTGGTGGTTGGTGGGCTTGGGCTCAGCTTTCAACTCAGGCCCCTTCTTCCACCCCCAGAACTTAACAGATGCCATTGCCCGAGCAGCCGCAGACACGTTACAGGGGCCGATGCAGGCCGCCTACCGTGAAGCCTTCCAGAGCGTGGTACTGCCCGCCTTTGAGAAGAGCTGCCAGGCCATGTTCCAGCAGATCAATGATAGCTTCCGACTGGGCACGCAGGAATGTGAGTAGGGTCATATGCCCCAAGAAGGGAAGGGCTATCGTCTTCTCCCTACCATCCCTCTCATGGCCCCCATGGTCACTTCTCAGACTTGCAGCAGCTGGAGAGCCACATGAAGAGCCGAAAGGCACGAGAACAGGAGGCACGGGAGCCCGTGCTGGCCCAGCTGCGGGGCCTGGTCAGCACGCTGCAGGGAGCCACGGAGCAGATGGCGGCTACCGTGTCCAGCAGCGTTCGGGCTGAGGTGCAGCACCAGCTGCACGTGGCTGTGGGCAGGTGTGTGGGCAGGGCACTGAGCAAGGTGGTGTGTTTGGAAAGGGCCAGACTCAACTGCCTGTCAGCCTCATCTCCCTCACTTGCCTTTGCAGCCTGCAAGAGGCAATTTTAGCACAGGTGCAGCGCATTGTTAAGGGTGAGGTGAGTGTGGCACTCAAGGAGCAGCAGGCTGCCGTCACCTCTAGCATCATGCAGGCCATGCGCTCAGCTGCTGGCACACCTGTCCCTACCACCCACCTCGACTGCCAAGCCCAGCAAGCCCATATCCTGCAGCTGCTGCAGCAGGGCCACCTCAACCAGGCCTTCCAGCAGGTAAGCCGGGCACTAAGCCCAGATAGAGTCAGGAGTCTCCTGACAAGGCTCACACATCATACATTCCACTCTACCCATCATGCTTTGGGTGGTCTGGCCTCAGCAGACTCTTTTTGGTTCTCTTTGGCCTCCAGGGCATTTCCCTTGCTCTTCCCTCTGTCTGGACCCTGGATCCCTTTCTTCCTACCTCAGTCTACCTTGTTTCAGAACCACCCTTCTCAGGAAAACTTTCCTGATTCCCTAGAGTAACAACACAGCCCTACAGTGCTCTCTCTGGGCCCCAAAGCATCCCCCTCAGGATGCCCTACTCTGGTCATCCTCTCCCAGGCCACATAGCCAGACAAGCAGGCATTCCATCCTGACATTAGCTATAAACTCTGTTCTCTACTCAGGCCCTGACAGCTGCCGACCTGAACCTGGTGCTGTACGTGTGTGAAACTGTAGACCCAGGCCAGGTGTTTGGGCAGCCACCTTGCCCCCTCTCCCAGCCTGTACTCCTTTCACTCATCCAGCAACTGGCCTCTGACCTTGGCACTCGAACTGACCTCAAGCTCAGGTGAGTGGGCATAGTCAGGGACTAGGGCTGTGGTGAAGGGCGGGGAGCAGTTCAAAGCAGCGACTCCCACTCCTGCCTGACTCCCCTCCTTAATTTTCTCCACCCATCCCCTCTGTCCCCACCCATCTCAGGCTTTGAGGCCTCCATTATCAGCCTCTGGGCCTCATTGCCACCAGGGGGCACTCCTCTCTGCTGGAGATCACCTGTAGCCTGTCCTTTTCCTAAACCCCCAGCTACCTGGAAGAGGCTGTGATGCACCTGGACCACAGTGACCCCATCACTCGGGACCACATGGGCTCCGTCATGGCCCAGGTGCGCCAGAAGCTCTTCCAGTTCCTGCAGGCGGAGCCACACAACTCACTTGGCAAAGCGGCCCGGCGTCTCAGCCTCATGCTGCACGGCCTTATGACCCCCAGCCTCCCTTAGCTCAGCCTGCCTTGCCCAGGATGGGGTGGCACTGAAGGTCAGCAGACAGGCCTAGGCCAAAGCAGGGTCATGTCTGCCCTTTACCTGCTCAGGCTCCCACCTCTGGCGTGTTTGATGGGGATAGCACTGGCTATGGTCTATAGGTTGTGGTAGCCAGCAGGTTTAGGCTGGGCCCAGGGTGGGTATTGTGCCTTCTTGGGTTCTGCCATGCCTGGAGCATGACCCCTGAGATTATGACACCACTTTAGTTGAATTTTCCATGTTCCTTTTTACCACCAGTTTGGTTCTTTTTGTTTTTGAAAAACATTGAGAAATTCAATTAAATCCTTTTGGAATAAAATGGAGTATGTGTATGCTTTTCTTTGGCATGACTTTGATAACTGCCCTTTGTTACCTGCCCCCTCTCCTGGAGCTCTGTCTAGGCCAACCCACCCCAGGGCCCTGGACACCCACCCTCATCTGCCCAACTGCCTTCCCAGATCTCCGCTCTCCATCTCTGAGGCAAGGCAAGGGCCCTGGGATCAGCTCAGCACCACCCCGAGCTCCTGGGTTCTCCTCTCTGGAGTCCCTCCCTTCTTTGCCTATCTGAACTGGGGGGCGGGGCTGCTGGCTGGTTTGAGCTCCACCCTCAGCCCCCATCCAATCACAGTTCCTCCTTCTGGGGGCTGGGCCGAAGGGCTGCACTCCAAGCTGCCAGCTCTGGCACTAGGCTCCCAGCCCAGGGAAGATGTGCTGCCGCTTCTGTCACCGCTGGCAACCGCCCTGTGCACTGGGGCTGTTGCTGCTGCTGCTGCCGCCCCTTGGTGAGTGCCAGCGTGCTGGACCCAACCCAGTCCACACACCCCCTCCCCAGGCTGGGTGTAGGTTGTGTGGGAGCTGAGGCACAGCCCTCCTGAGCGCTGAGAGTCAGGGTGGAGAGGAGGTGAGGGCTCCAGGGAGGGATTGTGTGCCAGTGGCTTCAGGATGTAAAGTGAGGGTGGGAACTGAACCCTAGTTTCGGAGGGAAGAACCCCCAAATTCCACAGTCTCCATCCTGATAAGGGGAGACTTGACCTCTTGCGGGACTCCCAGACCAACCGTGGGATCTCTGAGGTCCTCTCTTAGGGTCGAACCTGGATCCCAACCCCCTCTATTCTGCCCTACCCGTCAGAAAACACCTGTCTCTGGGGAGGGGATGGAAAGGCCAAACAAAGATTGTCTAGGCTGCAGAGAAACTGGAAGTTGCCAGGGGACCTGCCTCCTTTCACCATGTCCATACTCTCATTTGGACCATTCTCACCTGACCTGGGACCCAGCAGCTTGGAAGAAGAGCCAACTCCTGGGACGAGGCTTCTCCTTCCCCCATCCCCACCTATCCTGTCCAGGTCTGCCTAGAAGGGGGCAGAGGCAGGTGGTCCCCAGATGTGCCCCTTAGTTCCCTGGGGCACCCCTTTCACGCTGAGTCACGTCCCCAGAACGCCCCCTGGTAAACAAGCCCCTGGGGTTTGGCGGCGAGGGGCGGGGATGGTGAGGGCACGCCACCTCATCCTATCAACTATTCTCCACCCCCACCCCCAGTCCTTGTATCTCCCCTGGCAGCAACTACAGCGGTCCCAGGCCGCTGTGACACCATATACCAGGGCTTTGCCGAGTGTCTCATCCGCTTGGGGGACGGCATGGGCCGCGGAGGTGAGCTGGAGAGCGTCTGCAGGTACGGGCAGGCGTGAGGGCAGCAGCCCAACCCCACACCCTTGGGGTCTGAACCTCTTCCCTCCCATTCCAAAGCCCCCTGCCCCACCTGATTACCCTAACCCCACACCCTTGACAGGTCTTGGAATGATTTCCACACCTGTGCCTCGCGAGTCCTGTTGGGCTGCCCTGAGGAGGCCGCCGCCGTGTGGGAGTCACTACAGCAAGAAGCTCGCCGGGCCCCACACCCAGATAATTTGCACACTCTGTGCGGCACCCCTGTACGCCTTCAGGAGCACGGGGCGGGCCCAGAGACCAACCAGGAGACGCTGCGGGCGACAGCGCCAGCACCCACTCGGGTCCCCGAGCCCCCTCTGCTGGCGGCTGCTTTGGCACTCGCCTGCCTCCTGGGTCCTCTGGCCTAGCCGGTCTGGCCGGGTAGCAGCGTGTCCCCCCCCCACCCCCCCTGCCCCCCCCCCCCGCCCCGTCTCGAAAGCGCTCGGCTTTCATTAAACGTATTTATATTTGTACCAAGCTCCTTCCTTTCTTTCCACTGTGGCCCACCTGGCTGGGGTGGAGGCCTCAAGAAGCTGATCCCCAGGACGAGATGGGCGGGCTGAAGACCACCATAGGGGACTCAGTCTTTCTCTTCACAAACACTCATTTCCCAGGGGCAGTGCAGAGCTTTCCATTGCCAGCAGGTTCCAAGACTTCTGGTGGTGACCCAAGATGTGTGGGAATGCACATATTTCTCTGTTCTCCCGGGCTGGGAGAACTCCTAGCCCTACCTGCCCCTCCTGTCCTGGCCCCTAGGGGCCATGTGAGGTGATAGAGTGTCCGCACCCCCACCCTCAGCCAGTCCACCCCCCTCCCCAGGTTCTTTCCAGTTTCCAGGCTCCTGTCCATCTCACCTCCTCTTCCCTCTGCTGAACTACCACCTTAGCCTTCAAGACACAGTTCAGATTAAGTACCCTTTCCTCTCCTTCTCTGGGGTCCTGATTAATCTAAGGGGAGCCTGTTCCAGAAGATGGGGAGCCCCCATTGGAGTCTACATTCAAGTACCTGAGGTGACCTGGAGCTGCAGAAATTGGGGTCACGATGAGGGTTCCTCTGGCCTTACGCTCTCCACAAGCTTGTTCTTTGAGAAGAGGTGTGCAGCGTGAGGTCAGAACAATCCCGGAAGGCTTTCTGGAAGCACAGAGGAGCCCCAGTTCATCATGGTGGAGAAGAAGAGCAAGAATCAGAACGGGCAGAATCCTGAGGGAAGGAGGAGGCCTCAGAGAGGATCAGTCATCTACTGTCCCTGCCAGGACCCTCTTCCAAGCCATCACCCCACGACTTGTGTGGGCACTGCCATGGCCTCCTCACTGGCTTCTACTCTCACTCCCTCCACTTTATTCTCCATTTTCTAAATTGAAAAACTGATCCTGATATTAAACTCCTTTTCATTGTCTATAAGGCCCTATGTAAGCCAGCTATGTTTATATATAGGACATTTTATTCAGTCTACTCCTTCAACTCCCCCTCTATAGTAGCACAGAGGAGTGATCTACCTACTCAGTCCTTGGGTTAAGGGGAGGTTTCAGAGAAGGATCATGATAGAGGGTGATAGGAGGTAAGGATACAAGACTTACAAATGGTGGAGGAGAACTGGGGCTGAGTTGGAGAGGACTTTACAAGAGGGGCCCAGGCAATCAGCTGGGAGGGGAGGAGGGGTGGGAGTCCAGAACTTGGCAGGCCAGGTTTGCACTAAAGCCCATGCTGGGAGGTTGTTGGCCCTAGGACAGAATCAGGCCTGATAGGACCCTTGACTAGGCTCCAGGGTGACAGGTGCCTCCAGAGACCTCCACCCTACTTTATCATGTAGGAGCCCTACTTCAGCAACGCTTCCCAAACACCCTCCCATTCCAGTTAGCTAAGATGCCTCAGTTAACTCACTCTCTGCCCTGTCTTTTCTCCTGTACTTCATTCACCTGTATTTTTATCCCCACTTCTCTCTTCTCTCATCCATTCCTTACCCATCTCACATCACCTGAAGGAGAAGGTTCAGGAAAAAAACCCTCCCAGATCCACCCCCTTTGACCACCAGTATCTTCCAGAAGGAAAGGCCAGCCTTTTATTCTTTGTACATCTATTCTCTGTGCTCAGAATAACCTTCCTCATTTCCTCCTGGTGAACTCCTACTTCTTGTTCAGTATCACCTACCGCCTCCCTAACCCTGACTCCAAGCTGAATCAGAAGCCTCCTTCAGGTCCACAGAGCTCCTGGGCTTTCTTCTGTCTCTGTACGGATAACACTGGTTCACTGGCTTCTTACTGTCTGGGTCTAGGTCAGAATTCCCCACTCTGGATTCCCCAAGTGTCCTCTTTGTGTCTCTAGCACCCAGCCTAAGGCTGGGTATAAAGAGTGTACTTGTGGGAGTGCGTGGAATGAAAAACAGAATTGCTAAATCCTGCATAGGAAGTGTTACAGTCAGCAAAAGCTTGGACTGAGAATGACTTCAGTATGGAGGATGTGTCTTCTTGGGGCAGCCCTCTTAACCTGAGCATACTATTTGGAGGGATGGTGCTGGGGCTCCAAACCCCAAAAGTCTTTCTAGAACCACTCTTACTCTTGGTGGGTGGCCAGGAGCAGGCCGCTTCCAGGAGCAGGGGCTCGATTGTGTTGGCCAGCCATCAAAGGGATTACCATCCTCCTGCTGTGACCTACTTTCCCCTGGTTTTTGCCCCCTAAGTCCCTGCTCTTCCCTGGAATTGAGTGACCTGGAGTGTATGCAGGGGGGTGGGGTTGGGGACAGAATCTGCTCTCTGGCCAGGGGCTTAAGAGCTTTGTGTGTTTTATCCCAGAGCTGCAGGAAAGGGGTGGGCAGAGAGCCAAGTGGGCTGAGCCCTAGACACAGCTGCCCAGGCTAGAGCATCATGATAATGGTGCTTCTCATGTTTGCAGCTCTGCAGACATGGAACAGCTTATTGTTCAGGGGAGAATCTGGGGGTTGGATATCCTGAGCCCAGTCCCCTCTGCATCAATATACCTCTTCATCTCAGGGCCCCCGTGTTCTTCACCAGAGCCCAGGCCAGCACCTTCCATAGCAAGGGCTCAATAAACATTTATTGAATTAATTTGCTGAATGTCTGTAAAATAGAGGTGTTGTGTGGATTTCTAAGCCCCATCAACCCTGGAATTCTATATTATTTTCAACCCTCACAATAACTGTGAGGTCAAGACTATGATCCCCATTATACAGATAAGAAACATGAAGCTTAAGGAGGGGAAGATGTCTTGCTTAAGTTCAGTTCACACAACTGTGGAAGTGTCAGAGCTGGGATATGATCCCAAGTTTGATTGGCCCCTAAGTTCATTCCCTTAAGCATCACACTAGACATATGGAAATAATTTTTTAAGTTTTCTTTTTCCTTTTTATTTATTTTATTTTTGGCTGAGTGGCCTGTGGGATTTTAGTTCCCTGACCAGGGATTGAACCCACGCCCCCTTGCAGTGGAAGCATGAAGTCTTAACCACTGGACCACCAGAGAAGTCCCTAAAGGTTTCTTTTTTAATAAAATCTTTTATGAAGCCCTACTACATAAAACAGACTGTGATATTTTATTGGTGTTAATATATGTTTAGGTTTAAAGTATACCATTAGCTTATACAGTTAAAGACAATTCCATGTATGAAGTAAGGGCTCAGTAAAGATTTTAAGAAATGAACAGACTGCAATGAGGAAGATGTATGGAGATTACAATCCCATCATCACTCAAAAGTAGTTGTGGCCAGGGGGGTTAAGGTGATGGACTAGAAATCCATTGGGGTTTCCCTGCGCAGGTTCAAATCCTGCCAAACTATGCCACCTTTCCCTTATGGTGATCCCTATTGAGTCACAGCCAGTTGGGGAAGAATGCTGTTGCCTTAAAGAAAGAAACTGGGTTGTTCTCCAGCCCTGCTCTTTATGGTTGCTCAGTGAAAGACTCCACCAAGCACGTGGATTGCGCCCCAATAGTAAATATAAGGTAAGTAATAAAAATATTATTAAAGAAGGAAAAAAAATCCCCTTATTACTTGAGACACTTATTTCCCCCCCATCTCCACCCCGAATCTGGGTTGATTGTAAAGTTAAGTGAGATAATTCTGACCCTATAGCGGAATTGTTAATGGTAACAATTTTTCTTTAATCTACTTGTTTTGCAGCCTCAGGATATACTAAATTTAGTAACAATAAAAACAACAATAATTAAACTGTTACTCTGAAGTTGGCCCCAAACTAATCTCACCTATTCTCGTTAACCATTTGCAACTCCAATGTGATGGAGGTCAAATTCAACATATCTGAGTGCCTGAATTATTTCAATTTCAGTTAAAAAAATAATTTGTTAATTAAATTTACACCGATCCTTTCCGGAGTTCCAGAGGCACTTCCAGAAACCTCCTGAAATGCACTACGTCCCCAACCACGCACTATATTATTATTTTATTTTTGGCCGCGCCCCGCGGCATGCGGGATCTTAGTTTCCCCACCAGGGACAGAACCCGTGGCCCCTGAATTGGGAGTGCGGAGTCTTAACCTCTGGATCTCCATGGAAATCCACCCAACCTCGCACTATAAAGCGCCCTGTCCCCAACCTGAATCTTGAAACTTTCTCCCTACTTCCCACGGTGCCTACCCCAAACCTAAGGTCGAGACACTTGGAGCGACACAGAGACTCACCTCCTACTCCCGAAGAGAGCCCGACCCCGCCCTGAAGGCGTTGACTGGCAAGCCACGCTCGGAGAGCCGCCAACCACGTAGCCCGGCCCTCTCGAGTCCGCCCCTGTCCCGCCCCGTGGGCGGCCCGGATTTGTTTCGGCGTCAAGAGCGCGCTGTGATGACGCCACGACGCTGACGCCTGAGGATGGCGGCGGCGGCGGCGGCGGTGTTGGTGGTCGGGGCTGTGTCCGCGGCCCGGAGAGGGTCAGCACAGTCGCCCGGACGCCGAAGAGCCCGCCGCCCGCGCGAGGTGAGGCGGCCCGGCCAGGACCGACGGCCCCATGGGCGGGAGGGGCTGACGAGCTGCAGCCACGGTCGCTTCCTGGAGCACTGGGCCCGTCCCTGCCCAGCCCAGAGCCCTCGGCCTGTGCCCGCTGCGCCGGGGCCTAGGGGGAGTGGGTAGCAGGCCAGGCGATGGCTGCTTGGGGTCCCTGGTGTCCGAGGCTTGACTGGCCTTGAAACCTGCTGCGCTGGGTAGCCCGTCTCTGAGGCCCCAAGGGCCAGGTGGACGTGGTCAGCTGTCCTGCCAGCTGTTCAACCAGTCGACATCGGTCAGGGTGAACCAACCTGGTTGTCCTCACTACCTTCTCGTGTCTGGCACCTACTCCACACCTCCTCTTTTGCTACTGAACGACAGGGTCGGGGGGCAGCTAGTCTCTTCCTTGTTCAGGCTGGGAAAAATCACACCTGAGTCCAGCCGGGTCGCCTGCTTTGTAACCCAGTTATCTCTCTGCTTTTATAAGGGGAAGCCCAGCTCCCCCACGCTCACTCCCTCTCCTGAAACTGTGAAGTGATAATTCCCACTTGAAAATCTGAATAAGTCCTTCATTGCCTAAAACTGGCTCCTTGGTACCTGCAGGGTAAAGGCCAAACTTCATAGCAGGGCATTCAGGGCTCTTCATAATCTGGCATAACCCCGAAGTTAACACCTGGGCACTTCTGTCTCCTGCATACATAGTTTGTTGTTGGGTGTATGTACATCTGCCGTTAGCTCTGTGTTTTAACACCCTTTCGCTTTAGATACGCAATTTTCTCACTTTGTACTACTCTTCTTTTCCCCACCCCCACCTCCACCCACCAGTTTGGAAAATTTACATCTGTCCTTTAAAATCCACCTTAGATTTAATTTCCTTGGAAAAGCCTCCCTTCACATGTAACCATTGACTCCTCTGTACTTCAATTCATGTGACTACTGTTGGAGTTTATTGTGTCGTGTCACCTGATGGTTGGCCTGGGGATTGTCTCTTCTGTCTGCATATCAGTGTCTGGCTCTGTGCTTGGCATAAAGTAGGAGCTGAGTCAACTGTGATGGGTTGCTGATTTAAGAATGGATATAGATTCAGCTATACTACTGAGCACATATCAGGGGCCAGGACCTGAGATGAGCACAGCAAATGCGAGTGTCCTGTTTGCACATTCACACGTGTGCATGTGGTAGGTGGTGCAGCCTTGTCAACCTGATGATCTAAAATCTCCTAGGGTGGTTTTTCAAAATACAAATTCAAGAGTTTCATTTTCTGAGATTTTGATGCAGAATATCTGGAATCTGGTAGGAATCTGTATTTTTTTTTTTTTTTTTTTGCGCGGTACGCAGGCCTCTCCCTGCTGTGGCCTCTCCCGTTGTGGAGCACAGGCTCCGGACGCGCAGGCTCAGCGGCCATGGCTCACGGGCCCAGCCGCTCCGCGGCATGTGGGATCTTCCCGGAACGGGGCACGAACCCGTGTCCCCTGCATCGGCAGGCGGACTCTCAACCACTGCACCACCAGGGAAGCCCGGAATCTGTATTTTTTTAAAACTCTCCAGGTGACTTTACTATGCTCCTTAGTTGAAAATCTTTGTCATTACTCCAGGAAACTGTTGTGTCTTTGTCCAGTGGGAAGGGCCAGCTGTGCCTTGTAGCACACAACTGCTGTTGCAGTCTCATTTCCCATATCTTGGGGAGGCAGGATGATTTGGTGGTTAGAAGTATGGGGTTTGGAATAAGAAAGACTTTGATTCAGTTCTTGATTTTTATGAGATCTTGAGGTTCTTTGAGTCCTAGTTTGCTCATCCCATAATAGGAATAATCATGCCTACTTTATGTGGTTGCAGAGAGGAGTGAGAATGCATATAAGACGCTTAGCACAGTTGAAACTTAGGAAATGGAAGCCACTGTTATTACTAATGGCTGTTCTTCCCAGGGTTTATCCCATGTCAAAAGGGGATCTCATCTTAGTAAGCCTGTTTGCTCTTCAGACTGAGTCTTGTGTAGGAAGCTACCTTATGTTATGTGATTTCCTTGAGGTAATTTCTGATCATCAGAGATAGCTCTGACAAAACTGCTTCTACTCAGGGCAGTTGCAGTTGGCCACTACCCTAGAAAAGATGTGAATTGCTGACTCACTGGAGGGCGGGTTTGCTGAATAAGTATGTTGTCCAGGTCTAATTGCAATTCTTGTTAAGTTGTGTAAATGAGCTAAAGAAAGTGCAGCTTTCAGGAAACCTGTTTGCCTCTTACAATGAGCTAGAGCTGAGCCTCACTTGGAATGGAATACCCCAGAAGATCGTAGTTTGCCTCTTACAATGAGCTAGAGCTGAGCCTCACTTGGAATGGAATACCCCAGAAGATCCTAGTTTGCCTCTTACACTGAGCTAGAGCTGAGCCTCACTTGGAATGGAATACCCCAGAAGATCCTAGTGTCTGTGAAATCTGAACTAGATACTGGGGTTCTCTGTCACTCACAAGTTCATCGTTAAGTGAGTGAGACTTTGGTTTAGCCATCTGTTTTTACTTTGTAAGTGTGAGCATGTTATTTGGGCACTTTTTTTTTTTTTTGCGGTACGCGGGGCTCTCACTGTTGTGGCCTCTCCCGTTGCGGAGCACAGGCTCCGGATGCACAGGCCCAGCGGCCATGGCTCACGGGCCCAGCCGCTCCGCGGCATGTGGGATCTTCCTGGACTGGGGCACGAACCCGTGTCCCCTGCATCGGCAGGCAGACTCTCAACCACTGCGCCGCCAGGGAAGCCCTGTTTGGGCAACTTTGATCCTCTCCATTGCTTCCTAACTGTGTGATGTGAAGTGGCTATAGGTGTGCCAAAGTACTGACCCTTAAGCTTTGAGATAGCTGAGAACAGCTGTCTCCATTGGCCCAGGGTGCACAGAGAAAAATTTGAGAAGTACAGCCCTGGAAGAAAGGAAACAATTCCGCTTGTTGAGAGCTGGAGAGAGACTTATTTATTTGAACTTTCTTTTCTTCCAGGAATCTTACTCAGTAAGTATTAAGCCAATTTGTGTTGGCTAGGTCATCACTGAGCTAATTCTTGGTACAGCCCTCTGTTGCCATGGCATCTCATGTGATGCTAAAGTAGAAAAATGTGCTGTTTTCATTTGCTAGAGGAAAATTATCACAGAGGGACCCCTTCCAGGCTGCCAGCCTTGAAGTGGCCTCACAGGGCATCATAAGAGTAATGGATCAGGGGACACTTGGTGTGGAGCCATTTGGGCTGTAAGTTCCTTGAGAACAGAGATTATAACTGCCTTCTTTTTGTCTGTCACAGCCCCTGGCAGAGTTCCTGGCCCAGCAGGAGCTCAGTAAATATTTATGGGTTGAACTTTGGGATTTTGGAAGGAGAACCCCAGGTACATTGCCAGAGGCTGTATTTCTGATGATGGGATGGGCAGTGGGTGGGATGTCTCAGATGGAGTTGAGGATCAGGATAAAATGAGGAGGACACGACAAACTGTTGAACTCTCCTTCTCTCAGCCCTAAAGCAGAAGTCTCTGCTCACCAGTTATTACCATGTAGAGCAGTGGTGCATAGAGTCTTTAAGAGGTGGAGTCCTGAGTTACTATATTCCAAAAAGAAGTTGTAACAATTCTTATTATGAAATGGTGTTAAAAGCTAAAACATTACGGAAGTGAATAATGAACTGTGTCTTTAGACACAAACACTAATCATTTTTAAAATAATTTGGTGTATATTTGGTATAATAATTTGGTGTATATTCCCCCAGCTTTTTTTCTTATGTATATACTAGTCTATACATTTCTACAATATGTATTTATTTATTTATTTAAAGAAGATGTTGGGGTAGGAGTTTATTAATTAATTAATTTATTTTTGCTGTGTTGGGTCTTCGTTTCTGTGTGAGGGCTTTCTCTAGTTGTGGCAAGCGGGGGCCACTCTTCATCGCGGTGCACGGGCCTCTGACTATCGTGGCCTCTCTTGTTGCGGAGCACAGGCTCCAGACGCGCAGGCTCAGTAGTTGTGGCTCACGGGCCTAGTTGCTCCGCGGCATGTGGGATCCTCCCAGACCAGGGCTCGAACCCTTGTCCCCTGCATTAGCAGGCAGATTCTCAACCACTGAGCCACCAGGGAAGCCCTACAATATGTATTTTTTAACTTTAAAAATATAATATGTGGTGATGACTTTAAAATATAGCAATAGCACAGAAGTATGTAATGTGAGAAGTAAGAGTCTTCCTTCCTTCCACCTGTTCCCCCGACATTCCCATACCCTAGAGACAGTCACTGTCAACAGCTTCTCTTCTACCTTTCCAGGATATTTTTTTCCCATGTATATGTCTATACCTTTTTAGAAATTTCTCATTAGACATATGCTTCACATACTCTTTTTTTTTTTTTTTTGGCTGCAATACGCAGCATGCGGAACTACCCCGACCAGGGATTGAACCCCTGCCCCCCTGCAGTGGAAGCACAGAGTTTAACCACTGGACCACTGGGGAAGTCCCTTCACAGACTGTTTTAAACTCCTTGGTACATCACAGACGTGGATACCAGTACAAAGGCAATCAAACTGACGGGTATCTTTCTTTGTCAATATATATGGATTTACTTCATTCATTTCAGCAGCTGCAGAGCATTCCATTATGTGATTGTATCTTAGTTTATTTAATTATTTCCTTCCTGATGAATATTTGGGTTGTTTCAATTTTTTCATTATTATAAAGAATGGTTCCATGAGCTTTCTTTTGCAAATCTATCTTTGTGTACTTGTGGAAGTGGTTTTGTAGAATTATTTCTGAAAATGAAATTGCTGGGTCTTGTGTCAGTTTCCCTGTTTTAGTTTTCTAAACATTTATTTATTTATTTATTTTTGGCTGCATTGGGTCTTCGTTGCTGCACGCGGGCTTTCTCTAGTTGTGGCAAGCAGGGGCTACTCTTCGTTGTGGTGTGTGGGCTTCTCATTGCGGTGGCTTCTCTTGTTGCGGAGCACGGGCTCTAGGTGCACGGGCTTCAGTAGTTGCAGCATGCAGGCTCAGTATTTGCAGCACACGGGCTCAGTAGTTGCGGCACGTGGGCTCTAGAGCGCAGGCTCAGTAGTTGTGGTGCATGGGCTTAGTTGCTCTGCAGCATGTGGGATCTTCCCGGACCCATGTCCCCTGCATTGGCAGGCAGATTCTTAGCCACTGCGCCACAAGGGAAGTCCCAGTTCTCCTGTTTCAGAAAGCAGAATCGTGTGGTTCCCCCTAAGGTTGCAGAGGTCCTTGTTCAGGGTTTTGTTTTGTTTTTTTAAATCTTACTGAAGTATAGTTGATTTACAGTGTTGTGTTTAATTTCTGCTGTACAGCAAAGTGACTCAGTTACACATATATATTCTTCATATTCTTTTCCATTATGATGTATCACAGGATATTGAATATAGTTCCCTGTGCTATACAGTAGGATCTTGTTGTTTATCCATTCTATATACAGTAGTTTGCATCTGCTAATCCTAGACTCCCAATTCTTCCCTCCCCCCCGCCCCTTGGCAACCACAAGTCCATTCTCTATATTTGTGAGTCTGTTTTTGTTTCTTAGATATGTTCACTTGTGTCGTATTTTAGATTCCACATATAAGTGATATCATATGGTATTTGTCTTTCTCTGACTTAACTTTGCTTAGTATGATAATCTCTAGGTCCATCCATGTTGCTGCAAATGGCATTATTTCATTCTTTTTAATGGCTGAGTAATATTCCATTCCATACACACAGACACACAGACACACAGACACACACACACCCCATCTTTATCCATTCATCTGTTGATGGACATTTAGGTTGTTTCCATGTCTTGCCTGTTGTAAATAGTGCTGCTGTGAACATAGGGGTGCATGTATCTTTTTGAATTATAGTTTTTTCTGGGTATATGCCCAGGAGTGGGATTGCTGGATCATATAGCAACTCTATTTTTAGTTTCTTGAGGAACCTCCATACTGTTTTCCATAGTGACCGCACCAATTTACATTCCTCCCAACACTGTAAGAGAGTTTCCCTTTTCTCCACACCCTCTCCAGCATTTATTATTTGTCATGTTTTTTGTTTTTGTTTTTGTTTTTTTTTGCAGTACGCGGGCCTCTCACTGTTGTGGCCTCTCCCGCTGCAGAGCACAGGCTCCGGACGCGCAGGCTCAGCGGCCATGGCTTATGGGCCTAGCCGCTCCGCGGCATGTGGGATCTTCCCAGACCGGGGCACAAACCCGTGTCCCCTGCATCGGCAGGCGGACTCTCAACCACTGTGCCACCAGGAAAGCCGTGTCAATTTTTTAATGATGGCCATTCTGACTGGTGTGAGGTGGTACGTCACTGTTTTGATTTGCATTTTTCTGGTAATTAGCGATGATGAGCATCTTCTCAAGTGCCTATTGGCCATTTGTATGTCTTTTTAGGAGAAATGTCTATTTAGGTCTTCTAACCATTTTTCTTTCTTTTTTTAAAAAAAATTATTTATTTTATTTCTTTTATATTTATTTTTGGCTGCGTTGGGTCTTCGTTGCTGCATGCAGGCTTTCTCTAGTTGTGGTGAGGGGGGGCTACTCTTCGTTGTGGTGTGCCAGCTTCTCATTGCGGTGGCTTCTCTTGTTGTGGAGCACGGGCTCTAGGCATGCAGGCTTCAGTAGTTGTGGCACGTGGGCTTCAGTAGTTGTGGCTCACGGGCTCTAGAGTGCAGGCTCAGTAGTTGTGGCACACGGGCTTAGTTGCTCCGTGGCATGTGGGATCTTTGCGGACCAGGGCTCGAACCTGTGTCCCCTGTATTGGCAGGCGGATTCTTAACCACTGCACCACCAGGGAAGCCCTAACCATTTTTCGATTGGTTTGTTTGTTTTTTTGTTATTGAATTGTAGGTGCTGATTGTATAATTTGGAAATTAAGCCCTTGTTGGTCCTATCATTTGCAAATATTTTCTCCCATTCCATAGATTGTCTTTTTGATTTGTTTATGGTTTCCTTTGCTGTGCAAAAGCTTATAAGTTTGATTAGGTCCCATTTGCTTATTTTTGATTTTATTTCTATTGCCTTGGGGAACTGATCTAGGAAAACATTGGTACGATTTATGTCAGATAATGTTTTGCCTGTGTTCTAGGAGTTTTATGGTGTCTTGTCTCATATTTAAGTCTTTAAGCCATTTTGAGTTTATTTTTGTGTGTGGCGTGAGGGTCAGGGGTTTTTATCTAAAGTGACAGACTTCTTTGCCTGCTATCCCTGCTTGCCTCGTGATGGTTAGAAGTGCTGTTTAGCAGTTACTTATTTCTGGGATTCCTGAGAGATTACTGCCTACTTCATTTTGATAGACAGTCTTTCAAAACATGGGAGCAGAATATAGAGATCTTTGCAGGCAAAAGGTTGTGAAGCTTTGCCGTGGAGAACGGTCTTAGGAGGTGTTATTGGAGTGGGCTGGGTGCCTGCCTGGGAGGCATCCACAGACTTCTGTGGCCGGGAAAATTGTTTCAGGATCTATCCCTGTCCTCTGCTCCTAGGCCCCTGGTCTCCCCACAGATGGGTCTGGCAGTTTATGGACAAACTTGCTTTGGAGTTCAGATAACAATCTGTAAGACCCAAATAGACCCGAGAACTCTGGCTTCCTTTGTTTTTGAGGACATTTATACAGGCGCCCAAAGAGCATGGCTTTGGTTTAACCACCAATCTGGCCTCTTCCTGCCACTTGAAAATTTCTGAGGTTCTGGGATTGTTGCCCTGCAGCAAAAAGAAGCCTGAGAACCAGCCCACCTTTCACTCAGTATTAACAAACATTGAATGCCTGCTCAGAGCTCAGCACTTGGTTGGGAGCCAGAGAGTTCTAGAAACCTGAGAAGTGGCCCCTTCCCTCAAAAGGCTGACAACTCTAGTGATCAAAAGTAATCTAGAGTATAGCAGTGAGCAGTGTGACCCAGATTGTACGTGGAATGGAGGTTTTGGAACATGCCCTTCAGAAAAGATCCTCGGGCTTACCTGGTGGCGCAGTGGTTAAGGATCCACCTGCCAATGCAGGGGACACGGATTCGAGCCGTGGTCCAGGAAGATCCCACATGCCGCGGAGCAACTAAACCTGTGTGCCACAACTGCTGAACCTGAGCTCTAGAGCCCATTAGCCACAGCTACTGAGCCAGTGTGCCGCAACTACTGAAGCCCGTGAGCCTAGAGCCCGTGCTCCGCAACAAGAGAAGCCACCGTAATGAGAAGCCTGCGCACCGCAACGAAGAGTAGCCCCTGATTGCCACAACTAGAGAAAGCCCGTGCACAGCAATGAAGACCCAACACAACCAAAAATAAATTAAAAAAAATAAAAAAAGATCCTCAGTGAAGGTTCGTTGATTCATCAGCTGAGTGGTATGAGGAAGGATTGAGACCTTGGCCTGGTGAGTCTGAGCTCAGCTAGGCCCCAGGCACTTCTGGAGTCTATCTGGTTTGGTGGAAGGAGCTCTGGATGGAGAATGAGATTTTGGTTCATTCTCGACTGTCACTATCTGAGTGGCTTTGGACAAGTTTCTACCTTTTTGGCATGTCATTTCTATAAAGTGTTAGCGAGGACAGTAGTGCTGAATGCTCATGCCTACTGCTGCACTCTGTCCAATATGCTTACCTTCTTTGAGGAGTGCTTTGGGTCAGGCTTGGAGTTGAAGGTGTGGAGGCCGACTCCAGAGAGTTCAATACTTTCTGTAAGATGTGTTAGGATTGGTGTCATGAGACAGAATAGTGATTTGTGAGAGCTGGCATAGCATGACCTTCCTGGGAGGTCGCTTCTCGAGGCTTTCCTCATTCACCCCCACCCTGGTCACTCTGCTGGGGGCACATACATGAGAGCTGAGGACAGGAAAACACTTTGCCCTCTTCACAGAAGGAATTTTGCCAGCTGCTTCCCTTGTCCCTGTTTGCCTTTTCACCTAACTGATGTGAAAAGAGAATTTAACAGATGTGATTGGAGTGTGGAGCAGCTATGATCACCTGGAGGTCATCAGCAATTCCCCGCATCAGAGCTGGTACCTTCTTTCCTGCACTCTTGATCTGTAGTTGGGAAGGTGGAGTACCAGCATCAGCCTGTCTTTGAAGAGTTTCTAATTGGAACAAATATGAGAGAAACTGTGTCCCAGAAAGGAATAAGGAAGGTCAGAGAGGGATAATCCTTGGCTGTCTCACTGCTGACTTGAGATCCTTGCTTAGACTTTGTTTAAAGTGAAAAGTCAGCCCTTTTCTTTTGTAAACCTTAGTTTTTCTCATCAGGACCAGACTAGATATGCACATCTAAACAAAAAGAGCCTGTGGGTATACCTGGAGACAGTTACTTATTTTGCAGATCTAGGGTTGTACCTCCTCCCCAGGAAGAAGTGACATCTGAGTAGCTGTGCTGCGTCACCCATGCAATTTGTCTTCTCTCTGAATGGTGGTAGATGTTGCTCACAGTGCGGTCTTGGGGATCAGGGCCTGTGTTCTGCCTCAGGAATCCTGGCCCAAGAGCTTTTTTTTCCTGAGCTGCAGCCCTTTACTGTATTAAGTCTTGTATTTTCCCTGAAGGAAGAGATGAGTCTGCAAAATTCCAGAGTCCACAGTTCTAATCTTTGGCCTCTGTGAAAAAGAACCTTGTTTCTAAATGCCTTTGTTTATTATTTTTTTATAATTTATTAATTTATTTATTTTTGGCTACATTGGGTCTTCGTTGCTGCGCGCAGGCTTTCTCTAGTTGGGGCGAGCGGGGACTACTCTTCGTTGTGGTGTGTGGGCTTCTCATTGCGGTGGCTTCTCTTGTTTTGGAGCACGGGCTCTAGGTGCGTGGGCTTCAGTAGTTGTGGCACACAGGCTCAGTAGTTGTGGGTCGCAGGCTCTAGAGCACAGGCTCAGTAGTTGTGGCATACGGGCTTAGTTGCTCTGCGGCATGTGGGATCTTCCTGGACCAGGGCTCGAACCCGTGTACCCTGCATTGGCAGGTGGATTCTTAACCACTGTGCCACCAGGGAATCCCTAAATGCCTGTGTTTAAACATGATTTCCTAAGCTGCTATATGGGATCTCCTGGGCATTTGGGTGAAAACTGCAGCAAATCCTGAAGAGCCCATGTTGGTTGAGGAATCTTTTCCTCTTATGTGAGGAAAGATAAATCTCATTCTGCTGAGAGTCATACTGACATACTGATTAAAACCTAAGCCCTTAATCTTTGGTCTTTTTGTCTGATGGATTGGTAATCAAGGTCTTGTGTACATTTCAGAGGTGAGCTTTTTCCTTGGGAACATTGGTCAGTTATTGGTCAGTTATCACCACCTTAGCCACATTGGTCAGTTACCACCATCTTGGATTCAGACTCTCACTCAGGGCCTCTGTGTGGGTTCTCTGTGACCCTCAAGGTGCCCCAGCAAAAACCTCCCTGGGTCTCCCTCTGCTGCCTTTCATGGGATCTTTTGCTGGCTTTGAAACAGGTTGGGGGTGGGGGTTGGTGTTGCCCCTGGGCAGCCATGGAATCTCAGACCCTGACCAGCTCTTTTCCTTCTTCTTTTTTGTTTTTAAATTAATTTTTATTGGAGTGTAGTTGATTTACAATGTTGTGTTAGTTTCTGGTGTACAGCAAAGTGAATCAGTTATACATATACATATATGCACTCTTTTTTAGATTCTGTTCCCATATCAGTCATTACAGGGTATTGAGTAGAGTTCCCTGTGCTATACAGTAGGTCCTTATTATCTATTTTATATATAAAGCAGTGTGTATATGTCAACCCCAATCTCCCATTTTATCCCCCTCTTTCCCCCTTGGTTGACCAGATCTTTTCAACCATTAGATTCTACATCCAGCCACCCCACTGCAGCACTTCCAGAACTGAACTCTTCCTACTGCTTCCCAAGCCTGTCCCTCCTGCTGCATTCCTGACCTTCTGCCCAGGAGCTGGAGTGAGGGACTGGAGTGCTGTCCTCTCCTCCCTTTTACCCCTATGTCCAGCCTCCAGTCCCTGTCACTTCTCCTGCTGACCTCTCTCCATTCCGCCACCCTGTCTGTGCTGCTACCTTCCTCACTGGCCCTTTCAGTCCACTTTGACCCTCCTCCAGTTCAGCCTTATACTTGTTTCTAAACACAGAGTCGCCTCTCCTTGTAAACCCTTTGGTAGCTTCCTTTCATCTCCCAGGAAGGTCCTGGCTCCTCGCTGTAACTTGGGCTGCTCTCCACAGCCTAGTTCCTGCTGACCTTCCAACACTTCAGCCCCCAGTTCTGTCTTCACATCACCAGACTGCACATTCCCAGGCACGGGATGCTGCTCTGGGCCTCTGAGCCTTTGAGTGTGTCATTCTCTCTGTCTGAAACAACATTCCCACCTTTCCTCACCTGCCTCATTCTTACTTCAAATTCAGCGTGGGGGTCGCCTCCTCCAGGAAGCTTTCCCTAATCCCTGTGTCATTCTTGTGTCATTCATGTATCTACTATTGTTTCTCAAGCATAACATTTACTTTGTTATATTGAAATTACCTGTTTTGATGTTTTGCTCTTCATTTAGACGATGAGTTTATCGACCATGTTTTGCCTGTATTGGGTATGTTAAAATATACCTGCACTGGACGTCTTATTCATTCCTGTATCGCTAGTAGATGTTCAGTAAACGCTTGTTCTGAGTTGATCATTTTATCCCCAATTCTGTATATCCTAATTAATAGGAAATTCTCAGCTCTTTTCTTTCACCCCTGGGGCCCTCAGATAGACTTAGAGAAGGGCAGGCTGGATAGAAATGACCTCTGGAAAACGGTACTTCAGCACTTCAACTTGTCCAGGGCCCCACCAGCCACAAGGTATTAATAGTTGGAACATCTTTGTCTGGAAAGCAAATGGGAAAGTCTCCTGGATTCTCATCCCATGGAAGCAGAGTGCCCCAATCCACAGCCTGAGTCTCATCTGGATGAAGTTGTTAGTGTCCTTTCTGAGCTCAAGGCCCGCTCTGCCTCTTTTTTTTTTTTTTGGCTGCACTGCGTCTTCTTTGCTGCGCGGGCTTTCTCTAGTTGTGGCAAGCGGGGACTACTCTTCGATGTGGTGCGCAGGCTTCTTGTTGCGGTGGCTTCTCTTGGTGTGGAGCACGGGCTCTAGGCACGTGGACTCCAGTAGTTGTGGCACGCAGGCTCAGTAGTTGTGGCACACGGGCTTAGTTACTCCATGGCATGTGGGATCTTCCCGGACCAGGGCTCGAACCCGTGTCCCCTGCCTTGGCAGGTGGATTCTTAAGCATTGTGCCACCAGGGAAGTTCCCCCCTCTGCCTCTTAAATGAATCCCAGGCTAGTTTGGTGGCTATCTGGTGGCAGTGTGCTAAGGCTTGTGGTTCCTACTTCACTGGAATTGATTTTAGCCATTTCTGGGACTTGTGTGGCATTTTAGCCATCTATGTGGTAAACTGGGGAAGTGAGAGACCATGGAACAGGGTGTTAAACTGCCAGGGTGAAGATGGTGCATTAGAAAAGTAGTGCGAGCCATCCAGGGAAGAGTGAGGTTAGGGCAGCACCCAGAGCAGTGGGTGGTGGTGGGTTGTTGCAGTGGGGGATCAACCCCTGCAGGAGGCCTAGAGGGCTAGGAAGGTATCCATGAGGGAGGAGGCCTTGGGGAAGTGGCTTTCTACACCCTGGTGGGTGATAGTGTTGGAGAACAGGCCTCCAACACTCCACGCCCCCGTTTCAGAAAAGATGAGTCAGAGTAATAAGAGGAATAATTTTAACCTTTAAAAAACATAGGACTTCAACTATGATAAGGGACCCAGGGAGAGAGTAGGGAGGAGGGTGGAGGCAGTGACAGCTGAGCCTGGTGCATGTTCCTGCCCCTCCTCAGAGTTGAAGAGCAGCATGAAAATTATACCCCTGGAGATGTACATCAAGACCATGGAACTCAGACCCAGTCTTTCATGTGGATCCTTCATGGCATCTGGGCTCTAAGCACTCAGGGGCCAAAGCCATTCTCCCTTCCAGGGAACCATACCAGAGTCAGGTCTTCAGTCTGGGTTTATCCAGGGCCAGGGGGGAGGGGGTAAGGAGGATGGCTGGGATCCCTCCAGAAGTGTCCCTGGCTATGCTGAGTTCCTTTCTTCTGTCTGTGTAGGTGTAGACGGGGCACTGCCTGCAGAGCAGGTTCTGCCAGCCTCGCTAGAGAGGATGCCCCCGTGTCCGTGATGGGCTGTGGGACAAGCAAGGTCCTTCCCGAGCCGCCCAAGGATGTCCAGCTGGATCTGGTCAAGAAGGTGGAGCCCTTCAGTGGCACTAAGAGCGATGTGTACAAGCACTTCATTACAGAGGTGGACAGTGTTGGCCCTCTGAAAGCTGGGTTCCCAGAAGCCAGTCAGGGTGCAAACCCCTGCCCTGGTGCCCCCACTACTGGCCACACAGAGCCTCCCTCAGAGCCACCACGCAGGGCCAGGGTGGCTAAGTACAGGGCCAAGTTCGACCCACGTGTGACAGCCAAGTACGACATCAAAGCCCTGATTGGCCGAGGCAGCTTCAGCCGAGTGGTGCGTGTGGAGCACCGGGCAACCCGGCAGCCATATGCCATTAAGATGATTGAGACCAAGTACCGGGAGGGGCGGGAGGTGTGTGAGTCGGAGCTGCGTGTGCTGCGCCGGGTGCGCCACGCCAACATCATCCAGCTGGTGGAGGTGTTTGAGACACAGGAGCGCGTGTACATGGTGATGGAGCTGGCCACTGGTGGAGAGCTCTTTGACCGCATCATCGCCAAGGGTTCTTTCACTGAGCGTGACGCCACTCGAGTGCTGCAGATGGTACTGGATGGCGTCCGGTATCTGCATGCACTGGGCATCACACATCGAGACCTCAAGCCTGAGAATCTGCTCTACTACCACCCAGGCACTGACTCCAAGATCATCATCACCGACTTTGGCCTGGCCAGTGCCCGCAAGAAGGGTGACGACTGCCTGATGAAGACCACCTGTGGCACACCCGAGTACATTGCCCCTGAGGTACTGGTCCGCAAGCCCTACACCAACTCAGTCGACATGTGGGCGCTGGGCGTCATCGCCTACATCCTGCTCAGTGGCACCATGCCCTTTGAGGATGACAACCGCACCCGGCTGTACCGGCAGATCCTCAGGGGCAAGTACAGTTACTCGGGGGAGGTGAGTCTTCTGTCTCGGGGACGTTGGGAGGCCCCTGGGTGGGTGGGGGCTCCTATCCTACAACCCTTAATCAGGGGCATGTGCTCTCAGGGCCGTGTTCGTGGGGCCAGACAGATGATGTAAAAATGGTAAAGTGAGACTATTAGGGTATCTTAGCTTGAATTTCCCCAAAAGTGAGCCCTGAGACAAGGACTTGGGAGCAGACTGAGGACCCTGTGAATAATCATGTGGAATGTGCTCAGAATTGTACCACTGAGGGGCAGGAAAGAGGGTGGGTTTTAATCCACTGACTCTTGTATGAGTCGAGAATTTCTTTGCAGGGGCTTTTAATGCCTGGCACTTCTGGGCTGTTCTGAATGCCAACTAGTGGTGGAGAAAGTCCTCAGGCAAAGAAGCAGAGAGATACAGGCACTGGCCATGGGAAGCTGTCAGCACGCACGTGAGCACTGCAGCTGCAGGCGAGCCCAGAGGTGGGCTGAGAGGAAGCAGGACAGGGCATCCATAGCATCTAGTCCAGAGGACTAGGGCAAGCTAGTGACCGTGCCCTGTCTAAAGGAACAGCTGCTTCTCATCTCAGCCCAGTTTTGCCACAGAGCAGGGTGGACTCCATGCACCCAGACATTCTAGTTTTTTAAAGAGAAGCCAGAAAATCTGATCTTAAAGTGTTAAAATATAATTCACATATTTAAGCAGTACCATGTGCTTAACCCAGCAAATGCTTACTTCTGGCCCTAATTCAACCAGCAGGGCATCAGTTTGTGTCTTTGGATCCATTGATAGTCCTGATGCCTGAAAAGACCTGTTAGGTTTCAGCACTGCTGGGAGCTGAAGGGAGGTGCAGAAAGAGTAAGAACTGGTTGGTCCTCAGACAGGATGCTGACGGGGTAGGAGACAAGGCTCACCACAGGAAACGGTGAACACAGCAAGCTGGATAGAATGTTCTTGGGGAGGTTGTGAAGAGAAGAATGTGTGATGGCTTTATGTGGGAGGTGAGGTAAGCTTTGCAGGATGACAGGATTCTGCCAAGGCAGTGAGGGCCCCTCCCCAAGTGGCCCCTGCAGAGTGCTCCCCACAGTGTTCCTCTCAGGCCTGCACTGCTATCCATGCCTCCTGAACAACCCATGGAGAGGGGAGGGAGCTCTGGGACCAGCTCCCTTCTGCAGCCCAGCTTTCCTCCCAGGAATGTTGGACTGGGCCCTCCCTGGTCTCAACCAATTGGCCCAGAGCAGCATTTCCTACAGGAGTTGCCCCAAAGCCTCATGAAGGCAAAGTGCCTGCAGTGCTTGTGGTCCTGTGCTCGATCATCTTCCCTGTCAGCTTCAGGACATGGTCGTGGGGTCAGTCAAGGATTTCCCTCCTGTGAGCATGGGGGCTGGCCTTCCCTAGGGGGTCCCCACATCACGTGCCTCAGGGTGGTGAGAGGAAGGGAGGGAAGCCACCTTCTTGCAGCCAGCTCTGTGCTGACCACAGGTGAAGGAGAAACTGGGACATTCTCCAGCTCTCCCCTAAAGTTTTTCATGTTTTCTTCTGTGCTCCAAATGGATTCAACAAAACAAATGCCAACTGGCTGGGAAGCCCAGGCTGTGATGCAGTGGTCACAGCGGACACCGCCCTGCTCACCCTTTGGGCTGGGTTTCATCACAGGTCAGAAGAGCCAGAATCCACCTCACAGAGGCAGTGTTGTGCCAGGGCCCTGCCTGGCTTGCCCTTGGAGCTCTGTGTGGTGTAGCTTAGCTACAGGAGGCAGGGAGGTTTCCCAAGAGTTGCTGACAAAGGAAGGATTCTTTCCAGAAGTCTGTAGGTTTGCCCAGGAGTTCCTGATTCTGGCAGTCGTTGATCAGGCAGTTTATCTAATGGGAGCTTGCAGAGCCTTGCTAACTGGCTGTTGATTATCTGAGGGTGAGAGAATGACAAATAAATAGGGTGGGGAATGAACTCAGGCTTCCTGCTCCTATTGTGGCCACAGACTGAGTCCTGAGACTCTGCTTCCTGCTCTGCTGGAATCACGTGGCACGGGTCTGGGGCTCCTGGTGTGTGTGGGGGCACTGCCCAACCTTTGGCCCCCACTGCCCTTCATCTGAAGCTGAAAACATCAGTTCCCAGTCCCAGATTCAAATCCCTGGCCAGCACTGATGGCACCTGTCTGTTACCAGGAGCTTGGCAGACCCCGAGAGGAGATTCCACCACCATCTGCAGAGAGCTCTGGATTGGGAGGAGTTTGTCTGGGGTATTTCCTGGGTAAGGATACCTTATCATTAGATCAGGCTCTCTGAGCTGGAGACCAGGCATCTTTCTCTTTTGCTTGTAATTGCCTACCCGTAAGTGCACTGGGGATGATGCAGAGAGACATGAAGGCCTGTTCCCCATCCCCATGAAACTTGAGATTGCCCGGGAGAAAGGACTAGGAATAGGAAATGGCCACAGAACGAACCCCTGTTGGCAGGCACATGCCAGCACAGGCCTGGGCAGTCTGGAACATGGGCCATGGGGCGCAGGTCAGGTGGTGGATTGGCCCTCCTTCTTAGGACTGGGCCCTGCCCCCATCCTCACCCAACCATCTGTCTTCTACTGTGTGATGGTCATTTGCCCTTATGAAGGCATTCTGAGTAAGCAAGGCCCTGTCTGAGAGCCTCAGGGAGGTGTTTCCATCTAGCTTCTTGTGCAAATAAGGGACTGCCCACTTTGAACTCAGCAAGGTTTGGAGGTGTGCATTCCTCACCTGACAGTAAGTCCCATGGCACTTGGTGCCTTTCTAATAGGCACCCTGCCCCCTTATAGTGGTTTCTCATGTATACCACACTGTCTTGTGTGCTTGTTTCCCAGGGGCTCTATCCATGCAGCTCTCTTTCAGGCTCAGTAGTTTCTGTGGACTTGAATAGAGGACTTCCTTCAGGAGGTGGGCTTTGAGGAGGAGGAAGCTCAGAGAAGGGGATGTTGCTCACTGTGCTCCAGAATAAACAGGAGATTGTTTGGGAATAACAGCAGAGGTTGATGAGGCCGGGCCAGGCCTGGTGTTTGTTGCTGGGAGCTCTGTAGTGCCAGGGATTATTTGGAGATTCCAAGCATTAGGTGGGAGGGAGCCCTCTGACAGTGAAGGGGAAATGTAACAGGAAGTGTTGTGGGAGACTAGCTGGAGGGAAACTAACTGGGGGCTGTTGGAATAATCCAAGTTTGGAATGGGGGAGCCTGGTGTCCTGGGGATGTTTGGGTCAGATCAAGGATTCTAGCGAGTGGGCTCAACATAGTACATGTGAGCCATAGTTTAGAAAGAGAAGGAGTTGGGGGGCAGAGCCTTCCTGCAGCCCTGCAGGAGGAGTATCATCTCACGAGGCAGATTGAGAAAAGACCCCAAGCTGCCCTCTGCCCCGGAGAGTACGTAGAGTCCTGCTTTGACATCCCCACATGGGACCCAGCAGTGGAGGGATGCACACAAGTGGGGCCTTCTTCAGCACCTGCCCCACAATGCTGACACTCTAGACACTCTAGCCCCCAGCCCTGGCCCCACGCTCCACCCCATTCCCTACACACCATGGACCCGAGATGTTTGCTCCTTTCACTCCACACTATGCTTTTACTCAGGATTTTCCCTCTATTCTCAGTGTCAGCCTAAGAAATTTGACTGGCTCTCAATCATCCAATTCAAAGATTGCTTCCATTAAGAATCATGCCAACCATTGCCATTGTGTAGCCTACTGAGTACCAGGCACAGGTCTGAGGGTTCTACACCCAGCATGTCTAATCTCTACAATAATCTTGTCAGTGGGTATAATCCCCTCATTTTATAGATTAGTAAACTGAGGCTAGTGAGGTTAAGTAGCTTGTCCAGGGTCTCACAGAGGGTGGCAGGCTTGGGATTTGAATCCAGGCCATCTTGGCTTCAGAGTTCTTGGCCTTCCCATGCCTACAGTCTACTTTCCCTGACACATATGCCTCAGCGTGTTGCTGGAGTCTTTGTTTCAGCACTTTCCCAGGCTGTCATCTGTGGACATCTTTTCCCTCCCCAGCCTGTAAGGTTCTTGAGGACAGCATGTGTATCAGTACATATGCTCCCAATACTTTCTCCTGCTTCTCTTGAGGGAAGCACCAGTGGTTGCAGGTGAGGCCCTGGGCAAGGACCCAGAAGTGACTGTCAGGTAGACTAGGCTGCTCCTGCTGGCTGGGAGTGTTCTCTTCTGGGGCTGGGCTCCAGGAAGAAGTGGGGAGCCTGCTGGAGATGCACTTAGGGGGTGGTTGGCCAGACCTGCATATAAGCAAATGTAGGAATCTTGGAAGAGGAGAGAGTTCTGGAAAGGAAAGCCTGTGACAGGTGATTTTGAGAGGAGAAATCTGAATTTTTATCCAGTGACTGGAGGTGCTGGAGTGGCGAGGGCCAAGCTAGGGTCATGTTGGAAGTGATCGGGAGATACGTGTTGGCCAGATGTGAGGAAGGCCTGTGTGAGTGTGAGAGCAGTTTGAAGACAAGGAGAGTCACCTTGAAAGAGGGAGCTTCCTGTCATGGGAGGCCTGGAGCAGCTGCTTCTAAAGGAGTGACACAGAAGGTGAGTCACCATCTGTAGACCGTACGAGAGGACTGTTATGGTCCCGCCAACTTGGAGATTCTGTGATTCACCTGACATGAAATGCGACGTTGTGGGCCTAACGTTATTGCTTTTGTCAAGAGTTCTATTCCTAGAGGCAGGATGGATGAAGAGGCTCTTGTGGGAATGATGACAGAGTGATGCCGTCAGCAGCTTTGCTGTCTGCCACGTTTAGCAACTTTTAATTGTCACCCTCCTCTGCTTGGGCAGTCTCTGAGCTGTGGGCGAGCCCAGGTGACTGCACCAGGAACAGGTGGGCTTGGGCAAAGGTTCTCACAGAGCCTTGTTCAGGAGAGTGAGTGCTGCCAGGCGGAGGACAGAATCCTGGTGGGAGACGAAGCTCACCTGCAGGACCGATCTGCCACTTCCTGGGGGATTGTGTTGGTGGGAGGTGGCTTTCCAGGGGTAGGTCTCTGGGCTGCAGGCTGACCATCCATCAACTTGGGCCAAGGGGCACTTGCTCAGGGACTGTGAGTTACACCATGTGGTAGTTCTGATAGCCCTGCAGTAGGATGAGTGCCCAGAGCCAGAGCTGACATTTACATTCCCATCCCAGCTGTTTGCCACTTCCAAAAGTGACTCTGACACTTGCCATTCTACCCTGGGTTGTTGAGAGTAAAATGAAGTGCAGGGCATGTGGTGTGTTCTGGTGCTCTCCACGTGAAGGGCACCTGCGCCTGTGGGGGCTGCTCATGCAGCCTGCTTCATATGCTCTGACGGAGCGGCCAGGTGAGCAGGGATAAGACCTTGCCCCAGAGCCATGGGGTGGACTGCACGGGGGATGTGGGAGAGCTGGTGACTGGACGTGTGTGGGCAGCAGAGCGGAATGCAAGGAGGCAGGTGGTGTATTTCTGGGCTCGTGCTTGGATTCTGCTGGATGCCTTTAATTGCCTCGTGTTCCCATGGCCAATGTGGATAGGGGCTCATGTGCCACCTCTGGGCTGCTGCTTGGCTCCCTGGAGCCCCATCCTCTTGGCATCCCTCTGCTGTTGTTGCCCTGGTTACACACTCACCTCCTGTGGTGGCAGAAACTTGCCCATCTCCCCACATTGTTGCATTTAGCATTTTTGCCAAAACACCTTGCTCCGACCACCCACAGCATCTCGTTATCCCAAGGTCCTTTCATTACTGCTGTTTCCCACCGCCCTGCTGAGGTCTCCTCCAACAAAGGGGTATATTGTGGGTTGCGTTCAGAGCAGCTTCTGGTGCCCTATCCATCCCCTCCCTCTCCTGCTCTTCCCATTGTCTGCCTCAATAGCTCTGCCCTTTCACAGGCCCTGTTGCTTCTAGGCCCTTAAGTTCCTCTGGGACCTGCTGGGGCTCTTGTTTCTCCCACATTCTGACCTCTTTAAATCTGCTTATGACCTCCCACGCTCATCCCCTGCCTGCCCCCACTGAGGTGGTTAAAGGTGACCTGATCCAACCACACCCCCCGGCTGTGCCTCTCCAGACTCTCCTTCCTCGTAGGTTTCTCTGTCTCCCAGTGCGAGTGTGGTGCCCAGACCTGAGCTTTGCTGCAGCATGGCCCGGCCAGCCTGGAGCAGGAGACTGAGTCACCTTCGTCTCTTCGCTCATCCTGCCAACCCATGTAGACCTAGTGCCTGCCCTGAGCCGAGTCCTTTGTACCCAGGGTTCCAGGGACACAAGCCTCTGGGGACAGAGGCCACAGTAGGGGTGACATGCTGACAGCCACCAGGGATCCAAACTGCCTCAGAAATTAGAATGGGAAGAAGTTAAAAAAAAAAAAAAAAAAAAAAAAAGCCAGGTTAGGCCCTGGAAATCACCTCACTTCAGCAGAACCCTTGAGTGGAGATAGAAGAGACCATTATGTAGCTAGCTCTGAAATCCAGAACCTTCTAGGGCTGTTCCAGGACATTGTTTTTTTGTTCTTGGGTTTTTTTTAAATTTAATTTTATTTATTTTTTATACCATAGGTTCTTATTAGTTATCTGTTTTATACATATTAGTGTATATATGTCAATCCCAATCTCCCAATTCATCCCAACACCACTAACCCCCCACCACTTTCCCCCGTTGGTGTATGTACATTTGTTCTCTGCATCTCTGTCTCTGTTTCTGCCCTGCAAACCGGTTCATCTGTACCATTTTTCTAGCTTCCACATATATGCGTTAATATACGATATTTGTTTTTCTCTTTCTGGCTTGCTTCACTCTGTGTGACAGTCTGTAGATCCATCTGCGTCTCTACAAATAACCCAATTTCGTTCCTTTTATGGCTGAATATTCCATTGTATCTATGTACCACATCTTCTTTATCCATTTGTCTGTCGATGGGCATTTAGGTTGCTTCCATGACCTGGCTATTGTAATAGTGCTGTAGTGAACATTGGGGTGCATGTGTCTTTTTGAAGACAGGGTATATGCCCAGTAGTGGGATTGCTGGGTCATATGGTAATTCTATTTTTAGTTTTTTAAGGAACCTCCATACTCTTCTCCATAGTGGCTGTATCAATTTACATTCCTACCAACAGTGCAAGAGGGTTCTGATTTCTCCACACCCTCTCCAGCATTTGTTGTTTGTAGATTTTCTGATGATGCCCATTCTGACTGGTGTGAGGTGATACCTCATTGTAGTTTTGATTTGCATTTCTCTAATAATTAGTGATGTTGAGCAGCTTTTCATGTGCTTCTTGGCCATCTGTATGTCTTCTTTGGAGAAATGTCTATTTAGGTCTTCTGCCCATTTTTTGATTGGGTTGTTTGTTTTTTAAATATTGAGCTGCATGAGCTATTTATATATTTTGGAGTTTAATCCTTTGTCTGTTTCTCATTTGCAAATATTTTCTGCCATTCTGAGTGTTGTCTTTTTGTCTTTTCTCAACTTTAAAAAAATTATTTAATTTATTTTTGGCTGTGTTGGGTCTTCATTGCTACACGCGGGCTTTCTCTAACTGCGGTGAGCGGGGACTTCTCATTGCGGTGGCTTCTCTTGTTGCGGAGCATGGACTCTAGGCATGCGGGCTTCAGTTGTTGTGGCACGCACGCTCTAGAGCGCAGGCTCAGTAGTTGTGGCACACGGGCTTAGTTGCTCCGTGGCATGTGGATCTTCCCGGACCAGAGCTCGAACCCATGTCCCCTGCATTGGCAGGCGGATTCTTAACCGCTGCGCCACCAAGGAAGCCCTGTCTTTTCATCTTGATTGTAGTTTCCTTTGCTTTGCAAAAGCTTTTAAGTTTCATTAGGTCCCATTTATTTATTTTTGTTTTTATTTCCATTACTGTGGGAGGTGGATCAAAAAAGATCTTGCTGTGATTTATGTCAAAGAGTTTTCTTCCTATGTTTTCCTCTAAGAGTTTTATAGTGTCTGGTCTTACATTTAGGTCTCTAATCCATTTTGAGTTTATTTTGTGTATGGTGTTAGGGAGTGTTCTAATTTCATTCTTTTACATGTAGCTGTCCAGTTCTCCCAGCACCACTTATTGTAAAAGACTGTCTTTTCTCCATTGTATATCCTTGCCTCCTTTGTCATAGATTAGTTGACCATAGGTGTGTGGGTTTATCTCTGGGCTTTCTATCCTGTTCCATTGATCTATATTTCTGTTTTTGTGCCAGTACCATATTGTCTTCTTTACTGTAGCTTTGTAGTATAGTCTGAAGTCAGGGAGTCTGATTCCTCCAGCTCCGTTTTTTTCCCTCAAGACTCCTTTGGCTATTTGGGGCCTTTTGTGTCTCCATACAAATTTTAAGATATTTTGTTCTAGTTCTGTAAAAAATGCCACTGGTAATTTGATAGGGATTGCATTGAATCTGCAGATTGCTTTGGGTAGTGTAGTCTTTTTTTTTTTTTTTGAGGAACAAGAGCCCAGTTTTTTTATTTGATCATTTCTTGCATTTGAAGTACTCCTCGATGATATCCTTGGCCTGAGACTCTTTGCCATAGTCCTTAACCACCACACAGCTGCAGCCAACCACTTTACGGGGTTTTCCCTCTCTGTCAGTTTTACAGAGGCCTACCCATTCCCCTAGTTTCTTGTTGTCATCAACCTTAATCAGGTTGATTTGGTGCTCAGCACAAAGGGCCTCCACCAACTTGACATACATAGGCTCATCACAGTTGGACGCAAGCACACAGAGATGGGCTTGGCGCTTGTCTAAGGCTTTGGCAGCTTCGCGAATTCCACGTGCTAGGCCATCGTAGATGAGGGTGGTCTTAAGCACCTCTTGCAGAGCAGTATTAACGTCCATTACACCCTCAGCAGCAATGCCTTCCTCGGCCATGGCGGTGGGTTACGGCCATGGCAGTGGGTTACGGGTGGAGCCGAATCTAGAGTGCACCCGTGCCTGCGCCTCCGCCTCCACCTGGCTCCGCGGCAGCAGGGCAGTATAGTCATCTTCACAATATTGATTCTTCCAATCCAAGAACATAGTATATCTCTCTATCTGTTTGTGTCATCTTTGATTTCTTTCATCAGTGTCTTATAGTTTTCTGAGTATAGGTCTTTTACCTCCTTAGGTAGGTTTATTACTAGGTATTTTATTCTTTTTGTTGCAGTGGTGAATGGGAGTGTTTCCTTAATTTCTCTTTCTGATCTTTTGTTCTTAGTGTATAGGAATGCAAGAGATTTCTGCATTAATTTTGTATCCTGCAACTTTACCAAATTCATTGATTAGCTCTAGTAGTTTTCTGGTGGCATCTTTAGGATTCTCTATGTATAGTATCATGTCATCTGCAAACAGTGACAATTTTACTTCTTTTCCAATTTGTATTTCTTTTATTTCTTTTTCTTCTCTGGTTGCTGAGGCTAGGATTTCCAAAACTATGTTGAATAATAGTGGCGAGAGTGGACATCCTTGTCTTGTTCCGGATCTTAGAGGAAGTGCTTTCAGTCTTTCACCATTGAGAATGATGTTTGCTGTGGGTTTGTCGTATATGGCCTTTATTATGTTGAGGTAGGTGCCCTCTATGCCCACTTTCTGGAGAGTTTTTATCATAATTTGTTGAATTTTTTCAAAAGCTTTTTCTGCATCTATTGAGATGATCATATGGTTTTTATCCTTCAGTTTGTTAATATGGTGTATCACATTGGTTGATTTGCATATATTGAAGAATCCTTGCATCCCTGGGATAAATCCCACTTGATCATGGTGTTTGATCCTTTTAATGTGTTGTTGGATTCTGTTTGCTAGTATTCTGTTGAGGATTTTTGCATCTATATTCGTCAGTGATACTGGTCTGTAATTTTCTTCTTATGTAGTATCTTTGTCTGGTTTTGGTATCAGGGTGATGGTGGCCTCATAGAATAAGTTTGGGAGTGTTCCTTCCTCTGCAATTTTTTGGAAGAGTTTGAGAAGGATGGGTGTTAGCTCTTCTCTAAATGTTTGATAGAATTCACCTGTGAAGCAGTCTGATCCTAGACTTTTGTTTGTTGGAAGATTTTTAATCACAGTTTCAATTTCACTGCTTGTGATTGGTCTGTTCGTATTTTCTATTTCTTCCTGGTTCAGTCTTGGAAGGTTATACCTTTCTAAGAATTTGTCCATTTCTTCCAGGTTATCCATTTTCTTGGCATAGAGTTGCTTCTAGTAGTCTCTTAGGATGCTTTGTATTTCTGCAGTGTCCATTGTAACTTCTCCTTTTTCATTTCTAATTTTATTGATTTGAGTCCTCTCCCTCTTTTTCTTGATGAATCTGGCTAAAGGTTTATCAATTTAGTTTATCTTTTCAAAGAACCAGCTTTCCGTTTTATTGATCTTTGCTCTTGTTTTCTTTGTTTCTATTTCATTTATTTCTGCTCTGATCTTTATGATTTCTTTCCTTCTACTAACTTTGGATTTTGTTTGTTCTTTTTTCTCTAGTTCCTTTAGGTGTAAGGTTAGATTGTTTATTTGAGATTTTTCTTGTTTCTTGAGGTAGGCTTGTATTGCTATAAACTTCCCTCTTAGAACTGCTTTTGCTGCATCCCATAGGTTTTGGATCATCGTGTTCTCATTGTCATTTGTCTCTAGGTATTTTTTGATTTCCTCTTTGATTTCTTCAGTGATCTCTTGGTTATTTAGTAACGTATTGTTTAGCCTCCATGTGTTTGTGCTTTTTACGTTTTTTTCCCTGTAATTGATTTCTAATCTCCTAGTGTTTTGGTCAGAAAAGATGCTTGATATGATTTCCGTTTTCTTAAATTTACCAAGGCTTGATTTGTGACCCAAGATGTGATCTCTCCTGGAGCTTGTTCCGTGTGCACTTGAGAAGAAAGTGTAATCTGCTGTTTTTGGATGGAATGTCCTATAAATATCAATTAAATCTATCTGGTCTGTTGTGTCATTTAAAGTTTGTGTTTCCTTATTAATTTTCTGTCTGGATGATCTGTCCATTGGTGTAAATGAGGTGTTAAAGTCCCCCACTATTATTGTATTACTGTCGATTTCCTCTTTTAGAGCTGTTAGCAGTTGCCTTATGTATTGAGGTGCTCTTGTGTTGGGTACACATATGTTTATAATTGTTATGTCCTCTTCTTGGATTGGTCCCATGATCATTATATAGTGTCCTTCCTTGTCTCTTGTAACATTCTTTATTTTAAAGTCTGTTTTATCTGATATGAGTATTGCTACTCCAGCTTTCTTTTGATTTCCATTTGCATGGAATATCTTTTTCCATCCCCTCACTTTCAGTCTGTATGTGTCCCTAGGTCTGAAGTGGGTCTCTTGCAGACAGCGTATAGATGGGTCTTGTTTTTGTATCCATTCAGCAAGCCTGTGTCTTTTAGTTGGAGCATTTAATCCATTCATGTTTAAGGTAATTATTGATATGTATGTTCCTATTACCATTTTCTTAATTGTTATGGGTTTGTTTTTGTAGGTCTTTTCTCCTCTTGTGTTTCCCACTTAGAGAAGTTCCTTTAGCATTTGTTGTAGAGCTGGTTTTGTGGTGCTGAATTCTCTTAGCTTTTGCTTGTCTGTAGAGCTTTTGATTTCTCCATCAAATCTGAATGAGATCCTTGCCGGGTAGAGTAATCTTTTTTTTTTTTTAGCATCTTTATTGGTGTATAATTGCTTTACAATGGTGTGTTAGTTTCTGCTTTATAACAAACTGAATCAGCTGTACATATACATATATCCCCATATCCCCTCCCTCTTGCGTCTCCCTCCCACCCTCCTTATCCCATCCCTCTAGGTGGCTGCAAAGCACAGAGCTGATCTCCCTGTGCCATGCAGCTGCTTCCCACTAGCTACCTGTTTTACATTTGATAGTGTATATATGTCAATGCTACTCTCTCACTTCGTCCCACCTTACCCTTTCCCACTCCGTGTCCTCAAGTCCATTCTCTACGTCTGTGTCTTTATTTCTGTCCTGCCCCTGGGTTCATCAGAACAATTTTTTTTTACATTCCATATATATGTGTTAGCATAAGGTATTTGTTTTTCTCTTTTTGACTTAACTTCACTCTGTATGACAGACTCTAGGTCCATCCACCTCACTACACATAACTCAATTTCGTATCTTTTTATGGCTGAGTAATATTCCATTGTATATATGTGCAACATCTTCTTTATCCATTCATCTGTCAGTGGACACTTAGGTTGCTTCCATGTCCTGGCTATTGTAAATAGTGCTGCAGTGAACATTGGGGTGCATGTGTCTTTTTGAATTATTGTTTTCTCAGGGTATATGCCCAGTAGTGGGATTGCTGGGTCATATGGTAGTTCTATTTGTAGTTTTTTAAGGAACCTCCATACTGTTCTCCATAGTGGCTGTATCAATTTACATTCTCACTAACAGTGCAAGAGGGTTCCCTTTTCTCCACACCCTCTCCAGCATTTGTTGTTTGTAGATTTTCTGATGATGCCCATTCTGACTGGTGTGAGGTGATACCTCCTTGTAGTTTTGATTTGCATTTCTCTAATAATTTAAAATATTTTCTTGGCCGCACCGCACAGCATGTGGGATCTTAGACCAGGGATTGAACCCACACCCCCTGCATTGGAAGCACAGAGTCTTAACCACTGGACTGCCAGGGTAGTCCCCATCTCAAGTTTTAGAACACAGCTTTACCATCCTTTAAGTTGTCACGCCTTTTCTCATTTTATTTTTATCTTTGAGATTCTCTGCCTCTTTTTTTTATATATATAAATTTATTTATTTATTTATATTTGGCTGCGTTGGGTCTTCGTTGCTGTGCGCGGTCTTTCTTTAGTTGTGTCGAGCAGGGGCTACTCTTTTTTTTTTTTTTTTTTTTTTTTTTTTTAGGGGCTACTCTGCATTGCAGTGCGTGGGCTTCTCATTTCGGCAGCTTCTCTTGTTGCGGAGCATGGCCTTGAGGCATGCAGTCTTCAGTAGTTGTGGCATGCGGGCTCTAGTGCGCAGGCTCAGTAGTTGCAGCACATGGGCTCAGTAGTTGTGGCTCGTAAGCTCTAGACCGCAGGCTCAGTAGTTGTGGTGCACAGGCTTAGTTGCTCCGCAGCATGTGGGATCTTCCCGGACCAGGGCTCGAACCCGTGTCCCCTGCATTGGCAGGCGAATTCTTAACCACTGCGCCACCAGGGAAGCTCCTCTGCCTCTGTTTAAACCTCTATTATCTTCCTCCTTTTTCTCCTGTCAGCCTCTCTCCCTCAACATCTTTCTCTTTTCTGCTGCTCAGGTCCCCCCACCCACAGCGTGGTCTCAGCGTGTTGGATACTGTCTGTTCTGGAAGTCCAGACACCAGGATGGTGAGTGTCTTGACCAGAGGAGGAGATGCTGGCTCTACAGCCCCACAGTGTCTAATTGTGCTGATTTTTTCAAAACACTTTTCCTCATGGTTAACATCAGAGTGTGCTGTTCTTATCACACTAATAGTTCTGCTCTCCTGAGTAAACCTGAAGCTCCATTTCCCAGAATATCCTCTGTGCCCTTCTCTCTGCTCTCATTCAGGCCCATGTCAGTACAGGAAGGAGGACTTTGAACATGGGAATGCTGGATCTGAAGACACATGTTGAGACAAAGTTGAGGGAAGAACTGAGTCATGGGAGCAAAGCCCAGGCTTCTTTCTCCCCCTTCTTCCCCTAGCATCTCTTTGCCTGGGCTTCCTTCTCTGCCAGGGAACCTTCCCCAGTGTCATCATGGGCTGGAAGAGAACCCATAAAGGTCAAGACATCAAGTCAGCTTAAACGTTAGATGCTCTGCTTCTCTTCCTCACATGCAGCCAAGTGGGAAAAAAAGATGGGGAGCCATCTTCTTACAACCCAGGACTTTATAAACTGGAAGAGACTTAGAATTCATTGCATTCAGCTCCTTCATATTAAAAGTGAGGAGGCTGTGATTTCTCTACGGTCAGCCAAGACGGTAGACCTAGATCACAAGTCACTGGGCTTCCAGCCCAAAGAGACGCTAGGCCTTTTTCTCCCCTTACTTGAGAGCCGTCAGACCTGCTTACCAGAGGGAGTCTAGGGTATGCCCCGTGAGCTGGGTTTGCTACTGGAAGGAAGCAGCTTCCTCCTCCCTCTGCAGCCTAGGCCTCGAGAGCTGGTTCCAGCCCTTGTTCCCTTAGCCCTGGGGCTCAAGGCAGGACCATGGAAGTAGCTTGGGTAACATTCTTGCCAGGCCCTTGTGACATTAGAGCTAGAGCAAGTGAATGAGACTGGGACGGGAGGAAGTGTGTCCTCTGAGCTGGAGTGGCAAACCCTTTCTGGTCTGGTGCCTCCCTCTGAAGGGAGAGTTGGATTCAGCTGCTGAGTGTCACCAGGAGTGACTGGTCTCACAGAAGCAGAGCGATGAGGAGGGTGAAGTTGGTTAGGAAGTACTCATGGGGGAGATCCTTCTTCTACCCTATTGGTTTCTCTGCTGTTACAGCATCAGGAGTAGGTATCTGAACTGCAAGGACTCTGGGGGTTACAGGGTAGGCAGAAGGGCGGCCAGCTCGATGGTCAGAAACAGGGTGGAGGTGATACCCTTCCTCCTACAGCCTCTTCTTGTCCTCCTCTTGGGGCAGGACCCCTCACCCACACAGCTCATGAAAGACTGACTTCTGGACAGGAGGGTGCGGGCTGTCACCCTGAGTATTGCAGCTGTCCTCTGCACACTTAGGTCTCACGGAGGCCTGAGTGTCTGGAGGCAAGGCCGACTGACATTTTGATATTCCCTTTCATGCCCCATGCTCTTTGCCAGCCCAGAAATGGGTGGAAGCCTCTAGGAGACTGGCCAGGTGGTACCTGGGGCCTGTCCCTTCTGCCACCCACCTGAGGCTTACATGTGTCCCTGATCTGGCCCCAAGTATACTGAGGCAAAAGTATATCTCTCCTTTACCCACAGCTGGCAGTTAGAGCTGTGGAAACTGAAGAGCATGACAGTTTATCATTTTCCTTTTTCCTCATGCCCATTTTTCTTTTTCTTTCTTTTGGCTCCACTGTGCGGCATGTGGGATCTTAGTTCCCCGACCAGGGGTCAAACCCGTGCCCCCTGCAGTGGAAGAGTGGAATCCTAACCACTGGACTGCCAGGGAATTTCCCATTTTTCTTTTCCTCACTTGGCTGCATATGAGGAACAGAATGTTACCTGGCCAGTCAGTCAGAGGCTGCCAGACATACTCATGTGGCTCCAGAAGCCTGAGCATGTTGGGGAAGCAGGTGGGTTGGTCTGCATGTGTTGATCGCTTTCTTTTTCTTTTTTATTTGGTTGTGCTGGGTCTTAGTTGCGGCAGGTGGGCTCCTTATTTGCGGCTCGTGGGCTCCTTAGTTGCAGCAGGCGGGCTCCTTAGTTGCAGCTCGAGGGTGCCTTAGTTGCTGCTTGAGGGCTCTTTAGTTGCATCTTGCCGGCTTCTTAGTTGTGGCTTGCTGGCTCCTTAGTTGTGGCACGTGGGCTCCTTAGTTGTGGCATGTGAACTGTTAGTTGCGGCATGCATGTGGGATCTAGTTTCCTGACCAGGGGTCGAACCCGGGCCCCTTGCATTGGGAGCACGGAATGTAAACCACTGTGCCACCAGGGAGGTCCTGATCGCTTTTTCAGGAGGTGCTGAATTGGACTTGGCCAGAAGTGTGGCCATGGGTGAGTGTGGAAGGCCTTGCTTCTCCTTTGTGAGCCCTGTTGGAGACCTCCAAGGGGCCACTATTCTGGAGGTCAACATAAGCCCCTGCCCCGCTGTCAGTGGGCTGGCTCGAGGACCACCTTCCCGTGTTTGTCCTGTTTGACTTCCCGCTGCAGGTCCCTCAGTGTGTGAGGGTTAGGCTGGGTGCCATTGCACAGCCCGGTTCTCATGTCAGGACAGCTCGAGTCACATTGTCTTAGGGGACCCACCTGCGCACAGTTCTTCAAAGATGGGGAGAGCTGGGGCCTGCCAAAGAGGGTGGGCAGGCCCTCAGACTAATGAGCCCATCAGCATTCCTCACACTGCTGCCTGTACCAGGTAATTGGAGAGGCGAGCGCCTGGGGGAGGAGGAGGGGCAGATCAATCCGGCTCACTTTGGCGATCATGGCAACAAGCAGCAGGGGTTGACAGCTGGTGTGAGCCTGTGTCACTCTTGAGGTGGAGATGCTTAAGCCCACAGTGCGTGTCTAGTGGGAGGCCCATCTGAGACTGCACTGGACTGGTTTGGAGCTGCAGGGGGCCTTGGTTTGTTTGGCTGGGTATGGTTATGAAGTGGGGATGCCTCCGATCCATCCGTGTTCAGGTTCCTGACTTGTGAGTCCAGGTTTGCCACTTTTTATTCTGTCATTTGCAGAGGAGTTGCCTCTCTTCTGGCTTGACTGGACCAAGGGCCAGGGGCAGAATCCATGTCCCAGCCCTGTTTGGCTGGCCTGGGCTGGCAGCTCTGTCTTGGAGCTGTCCCACCAACAGGCTAGGCTGAGCTGCAGTGTGTTCCCCAGTGATTTCTCCTTTTCTTGGAGACCATAAAAGCCGCAGTGCAGCACAAGCACAGGTATTCCCATGACCTGTTCCAGCTCTAGGTTTGCTTTGTCCATCAGTGGCCCCATTATGCCTGCGTCTCTCCATTTCTCAAATGAGTGACAGGGGCCACAGTGTGTCTGTGGTCTAGATTGGCTGGCCCCTCACAATGGCTCTTTGTGTTCAGGTGGCAGCAGCAAGCCATGGGGCTTTATTGAACTGAGAGCCCACAGCTACTGTGGCAACTGTCTAGTCCAGTCACCCTGCATGTCAGCCTCAGTATCAGAGCCCTGAGTTACACAGGCCTGCAGGGAAATGTGGACCAGGCTGCCTGCGTGGGAGGGCTGTTGCTCCTTGCTCTCCCTCACTGCTCTCAGACAGCACGGGATTTATGGGCCCGAACTGCCCTCCTCCTGGAGGCCAGTCGCTTACCAGGAATCACTGGGAGTTGGCCCATTGGTGAGGAGGACCCTGTTAGGTGGCTGTTTAGAAATCTGGGCTTTCTGTGACTTTCTTCCAGTTCAGCTCAGTAAAAGTTGAGATTTGCCTTCCAAAGGGCAGGTAAGGATAACAACTACAAGTAGCTCCACCCCTTCTTCAGGACTCCAGATGAGTCTTTTCCTTGTTTCCTACCCCACCCCACCCACTGCCTCCCGGTACATCGACATCAGTGGGGAAAGGCATGGGGGAAGAGTTGGGGGTCAAGGAAGCCTGACTGGGGGTAGCGATAACTGTGTTAGTGTGTCTGCCTAGTGGGCATGCAGCTACCCCAAATGTGGGCTCTCAGACTTTCCGGAGCCCCTTGGAGAGTGTGTTCAGGGGCTCCTCAAGGTGAAGGGCACCACGGGGTAGAACAGTTAGACCTCTCACCAGACAGGAAGGAGGGTGATAGGACACCTGGCATCCCAGCCGAACCACCTGGAGCAGGCTCAGCAGAAGTCCTAGCCACCCACCCTTTGGAGAGTGTCAGAGCCCGTGCCAGAGTGCTCCCAAGAGATGCAGGGACTCGGAGAAGTGCTGCATCTGCCCTCCTTCAGCAGAGTAAGTCAAGGGCCCGGGCATCTGAGCCCCACATGCTGGAAGCAGCTGCAGGAGAGGGCACCCATCAGGTGCCATGCATGGGTTGTTTACTCTCTGAGCCCCTGTCTTCTGAGTGCCTCCTGTATGCCCGGCACCAGGCACTGGTGAATAGCTAAGCATGGTCTAATGGGAACAATAAACTTGAAATTATTCGAATAGTTGCTTAGCACTGGTGGCTAAGAGAGGGAGTGTGAGCAAGTGTCCTTTAACCTGAGAACCTGAGGATTCAGCCAGGTGAAGACAATTTGTGCGGGCTGAGGCCCTGAGACAGACGGCTGTTTAGTGTGTGGCTGAGATGAGGCAGCCGTGGGTGCATGTAGCAGAGCAGGCTTTGTGCTGAGGAAAGAATGTACTAAAACGAGGCTGGCACAGGGTACTGCCAGGAGCCCCTGTGTGGCTTAGAGAGGTCATGCAGACATGAGAAGCACCCCTGAGAAGGGTCCTAATCCCTGCTGGGCTCCCAGGATCCCCCTGCCATCCCAGCAGATGGAGAAATCTAGTTGCCTTGAATTGTTTCCTTTCTCCTCATGGCTGAGAGGCTGAGGCTGAGGCTGATGCAGAGAATGCAGTGATTATTTTGGCCACTTTTTCAATTGGAAGGGAGGGCAGACCCTGTTTCTAAGGACTAGGAAGTGACTCAGTATGGGCATCCAGTGATGGGAGCTTAAGTCCGGCTCAAGATATGGTGGAAGGTTTGGGTCGTTCTCATTAAATCGCCCTGATGTTATGGTGGTCCTGGTGTAGGTTGGGTGGTCTTGACGGGGGCCACCTCCTTGAACCAGGCTTTGAGTCCAGGGCACCTTTGAAGTTTGCTCCTCAGGGAGGGGGTGGATCCTTCTCCTCCTATCACACTCCTTGTCACTCAGAGAGCAGCCTCTGCTCAGTGGCCTGGGTCAGCACTGGGTGGGAAGGGGAGGCCCGGAATGTTCTACGTGAGAGGAGCCGGGCAGTTCCTCTCTCTAGGGGGAGAGTGCAGGGCTACTGGACAGGTCTGAGTGCTGTGTAGGTGACATCATCGGGATGTTCAGGGCAATGTTGAGTGTGCTCGCTCTAATGCTTGTCCTTGGCTTCTAGCCCTGGCCCAGTGTGTCCAACCTGGCCAAGGACTTCATTGACCGCCTGCTGACGGTGGACCCCGGCGCCCGTATGACGGCACTGCAAGCCCTGAGGCATCCGTGGGTGGTGAGCATGGCTGCCTCTTCGTCTATGAAGAATCTGCACCGCTCCATCTCCCAGAACCTCCTCAAACGCGCCTCCTCGCGCTGCCAGAGCACCAAATCTGCCCAGTCCACGCGTTCCAGCCGCTCTACACGATCCAACAAGTCTCGCCGAGTGCGGGAGCGAGAGCTGCGGGAGCTCAACCTGCGCTACCAGCAGCAGTACAATGGCTGAGCTGGCAGGCTGGGGTGCTGACATGGCATGGCCCCAGCCTGGCCACACATTGCTGTGCCATCTGGGCCCACCGCCCTCTCTAGAGATAGGTCTGTATGGTCAGTGGTAGGTGAATGGCCCCAGCCCCTTCTCTGTGCCTTCAGCAGTCCCCATCTTCACCCTGGGCCTGAGTCTGGTGCGACAGAGTGGAGGGAGCCCTGGGGCATAAGAGCCCCCTGAACGGGGAGCCTGGTCTGGCACTAATGCTCCTTTTGGTGGACAACTGCTCTGGTACATATTGGGGGAAGGGCAGGACCTGGCCTTCAGTCTCCTCACCTCTTGGCTCTTCCCTAGACCAAAGGAGCATGCAGTGCCAGGTAGAGGGTGTCTTGTGGTCCCCAGGACTCTTTGGGACAGTTACTTCTGGAATCCCCCCTTTCCTCTACCAAGCCTTCCTGTCTGCCCTCCCCCCGCCCCACATTCCATGGCATCCTGATCCTCATGATTATGCTCCAGTGAGAGGCCCAGGTAGGCCCACAGCTTGTGCCTTGGCTGGACTCTCAGCCCCTGGCTAAGTCTAAACAGCTTCCCACCTCCCAGCCAAGATCTGTCTTCCTTCATGGTGCCCCTGGGGACCCCTCCCGGCCCCAGGACTTGCCAGGATCTCTGGTGGTAGGACCGTGGAATGGTCCTTGGCCCTCTGGACTGTGTGGCCATGTTGGTAGCAGGCTTGTTCCAGGCTTCAGCCTCTCTCTGACTATGAGAGTTCCTGCCCACCAGCCTACTGCACTCAGTGCCTTCTTTACAGAGCCTACTATCACCTCCCTCTCCCCCTTGGATGCCCATTCTATTCCCCAAGTGCCTCCTTCCCAACTGTGCGGGGTTAAAAGGAGCCCCACTGCTGCTACCTGGGGGATGGGGGCACCTGGGCCAAAGCAAAGGGCAGGGGCTTCCGAGGGAGAGCCCCATCAGGATTCCAGTGTCAGCCTGGGTTCCACCCTTGGTGTTGCCTCTCCCTTCAGGTGCTGCTGTTCCCTCCTCTGCAGCTGCATGAAGGAGCCATCTAGTGTCTGGCATGAGTATGGGCGGCCGAGGAATGAGCACCATGCTCTCCCTTTATCCTCCAAGAGGAAGTCGGAAGGAAGGAGCTGATTCATTGAGGGAGGGTCCCCGGGGTGCTCAACCCTATCCCCTTCTGCTGAGCTTTTGCGCAGCTCCCCCTGGAACTTAGCCATACTGTGTGACCTGCCTCTGAACCCTGAGTGCCTGGGGCACTGACCTTCTCACGGTGGCCTTGCTCAGTCCAGCCTGTCCCTGCTTCTTTTCACAGCATTACCCTTCCATTCTGGGCCCCGCTGAATCTCCGTCTGGAGGGAGCCCCTCTGAGAGGTGGGTGGAATTGGGTGGCTGCTTTCCCAGAGGTCTGAGCCAGACCATCCCGCGTCAGTCATGGTGCCTCCCCACCACCACAGACGGGGCTGGAACCCAAGCCCTGTCCCTCCACAGCTGCTTTCAGTGGGTGGGAAGGAGCCAGGGCCCAGCTTTAGCCTTAGCTGGACTGCAGGTCCCCTGCCAGCAGGGAGGGTTTGGCTCTTAGTTCCTCCCAGTGGGTTCCCTTGGGCTAGGACCTCTTCTTTTTGCATGTGCCACCTCCAGTGGGAAACCAAGCCAAAAGAGACCACTCTGGGCCAAGTCATTCGTGCCTTGTACACCCCCTCCTCCTGTCTCCAGTTCTCCTAGCACAAGGCAGTGGAAAGCCCAAGCCCCATGGCCTCAGAATTCCCCCTACTTCCCCAAGTGCCTCTGGGGATTTATTTCCTCTTTTGGCCAGGATGGGCCTGGTCCTGAAGGTAGGACGGAGGGAGTTTGGAGACTTGGGCCTTTATGCCATGGACTGTGGATGGAGAATGTGCAGTTATTTATTTTGTGTACTCAAGTTTGTAAATGTATCCTTCGTACTCAATAAACAGGCTGCCTTCCCCAGGGAAAGCTGCCCATTCATTCCAACAGCCCAGTCTCTTGCTGTGGACAAGAGGTTGCCCAGGAGGCGGTGGGGAGATGGGAAGAGCCCAACCTGGTCACGGCTAGTCTAGGAGGATCCTAACTCCTCAACACCTGCCGTGCCAGAAGACAAACTCCGCTTGGGGAATGGGGCCCCCAAGAGCCTCTCTTTTTTTTTTTTTTTTTTGCGGTCACAGGCCTCTCACTGTTGTGGTCTCTCCCGTTGCGGAGCACAGGCTCCGGACGTGCAGGCTCAGCGGCCATGGCTCACGGGCCCAGCAGCTCCGAGGCATGTGGGATCTTCCCGGACCGGGGCACGAACCCGCGTCCCCTGCATCGGCAGGCGGACTCTCAACCACTGTGCCACCAGGGAAGCCCTAGCCTCTGCTTTTCCCTGAACCAGGAAGACAGACAGGCATACACAAGAGGACAGAGCCTGGGGTCTTTATTGGACTGAGACGGGGAGAGGGCCTGTGGTGGGCTTGGTTGTAGGCTATGATTGATCCAGGTACTGAACTTGCTAACCTGAGTGTACGTGGCAGGCGCGCACACGTTGCAGTTATTGGCGCCTCAGGAGACAATACCAGTGAGCACTCACATGTCCCCCTTCTGGCAGACAAGCGGGCCTCCACATTCACCCTGATGGAAGGAGGGGAGAAGTCAGTGTGGAGGGTGGGAGTGCCACAGGACAGTGCAGAGGACAGGACAGGGTGCCAGTGCTCACCTGGCACAAGGAGGCCCCAAGGCCCCTGCACAGATCATAGAGTTGGTGATGCGTGAGCCCCAGTATTGCTGGCCACTGACTCACGGTGACCAGGGGCAGAATCACCTGCTGCAGGCGTGCAGGAGTCACACTGCCTGTGGGCCGGGAGTGGGTGGTTAGGTCCCAGATGACTTGTCCCCACCTTGCCCTCCCACCCAGAGTTTTGGCCCAAATTCCTACCCGCACCGCTGAGGCGGCCGCAGCCAGTGGTGACACGTGAGGCCTTCAGGCAGCACCTCATTTGAGGAAGCCAGGCAAACTGGTGAGATGTGTGTTGTGTACTGGGCTGGGGAGGCGAGCTTTAGTAGCATCAGATCGTTGTTCATGGTGGTGGGGTTCCAGAAAGGGTGCGTGATGGCCTGCAGAGCCAGGAAGGGGCCATGCAAGATGGGGATGGGCACAGGCCCCCAGTGTGATGGGTGCTGAGGGGACTAGGCCAGGGCATGCTCCAAATTCCTCACCCCCAGAGCCCACACACCTACACTGCCCACTCTTCCTTCCCCATCTGCAGCCCAGGCACTGACCCGCAAGATGGACAGAACCTGAAAAGGCTCAGCACTGGATGATAGGTCATACTCGCCCAGGATGACAAAGTGGCAGCCAGGGCTGCAGTGAGAGCGGGGTTGGGCAGCCACAAGGAGGGCAGAGTGACAAGAGAGAGGCCTCCAGGGCAAGGGGGTGGGGAGGTGGGGGCTGGGGGGGCTGCAGGTAGAAGGGAAGCACTCACACAACATTGCAGTGGGCAGCAGTGACCACCCAGGACTGACTGATGAGGGAACCACCGCAGAAGTGGAAGCTGTTGCTGTCCTGGGGTCAGGGGTCAGAAGTGGGGGTGGGCCCAGGCTACACCCAGGCATGAAACACCTGAAACCCTGCCCCACACCCAGGGTGCATGTACCTGCAAGGACACCTGCCAGGGCCACGAGCCCAGCACTGCATTCTCCCCATTGACAATCCTCTGGCTGAAGCTCAGCACCGGTCTGATGGCAGGAACGCCACAACCTGACCATTGGGCTGGTGAGGACCTGCTTCCCACATCCCAGCACACCTCTCCTCTCCTCCTCCTGGGTGCTCCCAGGCTGTGCCCCCCAGAGGGGTCCAAATCAAGAGGGCTCATCACTACCCATTCTCACCCTGAGCACCTCTGGGCCTCTATAGCTATCTCAGTTGCCCCCATCCAACCAGCCCCCAAGTTCTGTTCATTCTTCCTCATCGCTCTCCAACCTATGCCCCACCATTCCCCAACTCCACCCCACCCCCAATCCCAGGCCATTTTTCTCCCTGTCCCCAGGAATATTCCCGTCTCCTTCCTAGCCTCTTCACTCCCTCCAGACCTCAATGGTCCATACCCCACATGCAGCCAGAAGGCTCTTCCTAAACTACACGTCCAACCTTTGCTTCTCAGCTTCCTAAACCCTCCCCGGCTCTTGGGCCCAGCCCAAGCTCCTGTCCCATTTGTGAGACTGGCCCCTGACCCCCTCTTGCCCAGCCTTGCCACATCCTTTCTCCTTTGCCTACTCTGTCCACCTGCTTCCCTTCTAGCCAGCCTGGCCCCTGCCCTGAGCCCCTGAGCAGGAAGCCTGGGCTGCTGCTGGGAGCTGGGTTGCCCTAAGGCTGTTCAGTCAGGGCTGGGCCAGGCCCACTTACCCAAGGAGGAGCCAAGGAGGACCAGGGTAAGGATGAGGCTGAGCAGCAACACTGTGGCAGGCGTGAGGTTGAGAACTGGGCCTGGCTTTATGGTTCTCTTCATCCTTGAGCCAAAGTCCCAGGACTGAGGCCAGGCAGCTGTGGAGGTTCAGCTCCCTGCCATTATTCCTCCTTGCTCTAGGCAGGAGGAGGGTCTCTTTGGGTCAAGGTCCTCCACTCAGGCCTTGACTTACCAGACAGAGCCCAGGTGTGAGGCTCTCACCTCCTCCACCTCCCAAAGCCTGGCCCCTGACTGGATCCCTGAACCACCTCACATCCCAAATGTTGAGCACCAGGTACCAAGGACTTGTGGTTAGACTTAACGGTAACCACCTGGTGGCTGGGATCAGGGAAGTCTCGCAGGGCTATCAGGAGCACCAAACTCACAGAAGCCTGCTCAGCACCCAGGGGTGTTCCTGACTGGTAGAGGGAATGTCTACCTGCACCGGCTCTGCTGTGGAAGGGCCAGGGCCAGGACGGGGGTGCTGGCGGGTTGCAAATCCTAACATATCACCTCAGTGATTCCTCTTCAACTTGGAATGGGTGTCACGGTTTGCTCAGGGAGATGCTGACTCTTCCGCCACATGGTGTGTTTGGACCCAAACCTTCATCTATCTGGCTCCAAAGCCCACACTGTTCGTGATGAGATGATACACCTAAGAGGGGCCTTGTGCACAGGAGGGCAAGGTATGAGCCCTTGGTGACTGGCCGATCCTGGATGGAGATCAGGGGTGGAAGAATGACAGCCATCAAATCTCTGACAGCCTCCAGGCCTTGGGGCTCCCATGGACAAGCCCCTGGTGTCTACAGTCCATTCACTGTAGAGCCCCAAGGTGAGCCTGACCCAAGGGAGAGAAGACACCCCTGTGTGCAAAGTTGCAACAGGTAAGTTGGCTTGCCTTCTTCTAGGGGTGTGAGGGCTTTGGCTGATTCAAGAACACATCAGTCAAAAAAACGAGTTAATTGCTGACTAGAGGGAAGGATAGATACATGGTAAAGCAAATATAACAAAATACAAATTGTAAAGTCTGCAGTGGGTATATAGGTGTTCAACTTTTTTCCAGATTTTATGTTTTAAAATTTTCATAATAAAATACTGAGGGAAAAAGCATAAACGGGGACCCAGGGATGTCCAGCCTGGAGTAGACCCTCCCCAGGGGTTGGGCAGACTCTAACAGTTCCAAAGCTCCAGGGGAGCTCAGCCATTCTCTCCCAAGGCAGGATGCTCCCACTAGCAACCTGCACCTGGGCTGACACTCAGTGGGTGCTCAGCAAAAGTCTGCTGGATAAATGTGTCATATTATCTCTCCCCACATGAGCCCTGTGATCCCTGGCACCCAGAAAACTTGGAGTCAATCCCCTTAGTGACAGCCCAACATGTGCAAACAGAAGCTCAGCATCATGTTAGCACCTCAGGTATGCCTGGTCATCAGAGGGGTTTCACAGGTAAAGGCACTGTAGGGGTGAGGAGTGAGAACTTGCCCTTGGAATCAGGGAGCAGCTCCTCCACCAGCATTTTAGCCATCAGTGGGGATGGGGGCGGTCTGACTGAGAGCTGTGGGCTGTGTCCTTGGCCACTGATGAGCCAGGTAAAGGCTCTATGTGGGGGCAATACATAGGGCCTTTTGGGTTGTACAACAGCCCTCAGTGGACTAGAGGGCAAGAGCAAGGCATGGGAGTGGTAGGGGGAGCCTCTGTAGTGTGGAGAGTCAGGAGGGGGGCTTTCCACTTTGAGCCTGTGATACTTTCCAGGGCTGGGGTTCTGGAGGGGTAGATGCCTAAGGTGATGGGTGAAGTGCACCCCTTAGGCTAGGCACTGAAGCCATGGGAGGAAGTGGCCCCTGCAGGGATACCTTAGGTACAGAGCCCTGCTGGCTGCTTGTCCCCCTCCACCCAGGAAGGACACAGCCATCTGTCTAGGTATTTGTGTTTTCTGGGTTTATTCCTCCTTGTTCCAAGCTCTAAGCCTCAGCCTACTTCACTCCACATCCATGGCCTGCACAGTTTCCTCCAGCAGCTCCAGGGTCAGCGGCATCACTGTTTCCGACAGGACAGCTGTGGTCCCAGGGGCAAAGCGGTACTGGCTGGACCTGGGAAGGAGAAAGGATGACCTCATCAAGTGGCCTGTCTTCTCTTTGCAGCCCCCTATTTCCCTTGCTACCACCCCATCCTCCCCTGTGATTCCCCCATCTCCTATGCTCCTACCTCTCTATAGGCTCTGTGGGAGAGCTCAGTGTTCGCAGCAGCTTGGCGCTGGTCCCAGTGATCACACATGCATCCACACTGCCCCCAGAGCCCAAGTCACCCAGGATCCCTGCAGTGATGGCTTCCACCAGCAGCTCCTGCGCTGCCTCCAGCTGTAAAGATGTGTGTGTGTGTGTGTGAGTCCTGATGGACCCTTTAGTATCACCCTCAGGCTACAGCCTGGAGACTGTTAATCTTGAAGGCTGAACTATTTACCATTTTCTCACACCCAAACTCCTCTCTCTCCCTACATCCCCATCTCCACCCCAGGCTCCTCTACCCTGGTTTCAGTATCCCTCTTTCCAGAGACCCCAATGTTCCCACTGCCCCCATCTTCACAAACTTCTCTGAGTCACACCTGTGGCTCTGCTTCCAGTGGGCTATTCACCCACCCACAATCCCTGGCTCACTGCCTTTTTCTTTCTGGGCCATAAGCACCTATAAAGTGACATATGCCTTCTGCTTCCATCCACCCTAAACAAAATCCAGACTCCAGACCCCACCTGCTGTTCCCTTCTCCCTCAACACCAAATGGTCCTCTCTGAGGAGTTTTGACTTCTGGGACAGTCCAAGCTTTGGCACTGTTGGAATAGCACTTCACCCTCACTCCACTGGACCCTCAGTCTCCACTCAGTCGTCATCTCCGAGAAGCCTAGCTCTAGAGTAGGCCAGGGTACCTCTGCGTTTCCCCAGCTCCCGGGTGTACACTTCCCACCAATGCACGCGTAGTGTGTGTGGGGGGGAGATGTCGCTCACCGTCATGTTCGGCTGGAACCGGTCCTCCAGCACTGCCAGGGCCGCATCCTGGCCGGAGCCTGCAGGCAGGAAGGGCATCGGAGGTCAGCCGCGGCCTCCCAGTCGCGGGATAAACGTTGAGGTCCCACGGGCGGGGTTCGCGGGAAGGGGGCGGAAGCGCTCACCCTGGGCCGTGAAGGGCAGACGGCTGTAGGAGCCGTGGGGGTGCACGCAGTAGAGCTGCGGTCCGGTGAAGTCTACGCCGCCCACAATCAGCGAGGCGCCCACGTAGCCCCGGTACCTTTTCGCGGAGTGGGTGCGGTCAGTCGAACGCACAGGAATCTAGGTCCCGCCCCTCCTCGATAACACCCCTGCACCCGAGCCCCGCCCCTTCCCGTGGTCTGGCGCCCCGTGACCAACAGCGTTCCTTCCTGCCACTCTCTTAGCTCCTCTTAGGCCATCCTCTTCCGGTCTCTCGGACCTCGAGGCCCCGCCCTTTCTCCTGTCAAGCCTCCTCTCAGCCCTGCCCTCCCCGCAACTGCCCCTCCCCAGGATCATTTTAGCCCCGCCCCAGCACCGGAAGAGCGTCTGGCGCAAAGCGCGGGTGACCGTGGCCACGCGGGGCTCGCGGCCTGTGGACAGCGCGTGTAGCTCCATGTTAGACGCCGCCATCCGCGTGGTCATCTCTGCGTCCGCGGCAACTCCAGCCCCACAGCAGCTGAAGGCGAAGGGAGGGTTCGTGTGGGCGGGACTATGGATGTTCTGGGACCCGGGATGGGAACGAGGGGGCGGTTCTTGAGGGGGGAACTGGGCGGGGGAATGCTCACTAGATTTTAGGGGCGATGAAGTGGATCTTCTCGCAGCTCTGGTACGCCACGATCGAATCGTTAGTGGCCCGCGTATCCGCGCCCAGGATGACCCCGTCCTGGGGGGGAGGGGGAGGACCCATTGGTTCAGTGCCCACCTCCCATACCCGGCCGCTCCTCTGAGTGTTACAATCCCAACGCCCTACTCACTCGGAACACAAGGCCTGCGATGGTGGTTCCGGTCTTGCGTGCATGAGGGACACGGAGCCCCGGGAGGGAGCGTTCTAAGGCTGCGTTTCTGGAAACGGAGGGGAGAAACCCAGCTTTCAGTTCTTCTGGGACCGTCATCACATCCCCTAACTCCGTCCCGGTTACCCTCACCTTTCGGGTAAGCCTGGGAACCCAAATCGTTCCACACACGTACCTTCCCCCACCCTCGCCCCCAGGAATTTTAAAGACCCTGGGGCTCCCACTCCCGGAAGCCCCCACTGAGGGCGTAGGCAGCTGGGGAACCAACCATCCCCCCACTCACCTCTCGCAGTTTTCGAAGGAGAAGCCCTTTTGGGGTTCTGGCGCTGTCTTCTGCATCTCCGGGTGGGCAGGGGGTCAGAGGAGTGGGATCAACACGGAGGAAGGCCGAAGCCTTAACCTCTCTCGGGCTGCACTACTGAGCTTCCTCCTTTCGCTTTCACCTTCCCTCAGAGCATGCCAGCCCCTTTTTTCTGCATCTTCTCTTTCACTTTCACCTTCAGCTCTGGTCCTAGGCAGCTTGGGAAGGGGGAGATGCCCCTTGCCTGGCTCTCCATGCTGCTCCTGGGCCCTCTGTCTGAACAGAGGGACAGATCCCTCCTCTCTGGCCACTGTCCAGCCTGAGCCCCGAGCTCTGCCCACCCTGACCCCAACTCTAACCTCAGGTCCCAATGTCCTGAGGCTGTCACATTGACCAGGTCTCTGTTATTGTTAGTGGCCTTCTAACAGCATCAGTCATGGCTGCCATTTGTCATTCTCCCAACTCCTGCCTCTGTTTTGCTACCTTTGCCTTCTTCCTAAAACCTCAAACACGGAGGCTCAGTCCTCGGCCAAGGTGATGCTGATCCTTCCGTCTTCCATGTCTCGGATGCTGTCTTCCCTCTCTCAAGAGGGGCACCGTAGGTGTCCATCTGGTGGCTCGTAGGCATGCTGGGCTCTACCCATGGCTAAGCCTTATTTCACATCCCAAATGACCCATTATCCACTTCTTTCTCCTACTTACTGCTTGTTTCAGCTAGCATCCTCTCCCCTGGACACTGCACTGGCCTCTCTGGTTTCCCCACACTTCCTGCCCCTCACCCCCCACCCCCAGGCTACACTCTGCCCTGCAGAGAGGGGGCTCTTTTCTAGATTGGAGATCTGGTCACACCCTTTCCCTGGTTAAACCCTGTATCAGCTGCATGCTGCTCTTAGGTTGAAACCAGTCTTTACAGTTACCCTTCTCATTCCATCTGATCTCAGCACAGGCACCACCTCCTCTGGGAAGCCTTCCCTGACCCATAAGAATCACCACCTTGTTCCTCCCTAACCTTTTCTCTCAGATCACTTAGCTCCATTAATTAAATCTTCAATATTGAAATGACCTATTTAGTGGCTGTCACTCTCCTAGATGCTAAACTCTTGTGCTTCTGTCACCCACCTAGCACTCAAAAGTCTCTGTCTAGAGGTGGGGTCTCACCTGCCCTTTTGGGAGCTAGGAGGGGCAGCTCAGATCTTCTCCATCCTGTACCCTAGGCTCCACGTACCCCCATTCTACAGCTGTGTGTGCAGCTCCCTCCAGTCCCCATGCCCAGAGCAGAGGCAGGCACAGAGAGGCTGCTTAAATAGCTCAACCAGAAGAGTGGGAAGCTGTATATCTCAAGGTGCCCAATTCAATCCCAGGCTCTAGCAAAGCTCTTCTTGCCCTGTGCTCCACAAAGCAACAGGTCTGCAGATGAATGAATCCTGGTGTGAGGACCCTAGTGCCTTTCCCTGAACCCATAACACACGTCAGGGGTTATAGCAGCAAAGGAAGGTCTTTATTCAGGGGGCATGGGCCTTGGGCTGGCAGTTGGGGGTACGGCGGTGCTATTTCGGTAGGTACCCAGCAGGATGGCATTGATGTGCTCCAGTGTCTGGTTGCTGAAGACCATATTGAGGTGCTGTACCCCAGGCAGAGGCAGCAGGTGCACAGGCTGCTGTTGGAGGCCCTGCCACTGGGCACAGAGCTCGGTGCTGCGCGTGGCCACAGTGTCATCCCCGTCCTCATAGAGCACACCCACAGGGTCCGTGTAGGGGAAGCCATGGTCAAAGATGTAGGTGCTGGGTGTGGGCAGGCCCACGCCATACAGACAGTATACTTCCACTCCAGGTGCTGGGAGCCCTGCCAGCAGGTCACGTGACTGTAACCACATGTACCAGCCTTCCTCAAAGTGCAGGTCTGTAAAGAAGCGCTGCAAGTCACGGCTTGTGTAGTTGAAGGTGGGGGTGGAAATGAACACGTGGTCCTCGGGCCATGCCTGGCTGGAGGGAAACATCCAGGGGGACGCTGTTGTCATGCGCTGCTCCTCTTTCAGCTTGATGCTGGACATGATTGGGATGCCCTGGTTGTCACCTGTGGACACAGAGCAAGGTAGGGCAGGGAGCCAGTCCTGGCTACCCCCGGCCCACAACTTGCCCCTCAGCCCAAGCTCAGCTGGATGCTCAACTTTGTCTTGCCCACTCCAAACATCAACTCCAAGTCATGGACTAGAACCGGCCTGGCAGTCAGGAGGGGCTCCATGTGTACTTGTTAAGTGAGAAGCCCTAGTGGCACCTCTGTGAGGCAGAGCTCTAGAGCTTCAACAGGAGGGCAGGGAGGGGTTTCCTGTGTGTGTGAACAGTGGGGGATGGTGCTGGCAGTTCTCTCAGGCAAGTGTCTGTCGGCCCCTGTGGCCTGTGCTACACAGGGCTCAGAGCTGTGTTCTGGGAAGAATGAAATGAGACCAATCTCTGTTTGACACTCATTGATATAGTCTGGGGAGCGTTTCCTTCACTTAAGCTCCTAGGGGTAAGGCCACGTCTGGCTGTGCCCAGAATACAGTGGGTGCTCCGCAGGTGGTAGCTATGCCACTCCTTGGGGAAGGGCAAGAGGGGCTCCCGGGGTCTGGCCCTGGCTTAGGGCAGATCCCTGGGCAAAGGGGCTCCTGGGAGCAGAAGGCAGCCGAAGGCTGAGTGGGTAGGACCTGAGGCTACAAGGAACAGACCTCAGCAATGAGTCAGATTGCTGGGGTTAACTTCCTCTTTGTTTACTTCCCCTTTGTCATCGCTGAGACACTGTCGGGAGACACTCTAATGGTCCAGGCCAGGCCCACTGCTCTCAGAGGGCCAATGAAAGGGGCTGTGCCCCAGAGGTGGTAGACAACACCCCCAGCCTAGCACTGCGAGAAGAAACAGGAGTGAGGGCAGGCCCACGGTCAGCCTCATTCCACCCCCCACCCCTCCCCACGGGACACAAGTGATCAGAGGCCCTCTCACCTGAGGCCAAGATTATCATGGGCTTGATGGAGCCACCCCAGGGAGCCCCAAGAGAGATGAAACCATCGATGAAGCGGTCCTTCCAGGCCTGGGGCTGGCGCAGTAAGAAATAGAGCAAGTGCAGGCAGCCAAGGCTGTGCCCAATGAGGAAGACAGGCCTTCTGTAGGTAGCGTGCATTTCCTCCACTAGCCCAGCAAGCTTCAGGTAGTACTCCTCCTGCTGGCCTGCAGGGGGGGGTGGATGGGTCAGCACAGCTGGGACTAGGGGCCACCTGCCCTGCCCCAAGCCCCCTATGCACAGAGACACTCACTGGGCTCCAGCCGCCAGTCGTAGGGGGCGGCCCGCACCGTCTCATCCCGCACATACCCATTGTTGACCAGGTTCTGAACCAGTGTGTGCATGTAACCTGTGGGCGAGGCAGTGGCACTGGGGGTTCTGGCTGTGGCTCCTTCAAGCCCACCAAGCCTAGAGCCCCACACTTTCCTGCAACACACACACCTGCCAACTTGCTGTTGTCCAGATACTCAACAGAGTAGGTCTTGCCAAAGCCGGGAACACGGATCTGTACACCGGGGGCATTGGATACTCGCCCAGAGCTGCGGTTGTAGACAACCCTGGGGGCAGTGGGACAGTCAGCGGAGCGGCAACCAAGGAGTAGGGTGGGGGGCTAGGCCAGAGGGGATGGCACGAACCTGGTGTTATCGATCCAGCAGTCTACCCCAACGGGTAGGAACATATTGAGATCCAGCCAGATGGTGAAAAAGTCGTCTGTCTTGCGGTAGCACATCCAGTTCACCACATTTGGTTTATCCAGCTTGGCTTCCAGCTGATTCCCCAGGCAGCCAGGCACTGCAGGCACCAGCCTTCACTCTGGATCCCTCCCATTTCCCTGCAGTGGACCCCACCCCGGTCTCACCTCCCCGACACTACAGTGACCAGCCCCGCCCCTTCATCTCCCACACCCTCCACCCCCAGGGATGAAGGACAAGACCCTCTCTTTCTGATCACATCCCCTGCCCCGTCCCCGCAAAGCCCAGGCTCCCCTCGGTCAGGGAAGGTACAGGGGCCAAGGCCACTGACCCCTGCCCCCACCAAGCAAACATGTAGCGTGACTCTCCATCACTGCCAAAGTCCAAGGGGAGAACAAATAGTACAAGGGAGTGGGGCCGGGCCTAGGAGTAGGGGCAGGACCTGATGAGCCTCTCCTGCTCACCTGGGCTGGGCACCTTGTCCTTGCCGGGGTGGGGGCTGAGGAAGGAGTGGTGGGGCTTGGACCAGGGTCCGGTGGCTACAGCTGACCACAGCTTGTAATGCCCCGGCCAAGCCCTCAGGCACACCCACCCTCTACTCCACCCACCTCGGGGAGACAACTCCGAGACACGAGAACAGTGTGGTGCAAGAAGGGGTTGATTTCTCTGCAGGACAAGCCTTTGGCCCCTCCAGATGCTGAGGCAGGGATCAGGGCTAATGCAAGGGCAGAAGGGCCTCAGCAGGCTCTGCTACCAGGGGCTGGGGCCCAGGTTCCCCAAGGTCTGCCCTGGTGTATCAGGGGCCTGGTGGGGGCTTACCGAGGATGACGGGCCGTGTGTGGTTACTGAGCTCAGCCTTGGGCGTGGTGTGCGGGGGGAAGAGCACATTGAAGAGCCAGAAGGGGGCGGCGGGGGGAAGCAGCAGCCCCAGCAGCAGCAGGACCCACTGCCGCGGGGAGCCGGGCGGCCCCATTCCAGCCCTTGTGCCTAGTGCCCAGTGAAGCAGTCCCGGGCTCGCCTTATCTGGAGTCGGGGTGGGAGGGGCCCCAGGGTCAGTGGGAGGGACAGCCTGGCCAATGGGGGTGGCCAGAGATTTCCGGAAAGGGGCACAGCCTCAGGGAGCCGGCTCTGGGCCTGGGTTCAGTTCCGCCTCCTTCCCTTGGTGCCAGGGGAAACAGAGCCGGGGCAGCGGGAGGCCCAGAAGTACACAATGTTTTATTGAAAAAAGTCAGGCTTCAGCTGGCTGGTTCCATTCAGCTCGGCTTGGTGGGAGTCCCTGCCCACAGTAGCCTGAGTCAGATCTTCCTGCAGGCCGGCTTGGCCAGACCCCTCCCTGGTCGCCCTTCCCCTTCTCTCTGATGGTGACATTCAAACAATAAATATGCAATAAATAGCGCTCCTGGGCCAGCTGCCTTCAAACCCCACATCAGCCCCCACCAGTCTTCTGAGTCAGGACAGGCGTCCTGGGGTGCTGGACAGGAAGTCCCCAAACCTCTCAGGGTCTTGCAGGACCTCGGATCCACCTCCATTGCCAGGTCTGGGCCCAGTCTCCAAGGAGACCTAGCAAAGCTGGGTCCAGGGCAGGGCTGGGCAAAGCAGGGCTGGCGGGCGGGTGCTGGGAGGGGGCTGTTTGTTACCCTGGACGCCTCCACTCTAGGCCACAAGTCTGTATTGGGCTCAGGAGTAGATGGTGATGACTTCACGGCCACCACCACGGACCAACAGCACCCGTTCGAGGCCCTCAGTCAGCACCTCCAGGAACTCCATGTCTGTAGGGCATCGAGTCAAGGAGGCAGCACCCAGGGAAGCACCAAGGGGCACCCAGGGAAGTTTCGCCCGTCAGTCAGAGCTGGGTGCCCTGGCACCCCCTAGGGTACCCAGGGAGAGGAGCTCCTGGCCTGACCTCACACACTGTCCACCTCCCCACTGTCCACCTCTTTACAAAGGGATACAGTTCTCATCGCCCTCGCTGTTCTTGGGTGGGCCAGGCATGTTCAGTAGGACCAGGCGGGCGTCATGGGAGCGTGTGACAATGACTTCATTGAGCTTCACAGCCGTGTGCATGCGCCGCACATTGGATTGGTCCCTGAAGATAATGCAGCTGAACATGGGCCCCGCCCCTGGCCCACCCACAGGGCTTGTCTGCCCCCATCCCACCTCCAATCCCAGACCCTAATGTGGCTGGGTCCATTTCTGCTGCACTCACGGCTTAATATGTACCAGCTCCCGGAAGTTGTCGGGGGCATGGCTGGGGTCCCAGGGCTCTGCTGCCATATATTTGTCCCGTGTCCATGTCATCTGGATCTTGTCAGTCCCAGCTGCAGACTCTTCCTCCTCGTCTGAGTACAGGCTCTCCAGCCGCAGGGCTGAGTGCCGGTCCTTGACCAGCTGGGCCTGAGGACAATCAGAGGAAGTCTCCTCGGTGCCATGGGAAAGGGTGGGCCTGGCTGGCCCAGCGTGATCACCCAGCCTTAGGGAAATGGGTGGGGCTGGGGTGAATCATTCTGATGCTCCCACCTGATGGCGTCTCCCAAGGCCTGACCCTGCCCTGGACGGAGAAGGCCACTGACCTCTCGCTCCCGCTCAGTCTTGGTCAGCCTCATCTGCCGCAGCATCTGGGAGCGCTGCTCCATCATCAGTGTCCGCTCGTAGGTATATGCAGAGATGTCGCTGTTATGCTGGGGAGAGGGTGAGCCATGAGGACCGCGCTACGTGGGGCAGGGTATCCACAGGGCTACGTCGGGCAGGTGGCTTACCATCTCCACCACTTCCACCTCTGCCTCGAGGCGCAGGTGGTACAGGAAGACAGCCAGATCCTTCTTCATCTGGATGCTGTTGTCATCCATCTGGGCCACCGTGAAGATGCGCATCCGGCACTTCCTCCAGACCTGTGGCAACAGAAGGTGGTGGTTCAATCACACCCCACCCCTTCAAGGGCCCAGCCCCTCTCACCGGGGCCCAACCGCCTGGCCCACCTTGTGCTGGCGTAACAGGAAGGGCAAGAGCATGAGCATGCCGCCGTCGTGGACAATCCACCACACATCGATGTGGCCCTCCAGGTAGCGCTCGTGGTTGCTGGGGTAGAAGGCGATGTTCTTGGGCACGAGCAGGGCCAGGTGGGCGGCCGTGGTGCAGCGCACGGTGTCTGGGGAGGAGGGGCACTACTGATCATCAGCCTGTGACCCTCTGGCCTCTGTCCCCACTTGACCCCTGCCCCTGTCCTATGTGGTCGAGCCCAGGCCCTGACCCTCACGCACCAATAAAGGTCTTCCAGGCACGTGGGTCCTCACTCTGTCGCCAGCCGTAGGGCCAGCCCAGCACCACGGAGTTATGCCTCATGCCACCCAGGCCGCAAGACTGGATGAGGTGGGCCAGCCCCTCACGCACCTTGCTGGCCACCACCACCTGGCAGAAGCCCTTCACCTTCTCAATCTCCATCATGTTCTTGATTGTCTGTGGGGAACATAGCAGGGTCAAAAAGCAAGGCCATCAGCGTCCCCTCTGCTGGGCTCCCCACCAAGGCCCCTAGGGCGCAGAGGGTGGGGGTGGGGGAGGAGACGGGGGCAAGCTGCCCACCCAGAGGCCATGTTTTCAAGATGGGACAGTTATAACCCCCTTGCTCCAGCTCTCAGCTGGCAACAGTGCTGTCCACCTGGCTGGCTGTGCACCAGCTGCAGCCCAGACATCTCTAGTCCAGCTCAGTGTCCTCCCAACACCACCCCCTTGCAGCAGGCACCTGCTCAGCGGCCTGGGCCTCGCCATAGCTCTCCAAGAAGCTGCCCTGGATGACAGAACCAACAATGGTCAGGCCCTTGCCGGCCTTAAGCTGGGAGGCGAAAGTGAGGAGCCGTGGGTACTTCACATGAAGATCCTCATCTAGCTTCAGCAGCACCAGCAGCTGAGGTCTGTGGTGGCCGAATGGAGAGGGAGCCTGAGACCAGGGCCAGAGGTTTCCAGGGAGCCCAGCTCCTTCCCTTCCTGGCTCACAGGCCCCTACACGTAGCAGTGATCCAAGGGCCAAATAAGCAGGATGGTGCCCCTGGCAACTCAGGACAGGGAGCACGGACTAGGGAGGGGGAGCCAGCACCTCTTGACTCTCCCACCCTCACAGCGCCCCCTGAGAACCTGGACTGGGCCCCACCAGGCCGGGCGTGACTCACCGCCAGTTCTTGGTGTGAGGAGGTCCCTCCTCTAGCCGCAGCAGTGCATAGCGGGCAGCACTCAGGGACAGGCCTCGGATCCCGTCGCCCCACTCCTTCTCAGCCCTGCAGAGGCCCCCACAAGCTGGTAAGCCCCTGGTCCCACCCAGGGGTTGTGTCCGTGTGTAGGTGAGATGAAGGGGCCAGGCCCGAATCACAGTCCCCCAGCCCCAGCACCACGGTGGCTAACAAAGGACGGCTCAGCTCCCCACAACCCAATGAAGAGTGGCCCAAAGGCCCCAAGCAGGTGGCAGCCCTCACTCACCCTTGGTACTCAATGTACTTGTAGATCATGCCGGCAATGAGCATGGCAACCAGGGCATAGTACCAGGACGAGACAAACATAAGAGCCAGGCAGAGGCTCATGCCCAGGAAGGACAGCGCCCTGGGCCAGAGAGTGGGAAAGGGCCAGAATCAGGGAGAGACCAATAGGGCCCCAGGCCCAGACCCCCAATCTCTCACCAATAGCAACTGCTGCCCAGAAAATTCAAACCCCATCCAGAATGGGGCTCCTGGCTTCCCCAATAGCTCTTGTGTCAGAGGACCTGGCTCAGGGGCCCAGCTGGCGCTTACCAGTGATAGTACTTGAACCGAGGCCGCCAGTTGGGAGTCCTTAGGAGCGTCTGCACAGCACAGGCCAGGTTCACAAACAGGTAACACATCAGAAAGAACCTGCAGCACAGGGAGTGGCTGGTACAGAGCGGCCTCCTTGGCAGCCAGGTACCTGATGTCCCTGCCCTTCCAGGCTGGGCCTGGATGAGGAACCAGGACATGTCATGGCCCTGCCGTGCACAGGCTCAGGCAGGTCTTCTCAGCCTCACCACACCCAGTCCCACAGCCTGATGCAGATGGGACACTGCAGCAGTGTCCGCAGAACCAGGTCTTAGAGGATGGGCAAGTGTTCACAGGCAGAGGAGGGGAGGGGGCTGCAGGCAGGGGGAACAGCTGTGGAAGAGGATGGTATCAAGGAGGGCTCAGCGTCTGGAGACGGCTAGACAACAGTCAGGCCTCTGGCCTGGGTGACCAGTTGGATGAGGGGCTGTCATGAATGTGGGGAGAGTGGGTCAGGGGAAGACAACAAGGGCCATTTTGAATCACTGAGTTAAAGACACTTGAGGGACACTGTGGTGGGTGTGGGAGACTGGGATGGGGGAGGCCTACCGCCATGAGCCCTCCAGGAATGACAGCGGAGGGGCAGAGGGCTGAGTGGAGGGGACGCCAACCTTTATCCTCAGCTGGTACGAGAGGAAGGACAGACAAGAAGGCAGCAGGGCTTACGAAAGAGGGTGTGCCAGGGGGCAGGGACTCCCATGAGGTGTCCCATTAGGGCTGCCAGGAGGAGCCACATGATAAAGGCTGAGATACATCCTCTGACTTGGGCAGTAAGGGGCCACCACCCAAGAAGACTGTGGCAAGAACAGTTTCAGGTGTGCGCTGATGTGTGGGTGGAGCTGGGCAGTAATGGGCGGAGGTGTGCTGGGGGGAACAAGAGAGCACTGACTCCAGCAGGCCTGGCTGGGGCTGGGGGGCAGCTACTTCGTGGGGAAGGGGGTCCCTCTCAGTCTCACAGGCTGAGTGGGGCAGTGAAGGCTGGCTCAGTCATAACGGAACAAGCAAAAGGAGCACTGGCAGTGGAGCAAGATGTGTGAGGAGAGGTGGAGTGGGCCCCAACCCTGGCAGAGGTGAACACAGCAAGGACACGAGCCCTGCCGCCAGGACCCCTGGAAATTGCCGCGTGCTCACCACCTCCTGCAGGGCACTGGCAGATTCAGATGCCCAGCATTCCAGAACTTTAAAAGCAAACAACTTTGAAAACGGATGAGGTAGTGGTGGCCTCATGAAGGTGCTAGAGACCAATGCTTGCCCTGACCCTGCTCTGGGGGTCTCCCACAGAGGCACATGGGACCTACTGGTCTCTTTAAAATTTCTGAGTAAGTGCCAGGCTCGCTCCAGAGGCAGAAGTGGCTGAGCTCTGCCAGGCAAACATCCCCCCATACAGCCTGACACATCTCCCTACTGCGCCCTCAACACCAGACAAGGTCACAGAGCTGCTGGGCAGGGCCCCCGGCTGAGGGGTGCTGAGAGTGAAAGGAGCCTTTCCCAAGACCATCCCCCAGCCCTGCCCTGAGCCCCAGCTCACATGGATAGAATGGGGGCCACCATGTCAAGGGAGGCGATGAGGATGCCCAGCTCAGCGATGAGTGCTGTCAGGAGGAGTGCCCATGTTGGTTCGCCATTTGCCTTGCCATGGCCAAAAACCTGCAAGCACCAGGGTCAGTGGGGTCCGAAGTGAAGAAGTTGGTTCCACTGCCCCCATTCCACACCTAAGGCCACAAGTCATGAAGTCCCTCTGGGGCTCAGGTCACACCCATGCCTATCCTGATAGGTACGAGTTCCTCTGCCCTCCACTTCCTCAGGCCTCTCTGCTGTGGATGAGCCACAGACAGGCCTTGGGGATTCTGGGCCCAAGCAGCTCTGCCAACAGCAGGGCAGGGCCAGGGCCAGGGCAGCTCTCAGCAGCTCTCCATGGATAGCTGCATGGCCCTGGCCCCGGCCCCCAGCAGGATAAAACGCGCCCATACTTATCTCCTACCTCTCTCCCCCAGCCGGTGTGAGGGGCCAGGAGCACCCAGGCGGTGGGGAAGTGCAGAAGGCTCACCCGGAGGAAGGGGATGATGTTGTCCTTGGCGATGGCCTGCAACAGGCGTGGTGCCCCAGTGAGGCTCTGTAGGCCGGCGCCGCAGGTTGAGAAGAAGGAGCCGATGACGATGACCCAGGGCGAAGGCCAGGCTAACGTGCCCACCACCAGGTTCCTGCTGACGCCATCGCCGTACCTGCAGGGGCCGGACTCAGGCCATGTTCCATGCAAGGAGCCCCCCAAACCCTGGGTGGGGTCCCCCAGAGTGAGGGTTGGCAGAGGTCAGGAAGGATGGCTATGGTGGACAGAGCTCTGGCCCCTCAGCAGAGGCCAGGCCACCAGCCCCTATCCTTTCCCCTCAGCCCAGTCCCGATCTGATGTCACCATCCTCTCAGAAGCAAAAGTTCTGCTGGGGCCTGACCCACCACTGGCAACCAGCAGCCTGAGGACATGTGTGGAACCACGTGTGCAAGGGGGGCCGGTGTCAGGGCAGCAAAAGCTGAGTCCAGTGCCACGGGGAGGGGCCCAGATCACTCACTTGTCCCGGAGGACCACACCCTCGATGCAGGCGCCAAAGAGAACCACGCTGCTGAAGTCTGTGGCTGCGTCAAGGAAAGCTCGGCCTCCGCGGCCTCCGCTGCCACTGCCGTCCCCGTGCATCCCCGCACAGCGCCCAAGGGCCCCTCGCCCAAGCCTTAGCTGGCAGACTCAGCTGGGACACCTGCAGCTGTGGGTTTCGTGTTGTGTACACACCCCTTGAGTGTGCGCGTGTGTGTGAGGGGTGACGTACACATGCACGCATAGGGAGTGTGTCTGCGCGTGCCAGCTGGTGACTTATACACAGGCAAGTGCCTCCTGTCCCCCTTCCCCACCCACCCCAGGCCTGGGAAAGGATACACACAAGGGAGGTCGTAACAATGGCCAGAATGGTCCCCACTGGGATGGACTTCTGCGCATCTCGGAGGTCCCCGGAGCGGTTTGAGCCAGCCATAATGCCTCCAAAAACAAGGAAACTCCCTGAGGGGCTCCCTGGGAGTGGGGGCAGGGCAGGGTGGGTGGGCAAGAGGGCTCACCTGTTACGGAGGGGAAGAAGATGCCGACTAGCACAGTGAAGGATGTGGCGATGTCGGCCACCACGTACAGGGGCAGGCTCTCCTTCAGGCCAAGGGCGTCTGTGGAGGGCAGCCCGTGCTTCTCCACGACCTCACCCTTCTCCAGGTAGGTGCTCCACAGGTTTTCTGTGGGGGCAGCAGCATCACCACTGCAGCCCCACCTACTTCCCAGGGAAGTTTGGGGCAGCCCAGCCAGAGGCTGCAAATGTAAGAGGTTCTCGGGGTTCAGGGGGGTGACTTCAGCCGAATGGCTACGGTGTCAGCCACCGGGCTGCTCTGGCCACAGAGAAGGAGCTGTCTGGCTACAAGTCTGAAAGGCGAAGGTGGCTGAACCACCATCACCTGCCACTGCCTGCCTCCTAGACAGAGGCCCTTTATGGCTCCTGTGAGAACAATCACAGGCAGGGTCAGGGGCTGGTGGCTGGGGAGAAATGGGCTGCCAGAACTTTCTGGGGGTTATTGCAGGCCTGGGACACTGGCCAAACAGGCTCCGTTCACCCGAAACCCAGCTGCCAGGAGCCAGGCTGAGAGGACACGGCTGGGCTGGGAAGGCAGCCAGAACTGCCTCCCATTCCTGAGCTGGCCACACAAGGACAGCTCTGTGCTAATCCATCCTTCCGTGCTCATTCCCTACCTCCTGCTCAGTGTGGGGGGCAGGAGCAGGACAGGAGGGAGGACGCACCCTGGAGCACGCCAGCAGCTGCACCAGGGATGCCAGGGATCTCAGTCACATTGTTGAGCAGAAAGTAGGGGTCGCAGGAGTCTGCGGTGAGGTTGGGGCTGTGGCAGAAGAGGCTCCAGAGCCGAGTGGCCACGGTCTCATTGTCCACCACGGCTGTCTTGGCACAGACATCAAACTGGTCCCGGGACAGGGTCCTATTGCCCAGCATACATACTCTGTGGGGCCGGGGGGGGACAGAAGCATCAGCACCTGCTCAGCCAAAGACCCCAACCTGCTTCCACCCTGTAGCCTCTACAACTCAAGGCATCAAAGGCCATCCACGTGGGAAGGATGTCAGTGCAATGCCTGGATGTATTCCCAGGTTACTTACGGAAACACGGGAGGGTCAAAAATAGACTTGATGCCCCCAGCATAGATGGAGAGGATGGAGATGATCACACAGGCCAGGAAGAGTGAGGCAAATTTGTTCACATACTTGACACCAACAAACACCACCAGGGTCATGAAGGTCAGAAAAATGGTCCCATACACCCGCATATTGTTCAAGGTGGCACTCGACATGTCATGAGTGCCTGTTGGGTAAAAAATGGCGGCTGGTGGGGCAATGTAGGTCTGAAACAAGAAGACAGATAGAGGAGGTTCAATCTTCCTATGTGGAGAGTCAAGCCCAATATTTTGGTTTTCTTTTTTTTAAGAGTATCCAGAGGGGAGTTCCCTGGCCGTCCAGTGGTTAGGACTCAGTGCTTTCACTGCCGTGGCCCAGGTTCAATCCCTGGTTGGGGAACTAAGACCCCATAAGCTGCACGGCCAAAAAAAAACAAAACCAAAAAAGAGTATTCAGAAAAAGCCAGTCACAAAAGAGCATATATTGTATGAATCCATTTATATGACAAGTCCAGAATAGGTAAACCTGATTAAATTTTTATCTATCTATCTATCTGGCTGCGCCGGGTCTTAGGTGCAGCACGTGGGATCGTTGTTGCTGCGTGCGGGATCTTCGTTGCGGCATGCAGGATCTTTTAGTTGCAGCATGCAGGATCTAGTTCCTGACCAGGGATCGAACCCGGGCCCCCTGCATGGGGAGCATGGAGTCTTAACCACTAGACCACCAGGGAAGTCCTTGATTAAATCTTATTGAAGACAGAAAGCAGATTAATGGGTGCCTAGGGCTGGGGGGAATGGAGAGTGATCACTAATGATCATGGGATTTCTTCTTGGGGTGATGAAAATGTTCTAAAATTGACTGTGGTGATAGTTGTACAACTTCATGAATATACCAAAAACCATCCAATTGTATACTTTAAATTCACTTTAAAGTGAATTGTATGGTATGTGAATTATCTCTTAATAAAGCCATTATTGGCTTCCCTGGTGGCACAGTGGTTAAGAATCTGCCTGCCAATGCAGAGGACACGGGTTCGAGCCCTGGTCCGGGAAGATCCCACATGCCGCGGAGCAACTAAGCCCGTGTGCCACAACTACTGAGCCTGCGCTCTAGAGCCCGTGAGCCACAACTACTGAAGCCCGCAGACCTAGAGCCTGTGCTCCGCAACAAGAGAAGCCACCACAATGAGAAGCCCGCGCACCGCAATGAAGAGTAGCCCCTGCTCACCGCAACTAGAGAAAGCCCGCGCACAGCAAAAAAGACCCAACGCAGCCAAAAACAAATAAATTTAAAAAAAAAAAAGCCATTATTTACAAAAAAGAGAAAAAGGATCCAGACACAGGAGTTGACCTGAATAGCTAAATAGCAGAAGTGGAACAGTTTGAGGAGCAAAAAAATAATGACAGCACAGGATTATGAGCCAAAGAATAAAATAAATATCCAGGAGTCCATGGGACTTCCCTGGTGGTGCAGTGGTTGGGAGGCTGCCTGCCAATTCAGGGGACACGGGTTCGAGCCCTGGTCTGGGAAGATCCCACATGCTGTGGAGCAACTAAGCCTGCGTGCCACAGCTACTGAGCCTGTGCTCTAGAGCCCGCAGGCCACAACTACTGAGCCCATGCGCCACGACTACTGAAACCCGCTTGCCTAGAGACCGTGCTCCGCAACAAGAGAAGCCACTGCAATGAGAAGCCCGCACGACACAGTAGCCCCCGCTCGCCACAGCCAGAGAAAGCCCGCGCACAGCAACGAAGACCCAACACAGCCAAAAATAAATAAATAAATAAATTTATTTAAAAAAATATATATATATATCCAGGAGTCCATACTGATATAAATACATGGTTGAATAAATAAACAAATGGAAAAAGGACAATTTCCTTACAGAAGAAATCAACATAACAAATGTAGGAATGTGGGTTGGGGCTTCCCTGGTGGCGCAGTGGTTGAGAGTCCACCTGCCGATGCAGGGGATGTGGGTTCGTGCCCCGGTCCGGGAGGATCCCACATGCCGCAGAGCGGCTGGGCCCGTGAGCCATGGCTGCTGAGCCTGCGTGTCCGGAGCCTGTGCTCCGCAACGGGAGAGGCCACAACAGTGAGAGGCCCGCGTACCACAAAAAAAAAAAAAAAAAAAAATGTAGGAATGTGGGTAATAGAAAAACAAACAGGGCTTCCCTGGTGGCGCAGTGGTTAAGAATCCGCCTGCCAATGCAAGGGACACGGGTTTGAGCCCTGGTCCGGGAAGATCCCACATGTCACAGAGCAACTAAGCTCATGCGCCACAACTACTGAGCCTGCGCTCTAGAGTCCATGCTCTGCAACAAGAGAAGCCACTGCAATGAGAAGCCCACGCACCGCAATGAAGAGTAGCACCCGTTCTCAGCAACTAGAGAAAACCCGCGTGCAGCAGCGAAGACCCAATGCAGCCAAAAATTAAATAAATGAATAAATAAATTTATAAAAAGAAAAAGGAAAACAAACAACAAAACCCCCAGAATATCCAGGAACAGGCTCCACGCAACAGACAGGGGACCTGGAGGTGGGAATAGACAGGCAGTTCCTCTAAACATCTACTATCTGGATTCCCAGGGGCGGGCACTCTTTACCCTGTGCTCCCCACTGCTCCTCCCCCTCTTCTCCCACCACGAGGGCAGTTCAGTGGGAAGTGGGAAACTGAGTCAGAGCACACATGAGGCCCACAGAGGTGGCACTGCCCTCCAAACAGGGTCCTGTGGCTGTTCACCCTGATTTAGGGATGAGGATAAGATGGATCTGAAGGGCTTTATTAGCACAGAGCCCTGGGGGAGACAGAGCTGGCCAGAGCCCACATGAGCCTGGGAGGCAGGCTCTGAGTCACCACCAAGATCTGTCTCTGAGTTAAATGCAGTAGTTCACAGACCACCTGCCATGGTTGAAATGTTGCCCGAGTGGATGGAACATCCAGGGTCAAGGTGGAGACAGCCAGGCCCCTAGCTTGCCTGGCCCAAACTGGGAAAGGGCTGAAGGGGAGACTGGCTTGAACAAAGATCTTTCTCCCTTGAAGAGGCCTCCCTCATTATAAGCCCTAGACCCTGACCAGAGGTGAAGGGAGCATGAGCCGCCTGGGCCTATGGGAAATGGACTGTTTCGACAAGACCCGAGTTGGCCAGGGCTTAGCCTGACTCACCAGCAGGATCTCAATGGCCCCCAGGATGTACATAGCCGCTGCAAATGTTGTTCCCAGGTAGAAGCACAGGCCAACAGCCCCTCCAAATTCTGGTCCCAGCGAGCGGGAGATCATGAAATAGGAGCCCCCAGCTACAACAGAAAAAGCATACATAGGTCAAGGCTGGTTCTTCAAGGGGGCCGCTCCCATGACAACCCTTCACAACCATCCAGAGGGACAGGGACTGCTTTTCCCATTTATGAACGAGCAGAAGGGTTAGAAGACTTGCCCAAGGCAGCATGGTTAATAAGTGGCCAGGCTGCGGTTGGACCTGATTTCCATTTGATTCCAACACCCAGCACGGGCCAGTGACACGAATACTCTGCTGGGGCAGCTCTAGGTCCGCAGCAAAGCCTAAGTGGCCTACTGTCCCCCACCTCCCTGCAGTTAGGTCAGTCCCCGCAGCCTCCCCTGGTTGGGTGTGTCCTATCTCAGCATGCCTCACCCCTCCCAAGAGCTATCTCTGTTAGTCTGACCCTCCAGACCAGGGCAGGGACTAGCTTTTTGCCGCTAGGGCCAGCCACTGGGTGAATATCCATGGCTGACCCTCCTGCCCTGAATCTGTGCTTCCATCAGAGTCTAACACCCCTGGCAAGACTGAGTCAACACTGGACCCCAGCGCCAGTGAGGGTGCAGGGGACAAGAACAATCCCATGCTGCTGGTTGAAGCTGCTCCTGATGAAACTTCTCTGGTGAAAAATCTGGGAACAGGGATCAAGAAGCTTTAAAAAGGCTAATAATCCCTTTCATGCTGTAATCCCACCTCTAGGACCCTCTTCTAAGGAAACCGCCAGGGGCGTGAACAAAGATTAGTGTGCAAGGCTGTTTATGACAATAATGTTTACAATAGTGAAAAAGTAGAACCCAAGAGTAGGAGAATAACAAAAATTAGGTAATGTCAATCCTGTTTTAAAAAAACAAATGAACCGTTTCCAGCACTTGAGAAACACACAGACACACACAGACACACACAGACACACACACAGACACACACACACACACACACACACACACACACACACACAGAGTTTGGGGAAAACAATACATCTCAATACTTTATAAGACCCTAAGACCATGTATGAAAAGGCTAACAGTTTTGACCTTAGGATGGTGGGATTATGGGTACTTTTCATTTTCTTTTCTACATTTTTTGCACTTTCAAACCCTCTATGGTAAACATATATTGCCTTTTTCCCCCTATTACTTTTATACTAATGCTAATAAAGCTGTTGTTTGAAAAAAATAGAAAAGGATTCAAACACAGAAGCTAACCCGCATAGCCAAATAGCCAGAGTGGAACAGGTCAAGCAAAACAATAAATAATGATGGTACTAAGATTATGAGCCAAAGAACAAAATAAATATCCAGGAGTCCACAGTGATATAAATACATGGTTGAGTAAGTAAAAAAACGGAGTCTCTGAAAACCAAGTCCAATCTCAACATCCCGGCTGAAAACCCTCTGCATTGTCTATACTGTAATCCAGTGTGGCCCAGACTCCTTGGCTTGGGCCACCAGATATGCCCCATCACCTTCTTTATCAGCCCCAGCCCCCGCTTTTAAAAAAGTACTTTTATCCAAAAAAAAAAAAAAAAAAAAGCCCAAACAAACAAAACACAAAACAACAGCAATCTCAAACTCTGTCAAGCAAGGATGCTCCTAAGTGGTAGCACTGTCATGGCATCAAGGACTAAGATCCCACCAGAAAACTGCCCGGGGGGGGGGCAATAAGTGTTCCTAGGCATGTCAAGGTGGATTCTGGGCCCATCCCCTCCTCAGGCCTGAGTGGTGCTCACCCACCTGGAACCACGCCGTTGGTGGCAATGGCGCTCATGGAGATGGCCGTCAGCAAGGTCTGTGGAAAGGAGGGCCTAGGTGAGCAGCTCAGCTGGGTGGGCTCTGGCCCTGCCCCAGCTGGGATACTCACACAACAGCAGCAAATGAGCACAATGAGGAGGGCCTGCAGCACACCGGCCGTGCCCACCATCCAGGTCAGCCGCAGGAAGAGGATAACCCCGAAGATATTCTGCAGGCAGGGCAGGTACACCCCCATGAGGGTGCCCATGCTGGGTGCCTATGGAGCAAGCGAGGGAGGGGGAGACAGAGCGTCAGAGGGGCCCAGATGCTCCACGGAAGGCCAGCCCCTGGTCACGTGACAGTCGCCCACCCCCAGGGTGTTCTACCAGAGAACAGGTTGGAGAGGGATATTCCAAGTGGAGTCCTGGGGAGTGCAGGGGGTAAGGTGAGAGGATGTCTGTGTTGACTTTGATACATGAAGAAACAGTTTGGGACTGGGAAGGTATAAAACCTGATTCTTTTCAAAACCCCACGTGTGAGCTTTTGAGCCTCACCTCCCCCTCATGGTACTGCCCCCTTCCCTTCCTCTCCTCTTTTATACTTCTGCAAAGTGAGGTCTGTGTCAGATCTCCACCTTCCCACTCAGCATGACCCATGTCACCCAAGCCGGAGTCTAAGAAGTTGTTCCTGACCCTCCCTCTCTCCAACCCCCCAGTTCAGTCCAGTGGACACTGAGTCCTGCCCAGTCTGCCTCTCAAGCTGCCCTGAGATCAGCATTCCTTGCCTCAGCCTTAGTCCCCTGAACCTGGGGCACTACATCTGGGGCACCTGAATGGTGCCTTCTTGTGCCTCTCAACCTCTCCACACTCCAGCCCGCTCTGCTGCCAGAACAGGTCTCTGAAAACCAAGTCCAATCTCATCATCCCTACTAAAACCCCTCTGCATTGTCTATACTGTAATGCATAGTGTGGGCCAGCCTCCTTGGCTTGGGCCACCAGGCCTGCCCCATCACCTTTGTCAGCCTCAGCCCCTGACAACATCAGTCCCTCAGAGCCTCTGAACCAGGGCACGTGCTGGGCTCTGCCTGGGAGGGTTACCCCTGCCTCACTGCCTGGCAAATTCCTCTTCAGTTAAACCTTCAGGAGACTTAACTGTTTCCTCTCCCAGGAAGTTCCCCCAGGTTGCCTTAGCTGGAGTTGGTACTTCCTCTTGCATCCCCTCAGCATCTGATATACCCTTCTATCATAGTGGTCACGGTAACTGTTCATTCAAATGACCATACTGGGTAGACGTGGCTTGTTCACTGTTCTATTATCAGCAGGCCCTGCTGGTACTCAAAAGGTGCTCCTGAGCCCAGCGAGCGATGCCTTAGAAGGCCTCTGGGATAACCTGTTGGGAAAATCCTGCATAGAGAGTAGAGACTCAGGCTGGAGGGCAGGTAGGGAAGGTCTAACGGGCATATCGAGACAGGATTTCTCAGCTACCTAAGGGTAGAGTAGGGGCCAAACAGGAGGCCAGGGCAGATGCTGAAGCACAGGATTAGGGCTGGTGCCTTCTTCTTCTTTTTTTTAAAAAAATATTTATTTATTTGGCTGCGCTGGGTCTTAGTCGCGGCCATGTGGGCTCTTAGTTGCGGGATGCAGGATCTAGTCCCCTGGCCAGGGATCGAACCCAGGCCCCCTACATTGGGAGTGCAGAGTCTTAACCACTAGACCATCAGGGGAGCCCCATGCGCTGGTGCCTTCTTGAAGAACTGAGCCTCACATGAGAGCAGCCCAGAGTAGTGGGGCCCTGAGAGCTTCCACCAGAGCCCCAGCAAAGCCTGCTGCCCTGGAGCTGGGGTGGGAGAAAGAACTCTGGCCACAGGAACTCTTCTCAAGGGTCCAGGCCTGGGGCAGGATCTGTGTGCAGCCTTAAGGACCACAGAAGGGCCTAGAAGGGCCCGAGTAAAAACAAATGGTCCCTCAAACTGTCCTGCACAGTGTAGGTGACGGATACACCTCATCTGGGCTCTGTCTGAGCCCTTCTCAGAGGCGCTGGACCACCCGCTGGATAGTAGCAGCTCCCAGTCCCCCATCTGAGGCTGAGTCACTCTGGGAAAAGGGCAGTGTGGGAAAGGGCCCGGCCGGAAATGCTTTCTGCATCTCCAAATAACCTCTGGCAGCCTCAGAAGGTCACCAGGCCACAGGCGGAGCAGCTCCCATAGAGAGGCTGCCTTGGGTCTTGGTGTGGTCTGGTTGGAGGACCGCCCTTCCGGCTTTAAGCTTTCCTTTTCTGAGGCCCCTGCTCAGACCTGCCTGGGCGAGGGCCACAGCTCAGCGGCTCCAGCTCCCTAGCTTCCTACTGACTCTCTGTGGACTTGACCAGGCTCCTGCTTTCTCCATGAAAAAGCCACTGGTGCTGGGACACTCAGCCATCCTCTCACATCTTTAACCTAGGGCCAGGTGAGCTGGCAGGTAAGCTGAGGCTGGACCCCAGCATCCTCACAGGCTCCTCATAAGGCCAAGGGACCATGGCCCTTCACCAACTCAGAATTTCTTCTGACACCTTGTTGAGATGTACACTAGCCTTTCTTAGGGACCTTTTTACTCCCAGCCACCAGCTTCCTGAGCTTGGTCTGAAGGGACAGGGAGGAGGCTTTTACCCAAGGATTCCATCACCCTCTGCAGGGCTAAACACAGATAGCCACAGACAGTCAGCCCTCTCTCAAGCGTGGGCTAGTTTGCCTCCCAGAACTGAGGGGTGCACATCAGCCTCTCGCCTCGGCCCACCTCAGTAAGGTCCAAATCTCATGGGCAGGTCTGAGGTTGGGGATTTGGCTTATTCTAACCAAGAGCTCCTCCTGCCTGTGCTGACCTCCAGCAAGAATACTACAGCTAGTGCCAGACTCAAGCTGCTTCCAAATCACAGCTTCTTCCCAAACCTCAGGGAGTCAGTAGACATGGAGGGAACGTTCTTTGCCTCCAAACTGAAAACGTAGGGGGGAAAAAAACCCAGCATTCAGTTAAATTGAGCCCTGTCACACAGGAGAGCTGAGCAAAGATGTGCAAAGTCATCCTGAAGAGAGGACGGCTGGAGGGCCAGAGGCCTGGATAGCGACTAGGGATGGGACCAGCAGAGGGATAGGGAAGCCCCAAGAGGCATGCTCCTATCACCCCCAACCCTGGTGCTCAAGGAACCCAGGGGCTGTCGGAGGGGTCTGCCAGTGGAGCTAACACAGCAAAAGGGTTTAGTCAACTGCTCTAGGTCACATGGCCCCGAGGGACAACCAGGTTCCTGGATCCAAAGGTAATATCCTTATCCATCCTGATGGGATGCCAGTGATCTGGCACTCCACATAGTCACATACCTCACAGTAAGCCCACAAGTCTCCCAGCGTTATGCATTGATCTTGTTTAGCTTAGTCATCTTACGCAACTTACTTAATACCCCAATATGCAAGCTTCCTCATCTGTAAAATGGGGATGAAACCAGCACCTGCCTCACAGCTTTGTTGTGAAGACGACATACAAGAACCCAAGCCCACTGCTTAGCATGATGCCTCACGCACAGAGAGGCCTAAGTAACGTCACGTTCCACTGTTATTTTTGAGGGCCTCCCTGGTCCTATGCCCTGAGGGCCACCTCCCTGGCCCACCCCTTGAAGCCTCCTTGAGCCCAAAGCACTCAGTGCCCATCCTCCATGCTCACCAAACCTGGCACCTACTTCCCCCAGGATGATCATAACCATGTGGGGAAACTGCCAACTCCATGGTGTTGAATCTGTCTTCCGAGGAGCGGCCTCTCTGCTGCCCCTGGCCAGCTCACCTTGGCTGCTCTCCGGCGGGCACCCTCTCCACTCTCAGCCTCCTCATGCTCCTTGGCGCCCTGTGTGAGGTTGGTGTAGCTGACGAGCTTGCCCAGGAGAGATGATACCTTCGGGCGGATGTCCAGCTCTTCCTGTAAACAGAGCCACAGGGCAATCTGGCAACTGGCACCAGGCTACCTGTGTGTAGACAGCAGCCTGGCCTCTGGCCCCTTGTCAGGCCCTGAGGCAGGCCTGGGCTCTTGCCTGGGGAAACCCAAGCCAGCCCACTGGGCAGGTGTGGGTGCCACACCCCAGCACTCACTTCTCTCTGCCCCACCTTGGCTACAATCACTACCAGCCCGTTTGCAAAACTACCTGCCTTGGGGGGAAAGGGCAGGACAGGGCACGGCTGGCAGACAGGGGAATGGCACGCTTCAGTCTGCCTGTTCGGCCTGGCCACCTCCCAGCTGTGAGTAGGCCTCTGGGACTCATATCTGCCCTCAACAAAAAAGCCACCCTAGTCACCCCAGGGAACCAAGGAGGTCAAAAGAGGTGTGGGACAAGTGAAGTCTCTCTTATCTGCCCAAACCCTGATTGTCCTGGATGGTCTTCTCCACGAGGCCTCACACCCCGTGAGTAACCCACCTCAATCCCCAAGATGGGATCCTGGAGCCCTAGCCCATCTGCAGGTGGGGCCAGGTCAAGAGGCCTCCCAGGGCTCCAGCTCCCGTGCAGCATCTAGCACAGCTTCCCCAGCACTGTGCCTCCGCCTGCCTCTGGCCCACATTCAGTCTTTCCCTGTCTATCAGCTCCCTTCTGACCCTACACACGAGGAGAAACTGGTCTGGTGTAAGAAGTAAAGATGCAGGTCTTTGCAGGTGTATGGAGATTGAAGAGCTTATGAGACTTCCATGGGGCAGCTGAATGTGTGGTCAGAATTTAGGGGACTAAACCATGACTTCAATCCAGATACAACTTCTAAGCTTGAGTCTGAAAATGATAAAATTCAAGTTCAAAGGCACAAAATTGGGAATGTTTCCAAAGAGACATCCACTGAGGTTGCAGATATGGCTAGAGGGGGCAGATCCGGTGAGAAGGACCAGGGCTCAGTAAACTTGATGGGCACAGAGTTGGAGGAGTCAACCAGGAAGGCCAGGGAAGAGTTCACAGGAGAGGGAAGAATCATGGACTATGAGAAGTCCTAGAAGTGAAGGGGACAAAGGAAATCCTGAGGCAAGAAATACTGAGAGGTGGTGACCTTGCTGAGGGGCTGCATGGAAGTCAAAGGTGAACACCCCTGGAGGTGGTAATGGGGTACAGTGGCCTCTGGGAAAGCAGTTTCAGTTCAAAGGGCCGAGGGAACCACAGCCTGACTGCCAAGGGAGCGAGACAGACAAGGGGAGACTGGAGGAGAAGCCGAGACATAAGGAGGCACAACATCCAGCCTGTCTGCTGAGCTAAAGCTTGGGTCCTGACAGGTCCCTGCCCACCCACCTCCCTGCCACACCTGGGGCCCAGAGTGGCTCCTCAGCTACCTCAAACAGTGCCAGGTTCCTGTCATGGTAGTCACTTCCTCTGGAAGCTTCCATGGGACAAAGAAAAGGGCTGCTCTCCTTGTGGTTGCCATGTCCTGTGGAGAGAGAGGAACGGAATCCCAGTCAGGGGCTGCCTACTGAAACCCCAGCATGCACTCCTCCCCAGCAGGCGTGCTGTCATCTCTGTGGAGCACTCTGTGGGCCAGTGTTACCATGCTGGGCCTGTTTCCCCATCATACCCTGCCAGCCTCCTTGAAAGGGCCAGAATTGGCAGTGGCCTATGATCAAAACCCAGCATGTAGGGCTTCCCTGGTGGCGCAGTGGTTAAGAATCCGCCTACCAACGCAGGGGACACAGGTTCAAGCCCTAGTCCGGGAAGATCCCACATGCCGCAGAGCAACTAAGCCCGTGCGCCACAACTACTGAGCCTGCGCTCTAGAGCCCGTGCACCACAACTACTGAGCCTGCATGCCACAACTACTGAAGCCCATGTGCCTAGAGCCCGTGCTTCGCAACAAGAGAAGCCACTGCAATGAGAAGCCCACGCACCGCAGCGAAGAGTAGCCCCTGCCCGCCTCAACTAGAGAAAAACCCACGCGCGTCAATGAATACCCAACTCAGCCAAAAATAAATTAAAAAAAAGAGGACTTCCCTGGTGGCACAGTGGTTGAGAGTCCGTCTGCCGATGCAGGGGACACGGGTTTGTGCCCCGGTCCGGAAAGATCCCGAATGTGCTGCAGAGTGGCTGGGCCCGTGAGCCATGGCCGCTGAGCCTGCGCGTCCGGAGCCTGTGCTCCGCAACGGGAGAGGCCACAACAGTGAGAGGGCTGCGTACCGCGCAAGAAAAAAAAAAAAAGAAAAAAGAAAAAAAAAAAACAGCGTGTCCAGGCATCTAGCAGAGGGCACAGGTGTGAAGGGCCCAGACAGCACGTGTTAACACCAAGGGGCAGAGTCAACTGCAGGAGGGCGTGGCCCAGTCATGGCCCACCTTCAGACCACCCCTGAGACACACACTCCCATTTTCCAGCCCTTCGGGAATATCCAGTGTGCCGGGTGCCCAGGGCTCGGTGTCTTCAGGGCTCCCCCGAGGTGCTGCCCTCCAGACAGATGAAGCCACACAGGGCTCCTTCTGCCGCCATGGCCAGCTGGCCGCCTACTAGCCACCCCACCATGCACTGCACAGGGGCGTCCTTGAGGGCCACCCGAGGCATGCCGGGAGGAGGGGCAAGCAGGAGACTGGCCAGAGAGCGGAAGTGGGTGCCTGAAGCTGTCTAGGGTCATCTAGGAAAGCCCTACGGAAGCCTGACCAAGTGGCTGTGGGACTAAGCAGGACTGTTGGCAGGACCCTCTTGTTGACCTACCTCCCTGTCCCCAGATCGCAGCTGCTTGCTCCAGACTAGGCAAGTGGCCAATCCCAGCATCCACCTACCCCCCAGGCTGGTGAGGCAGTGCCTCAGCACCAAGAAAACCTCACAGAAAGGAGCCAGATGCACCTTTTTTTTATACGCCTGCCTCAACTCTCAAAGCTTGGCTGCATTTTCTGGCCACCGGCATTCACACTCTTCCCTGTTTTCCAAACTGTGTCCACTGTGAGTCTCAGTGGGTGACATTCCCATTTTTTCATCAAGCAGGCAGAAGACACCAAGTACTCCTTTTCTAGTTGCTAACAGTAAAACCCCCGTCAGACAGTCTGACAGCTGCAGTGGCAGTGGCTGGAGGCTTCACAGCAAATGGAAAGATGACATCTTGGTTCAAAGAAGCCACGTTGGTGTTGGATGGCAATGACAGTGGCAGCAGTGTTGGCCTGGTGTCCAGTGATGGAGGCGGCAACAGAAGTGTCTTCACTGATCCAGCCTAGTGGGGTATTCCAGCCATGCCTGATTTTGTGAGAGCTACCTGCCAACCTTTTCTGGTTAAATATCCCGCAATCCATTTCTCTTGTTTGCAGCTAAGAATACTGAACGATGATACATCCTCTTCCATCTGATACATCCTCTTGCCATCAGTATGAGACTTAACTTGCCTTCTCTGAGCCAACAATCACTCAGCAGGTGCTGCACTGTGGATTCTTTACTGTCCAAAGAGACTGACAGGGAAAGCATGCTGATAACAATTTCTGGGGCAAAATCAGCTGTTCCTTCCCACAGTATGTAAAAGTGGTACATCGCCTCATCTAGGAACCTGGATTAGCTAAGTAAGCCAAGAAGCTCAGTCCCAGAAGCTACATGGCTGTATGTAGGGTAATGCCAACGGCACAGTGGACAAAGGTAGTGGGAGTTCAGGCCAATCTACAGAACCATGTTAAAGCCTCGTGGGGAGACTTCCCTGGTGGTGCAGTGGTTAAGAATCTGCCTGTCAATGCAGGGGACACGGGTTAGAGCCCTGGTCTGGGAAGATCCCACATGCCATGGAGCAACTAAGCCAGTGCGCCACAACTACTGAGCCTGCGTGCCACAACTACTTAAACCCACGTGCCTAGAGTCCACGCTCCGCAACAAGAGAAGCCACCGCAATGAGAAGCCCACGCACCGCAACAAAGAGTAGCCCCCATTCACCACAACTAGAGAAAGCCTGCGCGCAGCAACGAAGACCCAACGCACCCAAAAATAAATAAATAGATAATTTTTTTTAAAAAGCCTCGTGGGGTCACGTAGCTCCTCAGACACCCTGTGACGTTTGCTGTGCCCTTGATGCTTGTTCAGGATCAGGATAAGAAGCCACAACAAAAATCTGAAAACCCAGTAACAATGCCCATTACACTGACAGCCCTTCAGTGAGAAGCCTCTGAAAAGTACTCTTGGATTTTTGTGACAAAAAAATATCTCCCCTGAATAAGTCAGAGGCTTCATTTTGTCAAAAACAGGCAACTATAAGAGCTCATCTTATTTCCCTTTCTACCTTGGCTGCCAGGAACCTCTAAGCTAAATTTATTTTTTAGATGCAGTCACCATCTACCTCGTCTCGGAGTCCTTGCCTCTTTCCTCTGCATGGTTTTGACCTGACAGTAACAGTCCCTTGGGGAGGCATTTCTGTTGCATATCTCTTCTGATCCTTTTGTGGAAGTAGGTTGAAAGTAAAGTATAAATTATTCTAAACTCCTGCACTGCAGCCTGCCCCACCACTGTTACCTCATCTCTCTGAAGACTGTACTGGTATCCAGAAAACACAGAGCTGAGCACACAGCAGTTCCCCCAAAATGCCTGTGGATGGTCCTCTAAGACCCAGCTGATCCTTGTCCCTCAGCCATGAGTCCAGGGCAGCTCAGAGCCCTTGCAAGGGTTACCTCTAGTCCTCACAGCAACACTCCAGTAGATATCATTTACCCCCTTTTAGTAACAAGGAACGTAAAGCTCAGAGAGATTCAGAGGCAAGGTCACTCAGTGAGAGGGCCAAACTTGGGTCCCAGGATCCACCAGAGCCAGGTGGGAGCTGAGTTGTAGGTTCTACTCCTATTTTGGACCCCCATCCATCCCAGGAGGCACCCCAGGGTGCAGTACAAGCCTTTAACTAGAGAAGAGTGTCTGGGGTTTGCAATTTGGCCAGGGTGTGCATACCCAAGGCACCTCTTGGTGCTCAGTGGCCAGCAGACTAGCTTGGATTCCTGAACCTCCCACTGTGTGACCCAGGGCAACCTGCCTACCCTCTCTGTGTTGCCTTGGTTTCCTTTTCTATGAAGTAGAGCTAGTAACACCTACTCTTCCAACTGCCCAGATGCATCAGAAAAGGGACAATCTGGTGCCAGACACCCAGCAGGGATTCCGTGGAGTTCCCCAAAACCTCATTTAAAGACAGCTCCCATGGGATTGTGGGAACTGGGTGGGAGGGGGGGCTGGTGTCTAAGCAGTGCCTGGATATCTGTACTGCCCTTAGCTATTCCAAAAATTCCAGGGCAGGTCTGGGCATGCCTGCTAGGCCAAAGCTGCTCAGATACCACCTGAGACCCCTGGCGAACCACAGCATGAAGGCTGGGCCTGGGCGCTGCCTGTGAGGTACACATATGTGTGTGCTCCTGCCAGCAGCTGTGAATGTACCAGCTGCAAGCAGGGATCCAGGTGACACTCCTGATCCCTCTGCTCACAGGTATCTGCCAGGGGTACCCCTCTAGAGCCTCTTCACCCCCTGCCCACAGTGAGCTGGGTGAACAGGCCCATCTAGGCCTTTGGAGCAGAGGTATGGGCCTTGAGAGATTCAGACACCAAGCTGGGGGGTCCCCATAAGATGGACCTGAGGGGTCACTATTTTTGTGCCCCTGACCCTTTGCAGCCCCCACCAAGAAGGATCATAACCACTCACCAGGGTGCAGAGTGTCCCCCATACCGCAGACGCAGTCAAGATCTGGCTGAAAGGGAGGAAGAGGAGGAAGAAGGGGGATAGCGGGAGGAGCTGGCCCAGCCTGGAGGGACCTGACAGGACTCAGCCAATGTAGCTCCAGTTCCCTATAGTCAGCCTGTGAGAGGCCAAGGCGGGGCCAGAGGCAGGACTCCGCTCTGCCTACCCACTGGTCCAGGCTGATCTTAGGGATGCAGCCCAGCCCAGCCTCTGGGGAGAGCGAGCCTCCAAGGGCTAACAGAGGAGCAGGCGTGGATGCTGGCTCCTGCTCTGGCCACTGGAACAAGGCTAGGGGCAGGTGCTGGCATGGGGCAGGGGTTGAGATGTGTGCACCCACACAGCTGTGAAGCCTGTTAAATGACCATGATGTCCAGCAGCCTATGCCACTGTCCTGTGCCATCTCCTCACACAGCAGTCAGGTGACACACATATAGCCATCACCCACATCAGGCATGGATCACCTCAGTCATGTCACCATCACAGACAGATCAGAGTCAGATCAACATCACATCACCTGATACATGCCAACACACACGTTCCCTGCATATCTCCATCATGGTCAGTCACAGACGAAGCATTTGTCATCAGTCACATCACCATCCTCATCATCGATAACCCTGCAGGAAATGGTGGCCCACAAGAAGTGTTATCCTGACCCCACCTTCACTCTGCGGTATCCCACAGCTATACACTTGCACAAGCACAATTACACATGCATATGCTGCTACACATACAGACACATGTTCTCGGCAGTGTTCACACTCCAAGAGTGGCCCTGCAAGGACAGCCCACTGGGGGGCTCCTGGGGGAGGAGATGGTGAAAGGGTCAAGGGCAGACACCTAGGAGGGGAGGAGGGGTTTACCTTCAGGTCCAGTTTAACATCTAGGTTAAGAGTTAGGGCTCTGGAGGCTCCAACCCTCGATTTGAATCCCCTAGAGCAAGTTACATAAAGGCTCCATGCCTCAATTCACTCCTTTCTAAGCGTGAGTAACATGACCTATCCCAGGGGGGAAATTAGGAGGATTAAACGAGTTAATTCACTTCAAGTGCCTAGACAAGCCTGGTCCCGTGTGAGTGCTCCACAGATGCCCACTGTACCTACAGATGTAAGCTGGGATCCACGCAAGTGCACTCACAGGCAGTTACCCACTGACCCCCTCAGGCAGGCACAGCCTTCTTTCCAGGGCCCGGGAGTGCTGGGAGGGAAGGGGGAAGGGGAGGGGAAGGGAGGCGAGAGAGGGTAGTCTTAGGGAAAGAGGTGCTGCCGCACAAAAGTGTAGGCAAGACGGGAAGCGCTTAGGGGCGGTTCACAGGAGGTAGGAAGTGAAGGGTCTGGGGTCCGGGCTGCGGTCGTTGCTCCCAGCCGGGAAGGGCCAGGGATGGAGGCTCAGCGCTCTCCGCGCCCCGGGCGGCCCGGCTGGCCCGGCAGGCCTGGCCACGTCTGCAGCCCCCGCCCGCGGCCCGCAAGGGAGGAGCTGGGGCGGGGAGGGACGCCCGACCGCAAGCGCGAGCGCCGGGGGCCGAAGAAAATTGTTTCTGCGCGCGCGGAGTAAGGGACTGCTGGCGGCGACTCAGTCTAAGAAAAGTTGGGCCCGCATCGACGTGTGCGCGCACCGGCCGGCGTCGGTGTGAGAGCGGGCCCCGCGTGGCCAGCTTCCCTGCCCCCGCCCCCGCCAAGGACCCCTCCGGGCGCGTCCTCACCCTCCGAGTCCTCCCGGTCGGCGCGCTCCCCGTAGTCCACCCAACTGATACCCTCGAGGTTGTCATAGTCGCCGCGTCGCGGCCCGTCCACCGGCACCACGGTGAAATGAGGCATTCTGCGTGCTCGGCCCCGCCGCGCCCGCCGCCCCTGCCGCCCGCCTGACTGTCCCCGCCGCCCCGGGCCGGCGTGCCCCACCCGCTCACATTCCTCCCCGCTGCGCTCACTTCCTCCGCCCGCCCCCCGGGCCGCCCCTCGGGGGCGGGGAGCAGGAGGGGCTCGGGCCGGCTCCTCCCTGAGGGGGGAGTCCCAAGCGGAGTGAAGCCCCCGGGGCGGGAGTAGTACTCCAAGCGCTGGATAGGCCCGATTCCTGTGTGACCTCGGGTGGTGAGCCGCCCTCTCTGAGCCTTAGTTGCAGTACTTGTAAAATGGGGAAATGTGCTTCCACCTCTTGGGGCTGCTTGAGGGCCGTGAGATGGGGTACGGGGTGCATTGGCCCTGCGCTTTGTGCCTAGTGAGCGCTCAGTGACATTTCTGTGATTCAGGGACGGGGAAGGATAGGGAGGAGCGCAAAGGTCATTTCGGTCCTGCCCAGGGCCTCCCACCATTCCTGAGTACCCCCTCCCCATTTTCATCATCTCTCTCTTCCACCTCTCTCCTCCGCAACCTTGGAAACGGAAACCCAGGAAAGTCCCCTCCCTTCCCCCACCCTCCATGTCTCCCTGTTGGAGGTTGCTGGGGATTCCTGCCCCTTCAGTAGAGGCTGCTTCCTCCTCGGTAGGAAGGACACCCATCCCCCTTGCCCAGACCCGTTTGCCTCTTTGGACGCTGCATTGGATTCTTTAGCCAAGTTCTTTCATCTCAGTTTTATCTTTTGCTGTCTCACCTCTTAGGGATTCCTTTACCCAAGCCATTTACTTCTTTGCTCTTAAATTTTCTTTCACTTTCTACTCCACTGCTTCAGATAACGTATCCAGTTGGCTTTACTTTAACATCTTTATCTTTCTAGGCCATTCTTTTAGCTATTTGTTTCTCTATCAGAAAAGCCCAGAGGCCACCTCACACCTCTGTCTCCATTTTTTTTCCTCCCTTTTATAACTCAGAGGGCTTTAGAATATCAGAATTGGTGGTATCTTTCCAACCTACCTCAGACTCTGCGCCCTCTGACCTCCAAACTCTGGAGCAGAATAAGGGATCAGAGTCGCTGGGCCCTGCAGGAAGACCTCGGAGCTGACCCCTATTCTTTCCCCTACCCCACAGTCATCCTGGCCAGGGTCTGTTGCTTTGTCCTGTCCTTCATGCCACCTTCACCTGCCCACAGTAGCAGCCTTCCAATGGACTCCCTGCTCCTGGCAGAGCCACCTCTTCTGAAGAAAAAGCCCAAGCTCTTCTCTTGGTCCACAAGGCCCTGCTCCCTCTGGCCCCTCCAACCTCTCCAGCTGCATCTCTCCCTATCCTCCTCCCCAGCCTCAGCCTTTCTGGCTGAGCATCACGGAAGACCAGATGCTCAGATGCTTTGGCTTCTTTCACTTCCCCAAACTCAAGGAGTTTCTGTGCAGCACTTGCACCTGGCAGAATGCCTTTCAACCCTCTGCCCCCACCCTCATTTACCAAACTCCTCTGTATGGAGGAGGCCTCAGCTTGGAGTTCCACTTCCCCAGAAGACTTCTCTGAAACACACCCCACCTCCCCCCTACCCCGCTTCACCCTCCCCTGGATTGTGTTCCCCTGGGGCACTTTCCCTTCATAGGATCCACTGCAGGGAGAAACGTGTTGGTGGAGATCTTTAATATTTTTCATGCCCACTAGACTGTGGATTTCACAATGTCAGGACCATTTTGGTCTCATTACCTTGGTATCTTCAGTCCTGGTCCCAACACATTTTTTGACTAAAGAATGAACAGGTGCCCCCTCCTTGTTCTTCCCTGATGCTCTGCAAAGGTTCCCCATAGTTCTTACCTGGCCTCTCTCCTCAGGGGTGGGGTCAGGTGCTGTGTGGAAGACAGGCCACTACAGCACAACTGAAACCTTAGACTCTGGGGGACTCTGTAGCTAGGATACAACTTCCCCCATACTATTGACTGGTCAAATAGCCTGTACCATTTAGAAGAACAGACATTTCAAAAGAAAACATCTATCAGGAAAATGATTAGAATACATGGATGAAAAATTCAAAATTAGCCTAATAAACATATTACAAAAGATAAGGGAGAATATTAGCAATATGAAACATGAAAATATAAAAAAGAACAAGCAGAAATATAAGATAGAGAAAAATATAATTATTCCAGTGATCTATGGCTTCATAACAAATTACCCCAAAACAGTGGCTTAAAGCAACAATCAACAAAAATATTTATTTGCTCACAAATCAGTAAGTTGAGTAAGCTCATCTCTATTCCACATGGCATCAGTTAGGACTGGAGGATTCACTTTCAAGATGATTCATGGGAATTCCCTTGCCGTTGAGTGGTTAGGACTCCTGCTTCCACTGCCAGGGACCTGGGTTCAGTCCCTGGTCCAGGAACTAAGATCTCACAAGCCGCGGGGCGTGACCAAAAAAAAAAAAAAAAAAAAAAGATGATTCATTTACATTACCAGCAAATTGTTATTGGCTAAGGGCTCAGTGGGGCTGTGGACCAGGGGCTGTGTCCTCTGCATGTGGACCTCTCCCTGGGCTGCTTGGCTTCCTCATAGTATAGTGGCTACAGTCCATGAGTAAGCATCCCAAGAAGCAGGACAGTTCTCTGGGCCTACGCCTGGAAATGGGCACAGCATCACTTCTGCCATATTTCACTGGTCAAGCAGTTACAAAGCCCAGATTCAAGGGGTGGGCAGACATGGAACCCATCTTTGGATGGGAGAAGCACATGGGACCATATATTAAAATTACCACAATAATTGAAACAACACAATAGGTGATCTAATACCATAAAGTTATAATCGAGAATGAATCAATAAATTGGAAAGACCAAGTTAAGGAATTCTCCCAAAAGAAGAAATAAAAAACAAAGAAAGAGAAAACAGAAAAGAGATATGGGAGGATAGAAAAACAAGTTCTAATATCTGCACAATAGGAATTCCAGAAAAAGAGTAAAATAAAAATGGAGAAAAAGTACAACATGAATGAACCTTGACAACATTATGCTAACTGTAGGAAGCCAGATACAAAGGTCACCTATTATATGATTCCATTTGTAAGAAATATCCAGGATAGGGAAATCCATAGAGACAGAAAGCAGATTGGTGGTTAGGGGGAAAGAGAAGGATGGGGAGCAACTGCTTAATGGGTAGAGGGTCTCCTTTTAGGGTGACTGAAATATTTTGGAACTAGATAGAAGTGGCGGTTGTTCAACATTGTGAATGTACTAAATGCCACTGAATTATTCACTTTAAAATGGTTAATTTTATGGTATGTGAATTTCACTTCAGTAAAAATAAATTGCTAGAACTATAGGGAGAAACTGATACACACACCATCACAGTGGAAGATTTCACCACAACTGTCATGCTTACAAATAGGTCAAAAAAATCACAAAAAAAAACCAAGCAAGATATAAAAGATTTTAATAACATAATTAATGACGGTGACCTAATGGACATGTATATAGTTCTACATACAACAGTTGGAAAATTCCTTCTTTTGGTCAAGTATACTTGGAACATTTATAAAAATCGATTATTGGTTGTGAGGAATACCTCAACAGAACTTCTGCTTCCAATGACGACTGTGTAACAGCGGCCAAATATTCACACACCATAATAATATACAGTATATAGTTCACAAAATGAACACACCAGGTAACCAGCACCCAGATCAAGAAAGAGCACTTTACCAACAATCCTGAGGCCCTTCCTCATGCCCCCTTCCAGTCATTACCTCCCCTGAGGATACCCTTAAACAGACTTTTAACATCATAGATCAGTTTTGCTTGTTTTTGTACTTTATAGAAATGGAATAATATGATAGGTATTATTTTATATCTTGCTTCTTTCACTCAAGATTATTTTGTAAGATTCTCACAAGTTGTGGCGTGTGACTGTAATTTGTTCTTTTTCATTGCTCTGTACTCTTCCATGGAGTTAACATAGCACCATTGATTTCTCTATTGTTAGGTTATTTTCAATTTGAAATTATTAAAAATAGCTCTTCTATAAATATATTTGTTCATGTCTTTCAGTGCACATGTGTGCAGGCATTTCTGTTGGGTCTTTATTTTTAATTTAATTAATTAATTAATTTACTTATTTATTTATGCAGGCTATGCCAGATTATCGTTGCAGCATGCAGGCTCTTAGCTGTGGCATGCGAACTCAGTTGTGGCATGCATGTAGGATCCAGTTCCCCAACCAGGGATTGAACCTGGGCCCCCTGCATTGGGAGCGCAGAGTCTTACCCACTGAATCACCAGGGAAGTTCCTCTGCTGGGTCTTTAGGGAAAAAAAAATTTAAATCCTTGGGTATATGTGTATTTAACTTTAGTAAATAAAGTCAAACTCTTTTTCAATGCAGTTTTTATCAGTTTACACTGCCACCAGCAGGGTATGAGAGAATACCTGCTGCTCCACACCCTTACAAACGCTTGGTATTGTTCATCTGTTGAATTTTAGTTATCCTTTTTTGTGAGTTTTATTTTGCATGTCCTTAGGGACTAGTAAGGTTGACTACCTTTTCATTTTCTTTTTTTAGTATTTATTTATTTATTTGTCCACGCTGGGTCTCCTTTTTAACAACTTTTTTTCAATTTTATTTTATTTATTTTTATACGTAGGTTACTTGTTATCTATGTTATACATATTAGTGTATATATGTCAATCCCAATCTCCCAATTCATCCCACCACCACCATCCCCCCTGCCACTTTTCCCCCTTGGTGTCCATACGTTTGTTCTCTACATCTGTGTCTCTATTTCTGCCCTGCACACCGGATCATCTGTACCATTTTTCTAGCTTCCACATATATGTGTTAATATGTGATATTTGTTTTTCTCTTTCTGACTTACTTCACTCTGTATGACAGTCTCTAGATCCATCCATGACTCTACAAATGACCCAATTTCGTTCCTTTTTATGGCTGAGTAATATTCCATTGTATCTATGTACCACATCTTCTTTATCCATTCATCTGTTGATGGGCATTTAGGTTGCTTCCATGACCTGGCTATTGTAAATAGTGTTGTAATGAACATTGGGGTGCATGTGTCTTTTTTTTTTTTTCCTTTAACATCTTTATTGGAGTATAATTGCTTTACAATGGTGTGTTAGTTTCTGCTGTATAACAAAGTGAATCAGCTATATGTATACATATATCCCCATATCTCCTCCCTCTTGTGTCTCCCTCCCACCCTCCCTATCCCACCCCTCTAGGTGGTCACAAAGCACCGAGCTAATATCTCTGTGCTATGCAACTGCTTCCCACTAGCTAGCTATTTTACATTTGGTATTGTATATATGTCAATGCTACTCTCTTACTTCGTCCCAGCTTACCCTTCCCCCTCCCCGTGTCCTCAAGTCCATTCTCTATGTCTGCGTCTTTATTCCTGTCCTGCCCCTAGGTTCATCAGAACCATTTTTTTAGATTCCATATATATGTGTTAGCATATGGTATTTGTTTTTCTCTTGCTGACTTACTTCACTCTGTATGACAGACTCTAGGTCCATCCACCTCATTACAAATAACTCAATTTTGTTCCTTTTTATGGCTGAGTAATATTCCATTGTATATATGCGCCACATCTTTAGCCATTCATCTGTCGATGGACACTTAGGTTGCTTCTATGTCCTGGCTATGGTAAATAGTGTTGCAATGAACACTGGGGTGAATGTGTCTTTTTGAATTATGGTTTTCTCAGGGTATATGCCCAGTAGTGGGATTGCTGGGTCATATGGTAGTTCTAGTTTTAGTTTTTTAAGGAACCTCCATACTGTTCTCCATAGTGGCTGTATCAATTTACATTCCCACCAACAGTGCAAGACGGTTCCCTTTTCTCCACACCCTCTCCAGCATTTGTTGTTTGTAGATTTTCTGATGATGCCCATTCTGACTGGTGTGAGGTGATACCTCATTGTAGTTTTGATTTGCATTTCTCTAATAATTAGTGATGTTCAGCAGCTTTTCATGTGCTTCTTGGCCATCTGTATGTCTTGGAGAAATGTCTATTTAGGTCTTCTGCCCATTTTTTGATTGGCGTGTTTGTTTCTTTAATATTGAGCTGCATGAGCTGTTTATATATTTTAGAGATTAATCCTTTGTCCATTGATTCGTTTGCAAATATTTTCTCCCATTCTGAGGGTTGTCTTTTCATCTTGTTTATAGTTTCCTTTGCTGTGCAAAAGCTTTGAAGTTTCATTAGGTCCCATTTGTTTATTTTTGTTTTTGTTTCCATTGCTCAAGGAAGTGGTTCAAAAAAGATCTTGCTGTGATTTATGTCAAAGAGTGTTTTTCCTGTGTTTTCCTCTAAGAGTTTTATAGTGCCCGGTCTCACATTTAGGTCTTTAATCCATTTTGAGTTTATTTTTGTGTATGGTGTTAGTGTTCATAATTTCATTCTTTTACATGTAGCTGTCCAGTTTTCCCAGCATCACTTATTGAAGAGCGTGCTGGGTCTTAGTTGCGGCACTCACGATCTTCATTGCTGGTGCAGGATCTTCGTTGCGGCACGTGTAATCTTTTAAGCTGTGGCAAGTGAACTCTTAGTTGCAGCATGTGCGATCTAGTTCCCTGACCAGGAATCAAAGCCAGGCCCCCTGCATTGGGAGCGCTGAGTCTTAGCCACTGGACCACCAGGGAAGTCCCTTTCTAAGAGTTTTGTACTTTTATCTTTTGCATTTGGATCAATAACATATTCAAATAATTTTATTTTGTATGTTTTATTCTATATGGTGTGAACTAGGGGTCAATATTCTTTTCTTTTTTCACAAATGGATATCCAGTTTTTCCAGTTTGTCCTTATGGGTTCATTCAGCTTCTCCTCCACCTCACATCCAGCTCTCCTTTTTAACTCTGGCCCAGCTTACCTGTACAGATTTAATACCCAACACCAGATCAAGCAGCCTTTTCCATTGTCTCCTATATGTGCATAAAGTCTAATCCCTATAATAAATCTCTTATTTTATATCATTCACTGTGGATCTACTTATCTGATCAAATATTTACTGATATGATGCTCTTAAAGTGGGAAAACTCACTCTATTTGATGTCAAGACTTGTTTTAAAGTTGCCGAGATGGGACTTCCCTGGTGGCTCAGTGGTTAAGAATCTGCCTACCAATGCAGGGGACACTGAGCTCCGGTCCGGGAAGATCCCACATGCTGCGGAGCAGCTAAGCCCGTGCGCTACAACTACTGAGCCTGCGCTCTACAGCCCGCGAGCCACAACTACTGAGTCCGTGTGCCACAACTACTGAAGCCCACGCGCCTAGAGCCCATGCTCTGCAACAAGAGAAGCCACCGCAATGAGAAGCCTGCGCACCGCAACGAAGAGTAGCCCCCGCTCGCCGCAACTAGAGAAAGCCTGCACACAGCAACGAAGACCCAACGCAGCCAAAAATAAATTAATTAGAAAAAATAAAGTTGCCATGATTAAAACTTTATAGTATTGATAATACAATAAACAAATAGCCCAAATAAATGGAACAGAATTCAAAGACAGACCCACATATATACGGACACAATTTATGTCATACGTGGCACTGTATGTAATTTCGAGTTCCCATGGAAGGAACTTCGATCTGGCTCTGGCCCACCCTTGTGGATTGGGAGAGGAAAGTGGTCCGAGATGGAAGGCCTGTAGTAGGCTGAGCAGATGGCACTACGTTCCTTTATTTTTTTCTTTCCAAGACCTGATTTCTCCACCTCCATTGAAAAATCAGTTTAAGAAAAAAAAGAGGACCCTACCTGAAAAATCTAAAAGCTTTTCACGCTTCCTCTCTTGATACTTCCAAACAAGTTAGTTTATGCTACAAAAGGTATCACCCTTTAAAAACAAACAAACAAAAACAAAAAAAATTTTTAAACCTTTCAGAGAGAGATTGGGAACTACCACTGTCACACTCCATGATGGGATCAACTCTGCTCTTGATTCCTTAGTGCTCTTCTGTGGGCTCAGGCTTTTAGAATAATAAGGTAAGATGCCTCTGCCTTTCCTGAGAAAGACAAAGCTGGAGGCTAATGGGAACCACCCATCTTGAGCAGCTGGGGCTAGAACATAAGACGGCTCACCAACCAAGAGCCCACCAGACCCAACCCCCCTGCCTGTGAAGAAGGAAGGACGTTCACACCTGGCTCTGTACCCAAAATATTTATTCTCAGCATACCTATGTTTGTGCCTGGACCACTAGGAGGGGAACTTTGTGAGACTTTGACACAGTGACCTCTGGAGGACTGGCCAGGTCACTAGAGCCATAGGATGAGGATTGAGAAGGTGGCAGCAGCCATGAGCCCCAGGACGAGGTGTGGGGAGGCTTTTGAGGGCCTCTGGAGGGCCTGATTGGTTGGCCACTTGTTTCCCACCCGGTGTGTGGCCAGGTGTTCATTCTGAGGCTGAGTCAGGTGGGAGTGGCACGACCTGCCCACCTGCCTGTTTGGAAATTCATCCTCCGCAGGGTTCTGGCCACTGTTTTCCTCTCTCACCTGGGGATGAAAGTCAGCAGTCAGTGGCTTCCCCAGCACCACCCCCCCATGCCCGCCACCTGCTGAAACACTGAACCATCTTTTTGCCCAGCCCAGCATACCTGTTCCACGTGTCTGAAGACCCGCAGCAGGTTTCCACGAAGGACACCCTGCAGCTCTTCCTCCCTCCAGCCACGCCTCAGCAACTCCTCTATCAGTACCGGGTATGTGGACACGTCCTCCAGCCCCTGTGGGAACCTGTGTGGCCACCAGCTGGCTAACTGTGGACCCGATCCTGGCCTAGGGCCCACTGTCACACCAGCCCCAGCTACATGCGGGAAATGAAGGTCCGTGTTCTTCAGGATACTGAATGGAACTTTGGAAGCTCCTTGAAGACTGGGCTTCTGCAGCATTTACCTGCCGAGCAGATGCTCAGTCCACAGCACATCTACTGGGCTGGGAGTGGAGCATGTGCTGGGCAGATGGGGTCTCCTGTGAGGGGGTGGGTACTTAACAACTGTGATGGCTTGGAGTGGGAATGGGTCCACTGGGCCACAGGAAGGACAGGGCAAGTCCAGGAAACAGGTCCTGGGAGTGGGAAGATGTCAGGTGGGCTGGAAGACCAGAGTCTGTGGTGGAAGCCTGAAGGATGGGAGGACCATGGGATAAGGAACTGAGACTAAAGGACTCCCCACTGAACCCCGACCCAAGACAAACCCCAGGGGAAACACTCACCGGCCAGACCCATCATAGTTTCCGCTAATCCCGATGAACTCAGATCCAGTGACGGCTCTGATGTGGTCAAAGTGATCTAGGGGGTGAGGGTTGTGGTGGGCAGCATGAGGCTAGAGTTAGATCCTGGGACCAGCCCTGGTCTGGGGGAACTCAGCGTGGCCAATTCCCCTGCCCACAGCACTCCAGGACATAACAGCTGACTCCACAGAGCTCCCAGCCCATTGTGAGTTCTGAAGTGGTTATAGGCTAGACACTGGACCCAGAGTGAACCTCAGGGCCACCAACCCCTTTGGATCTTTTCCTGCCCAGGAGCCACCATGCCTCTGGGTTCCTTGAGAGCCTGGTTGCGGGGCTCTGCCTGTCCTTTCCAGAGATGTGGGAGCAAACGTGAGACTCAGAGGCAGAGGCAATTGCCTCCCCAAAACCCAACAGCACTGGTTGTATCCCTAGATCTGGGTTCAGGGCAGTGAAGAGCTGTGTCTGCTCCCCTGAGCTGTTGGGAGGCCTGCCCAGGGCCCAGCAGGTACGCCAGACGCCTAGAGCTGTCCTGAGGGCCCTAGCGGCCACAGGCCAAGCTACAACTGCACAAGGAGTCGAAGCGGGGCTCACCTGCCACAGTGGACACGTTAGCAAACAGGTTACACGGCAGCACCCCCGTGGACAGCGACACCATCACAATGCCACCATTTTTCTTCTACATGGATAAACAAGTGGACACTCAGCTTGGCACTTCCGGCTTGATGGTCTGCCACCTATGCCCTGGGGGCCCTGATAGGGTAAGTGCTCACTCCTTGCCTGAGGGGTTGGGTAAGGCTTCACTTCTCTTGGCCCCTGGGTGGAACAGATTTGGCCTTGAGTTTCAGAGATTGGGGAGGGTTAACCAGCCTTGGGTCCAAGGGTGAGTGAGGCCTGGGCTGGTAGCTTTGTTCAGGGTCAAGGGTCTTTGGATAGGGACTTCCCTAGTGGCGCAGTGGTTAAGACTCCTCACTCCCAATGCAGGGGGCCCAGGTTCGATCCCTGGTCAGGGAACTAGATCCCACATGCATGCTGCAACTAAGAGTTCTCATGCTGCAACTAAGGAACCCGCCTGCCTCAACAAAGACCCAGAGCAACCAAATAAGTGAATAAATAAATAAATATTTTTTAAAAAAAGGATCTTTGGATGAAGCATGCCTAGTCCCAGGTTTGAGGGCTGGGGTGGCTGCTCACCAGAAGTTGCAGGATGTCATCGGGAACATTCAGCATATTGTTGCACACAGCCTTGGCAGCTGAGTGGGAGAAGATTACAGGGGCCCTTGACACCTTCAGGGCTTGCCGCGCCAATGTGTCTGACCCGTAGGACAAGTCCACCATCATGCCCAGGCGGTTCATTTCCCCTATCACCTTCTGCAGGGACAGGTGGGTTTTTTTTTTTTTGCAGGGGGGTGGGTCGGGAGGGACGCACGTGTATGCACATATCTGTAGGGAACGTGTGGGGTAGGATATGGAAAAGGCGTCCTTACCTCTCCAAAGCTTGTCAACCCACTGATGTTGGTGTAGAAGTGTTGAAACTTGGTGGAACTCTCTGCCCTGAAGGACAGCCAGAGGAAGGCAATCTAGCAGGCCCTACCTTGGCCAACAGAGCCTGGACTTCCAGGCTCTCTGTCCATCCATCCCACCTCAGAACAGGGTGAGGATCTGGACCAGCTGCTTTCTGGGAGTGTGAGGGACCTGCTGAGACCCCACAGCCTCCCTCTGTGGACCACTCTGTCCTCACCTCTCTGGCAGTTTCCCCATCGTGTGTCTACCGTTCCACCCTGGCCAGGCACTGCTCACCAGGGCGTGTTGCAGGTGAAGGTGAGTGTCAGGTAGCGTACTCCCAGCAGATAGAAACTGCGCAGCACAGAGAGGCTGCTGTCTAGTGAGTGACCACCCTCCACACCAATAAGGCAAGCCAGCTTTTGAGTGCTGTTCAGTCCTAGAAGAGGGCAGAGAATCAAGCGGTCAGAGCCCAGGGCCAGAACCACCAGAGTGAGGCCCTGACTATCCTCCCATTCCCCAGCCCACCTCTGGCTGAGGTCACAAGCTCCAGTTCAGAGTAGGAGGCACACACGCGACGAATGAGGTCAATCTGCTCCAGCGTGAGGCGCACAGCATCCTGGTCCTGGGTGTGGCATGGTGCGTAGGCTGACCAGAACTGGGGGTTGGCCCAGGGGTCCAGAATGAGATCAGGGTGGACTCCAAGTGCCCTTGGCCTGCTACTCCTCCTCGGCCCCCAAGGTACTCATCTGGGTCAGTGGCCCTGAGTGCGGCACTGCATGACCCCGTGGTACCTTGAGGACTATTCAGCTTGCTGCCAGCAGCCAAACCGGCAGCACCCGTCCTCACCCGCCGTTTGTCCGTGTGCTATGTGAATGCCCCAAAGGCAATCCACCATATCCTTTGTGGTTTCAGAGCCCCCACGCTCGCCAGGGATTTTCTGATCACTTTCTTTGAGTTTCCATAGAACCTGGGCACCCATGCCTCTGGCCTGCTTTGACCTCCAACACCCCTGCACTCTCCAGCAGCCCCATGATGGCAGACTGCGTGTCCTCTGATAGTCAGAGGCCTGTCTACCCAGGTTCCTGTAGCCCCCACGTTCCCCAGCAGCCGTTAAGTGTGTCCCTCTGGTACCTGGGCACCCACGAGGCCATCCCTGAGCTTGTCCAGGCTGGTTTGGCCAAGGCTGAAATTGCGCAGGTTGCCCTCCTGTAGCTCGTTCCGGAAATGCTGTTTCAGGAACAGGGGCAGGTGGTTCTTGCTGGGGGGGGTCAAGACAAAGTAAGAGTAGGGGGCGTGGCCTCCAGGTCCTGGGCCTGTTCTGTCCCAGCCCACCTCCTCCCTCACACAGACAGTAGTCCTGAGGAGGAGTTCTTAGGTAGGGCGTTCCACTGGCAACGGGGTAATGGGGACGAAGGCGCCAGGGGTGATGGAGGAGAAAGGGGTGGTGTGAGGGAGCCTCCTACTAGCCCTTCCTCTCCCGCCCAGGGGCGGGTTCAGCCCCCACCAGCTGGCACGCAGCACCGACGCACCCATCCACGAGCCGGAAGTCCCGCATCAGGGCCCGCGCGTGCTCATGCAGACTCGAGGCTCTCGGGAAGCCCGGCGCTGTTGGGGCGCTGGAGGTGTCCGGCCTGGTCGAGGCGCTGGGGGTTCCCTGCGTGGTCTGAGCGCGGGTTACCGGCCACAGCAGCAGCCACAGCAGGAGCAGCAGACGCAGAAGAGGCCGCCGGGTGAGTGCGCGGGGAGCCTCGAGGCCTACGGGCAGCATGCTGCACAGGGCCGAGCAGGCGGGCAGAGGCGGGTCTCGAGAGCCTGAGAGGGGCGAGCGAGAGTCAGAGGGCGACGTTGGGGTCCCAACCGTCGATGTAGGTGACCCAGCGGCGCGGCCTCGTGTGACGCGCGGCTGGAGTCAGGACGCTCGACAGACGGGCGGGGACCCACAATGCCGCCTCACAGCGTGGTCGCCAGGGGGCGATAGGATCTTCCGCCCCGACCAGAACGGCGCACTAATGGGCCAGGCTGGCTTCTGTTGCGAGCGCCCGCTAGCGATGCATCGCGGGCTCCCTCCGACCCTGCTCCCGGACGTCCAGCCACCCCTCCCGAGCTGTGTGTACCTACTGACTCGGGGAGGAGGCCCGTGGGGGAACTGGGAGGGGTCCAGGAATCTTCCTAATTTCACCTCTAGCCAGGCAGGTCGCAGGTCCATGTGGGGTTTTATTTGCAGGGATATTCCCGCCCTCCAACGGGTTAAATATTCCATGAAATTCTAGGAAGAATTAGAATTCAGAAGAGTGAATTCGATCTGTATGTTTTGACGGACAGAAAAGTGATTCCCTATATATTTTTAATAAAAGTGAAATATAAGAATAATACTTATGGGAGACCATTTTGTTTTAGTATCTCGTGTTAAAATTTACTTCTGTGCATGTGTTGTTACACACACACACACACACACACACACACACACACACACAAAACACCCTAGAGGAATATACATACTAAACATTAGTTAATGGTCGCCATCTTGGGAAGGAGGTTACCTACTCCCTGGTCAATTTATGTCTCTTTTTTTTTTTTTTTTGCGGTACGCGGGCCTCTCACCGCTGCGGCCTCTCCCTTTGCAGAGCACAGGCTCCGGACGCGCAGGCTCAGCGGCCAAGGCTCACGGGCCCAGCCGCTCCGCGGCATGTGGGATCTTCCCGGACCGGGGCACGAACCCGTGTCCCCTGCACTGGCAGGCAGACTCTCAACCACTGCGCCACCAGGGAGGCCTCTGTCTCATTTTTTTTTGTATATGGTCATCCTGGCTGAGGGAAGTCGGAGGCAGTGCTGGTGAAGGCTGGCCATGGTGGTAAGAGGTTCATGAAGGCACCAGAACAGTAGCTGAGCCTTGAAAGGATGGGGCTTGGATACTGCAGGGGAGTGGAGAGGGCATCTGGATTGGCCAGTAGCCTAGGCAAAGGTCTGGTTTGAGCAGGATGAGTGTGCTGTGGGGGAAGAGCTGGAAGAGTCTCCAAGGCACAGAGTAGGGGGACAGGGTCCAGTTAGGGCCCTTGGTGCTAAGAGCATGAGAGGCTTAGTCTCCTAAGGATAGACAGAACTCCTCCTTCAGGACAAGGTGGTTTCCCGGCTGGCCAGTGGCCTGGACAGTATAATTCGTTGTTTTCTGCAGAAAAAGCTATGGTTTAGGGGGAACTGATCTCAAAACTGCAGTTGGGTGGCATCTGAGCCTCCTGGGCCTGCATCAGGTCCTGCCAGGCTGAGAGGGGTCAACAACACAGGCTGAAATCTAGTCTGAGTTGTCCCCCCACTTTTGCATTTGTGTGTGTCTCCTCTCTCTTGGACTCCCTGACAAGCTGGCCTCCCCTCTCAGCGCCAGAGGGACCTTGGCCTCTGGTGACCACTGCCTCCTGTCTATCACTGCCCCCTGCCTCTTTCTCATGCCTCAGGGGTAAGGACAAAGTCTGACCTGGTTGCCTCCAGCTTGCCTTCCTCAGCTCAGGAAGGACAAAGGGGGGTGGAGGTGTTTATATTCTGGTGACTCATACATCTGAGCTGACCTGCCACGGAGGTCTTCATTTAAGTGACATTAAACAACCTAATGCATGATGACTTTGCTGATAGTTTCTCAAAAGTGCAGAAGCTTTTCGTATACATTTGTTTCCTATATTAGTCTTAGGTAAAAGGAAAGGGCATAATGTTTACAGTTAATTTTAAAATGTTATCAAATTAATGCATACGCAGTTTCAAATGTCTGGTTGACTAAGTAAATAAATCAAAGTTACAGTCCTCCTGACAATCATTAGAAAAGTTGGGAAAAATATGAAAAGGATCTTCTTGAAGGCATCAGGGAGTTAACAAGATACTGAAAAATTACTTGTGAAGGATCCAGGGAGGGTGGAAACTCAGAGGTGGGCCAGGTCTTTGGGCTGTTTCTTCCACTAGGGACTTTGTGGGGCTAAGGAAATAGAGATTAGTATCCAGGGTCCCCCAAAAGTAAGGAAGAACCCTGAGGAGTTAGAACACAAGACAGCACACCCTAGGGGAAAGAGTGAATCAGGCCTCAGCAATCCTGGGTATCAAACAATTGTCTCTCAACTGCAGATCCAGCCTTATGTTATTCTCTGCTCTGTGAGGCTGGGGCTTGAACTCTTGAAACCATATTTCCTAGCCACCCAGCTGGCTTCCTATTACATTCTGCCAGTAGGAGTTACCAGAGAAAGGGAGATGGAAAGACAGGAGAGGAAAACAGGAATGTCTCCCTCATTTTTTGTGTTTATGTCAGTGCGGCTCCAAGCAGTGGCAGTTGGCTGCAAGCTCCAACTTCTTCGGGCCATCGTTGAGCAGCCCTGTCATGCCCATTCAGAACACCTGTACCGACTGAGCAGAGCCTTAGATACCCTAGAGGTCTGAGCGCCAGCAACACAGGGCCCTTCTATAAGCTTCTATCTTCTAGTAACCTCCACCTCTTCCCATTTCCCCCTAATTGGACTCTGAGCTGGATCAGCTCAGCTTGGAAGGCTCTGAAATGGGATTAAGGTGATCTCGGAGTGCGGCTCAATCCATCCAAAAGAAGTCAAGCAAGGAGAGAACAGGTGAAACAAATAGAAAGCACTATTAGAACTTTCTGAGTAACAGTTCAGAGACCAACCAACTTGGACCCTGAGGCAAGAGGAAAAATGTGTACTTCTATACACATTATAAATGTATTTTTTAATGGTTAGTTTTTCCAGGATATTAAAATAGTTGAAAAAAATGGAAGAACTTAAAAGTAGGTGTATTAAAACGCACAACACTATTTTATGTTTCTATATTTTACTTACACTCAAACCAGAATTATAATTTTATTTCCCTGGCTTTAATGGAAGCAAACTCATGAATAATATTTTCAAAACCTGCTTCTTCGCTTAGTTCATTTTCTATTGATAGATTGAATGTTTGACAATTTCTCTTGACCAAGTGACATTCTTCAGTAATTTTTTTTTTTTTTGCCTTACGCGGGCTTCTCACTGTTGTGGCCTCTCCCGTTGCGGAGCACAGGCTCCGGACACGCAGGCTCAGCGGCCGTGGCTCAGGGGCCCAACCTCTCCGCGGCACATGGGATCCTCCCGGACCAGGGCACGAACCCGTGTCCCCTGCATCGGCAGGCGGACTCTCAACCACTGCGCCACCAGGGAAGCCCTATGACAGCTTTTAAGATAATCTTTGGGGGAATTCCCTGGTGGTCCAGTGGTTAGGACTCCGCATTCTCCTTACCGAAGGCAAGGGTTCAGTTGCTGGTCGGGAAACTAAAATCCCACAAACCGCACCGCATGGCAAAAAAAAAAACCGCAAAACCAAAAAACAACCTTTGGTCTTTGGCTCCTTGAAGTTTGATTTTTTTTTCTGTTAAGTTTGATTTTGAAATGCATTTGGTGGTATTATGAATAGTGCTGCTATAAATATTATTTCATATACCTTTTTAGGGAACTGGGGAACATATGTATGCATTCCTCTTGGATATATAGCTGGGATGAAATTGCTCAGCCAATGGGATATGTGTAGATTGTTAGCATTAACTATTATCTTTTATTAGTCATTATCTTTTTATCATGTTATTTATTATTATTACCTCTCATTATGCTTTAAATGAACTTATTTATTTTATTTTATTTATTTATTTTTGACTGCGTTGGGTCTTCATTGCTGCGCGTGGGCTTTCTCTAGCTGCGGCGAGCAGGGGCCACTCCCGCAGCAGTGCGCAGGCTTCTCAGTGCGGCGGCCTCTCCCGTTGCAGAGCACGGGCTCTAGGTACGCGGGGCTCAGTAGTTGTGGCATGATGGCTCTAGAGTGCAGGCTCAGTAGTTGTGGCATGCTGGCTCTAGAGTTCAGGCTCAGTAGTTGTGGCGCACGGGCTTAGTTGCTCCGCGGCATGTTGGATCTTCCCGGACCAGGGCTCGAACCTGTGGCCCCTGCATTGGCAGGTGGATTCTTAACCACTGTGCCCCCAGGGAAGCCCTACCTCTCATTATTAACTCAGTGTATTAACTCAATTTTGGCTATAATTAGTGCAGTTGCTATTATCATTAATGAACTGGGGGAAGATGGGGTGGTTGTCTAAGTAGCCTGAACCGATTAGAGAGGAAGTCCCTGAGGAACAGGGGAGGAGGTGTGCCCACATCCAGAGCAGTCTAGCCATTGGAGGTCCATGGCCCATTAAGTAGCCTGAGATTCTGGGCTCTGTCCAAATAGGTACAAAGATCATTTGTGATCTAGGCATGTTCTCTTCTTGGGCATCTGAACCACCATTCCCTGAAAGATCCCCAGGTGGTACTCAGTGGGTCAGGATCTGGATTGAGGTGAGCTACACAGAGGGAACCGAGCCACCCACTGTCTTCTTCCAGTGCTGAGCCAAGCCACCTGTGTTTCCTCAGGCCACTGCCAACAGGTCTTCCTTGAGTATCCGGTGTCTAAACTGCAGGGTCCCCCACCAAACCCCAGTATTGGGAGCCTGCACCACAGACCCCACCATGGAGAAGGACACTCACGCTGATTCCATTTCTAAAGCATTTATTTTCACGAAATGTTTGTGCTCGCATGCAAGGAAACTTTGTAGGGTATCTGTGGCTGCCAAAGTGACATCTGGCAGGATTAACTGGATCACCAGAGCCAAATAATGAGGACTGGGAAGGCAGCAATAACTGTGGGGCCTGGGCCCATGTGGGGGCAAGATTTTGAGAATGACCACTTAGGTGACAAAATGGGACTCCCATGAACCGCAGCTCTGGTTAGTTTCTGGTCTGGAGCCAGATCCTCTCTCTGATGCAGACGTGGGAGGACGGAGCGGCAAGAGCTGCCCAGCTGCTCATCTGGGAACTCATCCTCCAAGGGACTCTGTCCCTCGTTCTCCTCCTGTACCTGGAGGCGGCAGTCAGCGGGCAGCAGCTCTCACAGCACCCCCGCACACACCTGCTCAGACCACCTGCTCAGAGCTACTCTTTTGCCCAGCCCAGCATACCTGTTCCACCTGTCTGAAGACCCGCCGCACGTTTCCTCGAAGCACACCCCAGAGCTCTTCCTCACTCCAGGCATGCCCCAGCAACTCCTCTATCAGTACCGGGTATATGGACACGTCCTCCAGCCCCTGTGGGAACCTGTGTGGCCACCAGCCAGCCAGCTGTTGGGCCGCAGACCTGTTCCCTAGTCCTGAGTCAGAACCGAAGCCCTATGTGTCCAGGGTCCACTGAACCGCAGCCCTGGTCAGATGTGGAAAATGGAGACTTGGAGAGAGTAAATGATTCACTCCTGCTCTTCATCCTTCAGAGGAAAGCCCCCAAAAGCACCCTAGGTTGCTGTCCCCCGCCTCTAACCTTCCTGTCCAAGCTGGGGTCCTTCTCTCAGAGGGCCACCTTCAGCCCGAGGCCTCCCGGGAGCACACGTCATCCCCATCTGCCTGCAGCCGGCCCCGCCCACCCCGAGGGCTGCGTGTGAGTGTCTCTGTGGCCACAGGTGCTCTAGGCTCCCGGTTTTCCGGTACTGGGCCATGGTGGCTGGTGTGGGGGAAGAGATAGTTTCTGGAAATGGGGGGGGGGAACCTTGTGAGCTCTGGATTCAGGAAGGGGCCCTCTGCCCCCGACCTTCTCTCTCCACCTACTCGACTCCCCAGACTGCATGACCATTCTCTGGGGACTTCAACCAGCACCTGGGAACTATCAGGAACCTCCCCCACTTCTGTCAGCCAGCCTCAGGAAAGAGCGCCCTCAGGAGTTGCTACACCTCCCCAGGGCCTGAATAGAGGGACTTTGGGATGTGAACTGAACAACCTTCTGGGGAGAGTCAGCGACCCTTTTACTCAACAGAGCAGGAACCCAGTCAGCAGGCTATTTGAGTGGAAGGAAATGAAGTCATTTCCATGGCAGCAGAGCCCCCACCACAGCAACCTTCCTCCCAGAGCTGTTGGCAGACCTTCTGGCCAGGTTCCCTCCTACCTCAGTGTGGAAGGCCCGGCCTCGTGGAGAAGTATAGGTTCTGAGGAAAGACCTGGCACCTGGGTTCTGCTGCTACACTTGCCTTATCTCGTGGCCCTTGTGGCTGTAGCTTCCCCAGAAACCTCAAGGGCTAAGTGCCTGTGCTTGCTCAGAGGCCGCACGCCATTCCCCATTTCCAGCCTCAGGCCCTCCCCCAGCTGCCTCCTCTAGGGACCCCCTCCCCCCAGCGCGCGCGCACACACACACACACACACACACACACACACACACACACACACACACACACACACACACACACACACACACACACACACACACACACACTGGGGATGTGCCTTCTCACAGAAGCTCAACCACTGAGATGCTTTAGGGACTGTGCCCAAACTCCTTCATCCCCAGCCTCTCAAGTTTTTGCTCTGATCCCTGGCACGCCCTGGAGCTGTTCCACCTTTGGAACCTTTCCTGGGTGGCAGGAGTGCCTAGCACAGGGGTAGTGACCTAAGTCTGAGCACTGGAGACCCTAGAAATCTGTTACACAAAAACATTTTATTGAGCAGTAAGTGACCCCACTGGGGACAGAAAGGGCGCAATAAAGGAGCATGTGAACCTCGGGGCAGGGTGCATGCTGCTTGACTCTCCATCCTGTTCTTGCTTCAGGGAGCAGGTCTTCCTGGGTCTCTCTGTCCTGCCTCCTGAGACCCCAGGCAGGAGGTTCTTTGGGAAGCCACAGATTGCTGCTTTCAGTTTCAAAAAGCCCAGCTCCCCCCTGGTTTGTGGTGGTGGCCGCTGACAATGGCTCAGGGCGGGAACGCATGTGGTAGACTGCTAAGGCTTCTCTGCACCCTGTCTGTGCTCCTGCATCCTCCTTGGCTCGCAGAGTGTAGACTTTTCTTTCTTCAGCTCACAAAGGGGCCCCTGAGGATTGAGCAGAGGAACGTCAGCTTTTCTTCCAGGCCAGCTTCAGCCCTGGGATGTTCAGGGCAGATTCTCATTCAAAACTCAGTTTCTGAGGCTCCTTGCTTACGGCCATTTAGTGTGGAAGGAGGCTCCTGGCTGAGGAAGGCTCAGGCAGAATGACTCAGGTTCTAATCTGTGGCAGTGGGCAGTGGGGGGGCGGGGGGTAGTCACTGCAGGAAGAGGCATTCGCTGCGTTAGGCAGTTAAACCATTGCCCTCTCTTCAGAATGACTCAGCCAGAAAGATTCTGTGGAGTTCACCTCCGGGCACCATGCTACAATCGACGGATTTTGGGTCTGGAGCAACCAAGATCTTTGTCCGACTCTTCCGGAGCGTGCTTTCTCTTGGGAGCACGTCTAGGGACTGGCTTCTCTGCTTCCACCTTTGCTGGCGTGGCCAAAGGAACATCCCCGTAGACCCGGTCGCCACCAACTAGGGAGTATGTCTCCCCGTGCCGGCCAAACTGCGTTTCTCTACACTCTCAGCAGAGGACATGGTAGTGACCAGGTGTAGGAGGAGAAACGGGAGCCACTGCTGCTGCAAAGAAAATCAGAACTGATTAGTCACTTCTGCTGTACACAGTCTCCTTCCAGAATTTCCCTCTCTCATGTCTTTCCCAGTTTCTGGCTGAAGACCTTTAATCTACTTGACATCCAAAACACAGGCTTGGCCCATCACCTCTATGAGTCCCTAGAGAAGGGACACTGGCTGCAAAAACAATTCCTAGAGCCTACGGCTGCAGCAGATGAGGACATCTCTCCACCGTTTCCAGGGGAAACAGTAGAACCCGAAAGTAATTGCAATCGTGATCCTCTCCGTCTCTCCCTTCCACAACAGAGAAAACATTTCTTGCTGTCACTTCTGAGGCTTTAATGGAAATGTCTTTCAAGTTTGGAAAAAAATAATCTAATATAAATTGGTTAAGAACCCCACCCACCTTGGCAACCCCTCTTGGGCCCCATTTATACTTCCTGTTTCAACCACACTGAACTCTAGCCCTCTGATACTTTTATGTAGATTAGAACAAGGCCAAATGCTGAGGCAGAGTGATCAGGAGACTCAGAACCGGGTTCTGGGTACCAAGTCTAGGCTCACATCCACCCAGCCTCCTGGGACACCATCTCCTCGGCCCTCCAGTCCCACTAGCACTTCATCACCCCCCTTGGTTCTTCCGGTCTTCCCATCAATATGGCACCACCGTCTCCCCTAGTTCTCAGCAGCTGAGTAAGGGATGTGTCTGAGGGGACTGATATAGACGCCTACATGACAGCACAGAGGTGCCTGGGTTTGAAGGGGCGGTTCAAGAGTGGCCCTCTTCCTCAAACTGCTCCATTTACCATTTGCCAACAAAAATGCACTTGTCTTTTGCTAAGAGGCCAATCGGGAAAGGGTCTGAATGGAAGCATCCTGTAGCCCAAAGGGGAAGGCTACATTTATAAAGATCAGAACTGTCCTGCACACTTGTCCAGGGATGACCTTTCACTTGTCCTCAGCAGTGAGCACTGTGGGTCCCTGAAGGTGTCCCAGGTCACTGGTATTACTTACATCTGTGAAAGTGCTCAGGTGTATGTGGTGGGCAAGACCCACGGCAACATGTGCCAGCCAGGTGGGGTTGTGTGTACACCATATTGCTTGTAGAGATGCCCGGTCTGGGTGTACCTGCTGCACTGCCCACCCAGGGAACAGAGCACAGGTCAGAGTAAGTATAGACGATGCAGTCAGACATTCTCTCTCAGACAACCAAAGAGATTGGTATCTGGTGGAGAACTGGCAGGGAAGTTTCTCTGAGGGCAGCACTTTTGCATAGTTACCCTGCCATGAAAACTGTGAGAAGTTCTATAAGGTCATCACTACCCAGTAAGGTCATAATAAGGAACCTGTGACTTGGGGGGCAGGCTTCAGGAGGAGGGGCAGTTTTGTGGAGGAGAACAGGGTAGAGGCAGAGGTACTCTGCCTGGCCCCTCACACCTGGGCCTCCCCACCCATGCCCTAGTCTAGTAGACACCCCACGTGGGGTGTGCCGGTGGGCTGGCACAGACCCAGGATCCCCAGGAGGGAAAGAGAGACCCACATTCTGAGATTGGCTTGAGAGGCAAGATTAACGTAAGAGACAGCTAGGTTGTATGGCACTGATCCTAAGAGGCAGAGATTTGTGTGGACTGGGGAATCAGGGAAGGCTCCTTGGCAGTGGGCCTGAAGGACAAGTGAGATTTGGACCCATGGGGAAGAGAGGGAAGACATTCCAGTTTGGAAGAATAAAAGCAAAGACACAGGGCTTCCCTGGTGGCGCAGTGGTTGAGAGTCTGCCTGCCAACGCGGGGGTCACAGGTTCGTGCCCCGGTCCAGGAAGATCCCACGTGCTGCAGAGTGGCTGGGCCCGTGAGCCATGGCCGCTGAGCCTGCGCGTCCGGAGCCTGTGCTCCGCAACGGGAGAGGCCACCACAGTGAGAGGCCCGCGTACTGCAAAAAAAAAAAAAAAAGCAAAGACACACTCTTCTCGACCTTGTCCTGCCCCAAATATAAATTCATAACACCCTCACATTTTTACAACTGAGGACTTAAAAAAACCAAGAGGTTAAGGGGCCTACCCAGTGTTCCACAGGTAGTGGAGAGGTGTTCTGCTCAGTGGTTAGGTTCATGTCGGGGCTCCGGATTTACAGCTGATAGGAATGTGAAGGCAAGCTCATGCCATTTCAAACATTTCCAAGTGATACTGAGAGAGATGTTAAAGGTGCAAAATGAGGGTGCTGAATGACCTCACAAAATGGGAATGGTGGGCCCATTTTAACATGAAATTGAAAACAAATTCATGACAAAAGGACATAATACAAAATGACAACATAATCATTACACTCCCCTCTCCCCTAGAAGTAAAAATCATTAGAATCCTTTCTCTCTCCACCATGAAAGGATGAGATAAAAGCTCAGCAGCAGCCCCCGTGAAAAACATGGTCAACAGTGTGAAGAGGTGTTACTAAGACGATTTGGTCCGACTCAGAGAACGAAAGAGACAACTCCGCCCTTAGCCTGATCAGGCCCACAGGACGGAACCACATTTGGGGCAGCCTTTGATAGTGTGGCAATGAGAGAGAACCTTCTTTAGGAGGGGACTCCCTGTTGCCGACCTTGAAAAAGCAAAGATGGGACATTCGTTTAATGGGGCTGTTGCAAAGGCGATGTGCCCGGGAGGTAGAGGCTGCTTGGACTACCATTTTAGAGGTTGGGCCACCCTGGTGGAGAACCACAGCACCTTCTATTCCTAAACTGCTTGAATCAGCAGGTGCACGTTAGGACACACAAAGTCAGGCCCCATTGGAGCAGACTGCCTTTGGGAGTGGTAGCATGTAAAATGTGAAGGGCAATGCTCTGGAGGAGCTTTGTCATGGCAGGTGGGCCAGCACGAGACCATTCAGATTCTCCAAGGCTCCAGAGATTACTTGGCTGGGAGCATCCCTCTGATGTGGTGGGGGGACTCCTACCTTAACAGGACCTGGCTGGGCATCTGGGCGAGGCAGAATAAATGGTTTATTAACTTACGAGAGCGAGAGACTCACCTGGGGGGTTCCACAAAAGCACTTAAAAAGACTTGTACCTAGATTCTTGAGCCAACCCTCAGAAAACTTATCTAGATCTGGAGTAGGGCTCAGGAAGCTGCACTTTTAATAAGCTTCCTGGGCAGTCCCACCACAGTGGTCCATGGATAGAGTGACCAAATTATTGTGTATTCTTGGTTGCTCTTGGGAGTCAAAGTGGGCAATATTAAAAACTGCAGCAGGCATACATATAAACAGGGAATATTCAAGGCAAACAGAGGTGTATAGTTATTCTATGCATGAGTCAGATTTGAGAAAAGCTAGCCTGGTGGTTAAAGAACACAACCCTTAGGACAGACAGACCAGATTCTGTCCTACTTACTTGTGTGATTTTGACCAAATTCTTTTATCCTTCTGTTTCTTCATATAGAAAAGAGCTATGGCTGTACATTTAGCACAATATTCTCTTTTGGCAAAAGTTGCTCTGGGTCCATTTGTGTTCTCTGCTACTTAATCCTTTCCAGTGTGCAAGCATTTTTAAGTTGTTTGGTGAAGTATTACATTTGACTTTTAACTGTTCATTACTTTGGGAAAAGCTTATGTAGTGCTGCAGAGACTAGAACCTATGCAGAGATAGTGAGAGGATGTTATAAGCTTATTCTGCCGGTTTATAAAAAAGTTTAACCTTTTCTCCTCTTCCTCCACCTGCCACCAAGAGATGAGAAAGAAGGCAGAGCCTGGAAATGCACACCAAGCAATACTTCTGTGTCAGTTTGCCTTTTATTCCTCTGCCAGTACTTCCCAGAGAGATTTCACCAAAAGTGCCTAAGCTTGCCATGGCCATTGTTGTGAAGAAAGTTTCTCTCTATTGCTAGTCGCATCCCCTTTCCCTTCTCCTGGGGGCTTAATGGATGTTTGGGGGCAGGAAATAAAATTTAAACTAAAACATCAATTGAAAGAGCCTTCGTCCTAAGTGTGGTAGTTTGGAGTGTGAATCTTCTCAGAGTCTAGTGAATTCTGCTCCAGTGGAAACTGTTATTAAGGGACACCCATAGAAACACTGCTTACTGTAAGAAATCATGACACAATACAGAGCCAAGATCGACTTTATTCTTCATGTGAAAGACTACAGAGAGCCATGCTCAGTAGTTCACCCTCCAGTGTTGGCCAGCAGCTTACCTTTTGAAGGCGGAAAGCAGCCCGGGCCTTCAGAAGGTGACTAGGCAGCCCAGAGCACCCTACTGACAAGTGTGCTCAGCCATCCAGCACAGAGGGAAAGGTCCCTGTTATGGCATCATATATAAGCCTGCTGCAATAAGGTTTGCTGGTGCAAAGGCTGTCTCACTGAGGACCTAGTCCTGGAAGCCTTCTCCTCCGGCGAGCTGCCAGCTCAATCTTCTGAACCAGGCTCACGTCCCAGGGATGGGTCACAAAGCTGACGACAGTGCCTGGCACTTCGCTCCCCACCCGGCCCACCCTCCCTGCTCTGTGGATGTAGTCTTGTAGGGTGAGAGGGAAATCATAATTGATGACTAGCTCCACCTGGGTGCTGTCCAGGCCCCGAGAGGCGATGTCTGTGCAGAGAAGTATGTCTCGGGAGCCCTTCTGGAAGGACTGGAAGATGCCTGCTCTCATTGAGGCTGGCATCTGTCCCTGCAGTCTTAAGTGTTGGATTTTGTGGTCATCCAGAATATACCCCAGCCAGTTCACAGTGCTGGAGCAATTACAGAACACCAGAACACTTCCTGCGGGGCCAGTCCTATATGCTCTGTCACGCTGCTTGAGGATCGGCACCAACCCAGTCACCTTCTCTGTTCCCTTCAGTCTCATGAATGTCTGTCTGACGTGAGGCATGATGCAGTGGAGCTTGTCACTGGTAACAGTGGTTAGAGAGTCTAAGCTGGTAACTTTACTCAGCAGCTGGCCTACACCTTCGGGAAATGTGGCCCCCACCAGCACTAACTGAGCTTTGGGATTGAAGGGGTCTTTTAAGTCAGCTGGGTCTTCTGCTATATGGCTCCCCTCCAAGATGTAATCCACCAGTTCCAGGAAGCTTTCATCCAACAGCGTGTCTGCTTCATCCAACACCAAGAAGGAGAGCTGCTCCAGGCTGATCAGTTGAGTTTTCAGGGCCTTCCACAGAGCCCCCGGAGTGGCCACTAGTATATCTGCTGGAGGATGTTTGGACAGTTGCAGCCTGATCCTACTCATGCCATGGCCTCCCCCTAACTCCCGCACCTGGAGGCCCAAGGAGCTGCCCAAGGGCTGGGCCACGGCCCGCACCTGTTCGGCTAATTCTCGAGAAGGCACAAGAACCAGGCCTCGAGGCGCAGGGATGCGACAAGGGTCCAGGCTTGGCTGGCCCAAGAGCCGTTGAAGGAGAGGTAGTAAGTATCCTAGAGTTTTGCCACTGCCGGTTTCTGCGGCGCAGAGGATGTGGCGACCGCGGAGGAGTGGGGGAATGGTACTCGACTGCACGGTTGTGGGCCGAACAACTTCGGGAGCAGCCTCTTGTAGTGCGCTCAGAACGCGGTGCTCCAGACCCAGATCGGTGAAGCTGCCCTTGGGCGAGAGGTTCCGCAGCGCTGGAGCCTCATGTTGCGCGCGCTCGATGGAGAAATGGTCCCCGTGGGCGCGCCGATTCCTCCAGCCGCGCGAAGCGAGTGGCGCGGGCTCCCAAGGGCCCAGCGTGAGGCGAGCCGGCTGGTTCAACTCCGGTCGCCGCGCTGAGATCAGCAGCGACCCAGGTCGCACCAGCACCGGCCGCGGGGGGCTCCGCTGCCCGCTTTGCCGCTCTTCCTGCCGCCGCTGTAGAGCCCGCGGAATGCGCACCACGGGCAGGGGCTCGTTGGGACCGCGGACCGTCAGGTCCCGGCGAGGCGCCAGAAGCAACCGAGCCACGAGCGACAACAGCCGCGGCTTCCGCGCTAGAGCCATACTCCCCTCAGTGCGGGAGAGGCGCACGACAGTGACGTCACGGGCGCGCCAAGGCCTCGCGGACGGTGGCTGGCGCGGCTCAGTAGGGCCCGCGGAATTGGCGAACTGTGTGGAAGGAGCGGGATCTGTAGAGCTCAGCAGCGGCGAGGTCTGTAGGTCCGAACAGGGGATGGTGACTCCAGGTCCCGGCCAACCTTGGGGAAGGGTGCGCGATGGAGGCAGGACCGGGGTCCGGCGATGGGGCCCTGGCATTACGAACCAGGAGGGCGGAGGGCTTGTGGCGATCCGATGTCCGATCTCTGCAACGCTCATTTGTCGCCCTCACAGCCCCTGTCATGGCTTGGCCAGTTCGGGTCTCCCCCTGTAACTTTACAAGTATTTATTGAGAGTCTGAGTGAATGGTCAGGCCTGGGGGCCGAGACCGGGAGTCCGGAGTCGTAGATCCAGGCTCACCCTTCCCTTAGAGCTCCCCAGAGAGCTGAGGGCCCCGAGGGCAAGCTCATGGCCTTCAGCGTATCTTCTCTTCAGTCCAGAGAACTCATCGCTTGGTACTTTTCCCCTCTCTTTTCAGCTGAGGGTCATTCTCCCCTCCCTTGTCACCCTTTCCAGCTTCTCATCCTGAACCCACTGCTTTCTTGGCTAGTTCACCTCCACCGGCTTTCCAGTCAGATACCTCAGTTCCGTAAATAGCAGCGAGGAGGATTTGTGGCTTGTCTCACAAAACCACGGTCAGGCAGAATATTTTACTTGAATTCAGTTGTTCAGGTTGCCCAAAAGCCTTACACTACTGGTACTTCTTGAACGGATCCCGAAAATGGGTGTCAGATCATTTCTGTAATTTCCAGTGCCTGGGGTAGGAGATAAGGTAAATGTGGATTAACCACCTGGGAGGTTCTTAACATCTGGAGAAAGAGTTTTACTTTCATTAGATACCGTTATAGAGATAAATGCTATTAAATTTCAAATAGCATTTTGATACACGATAGACTTTCTGGAGAGTTACCTGTTAAACCAGCAGAGGAGAGAGTTTTGAGTACTCATGGGTGAACAGAGTCATTGGATAGAGCAGTGGCTCTTGCGTGAGGGTGATTTTGCCCTCACCCTTCCCCCAGGACATTTGACAATGGCTGGAGACATTTTTCTTTGTCACATCCGTGGGGTCGGGTGGGGTGCTGCAGGCCTCTGGTGGGTAGAGGCCAGGATGCTACTACATATCGTACAAGGCATAGGACAGCCCTCCCCACCACCCCAAAGAATTATCTGGTCCCAAATGTCAATAGTGTGCTTTGGAGAAACCTTGGATAGAGGCTGAGGACTGAAGAGAGGCTGAGGTTGTCACATGTACTCTCACTTCAGGTGGTCAGTCACATTTGCCAGATTCTTGTGTGGCCCTGCCCCTTTCCCAGAATCTGTAGCAGGCACACTGATGCCGTGGTTGTCATGTCCTTGGGATGAGAAAACCTTGGGGGCTCCTGAAAGTTATAAACACAGGAAGGAGTGATTTAGGAGGGTGACGTGGGAGAAGAGGACTTTAGGAAGAACAAAATTGTCCTCATGTGTTTGGGAAATGTGCCAGATGGAAAAGAGATGAGGTGTGCCATGGGGTGTACCATTCCAGAAGGCAGACTGGGACTGATGCTTGACAGGGAGTCAGATTCTGAATTTGATATAGACTGCTGTAGCAACTAGAAATGCCTAGATCTGTCTAGAGAGTGCTGGGTTTTCTGTCTCTGCAAAGTTCATGTATAGGCTGATGACCACTGATTGGTGATATGATAGAGGGGAGTTGATATAAAGGATGCTCTAAGATATTGTGATTCTACACTACTTTTATGATTCTTTCCCAGAACTCGGAGCTCCTCATTTCGTTAGCTGAAGAGCTCCTTGGATGTCTGCTCTGACATGTTTCACCTGTTTACATGTGCCACTCATTTTTCAGGTACAAAACAAAGAATCGCTTTGCACAAAGCCAGAAGGGCTATACTGAAAGAATTATCAGAAAAGAATAATACATAGGTATGTATTTGCATTGACTTTCTCCAAATATTTGAGACAGGGTAGCTGATTAGTGGCTGCTTTCTCATGCTTGAGCCCTTACAATGTGATCACCTCAGAATGTCATAGCGATTGGAGCCTGTCTGAACCTGTCTGTCTCTACCCATGGCCCCTAGTTTCTTCTTGTCATTGCTTTAGTTACTGTGTAAGGCCCTTCTCTTTTCCTCCTGCTCACAGCAGACATTGAGTAACCTCTAGTTGTTACTGAGATGCATATTTCACAGTATAGTACTTTAGAAATGAGAAAGGTTTACTTATTGTGGAAACAAATGTAGGCTCCTGGGAGTGTTAGTGTCACTCAGTAATGTTTTTCCCAGGGCTGCCATGGTAACTGACGTTGCCTGCTTACTCCCTAAGGTTTGAGAAGAATTCTTCCTTGGATCTCAGGTGATAGTGGTACATTCCTTCATTCATTTATTCATTTAGTAAATATTTTCTGAGCACCATGTATGTGCCAGGTACTTTTCATATGGACAGTGAACAAAACAGACAAAATTCCTGCCCTAGTGAACTGTATATTCTGATTTAATTGGCTTGGGGTGAGGCCTGGCCATTGGTAGTTTTTTAAATCTCTCCAGATGATTCTAATGTACAGCTAGGTTTGAGAATCACAGTTATAAATGAAGCACTTTGGGAATTGCAAAGGCATTGCAGAAATAAAAAGTGGCTATTGGTATTCCTTCAATATTCCTGCATTTTCCTGCCTGCATCAGGACTGTTGTACAAGTGCTGATCATTTTCTTTTCAGCCCTTTTCGCTGTTTGCCTAGACCCTTTATCCCTCTTTCTAACCTAACACCCTACCTCCTTCTTGTCTTTCAACCTCCAGTCCATCATCTGTTTGGGATTTATCCTAAACTTGGTGGGAAGGCATTGCAGGGTATAAACAGAGAAGTGGTGTTAGCAGAGATGCCTTTTTCAGACACCATACTGGCTATTGTAAGAGAATGGATAGGAGGGGGCAGGAGTAGATTTGGGGAGACTCATTAGGAGGCTGGCTTTGTGCACAGTGGTGGCCTTGCAGATGGAGTAAAGCAGGCAGGTTAGAGTCATATTTGGAAGGTTAGTGATGGCTTGGAGGTGAATAGGAGATAGTGATGAATTGGATGTGGGGAATGTGGGTTAAGGATGTGTAATTGGGTAAATGGAGGTGCTACTTACTGAAACGGGAAAAATTTTCTCTCCACATATTGACCTGATAAACACCTTCTCACCCTTTAGACCTTGAATCAGAGATTCTTTCTTGTTTTCTTTTATTATATTTTATTTTATTTCATTTTTATTTGGGCTGTGACGCCAGCTTGCAGGATCTTAGTTCCCCAACCAGGGATTGAACCCAGGCCCCCTGAACTGGAGGCACAGGGTCCTAACCACTGGACCACTGGGGAATTCCCAGCAGAGATTTTTTCTTTCTTTTCTTTCTTTTTTTAATATAAGTTTTAATTAATTGATTAATTAATTAATTTTTGGTTGCGTTGGGTCTTCGTTGCCGCGCGTGGGCTTTCTGTAGTTGCGGCGAGCAGGGGCTACTCTTCGCTGCGGTGCACGGGCTCCTCACTGCAGTGGCTTCTCTTGTTGCGGAGCATGGGCTCTATGCGTGCGGGCTTCAGTAGTTGTGGCACGCGGGCTCAGTAGTGGTGGCTTGCGGGCTTAGTTGCTCTGCGGCATGTGGGATCTTCCCGGACCAGGGAGCAAACCCGTGTCTCCTGCATTGGCAGGCGGATTGTTTGTTTTTTTAAAACATCTTTATTGGAGTATAATTGCTTTACAATGGTGTGTTAGTTTCTGCTGTATAACAAAGTGAATCAGTTATATGCATGCGTATATCCCTATATCCCCTCCCTCTTGCGTCTCCCTCCCACCCTCCTGATCCTACCCCTCTAGGTGGTCACAAGGCACTGAGCTGATCTCCCTGTGCTATGCAGCTGCTTCCCACTTGCTAGCTATTTTACATTTGGTAGTATATATATGTCAATGCTACTCTCTTACTTCATCCCAGCTTACCCTTCCCCCTTCCCGTGTCCTCAAGTCCATTCTCTGTGTCTGCGTCTTTATTCCTGTCCTGCCCCTAGGTTCATTAGAACCATTTTTTTTTTTTAGATTCCATATATATGTGTTAGCATACGGTATTTGTTTTTCTCTTTCTGACTTACTTCACTCTGTATGACAGGCTCTAGGTCTATCCACCTCGCTACAAATAACTCAGTTTCGTTTCTTTTTATGGCTGAGTAATATTCCATTGTATATATGTGCCACATCTTCTTTATCTATTCGTCTGTCGATGGACACTTAGGTTGCTTCCATGTCCTGGCTATTGTAAATAGTGCTGGCAGGCAGATTCTGAACCACTGCACCACCAGGGAAGTCCCCAGAGATTATTTCTTAAGGGAGGCCCTCCTCAACCCCCATGAGTCTCTTTCCTGCTGACATAGACTCCCACAGCCTTATGTAACTGCTCCTTCATAGCACCATACACAGTTTTAATTTCACACATATTTGTAAGTTCCCTTTCTATAACATATTTGTAAGTATCCCTTTCATCATTTTATCTTTAGTGCCTACCAGTGCTTGACATATCTTAGGGGCTCAGTAAGTGTCTGTTGAATAAATAATTGGAGACAGAGGACAAGGCTTAGGAGGGAAGATCAAGGCTTTGTTTTCTACATGTTGAGTAGAAGATGCCCTTAAGACATCCCAGTGGGGATGTGTTTTGAGCAGTTGGTGTGAGGTTGGGATGCCTTTGGAGATGATCATGGCCACTATTTTAAACCATGGGAGTGAATAAATTTGTGAGGGAGGATGTGTGAAATTAGAAGGGAAGAGGGCCCACGACTAAGGAGCAACCTCAACCTGTGAGGGGAGGAGGTGAAACCAGCAAAAGAGACTGAAAAGCAGGGGTAGAGAGAAAAACTGGGAGGGTGTGTGGTCGACGAACCCAGGGAGGAGAGAGATCAAGGAAGAGGGGAGGCTCAACCATGCCATGTGCTGCTAGCAAAACAAGATTGAGGACAGGTCAGTGTCTCGTAGATTGAGCAACTTCGAGGTAATTGGTGACTTTAATCAGAGCAGTTTTGGGAGAGTGGCAGAGGGGGAGGCCAGGCCGGAGTAGGCTGAGGAGTAAAAAGTTAGTTAGCAAGCTTTGTGGTTTTTAGAGGGGACCATGTTTGCTTAGAATAAATAAATTAACAGTTATCTCTGGGACATGGGATTTTGATTTTCTTCGATTTACTCCTGTTGCTCTACCTTTAAAATATTTTTAGAATGTGACCACTTCTCACCACCTCCCCTGCTATCTCTCTGTCCTGAGCCACCATCATCTCTGACATCGGTGAGTGAAGAGCCTTCTAACTGATCCGCCTGTGTCTACCGTGGCCCCCACAGTCTGTTTTTCATACAGCAGTCACCGTGATAATGGGGAATGTGATCAGTCATGCCACTCCTCTCCTTAAAACCCTTCACTGGCTCCTATCGTGAAGAGCTAACAAAGCCCGCAGAGCGTCCTACAAGGCCATTCGGGGTCTGACCACTGTGTCCTATCTGCTTACTGCTCTCCATCCATTGTGTATCTGACTTCCATTACTCTCTTCTCCTTTCTGTGCTGCAACCACAGTGGCCTCCTTCCTGTTCTCTAACACACCAGACAAGCTCCTGCCCCAGGGTCTTTGCACTGGCCCTTTCTTCTCCTGTGCACTCTTCCACTAGATACCAACTTGGCTAACTCAAATCTCTGCTCAGATGTCATCTTCTCATTGAAGCTTATCTGGGCTTCTCTATTTAAAATTTTAACCTTTGGGGATGAGGTGGGGGGGAAATGGGTGAAGGTGGTCAGAGGATACAAACTTCCAGTTACAAGACAAATACATTCTGGGATGTAATGTACAGCATGGCAACTATGGTTAACAATACTGTATTGTTTCTTTTTAAATTTTATTTATTTATTTATTTGTTTATTTTTGGCTGTGTTGGGTCTTCGTTGCTGCACGTGGGCTTTCTCTAGTTGCGGTGAGCGGGGGCTCCTCTTCGCTGCGGTGCACAGGCTTCTCATTGTGGTGGCTTCTCTTGTTGCGAAGCACCAGCTCTAGGTGCGCGGGTTTCAGTAGTTGTGGCTCGCGGGCTCTAGAGCGCAGGCTCAGTAGTTGTGGTGCACGGGCTTAGTTGCTCCGCGGCATGTGGGATCTTCCCAGACTAGGGATCGAACCCGTGTTCCCTGCACTGGCAGGCAGATTCTTAACCACTGTGCCACCGCGGAAGTCCCGGTAATACTGTATTGTATCCTGAAAGTTGCAAAGAGAGTAGATCTTAAAGGTTCTCATGATGAGAAAAAAATTATGTGAGGTGATAGATATTGTCTAAACTTATTGTGGTAATCATTTGGTGATATATACATATGTGAAATCTTTATGTTGTACAGCTTAAACTAATACAATATCGTATGTTAATTTTATCTCAATGAAACTGGAAAAAAATTTTAACCCATCTGCAGTTTTCAATCTCCTTTCTCCCTGCTTTTTTTTACTCTATAGCACTATCAATTTTCCATCATACTATGTAATTTATTTATTATGCTTATTGTTTTTGCCTTTTTCCCCACTGGAATGAAAGCTCTACCAGAGTAGGAATCTTTGTCTGTTTTCTTCTCTAATGTATCCCCAAAGACTAGGACAGTGACTGGTACAGAGTAGACACTTAATAAATATTTGTTGGATGCATAAATGAGCATGCATTATTTTTACAATAAAAGAAAAGGAAAACCAAATACTATGTGTTGGAAAGAAGAAGGAAAGCCTTCTCTGGATAACAGAAGAGATTTTCTCCATTTGAATTTCTGACTCTCTTTCTTTAGGAATGATTGTGAACAGCCTCTCTCTGTGCTACCACAACAAACTCATCTTAGCCCCTATGGTTCGGGTAGGGACTCTCCCAATGCGGCTGCTGGCCCTGGACTATGGAGCGGACATTGTGTACTGTGAGGTAAGGGGCTCCTGATCTTCCCGGAGAGCTCTTCCACAGGTGCAGCCTCCCCATCTGTGGGTGGGAGCGGTCAGGAGTCAGAGGAGGCAGAATGGGCTCTCCCTTCACAGGTGCTCACTGAAGGCAGCAGAACACAAACACGCAGGAGTCCTGTGAGCCCTGCTGAGGACCAGGAGCCTGGGCAGCACGGAGGCATTGTGGGACACCTGGGCCAGGTGGCTAGATGAGCATCGTGTCAGGTCACTGCTGTGGCCCCCATAGGAGTTAATACACATTCAGTACATGAATGAGTGAACTCAAGATCAGGAAGAGGAGGAAAAGGACCAGATTCAGGCCAGGGAAGCTGGATGGGGTTGCTTTTGGGAACCATAGGATTTTCTGGTGGTAGTAGCTAGTGGACCAGCTACTGGCCGGCTGCTGTGGAGAATATTAAGACTTGAGACCCAGGTTTAGAAAGCATCTTCTAGGAAAAATAGAGTTACAGGAGTAGCTGATATTGGGTAGGGACTGGGAGCAGTGGTTCTCAGTTGGGCATGCATCAGAATTATCTGGGCAGCTTCCCCCGCAATCCCCAATCCTGATATGTCCCTCTAGTTGGTGTGAGAGGTTAGAGAAACTACCCCAGTGCTTCTGATATTTCCATCTTTAAGAGCCACCAGCGGTGGGGTGAGGACTGTGGCTATAAAAGGGAAACACAGGGAATCCTTGTGGTGGTAGAACTATTCTGTGTCAACATCCTGGTTGCGATATTGTACTACGGTTTTGCAAGATGTTACCATGAGGAGAAATTGGGCAATGGGTACATAGAATCTCACATTCTTACAATTGCATGTGAACCTCCAATTATCTCAAAATAAAAAGTTTAATTGAAAAGAAAGCCACTGGTGTAGGGTCTTCCCTGGTAGTCCAGTGGTTAAGACTTTGCGCTCCCAATGCAGGGGGCCCGGGTTCAATCCCTGGTCGGTGAACTAGATCCCACATGCATGCCGCAACTAAGAGTTCGCATGCTAAACTAAGAAGCCTGCATGCCACAACTAAGAGCCCGCATGCCGCAGCTAAACATACCGCATGCTGCAACTAAACACACCGAAACGAAGATCCCACATGCCGCAAATGAGACCTGGTGCAACCAAAATAAATAAATAAATATTAAAGAAAAAAAAGTTTAATTGAAAAGAAAGACACTGGTGTAGGGACTTCCCTGGTGGTCCAGTGGGTAAGACTCCGCACTCCCAATGCAGGGGGCCTGGGTTTGATCCCTGGTCAGGGAACTAGATCCCGCAGGCATGCCACAACTAAGAGTCTGCATGCCTCAACTAAGAAGCCTGCATGCTGCAATGAAGATCCCGTGTGCCGCAGCTAAGACCCAGTGCATCCAAAATAAATAAATAAAAAAATAATAAATAAATTTTGAAAAAGAAAATTACTTGATTAGGGGACAGCTGTGGCACATAGATGTGAACACTTGAGGGGTTAATGGATTGAGGAGTAAGCAGCAAAATGAGGAAGTAAAAATAAGTCTGCTGACTACCCCCCAGAAATTCAAGAGGTGATGGGAGGAAGTGTATAGCTGGAGGTGAAGGAAGATGGGTGAATGGAGTTGTTTGTTGGTAACTTGCTTGTTTGTAGCGTAGGAAGAAGGGCTTAACAATGAGGGGAGGCCTGAAGATTTGGGGCATTAGGGGGATTTGTAGGGCCAGGTCTTGGAGGGGACAGGATTCTTGACGAGGTGGTAGGACCTGCCTTCCACTGAGATAGGGCAAGGAGGAGAGGGTGAAGATGATGAAAGGGAGGGAAACTGAGGGGTGTTGCCTGAGAGACTTGTTTTACAAGATGTAGGAAGTCAGTCTTCTGTTGGAAATGAGGGTGGCAAGTGTGGGCTAGGGACCTGAGGAAAGGAAGTGAAGGTGTTTTGGTCCTATTCCCATGGGGAATGGGCACTGGGAGATGTGCCTGGCAGGCAGGTGTGCACAGTGATACTGGTTTGCAGCTTTATAGGAAGGAGAGCTTAAGAAGCCTGGCAGGGGGATGCCCATGGCAGGGATTGGCATGCCAGTATCTACAGCAGGGCAGGGGCAGAGGCATCTAGGGTGCTGACAAGGTGAAATGGGAAGGAGGGAGTGTGTGTTGTCCAAAGGTGGGAGTCAGAAAGGGATTTTCCAGAGTTTAGGGTCACAGAGACCCAAGACCTGACTTTTAAGTGGTTTGTCGAAGTAGAGGTGAGGAGGTCCCAAACATGTGAAATGGGCTGTTAGTGTACATCCATAAATCTTCCAGGCTGCCAGAACATGCCTATGGCAGGGAGGAGCCTGTTCCCAGGGGCCAGTCCCAGAGGAATGTGGTAGTGTGCTGAGCATATTCATCTGGTCACTCAACCCTTGAGCCTACACTCTGGCCCCAGGGTGGTCAGCCATGGGATAGGTATAGCCTTTCCTGGCCAGCACTCTCCTTGGCCTCCAGAAAAAACCTCTTGGATTTGGAAGGGGATTGGGAGGAGGAACTATGATGAATCAGGGACTCAGATTCTGAGGTCTTGGGAACCAAAAAGATGAAATCCGAGAGAACAGCTGTTACCTTTCATTACTTGTGATTCTCCTCTACCCCAGGACAGAGGGTGCATGATAGTTCTTCATCCACTTAGTCCATGTTTACCAATAGGGTTCTGTGGGATGACTCAGACTCAAGGATGAAGCCCCCTGCTTCCTCCCTGCTGCCCCAACTCCATCTCTGTCCAGCTGTAGCCCCCGCATGGTTGCTTCAAGGCCCGGGATGTATAGTGTCCCTCTTCTCTGTACCTGTGCTTCGCATACTGTCTCCATCAATTATTTGCTTAGTCTGATGACCCTTCATGTCCCTACTCTCCCTAATCTTGTGCTGTCACGAAAAGTAAGAGTGGGTCCATTGAGTGCTAACCCTTTATTTTCAGATTCATTTATGTCTCTGCGGTGGCCATCCTGCTGGTTTCTTCTCTTAGACCAAGTGGTGGTAAAGCCTTCAGGCCTTTAAAGCATCAGCTCACCTGGGCTCAAACTTATTCTGGGGCAAGATTCTGAGGGTTGCTAAAATTGAGGAAAAGGCAGTAGTGCCTCCATTGACATATTCAGCCTCCTTGGCCTTCACTTTTGCTATGCGAGCAGCATTTTTCTGGGACCCCAGAGGGTGGAGTTGTATTCACCTGGAGATACTGTGGAGTGAAACACCAGGATGGAAGTGAGTGAGTGTATGACAGCACGGTGTCTGCTCTAGACAGCCACTATATGTTTATAGCCCTGGGGGAATCAGTCTGTGATGAGGTCACGGAAGCTGGGTAGTGAGAAACAGAGCTGACCCGCAGATTCCGGATGCTTCATCAGCTGCTTTGTTGAGAATTCTTAGGGTTGTTTTCAAGCACTTGGGAAGTCATGGTCCCAGGATTTATGCGGTGACTTCAGAATGTGACTCTCCTAATTGGTCAAAGCTTGGTTTTCCTCATGATTGTGACTAATCCATTCTTCCAGGGCTCTTCTTGAGTTTGGAGCAGAGTAAATACTGATTAAAACCCTTTGTATGTTTGATGAGCACTTGCTCTGGGAGAGTCAATATAGCTTATGAACAAATTAAGGGACCTCTGCCAGAAGAGACCTAGGCCCTTTACCCAGACCTAGCTGCTGTGGAGCAGAGGCCGGTGGGCAGGCCAACTGGCCCCTGCCTGTGGTGAGTGGGTCTCTGGGAACTGGGCCCTGAGTACTGGGAAAGGCACAGCATGGCGCCTGGTGCCCCCTGGTGGACCCAGAGTTGCTCTGCAGGCCAGCTGTGTAGATGAACTTACTATGTTCCCCTGAGGTGACCCATCTGTGGGTTAGATCGTCAAACCACACCATCCACCTCTCAGGACCTCGTGTAGGACCTAGGGCATACCAGGCATACAGGCACCTCCTTAAAACGCCTGCAGAACCCTCAGCAGTTGGAGGTGAAGAAAGGATGAACCAGCTCAGCAAAGGTTAAGGGAGCAGTAGTCTGATTCCCCACCAAGGTCTGCCCTATTGATGGAGTTTTCTAGGGGTTCATCAGATGTCACTTAACTATTCCTTTTTTTAAAAAATTTATTTATTTTATTTGTTTTATTTTTGGCTGCGTTGGGTCTTCATTGCTGTGTGCGGGCTTTCTCTAGTTGTGGAGAGTGGGGGCTACTCTTCATTGTGGTGCATGGGCTTCCCATTGCGGTGGCTTCTCTTGTTGCGGAGCACGGGCTCTAGGCACGCGGGCTTCAGTATTTGTGGCTCGTGGGTTCTGGAGCGCAGGCTTAGTAGTTGTGGCTCACGGGCTTAGTTGATTCGTGGCATGTGGGATCTTCCTGGACCAGGGCTCGAACCCGTGTCCCCTGCACTGGCAGGGATTCTTAACCACTGCGCCACCAGGGAAGCCCCCTATTCCTTTTTATAAGAACAATGGATGGACAGACCATGGATTGTCATACTGAGTGAAGTAAATCAGACAGAGAAAGACAAATATCATATGATATCACTTATATGTGGAATCTAAAAAAATGGTACAAATGGACTTATTTACAAAACAGAAATAGAGTCACAGATGTACAAAACAAATTTATGGTTACCTGGGGGAAAGAGAGGGGGATAAATTGAGAGATTGGGATTGACATATACACACTACTATTTATAAAATAGATAACAAATAAGAACCTACTGTATAGCACAGGGAACTCTACTCAATACTCTGTAATGACCTATATGTGAAAAGAATCTAAAAAATAGTGGGTATATGTATATGTATAACTGATTCACTTTGCTGTACAGCAGAAACTAACACAACATTGTAAATCAACTACACTCAAATAAAAATTAAATAAAAACAAAAAACCAAAAACAACAGGACTCCAGTGGCCCAGACGTGAGAGGACACCTACCTTTTAATAGGCAGGATGAAGGGAGAAGGCAATATTCTTAAGAGACTATGATTACCAAAATGGGTACTTAAATTTTTTTGTGTGGCAAAAAACACATAACAAATTTTACCATATTAACCGTTTTTAAGTGTACAGTTCAGTAGTTGTGAAACAGATCTCTAGAACTTTTTCATCTTGCAAAACTGAAACTCTATGCCCATTAAACAACAACTCCCCTCCCCACAGCCCCTGGTAACCACCGTTCTACTTTCTGTTTCTATGAATTTGAATACTTTAGCTACCTTTTATGTAAGTGGAAATATGCAATATTTGTCTTTTTGTGACTGGCTTATTTCACTTAGCATAATATCCTCAAGGTTCATCCATGTTGTACTATGTAACAGGATTTCTTTCCATTTTTAGGCTGAATAATATCATATTATGTAATATGTATACTACCTTTTGCTTATCCATTCATCTGTCGATGGACATTTGGGTTGCTTCTATCTCTTGGCTATTTTGAATAGTGTTGTGAATGTAGGTGTGCAGATACTCCTTTGAGATCCAGCTTTCAATTCTTTGGGATATATATATATATATACCCAGAAGTAGGATACTTTCATTTTTTGAGGAACTTCCATACTGTTTTCCCCGTCTTTTGCGCCATTTTACAATCCCACCAGCAGTCCACAATTTCTAAAATCTTTGCCAACACTTGCTATTTTCTCTTTTTTTTGATAGTACCCATGCTAATGGGTATGAAGTGATAGCTCATTGTGGTTTTGATTTGCATTTCTCTGAAGATTAGTGTTGTTGAGCATTTTTTATATGCTTCTTGGCCATCAGTATATCTTTTTTTTTTTAACATCTTTATTGGAGTATAATTGCTTTACAATGGTGTGTTAGTTTCTGCTGTATAACAAAGTGAATCAGCTATATGTATACATATATCCCCATATCTCCTCCCTCTTGTGTCTCCCTCCCACCCTCCCTATCCCACCCCTCTAGGTGGTCACAAAGCACTGAGCTGATCTCCCTGTGCTATGCAGCTGCTTCCCACTAGCTAGCTATTTTACATTTGGTAGTGTATATATATGTCAATGCCACTCTCTCACTTCTTCCCAGCTTACCCTTCCCCCTCCCTGTGTCCTCAAGTCCATTCTCTACGCCTGCGTCTTTATTCCTGTCCTGCCCCTAGGGTCATCAGACCATTTTTTTTTTAGATTCCATATATATATTTTAGCCATGGTATTTGTTTTTCTCTCTCTGACTTCACTCTGTATGACAGACTCTAGGTCCATCCACCTCACTATAGATAACTCAATTTCGTTTCTTTTTATGCTATGCCTATTTTTAAATTGAGTTATTTGTCTTTTTATTCTAAGAGTTGTAAGAATTCTTTATATATTCTGGATACTAGACCTTTATCAGATATATGATTTGCAAATATTTTCTCCCATTCTGTGGATCGTCTTTTCCACTTTATTTTTTTTAAAAGACTTTAGTTTTATTTTTTAAAATTTTATTTAAGTATAGTTGATTCACTTTGTTTTTTTTTTGTGTGTGTGGCTGCATTGGTTCTTCGTTGCAGTGTGTGGGCCTCCCACTGTGGCAGCTTTTCTTGTTGTGGAGCATGGGCTCTAGGTGCACGGGCCTCAGCAGTTGTGGTGCGTGGGCTCAGCAGTTCTGTGGCATGTGGGATCTCCCCGGACCAGGGATAGAACCCATGTCCCCTTTGTTGGCAGGTGGATTCTCAACCACTGCACCACCAGGGAAGTCCCTGATTCAATTTATTGATAGTATCCTTTGATGCAAAATTTTTTTGCATCAATGCAAAAATTTTTAATTTTAATGAAGTCCAATTTACCTAATTTTTTCCTTTGTTGTTTGTGCTTTTGGTATCATCTCTAAGAAATTATTGCTTAATCTAAGGCCACAAAGATTTATACTTAGATTTTCTTCTATGAATTTTATAGTTTTGGCTCTTACACTTAGGTCTTGGATGCATTTTGAGTTAATTTTTTTTTTAGTTAATTTTTGTGTACATTATGAGGTAGGGATCAAAATTCATTTTCTTGCATGTAGATATCCAGTTGTCCCAGCACCTGTTAAAAAGACAGTTCTTTCCCCAATAAATTGTCTTGATACTCTTGTCAAAAATCAGTTGGTCATAGATGTTTTGGTTTGTATCTGGACTCTCAAATCTATTCCATTGGTCTATGTGTCTATCCTTATGCCAGTACCATACATCTTGATTATTATAGTTTGCTAGTGGGTTTTGAGATTAGGAAGTGTGAATCCTCCAACTTTATTCTTCTATTTCAAGATTGTTTTGTCTATTCTAGGTTCCATATGAATTTTAGGATCATCTTGTCAATTTCTGCAAAAATGGCAGCTAGGATTCTGATGGGGTTTGTGTTGAATCTACAGATCAGTTTGGGGAATATTGCTATCTTAACAATATTAAATCTTCCAGTCGTTGAACATGATATATCTTTTTTTAAAAATAATATTTATTTATTTATGTAGTTGACTGTGCCGGGTCTTAGTGCGGCACAGGGGATCTTCATTGTGGCATCCGGGATCTTTAATTGTGGCATGCAGGATCTAGTTGCCTGACTAGGGATCGAACCCGGGCCCCCTGCATTGGGAGCGTGGAGTCTTAACCACTGTACCACCAGGGAAGTCCGGATATCTTTTCATTTATTTAAATCTCCTTTAATTTCTTTAAACAATATTTTATAGTTTTTAGTGAATCACCTCCTTGGTTTCTGGCTGTCATTGTTTCTCATGAAAAATCAGTTGTTAGTCTTATTGAGAATCCCTTGTACATGGTAAGTCACTTCTCTCTTGCTGCTTTCAAGATTATCTCTTTGTCTTTGATTTTCAGCTGTTTGATTGTGATGTGTCTAGGTGTGGATCTCTTTTAAGTTTATTCTACTTGGAGTTTGTTGAGTTTCTTGGATGTGTAGATTAATATTTTTCATCAAATTTGGGAAATTTTCTGCCATTATTTCTTCAAATATTTATTCTATCCCTTCTCTCCTTTTGCAACTCCCATTATTCATTTTGGCAGTGATTTTTTTTTTTTTGAGTGGGCAGTCACACAGTTTGTCAATCTGAGATTATTTGTGTTTCTGAAAACAGAGATATACCAAAGATTCTTTAACCAAACTGGAGGTTAAAAGACTATGAAGATAGGTCAGAGATGGGGATGGAAAGGTAAAATGGAGAGACACTGATGGTAAGCAAGATCAGCTCAGATAGAGAAAGCAAGCCAAGTGGAATGGAGGAGATGAAGGCAGCAGGATGTAATAGGAACATAACATGTGACAGACAAGGAAGAATAAGCCCGTATATAATAAGGCAGTTTAAAATTAAATGCTGTTCAAACATTGGGTAGCCATATGAATAAAAAGTGACTTAGAAAGGGCCTTAATTTTCAGGTAAGTTAAAAAGCAAATTAGTTTTAAAAGGAAGAGAAAAACCAATCAAAATTATATGCTTTTTCTTAAATAAATTTATTTATTTATTTTTGGCTGCATTGGGTCTTCGTTGCTGCACACGGGCTTTTCTCTAGTTGTGGCGAGCGGGGGCCACTCTTCATTGTGGTGCGTGGGGTTATTGCTGTGGCTTCTCTTGTTGCGGAGCATGGGCTCTAGGCACGTGGGCTGCAGTAGTTGTGGCACATGGCTCAGTAGTTGTGGTTCGTGGGCTCTAGAGCACAGGCTTAGTAGTTGTGGCACACAGGCTTAGTTGCTCCGCGGCATGTGGGATCTTCCCGGACCAGGGCTCAAACCCATGTCTCCTGCATTGGCAGGTGGATTCGTAACCACTGTACCACCAGGGGAACCCTATAATTATATTCTTAACTGTGATGGAGATAGATTTGGGAACTAGAAGGCATTGTTTGTGGCAAAATTGGAGTTGTCTCTTCTATAGAAATAAAATGATATGTATGATAAAAATTGAGGAAGTAATATTGATAAAGGAAAAATATTTGTGATAATTGAGACAGAAAAATAACATCCAATTTGACAAAAGATAGTTTTTTTTCTGCACAACTTGTATAGATGTAAAAGGCAGTTTGGTAGGAAGATGCCTGGATGATACACTCTACCACGTGGAAAAACAATGTTTGTTTTCACCAATTAAGGAAATGCAGTGAAAAAAAACCTGTGAGGTTCTACTCTATAACCAAAGAGCTAACTAAAATGAATAAAATTGGTAAACAATAGTGTTGGTGTGTGGGTGAGCAGGCACATGTGTGGTTTTATTGATGACAATTTAATTTCTCCACTTAACAACCAGGTGAGCATCTGCTTGCATGTAAGGCATTGAAGTGGCTCCAGCAGATGTTCAGTGAGCACTAGCAACGTGCTAGGTGCTAGTGATGCAAAGATGAATGAGACTGTGTCCAGGTCCCAAAGTCTCTTTCAGTGTAGTGGGGAGACAGAAAAGAAAATAAGACCATTCAAGGGCCATTTTGCCTCGACTCCTCCTCCTGGGGCCCTGAGGAGGACCTGGTCAGCGTCCTCAAAGCCCACCTTTATGTGAAGCGAGAACCTTCCTCAGGGCGTTTGTTGTCTAATGGTAAAGGTATGACAGGTGCATCTGTAACTAGCATACAAAGAGGAAGTGGTCAGGCTGTGAAGGTAGACTGGGCAGGGGGTTTGAGGAATCCCAAGGAGGACAAGTTACTGCTGGCAGGGGTGGGGGCCCAGCAAGGTTTTGCCTCACTTTCCCCTGCTTGTTCTTAGCCGAAGCTCAGCCTGGCTGCAAACCTTCTTTTTATAAGCACAGGCCACTCAGTGCTGCCCACTTGTCCACCTGCTTTCTTGCCTGCCCCTGCAACCAGGATCACTGCCTACAGAGGCTCTGTGTTGGGGTCTGTCCGTCCCTTGGGACACCACACTGATTCTTGGGGCTTGGATGCCAACCGTGCATCCATACTGCTTGGTGGTGGTGATTTGTGTGGTCAGGCCTGGTGAGTGTCAGATACTTGATGACCTGGATGCAGCATAGAGAGAATAGCCACAGAAATACCTAGAGCATGCTTTTTTTTTTAAATTCTTTTAAAATATATATATTATTTATTTATTTATTTGGTCGCACCAGGTCTTAGTTGTGGCAGGCGGGCTCCTTAGTTGTGGCTTGCCGGGCCCCCTGCATTGGGAGCTTGAGTCTTAACCACTGCGCCACCAGGGAAGTCCCATAAAGCATGTATTAACCTGGATGGTGGATATGCTGGGGGGAGCCCCATGGATGCCATAGGACACCTTTGGCCACTTTAGCCCTAAATGCTCCCATGAGGGAGCAAAGGCCATTGTGCTCACTTGGCTGGGGTTGTGACTTGCTGAGGCTTATAGGGAGTCAGTATGGCGATGAGTTCCAGGGCTGAGTTTCTTTCTATCTTCTTCTGGTCTCCCAGAACCCCTGGGCAGGAGCTTCTGGGCAGTGTGACAGGTTCCTGGCTCTTCAGATCTGTCTTCCACATCTATTGAAATGATCACTGAACAAAGCAGAGCAGCCTTGTCTCCCACCAAGAGGTAGAGAATGTCAACCCTTTAGGAGACTTGAATTTCCTTTTGTTTTTTATGATCCTGGTTTTGAAGAACTCCCTTTTTCCTTTCTTTCCTTAGTCTTTGAATATCTCCAGAGCTGAGGAGCTCACCCCTTTCATTTCCACATAGTGTGACCCAGGTTGAATAGGGGTTTTAGAGTTTTCTTTCCGGTGTCAATCTCAAATCTTCCTCCCTGTGCTTCTGTTCATTGGCCCCACTTTTGTCCTTAGACGTTTCCTGGGAGCCCTTCATCTTGCCATTTGCATATGGATGAGGTGGGAGGTTCTTTGAGAGGATGGGCTAGAGCTGAGACTAGTAGGTGAGAAAAGTCCAGGTGTCCACATCCTAGGCTATTGTCTGATCTCTGATTCCCTGAGTGGCTCAATCCTTCTAGGCCCGAGACTCTGCAAGGTCCCTGGGAAGAGCAGCTGATGGAGGGGAGCTCACTTAGGCCCATGCTTGCCATGCTTGGTTGGGGAGGACAGCACTACATGTCCCCAAAGCCATGATTTGATGTTGGTAGTAGGGTGACAGGCAAAGTAGCCCCCATCAGGTGTGTGATGAAGGTCTTCCCCACTATGCCCAGGACCTATGTGTCCAGGACTGACATGTGCCCTCTGATTCCTCTGCAGGAGCTGATTGACCTCAAGATGCTTCAGTGCAAGAGAGTTGTCAATGGTGAGTGCAGCTGTGGTCCCAGGACTGTGTGTGTGCCCAGTCATGCCCAAACTGTGCTACCACTGCCCTTGCCTGTCAGTTACCTCCAGGGTGCTCCTTACCTGTGTAATTTTGTGGATCACATGCTCTCTTTTTTTTTAAAGATACATTGATTATAAGCCAATTTTTAAAAAAGTAATTAATTAATTAATTTTTGGCTGCCTTGGGTCTTCATTGCTGAGCATGGGCTTCCTCTAGTTGCAGCGAGTGGGGGCTACTCTTCGTTGCAGCGCGCAGGCTTCTCATTGAGGTGGCTTCTCTTGTTGCAGAGCACAGGCTCTAGGCGCACAGGCTTCAGTAGTTGCAGCATGTGGGCTCAGTAGTTGTGGCACACGGGCTTAGTTGCTCCACAGCATGTGGGATCTTCCTGGACCAGGGCGTGAACCCATGTCCCCTGCATTGGCAGGTGTATTCTTAACCACTGCGCCACCAGGGAAGTCCCCACACGCTCTCTTGAGAGTAGTCACTGCTCTCCAGAGACCATGACAAATAGCCAGATGTGAAACAGGCTGAGAATGCCTTCTACCCACAGGCTTGCTGACATATAAATCACCAGGTTTCATAGTACAGGAGGGACCTTTGGGGTCAGGATGGCTTCAGCACTGATCCTGGCTCTGCCTCTCGCTAACTGTGACCTTGGGCAAGTCACTTGACCTCTCTGCCTCAGTTCCTTTAGCTGTAAAAGGAAAATTATAATCCCTGCTTTACTTAAATTACAGGGTTGGAGTGAGGATCAAATAAGATAAAGGACATGTAAGACCTTTGCAAATGGAAGTGGTTGTGCTGAGTTGTGGTTTTGCTTATACTTTATTGATGAGGCTGATTCTGCTTTGATGAGAGTTGTAGTATTGTTTGAGGTTTTTGAAAAGTATACACGCTTGTGAAATCTTAATATAAGTTCACTAGAACTTTTGTCAATTTTGTCTTTTGTTTTAGATTTATATTTTCTTTGTGTTATGAAAAATTCAGTGTTATAGATGTATATAACCTAAAAAATGAAAATCCCCCATAATCCCATACTTGAAGAGTAATCACAAGGAGAATTAACATGTACTTTTTACACATTTCATAAAGTGTGTGTATAAAAATATGACATGTTTATATATACTCTCTTCCCTATACACACACACACTTGGGATCATGATACACGTTTTGCCACTTACTTTTCTCTTCTTTTTTTTGGCCGCACTGCGTGGTACACGGGATCCTAGTTCCCCGACCAGGGATTGAACCCATGCCCCCTGCAGTGGAAGGGCAGAGTCCCAACCAGTGGACTGCCCTGGAAGTCCCTGCCACTTACTTTTCTATTAGGACATTTTCCCATGTCAATACCTATAGATGACTGTGCCAGAATTGATTTCGCCAGTGCTTTAACAGGGGTTTCAATATTTTGATGTTAAACAGAAAAGCATAGTATAAACACACTCAGTTTTTGTCGTTCTTCTCACAGACTGCTTACTGTCATTCATGAGAAGTCTCTGCTGTTGGTGATCACTTCGATTACCTCTCCCAACATGTCAGTGCCGTTACCCCACCTTTTTAACCTTCTAATCTGTTTGTTGCTGGGATGATAATAACAGCTTCCCTTTATGGAAGTGCTTTACGTGCATTAAAGATCCCATTTATTTCTCAGAATAGCCTTTGAGATAGGCATATTCTCCCATCTGCCACATTGGACCCTTCCATGTGATAGTCATCTTTGAAAGCTAATAATGTTAGGACCTATTGTAGAACTTCATTATGAAAAGCATGAGAGATTCTTGTTGTTTGCAATAGTTATGTTCTATAAAGTTGCTAAGAACACCAAATTAGCGAATACAGAACCATTGTTCCTAGGGGAAATACAGAGTTAGGTTCCTGTAAGCCTCTGGTCACGCTCTTTCATTATGTATTTCAGATCAATATATAACCTTGTTTTATGTGTCTTTCTGTTTAAAGACACATTATTTAACATATACTGTTAATTCATTAACATCGAACTCACAACCAACAGCACTATGATTTCATGCCTGAATAAAGCTTGTCTAACACATGTATTTTCTCCGTAAGGCACACCACAACTTTCTTATGCTTAGGAACACTAGATAGCACTTCAGCAGTATGATTGGGGCCATTTTAAACATTGAGATCACCAACAAAAAGCACAAAAATGCAAAAAAAAAAGTGGCATTAAATATACCACCATAAAGACACTTGTTTGCAGGATGAGAGCTGAAACAAGAAGGCAGAATGTTGCCTTGTTTGACCTCAGCTGGGAATGTGTGCATTGGTGACAGAAATTTTTTGCAGTCTGTGAATGACCATGAAAACACCACAAGTGTTGATTTGGGGGTTACAAATAAATTTAGCAAGCAGGCAAATTTGCAAATACACAACTGCAAATAATGAGGATTAACTGTAATATCGTAAGTCTCCACTCACAGTACCTAGCACATGATAGATAAGTAATTAAGGACAGCAACTTTGCTGAACTTCAGAGTGACATCTTCTGGGAAAATTTGGGCAAAATCTGAAGCAAAAAGATAAGGTTCCTCTTATCTTTGTACATCTTTTTTTTCAATGTTAAAAACATTGTGAAATGTCATTTGCAGCAACGTGGGTGGGCCAAGAGATTGTCATACTAAGTGAAGTAAGTCAGACAGAGAAAGACAAATATCATATGTTATCACTTATATGATATCACTTATATGTGGAATCTAAAAAAATGATACAAATGAACTTATTTACCAAACAGAAATAGAGTCACAGATGTAGAAAACACTTATGGTTACCAGGGGGGAAAGGGGTGGGGGAGGGATAAATTGGGAGATCGGGATTAACGTAGACACACTACTATATATAAAATAGATAACTAATAAGGACCTACTGTATAGCACAGGAAACTCTACTTAGTACTCTGTAGTGACCTATATGGGAAAAGAATCTAAAAAAAGAGTGGATGTATGTATATGTATAACTGATTTACTTTGCTGTACAGCAGAAACTAACACAACATTGTAAACCGACTATACTCCGATAAAATTTTCTTAAAGAAATGTAAAGTACAGATGATTCCAAAGATTCATGAGGTCACTTCTAGCTGAGCAGAAAAATTTCTTCTAAAAAAGGTCATTTCTGGGTTTATAGACTGAAGGAAATGTGGGAAAAAACTCAATTATATATGAGAAAGATATTCACAATATATTGTGTCTTGTATTATTTTGAGGGTTCCATAATAAAGTAAACATTGCAGAAAGAAGGAATCCAAAGCAATGAATAATTCATTAAAAAATCTTTTTCTCAAAAAAAAAAACTGCAAAATGTAAACACCATGCAGAGAAAGTGCATAAAACACAGCACACGGTTTAATAAATAACTGTAAAGCGAGGGACCATGTAACTCACCATCCTTAGGTCAGGGAATAGACCATCATCAACACCTCAGAAGTCTCCCACGTATACCCTGATTTCTCTCAAGTATAGTGTACTTCTAGCATCCCGTTTTTCCCTTCAAGGTGATACTTCTGTTGTGTTTTCTTCCAGGGGTTAGGTGAGGTTGAACCTGCTTCTTCACTGAGTGGCCCTGTGTGTTTGTCTTTTCTTGCAGAGGCGCTCAGCACAGTCGACTTTGTTGCTCCTGACGACCGAGTAGTCTTCCGCACCTGTGAAAGAGAGCAGAGCAGGGTCGTCTTCCAGATGGTACCATATCCCGGGACAGAGCACATTTCCCGTCTCATGCCTTGTGCCGGGCCAGTGTTACACGCCTGGGCTCCATTGCACAGTGGCCTTCAGTCTTCCTGAAGACCCTGCTTTAAATGGTTTTCAGAGATCTGCTCATGAGCGATTACACTGTTGGAGATGGTTTAAGCTATTAGCAGTCTGTTACGTGCCTCCAGTCTCAAGTTTAATTTAATTTAATTTAATTTCCTTCATTGTAGGGACTGTCTATTTGGCATGACTTGTATATTTTTATTCCCTAGCATTGGTTGTTCAGATCATGGTCTTTGTTTTGTGTAATCTGTATATATTTCCCATAAAAAGAAATTAAGTTTCTTGAAGAGTAGTTAAGATTTGTGTTAGGATTGTAGTGATTCTCTAGTTCTCTTCTCTCACTTTGGGCATTTCTTGGTATTTTTTCAGAAATACTTCCTGAATGATGTTTAGGTTTGTAAAAAATTGATAACAATGAGTAGCCTTACGATAAAGCAAATATAGCAAAATGTTAATTGTAGAATCTAAGTGGTGGGTATATGAATGTTCACTATAAAATTTTTCCAACTTTTTTGTATGTTTGAAAGTATTCCCAGCATTGATGACATTTTCTCAGCCTTCCAGGTCCACTTTCGGCCTCCAACAGTGAGCTAGTCCCGTGGGCTAGCTGTTTGAGAGAATGCCAGCTGGACTTCACTTGCTGATGTGTGTGTGTCTGTGTGTGTGCATAGCGTGCCTGAGTGTGTTTGTCTATGCATATGGACCTGTATCAGGGCAGTGGTTGATATAGCCTCTTGTGTTCCCAGGGGACTTCAGACGCAGAGCGAGCTCTTGCTGTGGCCAGGCTTGTGTAAGTTCTTCCCTGTTTGGTACTGTCTTTGCTTCTCTTGTGGGCTGTGAGGTCTTACTGTTCCTGGGGACTTTGGCGGTGACCACCCTCCTGCTTCCTAGTCCACTACTTTCTGTTTCCAGGTTAAAAGCCTCAGGTTCCCTTCTCTATTTGTTGCATCCAAGGGCTGCCCTGGGACTCACGTGAACGCACTGTGTCTGGGCTCCAGAGAACCTCTGGGTGGGAGCCTATTTTTTAGTGTTTATTTGTGAGATTTCCTTTGCAGAGACTCTCATGACTATGAACTCTGAGGTTTTAAATCTCATGAAGTGTAGGTAAGACTTACTGTTTCCTAAATTAATGAAGGCAGGAGAGTAATGTGGTTAAGGAGAGGGGCTTTAGACTTAGACCTGGGTTGGAATTCTGGCTTTGCTACCTGCTGACTGTGTAACCTTAGGTAAGTTACTTAACCTCATTGAGAACTTAGTTTCCTCATGTATAAAATGATACCAATAGTACCACCTCCCTCTGGCGTTATAGGGAAAGGTAAATGAAATGATGCATGTAAATGTCTTTGCAGTATGTGGCACGTAGTGAGTGTTTAGTAAGTTGTTAGCTATTGTTATTAATTACAACAAGGGTGAGAAGGAGCTTGGGCTGTCGTTGCTGCTGGTCACAGACTGGTAACTGTGTATGTAGCAGATGATGAGGAAAGGGTCCTTTCTACATCTGAGACTTGTTTGGAGGAAGCCAGCTGTGCAGCCTAGCACGCAAAGACAGTCCTCCACTTCCTCCAGAACCAGTGCTCTGGGAAAGGGCTTTTGTGCTTATGTCACTTTTGTGCATTATGGCTTTCACTACCCAGTTAGAACTGGAACTCTGGGATGGAGTGCAGTGTGGCTGTCATTCGATATTCGAGTTATCTGATACAACTCAGAACTAGCAAAATCCTCTACAACTAGCCCTTCCTACATGTGTGAGCACGTTATGTTCTTCCTCTGGAGCTCTACCCAGGAGGAGAGGCGGTTGCACATTTTAGAGACAGGATTTTTCAGCTTCTGTCTCTGAGGGTTGGTGTGTTTTAGAGGGCCAGGGAACATTAAGAATTTCATGAGCACAGATGCATACCTTTGACTTTATGTCCTACCCTCAAGTTGAATATTTATTATCTTTCCTCCTTCATGTTTTTCCAGAGAAAATGATGTGGCTGGTATCGACGTCAACATGGGCTGTCCTAAAGAGTATTCCACCAAGGTAAACTGATTTTGTTATACTCTTCACAAATATAGGGTGCAGATTAAAGGAGACTGACAAGAGGTGACGACTAAGTACAGTACCTGAGTCTGGACTAGATCCTGTACTAATGGGCAAAATGCTCAAAAGGATATTATTAGATCAACTGGCAAAATTGGAATATAGACCATGGTAGGTTAGCTAAAAATACTGTATCAGTGAAAATATATGAAGTTGATAACTTCTGTGGTTATGTAAGAATATCCATATTCTTAGAAAATACACACTGAAATACTTAGGGGTCAAGGGCTATGATATATGTAATTACCCTCAAATGGTTCAGGAAAAATTTTCAATGTGCACACAAACATATACATATATACATAAATAAATACACACACACACACACACACACACAGCACTTGTGCCCAAGTAATAAAACAAATGATGTAAATGTTAAAAGAAAGAATAATGTGAACAGGGCTTTGTTTTTTCATGAATAAAAATAGAGGATGCAATACATGTGTCCCCACTGTCATATCAGAAGAGACCAGACAGGACTGCTATGAGCTCAGAGAAAGCAGCAGAAGGGCAGCCCTTAAACTCAGGATCCTGTGGGGAAATGTAGTCCTTGATGAGGAGGTTTGGGACTCTGCAGGCAGAGGGAGTGGCACAAGCAGGGACCCAGAGGCCATTGTGAAGTAGAGGCAGGGAACCTTGATTTGACCAGAGGGTTGGGAAGTGGGTAGTGAAGAGGAAGCAGAGGAACACAGGATTGAAAATCTTGGTTGGGACCAGATTAGCTGAACTTTGATTTTAAATGCTTCTGATCTTTTTCGAACAGAGAAGGCTTGTGATCAGAAACTTAGTTTCTTCCCCCAGGGGAAACCAATGTTACTAGTTGCTTGTGTGTCTTTCCAAATATATTCTATAAATAGAAATACTAATCTGAAAGCCATGTGTCTAGTGTATTCAAGTGGAAAGAGGCCAGAGGTCAGGATACAGATGTCAGAGATGAGTGTTTTGGGTCCACAGGAGAGACCAGGGATAGAGACAAGAGAAGCCAAATTGGAGCAGACTTTGATAGGATTTGGCTGGCAAATGATTGGACTGGGAGTGGGAGGCAGAGTGAGTGGTGGGGGTAGAGGGAGGAAAGACTGGCAGCCAGTCAGAAGAGATACCTCCCAGTGTGCCGTACCAGTACATGCCAGCTGAATATCTGCTCTCTTCTCATGGTTCAAAAACCGAAGTCATATTAAAAAAATTAATTGAATAGTTTTCCCTCCTTCTAAGGAGGGAGAGTTCTTACTCTTTATCCTTTTGAACCTTTAAGATTTTTAATATGTTGCCTATTCTAAAAAGCAAGTTAAGAAGTTAAACAGAAAGGGAGGAAGGAAGGAAATACCAATTGGAAAAGCCATTGTTGTCGAAGGGGCAGTGAGACTGGATTTTAGATCCTGTGATTCAACAAGGAAGGGCTGAATCATGTGTTAGATGAAGAACAGACGGAGTCAGGGTGAGTGGCCAGGGCTTCCTGAAGGCCTGTAAGGTTTGTATCTGGAGGTAGCCCAGGGCTAGTAGCTCTGTTCTTTTAGTTCTCCTCTGAAATGCAGGCTCAGTCTGCGCTGGTTCTCTCTGGTTCTAATGTGTAGTTCTTAAACATGAAATTAAACTGTAATAATTGAATTTAAACCTTCTGAGCACATTCCTTGAGCATTCATTAGTACGTAGTGTATATACTTGACAGCATATATTTATTGGATTTGTTTTTCTCCCCTTCACCTCACTCTTAATGGGTTCAGATTTTTAACATTCTCCCCTGCTCCACTTATTAAAGTAATTCATACCATTGCCCAGGACTTGGATAATACAGAAAAGTACAAAAAAGAACAATAAAATCACCAGTAATCACACCGTTAAGAGACAGCCCCTGGTGTTAATGCTGAGATTTAAGTGACTCCAGGGGTTGTTGCTTCCATTAGCTAGGGCTTTTGTTAGAGTTTGACACTGGTCTGGGTGCTCAGGAGTGGGCCGGCCATTGTTGCTGGCAGGGGATCAGGGCCTGGACAAGGTTTGGAGGTTGTGTGCCTCTGAGTGGCTTTGCTGGCGGAGGTGGTATCCAAGCAAGTGACGGTAGGATAGGAAGAAGTCGCATTTGATCTCATTTCAAAGGAAGAATGACCCATTGTTTTTTTAAGGGCTTGGCAGATGGTGGGGTTTAGTTTATTAAGGCACTGAGACCCTGGGTAGGAAGTGGGCAGTCCTGAAAAATGATTTTTTAGAACCCACTTCTAGATAGATCTGTGGGTCTTGCTAAGGGGATCAGAGTGCTGGCTCTTAGAATTCATCAAACTGATCCCTGATGTTGTGGGCACAGGCGATTGCCAGTGGACCTTGGTTCCTTGGAGGCAAGTGCTGGGGTACTGCCAGGTTGCCATACCACAGGGAGGAGCCACCCTCCTCCAGCTGTAAGAGCCCCTCTGTGTGCTTTTCCTTAGGGAGGAATGGGAGCTGCCCTGCTATCAGATCCTGACAAGATTGAGAAGGTAAGTCCTGCATGAGTGAAAGCAGAGGTCCTTAAACATGCCTATGAACTAGAGTTGCCTGGAACACCTCCCCTACCCTTCCCCCAAATTTAGAGAATCAGTCACTCCACCTGGGGTCTGGAAATTTTTTCAAAGGCTTTCCAGTGACTTTGACATATAGCCAGGTTCAGAAACCCCTGAGCCAGCCTGCAGTAGCCTTGGAGTTCCTTAAAAGCCCAGGGCTAGGGACATGTCAGTAGAGAGCCAGGGGTCCTGAGGGACTCATTTAGAGCCGCTTCTGTATTGCCTCTCTCCCTTCTGAGAAGATCATGAGAGCATATGCCAGGCTACCTGTGGGTGGTGGGCAGGCTCAGTGGCTGTGTGTGTCAGGATGTAGGGGATTGGCCTCTCCCTGGGGGCTTGATGAGAGCATCAATGGGTGCCCTGCACACTGATAGAGTCCACCATCAGTATGAGAGCAGGCCAGGCCAGGGCCATACAAGGTAAGCTGAAGTTAGTCTCCTCTGATCTCCTTCCCTTGGTGATTCTGGTGGCCAGGTTTATGAGGCCTTAAGGTCAGGTTGATGTTTGCCACCAGTGTTGTGAGCTGCCAGTACATGTGGGAGTGACATCTTCTGCCATACCACATGCACCTTTTACTTTCCTCTCGCAGTTCACCAGCTTTCTCCTTGCTGCTCCCCTTAGCTCCTTTGATTTCCTTTTCATTCTCCATCCCCACTTCCACCTCTGGGCTTTAAGCCTCCTAGTGCCTCCCATAGGCTAGAGCAACTTGGGATAAGGCACCACCATTAAGAGCTGCCACTGCTGTGTCAGCAGCTCAACCCTGTTATTCTTCCAGCCCTACTGTGTCTGGGATCTAGGAAAATTCGTGTGTTTATGGGCTAGGTGCCTCCTCATTTTTCCCGTGTGTGGACAGGCACAGGTAATGACCTCCAGTCAGACACCTCTATGCAGGCTGGAGTGGACGTGGACTACTGTGGATTCCACACTTAGGGAAGGGGCCTCAGTAGCGGGTGGTTTGCTTCACAGCACATACATACAGGCATTTCTGTTATCCTCTGGCGTCCTGGCTTCTCCCACCCATGCTGTTGGCTCTGTCCTCGCTACTGCCCTTCTTTGGGCACATTTCACACGTGAGGCAGCAGAGTTAACACTACCCCTCAGAAGCTCAGTTCATTTCGTTAATTCTCTGGTTGGCAGGGTGGTCGGTTGAGCCAGGTCGGGCTAGTGGACCGGGTTTGCCTTGTGAAAGAGAGGATGCAGGCTTCCACAGTAAAGCCAAATGAGACTCAGGAAGAGTGGGATGGATTAGATTCAGGCTCAAATTGTGCTGGCAAACTGGGTGAGCTGGATGAGAGCTTTGTAGGTCCTTCCAGGCTTGGTGTTTTAGGTCCATGGTTCCATCTGTGGGAACATCTCAGGACCACCTTAGAGATTTTTTCAAAATAAGACTGCTTGTTTGGGGGCGATGAAAGTTTTTGGAAATAGATAGTGGTGATAGTTGTATGACATCTTGAGCTAATGCCACTAAATTATACACTTAGAAATGGTTAAGACAGACAATTGTATGTTATATATGTTTTACCACAATAATAATTTTTTAAAAAGGATGCTATCTATTGAGAATTCTGCGTATTCTTGGGGTAGACAGAGGCAGGGAGAGGGTATCAGTCTTTTGAAAAAGCTTCCCAGGTGACTCTGGTGTACCCTCCCTGGATTAAGAACCTCAGTTTAAGACTCTATATCAGTAATAGCCTCTCTCTGACCCCTGCCCCACATTCCCTGGGCCGCCGGCTGCTCAGGGCATCCCCTTGTGTGCACTGCACTTGGGCCATGGCTAACAATCAGCAGGGCCAGGACTTGAGCTCAGTTCTCACTGATTCCCAGGCCTGTGCTTTCCTGTCCTCCTCCCTGCCCCCTCCCCAACAACCAGGGGAGCCAAAGTCTGCTTTTCCTGAGTCAACCAGTGGATCTGGGGAGATGTGCCCAGATACGGGCCCGTCTCAGGTCCTTTTCCCCCACAGACTTTTCACGCCACAGAGACATGGGGTGTGGCTTGGATCTGGGAGAGTTGGGTCCAGGAGGGGTTCTGCTAGAGTCTGACCAAAAGACAGACTCTATTTGCCCTTTCCTCTCAGTGTGACTTTTGCAAAGGGCTAGGACTTTTCGTTACTAATTTCCTTCCTGGTCCTGAACATGCACGTGAAATGAACAGAAAATGAACTGAAGAAGGTGCTTAGAGTTGCTTGGATAAAATACACCAAGAGGAAGTTCTGCAAAACAGAGAACTGGGTCAAACCAGCTGATGTTGCTTAAATCACCAGACATCAGAGGATTCTGAGTCAGCACTTGCAAAGGAACCCTCCGGAGATTTTATTGTCAGCTTGAAGGACAGGACTAGAGTGGGAAATTTTATTGTGTATCTTGATGGATCTGGCAGTCCCTCTTCCTCCCTTAAAGGGTAGGTGCCCCTTTAAGCCCTGCCAGAGTCACCCTAGGACCTCAGGCCCAGTCAGCCTCCTGGGGCAGCACCTGGGGACTGTTCCTTCCTGTCAGTCTCTGGCAGTTGTGCCTGGGCCAGCAGGCCCTGTCTTGCCCATGATCTGTCCTATCAGTCCAGGCTCTTGGTCTAATGTCTCCTGGAGGGGCCTGCCTTAGCCTGTCCCTGAGAGAAAGGCCTCCTTCACTGGTTCTTGTGACCCGGCTCTCTGCTGCCCCCACCTGTCTAGAACCAGACTGGCAGCTGCTGCCTGGATGTCCCCTCTGCTCTGCTGGACAGGGATCCAGTTTCTTGGAAGAGGGCTCTTGGCATCACCTTCCCCCTAGCTTGCCTCGCCCAAAATTTTTGATGAGGGAAGAAGATAAAGATAGCAAGGTCACAGACATGCAGTGTCATTTACACCTTTCTTGATGTCTGACTCTTTGTCTGGACTTGCTACTTCCCTGACACTTTCCTGTGTGACTTTCTTGATCTTTATTTGGAGTCCTTTGCAATTACTGTGCAAAATAAACACTTTAAAATATGTTGACTATGCTGTCTTTTCCTTTGCCAGTTTCATTCCTGTATATCTGACTCCCCTAAAGAGAGGGGGTACCTGAGGACAGGGCCCAGGACCTGCTCAAACTTTCCTGCTCACTCACTTGGCAGATCCTGGAACAGCACTCAGGAAACATGCCTTCAATCAGGAATGGAGCTGTGAGCCATGTGTTCTCAACCAGGGTTAGGCCTCAGAATCATTTTGTGGAGGGAATGTGTTGGGCAGAGTCTTTTGAAATCACATATTCCTAAGCCCTGTCCCTAGAGACTCATTCAGGAAAGATGAGGTGGAATCTAAGATTCTGTATTTCTTAGGCTCTCCAGGTGATTCTGATGTTTGCCCTGGCAAAGGATCACTGTGTTCTGTACAAGCATGCATGCAGATCCATTCATGCATTCATTCACTCATTCGTTCATTTACCAAATATATGTATACTGCTAGGTACCAGGCAAGGGGCTGCTGGTGCTGGGGCTCTAGCAGAGAAAGAGGTGAACTCCTTCCCTCATGGAGCTTCCATGTATATGCGTGCAACAGACGCATTCACATGGACACGTACATGGACATAAACATGTCCATGCCACTGGGCCGCACAGGTCTGGAGCAGAATTCATTAGTACAAGCAGTTGTGGTGTTTGTTCCAGAAGAGGCAGATGCTCTTGTACTCTCCCCACTGCAGATCCTCAGCACTCTTGTTAAAGGGACACAGAGACCTGTGACCTGCAAGATTCGCATCCTGCCATCGGTAAAGATCTTACATCTGAAGGTCCATTTTCTCTGGGGATGCTGATTTGGGGGTGTGAATGATTCTTGTGGGGCTGAGTTATGTTTGGAGGAGGGGGTAGAGCTGAGCCCACTTTAGGAGCTGGCAGCTGCTCCCTCTGTGGCTTCAGTAAACACCCTGTGTGGTCCTGTCCCTCAGCTGGAAGATACCCTGAGCCTTGTTAAGCGGATAGAGAGGACCGGCATTGCAGCCATCGCGGTTCATGGGAGGTGAGTGGTTGCCTTACTAGTGACTGACTTGCAAGGAGGACCCTAGCCATCTTAATGATTCTTCACCAGACCCCAGGTGACTACCAGCTTCTCTTCTACATACACAGCCTAGCTCTGCATAGCTCATTGATATCCCCTAAGTTCAGAGGGCAGTCAAACTCTTTATGGGGGTTGCATTTTTCTTTGTTTCATTCATTGAGCATCTACTGGTGGTAGGCACTACACCGAGCTTTAGAGATACAGAGAGACCAATGGGAAGGAGAAACACCCCTACCCTCAAGACGTGTAAATGGTAGAGAATGAGTGATTTGCTCAAAATTATATCACGTAGCCAGGAAGTGGTGGAATTAGAACTCTGACTCTGAATCTCATTTTCTTTACACTACATTCAGCAATAGCTCCTCCCTTGAATGACCCCAGGCAGATTGCTGTTCTTTTAAAGGCACTGCCTCTTTTGTCTGCCCTTGTTGGACTGCCAGCTGTCACAGTGACCACTTTAAACAGTCCTTGAATCTGCTGTCTACTGAGAGCTGAGGTATTGCTGAAGGCTACCCTTGGTTTCCCAGTCGAACTCGCTCCCCGTATCCAGGATGTACTTTTGTACAGAATCCCAGGTCAGCAAACTTTGGTCAGGGTGACCTCTCTTTTGAGTGGTGTTCCTTTTGAGTTCAGGGGTCTTGTAGGAATAGTGCATTTTTTGCTGGTTGTATCTATTACAGCATTTTCAGAGAAGGGAACCCAGAACTCCAACACATAAAAACAGAAAAGCAGAGCTGTGCGTGTTGAAGCCAGCAGGGGATGGTGAAAGGCCACACACGCGTACACACAGGCCCCTCCTGGAGGCAGCAGGCTCTGGGCTCAGACTGCCTGGTTTCAAATCCCAGGTCTGGGTTCAAATCCCAGGTCTGCTGCTTGTTGGCTGTGTATCCTTGGACAAGTCATTTAACCTCTCTGAGCACCACAGTCCTCATTTGGAAATTAAGATAATTTCTGCTTGATAGGGTTGTCACGAGGCTTTTATGAGATTGTGAATATACAGCCTTGGCACAGTGCCTGGCATAGAGTGTTTTCTGAATAAATAAAGCTATTCCTTTTTCCCAGTATTTGGAAACACTAGGAAGACAGATTTGGGTGAGTTTAAAGAGGGACTTTCTGGCCATCAAAGTTGTTAAAGATGGGCTAGAATTGGGCTGCTGGGGGAGCAGGGAGGTGGAGGTGGAGGCTGGGTTGATAGGGCTTTCTAAGGCCCTGTGGCCCCGGACACTTTTGTTGAAGAGTATAGCAGAGGGACACATGCAGATAGGACCTGGGCAAGGGCTTTCTGGTCGACCACCTCTCTGGCTTGTCCCTGTGCACAGCTCAAGTTAGGGCTTACCTTAGCATCCCTAAGACTCACTCACTCATACACAAGACCTTCTTGCAGTTGACCTTGGATGCAGGGGCCCTGGGTTGTGGTCTTGCCTCCCCTGTGGCTCTTTGTGACAGCCATGGTCTGTGGCCTGCTCTGGTTGCTGGGCCTACCCTGTGCCAGGTGCCTCTCCCCAGGATCAGCTGCCCAACTTGGCCTCAGCACACGCAGCTGTGTGGGAGTGGCCAGTCTGAGTGGCGGCAGCTGTTCCCAGTCCCTCTGGGAGGGCAAGACCGGGACAGTAGGGGTTGCATTCTTAAGGCACCGTCCCTCATCTCTGGCAGAAATGAGGGGTAGCTGGGGAGTGGCAGTGTGACCACCCACATCGGCTTCCTGCAGCCATGCCTCACCTGCAGACTTTTGAGAGCTGGACTTGCCTTCTCAGCATGGACCTGTGCTGCTGCTGCCCGGCACAACAGAGGTCAGGGAGAGCCATCCCCTGTAGCCCAGAGCCCTGTCCCTGCTGGCCACATGGCCTTCCTGAGGTTCAGCAAGGAGGACAGTAGGATTTGGCTGACATAACCCGGTGCTAAGTGTGACGTGACCTTTGGCACTCAGTCCCCAGCCCCATCTCTTTATCTCCAAGGAAGCGGGAGGAGCGACCTCAGCACCCTGTCAGCTGTGAAGCCATCAAAGCCGTCGCCGAAACCCTCTCCATTCCTGTCATAGCCAAGTAAGCCTCCCTTCTTCCTCGTTTATTTTTTTATGCCTCACTTCACTCAGAAGGGATTTGAACTGACAAATAGAAAATAGAATGCAATAGCATCAAAAAATGACTGTAAGAGAAAAGAAAAAAAGGGTGTGACAAAAATGAACTTGGCAGTGAGGCTGAGAAGGGCCCATTGTGTCCTTTGGCCTCTGGTGAGTGGCCGATGTAGGTATGCAGTAGACAGGGGCCCAGGACATTCCGATGCACGAGTTGAGGTGGGAGTGTTTAGGGAGAGCAAGAGAGTGGCTGCTGAAGCAGCCCCAGGGGAAGGTGACATCATACCCAGAGTTAGGGGTGTAGGGTGTAGGGTGAGGCGTCTCAAGCCAGAGCACAGAGAGCCATGGCTCAGGAGCATGAGGCAGGTCACAGACCAAAGCCCAGATGAGCATCCCGGACAGTGACAGGACCAGAACCTAGACTGGCAGGTGTGAGGTACCGATGACCAGCCCAAAGGCTTAGCAGTAAGACAGCAGTGTCCTGTTGCCACTGGGGAGCTGGCCTGTGTGGGCCAGTCGGGAGTCCGGCTCAACCCTGATGGCAGGTTGGGAACAGAGAAGTTCTGAAGCCCTAAAGCCCTGACAAAAGGCATGCCTGACTGGAGGGAGGGACGGGGGAGCTAAGGGTGGGGTGGTCCCCAGGGCAAGGGGTGTTAGGGGTGTCTTGGAGAGAGGGTAGGGCTACTCAAGACCCTGGACACTGTTGCTGCTGTTGCCACCTGAGGGGGGTTCCCCCACCCCCATTCTCACACACAGTGCTGTCTCTGGCCTGAGGCTGCTGCCTGGCTCCTAATGGAACAGACAAAGAGCAGTTTCCAAGGGGCTGCAGGGTGGCTGAAAGGGAAATTGCAACCAAACCGGGCCTCCTTCCTTCCTCTCATGACCACCACTGCGTCTGTTCCCTCTCTAGGGTTTTGACCCAGCCGTCAGTGGGCATATAGGTGCCCCAGCCTGGGGGTTTTCCTGTGATCCCTGTATCCACGTACAGACCCCGCCCTTCGGATGTGGGCCGGCTTTAGCCACTGTTCGGGAGGAGGGGGAAGGAAGGTAAACGCTCTGGAGTACCTCTTAAGTGCCAGGCACGGTTTGGACTGCTTTATTTTGTTATCTCACTTGGTGCTCCTGACCCCACAGTGGGGTGTGTGTTATAATCTCCAGTGTCCCGAAGCTCTCATAGCTGAAGGACTTGGCCAAAGCCACACACTGAATAAGTGGCAGATTTAGGAGTTGCCTTTTTCTGAAATTGCTTGTACAAGGATGGGGATACCCCTCACCCCACTGTTGCTTTTCAGTGGAGGATCTCACGACCACATCCAAGGATATTTGGATATAGAGGACTTTCGACAAGCCACGGCAGCCTCTTCAGTGATGGTGGCCCGAGCGGCCATGTGGAACCCATCCATCTTCCTCAAGGAGGGTCCACGACCCTTGGAGGAGGTCATGCAGAAGTACATCAGATACGTATGTCTATGCACTTTTTCAAAACAAACATTTCTCACTGTCTGCCACATTGCTGCAGAAAGTGCTTTGGGTGAGCCCCCAGCCCCCAGCAGCTCTCCTTTTCTTTTCTTTTTTAAAAAATTTATTATTTATTTATTTATTTATTTTTGGCTGCGTTGGGTCTTCGTTGCTGTGTGCGGGCTTTCTCTAGTTGCGGCGAGCGGAGGCTACTCTTCGTTGCGGTGCGCAGGCTTCTCATTGCGGTGGCTTCTCTTGTTGCAGAGCGTGGGCTCTAGGTGCGCGGGCTTTAGTAGTTGTGGCTCACAGACTCAGTAGTTGTGGCTTGCAGGCTCTAGAGCGCAGGCTCAGTAGTTGTGGCGCATGGGCTTAGTTGCTCTGTGGCATGTGGGATCTTCCCGGACCAGGGCTCAAACCCATGTCCCCTGCATTGGCAGGCAGATTCTTAACCACTGTGCCACCAAGGAAGTCCCTCTCCTTTTCTTTTTAGTGTAGCATAGCATTGGGTTTCCCCGGCTGCAATGTGAAGAGCAGGGTGCTGGGGAGGCATGGCCCTATCATTGCCCCCTTCTAAAGCTTTCAAGGTGTGAGGATCGTAGCAAGGGCTTCTGGATCCAGGATGCTGTTGTGGCCCCAAACACATGATATCTTTCTCTTAGTCTCTGTCACCCCCTGCCCCCCTACACATACACACACATGCACAATGACAGTGGTGTCTGTGTCACTCATGCCAGTGGGTTGGCACCAGAGGAGCCACAGCCAGGAGGAGCCATTGTAGCTGTTGTGAGGACAGATTCTCTCCGTAAAGACGTGTCAACTGGTCGTCAGTCATAGTCACTTCTAAAAGTCTTCTCTTGCTAATTCCTAGAATGCTTTAGCCTCTGACTTAGGAAATAGCCTAACTTTGACCCTCTCCTCAGGTAATAGCTTTTTCTTCTCACCCGGGGTTTGATGGTAGTGCCCGGGCATTTCCCTGTAAAGGAGGTTTTTGACACCTGCACTATTTCCTTGGCACTGCCCCGGCACCCTGTGAGACTCTGACCAGCTGTGCATGTCTGTCGGCAAAGATAGTGAGTGGTCCTCAAATTCCTCAGTGAGTTGGGCCTGAGCAGAGAGTGCAGCCCTCACCCTGAGCAGACTTCCACCCTCCTCTTCAGTCCTGGAGCTCCTACCCACCTGGGGGGTCAGGAGCTTCTCAGATCCTCAGGCTGCCATGGGCAGTTGTGGCTGCCATGACATGTGGGTGTCCCCAGGGCTGTGCAAGCTGGGGGTGGTCGGAGGCCCTGAGGCCTGTGCCCAGAGCTGGGCAGCCTCTGTTCTGGAGCCTCTTCTGCTTGATGCTGCAGCCTTCATCCTCTTGGTTCTGGGTGTCCTCTTGGGCAGGTTGGCTCTCCAATGGCCTGGGTCAACCAGAGGCAAGGGGGGCTTAGCTCAGTCTAGGTCGGCCGGTTGGCAGGTCTGTGGCAGGGAAGGCACGTTTAGTAGTGCCAAGCTTGCTCACTGGCTGAAAGGTGATGTTATCCTTCCTTCTCAGCCTGTCCCTTGGCAACTCCTCAAGGGGGTGTGTTGGGCCAGAGAAAGGGAGCAGCTTTCAAGCATAGGCAGGGCTGCTTCTGGTCCAGCCAGGTGCCTTCTGTCCCAAACAAGCTGAATCAAGGCCTTGCTGCTGGCCGTGGCTTACCCACGTATCCCTTCTTTGTCCTGAACATGTGGTCGCACCTCCAAGGCACTGAAGACATAGGCCTTGCTGGAGGTATTAGAAGATTTGATAGGGGGCGAGACGGGGAGAGGGTTCTGGGGGGCTGAGGCACCCTTTACCCACTGCTCTCCTGCCTGCCCCAGCCAGGCCGACTTCCACTGGGTATCCCTGGGCAGTTGTCTGGCCTCCTTGAGCCTGCATTTCCCAGTCTGAGTAGTGGTAACTACTTGTTTAGCTCAATGAAGTGACAAGTAACATGTGCAAACATGCTTGGTCAATGGTGCTGGGCTTTTCCCATGTTGGGAGAAATTGGAGACAGGCTGTTTAGGATGTGGGAGGGGCAGGCACTCACCATGGTTATAAGGAGTAGAAGAATCTCACCCCTGTCCCGGGGCTGGTCCTGCCACACCAGAACTTGGCTGTTCCCCACTCCCTGCCTTGGAAGATGCTCGGCAACAGGTCCTCTGTGGTAGCTGATGCAGGAGGAGCTCCAGGCGCATGTGGACCTTAGTCAGGCTGTCCAGTGGAGTGTGCTCCTGACTGTGGGTCTCAGTTGTGACCCCCAAGCATTGTGCCACTAACTAGAGGAGTAGATCGCCAAGATGGAGAGGGCTCTTTTATGGGGTCACACTGCCTCGGCTGCAGGCCCCTCTGATGCCCCCTTGGAGCCCCTTTTCCTGCCATCAGAGCAGAGCTCAGGCCTCAGAGCCTGCCTGGGCAGCAGGGGGGCTCATGGCAGTTCTTCTCTCAGGCTGTGCAGTATGACAACCACTACACCAACACCAAGTACTGCTTGTGCCAGATGCTACGAGAACAGCTGGAGTCGCCCCAGGGGAGGTTGCTCCATGCCGCCCAGTCTTCCCAGGAAATTTGGTGAGAGGGGCAATGGGCTGTTCATCTGTCCTTGCAGACATTACCCAGACTTGACCCTGAGCCCTAAGCTGACTCTACGAGGGGACCCAGGACACAGCTTCTGGAGGTGGATGTGCTGGAGTGGGGAGGTGGTACAGCTTTGCCTCACAGAAGGGGGTACTTTCAAATCTTTAGAACTTGCCATCCCTGGACTGATCTCAGCAGCAGAATTTCGGGAACTAGTGCACTAGTAGGATGGAGGAAGGTGAGGGCTGGGCTTGGGAATCCCTGGGGAGGAAGGGGCTTTCCTGGTAACAGATCTGTCACATGCCAGGCCACCAAGATCCAATGGTTAGGAGAGTTGGGGTTGTAGAATGGAGCCCCTGGCCTGAGCCGGCACCCACACCCCATCCCTTTGCAGTCTGAGAGGCCACCCCTTGATCCTCTAGATCTGGTAGAGCTACAGCTCAGGTGGTTGACATTTGGGGCCCCTCACAACCTGGTCTAGTGCCTGTTCCCACAGCTCCCTGTCTGCCTGTGCTTGTACAGGGTCTCCTGCCTGAATGCTGTCTCCCCCGCACATTAGCTCTCTATACTCTCCTTCCTCCAGAGAAGCCTTTCTGGACTAGGCTTGCCCTCAGGCAGCCATCTTCATGAATGTCCTCCAGCCCTTAAGATGCTTCCTAGAGGGAAGAGCCTTGCCAGAACCTTCCTCCTCACCCTGGGCTTGTGGTATTCATTCTGTCCCTAGCCCATGTAGCTTAACCAGCTCGACCCAAGTATCTTGTGAACTCAAGAGGATAACTCTCAAGAGTATCACTTTGTAGCTCTGGCTGGTACCTCAGTTTAGGCTTGGCCTGTGTGTGGTCAGGCCTCCGTGTCTTCCTCCCACGGGCCTGCATGAGGACAAGGCTGTGCATACCCCCAGCGCTTGGTCAGTATAGCTCAACTCACTCACTGCTGGCTAGGGACACCTGCCTGTGTGTTCCTCCTCAGAAGAGAGGCTGCAGGTGGCCTTTGGAATCTACTCCACCCAGCCCAGCCTGCCCTCCAGTGCTCATGCTCAGGGACCTGCATTCATTCTCCATCTGTCAGTTCAGGCTGATCACAGGGGTGTGTAGAAAGCACCTTCTGATGGCTAGGCCCTGGTGGTGGTTGGGTATATGTGGGGGGCATTTCTCAGTCGTGGGGCCCTGGGCTCCTGCAGTAGTTTCCTGAATGCTGGCTCCACTAAGGGGCTTCCCCTACTCTGCTTGTCCCTTCATAGTGAGGCCTTTGGCCTTGGTGCCTTCTATGAGGAGACCACACGAGAGCTGGATGCCCGGCGGGCCAAACTCTTGGCCAGGAGCCCGGAGGAGGTGGAGGAGCCAGCTGAAGATACCTCTGGTATCATTAAGATGGCTGTCAAGTTTGACCGGTAGGTCTCCAGCTCGGCCTCAGCTTGGGCCAGGGCCAGTGTCCTCAGGTCTGACTGGGCCAGCAAGCTGGCTGCCGTCCATGGTTAATGCCAAGCTTAGGGACCACACATCTCCTTGGTTTGGATGCTTGTTCTCAGTTTTCAGCAACCCAAAGAAGGCACTTTGGAGAAGACAGTCGCTGAAAGCCCAGGCAGTGCTGTCAGGGTTGCGCATGCTTTCCCAAGGGTGACTAAACTATACCTTTTTCCTGACCCACCCCTTCCCACAACTCAGGCTGGGGAGACTTGTCCCCTCTGTTCCTCAAAGTCTGTGTTTTCTCCTTGGCCCTCAGGAATTAGCTGCCTGCAGGGAGCTCCAGAATAGCAGCAGGACCTGAACCCTCACCTGGCTAAGCAGCCTACCCTCACTGCCCCCCGCTAGCCCTGTGGTGCCCTCTCTAGGCAGAAATAGCCTCAGGCCAATTATTGCCTCAGACTGTGACTCAGCTTTGAATGGGGCCCTCATCCTTGTCTCTGTGATCTGGAATCTGAACCTTTCTGGGGTCCCCAGGGCCAGACCAGGAGTTAGTCTTGTCTGGCAGAGTCTTGGGAGGAGGGATGTAGGCACAGCTGTTGGGCAGTCATATCCAGGGAGAGCTCCTGGTGGGAAGCTAGAACATGGCCTGACTCTGAAACTGGAGTCCACTGTGCCCAAGGCAGCAGCGGATCACCCTGACACTTGGTGGACATAATCAGGGTGGGCCCTGAGCTAGATCCTGAGACCACTGTATGGCCGCCTGTGTCCCCACTCCCACCCACTCCCTCCTGATATTGTCTTGAGAGGCAAATTGTACCTTCCTTCTTGGCTGTTGAAGGCTGTTTTCCAGGCTGGAGCTCAGAGTGCTGGAGTTCACTTCCCATTCCAATTCCCCAAACAACTGAAGCCCATCTTCCCTTTAGGTAGAATTGAGGCCCCAAGCCACTGGTGGGACAGAAATGGGAGCTCAAGGGAATAGGTGCAGGAGTCCGAAGGCAGGAGTTTGCTGTCTCAGTTCCTGCAGCTCCTACCAGGAACTGAGTAGGGCCCCTGCTGAGGAATGGAGTTCTCATGGTAGGTGGGCCCTGACACCTTTCCCTCCTTCCCTAGGAGAGCATACTCACCCCAGATCACCCCCAAGATGTGCCTGCTGGAGTGGTGCCGGAGGGAGAAGTTGGCACAGCCTGTGTATGAAACGGTGAGTTCCTGCCTGTGGCCTGCCCTGCATCCAGCCCACAGCACTCCCACAGCTAGTGCCACCACCCCCAGTCCACCCACGGCTCGTACGTGCACTCCAGACTGCTTGGCTGGAGCCTGGCTTTGCCTTCTTTGCCTTCTAGCTCCTTCCCTTTGACAGTGGACCTGTTGTCTAGTTCTGGTCACTTTCATAAAACTGAACTAGAGGCCTAAGTAAGAGGCTGCTTCAGCCAGTCCCTTCCAGTGGCATTACTTAGGCAGGAGAGACTTCTCTGGAGAGGGCCAATTGGCTTAGGAAGGATGCTCAAACCTAAAAGTTAGACTGACATGTTTTTGGACCAGGCCTCAGCCAATGGGGCACAGAATTGGGCCCCATGTCTGGGGCCCCTCGGGGGAAACTTTGAGATGGTCTTGCTTCACTTTCTTTGGTCCCCATGGCCTGTTTAGGTTGCCTAGTCTCTTTTGGACTGACCTTCTGACCTCCAAGCTTGTATCTTCTGGGCCTTGGGTTCCCTTCTGCCAGAGTGACTTTTCCAAAACGAATTTGCTTCTGTCCCCCTTGCTCACGTCCTCATCAGCTCCTCAGCACCTTTGGGATCAAGCCCTACTACCTCAGCCCAGAGCATGAGACCCCCATGTGTCTTTCTGCTTCAGGTCACATCCACTCAGCTCTCTGTCCGCCACATCACCTGGTCGCTCTGCCAGGTGTACCTTCTTTGCCCCAGTCCTTGTCCCCTCTCACCACTTTGCCATCTGGTGAACTCCTTCTCATTTTGGGGGACCTGGCCCACCCAGATGTCAGTAGGAGGAAGCTCCATAGTCACATGCAGCTAAGGGCTCTGACGGACCTTTGCTTAGGTCCATGACAGAACTCCTGACACACTGGGATGTCACTGACTGTTTGTGTATCTACACTTCTTCCCTGGAAGATGCACTAGGCACTTCTGCTGGGGAGGAGCATGTGATACAGGTAGCCTTCATTTGATTTAGGTGGGAAGTACTTCCCTCCAGGGCTTGGCCCTCTTGCTCTCATGCAGCCATCCCTGTTTCCTTTTCTCTCTCTGTACCAGGTTCAACGGCCCCTGGATCGCCTCTTCTGTTCTGTTGTCACTGTTGCTGAACAAAAGTACCAGTCCACCTTGTGGTGAGTTTCCTTATCAGTGGGCATGAGGCTTGCAACAGGGCCTGATCCTCGCATTGGCCTGGGAGGGTTAGGGGGATGGTGTACCTGGGCAGTGGCATCCCTGGGTGATGACCCCTTCCCTAGTTTTGTCAGAATCTCTGCCAAGGGCGTGTAGAGTCAGGCCTCCCAGACTCTAGTCCTGTAACCAGTCTGCCTGTCTCCCTGCCTTATTGCCCCATGCCTCATCTGCCTAGGGACAAGTCCAAGAAACTGGCGGAGCAGGCTGCAGCCATCGTCTGTCTGCGGAGCCAGGGCCTCCCTGAGGGTCGGCTGCGTGAGGAGGGTCCCTCCTTGCACAAGCGCAAGCGGGAGGCCCCTGACCAAGACACTGGGGACCCCAGAGCTCAGGAGCCAGTCCTGCCTGGGGAGCTGTGCAAGAAGCCCTTTTTAGCCTTGGCAAGTGGTAAAGAGAGCCCCCTGGAAGGCTGGTGACTCCCGTCCCTACCCTGGTCAGCCCCTCCCTGGGCCTGGCCCTAGGATGGCTATGGGTGCAGAGCATCAGCCAGGTGCCACTGGACAATTTGCTGCCAGTGCTGACAGGAATTACGAGGTTCTGGCCTGGGCCAGCAGCCTGGAGCACAGGCCAAGGGATCCCCAGAGTGCCCATCTCCTTTGGTGGGTCTGAGTAGCAGAGCCAAGTTCCCAGTGACCTCAGTATTTTCTTTGAAAACAGGAGCTTTTCAGGTGGCACCTCCCCAACCTGACATTGGTACAGTGCAATAAAGACCCTTCACCCTTACCCATGGCTGGTTGCTTCAGCCTGGCACCTTTACACATGGACAGATGTCCTGGCATAATTATTCTGCTTCTACCCTCTGTGCAGAGCTGGGGCTTTCTAAAACATTTCTCCTACCCATCCTTACGAGTCTAGATGGAGGTGGTGGGTTGGTTATCACCTTTAATGCTCACTGGACTTGAGTTGAGCCAGGAAAGTCCAAGAAGCCCATTCTCCTGATGGTAAACCTGAGGTACTGGCCGTCAGTTGGCTTTCCTGATGAGAGGTGATATGGAGTCTGGGGGAACGATTAGGGTATCTGGTGCGCTAGTAAGGGACCAGCTCAGGTGAGGCGGGGTGCTGGGTCTGACCCCAGCTAGAGCTCAGACCTGTGAGGTGTCTGCTCTGAGCAGAGGACACTGGAGACTGCTGATGGCAGCAATTTGGGGCCCTTGTGATTGCCCGCCCATGCCACTGCCCACCCCCCCTTCCCCCCCCACCATCCCGTTCGGGCCGGAAGGAAGTGGCAGATTCTCTTTAATTTCCTTCTGGCAGTGAGAAGCAAACAAACAGCTACCACATCTTATGGGGCCTCCCCCCACCGCCACCGCCCACTTACTGGGAGGGGCGTTCTGACCAAAGGTCCCTGCCCAGCACCGCCTCTGCTTCCTCAGCTGTAAACATGCTGCTTTTCCTCCCCTTTTCAAAGCTCTGTGAGGAGGGGGGGATTCCCCTCTGGGTCAAGGCCTTGTTTCTCCCATCTACTCAGGGTCAGGCCCCTGTGCCAGTCAGTACCTCCAGCCCTGATGACCTGAATCAGGGGTTGGGCAGGTAAGGCCCCTGTCTCAGTCCCGGAGCAGCCCCTCCATGCACCCATACTTGCTCTTCTGTTTGCAGATAAGGATACCAATACCAGTGGCCTCCCAGAGCCCATCACTCTTTGACCTTGGGCAAGTCACTTCTAGTTCTTGCTGGGCCCAAGGGCCCTTCTCTGAGTGGGATCAGCTGTTCTCTTCCTGCTCGAGGCTGGCTGGAGGATAGTCTCGCCCTATGATAGCGGCACTGTGCAGCTAATGGGGTCACTCCATACCGAGGCTGCCCTAACTAACTTCCCAGACCAGTGCTTCCAGAGAAGGAGCCCCACCCAGGAGAGAGACTGAGGCTTGGTTCAGTCTCAGCCATCAAACTTTAGGCACAATTTATTTGATTTTTCTTACAAAAAACTGTTTCAGTCAAAATGCCCCCTTTGCCTTTCCTCATACCCCAACTGGAACAGGACAGACAGAGTGGCCCCAGTGGACCCCTCAGGCATTCTGAGCTAGTCAGAACTTGTGGGAGGACCCTGTGTGGGCCAGGTACCAAGTCTTAAGATCCACTTCCCTGTTGGGGTTGGGCTCTGTCCTCAGACCTCTTCTCCCACCAGTGTGGTTTCCCTGGGCAAGCCCCTTCTCTGGAGGGGTCACGTTCATTTCTGGGCTATGGGCAAGGAAAGGCAGGGGTAGAGGTCAGTCGCTAAGATAGAGTTTAGAGTGTGGGGACTTTGAAGGCCCAGGAAAAGTAGTGGGGAAAGGGTTAGTCACAGGGGAGCAGGTGGGGAGGGGCTAGTGTGTGTTCCTTGACTGAGGACGTCTGGCAAAATCCTGGCTGAATATGTTGGCCCTCAAATGGTCTCGCTTTAGCACACCTCAGTGATGCCTGCCCTGGTCTCAGAGAGACCTGCCTAAGAGCTGGGACCAACTGGGAGGGCCCAGTCAGGTCTGAAAGCTCCACCCACTGTTCTCATCATGCCCACCTTAAACTCAGGCCACTTAGATGCCCAAACCCCTCTCTGGTCTGGTAACCACCATACTTATCCATCCATTCCAGCCACCCTGATTGAGGACTTCCTCCTAGCTCATCATATTTTGGGGACACATGGTTTTCATATGAGCACAAGAGGGAGGGACAAGGCTGGAGAGGGTGGCAGGTCTTCCGAAGGCCACAGCAAGCAGACTGGACTTGGTGCAAAGATGGGTGGGTCATCTCTTGCCCCTGCAGTCCTGCATACTCAGTCCTTCCAGGTGTCACTCCTGCTCAGAACTCCTCCATGGCTCTCTGTTGCCCCCTGGATCAAGTCCAAACTCCTCAGCCTAGCGCTTGAGGACAAAGTGCTGACCCTGTCTTCTCAGCACCATGTGCTGACTTCAGCAACTAACTTTCTTCGATTGTAGTTGGCTGGTCATATCGCCTCTGCCCAGATTGAGAACTGCTCAAGGGCACTCCTTGTGTCCCCTCTGGCCAGCCTGGGCATGGGGGTAGGGAGCAGGCACAGAGGAAAAATCAAACAAGAGCTTGTGTTGGGGGGATGTGTGCCATGGAGAGGAGGATCTTTTCTAAACTCTGACTTTCCTCCAAGGCTCCTATTTGCCCTAATGTGGAACAAGGGGGGCTGGACTGAGCTAAGCTGTACCATTCCATGGCTCAAGAGGCCACAGGAGAGCCTTCAGCGATGAGAATTCAGGGCCAGGCCTGTGGCAGCTGATGAAAGGGATGGTTTTCCTCAGTCTCGAGCCTGGCTGGCATGCACACAGGAGGGAGAGGGGACCCACACAGTCCTTGTCTACCAGCCTGGCCAAGTCTGGGTTTCTATCTGTTGCATTGGGTCCCTGGGCCTCCTGGTTTCACAGGGCTCTCAGAAGGCTGGAGGTGAGTCAGATGGCCTCCTGCCACCTAAGAGAGCTTTGGAGCTGACCTGACGAGGGGCTTATGGGGGAGGTCCTGGACCTGGCTAAGGAAAAGGGGTGGAGAGAGTTTGTATACTGATGTCTGTGTATTGATTCGTCACAGCCTGCAGAGCTCCCAGCCACTGCTGCCTTTCTTACAAAGGTGGTAACACTCTTCCTGCAGTTGGTGCCCACCCCCTGCCTCAGCCCTCATCACTCCAGGTTAGGATTCTCAGTTTCCTCCAGAGCAGAAACCTTCCCCAAGACATGAGCCCTTTTAAGTGTTCTCCAGGTGCATGGTAGCTGGGAACACAGATGCATCGCTAAGCATTTGATGAATGGGTGAATTTTTCAAGCCACCTATAGCTTCTCTGGTCCCCTCCCAGTGGTGGGGCTGACGGGCCCATGATCTCCCTCTTGCCTTCCCCCCTGGCCTGGCTGGCTGAGCCCCTGGTTCAGGTAAAGTCATGTGTTGAGGGCAGAGGGGTTAGATGAAGGTCCATTTTCTCCATCCAGATGATATCCTGGGAGGTATTCTGGGGGGGTGGTAGGGGGCACACATCCCAAAACTGCATCGTTTTATGAGGAGGAGAGGTGAGCTGGCTAAGCTTCTGGGGCCTTTTACTATACTAAGGGTCATGTTACATGTAGTACTAATTGGCAGACCAACCATCTGCCTGGGGCCGAAAGCTGTAAAGTTAGTGTGGAGTTTGGGCTCTAAATTCCACGCTTAGGCCCTCAAGGTTGGATATCCTTTGAAGGCAGGACTGCTTACTGGAAGGCTATTTCACCCACTTAATACCATTTGCTCCCTCTCCTTGACTACTGTTATCTCCTTCTGCCTCTAACCTTCCCCTCCCCCACTCCAATCCAGAGATTCAGAATTCTGAACATGGAAGTCTCCTGCTGGAAACCCTTTTGTGGCTCCCTCCTGCACTCAGGATAAAGTTCAGATACCTTGCAGTGGCTTGCAGTACCCTGCTCCTTCATCTGGCTTTACCTTTGGCTTCTGTTCACTGCGTGTACTCTCTGGTCTCCAAGTCTTTGGAAATCTGTTCTCTGCCTGGAACCATCTTTCTCACTTCTTGCCCATCTCTCCAATTCTTACTTAGCCTTGTGGACACCTGCAGCCTGGGAGATTATAAGCCTTCTCTGAGCTCTTGGCACAGCCCTAATCTCTTTGCACAGTGATTATAGATTTGCTTGCCTCCTCTCCCTGATGCCTGAAGGGAGATTAATTTATCTCTGCCTCCCCAGGTCCAGCACAGGTATGGGTACAGAGCACAGGGCAGGAAAAGTTTTCTGACCTCAGGGGTGAACCAGTCCAAGATAAACGTGTCAACGGCTCTGTACGTTCCCTGTCCTCCTGACCCTAGGCCTAGTTGGGTTTTCCCTAGGGCTCCCTGGTACCTCAGGTTGTCAGTCCACATATTGAGACATCTCTGGAGGGTGCTCCACCTTGCCCTCTTCCAGCGGCTTTTGTGAACAGCGTGGGATGTGCCTGGGCTCTTGCACCTGCACCCAAGTTTCTGAGACATAGCAACTTGGTTCCTCTGGCAACACACTTCTAGGGATGCTGTGCCCTTCGCAGCCTAGAGCTAGGGGAGTTGGTCACCGCCACCTCTTCCAGCTCTCCGTCCACCCTGTGCCTTGGAGGAGCCCTAAGTAAACAAGCCAGGCTCAGCGTCCCTGGGCCCAGCCTCCACCCCAGGGCCCAGGAGGAGGCACCTTGGGTAGTCTCCAGGCAAGACGGGCCCGCTGGGGAGGGGCAGAGAGTGAAACTGTTCTGACGCAGTGTCATTTCCTCCCCCCTAACAACCACTCAGTTTGTGTAACACAATCCCTCCCGCTTTAACCGATGTGCGCCGGGATGCAGAGGTCACAGAGCCCGTTGAATGGTGCGAGTTCACGACGGGGTTTTCCCGTTCAGTCGGCCTGACTTATAGCACGGACAGACCCTGCCCCGGAGGCTTTGCCGAGGCCTCGAATGCGCCGGCTGTCCTCGAAGGAGCAGCTGCCAGGCCGGCTGACGGCGAGCAGACAAAGGCTCAGCCAGCAAAGCGCGGGCCCCGCCCCGCAAGGGTGGGTCTGCAGCGACTGGTAGCTCAGACTTGGGCCTCGTTGCGCAACCCAGGTTTCCTCCGGCTCCGCCCCACCTTAGCTGGAAGCCCGACCCAGTCCCAGGCTTTTCGAGACTCCGCCATTAAGGCTGGGGTAAAGGGATGAGGGAGTGAGTGATGTCCACGTAACCCTCCGGGGCGCTTTTACCTTCCCCAAACCCAGGCAGGAATAACACTGCAGCCGCGTGTCACCGCACCCTTAACCCCAAGGCTCTTGGCGCCTCTTCCCCAACGTCGGGCCTGCCTAATAAGGCAAGGGATCTCTGGCCGGTGGTGGGCCCCTCAATATAATTAGAGGGCTATCGACCTCACACCCTGGTACCGGGTCCTGGCTTAGAAGGAGTTGATGCAAACTACGACTCCCAAGAGGTAGTAGGGCTATCTGGCTCTCCATATTCACGTGACTTCCTTCTCCTGGAGAGGGAGTCACGCGGTAGGCCGGTGAGGGGGCGGGGCCATCGGGCTCGTCCGCGGTGCCAGTGGCCTATGGGCGGCCGGGTCAGATGGGCGCGCGGTAGGGGGCGGGACCGGCCTCGCGGCACGGCGCGGGAGCGCGCCGGTAGCGGCCGCTGTAGGGGGGCGGGGAATATCGTCTAAGGCGACCGTGGCAGCTTGGGCATCGACGACTGGCAGTGGTGGCGGCTCCTGGTGCGGTTCGGCGCGCGGCCAGTTTTAGAGTTCGGAACGGAACGCTCGACGTCGCGGTCCCCGCCCGGAAAGTTTGCTGCGGAGCTGCAACCTCCTGGCCGGCGCGGCCCGGCATGAAGCGGCGCTGAGGAGCCGCCGCCGCCGCCGCCGCCGCCTGAGGAGGAGCCGCAGCACCCTGGGCCACGCCGATGACTACTGCAAACTGTGGCGCCCACGACGAGCTCGACTTTAAACTCGTCTTTGGCGAGGACGGGGCGCCGCCACCGCCGCCCCCGGTCTCGCGGCCTGCAGGTGGGTGCCGGGCGGGGCGGGAACGAGGAGCGTCAGCTCTTCTCGCTCGCAAGAGCTCGCCCCCTCCCTGCCTGGTCCCTTGGTTGTCCCGGGTCTGGTAACATCGTGTGTGTGTGTGTGGGGGGGTGAGTGTCTGGTAACATCGTGTGTGTGTGTGTGTGTGTGTGTGTGTGTGTGTATGTGTGTATGTGTGTGTGTGTATGTGTGTATGTGTGTATGTGTGGTGATGTCTGGTAACATCGTGTGTGTGTGTGGGTGAGTGGTAACGTGTGTATGTGGGTGTGGGGGGGGGGTGAGTGAAGAGCGGATTTAAACCGCTGAGGAGGCGTGTGGGTCGCAGCGACGTGGAAGTGGCCGCGGGCTAGGCTGGAAGCAAACTAGTGGGGAACTGGACTCCGGGACGCCTGTGGCCAGTGGACGCCGGGGTTTGGAGGCCGAGGGTCGGGGTCGCTGCCCAGGTGGCCTCTGGTTTGCTGCTTTGCCAGCGTGGTGCGGAGGAAATGTCCCTGTGAAGTGTAAGCAGGTTTGGTTTTTCATCTATTCTAGGTTTTAAAAGCAATCTTCATTTGAAAGATGCGCATTCTGAAAGTGCAGGAGCTCTCTAAAATTCGTGCACATGTCTGTTTAAACCTACTCTGCTAGGAGAGTTACGCTGTAGTGTTAACTTCCACTTGTGCATGTTAATGGCCCACATTTAATTCGAAGTGTAACTATAACGGGACTTTTCCGAAAACTGGGTTTCTTTTTTTTGAGCTAAGTCTTTCGGAAGATATTTAAAAGTGGGGTGCCGTGTTTGTAATTTTCCTAGAAAGTTCTGGAAGTCAGTTTTTAAGAAAAAGCTCACCTCGGAAGATGTTTTAAAGGAGATCATGAGTTGGGTTTTAAAGGAGAGCGTGAAAAGCTGGGCACCATAATGTTTGGAGGTCAGACCAATCAGGAAATAGGAACAGGATGGTTGGGGACTCTCCTGTGACCTGGTTTGGAATACTGTGGTTCATTAAGTTCAGTTTCCTTATTACTTATGCAGGTGAACTTCAAAAGGGAGATGGATAAGACTAATCCCCTTTTATTTTTTCCGGTGTTAGGTGAATTACTTTATGTTCATATTGATGTTCAATAGACTGTTCTGTAGGGTTGCACTGAAAAACATATCTGAACGTATGGCATAAGGATTCTCTGGGAAATATTTGTATTGTATTATGAGCCCTATTAGTCTTTATATGTTAGATGTCTTTCTCAACATAGTAAATAATTTACAGTAGTTATTTGTTGGCTGCATTTTTTTCAATTCCACTGACATCATTTGAGCACCTATTATGCTCAAGGTAGTGTTAGGTAGTGTTATGATGGATGCAGAAAGAACTGAGGCACCTCAAGGAGCTTGGGAAATGGAATGGGGGGCACATAACCCAAATAACTGTGCTACTAGGCTGACTGAATGGTGGTGCAGCTTATAATAGAGGTAGAAACGGGGGGAAAGTGGCATTGGTAGAGAAGGTTGCATTGAATTGTACTTTAATTATGGGGATTTAACAAAATAAAATCTTGTTTGAATGAGTATTTTCATTATAAAGAAAATAAACAGTTGATGATGTCAGCAAACCTTTATTGGGCACAAACTTGATTAGAGCACATTAAATACCAAATATATGATCAATAAAGATGTTAACCAAACATATGAGTAATAAAGAATTATCATCAAGTAGGAGTTGTATGTACGTCCAAAACATTAAATAACATTTAAATGCTATGAATACAGCTATTTAAGGAATGATTTTTGCCATAAAACCCGTAAAAAAAACATTTTGATATTAAATGGGTCTAGAGGAGTTAAGGTTTGAAACTTGATTTACAACTGATTTTCCCAAAGTTAAACTTGAGCAGTTTTATTTGTGACAAAAAGTCCACTTTAAAGCAGTCTGTTTTTTTTTTTAACATCTTTATTGGAGTATAATTGCTTTACAGTGGTGTGTTAGTTTCTGCTGTATAACAAAGTGAATCAGCTATACATATACATACATCTTCATATCTCCTCTAGTAGCTGTTTTTTGTAAATTAAAAAAAATTAGGTTGAAATACACATGACATAAACCATTTTTAATTGAATGATTCAGTGGCATTTAGTGCATTCCCAGTGTTGTGCAGTCACCACATCTAATTTCAACACATTTTCATCACCCCAAAAGGAAACCCCAAACCCACTAAGCAGTTGCTCCTCATTCTCCCTTTTCCCCTTCAGGTCCCTGGCAGCCGAATCTCTAATCTGGGATCTGTCTCTATGGATTTACCTATTCTGGATATTTCATGTAAATGGAATCATACATATGTGACCTTTTGTGTCTGGCTTCTTTCACTTAGCATAGTGTTTTTGTGGTTCATCCATGCTGTAGAACATCGCAGTACATCATTCTTTTTTTTTTTTTTTTCGGTACGCGGGCATCTCACCGTTGTGGCCTCTTCCGTTGTGGAGCACAGGCTGCGGACGCGCAGACTCAGCAGCCATGGCTCACGGGCCCAGCCGTTCCGCGGCATGTGGGATCTTCCCGGACCGGGGCACGAACCCGTGTCCCCTGCATCGGCAGGCGGACTCTCAACCACTGCGCCACCAGGGAAGCCCCGTCATTCTTTTTAAATGACGGAATCACGTTCTATTGTATATATACTCCAATTTGTTTATTCATCCATAAATGGACAGGACATGAGCTGTTTCTACCTTTAGGCTATTGTAAATAGTGCTGCTATGAATACCTAGCAGCTAATTTTTACATTCTATTGAAAAGGATGTGCTATTCAAAACTAAGGTTTCAAAGTTATTTGTCCACAAGATTAATTTCATTTTTTAAATAAATCCATTTCTTTTTTAAAAAATTTATTGTTTTATTTTTGGCAGGCTTCTCATTGCGGTAGCTTCTGTTGTGGAGCACGGGCTGTAGGTGCATGGGCTTCGGTAGTTGTGGCCACTCGGGCTCAGTAGTTGTGGCTCTTGGGCTCTAGAGCGCAGGCTCAGTAGTTGTGGCGCACTGGCTTAGTTGCTCCGCCGCTTGTGGGATCTTCTGGGACCAGGGATCAAACCTGTGTCCCCTGCATTGGCAGGCGGATTCTCAGCCACTGTGCCACCAGGGAAGTCCCTGATTTCATTTTACTATGCATAATTATGAGTGTGTAGTTTGAAGGAACTCAGTGGATTAACTGACCTACATTTAGGATGGTAAGATGAAGTAAAGCGGGCCATGAGAGTAAAATTGCTTACTAGGATTCAGATCAGTATTGGGTCATATCAGTGAGTTTACTTGTTTCTGAATTCTCTTCCTCACTGAAGCAGAACATTCCATGAGGGCGTTGATAATGTCTGTATCTTGTTCATAGATGCCTAGCACAGTGCGTTTAACATAGTAGGCAACCAGTATTTGTTCAGTTAATGAAAAAGTACCACTTAAGTTTTGAGTCAGTCCTTAACGGTTTTTTTGTTGTTTTTTGGTGGTAGGGGAAGTTTATGAGACTTGTTTCAGTTCTTTGACTTTTATTGGTCAATTCCGTAAGACAGCAGATCTTGGTAATTTTGGGCTGCAGGTTTTCCTTCTCTCTCAAGGCTTAAGAGTACTTGTATCACATCTAAATTTCCATACAGAAGGTTTTTGAAAAATATTTGGAGGTGGGGGTGATAGTGGGTGGAGACTGAGAACAAGCCAAGGGGCTGAATTTAGTGAATATCCTAAGCAAGCTTGTTAAAGTACAAATTAGATGATTTGACACTTGATAAGTTCAATATGTTGTGACTTTTTTTTTTTTTTTTTTTGTGGTACGCGGGTCTCTCGCTGTTGTGGCCTCTCCCGTTGCGGAGCACAGGCTCCGGACACGCAGGCTCAGCGGCCATGGCTCACGGGCCCAGCCACTCCACGGCCACTAGGGAGGAAGCCCTGTTGTGACTTTTTTTTAACATCTTTATTGCAGTATAATTGCTTTACAGTGGTGTGTTAGTTTCTGCTGTATAACAAAGTGAATGAGCTATACATAAACATACATCGCCAGTAACTGACTTTTTAAGTTTATTGCTTACCAAGGTGTTTTGAGATTTTTCCATTAAAGAAAGTTTAAGATCCTAGTCTTTAGCTTTTTTTTTTAAAAAGGACAGTGTTAACTTTGATTTTTTTCCAGTTAATAATGAATCAAAATACTATATTTACATTTCTTTTACTTAATACCTAGTTTCAAAATGAAGAGCTACCTCAATAGGAAATAGAGAATATAAAATTGGTAAGTGTTAATGTATTTCATTAATATTATTTGCCATTATATTTTGCCATTATAAAGGGCAGTTTCTGGTGCTCTATTTTAGTGTATTGATTGTATATCTCTAATTTAGTTTGATGTTGTAATAATCTTTATGTTTCAAATTCAAAGTTTCATTCTCAGAGTTTGTTCATTACTAAACATTGACTTTTTTGTCCTGAATGAGAGTCACTGGGAGGAGGGTGTGCTATGTCTTATCTCCTGCTGCTTTTTGAAAGGGGAGAAATATCTTAGATACAATATGTATTTTTGTAAGAAAGTTACTTTATGATAAGTGTAGTTTTATCAGATACCAGTTTAGTATACACCTTTTTCACATAAAGTTGAGGAAAAAAATTTAAAATAAAAATTTAAAAAATGAAGTTGAGGAACTTTTTCTAGATCATTGTCCTAATCTTTAATCTGTAGTGTTCTACTTTGTTTAGTGCTTGGACATCTGATTCTGTTCTTCATAATTTACTGTCTTTTAGATAATTTCATTTTCTCATTTTTTGGTTTTTATTGATAATTTATACTCAGTGGTTTTGTTTTATCTTGTTTTAAATGAGCTAATATATTTAAAGCTCTTAGCACAGTCCTTGGCCCAGTGGTACTCATTAAGTGATGGTGGTTAACATTTTTTTAAAAGCACACAAAAACTGACGATAGATTATTTTTTATTTCCTCCTATTTCCTAGACCTTTTTCCTATACTAAACTAAAACATTTAGAGAGTAGGGGCAGATGAGAGTCCTGTCTTTTAAACCTTTCTTAGATGAGTTGGAATATTTGTCTTAGATATTTTTATTTTTTCCTCTTAATTCTATTTTCAATGTTACCTTCTTTCTCATATCTTACTAAACATAAGTACTGAAGGTCACTTGCTTTTAATTACGTTTTTCTACTTTCTTGAATTAAGTTGTTACTAAGTATGGTGTGAAGGATGGTTAATTTGCTAACCATACTAAGTATAATTGGCTATTTAAATCAGTATGAAAAAAGAGAAGTTGCTTGTATGGTTTCCTGTAGAAATTAATGGTGTGTTTGCACGGCGCATTAGATACTTAAAGGAAGATTTGATTACTGCTGAACCTTACTTTCACACCATAGGTCAGCTTTTTTTTAAGACTCGAATGCAGTGAGAATATATAAGTGATTGAGTCAGTGATAAACATTTCACCATTTCACTTGGAAGAATAATATAATATTCTGTTTCCTTGACACTTTTCCTGATAGGGGTAGAGGATGCTCCTAAGGGTATTAGCAGAATTTTGTGATGGAGATTAGTGAATAAATGTGTTTTAGTGAGTATGGGGAAAAATTGAGGAAAAAATTTCAATGTCATATTGTTTTGTTAAAACTTTATCATTGTAAGAACATTGCTATACCTGTGCTTTCTTAGATTTTCCCATTTGCCAATACAGAAGGGATATTTTGGCATATATTCTAAACTATTAGCAGAGGTAATACTGTAGTTTTATTAGATGATATGAAAATTAAAAGTTGGCATTATGTACGTTGCTAAGAAATTGTGGGGGTCTAGTAAGGCCTGAATCTTAAGTATTTAAGGGCATTTGAGATATTAACTTAAGGTATATTGTAGAATCAACTTCTTATTATGACTTGCCTTTCTGTGGCAACCAGTAAACCTCACCTAAAATTACTGTATTTTTATTGAAGTATATCCCAAACTCTGCTTTTGTGTCTTGCTCTGTATTTATTTTTTCAATGAAGTGTGATCATGAGGACATTTTTGGTTAGAAATTGTGGAGTTTGTTGTTCTTCAGAAAAAGTAATAAATAAAATACTAATATATAAAATGGAATATTTTAAGAGAAGATAATGAGTTGTGTTATTGATTGTGAAGTTTAACGCCCTTTACTTTCCTTCTTAGTATTGAGTAGTTGGTGATTCAATATGGTGATGTTTTATTTTAAGTAAGAGGTGGGGTTGAGAAAGCCAGAATATATTGAAGTCAATTGCATTACTCCTGAGAGTTAGGAAACCTGAGTAGGTTGAGCCTCATTTGATAGTAAGCAGTAGTTTGACTGCTCACAGCAGTAACATAAATAAGGGAGGTGTTGTCTAAAGCTGTCCTGGTGGGTCAGGGGAGTAGACACAGCAGACTTGGCAGTAAGCCTGGCTTCTAAAACAAAATCCAAGTCATCAAATTTGCCCAGGCATGCCATATGAGGTTCAAGTAACAGTGGAATTTAAGAGGAGTGAGTTTGTTCGGGGAGGCTTAGGAGAGTCACAAGCAGTAGCAAGCTTTTTTAACAGCCGTAATTTTAGCTCAAACATAGCATGAGTCTGCATATATTTCAGCATTTCTGGTAATGTTTATATAATTATATTGCATGACTCTCACCTGTTTGCCTGAATTCGGTAAACTTGAGAAGAGAGGAAAAATTAGACCTGTAATATTTAAGCAGGATGTTGTATGAATTGTCTGTGAATTGATAGCTGACATTTAATCGTTGGGACATTTCTAGTTAACATATTGGTATTCCTGTGTGTAAGGGAAATACATCTTTATGAAAGCCTGAAAGTCTCAGGTACACTGGAGAAGTAACTTGAAGGCTTCATTTTCCTACAAAATGTACAGTTTCCATATGTCTTATGTTTCAGAAGCAGGTGAGATTTTGAATATTTTAAAATACGTTTTCAGTGTCTTAAAATTTTTATATTTCTTAATTTTATATTAAATTTTCATCAGCTTTGCTGTTTAATTAGAAAATAGGTAGGATTATGTGAGCTTTGAAATTATAACTTTTTTCAATAATGTTGATTTATATCACATGTAAAAATATTTCGAAAAACATTTTTTTCCATCATTGGCCAGAACACTTTAATGGACAGTTTGTGAGTTTCATTTATTTATTTATTTTAAATTTATTTATTTATTTATTTATTTTTGGCTCTGTTGGGTCTTCGTTGCTGCGTGCGGGCTTTTCTCTAGTTGCAGAGAGCGGGGGCTACTCTTCGTTGTGGTGCGCGGGCTTCTCACTGCAGTGGCTTCTCTTGTTGTGGAGCGCAGGCTCTAGGCGCGCGGGCTTCAGTAGTTGTGGCACGTGGGCTCAGTAGTTGTGGCTCGCAGGCTCTAGAGTGCAGGCTCAGTAGTTGTGGTGCACGGGCTCAGTCGCTCCGTGGCATGTGGGATCCTCCCGGACCAGGGCTCGAACCTGCGTCCCCTGCATTGGCAGGCAGATTCTTAACCACTGCACCACCAGGGAAGTCCTGTGAGTTATATTTAAATGTAAGTATTTTTCAGTATTACTTTAAAATAAAGAAGACTTAAATAAAAATGGCATTCAGAAATTGTTGAAGCTAGATGATAGGTGTATGGGAATGCATTATAGTATTCTCTGTACTTTTGTGTATGTTTTTAAATTTCCATAATAAAAAGTTTAAAAATGACATTAAAAAAACTACTCAAGCTCTTTAATGTTCTAGATTAGGATAGAAAAAATAAGCACTTAAAAAAAACAGCATTGTGAAGTTAATGGAATTTGCTGTTGCATGTGATTTTTTAGAAAACTGGTTTAACAAATAAAAATAAAAACTAGTTGTGGTATGTCTGATTTACAAAACTCGTTTCTCCCTTTGGGTAGAATTAGTAGTGAGATATTAGTAGTGTACATAAATAGGAAGTAAACTGATCTTGTGATGTGCTTTTGAGTAGGTATTTTTTAGTTTTTAAAATATTTTCTAAGTAACTATATGGGATCAGATAAATTCACTTATTGTTTAATGATTTAAGGGCTTAAAATTTTAAAAAATTGTAATGTTTGAAAAAAGTTTTTAATGTTTGATCATGTTGCTTGTATCTATCAGTCTAATGTTTATTTATTTTATTTTTTAAAATTAATTAATTAATTTATTTTTGGCTGTGTTGGGTCTTTGTTGCTGCACGTGGACTTTCTCTAGTTGCGGGGAGCTGGGGCTACTCTTCGTTGCGGTGCGCGGGCTTCTCATTGCGGTGACTTCTCTTGTTGTGGAGCACGGGCTCTAGGGCACGCAGGCTTCACTAGTTGTGGCACACGGGCTTAGTTGCTCCGCGGCATGTGGGATCCTCCCGGACCAGGGCTCGAACCCGTGTCCCCCACGTTGGCAGGAGGATTCTTAACCACTGCGCCACCAGGGAAGTCCCCTAATGTTTATTAAGTATTGTCAGTCTCTTAAACTTTTAAATTTATGATGAAATGAAACTAGAGAACTCAATCTTAATTTTAAGATTAGATTTTTAATCTTACTGTATAATTAGTAGAGATTAATTCACAAAAATATCACATATATAAATCCTTTTGATTTGTAAACATTTCAGAGCAAAGAAGATCTGAAATTTATATCTTACATTTTGTGAATCATATTGAATACTAAAGGAATACAAGTTTTAACCTTGTCCTTTATATAAGGAAAGTCTTTGGGGAAAATATAGAAAGTTCTATCTAAATGTTACTTTTTAATTTTTTTATTGCTGTATAAGCATTTTAAGGAAACTTGATATTTCCTCTGCCATCAACACTTCCTTAGAGTTTTTACTTCCTTTTAGTAAAGGTTGTTCAATAAAGAATGGCATTCAGAAATTATTGAAGGTAGATGATAAATGTATGGGGACTCATTATACTATACTCTCTACTTTGTTTTCTTTTTAAAATATTTATTCATTTATTTATTTGTTTGCACCAGGTCTTAGTTGTGGCAGGTGGGCTTCTTAGTTGCGGCTCGAAGGCTCCTTAGTTGTAGCATGCAAACTCTTAGTTGAGGCATGCATGTGGGATCTAGTTCCCTGACCAGGGATCAAACCCAGTCCCTCTGCATTGGGAACGTGGAGGCTTATCCCCTGCGCCACCAGGGAAGTTCCTCTTTATGTTTGAAAATTTCTGTAATGCAGAGTTTTGAAATCTTTAGACCATGATGCAGAGTAAGAAATACATTTTATGTTTTGAGCCAGCACACACATACATGTTTATACACAGAAAACTGAGATAGAAGTTTCAGTAAAGTAGCATTTACCTTTACTCTGGCATTACCCTCACATTTTCTTTTTCATTATTTTAAAACATTGTTGGTCATGTCTTACTAATAGATCACTACCTTCAGTTTGAAAACCAGAGCTCTAGGAGATGGTTTCATAGTTCTGATTATATTAAAACTATTAGGTCATTGACAAGTTCTTGTTAGTCAAGCCATATTTCCCATGTCTGTAGTTCTTTAATACATTTTTTTAAAATTAGTTTTTATTGTGGTTGTCGAGGCAGGGAGGGAGAGGGATGGACTGGGAATTTGGGCTTGATAGACGCAAACTATTACATTTAGACTGGATAAGCAACAAGATCCTACTGTATAGCACAGGGAACTATATCCAATCTCCTGGGATAAACCATAATGGAAAAAAGAATGTTATAAAAAGAATGTATATACGTATGTAAAACTGAGTCACTTTGCTGTAAGATTGGCACAACATTGTAAATCAACTATACTTCAGTTAAAAAAATTATTTTTTATTGAATTAGCTTATTGCTGTCTTTTAATTAATTAATTAATGCCTGCATTGGGTCTTCGTTGCTGCATGTGGGCTTTTTCTAGTTGCAGTGAGCGGGGGCGGCTGTTCATTGCAGTGGCTTCTCTTGTTGCGGAGCAGGGGCTTTAGGCGTGCGGGCTTCAGTAGTTGTGGCTCGGAGGCTGTAGAGCTCAGGGTCAGTAGTTGTGGTGCACGGGCTTAGTTGCTCCGTGGCATGTGGGATCTTGACCAGGGCTCCAACCCTTGTCCCCTGCATTGGCGGCGGATTCTTAACCACTGCACCACCAGGGAAGCCCCTATTGCTGTCTTTTTATTGGATTAGTTGGTTGATAAATTATGCCACTTCCTGAAAATGAGTCATATCTTCCCGTTTCTCTGCTCTATGGCGAAAATCAAGTCTTGGTCACCTCCTGTTTGGATTTGTGTAGTTTTTTCTTCATACTTTATAACCCCCCAAATAAGTTTTGTAAGTCACAGCTAAGATCATCTTTGATTCCTGCTCCCTTGTGTCTGTAACCTGCCTCCTCTTCACTCGTTTTCCTCATTGTGCTTTACCTTTTTTTTTTTTTTTTTTTTTTGGGCTGCGTTGGGTCTTCATTGCTGCACGCAGGCTTTCTCTAGTTGCAGGGAGCGGGGGCGGCTACTCTTTGTTGCAGTGCACAGGCTTCTCATTGCGGTGGCTTCTCTTGTTGCGGAGCATGGGCTCTAGGCGTGTGGGCTTCAGTAGTTGCAGCACGCAGGCTCAGTAGTTGTGGGTCGCGGGCTTAGTTCCTTCATGGCATGTGGGGTCTTCCCGGACCAGGGATTGAACCCATGTCCCCTGCATTGGCAGGAAAATTCTTATCCACTGCACCAACAGGGAAGTCCCCTGTGCTTTACCTTTTTTATATCCCTTACTCTGTACATTAGTATCAAGTTCATCATCTTTAGTTTTATTTCTCTCTTTTCAGTCCTAACATGAAATCTTTCCTTCTACCCTTTTGTTTGAACTGCCTCTGCCGTCCACATATTATTTCATAGTCTTTTTCTTTTGTGAGGCAATTTAGAAACATTATTTTGAGGTAGTACTGAACTAGATCTGGGTTCTAAATTCATATCTGTTGCTAGTTGAGTGACACTGCTTAAAAAGCACAGAATAGGGCTTCCCTGGTGGCGCAGTGGTTGAGAGTTCGCCTGCCGATGCGGGAGACACGGGTTCGTGCCCGGTCTGGGAAGATCCCACATGCTGCGGAGTGGCTGGGTCCGTGAGCCATGGCCGCTGAGCCTGTGCATCCGGAGCCTGTGCTCCGCAATGGGAGAGGCCACAACAGTGAGAGGCCCGCGTACCGCAAAAAAAAAAAAAAAAAAAGCGCAGAATAATTTCAGGCTAATTTAATTCTTTCATTTTGTAAGAGAGGAAATTGAGGTTCAGGATGGTTTGCCCAGGGTCATTTAACTAGTTAGTTACAAAACAGAGACCCAGGATCTCTGGCTTCTAGTCTTTGTTCTTCTCTAGTAAATTGCTTAATTTCTGCTTGAAAATCCTAGAGTTGTTTTTGCACAGCCTATAATTTTTTTTTTTTTTTGCGGTACACGGACCTCTCACTGTTGTGGCCTCTCCTGTTGCGGAGCGCAGGCTCCGGACGCACAGGCTCAGCGGCCATGGCTCACAGGCCCAGCCGCTCCACGGCATGTGGGATCTTTCCGGACCGGGGCACGAACTCGTGTCCCCTGCATCGGCAGGCGGACTCTCAATCACTGTGCCACCAGGGAAGCCCCACAGTGTATAATTTTGATCATGTTTGTAACTGTTCCTTTTTTGTGTGTTGTTAGGTAAATATTTAATCCAATATTATTGACTACCTATTTAAGTGCAAGTTATTCTTATATACATTATTTCTAAGTCTCGTGATAACCTGAAGAGGAAGGTACTGTTTCCATTTTACCTGAGGAAGCAGAAATGACGGTAGATTTGACCATCTAGAAAGTAGAAGGGTTGGGATTTGAACCCAGGTTTTCTGACTTGGGCTCTTGCTACTATTCCTCTTGCCTCTCTCCTCCCAGGAAGAGTTTAAGTACAGAAATAGTTTTTCGTTTGGTAAAACCAAGATTCATGGTGAAGCACATGGACTCAAACATGTCTGAGCCAGGGTTTACAAATTACACATGTGTTCCTGTGACTAGATTTTCTGCTTTTGGCTCAGAATGGCCGCTTGAGGGATGCTTCTTACTCCCACCTGCTCTAGACATTTTTAAATGGTAGCAGTGGGACTTGCCTGGTGGCACAGTGGTTAAGAATCCGCCTGCCAGTGCAGGGGACACGGTTCTGTCCCTGGTCGGGAAGATCCCACGTGCCGTGGAGCAGCTAAGCCTGTGCACCACAACTACTGAGCCTGCACTCTAGAGCCTGCGAGCCACAACTACTGAGCCCACGTGCTGCAACTACTAAAGCCTGTGCGCCTAGAGCCCGTGCTCTGCAACAGGAGAAGCCACTGCAGTGAGAAGCCTGCGCACCGCAATGAAGGGTAGCCCCCGCTCACCACAACTAGAGAAAGCCCGCACGCAGCAACAAAGACCCAATGCAGCCAAAGATAAACAAATTAATTAATTAATTAAAAGAAAAACTTACTGTGTCAGTATTATTATGTATGAATATGATTCAGTTTATTGGAGTGGATGTATATTAAATACAGCAGTGATACAGGTACAGAGAAGGCTCTCTGAGAGCGTAAATGACAGAGTTTAACTTTGAAAGGTCACAGAAGAGGTTACAATTGACCTGAATCCAGTAGAGTGATTTGCCTTAGGTAGATAGGGTAGGAAATACATTTCAGGCCCATTAATGACCACTCCCAAAAACACAAGTTAGCATGGTCCTTTCATTTTGGAAGGTTGAAGATCAGGCTATAATATCCAGATGTGGCTGGAGAAGGAGAGCCTGTTATGCTGTATTAAGGAGTTTGGATTTTAGATTGAAGACGGGGAGCTGTCAGAGGATTCCAAGCTGGGCAGGAATGTCAGATTTGTGCTCTGCTACACTGTGGATAATGGATTGAGTAAGGTAGGAATGGAGGCAAGAGCAGTGTTGTTTCTGAGAAATGATAATGGGCAGAGGAGTGGAGATGGCAAGTTGGGAATGACGCTGAGATAGATTTAGGGGAAAGAAATCAAAAGGACTGGTATCAATTGACTAAGGAGAGGAAGGAGACTAGGATTATTTCTGTTTTTTTAATTTTGGTCAACTGTGATAGGAGAAACAGATTTGGAGGTGGGAAGGGGGAAAGATGATTCATTTTAATAAAATATACCAGGTACTATGAAAAGTCTGGGAGGCTTATATGCTGTTTTACCAAAGAGTGATAAAGTATGGAGAAGAGACTAGACAAAGTAAAAAGGGGGTTTGGACTTCTGGTGGGGTGTAAGTTGTGGGTAGGTGACTAGGAAATGTGTGATAAATAAGGGTTGTTTTGTAAGATTTGTTATGCAGATAGGAGTAGTTCTCTTCCTGGTATGGGAGAGAGGAACACCTTTATAAAGGGAAATTTATGCCCAGCTTTTGGGCAGAAAGGGAGAGGGCAGAGAGTTCTTCCTGTTTGCTGTTTTTCAATTGACTTCAACTCAAATAATCCTTATGCCAAAGTTGCATATTTTGGAGTAGCATATTCTGATCCCCTTCAATAATAAACTATTTGTTTAAAGTGTACAGTTTGGCAAGTTTTGACACATGTATATCTATGGACATTTCATCACATTAAAGGTAGTGAACATATCAATCACCCTGAAAGTTTCCATGTGTCCTTTGTCATCATTCCCACCCACACACTTTTCCCCTTTTCCCAGACAACCACTGAAATCACTGTAGAAAAAATATAAATGGAATCATGAAGTATATAGTTTCTTTGTCTAATTTCTTTCGACATTGTAATTTTGAGATTCATCCATGTTAATGAGCCTATCAATAGGTCATTCATTTTTTTTAAAAAAAATTATTTATTTATTTGTTTGCGTTGGGTCTTACTTGGGGCACACGGGATCTTCGTTGTGGCATGCAGGATCCTTTTTTTTTTTTTTTTTTGGTTGTGGCATGCAGAATCTTTAGTTGAGACATGTGGGATCTAGTTCCCTGACCAGGGATCGAACCCTGGGCCCCCTGCATTGGGAGCGTGGAGTCTTAGCCACTGGATCACCAGGGAGGTCCCAGGTCATTCATTCTTATTGGAGAGTAGTTTCCATTGTATGCATATCCCACACTTTGTTTATCCATTCACCTCTTGATGGACTTGGATTGTTTTGGCTTACAAATAAAGCTGCTGTGAACATCATGTATAAGTCTTTGTGTGGGCACATTTTTCCTTTATCCTTGGACCTATGGTTGGATCATGTGGTAGGTATGTTTAACTTTTTGAGAGACTGATAAACTGTTTTCCAAAGTGGATATATCATTTCACATTCCTTACTAGCAGTGAAAATGTACATTTCCACATTTTCACCTATGTTTTGGTGTGGTCAGTCTTTTTAATTTTAGTCATTCTAATAGGTGTGTAGTAGTATCTCCTTGTGGTTTTATTTTATACTTCCCTAATGACTAATGCTGTTGAACATCTTTTTATGTACTTTTTTGCCATCTGTATGTCTTTTTTGGTGAAGTGTCTGTTTAAGTCTTTTGCCTATTGAAAAAAGCTTTTCATATTGAAATAATTGTAGATTTACAGAATGTTGCAAAAAATACAGAAAGGGAGTTTCTGGGTATCCTTTACTCAGTTTCTCCCAATGATAAACTCTTGCATAACTATAGTATAATATCAAGACCAGGAAAATGACATTGCTACAATCCACCAAACTTATTCACTTGTCACCATTTTTACATGCACTCTCTGTGTGTATGTGTAGTTCTGGACAATTTAAAAAATTTTTTTAAATTAATTTTTATTGGAGTATCATTGATTCACAATGTTGTGTTAGTTTCTGCTGTACAGCAAAGTGAATCAGTTATACATATACATATATCCACTCTTTTTAGATTCTTTTCCCATGTAAGTTCTGTGCAATTTTATCACATGTGTAGGTTCGTGTATCCACTGCCACAATCAAGATGCAGAACTATTCATTACCACAAAGTTCCATCTCATTAATCCCTTTATAGCCGCCCTACTTCCCTCCCACCTCCCTACCCCAGTCTCTAATTCCTGGTAACCACTAATCTGTTCTCTATCTCTATAATTTTATTTTTAAAAAATGTTATATAAATTGAGTCATATATTGTACTATTTAACCTTTTGAGATTGGCTTTTCCACTCAGTATAATTCCTTGGTGATCCTTCCAAGTTGTTATGTATATTAAATTTGTTCCTTTTAATTACTGAGTAGTATTCCATGATACAGATGTATTACAATTTGTTTAACCTTTTACCCATTGAAGGACATTTGGTTATTTCCTGTTATTGGCTGTTATGAATAAAGTTACTGTGAACATTTGTGTGTAGATTTCTGTGTGGATATAAGTTTTCATTTCTCTTGTATAGATGACTAAAAGTGCAGTTGCCGCCCAACCTGCAATATGTGAGTTAAGTTTTATAAGGAATTGCCACACTTTCACATTCCCACCTGTAGTGCACAGGTTACCCAGTTTCTCCGCATCTTAGGCAGCATTTGGTATTATCAGCATTTCTTATTTTAGCCATTCTGAATGTGTGTGTAGCGATATCTCATTATGGTTTTAATTGATATTCCCCTAATGACTAACACTATTAAGCATCTTTTTTTTATCATCTGTGTATCATTTTTGGTCAAGCATCTGTTGAAGTCTTTGCATCTTTAAAAATTTTTTTATTGTTGAGTGTTGAGCAATGTTTACTTTTTTTAGACACAAGTCCTTTATCAGATATATGCTTTGCAAAGAGTTTCTCTTTATCTGTGGCTTGTCTTTTCAATAACAGTGTCTTTTGCACAGGTTTTTAGTTTTGATGAAGTTGATTTATCAATTTGTTCTTTTATGGATTGTGCTTTTGGTTACAGCTGAGAAATCTTTGCCTAACCTGTATAACAAAAAAGAAGCAGACTCATAGAGAACAAACTAGTGGTTACCAGTGGGGAGAGGGAAAGGAAGAGGGGCAATAAAGAGGTAGAGGATTAAGAGGTACAAACTACTAAATAGAAAAACAGCTGCAAGTATATATTGTACAACATGGGGAGTATAGCTAACATTTTATAATAACTATAAATGAAGTATATAAACTTTCAAAAAATAAAATAAACTGCAAAAAAAAAAAAGAGAGAAATCTGCTTAACCTTAGTTCACAGAGATTTTCACCAAGGTTTTCTTTTGGAGTTTTATAGTTTTGGGTATTGTATTTAGGTCTGTGTTCTATTTTGAGTTAATTTTTTGTGTGTATGGTGTGAAGTATGGACCCAAGTTCATTGTTTTTACATATGGATATCCAGTTCTTCCAGCCCCATTTGTTGAAAAAGCTATCCTTTTCCACTGCATTACCTTTGCACCTTTTTCAAAAATCAGTTGATGGTGTGAGTTTATTTTTTGGCTGTGTTCTATGTTGAGTTGTGTGTCTGTTCTTTACAGATACTGCACTGTCATTTCTGTACCTTTATAGTAACTCTTGAAATCAGATAGTGTCATTTTTCCAACTTTGTTCTTTTCCAGATTGTTTTGGCTATTCTAAACCTTTTGCCTTTCCATATAAATTTTAGAATCTGCCAAACTGTTTTCCAGACTAGCTGCACCATTTTCTATTCCTATCAGCAGTGTACAAGAGTTCCAGTTTCTCCACATCCTTGCTAATACTTGTTATTTTTCTATTGTGGTCTCTCACTGTGGTTTTGATTTGCATTTCTGTAACGACTAACAATGTTGAACATCTTCATGTGCTTACTGGCTATTTTTACATCTTCTTTGCTGAAATGTGTATGCAAGTCCTAAAAATACTTCCATTTTTAAATTGAGTTGTTTGTCTTTTTGTTGTTGAGTTTTAAGAGTTCTTTATATATTCTGGTATTCTGGATACTGTTTGAGATTATATCATATGCTTGTAGCAGTACATTCTTTTCACATGGTGTGCATTCCATCCTAGAATCCCCCATACCCCTCGTTGATTTTTTATTTATTTTATTTTATTTTATTTATTATTATTATTATTATTTTTGCGGTACGTGGGCCTCTCACCGCTGTGGCCTCTCCCGCCGCGGAGCGCGCAGGCTCAGTGGCCATGGCCCACGGGCCCAGCTGGCCCGCGGCATGTGGGATCTTCCCGGATCGGGGCACGAACCCGTGTCCCCTGCATCGGGAGGCGGACTCTCAACCACTGCGCCACCAGGGAAGCCCTATTTATTTTATTTTTAAAGATTTTTTTTGATGTGGACCATTTTTAAAGTCTTTTTTGAATTTTGTTACAATACTGGTTCTGTTCTATGCTTTGGTTTTTCGGCCGCAAGGCATGTGAGATCTTAGCTCCCCGACCAGGGATTAAACCCTCACCCCCTGCATTGGAAGGCGAAGTCTTAACCACTGGACCGCCAGGGAAGTCCCCCTGGTTGATTTTTTTAAAGTTCATAGGTTAAAGTTTCATTCTTTGTGATGTATAGTTCTTTGGGCTTTGGCAAATGCATAGACTTATTTATTCCTTACCCTAATACCATATAGAACAGTTTCATTATTTTAAAAATTCACCCACTTCCTCTTACCTTTATGTCTGATTTCTTTCACTTTGCAAAATGCATTTAAGATTCATCTGTGTCATTGTATGAATAAATATCTAGTTCCTTTTTATCACTATAAAGTATTCCACTGTATGGATGTATCACAGTTTGTCCATTTACCTGTTGAAAGATATTTTGGTTCCTCTTGATATTTGGCAATTATGAATAAATCTTCTGTGAAGAGTCACATACAGGTTTTTGTGTGAACATAAGTTTTTAATTCACTTGGTCTTCTCATATTATCGTTTTGGTTTCATTAATTTTTCTCTATTCTCTGTTTTCTGCTTTCATCTTCATTATTGCCTTTCAAACAGAGAATTTTAAGAAAGGGGAGTGTTTAATACCTGCTTTTTCAAGGCAATTGATGCAGGTGCAGTGTATCTGAAGCCAGATACACTGGAAAGTGAAGAAGTGGAGACAGTGACAGTACACTACTGTTTCTAAAAATTTAGTTTTTAGAGCAAGTTCTCTCAACTTTGGCATTATTGACATTATTTGTTTGTTTGTTTGTTTATTTATATATTTATTTATTTATTTGGTTGTGGCAGGTGGGCTCCTCAGTTGTGGCATGTAGGCTCCTCAGTTTCAGCATGTGAACTCCTAGCTGTGGCATGCGTGTGGGATCTAGTTCCCTGACCAGGGATTGAACCCTGGCCCCCTGCATTGGGAGCACAGAGTCCTAACCACTGCACCACCAGGGAAGTCCTATTATAGACATTTTGAACTAGATAATTCTTTGTTTTGAAGGGAGCTGAGGGAATTCCCTGGCTGTCCAGTGGTTGGGACTTGCCCTTCCACTGCAGGGGACATGGGTTCGATCTCTGGTTGGGGAACTAAGATCCTGCAAGCCACGCAGTGTGGCCAAAAAAAAAGGGGGTAAGATGTTTAGCAGCATTAGCATCCCTGGCCCCTACTCGCCACATGTCAGTTGTATCCCTCTGGCTGTGACAATCGAAAATGCTTCTAGACATTGTCAAATGTTCCCTGTGGGGCAAAATTGTCCCCTATTGAGAAACCAGTGTTTTAGAGGAAGGAGGAGGGCAAGACCCTAAAGAACTCAAATCTCAGGGAAGCTTTTTAAAGGAAGTGAGAGATTGAAGGAAGTAGCCAGTGAGAGAAGGAGAGAAGGGGAAGGTTGAAGTTATGAAAGAGAAGATAGCTGATGGAATTCGGGGCTGGAAATTAGATCATAGGTGGAGAGAATAGCTTTATATCTGAGATGAGTCACTTTTCTTACGAAAAAGGAAGAAATGAAAAGGATAAAGGTAGAATTTGTATAGATACATGTATTTTTGAGGCATAGGAGATACTGGCTCTTTGTCAAGTAGGGTCAGGATCCCTTGCTAAATGGGGTGTCACTATGGAGACGATGACTGAAGAGATTAGACGTTTGGGATATGGAAAATAAGAGAGGGAGCTGAGCAGAAAAAAGCAAAAACGTTACTGAGTGGCCTTCAGGGCTCAGCTCAGTAGGCAGTTTGAAGATTTGTGTTTCTACCAGTCTGGATGGTTGTTATCTTCTTCTCCCTACCCCCACAGCAATATTTGAGTGTTCAGGTGTAATAACAGGAGACAGATGATTGCATTGATTCTGGGCTGAAATTTGCTGTATGGAAGGAAGGTCAAAGAGTGGATGGAAATGAGCTACCAGGAAGAAGGCAGCTGAAGTGATGGAATTTGAGATACAGACTAGATAAGGAAGGAAGTAAAGCCAGGAGGTGAAAGATTGTTTGAAAGAAAAGGGAGGGGTTCAGAGACTGTGCATCTAGATGAGGTAATGCAGTGGGTATAATGGAATAAGAGAAGACAGTGATGAATAGTTAGGGCTAGTGTTCAGAGATGGAATTTGAGTTTTAAGATTACAGATGTTAAATGGGCTCTGGCAATGTCAAAGTCCAAGTTAGGTTCCTGGGAGTTGGATATTAAAGTAAGGTGAGGGGTGAAGGGCAAGGATGTTGAAGACACCTAGGATCAAGTAGACATGGAGTGTTGAGGAAGCCTGTGTCAGATGCCAGTGACCTAAAGGCCATTAGATACTGGTAATAACAGGTGGAAGGTGATTTAGCTGGGTGGTGTGGGCCTTCCAAAAACTGGTAAGAAATGTTCCAAAAGCTGGGAGAGGTGTGTAGGAATAGTTGAAAGAGTGTTGACTCTATCTTTTGGGCCCAGAATATGAATTTGAGAGTTGGTGGGTGGGCAGCCATACATTACAATGACTACTAGAGAAGCAGTGTCCTTAAGGGAACCAACTTTAAATTTGAGAGATAGGGATGGGAGGGAGTCTTCTGTTAAGAGATCAAGAGCAGAGAGGAGTCGGGTGGAAGGTGTCATCCTTATTTGTAGCCTGAAGCCCAGGGGAAAAGTGAAGAGTAATAAGGGATTAAGAGAAGAAACAAGATGTAAAAGAGAATACTGGGTTTGGGAGAAATGGAGGGATTATATTACATGACATTTCTTTCTAGACACCGTGGTTCTTGTACACTCATTGAAGACATAAGGATTAGTATTCATATCACTGTAGTAAAGGAATTACTGGTGTGGTTTATTAGAGGACTACTTTTAAAATCCTCATATTACGCTTTTATTATTATTTGATAATAAACTGTGAGTCTTTTTGTTTGTTTTTTGCCTGTGTCACGTGGCTTGTGGGATCTTAGTTCCCTGACCAGGGATTGAACCTGAGCCCTTGGCAGTGAAAGCATGTAGTCCTAACCACTGGACCATCAGAGAATTCCCTGCTGTTAGTTTTTTAAGTAGTGGAACTTTATCATTGAGTTAAAAATTATAGTCAATAGTAATATGCAGATTATTGAGACCAAGATTTGTTTCTGTTCTGTTAAATGTTATATATAATAAGTCTAACATTTATTTGATATCTGTTCCAGATATGATAATAGGTGTTGATATAGATTATCTAGAATCCTCACAACAACTTTCAGTGTAGATATTATCCTCAATTTACAGATGAGGTAATTGAAACTCAGATTAATTAACTTAATGAAGGTAAGGCAGCTAGTAAGTGGTATATTTGACTCCAAAGACAGTGTTCTCCATTGTATTTTTCTCCTTTGATTTCCCGCCCCCCAGGCTTATTGAGTTAGTCCATGCTATCTCCTAAATATGATACACAACCCAATTTTCATCTAATGTGGTCTTACTGTGTTCTGTATTTGTGTTGGAATCATCATAAGAACATTTTGTTGTTTTCTCTCTTCTTTTAAGGGATTTTTCCCCAGCTTCTCATGGTCATTTGAATTTTGTCTTCTGTAGTACCTGCCATTATGTATAATTAATACAGATGGTATAATATTGGGAAACATGAATATATATTTGATATCTTTATATTGTTTATTCATAAGTAACTTGAAAAGGATAAGTTCTAAATGCTGATATCCATGTCTCTGTTTTCAAAACAATTTATCTACCTAATTGCTACCATGATTTCTTGCCCTATTCATGAGAATGTCACATGGGATGGGCTCAAAGGCTTATTATTATAATCTAGGTAGATTTAATTTTCTCTTGTTTTCTCCTTGTAGGACACTATAATGGCTATCTTAGGAGAAAATTGTTCTCGCTTTTTTTTTTTTTAATTATTTATTTTTGGCTGCTTTGGGTCTTCGTTGCTGTGCGTCGGCTTTCTCTAGTTGCAGCGAGCAGGGGCTACTTTCGTTGCGGTTCACAGGCTTCTCATTGCAGTGGCTTCTCTTGTTGCGGAGCTCGGGCTCTAGGCGCATGGGCTTCAGTAGTTGTGGCTCGTGGGCTCTAGAGCGCAGCCTCAGTAGTTGTGGCACATGGGCTTAGTTGCTCCGCAGCATGTGGGATCTTCCCAGACCAGGGCTCGAACCCGTGTCCCCTGCATTGGCAGGTGGATTCTTAACCACTGTGCCACCAGGGAAGTCCCTTGGCAATTTTTTTTTTTTTTTGGACAAAATCAGACGAGTACATATTCTATAGATGACTAAATTTAAATAAATGACCTTATTTATTTTTTCCAGCGTGTGGATGTTAAGCTATGATTGCAGCCCCATTTCTATGCTATTGACTTTTTCCCTGTAATCAAGCATAGTAATGCTAAGTAAATGATACTTCTGTTTTTTCTTCCCCTTGTGAGAATTCCTTTGGTCAACTGTTCCTTATTATTATTTTTCAGTAATGATAGAACCTAAAGACAGTGGAGGCCCTTGCTTTTAAAAACTCTTCTCAGGAAGTATTTTCTTTCTGCTTTGGTGGGATACAGTGGAATTGAGTACCTGTTTGAAATTCCACATTCATTCTAGCATTCAGTGTACTAGCTTCTTTATATGTTCTTGAACGAAGTGGATTTCCTCTGCTTAATGAATTTGGGGTATAAATTAGTTCACTTTCTCTTGCTGCTGCTTTTTCTTTAAAAAAATATTTATTTACTTATTTGGCTGTGCTGGGTCTTATTTGCGGCATGCAGCATGCGGCATGTGGGATCTTTTTAGTTGCAGCATGCGTCTCTTAGTTGCAGCATGCGGGATCTAGTTCCCTGACCAGAGATTGAACCCGTGCCCTCTGCATTGGGAGTGTGGAGTCTTGACCGCTGGACCACCAGGGAAGTCCCTCTCTTGCTACTTTATTGCATTATTTTTTCTACTCTAGCTGTGCTAATATAATTTCATTTTACACAGAATTTTGCTTTTTTATTACTCATTTTTTTGTAATGTTTTAATTTTTCTTTCCGAGTTACTGAATCATTTTGAATTTAGCCAATAGCTGTTAACTCTCATTTTTCTTACAAAGTACTATTTTTTTTTTTTTTTTTTTTAGTTATTACAAGTATTGTCAAAGTTATACATGCCTTTGTTTAAAAAATCAAATTGTTCAGTAAAGCTTATTCTGGAAAAAGTAGTTCCTTGACCCTGCCTCTACCTCACCTTGCTTCTTCCCCTTCTTCCCCTGTCTTGCATACGTATTACATGTCCTCCTTTTGCTTGGTTACTTCACACTCATTTTGGTGGAGTATTTACTCCAGTAGCTTATGGAAAGTAATGGGAGGTAAATATTTGAGACCGTACATATTTTTAAATGTCTTTATTCTCTCCTCACACTTAATTATGGCTGGTTTTAGAAATCTAGATTAGATATAATTTTTTTCTCAAATTTTTGAAGGTATTGCTCTCCATTTTCTTCAGCTTCCAGAGTTGTTTTTGAGAAGTCTGATGACATTCTAATTCTCAATCCTTCATGTGTAACCTGTTTCTCTCTTCCCAGTCTTTTAGGTTTTTCTCTTTGTCTTTTGTATTCTGAAATTTCATGGTGATGTGTATGGATCTGTTTTCACCCATTGTGCTGGACTTTCAGTGATCCTTTATTCCTCTTCATTTTCTTCTCTCTTCTTTTGGAACTTAAAGTTTCAAATGTGGGACTTCCTGGACAAATTCTTATATTCTCTCTCATTTCCTTTGTCTCTTTGCTGAACTCTTTGGAGGAGGTTCTTCAACTTGATCTTTCTTTTCTTTTAAATTTATTTATTTTTTAAATTTTTGTCTGCATTGGGTCTTCATTGCTGCACGCGGGCTTTCTCTAGTCATGGCGAGCGGGGGCTACTCTTCATTGCAGTGCATGGGCTTCTCATTGTGGTGGCTTCTCTTGATTACAGGCTCTAGGCACGTGGGCTTCAGTAGTTGTGGCACACTGTTATTTTTAATTTCTACGGGCTCTTATCTTTTTAAGTCAGCACATGTTCTTGTTTCTGGGTTGCAATATCTTCTTTTTTTCTCTGAGGTTATTGAGGATAGGTTTTGCTTTTATTGTTGAGGTTTCCATCTTATTGCATAGTCTTTTTCCTCCACCTTTCTTTTCTTCTCTTTTTGCCTCTGTCTTTAATGTTGAAGCTTTTCTCGGATCTTTAATGATCTTTGGTTATCTGTTTATTTTTTAAAACGGGGCGCAAAAATCTTAATGGCAATTCTGTGATCACAAGTGGCACTTGCTAACTGCAGGCCTCATTGTAGGAGTTGTACTAGGTTAACTGTGATGTCAGTCTATTGTCTGCAGAGTATAAGTCCATTATTAAACTGTGACAAGGGAGGGAAAAGTGCTGGGGGTTTCAATATACAAGTTTTAGAGAGACTTTTAGTTCATCAGTCTGTTTTCAGTGTGGTTACCCTGGCTCTCAGTTAACCTGTTTTACCTATTCAGAAAATCTCTAGTCTTCTGCCTAGAGGGACAGTCATCCAGCAATGCAGAGTTAGGAGGTGTGGGAAATTGGGGAGGTGGTTAGTGACTCACTAAATAAACAAACTTTGTGCCAGTCTTGTTTTCAGCTTTGCCTTCACCTCTACTTCCAAAAGTACCTGGTAGTGCATTTCCTGAGTGTTTGGAGTTCTTTGGAAATAAGTTTTCTTTTCACTGTTGGCTTAAGTTTTAGCTTTTTCAGGTGCTAAATTAGTTACCATGTGTCCTGCATTCCAGCTTCTAGAAGTTCTGTTGCCATGGTTTCATCTGCTGTTCTTTTTGTTCTTGTGAGTTTACATTCTTAAAAAAAAAAAATTCTTTTACTATCCTTTAGTGGAGTTTCAGTAGGGAATGGGTAAATGTGTGTTTTCAGTTCTCTGTGTGGAAGTTCTTTCAGTTTGTTTTTGTTTTTTATTGAGGTGAAATTTACATAACACACTTAACCATTTTAAAGAATACAGTTAAAGTGGTGTTTAGTTTATTTACAGTATTGTGCAACTGTCAGCTCTCTCTAGTTTCAAAACTTTTTCATCACCTCTTTAAAATACCTGATATGGGGCTTCCCTGGTGGCGCAGTGGTTGAGAGTCCGCCTGCCGATGCAGGGGACGTGGGTTCGTGCCCCGGTCCGGGAAGATCCCACATGCCGCGGAGCGGCTAGGCCCGTGAGCCATGGCCGCTGAGCCTGCGCGTCCGGTCCGGAGCCTGTGCTCCACAACGGGAGAGGCCACAACAGTGAGAGGCCCGCGTACTACAAAAAAAAAAAAAAAAAAAATACCTGATATGCATTAAGTAATCACTCCCCATTTCCTCCTCCCCCTCCATCCTCAGTAACCTCTAATCTGCTTTTGCCTATTCTAGAAATATCATATAAAAGACATCATACAGTATGTGACCTTTTTTGTCTGGCTTCTTTTCCTTAGCATAATGTTTTCCAGGTTCATCTAGGTTGTAGCATCTGTTAATACTTCGCTTTTTTTATGGTTGAACAGTATTCCATTGTATGTATGCACCATAATTTGCTGCCCTATTCATTCATTGATGATCATTTTTATTGTTTCTACCTTATGGCTATTATGAGTAATGTTGCTGTAAATATTTGTGTCAAAGCTTCTTTGAAGACATATATTTGCATTCTCTTGGGTATATACCTAGAGGTAGAATTGCTGGGTCCTGTGGTAATTTTATGTTTAACTTTTTAAGGCAATGTCAAATTGTTTTCCTTAGCATCTGCACCATTTTACTTGGCCACAACCATTATAAGGATTCCTGTTTTTCCACATCCTCACCAACACAACACTTGTTATTTTCTACGGGTTTTTTGTTTGTTTTTTCTTTCCTTTTCTTTTTGTTTATTTTTGTTTTAAAATTGAAGCCATTCTAGTGGGTCTGAAGTGGTATCATTGTGGTTTTGATTTGCATTTTCTTAATGACCAATGATGTTGAACATATTTTCATGTGCTTGTTGGCAATTTATGTATCTTCTTTGGAGAAATGTCTATTCAAGTCCTTTGCCCATTTTTAAAAAATTAATTAATTTATTTTTATTTTCGGCTGTGTTGGGTCTTCGTTGCTGTGTGTGGGCTTTCTCTAGTTGTGGCAAGGAGGGGCTACTCTTCATTGTGGTGTGTGGGCTTCTTATTGCAGTGGCTTCTCTTGTTGTGGAGCATGGGCTCTAGGTGCGCGGGCTTCAGTAGTTGTGGCATGCAGGCTCAGTAGTTGTGGCTCTCGGGCTCTATAGAGCAGGCTTAGTAGTTTTGGCACACGGGCTTAGTTGCTCTGTGGCATATGTGATCTTCCTGGACCAGGGATCGAACCTGTTGGCAGGCGGATTCTTACCCACTGAGCCTCCAGGGAAGTCCATATTGATGGTATCTTTTTTTTTTTAATTTTTAATTTAATTTTATTTATTTTTTTATACAGCAGGTTCTTAATAGTCATCAATTTAATACACATTAGTGTATACATGTCAATCCCAATCGCCCAATTCATCACACCAACATCCGTACCCCACCGCGGCTTTCCCCCCTTGGTGTACATACGTTTGTTCTCTACATCTGTGTCTCAACGTCGGCCCTGCAAACTGGTTCATCTTTTCAACCATTTTTCTGGGTTCCACATACATTCGTTAATATACGATATTTGTTTTTCTCATTCTGACTTACTTCACTCTGTATGACAGTCTCTAGATCCATCCATGTCTCAACAAATGACCCAATTTCATTCCTTTTTATGGCTGAGTAATATACCATCGTATATATGTACCACAACTTATTTATCCATTTGTCTGTTGATGGGCATTTACATTGCTTCCATGACCTGGCTATTGTAAATAGTGCTGCAGTGAACATTGGGGTGCATGCGTCTTTTTGAATTATGGTTTTCTCTGGGTATATGCCCAGTAGTGGGATTGCTAGATCATATGGTAATTCTATTTTTAGTTTTTTAAGGAACCTCCATACTCTTCTCCATAGTGGCTGTATCAATTTACATTCCCACCAACAGTGCAAGAGGGTTCCCTTTTCTCCACACCCTCTCCAGCATTTGTTGTTTGTAGATTTTCTGATGATGCCCATTCTAACTGGTGTGAGGTGATACCTCATTGTAGTTTTGATTTGCATTTCTCTAATAATTAGTGATGTTGAGCAGCTTTTCATGTGCTTCTTGGCCATCTGTATGTCTTCTTTGGAGAAATGTCTATTTAGGTCTTCTGCCCATTTTTGGACTGGGTTGTTTGTTTCTTTAACATTGAGCTGCATGAGCTCTTCATATATTTTGGAGATGAATCCGTTGTCCATTGACTTGTTTGCAAATATTTTCTCCCATTCTGAGGGTTGTCTTTTCGTCTTGTTTATGGTTTCCTTTGCTGTGCAAAAGCTTTGAAGTTTCATTAGGTCCCATTTGTTTATTTTTGTTTTTGTTTCCATTACTCTAGGAGGTGGATCAAAAAAGATCTTGCTGTGATTTATGTCAGAGAGTGTTGTTCCTATGTTTTCCTCTAAGAGTTTTATAGTGTCTGGTCTTACGTTTAGGTCTCGAATCCATATTGAATTTATTTTTGTGTGTGGTGTTAGGGAGTGTTCTAATTTCATTCTTTTACATGTAGCTGTCCAGTTTTCCCAGCACCACTTATTGAAGAGACTGTCTTTTCTCTATTGTATATCCTTGCCTCCTTTGTCATAGATTAGTTGACCATAGGTGTGTGGGTTTATCTCTGGGCTTTCTATCTTGTTCCATTAATCTGTGTTTCTGTTTTTGTGCCAGCACCCTATTGTCTTGATTACTGTAACTTTGTAGTATAGTCTGAAGTCAGGGAGTCTGATTCCTCCCCGTCCGTGTTTTTCCCCTCAATACTGCTTTGGCTATTTGGGGTCTTTTGTGTCTCCATACAAATTTTAAGATTTTTTGTTCTAGTTCCGTAAAAAATGCCATTGGTAATTTGATAGGGATTGCATTGAATCTGTAGATTGCTTTGGGTAGTATAGTCATTTTCACAATATTGATTCTTCCAATCCAAGAATATGGTATATCTCTCCATCTGTTGGTATCATCTTTAATTTCTTTCATAAGTGTCTTATAGTTTTCTGCATACAGGTCTTTTGTCTCCCTAGGTAGGTTTATTTCTAAGTATTTTATTCTTTTTGTTGCAGTGGTAAATGGGAGTGTTTCCTTAATTTCTCTTTCAGATTTTTCATCATTAGTGTATAGGAATGCAAGAGATTTCTGTGCATTAATTTTGTATCCTGCAACTTTACCGAATTCATTGATTAGCTCTACTAGTTTTCTGGTGGCATCTTTAGGATTCTGTATGTATAGTATCATGTCATCTGCAAACAGTGACAGTTTTACTTCTTCTTTTCCAATCTGTATTCCTTTTATTTCTTTTTCTTCTCTGATTGCCATGGCTAGGACTTCCAAAACTATGTTGAATAATAGTGGTGAGAGTGGACATCCTTGTCTTGTTCCTGATTTTAGAGGAAGTGCTTTCAGTTTTTCACCATTGAGAATGATGTTTGCTGTGGGTTTGTCGTATATGGCCTTTATTATGTTGAGGTAGGTGCCCTCTTTGCCTGCTTTCTGGAGAGTTTTTATCATAAATGGGTGTTGAATTTTGTCAAAAGACTTTTCTGCATCTATTGAGATGATCATATGGTTTTTATTCTTCAGTTTGTTAATATGGTGTATCGCATTGATTGCTTAACGTATATTGCAGAATCCTTGCATGCCTGGGATGAATCCCACTTGATATGGTGTATAATCCTTTTAATGTGTTGTTGGATTCTGTTTGCTAGTATTTTGTTGAGGATTTTTGCATCTATATTCATCAGTGATATTGGTCTATAATTTTCTTTTTTTGTAGTATCTTTGTCTGGTTTTGATAGCAGGGTGATGGTGGCCTCATAGAATGAGTTTGGGAGTGTTCCTTCCACTGCAGTTCTTTGGAAGAGTTTGAGAAGGATGAGTGTTAGCTCTTTTCTAAATGTTTGATGGAATTCATCTGTGAGTCCATCTGGTCCTGGACTTTTGTTTGTTGGAAGATTTTTCATCACAGTTTCAATTTCATTACTTGTGATTGGTTTGTTCATATTTTCTATTTCTTCCTGGTTCAGTCTTGGAAGGTTATACCTTTCTAAGAATTTGTCTATTTCTTCCAGGTTGTCCATTTTATTAGCATAGAGTTGCTTGTAGTAGTCTCTTAGGATGCTTTGTATTTCTGCAGTGTCTGTTGTAACTTCTCCTTTTTCATTTCTAATTTTATTGATTTGAGTCCTCTCCCTCTTTTTCTTGATGATTCTGGCTAATGGTTTATCGATTTTGTTTATCTACACAAAGAACCAGCTTTTCGTTTTATTGATGTTTGCTATTGTTTTCTTTGTTTCTATTTCATTTATTTCTGCTCTGATCTTTATGGTTTCTTTCCTTGTGCTAACTTTGGGTTTTGTTTGTTCTTTCTCTAGTTCTTTTAGGTGTAAAGTTAGATTGTTTATTTGAGATTTTTCTTGCTTCTTTAGGTAAGTTTGTATAGCTATAAACTTCCCTCTTAGAACTGCTTTTGCTGCATCCCATAGGTTTTGGATCATCGTGTTTTCATTGTAATTTGTCTCTAGGTATTTTTTGATTTCCTCTTTGATTTCTTCAGTGATCTCTTGGTTATTTAGTAACATATTGTTTAGCCTCCATGTGTTTGTGTTTTTTACGTTTTTTTCCCTGTAATTCATTTCTAATCTCATAGCGTTGTGGTCAGGAAAGATGCTTGATATGATTTCAATTTTCTTAAATTTACTGAGGCTTGATTTGTGACCCAAGATGTGATCTATCCTGGAGCATGTTCCGTGTGCACTTGAGAAGGAAGTGTAATCTGCTGTTTCTGGATGGAATGTCCTATAAATATCAATGAAATCTATCTGGTCTATTGTGTCATTTAAAGCTTCTGTTTCCTTATTTATTTTCATGTTGGATGATCTGTCCATTGGTGTAAGTGAGGTGTTAAAGTGTTACTGTCGATTTCCTCTTTTTTTTTTTTGCTGTATGCGGGCCTCTCGCTGTTGTGGCCTCTCCCATTGCGGACCACAGGCTCTGGACGCGCAGGCTCAGCGGCCATGGCTCACAGGCCCAGCCGCTCCGCAGCATGTGGGGTCTTCCCGGACCGGGGCACAAACCCGTGTCCCCTGCATCGGCAGGCGGACTCTCAACCACTGTGCCACCAGGGAAGCCCCGATTTCCTCTTTTATAGCTTTTAGCAGTTGCCTTGTGTATTGAGGTGCTCCTATGTTGGGTGCATATATATTTGTAATTGTTATATCTTCTTGGATTAATCCCTTGATCATTATGTGGTGTCCTTCCTTGTCTCTTGTAACATTCTTTATTTTAAAGTCTATTTTATCTGATATGAGTATTGCTACTCCGGCTTTCTTTTGATTTCCATTTGCATGGAATATCTTTCTCCATCCCCTCACTTTCAGTCTGAATGTGTCCCTAGGTCTGAAGTGGGTCTCTTGTAGACAGCATATAGATGGGTCTTGTTTTTGTATCCATTCAGCAAACCTGTGTCTTTTGGTTGGAGCATTTAATCTATTCACGTTTAAGGTAATTATCGATATGCATGGTCCTATGACCATTTTCTTAATTATTTTGAGGTTTTTTTGTAGGTCCTTTTCTTCTCTTGTGTTTCCCACCTAGAGAAGTTCCTTTAGCATTAGTTGTAGAGCTGTTTTGGTGGTGCTGAATTCTGTTATCTTTTGCTTGTCTGTAAAGCTTTTGATTTCTCCATCAAATCTGAATGCGATCCTTGCTGGGTAGAGTAATCTTGGTTGTAGGTTCTTCCCTTGCATCACTTTAAGTATAACATGTCATTCCCTTCTGGCTTATAGAGTTTCTGCTGAGAAATCAGCTGTTAACCTTACGGGAGTTCCCTTATGTTATTTGTCGTTTCTCCCTTGCTGCTTTCAATAAATATTTCTTTGTCTTTAATTTTTGCCAATTTGATTACTGTGTGTCTTGGTGTGTTTCTCCTTGTGTTTATCCTGTATGAGACTCTCTGTGCTTCCTGGACTTGGTTGGCTATTTCCTTTCCCATGTTAGGGAAGTTTTCCACTATAATCTCTTCAAATATTTTCTCTGGTCCTTTCTCTCTTCTCCTTCTGGGACCCCTATAATGCAAATGTTGTTGCATTTAATGTTGTCCCAGAGGTCTTTTAGGCTGTCTTCGTTTCTTTTCATTCTTTTTTCTTTATTCTGTTCCGCAGCAGTGAATTCCACCATTCTGTCTTCCAGGTCACTTATCCGTTCTTCTGCCTCAGTTATTCTGCTATTGATTCCTTCTAGTGTAGTTTTCATTTCAGTTATTGTATTGTTCATCTCTGTTTGTTTGTTCTTTAATTCTTCTAGGTCTTTGTTAAACATTTCTTGCATCTTCTCGATCTTTGCCTCCATTCTTGTTCCGAGGTTCTGGATCATCTTCACTATCATTATTCTGAAATCTTTTTCTGGAAGGTTGCCTATCTCCACTTCATTTAGTTGTTTTTCTCGGGTTGTATCTTGTTCCTTCATCTGGTACATAGCCCTCTGCCTTTTCATCTTGTCTATCTTTCTGTGAATGTGGTTTTTGTTCCACAGGCTGCAGGATTGTAGTTCTTCTTGCTTCTGCTGTCTGCCCTCTGGTGGATGAGGCTATCTAAGAGGCTTGTGCAAGTTTACTGATGGGAGGGACTGTGGTGGTTAGAGCTGGGTGTTGCTCTGGTGGGCAGAGCTCAGTAAAACTTTAATCTGCTTGACTGCTGACGGGTGGGGCTGGTTTTCCTCCCTGTTGGTTGTTTGGCCTGAGGCAACCCAACACTGGAGCCTACCTGGGCTCTTTGGTGGGACTAATGACAGACTCTGGGAGGGCTCATGCTAAGGAGTACTTCCCAGAACTTCTGCTTCCAGTGTCCTTTCCCCACGGTGAGCCACAGCCACCCCCCCGCCTCTGCAGGAGACCCTCCAACACTAGCAGGTAGGTTTGGTTCAGTCTCCCCTGGGGTCACGTCTCCTTCCCCTGAGTCCTGATGCACACACTACTTTGTGTGTGCCCTCCAAGAGTGGAGTCTCTGTTTCCCCCAGTCCTGTCGAAGTCCTGCAGTCAAATCCCACTAGGCTTCAAAGTCTGATTGTCTAGGAATTCCTCCTCCCGCTGCCGGACCCCCAGGTTGGGAAGCCTGACGTGGGGCTCAGAACCTTCACTCCAGTGGTATAAATGTTCTCCAGTCTGTGAGTCACCCACCCAGCAGTTATGGGTTTGATTTTACTGTGATTGCACCCCTCCTACCATCTCATTGTGGCTTCTCCTTTGTCTTTGGATGTGGGATATCTTTTATGGTGAGTTCCAGTGTCTTCCTGTCGATGATTGTCCAGCAGCTAGTTGTGATTCTGGTGTTCTCATGAGAGGGAGTGAGAGCATGTCCTTCTACTCCGCCATCTTGGCTCCTCCTCCAGTAGTATCTTTTGAAGCACAAAAGTTTTTAATTTTTATGAAGTCCATTCCATCTAGTTTTTCTTTTGTTGCTCATACTTTTAGTGTCAAATTTAAGAATACATGTCAAATCTGAGGTCATGAAAGTATACACCTATATTTTCTTCTAAAAGTTTTATGGGTCTAGCTCTTATATTTAGGTCATTGATCCATTTTGAGTTAATTTTTGTGTATGATGTGAGGTGGGGTTAAACTTCATTCTTTTGTATGTGGTTATTCAGTTGTCCCAGCACCATTTGTTGAAGGGACTGTTCTTTCTGCATTGAGTTGTCTTAGCACCCTTGTCACAAATCAGTTGGCCAGATGCTCAACACACTAATTATTAGAGAAACGCAAATCAAAACTACAGTGAGGTATCACCTCACACTGGTTAGAATGGCCATCATCAAAAAGTCTACAAATAATAAATGCTGGAGAGGGTGTGGAAAAAAGGGAACCCTCCTACACTGTTGGTGGGAAAGTAAATTGGTGCAGCCACTATGGAGAACAGTATGGAGGTTCCTTAAAAAATTAAAAATAGAGTTACCATATGATCTAGCAATCTCACTCCTGGGCATATATACAGAAAAGACGAAAACTCTAATTCAAAAAGATACATGCACTGCAGCGTTCATAGTAACTCTATTTACAGTAGCCAAGACATGGAAGCAACATAAATGTCCATCGACAGATGAGTGGATAAAGAAGATGTGGTGTGGGAGGGACTGTGGTGGTTAGAGCTGGGTGTTGCTCTGCCCACCAGAGCAACACAGGCCCATATGTGTATATATATATATATATATACACATGTATACACACACACACATATACAATGGAATGGTACTCAGCTATAAAAAAGAATGAAATAATGCTATTTGCAGCAACATGGATGGACCTAGAGATTATCATATTAAGTGAAGTAGTAAGACAGAAAGACAAGTATCATATGATATCACTTATAATAAAATGATAAAAATCAACTTATTTACAAAACAGAAATAGACTCACAGGCATAGAAAACAAGTGTATGGTTACTAAAGGGGAAAAGGGTGGAGAGGGATAAATTAGGAGTTTGGGATTAACAGATAGACACTACTATGTAAAAAAATCGATAAACAACAAGAACCTACTATATAGAACAGGGAACTATATTCAATATCTTGTAATAACCTATAATGGAAAAAAATCTGAAAAAGAATAGATATATATAAGTATAACTGAATCATTTTGCTGTACACCTGAAACTAACAACATTTTGAATCAACTATACTTCAGTTTTAAAAAAAGGAAAAAAAATCAGTTGGCCATACATTATGCTAAGTGAAATACGTCAGACAGAGAAAGACAAATGCTATATGATGTCACTTACATGTGGAATCTAAAAAATATTGGGTTGGCCAAAAAGTTCGTTTGGGTTTTCTGTAAGATGTTATGGAACCACCCGAACGAATTTTTTGGGCAACCCAATACAACAAACTAGTGAATATAACAACAAAGAAGCAAACTCTCAGATATAGAGAACAGGCTAGTGGTTACCAGTGGGCAGGGGTGGGGGCAGTATAGGAATGGAGGAGTGGGAGGTTAAAAGTATTGGGTGTAAGATAAGCTACAAGAATGTATTATACAATATGAGGAATATAGCCAATATTTTGTAATAACTGTAAATGGACTGTAACCTTTAAAAATGGTATTAAAAAAAATCAATTGTCCGTAGATGTTTTGGGTTTATTTCTGGACTCTCAGTTCTGTTTGTTCCATTAGTTTATATGTTTTTCCTTGTGCCAGTACCACACTGTTCTGATTACTGTCGTTTCGTAGTAAGTTTTGAATTGTGAAGTATGAGTCCTCCTGCTTCGTTTTTCACTTTCAATATTATTTTGGCTGTTCTAGGCCCCTTTCAGTTATGTATAAATTTGAGGATTGGTCTTTGCATTTATGCAGAAAAAGCTACTGAAATTTTGGTAGAGATTGTATTGACTCTGTATATTGCTTTGTGGAGTATTGCAGTGTTAACAATATTAAAGTCTTCCAATTCATGAACAAGGGAAGTCTCTTACCATTTATTTAGGTTTTCTTTAATTTCTTTCAGCAAAATTTTGTAGTTTTTAGTGTGCAAGTATTTTTCGTTAAATTTATTCCTAAGTATTATATTCTCTTGGAGGCTATTGTAAATAGAATTTTCTTAGTTTCCTTTTTCGATTGTTCATTGCAGCATATAGAAGCACAACTGAATTTCATGTGTTAATCTTCTATCCTGCAACTTTCCTGAATTTGTTTATTAGCTCTAGTTGCGTTTTGTGGATTCTGTGAGATTTTCTATATATAGAATCATGTCATCAGCAAACAGAGATAGTTTTACCTCTTCCTTTCCGAATTGGATGCTATTTCTTTTTTTTTTTTTTCTTTGCGGTACGCGGGCCTCTTACTGTTGTGGCCTCTCCCGTTGCGGAGCACAGGCTCTGGACACGCAGGCTCAGCGGCCATGGCTCACGGGCCCAGCCGCTCCGCGGCATGTGGGATCTTTCCGGCCCTGGGCACGAACCCATGTCCCCTGCATCGGCAGGCAGACTCTCAACCACTGCGCCACCAGGGAAGTCCCTTTCTATTTCTTTTTATTGCCTAATTGCTGGCTAGGAGTTTCCAGTATAATGTTGAATAGCAGTGGTGAAAGCAGGCGTCTTTGTCTTGTTCCTGATTTGAGGGGGGAAAGCCTTCTGTTTTTCATCATTAAGTATGATGTTAGCTGTGGGTTTTTCATAAACACCCTTGATCATTTTAAGGACTTCCCTTCTTTTCCTAGTTTGCTGAGTTTTCTTTTTTTTTCCATCATGATAGGGTATTGAATTCTGTCAGATACCTTTTCTGTGTTAATTCAGATGATTGTGTGGTTTTTTCTTTCATTTTGGTAATGTGGTAATTGATTTTTGTATGTTGACCCACCCTTACATTCCTGGGATAAATTCCATTTGGTCCTTATAATGTGGTATTAGATTTGGTTAGTATTTTGTTGAGAATTTTTGCATCTGTATTTATAAGAGGTATTGGCTTGTAGTTTTCTTGTGGTATTTTTGTCTTGTTTTGGTATCAGGGTAAAACTGGGCTTGTAGAATGTTAGGAAGTGTTCTCTACTCTTCTGTTTTTTGGAAGAGTTTGAGAAGGATTGCTGTTAATTCTTATCTAAATGTTTGGTAGAAGCCATGTTGTCCTGGACTTCTTTTGTTGGGAGATTTTTTGGCTACTCATTCAATCTCTTTACTTGATATAGGTCTCTTGAGATTTTCTGTTTCTTCTGAGTCATTATTGGTAATTTTTGTGTTTGTAAGAATTTGCCCATTTCTTGTAGATTGTCTAAGTTGGTGGTATGCAGTTGTTCATAGTATTCTCGTACATATTTCTACCAATACCAGTTATAACACATCCTAACAGAGTACACTTAGATTGTACTAAACTATTTTCTCAACTTTGAAAATATTCTTGCCTGAAGTTGTTCCATGCAAACTATTCATAGAAGGCTAATTTTTCAGTTTAAACTCTGCATTGAGTCTTCAAGTAAATAATAATTAAGTAAAATCAGTAACATTTGGTTACACAGCAGGAGCCAAGGAGAACCTTGAAACCTTTTGTTTTGTAATTGCCTCTTGATGTTGCTACTAGTGTCCTCAATTTTTCAACCAACCATCCTTGCTGATAGTCTTTACTAGTTTATTTATTGATTGATTGATTGATTGGTTGGTACGCGGGCCTCTCACTCTTGTGGCCTCTCCCGTTGCGGAGCACGGGCTCTGGACGCGCAGACTCAGCCGCCATGGCTCACGGGCCCAGCCGCTCCACGGCATGTGGGATCTTCCCGGACCGGGGCACGAACCCATGTCCCCTGCATTGGCAGGCAGACTCTCTACCACTGCGCCACCAGGGAAGCCCTTTACTGGTTTATTTTCTCTGAAGTTTCTTCAGTTGCTGCAGTCAGACACAATTTAAGTAAATTACCATTAGTAAGTGGCTTTCTTTGCTTGCCTAACAGACGAGCCATTCAGAAACTTTCTTTGGTTGCAGCCTCATTTTAATTTTTTCTTCTTCTGAAGAAATCCTGCTGTGATAAGGTATTCTGTTTTTTCTCATTTTTTCTCTTGTTTTCCTGTTAGTTGGGAGTATTGTGATGAATGCTTACTGGTAATGCTGATGTATAAGGTATTCTTATAGCACAGCCATAATGTTATTGCACAATAAACATAATTCTTTGCCATCTAATTTGATAAGAAGATAACTCACACTCTACTGTGCCTTAAAAGCATGGCATTCAATTTGAAGTCCACTTTTCTCTTTCCTGTTCTTTTTTTTCTTTCCTGTTTTTTAGTGATAGGTATGTACCAGTAAGTTTTAAAAAATGTTGCAATACATCAATATGCTTTGCACTCAGAATGCACATAGAACTGTGTCACTGCAGTTTGTTAGTGCACCAAGTAACAGTGGGAAGCATTATCTCTCACAGCTACTCAGCTCTACTTTTGTTCCATGAAAGTAACCATAGGTTGTATATAAATGAATGAGCATGGCTATATTCCAATAAAACTTCATTTGTGGACACCAGAATTTGAATTTCACATTATTTTGTGTCATTAAACAGTACTATTTTGATTTTTTCCAACCATTTTAAAACCATTCTTAGGTTGTAGCCTGTGCAGAAACAGGTGGTAGGCCAGGTTTGGCCTGTGGGCTAAATTTTACCAACCCCTGCTTTACAGTTTAAGCAAATACATTTGTAGGCAACCTGTGTTGCCCAGATTACTGCGTGCTTGCCTGGGGCCCCCTGGTGGCTGAAGGGGGCAAATATGTCTCGAGATGGTCAAATTACTGAAGCACCATGAATTTGAGAATTCTAGAGTTGGAAATCTAGAGGTAGGACTGTTTATCATAGTGAGATTGTAGTAGCTGCTCATATCATTTCCAGAGCTTGGACTGTGGTGACATTTAGGAAAAAGATAAAACAGCACTCCCCCAAATTTTGCATGCAAATCTCTGCAATGCTTTAAGACATCATTCTGATATAGAATGTTTCTTCATCTACAGTTTACTTGGGGGAAGGGTGTGGATTTCAGCATTATTCAACACAAAATAGCATTGGTACAATAATTACATTTTAATGAAACTATATCTTCCAAGGGTGACTTTCTTCCCTTCTCCCCCACCCTTTTCCCCCCCTCAAAGGGTTGAAGTTTAATACATTGATAATTTTTGCTACTTTATCAAGTACATTTCTTTTTTTTTTTTTTTTTTTTTTTTTGCGGTACGCGGAGCTCTCATTGTTGTGGCCTCTCCGGTTGCGGAGCACAGGCTCCGGATGCACAGGCTCAGCTGCCATGGCTCACGGGCCTAGCCGCTCCGCGGCACGTGGGATCTTCCCGGACCGAGGCACGAATCCGTGTCCCCTGCATCTGCAGGCGGACTGTCAACCACTGTGCCACCAGGGAAGCCCATCAGATACATTTCTTTTTTTAAAAAATGAATTAATTAATTTTGGGCTGCGTTGGGTCTTCATTTCTGCGTGCGGGCTTTTCTCTAGTTGCAGCGAGTGGGGGCTATCCTTCGTTGCAGCGCATGGGCTTCTCATTGCGGTGGCTTCTCCTGTTGTGGAGCACGGGCCCTAGGTGCGCAGGCTTCAGTAGTTGTGGGCTCAGTAGTTGTGGTTCGCAGGCTCTAGAACTCAGGCTCAGTAGTTGTGGTGCACTGGCTTAGTTGCTCTGCGACATGTGGGATATTCCCGGAGCAGGGCTCAAACCCGTGTCCCCTGCGTTGGCAGGCAGAGTCTTAACCCCTGCACCACCAGGGAAGTTCCTATCAAGTACATTTCTAAGTAAAATTGGATTTTTTTTTTTAACTACAGAAGTATGGTGGTGAATAATTCAGTGACAGTTTGTATAGTTGGGTGCTGCTGTCTTGCTTTGAACCAAGGTGCCAGCAGTTTTTTATATTTTTGTTTTTTTAATTTTAGTAAACTATACATAGCATAAAATCTACCATCTTAACCATTTATAAGTGTATAGTTTAGTGGAATTAAGTATAGTCCCATTTTTGTGCACCTGCAGGCGTGAGTTTTTTAATCTGCCATTTTAAACTTTTTTTATATATATAAATTTATTTTATTTTTTATTTATTTATTTTTGGCTGTGTTGAGTCTTCGTTGCTGTGCGCGGGCTTTCTCTAGTTGTGGCGAGCAGGAGTTACTCTTCATTGCAGTGCGCGGGCTTCTCATTGCAGTGGCTTCTCTTGTTGCAGGGCACAGGCTCTATGTGCACGGGCTTCAGTAGTTGTAGCATGTGGGCTTCAGTAGTTGTGGTTCACAGGCTCTAGAGCACAGGGTCAGTAGTTGTGGCACACGGGCTTAGTTGCTCCGTGGCATGTGGGATCTTCTCGGAGCAGGGCTCGAACCCGTGTCCCCTGCATTGGCAGGCGGATTCTTAACCACTGCGCCACCAGGGAAGTCCCCATTTTAAACTCTTGATCCAAAAAATGAAACCCTCCTGTTCTGGTCAATCCCAGATTTGCTATATATTTCTGAATGAAATTATTCTCAAATATAATAGAGATCATGCATTTCCTTTTTAAAACTTTGATGGTTTATATTATCCTTAGAATAAAATTTAAACTCCTTACTATGATCCTTCTAGGTTTTTGCTTCTTTCAGTTTTCCCCCTTCAGTTGTTAACTGTTGCCATAGTTGGCCTTTTGCTTCCTCAAAGAAGCCAAGGTCTTATGTGACTCAGTGTTTGCTTATACTTTCCCCCTGTGTTGGAGCTCTTATACTCATGCCTCTCCACCCCCACCTCCCTTTTCTTTGCTTGCTGGTTCCTATGCTACCTTCTCAGAAAGGCCATCCCTGTACTCTCTTTAAAATAGGTTCCTTCTTTAGTCTCTTTCCCACCACTTAGTAATACTTATAATTTTTAATTTTTGTTTTTGTCGATCTCCTCTGAGACTGTACACTCCATGAGGGCAAGGACCATGCATGTCTTATTTATACCTAGCATCTAGAACAATTCCTAGAAAATACTAATCACATTATAAATAGTTGAATGAATGAACACTTTCTTCACTTGGGTTCTGGTATGCCACACTTTTGTTTCTTCCATTTCACTGACTGTCTCTTCTCCTTTCTTATCCATTCTTTTTTGTCTCGCTGTCGCTAAAGTTTGGAATCCTCTATGCCTCAGTTGCCTGCTTTCTTCTTTTTTTTAATAGATCTTTATTGGAGTATAATTGCTTCACAATACTGTATTAGTTCCTGTTGTACACCAAAGTGAATCAGCTATATGCATACATATATCCCCTCCCTCTTGAGCCTCCCTCCCATCCTCCCTATCCCATCCCTCCAGGTCATCGCAAAGCACCCAGCTGATCTCCCTGTGGCCTGCTTTCTTCTATATCTATCTCTATCTAAGCTCACTCCCTAGTCATCTCTTGTGGTCTTATGGCTTCAAATATTATCTATGCATTCATAAGACTCCCAAGTTTACATGGCCAGGCTGAGACTTTTTTTTTTTTTAGGCCGTGCCATGCGGCATGCAGGATCTTAGCTCCCAGCCAGGGATCGAACCTGTGCCTCCTGCATTGGGAGTGTGGAGTTTTAACCACTGGACTGCCAGGGAAGTCCCCAGGCTGAGACTTTTTTTTTTTTTTTTTTGCGGTACGCGGGCCTCTTACTGTTGTGGCCTCTCCCGTTGCAGAGCACAGGCTCCGGATGCGCAGGCTCAGCGGCCATGGCTCACGGGCCCAGCTGCTCTGCGGCATGTGGGATCTTCCCGGACCGGGGCACGAACCCATGTCCCCTGCTTCAGCAGGCGGACTCTCAACCACTGCGCCACCAGGGAAGCCCAGGCTGAGATTTTTTAATGTAACTATGTACTTGATATCTCTACTTGGAAAGTTTATTGGAATCTCACATTTAATATGTACAAAGTGAAGTTTTTTTATTTCATATCTCTCAACTCTTTCTCATTTTCTCCTTCATTTCAGTAATTAGAAGTACTGTTCTTGTAATAGTTCAGGCCCAAAACCTTGGTGTCATCTTTGAGTCCCCTCTTTCTCCCATTTAATTCATCAACGAGTTCTGACAGCTCTACCATAATTAGAAAAAAACTCACTTCTTAATGTTTCCTCTGCTTTTACAACCCACCACCTCCTGGGTCCTTATGTTCCATTATTTGGCACCTGGCTTATAACAAGTCTCTTAAATGTATATCAGATTATATATATGTATATATATATCAAATCATGACACTGCTTTGCTTACTACCCTCCAGTGGTTTCTCATCTCGTAATAAAAACCAGTCATTCTACTGGTTTATGAGGCCTTACTTGAGTAGCCAGTGGCCCCACCCCCCACCAAGCCCTTATCATTTTATCTCCTCACTCTATTCCCACTGGCCTTCTTGCTTTTTCTCATAAACTCCAAAAATACTCCGTTCTCAGGCCTTTTGCACTCACTATTTCCTATACCCACAATATTCTTCCCCTAGATCTCTGTATAGCTCATTCCTCATATCCTTTTGGTATCTCCTCAAACATTGGAGAAAGAGCCCTTTTCTGACCTATCTAAATTAACTTCCCCTTTTCCCTACTCCATTCTCCTTACTTTATTTTATTTTTCCTTATAGCAAATATCACCACCTGACATTTTACTAGAATATAAGTTCTAAGAGGATGGGGACTTTACTCATATGTAAAGCTTACTCATGTTTTCAATGTCTACAACATGCCTGCTATATAGTAGCTACTCAAAAAATATTTATTAAATGAATGATCACATTGCTTGTGGTTTTAGGGCAAAATACACATATATGGTTGAAAAGTGAATAGGACAAAGTTAGCACCTGCGAAATGGCAAAATGGGAATACAGAAAGAAACTGGTTAATGACTTTGTTGAACTGAAGAAATAACACCTACACTGGGGATGTTCTACCTTTGGACCTGGTGTTATTGTTGGATGAAAAATACTGCCCCTCCCCCTCAGCTACTTTGAGTTCAGTTTTCTGTTCCTTGCAGCCTACAAACATATTTCATACAGAACCATTTTAGTCCTAAATTACACTAAATTTTAAAATAACATCTTGGTTGAAGAAACTGTCTTATGTCCCTCCAATGTTGCAAATTAAAACAAGTCTTCTGAAACAAATGTCTCTTATGTAGTAGGAGTGCTAAAAATGTGTGTACCCTGTCATCTAGTAACTCTGCCCTTAATTTATCCTTGAAGACTACTTCAAAAGAAGATAAAAAGCTATAGGTATAGAGATGTTCAATGCTACATTATTTATAAGAGTAAAAAGTAGGAAATAACTATGATCATTGACTTGACATTTTATATGGCCTTGAAAATTGTTTAGAAACTTTATAAAGCCCAATATAATATGAAAAAATTGAAAGACCAAGTTGTATGTTAAATAGGCAAAACAAATCTAGACTGTTAGAAGTCAATATAGTGTTTACTTTTTTGGGAGAGGTAATAACTTGGAAGGCAGCCAAAGGGGGACTTCTGAGATGTTCTTTTTTTTTTTTTGAAGTATAGTTGATTTACAGTGTTGTATTAGTTTCTGGTGTACAGCAAAGGGATTCAGATATGTATGTGTGTGTGTGTGTGTATATATATATATTCTTTTTCAGATTCTTTTCCATTATAGTTTATTACAGGATATTGACTATAACTTCCTGTGCCATACAGTAGGACCTTGTTGTTTATATTTTTATATAGTAGTTTGTATCTACTAATCCCAAACTCCTAATTTATCCCTCCTCCTGTGTTCTTTTTTTTAAAGGGAGCTATTACAGGGTGTGTAGGTTTGTGACAGCTTACCCAAACTATATACTTACGATATGTGTACTTTTGTGTATGTACCTTATCCTTTAATAAAAGGTTTTTAAAAAACCCAAAACTGTTATGGTCACAACTGTATAAAATATATACCCATGTAGACCAGGACATACATGAAAATGTTAAATGTGAGGTGATAGCACTTGTTTACAATTTCTTTGATGTTTTCTTATAGTCAGATAAGAAACAAATTTTTTAACTTTTAAAAAATACTTTTAATTGTGAAAAATATACATATATGTTCATTATATATTTATTACAGCTTTATTGAGATATAATTTACATACCATACAATTCACCCATTTAGAGTTTATAATTTAGTGGTTTTTAGTTTATTCACAGAATAGTGCAACCATTACCACAGTCACTGTTGCAACATTTTCATCACCCCAGAAAGAAACCCAATACCCATTAGCAGTCACTCTCCATTTTCCCCCAGACCTCTTCATTTTGTTGTTTATTTTTTAAATAAATTTATTTATTTATGTATTTTTGGCTGTGTTGGGTCTTCTTTGCTGCCCACGGGCTTTCTACTCTTCACTGTGGTGCATGGGCTTCTCATTGCGATGGCTTCTCTTGTTGCGGAGCACGGGCTCTAGGCGTGCGGGCTTCAGTAGTTGCAGTACGCAGGCTTGGTAGTTGTGGCTCACAGGCTTGGTTGCTCCATGGCATGTGGGATCTTCCTGGACCAGGGCTCGAACCTGTGTCCCCTGCACTGACAGACAGATTCTTAACCACTGTGCCACCAGTGAAGTCCTTGTTGTTTATTTTTAATAGCTTTTCCCTTCAGCTTTTTTTTCCTTTTTTTTCAATAAATTTATTCATTTGTTTTTATTTTTGGCTGTCTTGGGGTCTTCGTTGCTGCGCGTGGGCTTTCTCTAGTTGCAGCGAGCGGGAGCTACTCTTCGTTGCAGTACGCGGGCTTCTCATTGCGGTGGTTTCTCTTGTGGAGCACGGGCTCCAGGCAGGCGGGCTTCAGTAGTTGCGGCATGCGGGCTCAGTAGTTGTGGCTCATGGGCTCTCTAGAGCGCAGGCTCAGTAGCTGTGGCGCACAGGCTTAGTTGCTCCGCGGCATGTGGGAATTTCCCGGACCAGGGCTTGAACCCGTGTCCCCTGCATTGGCAGGCGGATTCCACTGCGCCACCAGGGAAGCCCCCTTCAGCTTTTTATCTAAGTCACAGATGGGTTTTCTTCTTTGGAGTTCTGATTTCCTTCTTCTCTTGATTCAGTAAGTGGGTTGAGAGAGTGGAGTGAGTGGTATACTTAGAAAGGTGTTTCAATTTATTAGGAAATATTTCAGAATTAAAAAAAATAAGGTATGTATTGGGTTCTTGCTAAATATTAGTCATTGTGTTAGGTTGCTTGCCTTAAAATGGTCCCATGCATTTCGGGTAATACTCTACTCACAGCCTTCCAGTTTTACAGAAAAAAGTGCCTCAGAAAACTGAGGTTCAGGCAGGTTAAGTAACTTGTCCATGTTCACACAGTGGTGGGAAGGCAGAGCCAGGGTTTAAACCTAGGGGGTTTTGTTTTGTTGTTTTAATATATGTAAAAACTCTTTACTGAGTATGTTCACTAACCACAGAACATCTTAAAAGCTCCCAAATCTAGGACTTATGGAGGTAGTTAAATTGTAGGATGCTGGCTAATGATGACACCAAGAGTCTAAAGACATGTGTTTGTTATTTTCCACTGGTACTTATGTAATTAAATAATGTGATCTACTTGAGTACTTTTGAGAAGAGGCTACAGATTTGTGCTTCTCTTTGTTGTATCTATGAACAGTTTTGTCTTTGGTTTCCCAGTGATGATCTCTGGAAAAAGTGAAGGTGTTCAACCAACACCTTGTATGAGGGGTTAGTACTACTTCTGCCTCTGTGAAAATGGAAAATAATCGCTCCTCCCTAAAAGTGAAGTTGCAAAAATACCCTTATTGCTGCAGGTGCTCTCAGTAGGTAATTTGGCAGGACTTGTTTAGTGTTAAATACTCTAGCAAGGGGTACATTTTAAAAGTTCTGCCTTTATGAGGATTACTTTAACAATTAATCAATAGTTAAAAGCCCTGTTGAGTTATTTTCTAGTTGAGGTGAAGGATCCAGTGGGGTCATGTGTCTTTTGTAACCTGGTTTGCCATGACCAAAGATATGAATTCTTGATGGTGTGACTGTGAACGGAAGAACTCTTTCTGTTCATCATAAACATTTCTTGAATTTTATTGCAAGGAAACTGAGGCCTTGGAGAGGTTAAAATATGTGACTAAGCTCACAACTAATGGCAGAGGTAGGCTAGTGTCTAGGTCTCCTGAATATCAGTCTGTAATACTTTGCATTAATAAACTAGTGTGTATAATTATAATTAAAAACCTTTCAAAGACTCTGCTTTATCCTTTACTCCATTTTAACCTGCAGACCCCAGAGGAGGCTGAATTTATATGATCATATCATTACATAATTCTGTGAGTATTTTTTAGAATTATGGATATGATTATTTCTTTTATAAAAGCATTTATTGTTTTCAGATTCTTATTTTAGAAAATACGGAAATACAGAAAAAGAGAAAAAATTAAATATGTGATAATTATGTATATCTGCAGAAATAATCAGATGCATTAAAACACACACACACATACACCACTCTTCAGTGGAGCTAATGTACATTTTATTTCCCACTTTCTTCCTCTCAAGATTATTATTATTTACGTTCTCATCTAGTAATTTATACATCTAAGATTTCTAATTTCTTGTTTTGTTAATTTTTTTCTTTTTTGCTCCCCCCAACCCCCATAGATCTTGAGCCAGATGATTGTGCATCCATTTACATCTTTAATGTAGATCCACCTCCATCTACTTTAAACTCACCACTTTGCTTACCACATCATGGATTACCGTCTCACTCTTCTGTTTTGTCATCATCGTTTCAGCTCCAAGGTCACAAAAACTATGAAGGAACTTGTGAAATTCCTGAATCTAAATACAGCCCATTAGGTGGTCCCAAACCCTTTGAGTGCCCAAGTATTCAAATTACATCCATCTCTCCTAACTGTCATCAAGAAATTGATACTCATGAAGATGACCTACACATAAATGACCCAGAAAGGGAATATTTGGAAAGGCCTTCTAGAGATCATCTCTATCTTCCTCTTGAGCCATCCTACCGGGAGTCTTCCCTTAGTCCTAGTCCTGCCAGCAGCATCTCTTCTAGGAGCTGGTTCTCAGATGCGTCTTCTTGTGAATCTCTTTCACATATTTATGATGATGTGGATTCGGAGTTGAATGAAGCTGCTGCCCGATTTACTCTCGGATCCCCTCTGACTTCTCCTGGTGGCTCCCCAGGAGGCTGCCCTGGAGAAGAGTCCTGGAATCAACAGTATGGACTTGGACACTCCTTGTCACCTAGGCAATCTCCTTGCCACTCTCCTAGATCTAGTGTCACTGATGAGAATTGGCTGAGCCCCAGGCCAGCCTCAGGACCCTCATCAAGGCCTACTTCCCCTTGTGGGAAACGGCGGCACTCTAGTGCTGAGGTTTGTTATGCTGGGTCCCTTTCGCCTCATCACTCACCTGTTCCTTCTCCTGGTCACTCCCCCAGGGGAAGTGTAACAGAAGATACCTGGCTCAATGCTTCTGTCCAGGGTGGATCAGGCCTTGGCCCTGCACTTTTTCCATTTCAGTACTGTGTAGAGACTGATATTCCTCTGAAAACAAGGAAGACTTCTGAAGATCAAGCTACCGTACTACCAGGAAAATTAGAGCTCTGTTCAGATGACCAAGGGAATCTTTCACCATCCCGGGAAACTTCAATAGATGATGGCCTTGGATCTCAGTATCCTTTAAAGAAAGATTCATCTGGTGACCAATTTCTTTCAGTTCCTTCACCCTTTACCTGGAGCAAACCAAAGCCTGGTCACACCCCTATATTTCGGTGAGTTGATGGAAATAGATGATGGTCATTTTTCATGTTTATGTGTTACTGGTGGCATGTAACTACATTATCTATATAGAATTATTTGACCGTTTTTCTTCCTCCTTTTTTTTTCTTCAATTTCTTGCAGACAAAGTCCACATTTATTTTCCTTTTAGTCTTAAAAGTGTCTTTAGATAGGCTAAAGTTATAATTTTCAAAGTGTATAATGAATTGCAGATAATAGCAAATTAATTACATTTAAGAATCCCTAGAAGGAATTTTCTTATCCACAAAAGCTTCTTGTAAAAGATTGATTATAGTATAAATTAAATTACTAATAAAACCACTTGGGGGGCTTCCCTGGTGGCGCAGTGGTTGGGAGTCCGCCTGCCGATGCAGGGGACACGGGTTCGTGCCCCGGTCCGGGAGGATCCCACATGCCGCGGAGTGGCTGGCCCCATGAGCCATGGCCGCTGAGCCTGCGCGTCCGGAGCCTGTGCTCCGCCGCGGGAGAGGCCACAGCAGTGAGAGGCCCACGTACCGCAAAAAAAAAAAAAACCACTTGGGAATAGGCTTTTTATATTTTTAAGAACTCAATATACAAGTGAAATTTGCTTTTTATATTTGTAGCAAGTGGTTTTTCCCATAATTTTTTTTTTGTCTTTTTACTTCATAAGTTTGTGATTTTTTTGTTGTTGTAGAGGAATTTTTAAATTTTATATATTCAGGTTTGTCTTTTCCTTCACGGCTTTTGGATTTTATGTTATATTTGAAAGCCTACCCCACTCTAAAGTAACTACAAATAAAAAAATCTAACTCTCACAAGTTTCTAACAAAATTTTTATGTATAATTTTTATAATATATGTACATAACATGTAGTATTTGTATTTATAAATTTTATATATATATATATATATATATATAGTTTTTTTTTTTTTTGAATCGTGAGTCCGGCTAAGGACTGGAGTGAAGACTATTGTAATGACTTTATTTTCTAAGTGGCTTATCAGTTACCACAATGCCATTTATAGAATCAATCTAGTCTATAATTGATTAGAAAAGACAACTTACCATGTATTAAATCCCCACATGGAGTTGGGTCTGTTTACTTTTTTTTAAAAATGTTTTTTTTGTTGGTATGAATGTTTATTTCTGGATCTAGATCTTTAGAAAAATATAATGTGGAATTATGGTATTGAAGATTCCTTTGAGCCCATCACTTTGCATCTGAAAATTATCTTAATCTTTTTAGGGGTTTGCTTGAACAAGTGCAGAAACTCGCTGAGAGTTGATGAAGTTGAGTTGTTGCTTCAGACTAATAAAAATTAATACCTTTGATCTTCAGAGTAGCTGGTAAAGCTAGGCTGAGGACATTCAAGGAAGTAATGAAATGATTTAGGAATTTACTGTAGGCATGATAGCATTTCAAAGGTAGAAGAGACTTTTAAAGTCCCATTTCACCAATCATTAAGAAGATATTACTTTCTAATACAAATCATTCTAGGTTTGGGTCCATTAATATTTGACCTGTGGACGTAGAAGTTGTTTCTTTTCTAATGCCATATTTTCAATGCTAATATATCTAAATGAACCTCTCCCCTTTAAGCTGTTTAAATTTTGATTGTTTTTGTAATTATATACACATATTTGAGAAAGTTACAGTTTATGAAATGTTAGAATTTATCCTTTTAAAAAATATATATACGAAACTAAAAAGTAGATAAAATTGATTTTATTCTTCAGGTTAAAGAATTATTTCTTAAACACCCACCATATCCAGTGTTATAACTTATTAAGTGATGTTTTCTTTTTTTATTTTATTTTTTGAATACTTTGCTTCAATGATCATGGGAAGAAATGTTGGTGCAAGTAATTTGAATCATTGCTTGACAATACTAGCGTGGTGAAATGCATCTTTGTGTGTTTTGTTTATAGCACGTCTTCATTACCTCCACTAGACTGGCCTTTACCAACTCATTTTGGACAATATGAACTGAAAATAGAAGTGCAACCTAAAACTCATCATCGAGCCCATTATGAAACTGAAGGTAGCCGAGGAGCAGTGAAAGCATCTACTGGGGGACATCCTGTTGTGAAGGTATGAGATTTTGGGGATGTTTCTGCAGATACCATACATCTGTTAATGATATGGTCTATTCAGTCAGGTACTGCTGAGCCCGAAGAGAGAAAATTTTCAAACCTAGAAAGCTTACATTGAGGTTTTGTGTCCTTGTTGATAGCACTTCCGCATTGAGGTGTTTTTTTTTTTGCTAGGCTAAAAGATATTCTTCCTGGACTGACTCTCCAGCTGGTGAAACTCAGGGGAAAGATTATAATGGTCAAATAGTTGTTTTTCTGATCTAAAAAAAAATTGTATTATGTTTATAAGTACAATACATGCTTGTTTAAAGTCCAAATAATACAGAAAAGTAGAAAGAATAAAGCAATAAAATACCTAAAATCTAACCCCCTCAGAAATAAGCAGTTGTTAACATTTGATTAACATTCCAGATAATTCTCTGTGTGTATGTTTAGTGGAAGACTAGATGGATGACTAGAAAAATGCATGGACTTTTTTTAAGGATAGGATTATGTTGAACATCTTTGTAATTAATTTTTATTTGAATTTATTAGAAAATAAAACTAAAGTGAAATTATTATAATTATATAATATTCGAGTGTATAAAATATAATATGTAAGTTTTGATTCATAAGAATTGAATATTGGGCTTCCCTGGTGGCGCAGTGGTTGAGAGTCTGCCTGCCAATGCAGGGGACACGGGTTCGAGCCCTGGTCTGGGAAGATCCCACATGCTGCGGAGCAACTAGGCCCGTGAGCCACAACTACTGAGCCTGCGCGTCTGGAGCCTGTGCTCCGCAACAAGAGAGGCTGCGATAGTGAGAGGCCCGCGCACCGCGATGAAGAGTGGCCCCCGCTCGCCGCAACTAGAGAAAGCCCTCGCACAGAAACGAAGACCCAACACAGCCAAAAATAAATAAATAAATAAAATTTTTTTTTTTTAAAAAAGAATTGAATATTAACCTTAATTTTACTTGAATGAAACATTTAAAAAATGAAACAGAAATAAAACTATATGGGGGCTTCCCTGGTGGCTCAGTGGTTGAGAGTCCGCCTGCCGATGCAGGGGACACGGGTTCGTGCCCCGGTCCGGGAAGATCCCACATGCCGTGGAGCGGCTAGGCCCGTGAGCCATGGCCGCTGAGCCTGTGCGTCCGGAGCCTGTGCTCAGCAACAGGAGAGGCCACAACAGTGAGAGGCCTACGTACACTACCCTCTACCTCCTGAATTTTGATGCTTATATTATTCTTCCTTACAGATCTATAGACATCTCCCTGCCTCATGTCCCACCACTCCTGTTATTTAGCTTAGTCCTATATGTGTTGATAGTTGGATTCAGTGATTACTACTAATTCTTTTTTTTTTTATTTTTTTTATTTTTTTTATTTTTTTATTTTTTTGCAGTACGTGGGCCTCTCACTGTTGTGGCCTCTCCCGTTGCGGAGCGCAGGCTCCGGACACGCAGGCTCAGCAGCCATGGCCCACGGGCCCAGCCGCTCCGCAGCATGTGGGATCCTCCCGGACCGGGGCACGAACCTGTGTCTCCTGCATCGGCAGGCGGACTCTCAACCACTGCGCCACCAGGGAAGCCCACTACTAATTCTTTTTTATTTTTTCTTTTTCAAGTGTTTTTGTTTGTTTAAGGAGGGCTTTGGATTCTATATTCCTTGCATTCTTTCATGATTGAGAATGTTTATTTGTTGCCTTTATATACTCAAACATCAGAATGGCTATGTATAATAATCTTTTTTTTTTTTTTTTTTTGCGGTACGCGGGCCTCTCACTGTTGTGGCCTCTCCTGTTGCGGAGCACAGGCTCTGGATGCGCAGGCCCAGCAGCCATGGCCCATGGACCCAGCCGCTCCACGGCATGTGGGATCCTCCCGGACCGGGGCACGAACCCGTGTCCCCTGCATCGGCAGGCGGACTCTCAACCACTGCGCCGCCAGGGAAGCCTGGGTTTTCTCTTCTCTAGTTGTGACGCTCAGGCTGCAGGGCGCTTCGGCTCTGTAGTTGTAGTGCGCGGGTTCCAGAGCTCGTGGGCCCTGTAGTTTGCTGCACATGGGCTGTAGTTGAGGCGCGCGAGCTCAGTAGTTGTGGTACGCGGGCTTAGTTGCCCCACGACATGTGGAATCTTAGTTCCCTGACCAGGAATCGAACCAGGGTACCCTGCATTGTAAGGTGGATTCTTTACCCCTGGACCACCAGGGAAGCCCGCCCCCCCCCCACCTTTGTTTATAAATGGCTGCACCGAGCAGCTTGTGAAGTCTTAGTTCCCGGACCAGGGATTGAACCCAGGCTCTGGCAGTGAAAGCGCAGAGTCCTAACCACTGGGACTGCCAGGGAATTCCCCATTTCTTGTATCTTTGCCTTTTGAAAGAAGTTATTTACAAGTGCTTAAATGAACAAAATCTTTTGGGAGTACAAGTGATTTGTTTCCACAGTATTCCTTTAATTAAAAACTGATTCCCTGCCAAAAAAAATCGCGGCTGGGACGGGGGAATTCCCTGGCAGTCTGGTGGTTAGGACTCGGGTCCTTCCACTGCCAGGGCTCCCTGCTTAAAGGGAGACTAACACTTTGAATATTATCAGTGTTTTATATTCTCCTTGTGAGTGACTTATTTTTTTTTTCTAACTTGTTTCTTTAGAAATTATATCATTCATTATACTTGAAATTACTTAACCAGAGTATGTCTGGAGGTTGATGTTTCTTTTTCAGTCTTCCCCACTACCTATGATGCTCCCTTTCAAATTGAGATTCTTCCTTCCTGCAAGAAAAATTTTCTACATTATGTATCTATATATTTCCTGTTCTATATGTTTTGTCTTTACTTCAGAGGCTCCAGTTACTATTCACATGTTGACTTCTTTGTCAGTCCTCCATATCTATGTTCTTTTCTCGGGATACTTTAATGTATTTTTTTTTTTTTTTTAGTAAACCTATTTATTTATTTATCTATCTATCTATCTATTTATTTATTTATTTATGGCTGCATTGGGTCTTCGTTGCTGCCCGTGGGCTTTCTCTAGTTGCGGCACGTGGGGGATGCTCTTCGTTGCGGTGCGCAGGCTTCTTATTGCGGTGGCTTCTCTTGTGGAGCACGGGCTCTATGCATGCGGGCTTCTGTAGTTGTGGCTTGCGGGCTCTAGAACACAGGCTCAGTAGTTGTGGCCCACGGGCTTAGTTGCTCCGCGGCATGTGGAATCTTCCCAGACCAGGGCTCGAACCCGTGTCCCCTGCATTAGCAGGCGGATTCTTTTTTTGTTTTTTGCGGTACGCGGGCCTTTCACTGTTGTGGCCTCTCCCGTTGCGAGCACAGACTCCGGATGCGCAGGATCAGTGGCCATGGCTCACGGGCCCAGCCGCTCTGCGGCATGTGGGATCTTCCCAGACCGGGGCACGAACCCGTGTCCCCTGCATCGGCAGGCGGACTCTCAACCATTGCGCCACCAGGGAAGCCCGGCAGGTGGATTCTTAACCACTGCGCCACCAGGGAAGCCCCCTGCGACTGTGTTTTGTGTTTTGAATTTTAAATTGGTTCCTTGGCTCCACTTACCACTCATTTGATATTTTATCATTATATTTGGTCTCATGATTTATTGAATTTATATTCTTGAATCTTTTAGTGTGGAGCATTCACCAGCAGTCAATTTCTGTGTTCTGTTTCCTGTGTGTGTGTGTTGAGGGGAGGTTTTGTTTTCATTTTTATTGTATTTTCAACTGTCTTTTGCATAATTTCCTACTTTTTTCCTTAAATAAAAACAAAAACAAACCATGTATATTATGGTTGCCTAATTGCCTTGTCTTTTCCTCCCATTTTGTTTGAGAGCTTTGGTCTATAGCCTGAGGCGATTGGGGTAAAGAGGTAGAGAATTAGTTTAGGATAGGCCTTGTTGGGTTTGGCTCAAGAAAGTGAACAATATCATGTATGTGGCCCACTCCCAGTATGTTAGTATGTATCATATTTTCATGAGCTTTGCTTGTTCCTCTTGTACAACACAGAGTTCTGGAAGATGAAAGCACTTCTGACCTTTTTTGCCTCTGCCAAAGGCTCTGGAGCAGAATGCAGGATCTTTTCTTCGTGAGGCAGAGTTTTTCCTTGACTTGCCTCAGAGTTGCCTACTTAGAACTTTGATCTACTTTGCTACAAATTAGTTAGCATTCTCTGCTATTTTATTTTCCCACTTTATTACTTTTATTCCATTAATTTACTCTTTAATTTTATTTGCTCACTTTTCCTATTACCGTTCCTGGTGAGTGAAGGTATGGATTGGTTAGCAGCTCTGCCATACTGCATCAGAGTCTTCTGTTTCACAGTCCTCACCACCCCCTTGCCCTTTTGAAGTTTATAGCTCAAAGTTGTTCTTTATTTGGTTATTACTGGTAGATTTTTGGCTGTTTCCTACCCCCCACACATATACATTTTGTTTATTTTGTTAGGTATTAGGGGAAGAAGATTGTGATACTACTTCATTTCATTGTCTTTATCCAGAAGTTCTTTTTCTTTTTCTAATATCAAGAGGAAAATAAGCATTATATGATGAGAGCAGGTCATGCCAAATTGAAAAAGAAACATTCCTGATTGTACATACTCTACCACACTTGCAGAGCTGTATGCTTTGTATGGAACACTCTATTTGTGCATGCCCACTTCTGGGACCACATTTTTTCCACCAGCAGAGGTGGCCCCTCTCCAGGAACTAAGAAGAATATTTGTAAGATTTCTACACTATTCTGAGAATTTTTTTTTTATTTAATTTTATTTTTTTTAAACAGCAGGTCCTTGTTAGTCATCAGTTTTATACACATCAGTGTATACATGTCAATCCCAATCGCCCAATTCATTCACCACCACCACCACCACCCCACCACCACTTCCCCCCTTGGTGTCCATACGTTTGTTCTCTACATCTGTGTCTCAATTTCTGCCCTGCAAACTGGTTCATCTGTACCATTTTTCTAGGTTCCACATATATGCGTTAATATACAATATTTGTTTTTCTCATTCTGACTTACTTCACTCTGTATGAGAGTCTCTAGATCCATCCACGTCTCAACAAATGACCCAATTTCGTTCCTTTTTATGGCTGAGTAATATTCCATTGTATATATGTACCACATCTGCTTTATCCATTCGTCTGTTGATGGGCATTTAGGTTGCTTCCATGTCCTAGCTATTGTAAATAGTGCTGCAATGAACATTGGGGTGCATGCGTCTTTTTGAATTATGGTTTTCTCTGGGTATATGCCTAGTAGTGGGATTGCTGGGTCATATGGTAATTCTATTTTTAGTTTTTTAAGGAACCTCCATACTCTTCTCCATAGTGGCTGTATCAATTTACATTTCCACCAACAGTGCAAGAGGGTTCCCTTTTCTCCACACCCTCTCCAGCATTTGTTGTTTGTAGATTTTCTGATGATGCCCATTCTAACTGGTGTGAGGTGATACCTCATTGTAGTTTTGATTTGCATTTCTCTAATAATTAGTGATGTTGAGCAGCATTTCATGTGCTTCTTGGCCATCTGTATGTCTTCTTTGGAGAAATGTCTATTTAGGTCTTCTGCCCATTTTTGGATTGGGTTGTTTGTTCTTTTAATATTGAGCTGCATGAGCTATTTATATATTTTGGAAATTAATTCTTTGTCCGTTGATTCATTTTCAAATATTTTCTCCCATTCTGAGGGTTGTCTTGTTTATGGTTTCCTTTGCTGTGCAAAAGCTTTGAAGTTTCATTAGGTCCCATTTGCTTATTTTTGTTTTTATTTCCATTACTCTAAGAGGTGGATCAAAAAAGACCTTGCTGTGATTTATATCAAAGAGTGTTGTTCCTGTGTTTTCCTCTAAGAGTTTTATAGTGTCCGGTCTTACATTTAGGTCTCAAATCCATATTGAGTTTATTTTTGTGTGTGGTGTTAGGCAGTGTTCTAATTTCATTCTTTTACATGTAGCTGTCCAGTTTTCCCAGCACCATTTACTGAAGAGACTGTCTTTTCTCTATTGTATATCCTTGCCTCCTTTGTCATAGATTAGTTGACCATAGGTGCGTGGGTTTATCTCTGGGCTTTCTATCTTGTTCCATTGATCTGTGTTTCTGTTTTTTTTTGCTGTACGTGGGCCTCTCACTGTTGTGGCCTCTCCCGTTGCAGGGCACAGGCTCCGTACGCGCAGGCTCGGCGGCCATGGCTCACGGGCCCAGCCGCTCTGCGGCATGTGGGATCTTCCCGTACCGGGGCACGAACCCGTGTCCCCTGCATCGGCAGGCGGACTCTCAACCACTGCGCCACCAGGGAAGCCCTGTGTTTCTGTTTTTGTGCCAGCACCCTATTGTCTTCATTACTGTAGCTTGTAGTATAGTCTGAAGTCAGGGAGTCTTATTCCTCCCACTCTGTCTTTTTCCATCAAGACTGCTTTGTCTATTCGGGGTCTTTGTGTTTCCATACAAATTTTAAGATTTTTTGTTCTAGTTCCGTAAAAAATGCCATTGGTAATTTGATAGGGATTGCATTGAATCTGTAGATTGCTTTGGGTAGTATAGTCATTTTCACAATATTGATTCTTCCAATCCAAGAATATGGTATATCTCTCCATCTGTTGGTATCATCTTTAATTTCTTTCATCAGTTTCTTATAGTTTTCTGCATACAGGTCTTTTGTCTCCCTAGGTAGGTTTATTCCTAGGTATTTTATTCTTTTTGTTGCAGTGGTAAATGGGAGTGTTTCCTTAATTTCTCTTTCAAATTTTTCATCATTAGTGTATAGGAATGCAAGAGATTTCTGTGCATTAATTTTGTATCCTGCAACTTTACCGAATTCATTGATTAGCTCTAGTAGTTTTCTGGTAGCATCTTTAGGATTCTGTATGTATAGTATCATGTCATCTGCCAACAGTGACAGTTTTACTTCTTCTTTTCCAATCTGTATTCCTTTTATTTCTTTTTCTTCTCTGATTGCCGTGGCTAGAACTTCCAAAACTGTGCTGAATAATAGTGGTGAGAGTGGACATCCTTATCTTGTTCCTGATCTTAGAGGAAGTGCTTTCAGTTTTTCACCATTGAGAATGATGTTTGCTGTGGGTTTGTCATATATGACCTTTATTATGTTGAGGTAGGTTCCCTCTTTGCCTGCTTTCTGGAGAGTTTTTATCATAAATGGGTGTTGAATTTTGTCAAAAGCTTTTTTCTGCATCTATTGAGATGATCATATGGTTTTTATTCTTCAGTTTGTTAATATGGTGTATCGCATTGATTGATTTACGTATATCGAAGAATCCTTGCATGCCTGGGATAAATCCCACTTGATCATGGTGTATGATCCTTTTAATGTGTTGTTGGATTCTGTTTGCTAGTATTTTGTTGAGGATTTTTGCATCTATATTCATCAGTAATACTGGTCTGTAATTTTCTTTTTTTGTAGTATCTTTGTCTGGTTTTGATAGCAGGGTGATGGTGGCCTCATAGAATGAGTTTGGGAGTGTTCCTTCCTCTGCAATTCTTTGGAAGAGTTTGAGAAGGATGAGTGTTAGCTCTTCTCTAAATGTTTGATAGAATTCACCTGTGAGTCCATCTGGTCCTGGACTTTTGTTTGTTGGAAGATTTTTCATCACAGTTTCAATTTCATTACTTGTGATTGGTCTGTTCATATTTTCTATTTCTTCCTGGTTCAGTCTTGGAAGGTTATACCTTTCTAAGAATTTGTCTATTTCTTCCAGGTTGTCCATTTTATTAGCATAGAGTTGCTTGTAGTAGTCTCTTAGGATGCTTTGTATTTCTGCAGTGTCTGTTGTAACTTCTCCTTTTTCTTATCTAATTTTATTGATTTGAGTCCTCTCCCTCTTTTTCTTGATGAGTCTGGCTAATGTTGTATCAATTTTGTTTATCTTCTCAAAGAACCAGCTTTTCGTTTTATTGATATTTGCTATTGTTTTCTTTGTTTCTATTTCATTTATTTCTGCTCTGATCTTTATGATTTCTTTCCTTGTGCTAACTTTGGGTTTTGTTTGTTCTTCTTTCTCCAATTCCTGTAGGTGTAAGGTTAAATTGTTTATTTGAGATTTTTCTTGTTTCTTGAGGTAGGTTTGTATAGCTATAAACTTCCCTCTTAGAACTGCTTTTGCTGCATCCCATAGGTTTTGGATCATCGTGTTTTCATTGTCATTTGTCTCTAGGTATTTTTTGATTTCCTCTTGATTTCTTCAGTGATCTCTTGGTTATTTAGTAACGTATTGTTTAGCCTCCATGTGTTTGTGTTTTTTTACGTTTTTTTCCCTGTAATTCATTTCTAATCTCATAGTGTTGTGGTCAGAAAAGATGCTTGATATGATTTCAATTTTCTTAAATTTACTGAGGCTTGATTTGTGACCCAAGAAGTGATCTATCCTGGAGAATGTTCTGTGCACACTTGAGAAGAAAGTGTAATCTGCTGTTTTTGGATGGAATGTCCTATAAGTATCAATGAAATCTATGTGGTCTATTGTGTCATTTAAAGCTTCTGTTTCTTTATTTATTTTCATTTTGTATGATCTGTCCATTGGTGTAAGTGAGGTGTTAAAGTCTGCCACTATTATTGTGTTACTGTCGATTTCTTCTTTTATAGCTTTTAGCAGTTGCCTTATGTATTGAGGTGGTCCTGTGTTGAGTGCATTATATTTATAATTGTTATATCTTCTTGGATTGATCCCTTCATCATTATGTAGTGTCCTTCGTTGTCTCTTGTAACATTCTTTATTTTAAAGTCTGTTTTATCTGATATGAGTATTGCTACTCCGGCTTTCTTTTGATTTCCATTTGCATGGAATATCTTTTTCCATCCCCTCACTTTCAGTCTGAATGTGTCCCTAGGTCTGAAGTGGGTCTCTTGTAGACAGCATATAGATGGGTCTTGTTTTTGTATCCATTCAGCAAGCCTGTGTCTTTTGGTTGGAGCATTTAATCCATTCACGTTGAAGGTAATTATCGATATGTATGTTCCTGTGACCATTTCCTTAATTGTTTTGGGTTTGTTTTTGTAGGTCCTTTTCTTCTCTTGTGTTTCCCACTTAGAGAAGTTCCTTCACCATTAGTTGTAGAGCTGTTTTGGTGGTGCTGAATTCTGTTATCTTTTGCTTGTCTGTAAAGCTTTTGATTTCTCCATCACATCTGAATGAGATCCTTGCCGGGTAGAGTAATCTTGGTTGTAGGTTCTTCCCTTTCATCACTTTAAGTATATCATGCCATTCCCTTCTGGCTTGTAGAGTTTCTGCTGAGAAATCAGCTGTTAACCTTATGGGAGTTTCCTTATATGTTATTTGTCATTTTTCCCTTGCTGCTTTCAATAATTTTTCTTTGTCTTTAATTTTTGCCAAATTGATTACTATGTGTCTCGGCGTGTTTCTCCTTGGGTTTATCCTGTATGAGACCCTCTGTGCTTCCTGAACTTGGTTGGCTATTTCCTTTCCCATGTTAGGGAAGTTTTTGACTATAATCTCTTCAGATATTTTCTCTGGTCCTTTCTCTTTCTGTCCTCCTTCTGGGACCCCTGTAATGCAAATGTTGCATTTAATGTTGTCCCAGAGGTCTCTTAGGCTGTCTTCATTTTTTTTCATTCTTTTCTTTATTCTGTTCCACAGTAATGAATTCCACCATTCCGTCTTCCAGGTCACTTATCCATTCTTCTGCCTCAGTTATTCTGCTATTGATTCCTTCTAGTGTAGTTTTCATTTCAGTTATTGTATTGTTCATCTCTGTTTGTTTGTTCTTTAATTCTTCTAGGTCTTTGTTAAACATTTCTTGCATCTTCTCAATCTTTGCCTCCATTCTTTTTCCGAGGTCCTGGATCATCTTCACTATCATTATTCTGAAATCTTTTTCTGGAAGGTTGCCTATCTCTACTTCATTTAGTTTTTCTGGGGTTTTATCTTGTTCCGTCATCTGGTACATAGCCCTCTGCCTTTTCATCTTGTCTATCTTTCTGTGAATGTGGTTTTTGTTCCACAGGCTGCAGGATTGTAGTTCTTCTTGCTTCTGCTGTCTGCCCTCTGGTGGATGAGGCTATCTAAGCGGCTTGTGTAAGTTTCTTGATGGTAGGGACTGGATGTTCTGAGAATTTTTTAATATTCAGAAAGAGAAAGAGGATGACACCAATTGCCATTCCAGACCAATCTGACCATTACACATAAGAGTGGTGTGCTTGGTTCTCAAGCCTGGGAAAAATGCCTTGATTTTTTTCTGTATGTGCAGACTTTTAAAAAATGTTTTACTGCTGTATGGGAATGCATCATTAAAGTACACAAATATTAACATGTATAGCTCAATGAATTTTTCATACACACACAGACACACGCACACACATACTCACACACACGTAAAACTACAAACAGGTTAAGGTATAGAATGTTTTAAGCACCCTAGAAGACTCCCTTGTGCCCTTCCCAGTTTATATCTTCCAACCAAAGGTAACTGTGCTTCTGACCATTTATTATCATTGATTAGTTTTTTTATTCATGAGTTGCTAATAAATGGACTCATACGAAGTGTTCTGTTTTCTGTCTAGCTTCATTTAACACATGAGCGTGAAATTCATCCAGTTTGGGTTTTTTTGTAGTTTGAAAAAAATTGCTGTATAATATTCCATCGTATGAATTTACTACAATTTCTTTATCTGTCGTTCTGTTCATTGACACTTGGTTTGTATCCAGTTTTCAAATATCACGAGTAAAGCCGCTGTATGCTTTTTTTTACACATATCTTTTTTTTTTTTTTTTTTTTGCGGTACGCGGGCCTCTCACTGTTGTGGCCTCTCCCGTTGCGGAGCACAGGCTCCGGACGCGCAGGCTCAGCGGCCATGGCTCACGGTCCCAGCCGCTCCGTGGCATGTGGGATCTTCCCAGACCGGGGCACGAACCCGTGTCCCCTGCATCGGCAGGCGGACTCGCAACCACTGCGCCACCAGGGAAGCCCTACACATATCTTTTGATGGACGAAGCATTCACATGTTTTTGGTATATGTTTATATGTCTCAGAGTGGAATTGCTGGTTTTTCAAAGGAGCTGTACCAGTTTTTACTCCTGACCAGCCATATATGAAAGTTCCAGTTACTCTACATCCTCACCAATAATACCAGCACTTGGTTCTTGTCTTTTAATTTTAACCATTCTGACAGGGATGTGGAGGTATCACACTGGTTTTAAATTGTTGTTTCTTTCTTTTTTTTTTTTTTTAAATTGTTGTTTCTTGATAACCAGTGATGTTGAACATCTTTTCATATGTTTATCAGACATTTGGCTGTCCTTTTTGTGAAGTCTCTGTTCACATCTCTTGACCAATTTTTAAATTGTCTCTTTTTCTTACTGATTTGTAGGAGTTTTTAATATTTGGATATAAGTCCTTTGTCAGATATGTGTATGGCAAATGACATTTCTTTTCCTAGTCTGTTGCTTGCTTTTTCACTTTCTTAATTGTGTCTTTTGATAAATGGAAGTTTTTAATTTTAATGAAGTCCAAATTATCAGTCTTGTTTTCCATGGAAAGTGCTTTCATACCTTTCAAGAATCTTTGCTTGCTCCAAGGTTATGAAGATAGTTTCCTGTGTTTTATTCTGGAAGCTTTATTACTTTACCTTTTACATATAGGTCTGTGATCTATCTCAAATTAATTTTTGTATATGAATTAAAGGTAAAGAATAAGATACATTTTGTTTTCTTATGGATAGAAGTTGATCCAGTACCATTATTGAAAAGCCCATCATTTTTCTACTCTACGACATTGGTGCCTTTGTCATAAATCAGGTGACCAGCCATATATCTGTGGCTCTCTTCCCTAACTCTTCATTCTGTGCCATTGGACTATTTGTTCTGTCTTAGTACCATTACTACATTGCATTAATTATAATTTCTTTATAGTAAATCTTGATATTTGATAGTGTGGGTCTTTTTTTAGGATTGTATTGGTTATTCTAGGTCCTTTGCATTTCTGTATGAATTTTAGAGTCAGCTTGTCAATCTCTACCCACCACACCCCCAAAATTAAAAAAAAAAAAACAAACCTGCTGGGATTTTGATTAAGATTACCCAATGGTTAGTACTTAGCGCTTTCACTGCAGAGGGCCTGGGTTCAGTCCCTGGTCAAGGAACTAAGATCCCACGAGCCTCACGGCGGTGGCCCAAAAAAAAAAAAAAAAGATTACCTAAGAGTTTTATAGTTAAAATCATACATTTAGGTCTTTTCTCCATTTGAGTTAATTTTTGTATATGGTGTTAGGTAAGGGTCCAGCTTTATTCTTTTGCATGTAGTTATCCAGTTTTCTCAGCATCATTTGTTGAAAAGACTCTCCTGTCCTCATTGAATAGTCTTAACATTGTTGTTAAATATCATCCCTGGCAGTCCAGTGGTTAGGACTTGGCACTTGCACTGCCAGGGCCCAGGTTCAATCCCTGATCAGGGAACTAAGATCCCTGTGTGGTACAGTCAAAAAGAAAAGAAAACAAAACAAAAACCTTTGACCATATGTGCAAGCGTTTATTTCTAGGCTCTCTATTCTGTCCCATTGGTCTCTGTGTCTGTCTTTGTACTAGTTCCACAGTGTTTTGATTGCGGTAGCTTTGTAGTAAGCTTTGAAATTTGAAAGCGTGGGTCTTCAGTTTTGTTCTTTGTTTTTGAAGATTGTCTTGGCTATTCAGCGTCTCTTGAGATTCCATATGACTTTTAGGATGGATTTTTCTGTTCTGCAAAAAATGTCTTTGAGATTTTTATGCAGACTGCATTGAATCTGTAGATTGCTTTAGGTAGTATTGACATGTTAACAATAATAAATCTTCCAATAAATGAACATGGGATGTTTTTCCATTTATTCATGTCTTCTTTAATTTTTTTCAGCAATGTTATATAGTTTTCATTGTGTAAAACTTTAACCTCTTTGATTGAGTTAATTCCTAGGTATTTTATTCTTCTTGATGCTATTGTAAATGGAATTGTTTTCATAATTTCCTTTTCAGGTTGTTCACTGTTTGTGTATAGAAATGCAACTGATTTTCATGTGTTGGCTTTGTGTCCTGCTACTTTGTTGAATTCATTTATTATCTCCAGCAGTTTTTGTTTTTGTTCTGGTAGAATCATTAGGGTTTCCTTTGTTTTTTAAATTAATTAATTAATTAATTTTTAGCTGTGTTGGGTCTTCGTTGCTGTGCACGGGCTTTCTCTAGTTGTGGTGAGCGGGGGCTACTCTTCGTCGTGGTGCGCGGGCTTCTCATTGTTGTGGCTTTCTCTTGTTGTGGAGCATGGGCTCTGGTGCACAGACTTCAGTAGTTGTGGCACGTGGGCTCAGTAGTTGTGGCTTGGGGGCTCTAGAGCTCAGGCTCAGTAGTTGTGGCGCACAGGCTTAATTGCTCCACAGCATGTGGGATCTTCCCGGGCCAGGGCTTGAACCTGTGTCCCTTACATTGGTAGGCAGATTTTTAACCACTGTGCCACCAGGGAAGCCCAGGGTTTTCGATATATAAGATTATATCATCTAAGAACAGATAATTTTGCTTCTTCCTTTCCAATTTAGATACCTTTTATTTCTTTTTCTTGCCTAATTGCTCTGGCTAGAACTTCCAGTACTGTGTTGAAAAGAAGTGATGAAAGCAAGCATCATTACTTGTTCCTGATCATAGAGGAAAAACTTTGTCTTTTACCTTTGAGTATGATGTTTACTGTGGGGCTTCCTTCCTCCCTCCCTCCCTCCCTACCTACCTCCCTCCCTCCCTCCCTACCTACCTCCCTCCCTCCCTCCCTCCCTTCCTCCTTTCCTCCTTCCCTCCCTCCTTCACCAGGTCTTAGTTGTGGCACGTGGGGTCTTCATTGCCACATGTTTTTAGTTGTGGCATGTGGACTTCTTAGTTGTGCATGCGAACTCTTAGTTGCGGCATGCATGTGGGATCTAATTCCTCGACCAGAGATTGAACCCGAGCCCCCTGCATTGGGAGCATGGAGTCTTACCCACTGGACCACCAGGGAAGTCCCAAATGGGTTTTTCATATATGGCTTTTATTATTTTGAGATATTTTCCTTCTATTCCTACCTTATTGAGCATTTTTATCATGAAAGGGTATTGAATTTTGCCGAATGCCTTTTCTGAACCAGTTGAGATAATCATGTGATTTTTTTTTCCCTTCATTCTGTTAATGTGGTTTATTACATTGATTGATATTCATGTGTTGAACCATTCTTGCATTCTGGGAATAAATCCCACTTGGTCATGGTGTATAATTCTTCAAATATGCTGCAGAATTTGGTTTGCCAGTATTTTGTTGAGGATTTTTCATCAGTGCTCATAAGGGATATTGGTCTGTAGTTTTCTTGTATTGTCTTCGTCTGGCTTTGGTATCAGGGTAATGCTGACTCCATGGAATGAGTTAGGAAGTGTTCCCTCCTCTTCAATTTATTTGAATGTTTGAAGAAGATCGGTATTAGTTCTTATTTAAATGTTCGGTTGAATTCACTGGGTCCAGGGCTTTGCTTTGTCAGGAAATTTTTTTTTTTTTTTTGGCTGTATTGGGTCTTCGTTTCTGCGCGCAGGCTTTCTTTAGTTGCAGCGAGTGGGGGCTACTCTTTGGTGTGGTGCGTGGGCTTCTCATTGTGGTGGCTTCCCTTGTTGCGGAGCACAGGCTCTAGGCACCAGGGCTCAGTAGTTGTGGCACACAGGCTTAGTTGCTCCGAAGCATGTGGGATCCTCCCGGACCAGGGCTCAAACCCATGTCCCCGTATTGGCAGGCGTATTCTTAACCACTGTGCCCCGACGGAAGCCCCTGTGAGGAGATTTCTAATTACCGGTTCCATCTTCTTACTAGTTAAAGGAATATTCAGATTGTCTGTTTCTTTGTGGTTTAGTTTTAAGGGTTTGTGTTTCTAGGAATTTGTCCACTTCACGTAGGTTATCCAGTTTGCTGGTATACAGTTGTTCATAGTACTCTCTTATAATCCTTTCTTTAAAATAATTAATTAATTTTATTTTTTTGGCTGCGTTGGGTCTTCGTTGTGCATGGGCTTTCTCTAGTTGCAGTGAGCGTGGGCTTCTCATTGCAGTGGCTTCTCTTGTTTCAGAGCACGGGCTCTAGGTGCACGGGCTTCAGTAGTTGGGCTTGCGGGCTCTAGAGCTCAGGCTTAGTAGTTGTGGTGCACAGGCTTAATTGCTCTGCGGCACATGGGATCCTCCCAGACCAGGGCTGGAACCTGTGTCCCCTGCATTGGCAGGCAGATTCTTAACCACTGCGCCACCAGGGAAGCCCTAATCCTTTTTATTTCTGTACAATTGATAGTGTTGTTTCTAATTTTAGTAATTCAAGTATTTTCTCCTTTTTTCTTAGTCTGTTGAGCTAAAAGTTTGTCCATTTTGATCTTTTTAAAGAACCAACTTTTGGTTTCATTGATTTTTCTCTATTTTTCTGTTTCCTGTTTCATTTACCTCTGCTCTAATCTTTATTACTTTCTTCTGCTGGCTTTAGGTTTAGTTTGTTCTTTTTCTAGTTCCTTAAGTTGTAAAGTTTTGTTCACAACTAGAAACCAGATTCTCCCCCTTCCACAGGGCTTGCTCTTTTTTGTTTTTGTCTTTTTGATTGTCGTAAGCTGGTTTTTTTTTGTTGTTGTTGTTGTTGTTTTTTGCCAGGGATCAGCCTGAGGTATAAACTTAAGGTCTTCTCTGGTCTTTTTTGAACCTTTCCCTGGGCATGGGTGATTATTTTCTAATTTTCCCCAGATATTCAGTTGTTTTTTAAATATCCTAGTCTTTAATGTGTGGCTTTTAGAAGGGGAAAAAGAAAAATGAGGTGCGGGTGTCACTACTTTAAATCCCCTGGGGGACTTGCCTTGTGGCGCAGTGGTTAAGAATCCACCTGCCAGTGCAGGGGACACGGGTTCAATCCCTGGTCTGGGGTGATCCCACATGCTGCGGAGCAACTAAGCCCATGTGCCACAACTCCTGAAGCCCATGTGCCTAGAGCCCATGCTCCACAACAAGAGAAGCCACTGCAATGAGAAACCCACGCACCACAACAAAGAGTAGCCCCTGCTCACCAGAACCAGAGAAAGCCCGTGTGCAGCAATGAGGACCAAACGCAGCCAAAAATAAATTAAAAAATAAATTAAAAAAAAAAAAAACTGAACCATACAGCCAGTGTCTACTTCTTCCTTGTATTTTCTGTAATCTGATGAATTTATAGATGGAGAGTACAAAGTAGAAACTGAATGTCCTTTTATTATCAAATTGGGCTGATAGATGAAAAATATATATAATCTTATTTCTTTTTATAGTTCATGGTTAGGGACTGTAGAATTATAGAGCACTGTTAAGAAACTTCTTCCAACTTCCTAGGGGTTTTTTGGGTTTTACATACTCCACAATGTTTTTGTGTGGTGGGGGTAAAAAATTTCTGTAGTGCCTTAAGAATATACAAGCACAATAGAGAAATAGATGCAGTTTAAATTATTTTTAATTTTTTTTAACATCTTTATTGGAGTATAATTGGTTTACAATGGTGTGTTAGTTTCTGCTGTATAACAAAGTGAATCAGCTATACATATACATATATCCCCATATCCCCTCCGTCTTGCATCTCCCTCCCACACTCCCTATCCCACCCCTCTAGGTGGTCACAAAGCACCGAGCTGATCTCCCTGTGCTATGCAGCTGCTTCCCACTAGCTATCTGTTTTACATTTGGTAGTGTGTATATATATCCATGCCACTCTCTCACTTCGTCCCAGCTTACCCTTCCCCCTCCCCATGTCCTCAAGTCCAAGTCCATTCTCTACGTCTGTGGCTTTATATATACCTGACCTGCCCCTAGGTTCTTCAGAACCTTTTTTTTTTTTTTTTTAGATTCCATATATATATGTTAGCATACGGTATTTGTTTTTCTCTTTCTGACTTACTTCACTCTGTATGACAGACTCTAGGTCCATCCACCTCACTACAAATAACTCAGTTTCGTTTATTTTTATGGCTGAGTAATATTCCATTGTATATATGTGCCACATCTTCTTTATCCATTCATCTGTCGATGGACACTTAAGTTGCTTCCATGTCCTGGCTTTTGTAAATAGAGTGATGCAGTTTAATTTAAAATGAAACTAACTTGTTTACTTGTCAGGAAATTAATCTTTAATAAAGTTAACATAGTGTAAATGAGTACTTAATCAGATTATTTTTCTTATCCAAATTAGGAAAATTGTTTAATTAAAGTCAATAACTTTTATTGGAGTTCTCTAATGAAAATACACATTTTCAGTCCTAGGATTCAAAGAGATTTTTGCAGGTCTTAACTTTCTGAATTTTGTTTTAGATGGTTTAACATAGTATAGAGTCTCCATATCTTTTAGAATAATGTTTAGGTTGTAGAACAAATAATTTTAAAAGAATTTAGTTTAATGTTGACATTTATCCAAAAAATCCTAGACACCAACATGCTCTTAAATTGCCTAATCTAGTGACATTTTGCATATTTGTTCTGTTGCTAATTGCAAAAATTGATTTTTTTTGTAGTTCTTTGTAGTTTACAAAATGTTTTCTCAGAGTTTATATTTAATATTTGCTAAAGTTTTTTGAAAAGGGCAAGGCAAGTACATTGTACAGATGATTTAAGATTACACTTAATGTAATTGGTAGAGATCTTAAACCCAGGTCTTTTGACTCTGCTGTTCCACTTTTATTGTACCATGTTGCCTCTTATAGTTATCTTATAATTTCATGTGCTTTTCATTTTATAAAGTACTTTCACATTATCTCTTTTAATTCTCTGAATAAGCTTTTTTAGAAATCCTGGTGTTTGATTTCAAGACAAGTGCTGTTTCTACAACGTTTGGAGCTTCTAATAAAAATCTTGGACCTTGTTTACCATTATATTAGTTTAAGCTCTTTTAGATTAATTGTGGTAGGCTAACTACTATGACTAATAATCTCTAGTTCTTGTTGGTTTGTGACAGAAAAGTTTATTTTCTTTTGTATTGTCACTCTTGAATACAAGGTCTGTCTATTTTTTGATACAATCATGTTCAGCACACAGCCTCCATGGTCCCTGGGAAAAGGGAAGAAAGTATAGGAAAGGCACATAAGATACATGAACCTGGAAATTATTACCAATTATTACTACTCACTGTCCAGGAGTAATCACTTGCAAATGAGTGGCGCTACTCATTTGCAAGAGGACTAGGAAAGGTATACTGTACAGTTCTATACGTAAATCTTTGGTGGTCAGCTTGTCTTCTCGTCCACATTTGCTATACGGTATTGGTCTTTAAGTACATTTAGGAGTCAATACTAGTAGCTCAATGACTGGTATGGGCTCTACAGTCATACTGCTTGGGTCTGAATCCTGAGCTGTACTGTATCTTTGGCCAAGCAGTTTAACTTTTCTAGACCTTTTATTGAATCATTCATTGCTTAGTTTATTCATTCACCTATCCTTTCACTCATTCAATAAATATTTTTTGATTGCTCACTACATTATAGGCAATATTGTAGATGCTGGGGATCCAGAGATAAATAAAAGACAGAAAAGGTCCCTGCCCTTATGGGCACAGAGACAATAGCAGAGACAATAAGCAAATAAACAAAATAATATTAGAATGTATTAAGGGCTATATTGGAAATTAGAATATGATGTGATAGAGGTTAATTATGGAGGGAACTACCTCCAATTCCTTTTTTGTAGAATGAGAATAATATCACCTACCTAAGAGCTGATGTGGGGATGAAATGAAACATTGCATGTAAAGAACATAGTAAATGTTCAGTAAATATTATTTGCTATTATTACTTAGGCTTCTTTTAGCAGCTTGATCAATGTTCTGTGAACCCTGATGGAGAAAATGCAGCAGAATAAGATATCTACATTGGCATCTTAGAATTCATCTGGGTTGATTGCTGTCATTTTAAAGAGCTGTGTTTGCATTCCATTGGCCAGTGTTGTATCAAAATGAAAAGAGAAAGAGCACTTCAGCACAAGTTCTAGAAATCTTTCTGATACTCCCCAAAGGAGGATTTCAGATGTTCTCAATATAATTACATGGTGAGAGCCAAGAAGTTTCTGAAGTATATATTTCTTGAAATTTTAAAAACTCAAACTATGAAGCTGTTGAAAAATACCACCTACTTTCTAGCCAACTAATAAACTAACTTTTTCTTTTATTCAAAGTAAATAATCTTATTCATTAATATGGTCTGCAAATATGTAATACACTCAGGGTAGTTTGTTACTGTAGCTGGGGATTCAAGAGGGGGAGTGGAATCAGACATGTTTCCTACTCTCATGAAATTTCTAGTTCAGTGAAGTTTGCAAACAAGATAATAACAAAAGTATGATAAAGCCTTAATGGGGGAAATTCAGATCTCTCTGAGAGCAAATAGGGACCTAAAACCCAGATGAAGGGGTTGAATCAGGCACTGCTATTTGAGTGAAGTTCCCAGCTAATTAATAAACATTAGCCAGGGAAAAGCTAAATACTAAGGAAGTGAAAGTATTAAGCAGAGGAAAGGGTTTAGAGCTACACTGTCCAATTCAGCAGTTACTAACCACATTTAAATTTAAAGCAACTAAAATTAAAAATTCAGTTCTTCACTTGCATTAACAACACTTCAAGGCTTGGTAGCCAATGTGGGTAATGGTTACATTGCCTTTGTTTTTTTTTTTTTTTTTTTGCGGTACGCGGGCCTCTCACTGTTGTGGCCTCTCCCGTTGCGGAGCACAGGCTCCGGACGCGCAGGCTCAGCGGCCACGGCTCACGGGCCCAGCCGCTCCGCAGCATGTGGGATCTTCCCGGACCGGGGCACGAACCCGTGTCCCCTTCATGGGCAGGCAGACTCTCAACCACTGTGCCACCAGGGAAGCCCTACATTGCCTTTTCAACAAATGATGCTAGCAATTGGACATCCATAGACAAGAAAATAAACCTTAACCTAAACTTCACACCTTACACAACAATTGATATGACATGGATCATGGGTTTTTTTTTACAGTGCAGATATAGAATATTTTCATCATTTCAGAGAGTTCTGTTGAGCAGTGCTGATTTAGAAGGCTCTGAGACCAAAGGAAATACGGCATGTTAATGAATTACAAGAAATATACAACAGTAGAATTTGATTTCATTTGTCCAAAAAGTATTAGTATTTTAGGAATTATCAGAAACATTTTATTCTCATTTTTCAAAATGTGAAAATCATTTGAAATTACATCAATTTTTAATTTAGCATAGGTAATGGCAACTGTATTTAAATAAAAAATATACTGTTTATAGACCAAGATGAATATTCTTTAAGAGCTTTTACATTGTCTTTTTTTTTTTTTTTTTGCTTTACACGGGCCTCTCACTGTTGTGGCCTGTCCCGTTGCAAAGCACAGGCTCTGGACACGCAGGCTCAGCGGCCATGGCTCACGGGCCTAGCCGCTCCACAGCATGTGGGATCTTCCTGGACCGGGGTACGAACCTGTGTCCCCTGCATCGGCAGGTGGGCTCTCAACCACTGCGCCACCACGGAAGCCCTACATTGTCTTTTTAACGAATGGTGCTGTAGCAGTTGGACATCTTTAAGCAAATAAAACCACCTTAACCTAAACCTCACATCTTATACAAAAATTAATTCAAAATGGATTGTGAAATTAAATGTGAATTGTAAAACCATAAAACTTTTAGAAGAAAGCATAGGAGAAAATCTTCAGGACCTCAAGCTATGAGAAAAGTTCTCGGGCATGATACCAAAAGCATGATACTAGAAGAAAAAATAGATAAATTGGACTTCATCAAAATTAAAAACTTTAGCCCTGTGAAAGATCCTATTAAGAGGACGGAGGACTTCCCTGGTGGTCCAGTGGTTGGGACTCCACACTCCCAGTGCAGGGGGTACTGGTTCAATCCCAGGTTGAGGAACTAAGATTCCACATGCTGCACAGCATGGCAAAAAAAATATAAAAGGATGGCAAAGACAGGCTAAGACAGGAAGAAAACATTTGCAAACCACATATCTGACAAAGATCTTGTATCTAGAATATGTAAAGAACTTTGAAAACTCAACAGTAAAAAAGCAATTCAGGGGGCTTCCCTGGTGGCGCAGTGGTTGGGAATCCGCCTGCCAGTGCAGGGGATGCGGGTTTGAGCCCTGGTCCAGGAAGATCCCACATGCCGCAGAGCAACTGGGCCCGTGACCCATAACTACTGAGCCTGTGCTCTAGAGCAACTAGAGAAGCCACCACAATGAGAAGCCTTCGCACGGCAACGAAGAGTAGCCCCCTCTCTCCGCAACTAGAGAAAGCCCGTGCACAGCAACAAAGACCCAGTGCAGCCAAAAATAAATAAATAAATAAAATAAAATTTTAAAAAAAGCAATTCAGTTATAAATGGGCACAAGACATGAACAGACATTTTGCCAAGGAGGAGATAAGATGGCAAATAAGCATGTGAAAAGATTTTCCACATTATTAGCCATTAGAAAAATGCAAATTAAAACCACAATGAGATATCACTATATGCCTTATAGAACAGTTAAATAAAAAAATAGTGATAGGGCTTCCCTGGTGGCGCAGTGGTTGAGAGTCCGCCTGCCGATGCAGGGGACACGGATTCGTGCCCCGGTCCAGGAAGATCCCACATGACGTGGAGCGGCTGGGCCCGTGAGCCGTGGCCACTGAGCCTGTGTGTCGGAGCCTGTGCTCCGCAATGGGAGAGGCCACAACAGTGAGAGGCCCACGTACAGGAAAAAAAAAATAGTGATAATACTAAATGCTGGCAAGGATGCCAAGAAACTTTATCCCACCTAAACTGCTGTTACGAATGTAAAATGGTACAACCACTCCACAAGATAGTTTGTCAGGTTCTTAAAAAACTAAACTTGCATTTACCACATGACCCAGGAATCACATTTGGCATTTATTGTAGAAAAATAAAAACTTGTTCACACAATAACCTTTAAGGTTCATAGTGGTGTCATTTTTCTTAGTCAAAAATTAGAAACAAGCCAAATGGAAGAAGAGTTAAACAAACTGGTATATCCATACAATGCACTAGCTACCATTCAGCAATAAAAAGGAACAAACTGTTGATACACACAAGTTCTAAGGTTCTCCATGGAACTATGTTGAGTGGGAAAAAAGGCAATCTCAAATGGTTACATACTGTGATTCCATTTATATATATAACATTCTCAAAATGGCAGGGCTACAGAGATGACACTAGATTAGCGGTTGCCAGGGAACAGGAACTGGTTGAAGACTGTGAATGTAAATGGGTAGCACAAGAGAGTTCCTTTGTGGTAATGGAAGAGTTCTGGATCATGACTGTTATGGTGGTTACTTGTATCTACATATGGGATAAAATTGCATAAAATTACATACATACTTTGTTATACAGTGATAAGTTTTATGAAGGAATAAATATTTTGAGTCTTATCCCAAAAGTTACTGAAAGTTAAAATGGAGATTGTAGTATTTTTTTCCATAACTAGACTTTGTATTTCATTATATGCCAAGATTCATTTCCAGGTGATGATTTTTTGTATGATGTTGTTACATGTATATTTTCAGTTTGAAGCAATTTATGGAAATTTAATTTTGTATTTTTATTATCTCTACATTGTGTTGTCATGTGTCTAATATATTCAGATCCGCTCCCTCCAAGTAATGTAGCAGAACTGATAATAGAACTCCTCTTATTGAAGCTGCTTTAGTCTGTCGTATACCTTCAGGCTTTAACCCTCCAGCTTTAGTTAAATTAAGCAGGCACAGACCTTTGCTATGGAAACGTACAGAAACATAACAAACAACTTAGCTTACTTTCTTCTACAAAGCAGAAGGTGACCTGAAGAGAAGTATCCGGATACTAGATGAAAGATTTTAGAGAATAGTGTTAACAGTAGCAAGAATTTGTTGCCTATAACATTGGCAGCAAATGGGATGGGATGGAATGATAGTCTAATTAATTTATTTGATGTTCTTTTAAAGTCCTTGAATTGCAAGGGAGAAGCCCTATTTTTCTTATGCTGTAGTATATATGCTTGGAGCAGATGTTGGCTGAAATACGTGTTATGAAATACATTCTCTTTGAAATCTTATCTGCCTGATTACCTTCCCCCATCACTGGCTCATTTTACTATCAAAGTATAAAGGACAGGTGGCTTATGTCTTTGCCAAGCTGGTATTAATATGAGTCATCTAATATGACTGGGATACTTTGGAATATAGTACTTACTGGTATGTTATGTGATATTTGGGTAACTTAATAGATAGCAATAAAATTTTTAGTTTGTATTTTCTATTTTAAATTTTACTACTTCATTTTAAACAGCTACTTTAGTGGTTATAATTCTTATTTAAATAATTCTGTTGACTAACCTCGTGTTATTTTGTTCCACCAAATTGTACTCTCTCATTCCAAAATTCATTCATTCAGCAGTGATTAAATGCCCATAACGTGGTAGGTACTATACTAGGCTTTGGAGATAACAAGAATGACACTGTCCCCCTCACAGTACTTTGAGGCAAGTGGTAAAGTTGTTGGTACTTCTTCCTCCACTACAAGAACAGTTGGTTCCGTAGAATAATTTGTTCAATGTAGGATTAAACATGAAAGAGCAACAATAAGTATAGCAGAAAGGATGATTAGCCATGAGTTCGGAGTAGTTCCTTAATCTTTCTTAGCTTCAGATTCTTCATCTATAAACTGGAAAAAATGGCATGTACTCCACAAGAGTTTTAGAATTACATAAACTAATTTAGTTAAAGTATATTACCACTCTCTACTGTTACTTTTTCACCTCTGTGTCCAAATTTGTATGACTCGCATTCTACATTATCACTTACCCCATCTGCCTCCATACAAACCAAAAGGGAAAAGTGACTGAACCATATTTGTGTGCATATGCATACATACGCCCACACTGTTACTATTTCTTCTTTAGTTATTGATTTATTTAGGCTTTATTTTTTTTTTACTGTAATCATGTTGGCATTTTATTTTTTATGGAATATTTTCCATTCAATTCAAGCTTTAACATTTATTAACTTGTTTATACCAAAATATGTAAAAAGAAATCACAACTGAAATATTGATAGATTTCTTAAATACACAAATAGTTAAATATTTACAGAAAACTGCAATTTCCAGTTAAATATACTAGGTTAAACACATGTGTTTACCTTCATTAGACATTAAACAGTTACAACTCAAGCTTGTTGGTTGGAGAGAAAGAACCAATAATTAAGCACAAATCATTTTATACTAAAGAACCTTGGAAAGGCTCAGGGGGTTGAGGCACTGGTGTCTCTGAAAGTGGGATGTGAGGTGAGGCCGAAAACATATTGTTGAAGGTCTACAAAAGAAGCAGTTAAACTTCCCAGATTTTTCTCCCTTATATGGTATAATGAAGTGATAACCACTGGCTTACCTTGGGAGAATTCTGGAGATTTATTCTTTAGAGGGAATGAAATAGAAGTTCTAGGTTCTAGAATAACTGAAAGCAGGGCTTGAGGATCTGTACAGAAAATGGGATGGGGATGAAAGGGGAGGCATAATGAAAGTCTGTGTACTGAATAGGGAGAGCTTTGACTCCTCTTAACTCCCAAAACGCTTGCAGTGGGTTTATGTTCCCTAGACAGGAGACTGGAGGATTCATTTTAGGCAAACTGATACCAGTGTGCCTCTTGACTTGCAAATCTTCTAAGGCTAGTGGTTCTCAACCCTATCAGACCCAACCCCACTCTTTTAAAATTTTAAACAAATATTTTATAATACTTTATTTACCTGAAATGGAAATTCAAGGACAATATAATCAGCCTACACATGTAATTTTAGAAATACCAATATAATGCTTTTATTATTAAGAGGAAACAAATTTAGAAAACGGTTATAAACAAATTATAACAAAAAGTTATATTTCAAAATGAAAAGGCTTGGTAATGACTCTAGAGAAAACAATGAAATAATTAGATACTTGTACTTACAGCATCACTATATCACACTTGCACATAGGCAAGTGTGTTGATCAGCAACCTAAATTCCACAAGTGAGTGGCATTACTAGCAATGACATGATTTTCTGAAATGATCAACTCTTGCTAAAGTTTACCTCGGGAATTCCCTGGTGGTCCAGTGGTTAAGACTCTGTGTTTGCAGTGCAGGAGGTGCGGGTGCGATCCCTGGTCGGGGAGCCAAGATTCCACGTGCCGCGCAGCGCAGCCAAAATAAATAAATAAATAAAGTTTACCTCAGTTTACATGGCAGTTGCATTCATGAAAAATTCATATGTGTTAAAACTGCGATTTGGGTGGTATTTATATATACTAAGGAGTTGGGTTCCAAGTTCGTAAACGTTTCTGTATACACGAATATATATGATGGGACGTTCTGAAGTTCTGTGCAACATAGGCTAGTTCCTCTCTTTGAAAAACAATGATTATCTCGTGCATTGATAGAAGTTTGAATTTCTGGCCCCTTTCCATTAAATACCTATATGCACCTCACTCATCATGTTGCCATACTCATTCATTTATAAATTGACTGAGCCTGTTTTGGGGCAACAATGGCAGAGTAGTTAAGATAGAGAGTATACTGGCACTCTCATCATTTTACGCTGCTGCTCAGGGAGCTACAAATCACAGTGATGCAGTTAAAACTCAGTAGTGTTTAAAGTGCTATGAGTACTGAAACTTTTACAGTGCATACTCATGTCATCATGATGTCATCATTCTACTCATCATGTCAAAACAAACAGAAAGAGGATTTCAGTCATCCTTTTAAAGCACAGTAGACTGTATTTTGTTATTGTGCAATAACGCTATGGCTGGGCTAAAAGAATGTATGTATTATATGGCCTCACATTTCCATCTAGATGTCTCACTGTTACTTTGAATACCACATGACTAACATTGAAAACATTATCTTCTTCCAAACCTGTTCTAAATCAGTGACTTCTTCATTTCTTTATTTGCTAGTGATACCATCATTCTCTTGAGTACTGAAGCTCAGAACTTCTAATTTCTTTGTTCCCTTCTCTTTATTATTCTATACGTAGCCAGTTACAAAAAATCTCTTTAGGATCTCACGAGAAAGACTTATTGCATTAATCCTCCTTCATTTCTATTTATGTTCTCACTTCTACCCTTGTTTAAACTTTGAGTACACATGATTTTAGTGCTTCAGCCTCTTAGCTGGTTTCCATGATTTCGTCTTTTCTCTCCTTCACAGGACCTTAATTGCTTTTTATCATGTGCTTCCCTATATTATTATTATTAATAAATTTCTGCCTTTTAAGGTCTTCACTAATTCCTTAAAATTTAATACATGCCACTTTGTTCTTTTTTTTTATTGTCACCTATATAATACTGGCTGAAGCAGTGACATTTGGTATAGATATTTCCATAATGGATCCTCAATAAAAAGAAGGAGGGGTGGAGTGGTGAACAAGACAAAGTTTCTGTATTTTGGGAACTTATGTGGTAATAAGGAAAACAGATATAAACAAATGTATAAAATACTTTTTTTAAATTAATTAGTTTATTTATTTATTTTTGGCTCCATTGGGTCTTCACTGCTGCCTACAGGCTTTCTCTAGTTGTGGAGAACGGGGGCTACTGTTCGTTGCGGCGCGCGGGCTTCTCATTGCGGTGGCTTCTCTTGTTGTGGAGCACGGGCTCTAGGCGTGCGGGCTTCAGTAGTGGCATGCAGGCTCAGTAGTTGTGGCTCGCGGGCTGTAGAATGGAGACTGAGTAGTTGTGGCACACAGGCTTAGTTGCTCCGCGGCATGTGGGATCTTCCCGGACCAGGGCTCAAACCCGTGTCCCATGCATTGGCAGGCGGATTCTTAACCACTGTGCCACCAGGGAAGTCCCTAAAATACTTTTGATAGTGATAAATACTATGAAAAATAATAAAACAGGATAAAGGGATAGAAATGTGATGTTTTAGATAGGGTGGTTTTCTCTGAGAAGTTGACCTTTGAGTGTAGAGCTGAAGGAGTGAGGTAATATGAAGATCAGAGGGAAGAATATTCCAGAGGGACAAAATATTAAGTGTGAAGGCCCTGAGGTTAGGAATGAGCTTGAGTGGTTCATGCAATAAGGCCAAGGTGGCCAGAGCAGACTGTGGAAGGAAGAGAGTAGGAGAAGGTAAGGCAACAAGTTAGCCAGGGCCCAGATCACACAGGACTTGTAAATCATCATAGGGCATTTGAATTTAGTTCTGAGTATGGAAGGAAGCCATTAGAGAGTTCTGAGCAGGGGTGTAAAGTTATCTGGTTAATATTACAAGGTTGTTCTGACTCTTGGACAGAGAATAGGCTATCAGGGAGCAAGAGTAAGAACAGGGAGAGCAGTTATAAGACTATTGCAATGGTCCAGGCTTTATTTGCTTCTCTGTAAAGGCACAGGGCTGAAAATCATCCTGGGTAAATTATTTTATCTGATAATAGGCAAAAGACTTCATGTCCTTTCCTGGGTAGAGGAGGATAATCAATAAATTATGATGTTGCTTGGTTACAAACTCCACCGTAAAGCCAGGGATGAGCAAGCAGGAGGGAGTAAAGCAGTCACCTGAAGGACAACATAATCAAATAAAACTCCTACATATTTGAAACTCTGACTAGATTCCATACTTAGAATCTGGATGCAAACTAATAGCTAACATTTGTTAGGTACATGCCAGACACTGTACTAGGCACTCTATATTTGCTATCATGTGTCAGGATACTTTACAAAACCATAGTGCAGAAACAGAAGAGAATTTCTTTTAAGGTTATTAGGTACCTCATAAAATCTCAGGTTTGGAAGCTATGTGGCCTAGAACAGTGTACAGCCACCCTACCCAGTTTTGCTCTAGTGAAAACATCACTGACACTGTGACTCACAACCCCAGCTTGTAGGGACAGTGCTTAGGACTGGGTGGGCATCAGAAACTCCACCACTACTGTCTTGAAGAGCTGGGCACTCCACTGTGCTTACCAAAAAATTGACTTTAGGCAGTCTATGTTATCATATCGCTCCCTTGCTGGTTCAATGGAATAAAACAGCCATAGAGCACATCTTCCTCCCAGAGGCATTTGGGGCCAAAAGTAGGAGTGGGGATTGCTGAGCAAGGTCTGTCTGAAATTTGTAAGATCTCCACCAAGTGCACGTAAGCCACCATCTCAAAGCAGAGGAATCTGACTAAAACTGCAGTAAAGCTGATACAGCTTAAGAACTGTGACCTGACCAAAAAAAAAAAAAAAATAGCATGCCTCTTTCTGAAGGTAAATACTTGCTACTTCAGTTCCTAGAGTTGTTCTATACAAAATGGCTAGTATATGTTAAACTATACATACACACACAAGAAAGTGTGAACCACAGCTAAGAGAAAACACTCAATAGAAGCTGGCCCAAAGATGGCCTAAATCTAACTCTGTGTCTGGGTTGGAGTTATCAGAAAGAGACTTTAACATAACAATGATGAAAATGCTAAATTATCTAGTAGAAAAGGTGGGCTAAATATGTGAAGAGATGAAGGAATTTCAATAGAGACATGGAAAAAATTTTTTTTAATCAAAAGGATAACGATAAGGACAAAGACACAAGAAGAGAAAACTACAGACTAATATCCGTAAAGAATATAAGCACAAAAATCCTCAACAAAAAACTAGCAAACCAAATCCAACAGCACATTAAAAGGATTATACAGCATGACCAAGTGGGATTTACCTCAGAAATGCAGGTAATTCAACATATGAAAATCAATTGTTGTAATATGCCATACTAATAGAATGAAGGCATAAAAACCACATGATCATCTCAATTGACACAGAAAAGGCATTTGACAAAATTTAACAGCATATCATTTAAAAAAAAAAACAGCAAACTAAGAAAAGTGGGAAAGTCCTTAACATGATCAAGGTCATTTATTAAAAGCCCACAGCTAATAACATCATACTTAATGGTAAAAGACTGAAAGCTTTTCCCCTAAGATCAGGAGCAAGACAAGGATGCTTGCTTTCGCCACTGCTGTTCAACATTTGTGCTGGAAGTTCTAGCCAGAGCTGTTAGGCAATAAAAAGAAATAAAAGACATCCAAATTGGAAAGGAAGAGGTAAAGTTATCTCTATTAACAGATGACATGCTCACATACTTTAAAAATCCCAAATAATCCCCAAGAAAGCTGCTAGAGCTAATAAATGAGTTTACGAAATTTCAGGGTAGGAGATCAACACATACTTACCGATTGTGTTTCTGTGTATCAGTGATCAACAACCGTAAGAGGACATTAAGAAAGCAGTTTTCATTTACAATAGCATCTAAAAGTATTAAATACTTAGGAATTAATTTAACCAAGGAGGTATAAGGACTTGTATGCTGAAAACTGTAAAATATTTCTGAAAGAAATAAAACTAAATGGAAATATATAAAGTGAAAATAAAATCCAAATATACATGAAACAAAAATAAATAGAAAGACATTCCATGTTCATGGAGAGGAGACTTAATTAACATTGTTAAGATATCAATACTGTCCAAAGCAGTCTACAGATTTAATGCAATACTTACCCAAATTCCAACAACCGTTTTTGCAGAATGGAAAAGCATATCCTCAAATTCATAATGGGGACTTCCCTGGTGGCGCAGTGGTTAAGAATCTGCCTGCCAATGTAGGGAGCAGGGTTTGAGCCCTGGTCCAGGGAGATCTCACGTGCTGCAGAGCAACTAATCCCATGTGCCACAACTACTGAGCCCATGTGCCACAACTACTGAAGCCTGCACGCCTAGAGCCCATGCTCTGCAACAAGAGAAGCCACTGCAATGAGAAGCCTGCACATCACAACAAAGAGTAGCTGCTGCTCGCCACAACTAGAGAAAGCCCGCGCACAGCAACGGAGACCCAACGCAACCATGAGTAAATAAATAAATAACTTTATTTAAAAAAAAATTCATATGGAATTGCAAGGGGCTTCAAATAGCTGAAACAATCCTGAAAAAGAAGAGTAAAGTTGGAGGACCCCCTTTCCCTGACTTGTAACATACTACAAAGCTACAGTATTTTAAACAGTATGATACTGGCATAAAGACAGACCAATGAAATAGAATAGAAAGCCCAGAAATAAGCCCTAACATATATGATCAATTCATTTTTGATAGGGTTCCAAAACCATTCAGTAGGAGAAATGACAGTCTTTTCAACAAATGGTGTTGGGAAAATTAGATATCCCCATGCAAAATAATGTAGTTGGATCCTTACCTTACATTATATACAAAAATTAACTAAATATGGATCAAAGACCTAAAACTATAAAATTCTTAGAAGAAAACATGAGAAAAACCTTCTCAACATTGGATTTGGTAATGGTTTCTTAAGTATGACACCTAAAGCACAGGCAACAAAACAAACAAAATAAATTAGATTCCATCAAAATTTTAAAACTTTTGTGCATCAAAGGACACAACCAAGAAAGTGAAAAGACAGCCTGCAGAATGGGAGATAATATTTGCAAATCACATAACTGCAAGGGATTAATATTCAGAATATATAAAGAACTTGTACAACTCAGCATCAAAACTAATATAAATGCACACCCATATGTACTCCCAAAGAATGTTGAATTTTTTTGTTTAAGCAGGCACTTAACTTGGTTGGAGTCAACCTGTAAAACCTGTCTCCCTGTGGTTGGTGGTGGCTTATAATCTCATTTCAGTTATTTTAGCCTTAGGCTGCTTGGATCTATCCTGTTCTTGAATGGTTTACAGGTCAGCCAAAGGATTGGGCGGAGTCTATATATATATAAAATTTGAAGCTCCTCCTCTCTGGCTGTCTCTTTTCTGGGATTTGCCTCTTTCTTTCCAGAGGTTGTGACAGACTGTCTGTCCTTGATTCTTCAAGCCCTTCAGACTGTAGATTTCTTTGGTAGTTTTAGTCTCACTGTAAGGCGTGGACTGTGGCTTTTCCTCAGGTTAAAAGCCTTAAAAACAGGAAACACACCTTTTGTTATTCTCTTCTTACATGTGTCAGTTTGTTTCCAGTATCTGCTTACTTTGGTGTTCTGTCCGTCCTTTCAAGGTGGGTCCAATGGGTGCTACTCAGCCATCAGACTGGACATAGGAGTCTCGCTAAGTGCTTTAGGCTCTGTTTCTTTTAACTGCCTCTTTTCTTGTGGTCGCTGTTTTTACCTCCAGCACCTCCTGGTCATCACCCTTATTAATCCTGTGTAGCCATCTTAACCTCAGCAGTAGTGAAGGGTACCAAAGAAAGTCAAGTAGCCTAGCTTGTTAAGCCAGTTGAAATATTAACTTGGAAACATGCAATAGGATTTTTCAGATCCTTTCTGCTAAAAGTGTCTCTGATTTTAGCAGCCCGTTAGAGGACCTTCCCACATACCTTGGTCTTTAAGTCTGGTCTGGATGGTTAATGTTGCCTGGAGCACAGAATCAACATTTCTTTTGTATTCTCCACAGCACTCTACCAAGGCTTTTCAAAATTTAGGTTGATCTAGATTTTAATCCAGAAAAACTCCTTCATCCCTTTGTAATATATTGCAGCATTTTATAACTCTTAAAATATTTCTGTGATTTAGAGGGCTATTCATTTATTACTTGTTTTTATTACTATCTTTTTTGAAATAACATTTTATGTATCAGTAGTATATGATATAAATATAATAGACTTAACATTGTAAGCATATTGTAAAATGCATGGATAATGAATTGTATTTTTCTGTGTTTGCTCTTCCAAATTAGCTCCTGGGCTATAGTGAAAAGCCGATAAATCTACAGATGTTTATTGGAACAGCAGATGATCGATATTTACGGCCTCATGCATTTTACCAGGTGCATCGGATCACTGGGAAGACAGTTGCTACTGCAAGCCAAGAGATAATAATTGCCAGCACAAAGGTTCTGGAAATTCCACTTCTTCCTGAAAACAATATGTCAGCCAGGTATCTTGAAACATATCCCAAAATGGACTGTTCTTTCTTTTTCTAAAATAACTTTGAAGAAAAGTATATTTATTTTTATAGTACAAAAATAAGTCATTGTTCTAAATTAACTGAATAACATTATGTAAATAATTATAGTATATTTGCTAAGGTTGGTACCACATTTCCATAAAGAAAATTCAATTCAGCAAAAGTTTATGACCATGTAGTACCAGCCAAGCATCATGCTAGGTGATAGAGACAAAAGTATATGGACTTTTTTTCAAGTAGCTCACAGTCTAATAGGGTAGACAATAAGTAAACAATTGCAGTAAAATTATGATTGTTAAGTTTCCTTGAGGAAAACTTCAACTCTACTTCCAGGTGTCCCATTTCACCCGTTTCCAAATAAAATGAGGTGGCCAGCTTCTGAATGAGAATGCAGTAGAGTTTTGTTCACGTGGATTAGTTAGGAATATATATAGTATCTGTAACAGAAACCTGAAATGCAGTGGCTTAAACAGCTAGAAGTTTAATTTTTTATTCCGTAAAATAAATATACACATAGGCATCTTAGGGCTAGCACAGTGGTTCCATAAGTCATTGGGGCCCCAAGCTCCTTCTGTTTTTTCTTCTCTGCTATTATTAGCATGTGGTTTCCATCCACAAGATTGCCTCATGATCCACAATAGCTACTGGAGCTCTAGCCATCATAACTGTAATCCTGGAAGGAATAGGAAGAACGGGTAAGAGGAAGGGTAAGACAGAACTTCCATCTGAGTCAGACCTCTTTACAGAGCTTTTCCCAGAAACTTATCCAACACCTTTACTACATCTCATTGATCATCCTTATATATAAGGAAGACCTGGGTATGTTTTTTTTTACCTGAGTGCATTGCCACCGCTAACAAGATGGGGGTCTGTTACTAAGAAAAACAGAAAAAAAGAATATTTAGTAGGCAACTGTTATTCTGCCACAACCAGGTATGTGAAACTTACAGTGAAGTTTGTTAGAGAAATTGGTTCAAACTATAATATAGGTCTTTCTTGAGATGGCAATGATATCTGTCCCAGGTTATTACAAGAATAGTCCTATTAAAATCAGATTTCAGTCTCGAGTTCTTCTCTTTTAAATTTATATTTAAATAACATTTTAGGTAAACTGAATATACCCCTGAGGACATAGTAACTTATAACATAATTGTACTATTATAAAATAAGAATTGCCTCTTATCTACTTATCTCCAGAAAAGACAAGTTAATATTGATTTAAATAAAACCTTAACTTTGCCTGCTTTGTTCAAAGGAACAGTACTCGAGAACTCAACTCCACTAAGTCATTACACGGGCTGCAATAGAGTTTTTTCATGGCAGAGGTAGACAGCTAGTTGATAATCTCTACTCTTAAATTTCTGTGTTCTGTAATAATTAAAAAAAGAACTTTGGATTCTCAGCCAATCCTTTGTTCAGGTACTTGAGCAAAACACTTAAGAAAAAATTGAAAAAAAAAAAAAGAAAGAAAAACATTGACTCCAGACATCCTATTTGACCAATCTTCAAATAAGGTGAGGTAGCCAGCCTCTAAATGAGGATGCAAGAAGGCTTCCTCTCTTTTACTCTAGGATCTTACTTTTTTTTTTTTTTTGGCCTCGCCATGTGGCTTGTGGGATTTTAGTTCCCTGACCAGGGATCAAACCTGGGCCCTCGGCAGTGAAAGCACAGAGTCCTAACCACTGGACCACCAGGGAATTCCCTAGGATCGTACTTTTTCATCTAGCATCAAAAGCAATATGAATATACTATTATTCAGCTGCAGAGGGGAATTTGAAACTCAACTTTGAACTATCTTTTTCTAAGAACTCATAAAATTGATTCTTAGGTGACAGTTTGCAGACCATGTTTCCATTGATTCCTCTGGATAGTTCAAGCAGTAGACTTGAATCAAGTAAATAGAAATCGCCAGAAGCTTATAACTTAATGGACTGTTAAAAAGATTTTATCTCTTAAGTTGGTCATTATTACACACACACACACACACACAGTCTTTTCAGGTTAAAGGAGAAAAGTTGGTATTTGATGACACAGTAGATTTTGTTTTACCAGACAAGGAGAGACCTACAAAAGCTTTATCATCTTTACTTTTTTAAAAAAATATTTACTTATTTATTTGGCTGCGCAGGGTCTTAGTTGTGGCACGCGGGATCTTTGTTGTGGCATGTGCGGCATGCAAACTCTTCGTTGAGGCAGTGGGACTCTTGGTTGTGGCATGTGGGATCTAGTTCCCTGACCAGGGATCAAACCTGGGCCCCCTGCATTGGGAGTGTGGAGTCTTAACCACTGGACCACAAGGGAAGTCCCTATCATCTTTACTTTTTGCCTCAGCTTCCCAAAAGTTCATGATCAAGCTCAATTATAGTAATTATAGTAGTTCATATAACCCTAGATTTGGGATATATTTATCTCCTCTTTCTTCTATTCAAAAATATTTTCTATTTCTTTCTTCTTGACCTTATTTGTATTTATGTTGTAAAATGCCTCATATCCTTTTTAAAAATAATGTATAAATCAATAAATTAAAGAAAACAGAGTACGTGAGTTTCTAAGACATTCTCTCAAGAACTTGGGAAAGCCTTACCTACAGAATAGTGTGAACAAATTAGAGCAGTAGGATCTGAATGTATCTTCCTCCTCCTTTTCACATGGAACAGAGGTGGTAGTCAAGATTCATGTTCCCTTCTCCAGCCAGAGCTGGCATATACTGCCTGCCTGGATCAGACCAGAAAGAACAAAGCTGTAAAAATACCATTATTACTAGTAGCAAGCAGCTTAGCCCCCTTACCCCACCCTGCTCTGCCATACACACACCTGAAGCTTCTCTGGCTCTCTGTCCACTCTGAACTGTTAGATTGGGGAACAGGAATTCTATAGGAACCAAGGTTTGTGACAACAACATTCTGTGTGTCCAAGAAAGGGTTGAGTAAGGAGCAACTAGGAAGTTACCCAAATCTAAGAAACCTTTTCTGAGTACCTTAGATAACAGGGCAGCTAATGCTGAATGAGCCTGTTTTATCCAGGAACTAATTACTAGGATAAACTGTAGTGACTGAATGTAATATAGTTTCAGGTAGTGGTAGATTTAAAAATTGCGAATGATAAGACTGTTGTTCAAAATAATTTATGCACAAGTGAGTTGTAGGTATGTATTAAAAGGCTCTAGTGGGGACTTCCCTGGTGGTCCACGCTAGAAGCGTATGACTCCACGCTTCCACTGCAAGGGGCATGGGTTCAATCCCCGGTCAGGGAACTAGGATCCTGCATGCCACGTGGCATGGCCAAAAAAAAAGAAAAAGGCTCTGTTGTTTAAGGTGGGGAAAGATTGGTAGAAAGATTGGTAGAAACTCTTCCTTGAGCTTTACTGGTTCTTGATAACCTAGCTTTGTAACATATATTATCCTTCAAAGTGACTTCTCTAGCCTCTGGGCAGTGAGTATTAGAGTTGGAACATTAGAGCATTAGAGTGGGTAGATAAAGTAAGAGGATGGATAATAAGGAATGCCATAAGAGAGAGTAAACTTTAACTAGAATGTTTGATTGTTCGTTACCTCTTGCTTTATTCTTCTAATATGTAAATAACAAAGATATGTTATAGGTACTCGTGTTTCCTACCATGATTGTGTGTTAAGCAGCTATACTTAGTAATAAATTTTGAAGATAATGCAATTTTAGACCTTAAATGCCAAAACTTTAATCTTATATGTGCATTTCTTAGAAATGTAAGCCTGGGAATTTCCTGGTGTTCCAGTGGTTAGGACTCTGTGCTTTCACTGCCGAGGGCGCAGGTTCAATCCCTGGTTGGGGAACTAAGATCCTGCAAGCCTCGAATGTGCCTCCCCACAAAAAAAAAAAAAGAAAGAAAGAAATGAAAGCCTGATAGATTGTTTTTATTAATAAATGTATCATATAAAAGTTTAAATGTCATTAATGACTTATTTGTAGTCCTATAAGTTAATCTTTTCTGGCCTAGTTATATTTATAGAATTAGAGTCTTTTACCTTATATTTCACTCATCTAGTTCTGTAACACAAACTGCCCCCCAAATTTAGTGGCTTAAAGTAGTAACTCTATTGTTTTTCATGCTTCTTTTGGTTGGTTGGACTCAGCTGATCCACTCATGTGGTGTTGGCTGGGATCACTCATGCCCCTGAATTCGGCTGGGAGCTCAGCTGGGGTAGCTCAAGTAGAGGATTATATGGGCTTTTCTCTCCAGCATGCTAGTTGGACATTTTCATGGTGGCTCAGGGCTCCAAGAGAACAAAATTGGAAGTTACAGAGCTTCTTAAGTGCTAGGCTTGTAACTTACACAGCATCACTTGGCCACATTCTGTTTGTCAAGGCAAGTCATAAGGCTCACTCTCAAGGAGAGGGGACATAGTTACTCCACCTCTTAATTGGAGAAGTGGCATGTGAATACAAGAATGGGAGGAATTATTGTCAGCCCTCTTTACAGACAATATGCCACACTTAGGATTACATTTTTGTCATACAAAAACATTTTTAATCCTAAAATTTAAATGGCAGAAAATAGCAATCGTATCTTTCTTTTTTGACCTGATTTTAGATAGTGATAGTTCTTCCTGGCAAATTAACAATAACTGTTTGCTGAGTTGTTTAGAACCACTAATTTCTAGTAAGCAAATAAAATTTGTATATTTTTTTCCCTAGTATTGACTGTGCAGGTATTTTGAAACTCCGCAATTCAGATATAGAACTTCGAAAAGGAGAAACTGATATTGGCAGAAAGAATACTAGAGTACGACTTGTGTTTCGTGTACACATCCCACAGCCCAATGGAAAAGTCCTTTCTCTGCAGACAGCTTCTATACCTGTTGAATGCTGTAAGTGAGCCTGTGATATTTTAAAGTTTTGTTTATAATAGGTTATTTTCTGTTTTGTTTATAATGTAATGTTTGGATCAACAGTAAACTGAGGGGGCTTCCCTGGCGGCACAGTGTTTAAGAATCCACCTGCCAATGCAGGGGACATGGGTTCGAGCCCTGGTCTGGGAAGATCCCACATGCTGCGGAGCAACTAAGCCCGCTTGCCACTACTACTGAGCCTGCACTCTACAGCCTGCGAGCCACAACTACTGAGCCCGTGTGCCACAACTACTGAAGCCGCACGCCTAGAGCCCATGCTCCACAACGAGAAGTCACTGCAATGAGAAGCCCGCGCACCCCAATGAAGAGTGGCCCCCGCTCGCCACAACTAGAGAAAGCCCGTGTGCAACAAAGACCCAACGCAGCCAAAACTAAATGATAATAAATAAAATTAATATTTTTAAAAAAATGTTTCCAAAAAAAAAGTAAACTGAGGGCTTCCCTGGTGGCGCAGTGGTTAAGAATCCGCCTGCCAATGCAAGGGACACAGGTTCGAGCCCTGGTCCGGGAAGATCCCACATGCCGTGGAGCAACTAAGCCCGTGTGCCACAACTACTGAATCCGCGCATCTAAAGCCCGTGCTCCGCAACAAGAGAAGCCACTGCAACCAAGAGTAGCCCCCGCTCGCTGCAACTGGAGAAAGCCTGCATGCAGCAACAAAGACACAACGCAGCCAAAAATGAAAATAAATAAAATTTTTTAAAAAGTAAACTGAAGCCCAGGGTCTGGATAGCTGGTGTGATTTTCTTATATGGAAATAAGCTACGTGTTTAGGTGGAGGAGTACTGATCTTGGAGTTAGAAAGTGGCTTCTCATTATAATTTGACCCTAGGTAGCCTGTGTGGCTATAGACATTCTCTTGACCATAGTTTTCTTACTCATAAATGAGGAAGATGGGCTTGATGACACCTGAGGACCAAATTATGAAGCTATGATTCTGACATTAAGTGTCATTGATACTTGGTCATCTTTGTTTCATTAAAATGTTGGAAGATGCCTGTCTCTGCAAGCTGACACTTCAGCTGAATAGGGACTTACAGGATTTTGGTTTTTGTTTTTTTTACCATAAATTTATGTACAACACCAGGTTGAGAAAGTGAATGCTTTTTCCCTGGTTTTTCAGAGCCAAGAAATGAGAAAAGGCCTAGAACCTGATATCTACTCAAGCCCTTGAGAACTGTGGACCTCTGGCAGGTTAGCTGATAGGACTGAAATATTGAGATTGCAATTTAGATTTTTAGAGCACAGACTTAGAAGTGTTCTAATTCCATGTCTTAATTTTGTGTAGGAGGAAACTGAGGCACAAGTATCTGAAGTGCTCCTCCCAGGTTATTTGCTTGTTGGTGTGACAGAGCTGTGGCTAGAACACAGGTTTTCTTAGTACTCTTTTGATTATGTTATATCATTTTATTTCTGTTAACCACATGCATTCTTAATTTGGGATCATACCTACTGTATTACTTTTCTATTTCCAGTCGACTGTGGGAATCACTGAGCAAATCCATGGTAATAGAATCACTGTAGAAGTAATTTTTGTATTAATTTTTAATAGATAATACAGGTACATGGTACAGAATTCAAAAAGAGTAAAAGAGTATAGAGTGAAAAGTAAATTTTCAAGTCAGCTAGTTCCCTTTCTTAGAAACAGCTATCATTGCCACAATCTTTGTTACCCTGCCAGACAAATGCCCATTTAAGCACATATTTCTCTAATTTTTAGCAACATAATTTAAATAATTTAAGTTCATAGAGTAGTTTGAGTTTTTGAGATGAATTTACTCTAAAATTATTCTGTTTTCTCTTTTAGTTTATTAAATTATTGTGTGATTATTGTTGAGAGTATAGAAAATGCAAAATGGTACAAAGAGTAGCATTAAAATCTTTTTTGTAATATCACTTCTCTGAGATAGTCACTATTAACCTTTTTTTGGATTTTTTCCTTTTTTTTTTTTGGTCTGTGTGTGTGTGCACATGTGCACGCACACAATATTTGGTAGTTATAGTGGGAGTTTTCTCATATAGTTAAATATTCTTCAAAAATGCTTTTGGCACATGCATAATATTTTATTATGGCTATGCCACTTGGTGAACACATTTCTGCTGTTACTTTGAATGAACTTGTGATAGCTAGTTTCCACTATAAATATCTAAAACTTGAATTAGTCTTACTCCGTAGGCTAGTCAGTGCTTGTTTTTATGCCCCTTCTTTGTGAGCCATTTAGAACATAAGTAAGGACATAAGTGTTTTCTGAGATCTAGATTTGTGCTTGGTATTTTCTAAGTTGTAGCTCATCCTAAATCCCAGACCCATCTCCTATGAAACATTCTCTTTGAATAGGGCTGGGATCCTAATTCATATACCTTTTGTGTCTTAGTATTAAATAGTTGGAAGAGAGGGAATTCCCTGGTGGTCCAGTGGTATAGAATCCGCCTTGCAATGCAGGGGCGGGGGTTCAATCCCTGGTCAGGGAACTAAGATTCCACATGCCGCAGGGCAACTAAACCTGTGTGCCACAACTACTGAGCCTGCACACCTCAACTAGAGCCCGCGTGCCACAAACTACAGAGCCCACGCTCCTTGGAGCCCATGTGCCGCAACTAGAGAAGAGAAAACCCACACACCACAACTAGAGAGAAGCCTGCGCATGGCAACGAAAGATCCTGCATGCCACAACTAAGACCCAACACAGCTAAAAGTAAATAAAATAAATAAATCTTCAAAAAAATAAATAGTTGGAAGAGGCATAGTCAGGGACTGCATGCTTCATAAAGGCAGTCAAGTTGTTTAAATTTCTTTAAAATGTTGTTCTGGCCAAACAAAACACAGCTGACCCTCAAAGCCACCAATTTTCCACCCAAGTAGTAGGACTAAAAATAGACCTGTTTCCAAAATGTGAAGAAGAAAGTGTAATCCACCCTTTTTGTTTGTCTTAATCCAGAGAGAAACCTAGTTATTGAGGCATTTGGCAGGAATAAACCCTTAGAGAACCTAAGCAGTCAAAAGAAGTATAATGTATAGCTTGAAACTCAAGCATTTTTTAAAAAGGAAAGAAAAGCCAGAAGTAGGATCTCCAGAAAATACAGCAACTTGAAATCAGTAGATATTAGAAAAAGGCAGCAACAAGGAAAAGTTAATAGTTTACATAATGACTTGTAGGCTTTAAGAAAAATTATGTTCCCATACCCTGGGAAGGAAGAGTATAGTGCACTAAGAAGTATTTATGTTCATTTTTCAAAATTCTGTATTGAAATGTGTACTTCATGTATACTTCAGTTATTTAGAAGATGTCCAAAATGTAATCCTGATGCCTCACTGATGATCTAGTTATTTTCTTGATGAAAGAGCTGCTTGGTGTTTGTCCTTTAGAAACTTGTCTTCTTTTAATTGTATGCAATATAATTATGCATCTTCGGATTTAATTTGCTTTTTATAATTATATTAAATTTATCAATTTTAACAGACAAGTTGTGGGGAAGAAATGTAATAAGACAAGCTAAAAAGAGAAAAGTGGATGAGGTGAATGTGTTGGAGTCAATATAAGTTGTAGGCATTAATTAATTTCTCTTTATTAGTTTCTCTATAGTTGTAGTCTAAGAAAATTATTTAAAATCACATGACTCTAATAAATCTATTTTGTTTTCTAAATAGCATAGCTATTTTAGTGGATATTGTTACCATTGCCTTGCATTTTAAAAATCCAGAGTTGCTTCTTTTATAGCTAGACTTTGTCATTTACATATGAAAGAATGTAAACTAATATTTTGTTTCTTCTCAACTCTTAAAAAAAAAAAACAGCCCAGCGGTCTGCTCAAGAACTTCCTCATATTGAGAAGTACAGTATCAACAGTTGTTCTGTAAATGGAGGTCATGAAATGATTGTTACTGGATCTAATTTTCTTCCAGAATCCAAAATCATCTTTCTTGAAAAAGGACAAGGTAAATAATATAAGATCTGAGTTGACTCAGACATAGAAAACAAACTTATGGTTACCAAACGGGATAGGAGGTGGGGAAGGATAAATAGGAGTTTGGGATAAGCAGATACAAGCTACTATATATACTGTATAAACAACACGGTCCTAATGTAGAGCACAGGGAACTATATTCAATATCTTGTAATAAACTATAATGGAAAAGAATCCGAAAAAGAATAAATAAATATATATATATACACACAACTGAATCACTTTGCTGTACACCAGAAACTAACATAACGTTATAAATCAACTATACTTCAATAAATAAATAAATGGATAGATAGATAAATAAGATTTGAGTTGATTGAACTCAGACTAAGGGGCAAAAGGTTAAAGTGAATTATTCAGATGTTTCACTGACATTAATCACAAAATAGTTTTCTTAAAGCTATAGGCATCATTTACACAGATTTTACTGTAAACCAAACATTTATTAAATTTTCACATGAATATTAAGTTCTCATTAAGGATGTCTCAAAAGTAAAAGAGGGCTTCCCTGGTGGCGCAGTGGTTGAGAGGCCGCTTGCCGACGCAGGGGACACGGGTCCGTACCTCGGTTCGGGAGGATCCCACATGCTGCGGAGCGGCTTCGCCCGTGGGCCGTGGCCGCTGGGCCTGGCGTCAGGAGCCTGTGCTCTGCAGTGGGAGAGGCCACAACAGTGACAAGCCCACGTACCGCAAAAAAAAAAAAAACAGAAAACAAAAACAAAAGTAAAAGAATCCCCCAATATTTCTTCAAGAGAATTGAAAATATAAGTCACACAGAAATTTGGACACAAATGCTTTTAGCAGCATTAATCATAATAGCCAAAAAATGTAAACATCTCAAATACTTATCCACTGATAAATGGATAATCAAAATGTGATATATTCATACAATGGGATATTATTTAGCCATAAAAAAGAATAAAGTACTGATTAATGCTGCAACATGGATGACCCTTAAAAACATTTTGCTAGGGACTTTGCTGGTGGTCCAGTGGTTAAGACTCCACACTCCCAATGCAGGGGACCCAGGTTTGATCCCTGGTTAGGGAACTGGATCCCGCATGCTGCAACTAAGAGCCTGCATGCCACAACTAAAAGATCCTGCATGCCTCAACTGAATATCCCACGTTGAGGCACGCTGCAACAAAGATCCCATGTGCTGCAACTATGACCTGGTGCAGCCAAATAAATAAATCAATAAAATTTTTTTAACTTATTAAAATTAATTTAAAAAATAAAAACATGAAAAATCTCAAACAACCTAACTTTACACCTCAAGGAACTAGAAGAAGTACAAATGAAGCCCAAAGTTAGTAGAAGGAAGGAAATAACAAAAATTACGGCAAAAATAAGTGAAATAGAGACTAAAAAGACAATAGAAAATATAAGTGAAACTAGGAGAGGGTTCTTTGAAAAGAGAAACAAAGTTGACAGACTTCTAGCTAGACTCACGAAGAAAAAAAAGAGAGGACTCACGTAAAATCAGAAATGAAAGAGGAAATATTACAGCTGATACCACAGAAATACAAAGGGTCATAAGAGACCACTGTGAACAATCATATGCCAAAAAATTGGACAGCTTAGAAAAAAATGGATAGATTCCTAGAAACATACAACCTACCAAAGACTGAATCATGATGAAATAGAATATCTGAGCAGACCAAATACTAGTAGGGCGATTGAATCAGTAATCAAAACCTCCCAACAAACAAAAGTCCAGGATCAGACAGCTTCACTGATGAATTCTACCAAACATTCAAAGAAGAACTAATACCAAGCCTTCTAAATTTTTCCAAAAAAACAGGAGAGGAGGGAACTATCCAAACTCATTTTTTGAGGCCAGCATTACCTTGATATCAAAACCATTACAGGCCAATATACCTGATGAACATAGATGCAAAAATCTTCAACAAAATATTAGCAAGCCAAATTCAACAGTACTTTAACAGGATCATATACCATCATCAAGTGGGATTTATTCCAGAGATAGACGGATGGTTTAACATTCACAAATCAGTCAGTGTGATACACCACATTATCATGATTAAAAAAAGCATTTGAGAAAATTCATCATCCATTTATGATTAAAAAACTGTTGGGGGCTTCCCTGGTGGCGCAGTGGTTGGGAGTCCGCCTGCCGACGCGGGGGACGCGGGTTCGTGCCCTGGTCTGGGAGGATCCCACATGCCGCGGAGCAGCTGGGCCCGTGAGCCATGGCTGCTGAGCCTGCACGTCCGGAGCCAACGGGAGAGGCCACAACAGTGAGAGGCCCGTGTACTGAAAAAAAAAAAAAGAAAACTGTTGGGCTTCCTTGGTGGCGCAGTGGTTGAGAATCCACCTGCCAATGCAGGGGACACGGGTTCAATCCCTGGTCCGGGAAGATCCCACATGCCGCGGAGCAACTAAGCCTTCATGCTGCAACTACTGAAGCCCACGAACCTAGAGCCCATGCTCCGCAACAAGAGAAGCCACCACAGTGAGAAGACAGTGCACCTCAACGAAGAGTAGCCCCTGCTCACCTCAACTAGAGAAAGTCCACGTGCAGCAACGAAGACCCAACACACCAAAAATAAATAAATAAAATAAATAAATGTATTAAAAAAAAAAACCTTAAAAAGCTGTCAACAAAAAGGTTGTAGAAGGCATGTACCTTAACATAATAGAGGCCATATGTGACCAGCCCATAGCTAATATCTTAATGGTGAAAAGCTGAAAGCTTTTCCTCTTAAGATCAGGAAGACAAGGATGCCCACTCTTGCCACTTTTATTCAACATAGTATAGGAAGTTCTAGCCAGAAAAGTTAGGCAAGAAAAAGAAATAAAAGGTATTCCAATTGGAAAGGAAGAAGTAAAACTGTCACTGTTTGCAGATGATGTGGTATTATATATAGGAAGCCATAAATCTCTGTCAAAAAAACTGTTAAAACTAATAAATTCAGTTAAGTTGCAGGATATAAAACAAATATACAAAAATATGTTGTATTTCTATATAATAATGTACTATCAGGAAGAGAAATTAAGAAAATATCATTTACAATTGCATCAAAAAGAATAAAATACCTAGGAATAAATTTAACCAAGAAGGTGAAAGACCTATGTATCAGAAACTACAAGATGTTAATGAAAGAAATTGAAGAAGACACAAATAAATGGAAAGATATTCTGTGCTCATGGATTAGAAGAATTAATATTGTGAAAATGTCCATATTACCCAAAGCAATCTACAGATTCAGTGCAATCCCTATCAAAGTTCCAGTGGAATTTTTCATAGAAATAGAACAATCCTAAAATTTCTGTGGAACTGTAGAAGACCCCAAATAGCCAGAGTAATCTGGAGAAAGAAGAGCAAAGCTGGAGACATCACACTCCCTGATTTCAAACTATATTACAAAGCTATAGTAATTAAATTAGTATGGTATTGGCATCAAAACAGACATATAGATCAATGGAACAGAATAGAGAGCCCAGAAATAAACCTACATGTATATGGTCAATTAATATAAAACAAAGGAGCCAAGAATACACGATGGGGAAAGAACAAGTTTCTTCAATAAGTGGTATTGGGAAAATTAGCTACATGCAAAAGAATGAAAGTGGGCCACTCTCTTAAACCATACACAAAAATTAACTCAAAATGGATTGAAGGCTTGAATGTAAAACCTGAAACCGTAAAACTAGAAAAATGCATAGGTGGTAAGCCATAGCGTAGGTCTTGACATGATTTTTTGAGTCTGACACCAAAAGCAAAAGCATCAAAAGCAAAAATAAACAAGAGGGACTACATCAAACTAAAAAGCGTCTGCACAACAAAGGAAACCATCAACAAAATGAAAAGGCAACCTACTGAATGAGAGAAAATATTTACAAGTCATATATCTGATAAGGGGCTACTATCCAAAGCATATAAAGAGCTCATATAGCTCAATAGCAAAAAAGCAAGCAATCCCAATTAAGAAATGGGCAGAAGATCCCAATAGACATTTTTTTCCAAAGAAGATCACAGATGGGCAACAGATATGAAAAGACGCTCTACATTGTTAATCATCAGTGAAATGCAAGTCAAAACCATAGAGAGATACCACCTCCCACCTCTTAGAATGGCTGTTATTAAAAAGACTAGAAAAAAACAAGTGTTGGCAAGGATGTGGAGAAAAGGGAATCGTTGCATACTGTTTGTGGGAATGTAAACTGGTGCAATCACTACAAAAAAATATTTTGGAGGTTCCTCAAAAAATTAAAAGTAGAACTACCATATGATCTAGTGGTACACTTCTGGGTATTTATCTGAAAAAAAACAGAAACACTTAACTTGGAAGAAACATATACACCCCTGTGTTCATTGCAGCAGTATTTACAGTAGCCAAGGCTAGGTTAAGGACCCTGACCTCTGTGCTCTTAGTACATCCAGAATGCACCTTTATTAGTTATTGTAACCACCACATTTCATTATAATGAACTGTTTATATTTACCTTTCATCCACAAACTGAAGGCAGGGTATCCTATCTCTATTATCTCAGCAACCCAAAGTGCTTGGCATGTTGGGACCCAGCAGATGATTGCTGAACTGAGCTGTAGTTCTGAGCATTTGTCTGTAGTATTTCTTGTGCACAAGGGTAGCTCTTAGCTATATTGGACTGGAAGGTGATAGTCACAATCTAGACAGCGTTTCATTGAGTCTTCTGATATTTTCACAGACCAGATGAAGTCATGCTAGCTGTGAAGATACTTGTATGGGTTAGTCACTGGGTAAATGCCCATGACATAAAAAGAATGCTGGAGTGAGAGCTCTAGTAGCAGGTGGGGCTTTCCCCAGGTAAATAATTCACTTGGGATGAAGAGACAGAAAATGTGCTGGCCAGATCTTTAGGTGACACAAATCTGGAAAGCCTAGGAAATAGTTCATAAGACCATCAGTATCTAAGAAGATCTTGACGAGCCAAGCAATCCTAGAAAATGAAGTCTAGTAGGGGGAAATTAACGTAACAAGGGTTGGGGGTTAAAAAAAAAAGCCAGCTGCATAAATACACAGTGTGGGAACTTGAGCTTGGCAGTAGGAAATGTGGCAGACAGAGGGACACTGCTGGCCACACACTAAGTATATGAGTCAGCATGGTGTAGCTGCTCCAGAAAACTTTTATTAACAGAGACACAGCATCGCCACAGAATTTGGCAAGAGCCTCAGTCACACTCTATAATTTCTGGATCATTTCTCACCTTTTCTACTCAGTCCTGAGCCTGGTGCATTTGGAGGGAGACGGTCACACTGGAGGAAAATTCAAAGAAGAGTAACCAGGAAGGCTAAAATATTGTTTAAGGGATAAATGCAGAACTGGGGGTACTAGCCAGCAGAAAAGGAGACACAGGCAAACAGAGCTGCTTTTAAACATCTGAAGTATTGTCTCACAGAAATGCTCAAGATTTTGGGGTGATGGCTATAAGGAATAGTGCTTAGACCAGGGTTGGATACTAGTAGGAGACAGATGTCGTCTATCATGAAGATAGATGCAATTTTCTAGCAGCAGTTACTATTCCAAAGATGAAATGGGTTACTTGGTTAGGGAGTGAGTTTCCCATTACTTAAGGCATACAAGCAGAAGTTGACCACCACTTGATAGAGGTGTTTTCAGAAGATTTTCAAACATCACTTAGTAGAATAAACTCTCTGGGCCCTGTGAACTTGGGCAGCCCAAGATCTTTCTCCACATTTTTTCCCCATGGGTACACATTTTATTTTCATAATGGAAGTCAGCGAGATAAAGATTCCTTTTGCCAATAAATTTGTGATACTAAATACATTAGATTTTGTATGCTTTTTGACTTGAATTCCTTTTAACTGTAAATTGTTTCTGTCAATAGATGGACGACCTCAGTGGGAAGTAGAAGGGAAAATAATCAAAGAAAAATGTCAAGGGGTAAGAAGTTTACTTCTTTAGAAATATGTAAGAAACTTAATGAGAAAATTGGATAATGCTGCTTTATGGTATAGATGAGGAATCTTACCTGTTGAGTAATGGAAAAGTAAATTAGAATTTTTAGAAGTTTGGATGTGAGATAGATACTTTCCTGGTACTAAAATTAAAGTTTAAGAAAGATAAACAGTTGGGTGTCTTTCTTCCCCAATTTTGTGTATAGGAAAGGAGAAATTAGAAATGAAAGATTATTAGAAGGTTCTTATACTGAAGTTACTGATTTATTTCTCTGAATTCAGTGAAGAGATCAAACAAATTCAGTGAAGAACTTATACAGTGGGCAAAAAATAGGAGGAGGACAAGCCCTCGGGGGGTTGTGTATTTAATACACTACTTCCAACTCCTTCACATTAAGCCTTCCAGGAATCAGCACTGAAAGTTGTGGTCCCTTCATCCTGGTTGGAATGAAGACAGAATTTTTTCTGGGCTAGATAGTACCACTTCCTACAGTGCTCTCCAAAGACCTAGAGAAGTTAGATTAAGGATTGCAGTTGAGGACTTCCCTGGTGGTCCAGTGGTTAAGACTCTACGCTGCCAATGCAGGGGGAGTGGGTTCAGTCGCTGGTCGGGGAACTGAGATCCCTACATGCTGTGCGGCGCGGCCGAAAGATTAAAAAAAAAGGATTGCAGTTGATTTGGGGCTAAAAGTTTTCACCCTGCATATGTAAAATTATTCTTAATATAGATGCAGATTTTGTGTATTGCCAGTTTAGAACATTTTGAATATAAAGTTTAAGATAAGGGAGTTCCCTGGTGGTCTAGTGATTAGGATTCGGTGCTTTCCCTGCCATGGACCAGGCTCAATCCCTGGTTGGGGAACTGAGATATCCTGCAAGCTGCACAGTGAGGCCCCCCCCACCAAAAAAAAATTTAAGATAAGAAATCTAAACTGTAACACAACTTGGGAACTATTAAACTTGATTAAAAATGAAAACAGACTTCCACTTAAGATGTATAGTAATACATAATATTTATTACAGCAAAATATCTGGCTGTATAATATGTAAGACTTTTGATTTCTGCTACAACTAGAAACCCAAGTGGGTGAGTGAAAAGCAATTTCTCCCTTAATGGTTTACTTGAAAGAGCTTTTCTCTGTTAAGACTGAAGTATCCATAGAGTAAATCTCCAGATGACTTATATACCAGTTTATTCGCATAACGAGCCTGAATAGTTAAGACTCATGAGACGTGCTGAGTTTAGCAGGTGCATTTCATTTTTAGTTCTGAGTGTAACACAATCTTGCTTTCCATGCTCCTTAGGCTCACATTGTCCTTGAAGTTCCTCCATATCATAACCCAGCAGTTACAGCTGCAGTGCAGGTGCACTTTTATCTTTGCAATGGCAAGAGGAAAAAAAGCCAGTCTCAACGTTTTACTTACACACCAGGTACGAGGAGTTGTTGTGATGGTTTACTATAGAGCTTTCTTTCATAATGAATAAAAAGTTATTCAATGAATCCTGTATTAGAGTGTTTAAAGGTAGGGTCCTTATAATCAATAAAAATCCCAATGCATGCTTAATCTGTAAAGTTTGTATTGACTTTAAATATTAGATCTGATAGAAATTGTTATTTTGTAGTCACTTATTATAAGGAAATTAAAAGATTGTATCAATAGATTTGAAGTCTGTTTTTCAGGAGTTATCAAAAATCACCAGGACTGTTGGAATAGTAGGTGTTTATGAATATGTGTGAACTTCCCTTGTGCCCTTCCAGTGCCCTTAGCACTGCAGAAAGGCAGTGTGCCTGTTTCATAGTGTCTTCATCTCAACCATTCCCAATCAAAACGGAAAATGTCTCATTAAATTTTCATTTGGCAAGCAGCAACTGTAGCATATATTGACTTTGTGGGAATATAACATTGATGGCAGAATTCCTGATTTTATAGAGACACCATAACAAAGGAGGCTTTCACACCTTTTTCTGCAGCAGTTCTAGTGCTGTAATTTTCCAGATCTGGATTGTGACACATGAATATTATATGCAGTAATTCACGCTGATGTTTACATACTTAGAGAACAGACATTTATAGAGGTCTTCTCTGTGTTAGGTGCTGCATTTGTCACCAGAACATATAATGATAAAAAAATCATAGTGAACCTTATTCTTCAAAACTTGTTGTAAAAACTTTTAAATGGTTTATAGTAAATGAAAAGAACAAACACATGAATTTGAGAGGGTATTGGTTATTAGTCATTCATTTGTCATCATATTCTTTAAAGCCTGGCTGTATTTCATTTAGAGCCTCTGAAGGCCACTTATATTCCAGAATCTGAAAATTATTATTACTTGATCTTGTTAATATATTACTTGGTAATAAAATATTTCAGATAATTTTCAAATAGAATATAAACCTTTGAAAACAAAAGATTTTGATTAGCCATTTCATTTACTCATTAATTCAATAAGTGTTTAAGGGTGCACACTAGTTGGGTAAAACCTCTCTTAGCTTCTCTCATGGAGCTTATAATCTAGTGGAACAAATAGAAGCTAATAAACCTCTAAATAAATAAATTACTTACAAATTTGTAATTAGAAACAGAGATAAGGAATGTTAAGGAAAGGGAAACAGTGCTGTGGGTGAAAATAACAGAGGGACCCTTGTCTAGGCTAACTGGTTGTGAAAAGACTTCTATGAGGAGTTGAGAACTGGAAAGTAATAGTAATAGTTTATAATTATGTAACATTTACTCTGTTTTAGTACTGTTCTAAGACCTTTCTGTATTCATTTAATCCTCTTAATAAACCTATGCGGGGCTTCCCTGGTGGCGCAGTGGTTGAGAGTCCGCCTGCCGATGCAGGGGACGCGGGTTCGTGCCCCGGTCCGGGAAGATCCCACATGCCGCAGAGCAGCTGGGCCCGTGAGCCATGGCCGCTGAGCCTGCGCATCCGGAGCTTGTGCTTCACAACGGGAGAGGCCACAACAGTGAGAGGCCCGCGTACCGCAAAAAAACAAACAAAAAAAACAAACCTATGGGATAGGTTATTGTCTTATTTTACAAATGAGGAGACTGAGTGGCTAAGTAATGTGCCCAAGGTCTCCTAGAGCCAAACATCATACATAGGCAGTCTGGTTCCAGAGTCTGGGCTCATAACGTATCCTAGACTACATCTGTTTATTCATTTATTTAGTAAACATATAAAGCATTTAGTGTGTGCTGGGTGCTATTCTCAGCAGTTTATACATAGTAACTCATTTATCCTCCCATAACCCTATAAGGTAGGTAGTGTTGCCCTTCCCATTTGGCAAGTGAGTGAACTGAGATCACACAGCTAATAAAGGCAGAGGTGAGATTTTAATCCAGGCAGTGTGGCTGTACAGTCTATATTGTTAATTATTGTTAGATAAAGTGTGGGAGAACATTCCACATAAAGGCAGTAGCATATGCAAAGGCCTTATGGTTGGTTGGATCATAGACTATTAAAAGAGTTGTAAGAAGTGAGTTTTAATAGGGAGGTGACGTGATCAGATTTGTAATTCAAAAATAATTTTTCCCATATTTCTTCTGTCACTTTAAAAGATATCATTGACCAGTTTAGTCTTTTCTCAACTTACTAACTGTGGAGGGTGAGATTTATATGGGAGAGGCCCAAGAAGGTTAAAAAGGTGATTCAGACAGCTAGAGTATTTTGAGTATACAGAGGAGAGAGCATCAGTGATGATAAAGAATATCAGGTTTCTGGGAAGGTTGGGAGAGGATAGGATTTAAAATATGCAAGTTGGAATGGACCTTAAATGGGAGAAGGAACAAGAGGGAAGGTAAAGGAGATGAACAAGATGGATATGCATTAGGAAGGTTTACAGATTTAGTAATGGAGAGTTTAGGGAGTTTCCATATGATAGCTTCAATTTTGTTTCTGTAAAGAATGACCTGAAGTCTCCTATTGTGAGCAGAGAGAGGGGAATGTCGGTGATTTGGCAGTTTAACAGTGTGGAGAAGTTTGAAAAAGTTGTTTTAAAGAGGGAGAAGTAAGTTACCACAGACATGTAATAGGATTCTAGGCATGATCAAAGGGCACCTTTGATGTTGATATTGGTTAATTTATGGATACTAATTAGCTCTGCTATGTAACTTTCTTAAGCAGCACTCAGATTCTTCAGGGCAGGTGGTAAAATATGGATAGTAGAGCTCTTCCAGGGTGAGAGTTACTAAAGACAACAGCGTCCAAGAATGTTAGAAAATTCTTTTGAGATAAGGAACTATAGAATCTAACTTGAATAAGAAAGGAGAGAGCTTCTAGAATTGGGGTAAAAAAACAATAGGGTCAGCATGTTAGAGGTGTTGATTACTACCGTCATAGTGGTGGTAATAGGCAAACAGAAAGGAGCAAATATAATGCCTTTACATTATCAGCTCTTGAATTGAGAGGACAATATAAAGGCAGAGTCCTAGAGGGCATTACATGTAAGAATGGAAATCAATGGGACTCCAGAGTGCAGGGAGATATTGGATTGGACTGGAGCTGTCATAACTGGCTTTATGGTTGACAGAATACAAATCAGGTGGCACACACTAATGAAGGAAGAGTGGACACACAGGAGTGTTTGGACAGTCCTTATTCTGGTTGATTACTGCCTTTTGTCTGTAACATTTGGCTTTTTTCACTTTTTTTCTGAAGTGAAATTTTGAATAAAGTTTTTACAAAGGCAAATACATAACTGAAGTTTTTTAAAAGACAAGTTGAAAAATTTTTTTTAAAACATCCATATTCTCTTCCACTGTCATTATCTCCTTTTAGATCCTTTTGATCCATATATAGATACATCCTTTTAAAAATAGAACTGGGGGCTTCCCTGGTGGCGTAGTGGTTGAGAGTCCGCCTGCCGACGCAGGGGACACGGGTTCGTGCCCCAGTACGGGAGGATCCCACATGCCGTGGAGTGGCTGGGCCTGTGAGCCATGGCCGCTGAGCCTGCGCATCTGGAGCCTGTGCTCCGCAACGGGAGAGGCCACAACAGTGAGAGGCCTGTGTACCGCAAAAAAAAAAAAAAAAGAAAAAGAAAAATAGAAATGGGACCATGCTATATTATATATACTAATTTTGTAACCTGAACATTTTTATTTTTCCTTATCAGCAGATAGAATTTAACAGAATTTTGATAGCTTTTTAGTATTCTACTGTATGACCCTTTGTTATTTTAGAATTATTGTGTTTGTCTTTTTAATTTTATGAATTCTTTATATTAGAGATTTTAGCCATTTGTTTATGTTGGGGCAATAATTCCTTTTTAAATTTTATAAAAGTTTTAGATATTTGTAAGTTGCATGTTTTTTATTAAAGGATTTGTTAATTTGTTTCCTTTTTGGCAACCCCCTAGCAATAGGGATCTGACCAATATCAATATCCAATGGAGGAATAATCATTAGCTGCAAGTGGCTGATTTAAAAAATTTTTTTTTAAAATTAGGGATTGTGTTTAGTATTATTTGTCCCACAATCCATTTACTTTGTAGAATGAAGACAGTTAGCGGCATATGTGTATGATTCACAAATTACCCTTACCACAGATGGTAATAGAGCACACAGCCCTTCCTTAGTGGTGCTGTCTGAACTTCTGCCCAGCTTCTAGCTTCAGAACTTCCAATGTGGGAGACTCTACCCCCACCCTAGAGGAAATGTGTCTCCCTCTGAAGCCCAGCAGAAGTTATTTGTACTTGGGGGTACCATCTGAGCTCTGGTTTTTGGCATCATGGGGATTTTTCAGAGCAGCATTAGAGCCAAACTCTTATGTATAACATTTTGCCTGTGGAAGGGTATATTCTGTGTTCCAAATAGTTGACTGGACAAACTGACTTTTGTATTGTGGTTGTTTTGATTGGGAGAAAAAGCATGCCTTACAGTCAGGAGATCAGATCTCAGCTCTGCCACAGACTGTGCCTACTGATTAACCTCTGTAAAATGGGGGTATAATACTAAAGCAGTGGTTTTCATATTGCTTAGGTTGTTTATTCTTCAAATAAAATCTTATGCAAAAAGCCAGTATATGAAAAAGGATGAAAGCCAGCTTGGGTGCTCTCTTTGCACTGGAAAAGGAAATCCAGAGCTCTTTCTCTTTACATCCTGTTCTTCTACATCCACCACTTCAAGAAGAGTGTGAGGCTTCTCATGGTTTGAAAACCACTAGACCAGTTGATTTTTTTTTTTTTTTCTGGATGCCTCTGTTCATCAACATTCTAAGTTTGAGAATTAGCATGTATAATACAAAAGGTAGAGTTACTCTGTTTCTAAAACTCATCTCATTGTAGGTATTATAAGATCTGTTTAACTGTATTTCCCTCCAAACAAGAATAAATTACCATAGACCAGCAGTGAGGACTTCTTATGGTTTGGTCAGGTTGGAGTCTGAATCTCTTATAGACAAAAAGAGTGATACTTGATTTGGCAGAATGGAAATGCATTCGATTTAGTAGAGCAGAATTCTCAATCTGGCTACCCAGATGTCAGTCAGGAACATAGAAATAAGGATTGGATCATGCAAAAAAGATGGATGTTATGCTGTAGTTTTCAGTCCCTCTGTCTCCTTTTTAGTGCATGATAACCAACCACTTATGTAACCAAGGGCCCCACCTGTTCCATTCAGGATTAAGGGATGAGAGTAGGCTTTCTTGGATATTCTCCTTCCTTATGTAGAAATATGACTCTGGATATAGGATTCACTGTAGTTTTCTTAAGACCAGAGTAGGAGCTGAAGTAGAAGACAAAAAAATCCAGTAGTCCAAGGACAAAGTTCTATTGCTGCCAAAGTCAGAAGAAAAGTAAGTGCATCAAGACATTAGGGGGAAAAAAAAAGAAACGAAAAAAAAAAGACATTAGAGAGGTCAGGAGCCAATAGACATGGTGAACCATACTTCAAATACCTGAGCAAGAATCAGAAACTGGATGGAGGTCTGGGTCAAGAACATGAGCATTGTGGCAGAAGCAACAAGATTGGTGATATACCTTTCTCTCAGTCCTTAGGGTTGTTGTCTCATTGTTAGAGGTGGGCTCACCAGTTGCCAGATTTAGAGGCTAAAGCAGATGGATAATGAACCTATCCTGTTCTTCTAGGAAGCCAGAGCAAAGTGCAGAACTCAAATGAACCCCAAACAACTGCTCCATTAATTACCTCTTCTACAGTAAAATATACCATCAGGGCTATCTTAATTCTTACCTTCATTTTCTCAGATTGAGACCATGCTTATGTGAAGAGACTTGTACTTGGCAAAGGTTTAATAAATGGACAGATGAGATTTGACCTTGCTTTGGGTCTCATTATTTTCCTTTGACATAAAATGGAGTTTCTTATATTTTGTGAAGATCATGAAAATTTTAATTATGTTAATTTTTAGTACAAACTTGGAAGGAACAATGAGATGTGAATTTAGGAAAATTATTTTTAAATGTATTATAGCACTTCAATAGGAGGCTAAAGTAGATAATTTTTAGAAAAATGGACTGAAGTGCTTGCCAAGAGAAACAGTGACATCAGTTGTTTTGACACACAGTAAATTAACGGCTCTTTTCTGTTTTGATATGCATATTAAATAAAATAAGCAAAATGCATTGATTCCTACTTTAAGCAGTCCTTTCATCAAGTAGACTCAAACTAATTCATGGATCTGCTACTTTTCTAATGTCATAAAGGATGATGATTGGTATTTGTAACCTCTGCTTGCTTGGTGGAATGGTGAAGTAGAATTTCCGTTGGTAATACAGTATACTGCAGTGAATAAAAGCATGGACTTTGGAGGCAGAAAAACCTGTGTTCAAGTCCTTATGATACCACTTAGCTGCTGTGAGATCTTAGTGTCTTTAATCTCCTCTTCAGTATACTCACTCATCTATAAGGCAGGGATAATAATAATCCCTACCTCATAATGATCTTGGGGTTTTTAAAAAATTATTTATTTTTAAATAAGTAATATATATACATGGTGGAAAACATTCAAAAGGCCCCAAAACTTAGACAGTAAAAAGTAAATCTTCCTCATGCTCCTATCCCCTATTCACCTAGTTTCCCTTCCCAGCAATAAACACAACAGTTATCAGTTTCTTGTGCATCTTTCCAGAGATATCCACATATATATAAGCAAAAACATGTGTACATGTGTATATGCGTGTGTATATATACATACACAATATTTTTCACGAATTGTGACATATACACATGTTCTGCAATTGACTCTTTTTTTTACTTAACAACGTGTCTTAGAGATCTTTCCAGTATCACTTCATAGAGATCTATGCAGTATTGGTTTTTTTCTTTTTTTTTAACTTGAATACTTTTGAAGCAAGAACCACTCCGTGTTGTCTTCTATTTACTGGTTTCACATATTTTATATTATCTGTCTTCCCTGAAGGCATTTGAGTTTTCAACCCCTGGCTTGTGTGTGCACTACAGTTGTGTAGCCTAGAATGAAGGCCTTTCATAATTATTTTATGTATTATGTAATAACATTTGCATTAATAACTTTCTTTTCAGTTTTGATGAAGCAAGAACACAGAGAAGAGATTGATTTGTCTTCAGTTCCATCATTGCCTCATCCTGTCCAGACCCAGAGGCCTTCTTCAGATACAGGACACCTACATGACAGTGTACTGTCTGCACAGAGAAGCTTGGTTTGTCCCATCCAGCTAACATATGCATCCATGGTAACCTCAACCCATCTGCCACAGTTGCAGTGTAGGGATGAGAGTGCTGGTAAAGAACAGCATATGATACCTTCTTCAGTTGTGCACCAGCCTTTTCAAGTCGCACCAACACCTCCTGTAGGGTCTTCCTATCAGCCTATGCAAACTAATGTCGTATTCAATGGACCAACTTGTCTTCCTGTTAATGCTGCCTCTAGTCAAGAATTTGATCCAGTTTTGTTTCAGCAGGATGCAGCTCTTCCTAATTTAATAAATCTTGGCTGTCAGCCACCATCATCCATACCTTTTCATTCTTCAAATTCAGGCTCAACAGGACATCTCTTAGCCCACACACCTCATTCTGTGCAGACCTTGCCTCATCTGCAGTCAATGGGATACTGTTGTTCAAACACAGGACAAAGATCTCTTTCTTCTCCAGTGGCCGATCAGGTTACAGGTCAGCCTTCCCCTCAGTTACAACCCATTACGTATGGTCCTGCACATTCAGGGACTGCTACAACAGCTTCCCAAGCAACCTCTCATCCCTTGGCCAGTTCACCACTTTCTGGGCCACCATCTCCTCAGCTACAGCCTATGCCTTACCAGTCTCCTAGCTCAGGAACTGCCTCATCACAGTCTCTAGCCACCAGAATGCATTCTGGACAGCACTCAACTCAAGCACAAAGTACAGGCCAGGGAGGTCTTTCTGCACCTTCGTCCTTATTATGTCACAGTTTGTGCGATCCAGCTTCATTTCCACCTGATGAGGCAACTGTGAACATTAAACCTGAACCTGAAGAGCAGGAACCTAACTTTTCTACAATTGGTCTTCAGGACATCACTTTAGATGATGGTAAGTTCATCTTTATGCTTTGAAGCAGTGAAGATCCAGGAACTTCCTTCCCTGAAGAGTCATGAAAAAGTTACCGTGGATTGTTTATTGGCATATGGTTGGGCTTTTTAATAAGTTGTTTTTACTAGAAATATGTTGATATATGACTCGGAAGATAGACATGAACATATATGCTTTAAAGTCTATTTTACCACTTATATCTGTTGGGAAGGGTGAGACCTTGAGTAATAACCTACCACCTATTTGTGATGGAACTGAAGATGTGAGCTTTTATTGAGCATTTTTCCTTTCAGAACATACAGTGAGGTCACAGTGTCTAGAGAATGGAATTCATAAGTGTTAATTCATTAAACCTTTGCAAGGCACAGAGTTAAATGCTAGGAATACTAGAAAGGTATGAAGATAGAGTTCTTGTCCTTGAGGAGACTCACACAAGTAAAGAACCTGCTTCTCTGTGGCCCTGCCAGCTTGCTGAGTCAGATAGTGGTGATGGTACAAGACCGGACTGGTTTGCTGCTGCTGGTACAGCTGTTGGCACCATGATAAAAAGAAGCTATTTATGTAAATGTAGCAAGTTGGTATGTAGACCTCTGTTTTTATGAAATCATAAATTGGACAGTAAACTCTGGAAATTAATTATTTTAATAATTGAAAATTCCCCCAAGGTAGGATTTTCAGGTAATAATTTTAGAGTTTATTCTTGGCTTTGTCATTTATATGGTAGTGAAATTTTGTCGAAATAGGAATTCAGTGAAAGCTACCTGTGTAAGTGTTGTACAATATGAAAAATTTGAAACATGGACACAGAATTTTAATTCTCTCTCTGATTCTGTATTAATCTGTAGAAAAGTAACTCTAGGTCAGCCATCTCCTTTATACATCTGGAGAGACTATTTACTACTTAGTTGCAAAGCTGGTTTTAAATTCCAAACATAAGGGAAAAGGAAGGTATATAAAATGATAAAATGTGGGAGCCCCCACCCTAGCCCCGACCTGGCACCAGGGCTTTACTGTCAGATGAGTATATGAGGATACAATGATGCAGTAGGTCTTAGTCACTTACAACCAAGATATAAAAGAAGCACATTGGGAGATCAGCAAAGAGATGTGAAAGATTCTATTAGAAGGATTCAGAGAGGCTTCCTTGAGGAGATGACTTTTAAGCCAGTCTTGGAGGATGAATATATTTTTCAGTAAATAAGGATCAATCACTTCTTATCCTTTTGGCTAAGAACAAGTGTAGTATCAGTAAATGAGAATCAAAGGGAAAACCAGACAACAGAAGCAGAAACATAGAGCTATGTCTGGGAAAGCATGATTTTCTGTGGCTGGAGGGCAGATGGCATAGTGGAGGACGGCTTTCAAAGCCACAAGGGGATATGCCAGGTCATTTGTGTATAGACAGAAGGTATAGCTGTAAACAAGCAAAACCCACAATTTGCATAGCATTGTTATCTAATTTAACTCTTACTGATTCTCTAGATAGCTATATTTAGAGAATCAGACTTTCTGAAGATCACATAACTGGTAAGTAGCAGAGCTGAGACTGGAGGCAGGTCTTTTCAGTCTAGTCTTTTTCTTGCAGTACTACAGCTGCCCCCCAGCAACAGCAGGCCGTGGTGGTTAGAACACAGCACTAAAGGGGATCCCCCAAGCTTTTTTAATTCCTAGAGAATAGTGGAACATTCTCTAGGAATGCATGTGCAGAATTTCACTGCACGAATATATGTTCACAACAGCATCTGATCTGTCACACTTGTATTGCTTTCAAGGTTTGTGTTTAGAATTTTAATCCCTGAAACAAAGGGTGAGACCTGGAGTGTGATAACCTACCACTTCAGTGATGCCACTGAAAACACAAGATTTATTAAGCAGGTCTCATAGCTGCTGGGTATTCCAGCTCATTTTCTTTCCAAATGAAGACTGTTTTTCTAAAAAGAGACCAAAGCTGGAACCTGCTCTTTCTAATTTACCACAGATTGAGTGATTTTGGGGGGGACAGCAAATCGGAAAGAAAGGCTTTATGGAATTTTTATTTATTTCATCTTTCGAATGTGTCAAGATTCTTTTGAATATGTGAAGATATGTTGCAGAAACAGAGAATCTGGAAAAATGAGGTCTATGAGGGCAAATATAAAAGCAATTTCATTTTTGTTCCATTCACAATTAAGCAAAGTTCCCCACAGAGGACAAGGACTGGCTAATGAATTCCCTTATTGCCACCTATCAGGAGACTTGATAGAAGCTCAGTGGTGGCACTTCCCTGGTGGTCCAGTGGTTAAGACTCTGCGCTTCCAATGCAGAGGGCGTGGATTTAATCCCTGGTCGGGGAACTAGGATCCTGCATGCTGTGCGGTGCAGCCACAAAAAAGCTTAAAAAAAAAAAAGAAGCTCAGTGGTGCTAGCAGTAATTAAAGAGGGGGTGGGAGAACTAAAATACACTCCTGGGCACCTCAGATTATTGGATGTATAATTTTTGCAATTTACATTTTGATGCTGTCAAATATCAAATGAATTTTTGATGTTTGCCAACTGACTCATTGATTATGTTATTTGGATTTGCCCTTTTTTTGGGGATTTGCCTTTGAAGGTAAACTAGAGGCTTAGAAAATCCTACAGTTCTGCAGAGTTTTAATATAAATTCTTTAAAAAAACAATAATAACATATTTCATAGGCCTTGAACTCCCCAGTACTTGGAACTCTGTAGTACTTGAATGGCCCCTTTCTGATAAGCTTTAAAAGTAAGCCATAAAACACGCCAAAAAGGATTAGAAATACTTAAAGTGAACTTTGCAGTTAGCTTGAGCTCAGGTTTAATTTTAACTTTTGTATATTGTGCTAAGCATTAAGTACAAAGTAATTTCTACTCCGCAACTAGAGGACACAAGTAATTTCTTTAAATTTGTGTTATACTAGTTAAATATACTTATCATCTAATCCTAATAACTTTCATTAATCCTATTTGTTTTATATTTATTTACCCCTTTTTTATCAAATTAAAGATTAAGACAAATAAAATATCCTTTTTATTTTTGAAATTTTTAATTAAGATGGAGTCTGTCAAGAATCATTCAGGTATTACTTGACTGTTACTTTTAGAAATACGGACATTAACACCTTAATTTTTTATTATAAATTCAGTGACATTTAATAGAGAAGATATTAGTGCACCTCAGCTCAGAAATTCAAGACTTGTAGAACTAAAAATACTGTAATACAGCTCCCCCATTTTATAGATAAAGAATCTGAGTTTTACAGAGCTTAAGATATTCATCCAGGGTAACACTGATTTAATGCAGAGTAAAGACTAAAACCCAAGTCTCCTGGTTCCTAATTCAGTACTCTAAGAGCTTTTTCAGTATCTGCAATCATGTTTTTCATCAGTCTGTGGTTTGAGACTGTGGATGTAGAGCAAGCAGAATAGATGAAAGAAAGTGCTGTTTTCTTAGCAGAGCCTTGGTTTGTGAGAGGGGCCAGGGCAATCTTAAAATTCTAGATTCTCAGTATAGATGAAGTTTTAAAGGCTCTCTGCTCCATCCTCGTCTTTCACACTGGAATTCATACTCTGGTATCCCTAGTGATATTATATTCCTGTTGGTCTCTTCATCTCCAGATTCTTTGGAACATCTCAGGGCCTTTTAAGTTCCAGCTGCCCTTGTTTTATGTGGGCTCTGATGCCTCTGGAATAATGCAGAACAAATCTAATCATTGTTCTGTAATAATCCTTCACATCTGTGAAATCTTGATCTCTTTCCCAAGTCTTAAAAACACTCCAGCAATTTCATCCTTCCCTCAGCCTCACTAACATGGTAGTTCCCTTCTGTTTGAACCCTGGTGTTTAGTTCCTTTTCGCAGGGCGTATCCAGAAGGGAACACTCTAGCCAGCTCAAAGTGGATTGGGACCGTCACCTTCCTTGTTCGGAAGACTTTATTTATCAGTTTGGTGTTAGGTCAGGGGATTTTCTTAGCTCCATCTTGCTGTTAATTTAGTGAATCATAAGTACTAGTCATTAGTCATAACTAAATCACATCCATTCTGTATCCCCACCCCCCACCTCTCCACTGTGGATTTTTACATATGTTTTTGGAACCCAGGACTAAACTTTGCAGTTTAGTTTGTTCAGAAACTGAATCCTTGTTCAGTTTCATTGAGATGATTTTGACCCCTCATGTCAATCTTCCAAACTCAGAAGAGTCCCAGAAGCATTTCTCGTTTTCAGAGTAATGCGGCTCCCTCCTCAGGGGGATTATTCCTTGGGGTAGTAGCAGCAGCAGAATACTGACCTTTACCAATTGATGTTCTCTTTCAAGCAGTCCCCTTGGAAGGCTGTAATATATACTTATTCAACCAATTAGAGTATTGTTCAAAATTCTTTTGCTACTTTCATTTTTCTTTGCTACCTAAGTGTACCATTGCCCCTGCTTGGAAAGCATGTGCTACTCTGTAAAATTATCAGTGAGTGTTTACTCAGATGTTAAAGTTTGTGTGCCTGGAGCTGTAATTTTTCCTAAACACTTCTGTGCATTATGGTGTGTATGTCCCAGATTTGGACCAAGTGATATACATTAAAACAGTACAAAAATATAGAAATTGTCACAGCTGTGTTTTGAGCATTTTAATTAAGATTATAGTATTGTTAAACTAGACTGTCTTAGACTTTTAAATACAGGCCCATTTAATTTGTGATTGAGCTGAATCCAGTAAGAACTTTCCATTAGAGTCCCTCAATTCCCCCTTGTCCTCCTTCTTTCACAGACTAACAGAACCGTAGCTACAGCTCTTCAGCAGAGAAGAGGGTACATGTTAAATATAGCCTGACCTGCTGCTGTGGTGAAAACTGACACTGCCACTTGCAGGCTCTGTGCAGTAACATGCTGATCCTGAATGTAGGGCAATTGCTAATTTGACTGTAAACAGGGACTCTAGACCTGACCTCTGCTGCTGCAGTTCTATATAGGTGACAAGCAGATGAACCTCCTTTCCAGTTGCAAGGAAATGATAAATACAAGATTCAGGTGATTAACTTGGATGGGAAAATCAGGAGACTGGTATGGAGGAGCAGAAGGGTAAATATTATTGTCAGTGTGCTAGCCCACCTGTTGGATGCTCCTTTAATGGTGTTTATTGTATTTAAATAAATAAAAGAAAGCCATGCATAGCCAATGATGAGACTGGGTCCCAAATGAGGTGTTGAATCACTTAGGGGCTCAGTAGTGAAGGGAGGTAGATAATACTGAACTTTCTCTTTCAACTAGGACTCTGGGTAACTCATGAATACTCTTCTGGGAGGCATACATGTACCATCCAGCCTCAAACATATTTATGATGGATAATTCCAGAGGCAAAAAGTCCCACAAATAATACCCATGTAGGCTTTGGATCATGGCTTATGCAGAATGGATCATGATGGGGATTCAGGACCTTAGACACAACCACTCTTGGACATATAATAAGAAAATTTAATTTTTAGACCCAGTGAAGCAAGAGCAAGCATTTGAGAAGACCTTTTATTTCTCATGTCAGGTGTGTCTGTGTTATCTTACATGGCACAAATTAGTTATATTGTATATGAACAAAATTTTTTCCTTGAATCAACTTGACACTAAAATTTATACATAAACTGGGAAAAATCCAAGAGAGGTTACCAGTAAATAGCCAGAAATCTTCAAAATATCAGAAATCTTCAAAATAAATTCACTTCAAAAAGTGTATTTAAAAATAATTAATGAATTAATTTTCTGTCTCACATGTATTGCATATATATTTTGCCAGTTCGTTTGTTTACCAGTTTTTAAAATAGTGTTTTGGTCTATAGAAATGTAAAATATTTAGGTGGTCCAACCTAATATATCTTTTCTTTTTGATTTCTGTTTTTTTGTTTGTTTTTATTTTTGGCTGCATTGGGTCTTCATTGCTGCGCGAGGGCTTTTCTCTAGTTGCAGTGAGTGGGAGCTACTCTTCGTTGTGGTGCGCGGGCTTCTCATTGTGGTGGCTTCTCTTGTTGTGGAGCACGGGCTGTAGGCACATGGGCTTCAGTAGTTGTGGCACATGGGCTCAGTAGTTGTGGCTCATGGGCTCTAGAGCGCAGGCGCAGTAGTTGTGGCGCACGGCCTCAGTTGCTCCACAGCATTTCTTTTTGATCTGTGCTTTGGGAATCTTGTTTAGAAAGGCTTATCTCACCCCAATGTTATACAAAGTTCCCACTTATATTTTCCTCTAGGACTTGAATGATCTTACTGTTAATATTTAAATTTTTTATTTAACCTAGACTTTATTGGAGTATAAGACACTGAGTTGTAAGGTATTGAGGGTGGGATCTAAATTTAGTTTTTAAATACTTCACTGGTTGCCCCAACACTATTTATAGTATGTATTTCATTGATTCTATTGGGCACTTTTTATTTCAGACATGTTAACATCTTTGAAACCTGGATGTATCTGTGATAAATGTTTTACAATCTAAAAATAATAATAATGAATTATGGTTACTGTTTCTTGATAATAAAACTTTTTTTTTGAACACTGTGGTAGGCACTTTGCTAGTAGCTCATTAGTTCTTCCCAACAATCTGTAAAAAGTGAATTATTAACCTTATTTTCAGAGATGTGGCTGAGAGAGTTTAAGCACAGTGTTATATGACCACAGACACTGGGACTGGCATTTGAATCCAGGTCTGTCTGAAATTTAGATTGTCTTGCACGTGTTTAGTGGCTTCTGAAATAACTATCGTTGATTACTTTATATAATCTCACTTCTATAAACACAATAAACATAGTAACTTTCTGATGTCTGTCAAGTGTAAGATACAAAGCCAGTGTCTAAAGATGTATTCTGTTTTAAAATTCTTATCCTGTTTCTGAGTTCCTTTGGAAATGACCCATTCACAGGGACAAAAATATTTTATTTACTTATTTTTTATTTATTTATTTTTTTGGCTGTGTTGGGTCTTTGTTGCTGCGTGAGGGCTTCCTCTAGTTGGGGCGAGAAGGGGATACTCTTCGTTGTGGTGCGCGGGCTTCTCATTGCAGTGGCTTCTCTTGTTGCAGAGCACGAGCTCTAGGCTCGTGAGCTTCAGTAGTTGTGGCACACAGGCTCAGTAGTTGTGGCACACGGGCTTAGCTGCTCTGCGGTGTGTGGGATCTTCCTGGAGCAGAGATCGAACCTGTGTCCCCTGCATTGGCAGGCAGATTCTTAACTGCTGTGCCACCAGGGAAGTCTGTACAATTTTAAATACAGTAAATAAACCGCATTGATGAGGTAACATTTGATCAAAAACTTGAAGATGAGACGAAAAAACCTTGAAGATGAGGAAATTACCAATGTAGATACCTGGGGGAAGAGTATTCTAGGCCAAAGGGACAAGCAGAGGAAAGACCCTAAGGTAAGAGCATGTCTGGCTTGTTGAGGAATGGCAACGAGGCCAGTGTGGCTGGAATATGAGGTATCTAGAGGGAAAGTAGTAGGAGATGTGGTCAAGGAGGTAATGGGGAGCCAAACGTGTAGGGCAACAGTTCTCAAACTTTTTGGTCTCAGGACTCCTTTTTTTTTTTTTTTTTAATTGAAGTATAGTTGATTTACAGTGTTGTGCAAATCTCTGCTGTACAGCAAAGTGACTCAGTTATACACACATAAACATTCTTTTTTATATGCTTTTCCATTATGGTTTATCACAGGATATTGAATATAGTTCCTTGTGCTATACATTAGGACCTTGTTGTTTATCCATTCTAAACATAATAGTTTGCATCTACCAAACCCAAACTCCCAGTCCATCCCTCTCCTTCCCCCCGCCCCCCTTGGCAACCACAAGTCTGTTTTCTATGTCTATGAGTCAGTTTCTGTTTTGTGGATAAGTTCATTTGTGCCATATTTTATATTCCACATGTAAGTGATATCATGTGATATTTCTCTTTCTCTGACTTACTTCACTTAGTATGATACTCTCTAGTTGCACCCATGTTGCTGCAAATGGCATTATTTCATTCTTTTTTATGTCTGAGTTGTATTCCATTGTATATATGTACCACATCTTCTTTATCCATTCATCTGTCAGTGGACATTTAGGTTATTTCCATGTTTTGGCTATTGTGAACAGTGCTGCTATGAACATAGGGGTGCACGTATCTTTTTGAATTATAGTTTTGTCTGGGTATATTCCCAGGAGTGGGATTGCTGGATCATATGGTAATTCTATTTTTAGTTTTCTGAGGAATCTTCATACTGTTTTCCATAGTGGCTGTACCAACTTACATTCCCACCAACAGTGTAGTTCCCTTTTCTCCATACCCTCTCCAGCATTTATTTGTAGACTTTTTAATGAGGGCCATTCTGACCAGTGTGAGGTGGTACCTCATTGTAGTTTTGATTTGCATCTCTCCAATAATTAGTGATGTTGAGCATCTGTTAGCATGCCCATGTGTTTTCTGCCCTTTTTTTTTTTGTGGTACGCGGGCCTCTCACTGTTGTGGCCTCTCCCGCTGCGGAGCACAGGCTCCGGACGCGCAGGCTCAGCGGCCATGGCTCACGGGCCCAGCCGCTCCGCGGCATGTGGGATCTTCCCGGACCGGGGCACGGCACGAACCCATGTCCCCTGCATCGGCAGGTGGACTCTCAACCACTGCGCCACCAGGGAGGCCCCTGCCCATTTTTTGATTGGGTTGTTTGGTTTTTTGTTGTTGAGTTGTATGAGCTGTTTATATGTTTTGGAAATTAAGCCCTTGTCTGTCATATCATTTGCAAATGTTTTCTCCCATTCCGTAGGTTGTCTTTTCGTTGTTTTTTTTTTTTTAATGGTTTCCTCAGCTGTGCAAAAGCTTGTAAGTTTGATTAAGTCCCATTTGTTTATTTTTGTTTTTATTTCTATTGCCTTGTGAGACTGACCTAAGAAAACATTGGTATTATGTCAGAGAATGTTTTTCCTATGCTCTCTTCTAGGAGTTTTATGGTGTCATGTCTCATGTTTAAGTCTTTAAGCCATTTTGAGTTTATTTTTGTACATGGTGTGAGGGTGTGTAAATCAACTTCATTGATTTACATGCAGTTGTCCAACTTTCCCAGCACCACTTGCTGAAGAGACTTTCTCAGGACTCCTTTATAATCTTAAAAATTTTTGAGGATCCCCAAGAACTTTTATTTAGGTGGTTTGTATGTATCAGTTTTTATTTGTATTAGAAGTTAAAACTGAGAACTTTTGAAAACAAGAATACACAGACATGGGCTTCCCTGGTGGTGCAGTGGTTGAGAGTACGCCTGCCGATGCAGGGGACGCGGGTTCGTGCCCCGGTCTGGGAAGATCCCACATGCTGCGGAGCGGCTGGGCCCGTGAGCCATGGTCGCTGAGCCTGCGCGTCCGGAGCCTGTGCTCCGCAATGGGAGGGGCCACAACAGTGAGAGGCCCGCGTACCAAAAAAAAAAGAATACACAGACACTTTCCATCACCCATCACAGCAATGAAGTCATCACATACAATTTGTTTCCGAGTGGAAAACTCCACTGTAAACTCAGGAGAGAATGATAATGAAAAAGGCAAAAAAATTTGTTATTATTATAAGAAGAATTTTGACCTCGAAGACTCCCTTAAAAGTCCTCAGGGAACCCCACATGTCCTTGATCACACTTTTAAGAACTCTTACATAGGGTCTTGTAGGCCTTTGTTGTAGAGTTTTGAACAGATGAGTCATCATGATCTGATACAGGTTTGTTTTTTTTTTTTAATTTATTTATTTTTGGCTTTGTTGGGTCTTCATTGCGGGCGCGGGCCTTCTCTAGTTGTGGCGAGGAGTGGCTACTCTTCATTGCGGTGCATGGGCTTCTCATTGTGGTGGCGTCTCTTGTAGAGCACAGGCTCTAGGCACATGGGCTTCAGTAGTTGTGGCACACGGGCTTAGTTGCTCCATGGCATGTGGGATCTCCCCGGACCAGGGCTCGAACCCATGTCCCCTGCACTGTCAGGTGGATTCTTTTTTTTTTAAGAATTACTGTTGTTTTTTTGGGCTACATTAGGTTTTCGTTGCTGCATGCAGGCTTTCTTTAGTTGCATCGAGTAGGGGCTACTCTTCGTTGCGGTGCGCGGGCTTCTCATTGTGGTGGCTTCTCTTGTTGTGGAGCATGGGCTCTAGGTGCATGGGCTTCAGTAGTTGTGGCATGTGGGCTTAGTAGTTGTGCAACGAGGGCTCTAGAGTGCAGGCTCAGTAGTTGTGGCGCATGGGCTCAATTGCTCCGCAGCATGTAGGATCTTCCCAGATCAGGGTTTGAACCCATGTTCCCTGCATTGGCAGGCGGATTCTTAACCACTGCGAGGCAGGCTGATTCTTAACCACTGCGCTATCAGGGAAGCCCCTGATATAGGTTTTAACAGGGTCACTCTGGCTGCTGGGTAGAGAGGCAAGGGCAGAAACAGGGAGACCAGTTAAGTTGCTATTATAGTAATCCAGGCCAGAAATGATGGTTTGGACTAAGAGATGGACTGATTTTTGATGTATTTTAAAGGTAGAGCCAGTAGCATTTCCTGACAGATTCCATGTGAGATGTGAGAGAAAGAAGTTAAAGATGACACCAATGGGGTTTTGCCTGAGCAACTGAAAAGATGGCGTTGCTGTCAGGTAAGATGGGGAAGGCTCTGGATGGAGCAGGTTTTGGAGAAAGATCTGGTGTTCAATTTTGGATGTGTTTTGTTTATGGTATCTGTTGAACATTCAAGTAGAGATATAAAGTAGTCAGTTGGCTGAAGTCTAGAGTTTGGAAGTGAGTTATAGACTGAAGATATAAATTTGAGGGTTGTTGGCATGCAGGAGGTAGTTAAAGCCACCAGACTAGATGAGGTCATTAAGTGATAATTTAATTGTCCTGCCTTTATCAATTTAGGTAATAATAATTGTATTTCTATAAAATGTTGCAGAGTGCCTACACTTATATTTCAGGAGACTTTGAATAAATAAGTAAACAAATTCACAAGCAAATAAACAGATTTACAAGGGTTAAACAACTTCCCTTAGGTCACCAATCTAGTAAGTGACGACACTACGATTCCAAAGCCTTTCTTTTCTAATACCCACCAGATCATTGTCTGTTTGTATAAACCAGAAAAGCCTATATATCGATAAGGTGGCTAAAGTAAGCAGCTTGGTCAAGAGGCAGCTTGGACGAGTGGGGAAATTTTGCTCATCTTCCCACAGACATATTTCATAATTTATAAATATTTAATTTTTCAAAACTTTTTAATAAAAGGAACAGATTCTGGGACTTCCCTAGTGGTCCAGTGGGTAAAACTCCATGCTCCCAATGCAGGGGGCTCGGGTTCAATCCCTGATCGGGGAACTAGATCCTGCATGCATGCTGCAACTAAGTGTCGGCATGACACAACTAAGGCCCAGCGCAGCCTAAATAAATAAATAATAAATAAAAAATTTTTAAAAAGGAACAGATTCCATATCCCAGATTTATAAATTTTAAGAGGGATTTACAGAAGTCCTCCAGGTGTTGCTTTTTTTTTTTTTTTTTTTTTTTTTTTTTTGCGGTACGCGGGCCTCTCACTGCTGTGGCCTCTCCCGTTGCGGAGCACAGGCTCCGGACGCGCAGGCTTAGCGGCCATGGCTCATGGGCCCAGCCGCTCCGCAGCATGTGGGATCTTCCCGGACCGGGGCACGAAACCGTGTCCCCTGCATCGGCAGGCAGACTCCCAACCACTGCGCCACCAGGGAAGCCCCAGGTGTTGCTTTGAGTCAATGGTTCGATCTGTGAAAACCTCATTCAGTCATTTCATACAATGTTCTCCTATGAGAAAACGCACAGTTTTTTTTCTTAATACTTATTTTATTTATTTATTTATGCCGTGCCGGGTGTTAGTTGCGGCACACGAGATCTTTTAGTTGTGGCATGTGGATGCTTAGTTGCAACATGTGGGCTTCTTTAGTTGTGGCATATGGACTCTTAGTTGCAGCATGCGGGCTCTTAGTTGCGGCAGGCATGCAGGATCTAGTTCCCCAACCAGGGATTGATCCTAGGCACACTGCATTGGGAGTGTGGAGCCTTACCCACTGGACCACCAGGGAAGTCCCACACAGTTTGTTTTTGAAATTTTTAAAATTCGGTAGAATATACATAACATAAAATTTACCATTTTAACCATTTTAAGTGTATGGTTCAGTGACATTAAGTACACTCACAGTAGTGTGTAGCCATCACCACTGTGTATTTCAAGCACTTTTTCATCACCCTAAACAGCAACTCTATACACATTAAGCAATAACTCCCCATTCTCTCCCTACAACCCAGCCCATGGTAACCTTTATTCTGCTTTCCATTTCCATAACTTTCCCTACTCAAGATACCTCATATAAGTGGAATACAACATTTGCCCTTTTGTGTCTGGCTTATTTCACTTAGCATGATGTTTCCAAGGTTCAGCCATGTTGTAAGCATAGATCAGAATTTCATTCCTTTTTATGGCTGAATAATATTCCATTGTATGTATATGCCATATTTTGTTTGTCCATTCATCTGTTGAAAGACATTTGGTTTGTTTTCACCGTTTGGCTGTTTTGAATAGTGATGCTTTGAATATTGGAGTATAGGTATCTGAGTCTCTATTTTCAGTTCTGTTGGGTATTCTAGGAGTGGAATTGCTGGACCAAATGGAATTCTTTTTTCAGCTTTTTGAGGAACTGCCAAACTAATATTTTTCCCACAGTGGCTGCACCATTTTACATTTACAGTGCATGAGGGTTCCGGTGTCTCCACATCCTTGCCAACACTTATGTTTATTTAAAAAAAAAAAAGCCATCCTAAATAGGTGTAAAGTGGTGTCATTGTGGTTTTATTTTGCATTTCCCTAATGACTAATGATTTTGGGTATCTTTTCATGAGCTTATTGGTCATTTGTTTATTTTTTCTGGAGAAATGTCTAGTCAAATATTTTGCCCATTTTTTTGGTTGAGTTTGGTTTTCTGGTTGAGATGTAGGAGTTCTTTGTATTTTTTGAATATTAAATCCTTATCAAATAAGTTATTTGCATATATTTTCTCCCATTCTATGGATTGTCTTTTCACTCTCTTGATAGGATCCTTTGATGTTTTTAATTTTGATGAAGTCCAGTTTATCAATTTTTTCTTTTGTTGCCTGTGCTTTTAGTGTCATACTTAAGAAATTGTTGCCCAATTTAAGGTCATGAAGACTTGCCCTATGTTTTCTTCTTCTAAGAGTTTTATAATTTTAGCTCTTATGTTCAGGTCTTTGATCCATTTTGAGTTAACTTTGTATGTGGTATGGAGGATGAGTCCAGCTTCCATTCTTTTTTTGCATGTCCAATAGAACCCTTGCTTGAAAGTGAAAATGAATTGACTGTATATTGTCATGGTTTGTTTCTGGGTTATTTTTCTTTTAATTTTTTTTTTTTTTTTTTTTTTTTGCGGTACGCGGGCCTCTCACTGTCGCGGCCTCTCCCGTTGCAGAGTGCAGGCTCCGGATGCGCAGGCCCAGCGGCCATGGCCCACGGGCCCAGCCACTCCGCGGCATGTGGGATCCTCCCGGACTGGGGCACGAACCCGTGTCCCCTGCATCAGCAGGAGGACTCTCAACCACTGCGCCACCAGGGAAGCCCTCTTTTAAATTTTTATTGGAGTATAGTTGATTCACGGTGTTGTGTTAGTTTCTGCTGTACAGAAGAGTGAATCAGTTATACATACATCCACTCTTTTTAGATTCTTTAAAAATACGGAATGCTTCATGAATTTGTGTGTCATACTTGCACAGGGGCCATGCTAATCTTCTCTGTACCATTCCAGTTTTATTATATGTGCTGCTGAAGTGAGCATTTTCTGGGCTATTTTATTCCTTTGGTCTGTATGTCTGTCCTTATGCCTGTATCACACTGTTTTGATTACTGTAGCTTTGTAGTAAGTTGTGAAATCAGGAAGTGTGTCTTCCATCTTTGTTCTTTTTCAAGACTGTTTTGGCTTTTCAGGGTCCTTGGAGATTGCATATGAATTTCAGGATGGGTTTTTCTGTTTCTGCAAAAACGCTATTGGGATTTTGATAGGGATTGCATTGAATCTCTACATTGCTTTGGGTAGTATTATCATCTTAACAATATGAAGTCTTGAACATGGGATGTTTTCCCATTTATTTAGATCTTCTGTTTCCTTCAGCAACGTGTAGCTTTCAGTATACGAATCTTACACCTCCTTGGTTAATTTTTAAGTATTTTGTTCTTTTTAATAGTATTGTAAATGGACTTGATTTATAAATTTCCTTTTTAGATTGTTCGTTAAAAGTGTATAGAATACAACTAAATTTTGTGTGTTGATTTTATATCCTGTAATTTATTAGTGCTAACATTTTTTTGTATATTGATTCTTCAGAGCTTTCTATGTATTGGATCATGTCATTTGTGAACAGAGGTCATTTTACCTCTTTCTTTTATTTCTGTAGCCTAATCTCTCTGGCTGGAACTTCCAGTACTGTGTTGAATAGAAGTGGCAAAAGTGAACATCCTTGTCATGTTCTTGCTCTTAGAGGGAAAGCTTTCAGTCTTTAACCATTGAGTATGATGTTATCTGTGGGTTTTTCATATATGGTCTTTAACATGTTAAGGAAATTTCTTTCTATTCCTAGTTTATTGGGTGTTTTTATCTTGAAAGAGTATTGAAATTTGTCAAATACTTCTGAATTAATTGAGATGATCATATGTGTTTTTTTCCCTTCATTCTAGTAATGTATACTATATTACATTCATTGATTTTTCGTATGTTGGACTATTCTTGCATTCTGGGAATAAATCTCACTTGGTCATGATGTATAACCGTTTTAGTATGCTGCTGAACTCAGTTTGCTAGTACTTTTGTTAAGGATTTTTGCATCTATATTCACAGGAGATGTTCTGTAGTTTTCTTTTCTTGTAGTGTCTTTGTCTGGCCTTGATATCAGGGTAATGCTGGCCCTAGAATGAGAGAGGAAATGTTCCCTTCTCTGTAATCTTTTGGAAGAGTTTAAGGGTTAATGTTAATTCTTTAAATGTCTGGTGAAAGTTTTTGTGATAGGAAGAGAAATCAGGTATTTTTTGGAGCTGTCAACAGTGTTTCAAGGAACTAGAAAAATGTCTCGAGGACTGCAAGTTTCCATAAGCACAATCTGAAACTACCACTGTATCACACAACTCAAAAAAGCCCCCAGCATCTGTTGGCCTGGACTTCTTTCTTCTAATTTATGTGCTGATTTACATGGACTCACATGTTCTACACTTTAGAATCTGTTTTGAAGGACTCAGTTGTGAAGATGGGGCATCCTCAGAAGGCAGACTTTTGACAATATATCTGGAGTCTTTAAAATACTTCATACATACTGTAATCCTTAAGTCACCCCTGAAAGCTAGGTGAGTGATCTCAAATTTAGTAATAAAGAAGCTTAAGGCAGAAAAATTTTGCCTATTCACAAAGGATTTCTGGTTTTTGTGTTTTGTTTTGACCCCTTTAGTGAGGCTGCATTTTGAACAGATTGGCTCCTCCTCTGTTTTCCCTCTTTTTTTTTTTTTTTTTTTTTTTTTTGCGGTACGCGGGCCTCTCACTGTTGTGGCCTCTCCCGTTGCGGGGCACAGGCTCCGGATGCGCAGGCTCAGTGGCCATGGCTCACGGGCCCAGGCGCTCCGCCGCATGTGGGATCCTCCCGGACCGGGGCACGAACCTGTGTCCCCTGCATCGGCAGGCGGACTCTCAACCACTGCGCCACCAGGGAAGCCCTGTTTTCCCTCTTTTATCTGCCTAAGAGGAGGGTATTAATTAGTTCACAGAGACTACAGTTTCTTCTCTTCCAAGATAAAATAATCATTCTTCTAGAATCTAATAAAAGGTTAGGTCCTTTTATTTGAATTCGTACAGCAAAGGCCAAAAATAATTCCTTATAGGTCACAGGAGGAGGTTTTGCCTCATTGTATTTTGGACTCTTTAACTGGGCATCTGTGTGTGTCAGCGATTATCACAAAACTGGTAATAGTGACTCTTCTTGAGTACAGTGACTTTCAACATTTTTGACAGCTTCTAACAATAAGAAGTAAGTTTTATAGCATGATCTATTACATAACAAACAAACACAAAAAACATACACACCTAACATGAAAGGCTCACAAGCCAATCCTTAACCTTTATTTAAAAAAATGTAGCTTATCTTCTATTTTGTTCTATTTATTTTTTTAAATACTGATTTCAGCTTGCTGAATTGATTTCATAGCCTGCTAATGGATGTGAACTTCAGTTTAAAAAATATTCCTCCATGACCCACAAATTTACCTATGCGTATAGTGTTCTGGGCTCGTACCCTTAGACATTTTGATTCTGTGCTCTGAAGTAGAGCCCAGGAGTTTATTTTTTTTATTAAGTGCCCAGATAACTGTGATGTAGCCACAGACATGTATTTGGGAACCACTGATAGATCTAATCTAATAAAAACTAGTTTATTTAAAACTAAATCTGTCCTTTAAAATCACTGAAAACCACCATTGTAACTTTTTAAAATAACTGCCCTTTTAAATTTAGAAAATAAATCAGCGTTACCTAAACTCTCTGGACTTCAGTATTTATATTATCTAATAAAATGCGGGGAGCCATTTTATGCAGTGATTGACAGATAAAGGACAACTAAATTCCTCTTAATTATAGAAAAAAACAAGCTGGGCATGTAGTAGATTGTTACCCTCTGGTTTGTTCCATTCAGTAGTGATGTTGTCTTCTTTGACACAGACCAGTTTATGTCTGACTTGGAACACCAGCCATCAGGTTCAGCAGAGAAATGGCCTAACCACAGTGAGCTCTCATGTCCACCTCCTTTCTGGAGAATCTAGAGGGTGAGTGTTGATTGAAATGTGTCACTGTTTTTCTGCCCAAGTCTGATATTTGCATGCAGTGGCCAGATTTGCATGTGCTGCACAGGAGGGGGTATACATGGGCATCTTCTTGGTAGGGGCCCACTCATTATCTCTGGAACTAAACTTTGACTGTAAGAGTGCTTTTTAAATTTAACTACACTCAGGCTCTCACACTTATAATTTTAGTCTGGGATTGAATAAAAGTCAAGTGTTGATTGGATTTATTGAACCAAAGCAGAGGGAGTCCTGTCTATATGAATTCTGTGGCTTGGATGCGGAGTAAATTTGGTTGCTGATAAGGTGTGTAAGCCTACTCATTTCTGGTCAGGTGCTCTAAGTTTTGATGTGAGGCAGTATGGAATGGAAATAAAGCAGGAAATGTTAGCCATTTGCCAGAGGCAACCTGGATCGTTTACCCTTGAGCCTGTCCTTTAGGCCCATGTTTGCACGCTGGTAGTTCATCTGGGGCTCCATTTGGAAGGAGTCAGTGCTTGTGAGGAGGGGGCTGGGCCTCAGGCCTCTGTGCCTCAGCAAGCAACCATACCACTCCCTCTCCCTCACACAGCTTCTTTCTTCAAAGACTCTCAAAGCCACTTGAGAAAGTCTGTGGTAGAAATTATAAACATACAGATTGTAGTTCTCAAAATGCCATTTGAATTTCATTTTAATGAATTTGGATTTGGAAGGGGACTTAGAAATCATGTCTACTACCCAAATCTTTATATTTAGGATACTAAAGCTTCCTGATAAGGCACCAAAACCCTGGCTTCTCCCAGAAGCTGGGCCAGCCTACCCTGGTCTCACATCATTGGCCACTAAATATCTACATATCTATAAAACTCTCAGGAGAGTTATAGAAGGATTTAAATGAATTTCCTTGTATCATAGTTGAGAAGATCAGTTGAAAAAAGATTAAATTACCCTAGTCACATCACGGCTGAACCAAAATTAAAGCTTATTTCTTCCAGTGTTTACCCCACTGCCCTTCTTGTGTATGAAGCAACAATTTGGTCACTAGTGATCTTGGTAAGAAATGTTTCTGTGGAGTGAAGGGACCAATGGATGACTAAGGAATGAACAGGAGGTAAGAATAGAGAAACAGCAGGCAGTGTAGATAACTCCTTTAAGATGTTAAACAATGAAAGAAAGAAATTAGATATAGAGGGCCATGTGGGGTCTAGGGTTTTTATTTGTTTGCTCACTTGCTTGTTTGAGATAGAGACTTACCCATATTTAAGCAATGATGAAAAGAATCCAGGAGGAGAGGGTTGGTGAGTAGATTGATTAAAGAGAAGAGTGCAGGAAATTTGTGGGGCAAGATCTTGAAGAGGCAAGCATGTGAGATTCGTAGCATAGGTGTGGAATGAGTCATGTGGGTTTACAGCTCTGGAGCTCAGGTTTGGGCCCTGGAGACAACAGATGTGGGAGTCAACAGTACAGTATATAGAAATGGACAAGATTACTCAGAGAAAATGTACAAAATGTAAAAAAATAAGGAAAAGGACAGTCTTCTGATAGGCCTAAAATTCAGAATTCCACATCCGTTTTTTAAAATTTATTTATTTTGGGTTGTGTTGGGTCTTTGTTGCCGTGCGCAGGCTTTCTCTAGTTGCGGTGAGCGCGAGCTACTCTTCGTTGCAGTGTGCAGGCTTCTCATTGCGGTGGCTTCTCCTGTTGCAGAGCTCGGTTCTAGGCGCGCGGGCTTCAGTAGTTGTGGCTCGCGGGCTCTAGAGCGCTGGCTCAATAGTTGTGGCTCACGGGCTTAGTTGCTCCGCGGCATGTGGGATCTTCCTGGACCAGGGCTCAAACCCATGCCCCCTGCATTGGCAGGCGGATTCTTAACCACTGCGCCTCCAGGGAAGTCCCCAGAATCTCACCTCTTAACCTAAGTTGAAAATAAGTTTTTTGTTTTTGGGTTTTTTTTCCCCCCACATTTCAGTTTTTACTGATACAAAAACATACGTGCTGATACTTGAATATACTTTCAAGTAACTGTGTACTGTTTACTCAGCTGGAGACTTAATGTTTGTAGAATGTTTTGAGTTACAGCTTTTTCTAGAGGAAAGATCTGTATGACACTTAGTATAGTATCACATATATAAGAGGTTTCTTAGAAAGAAAGGATCCTTAATAACAGGACTGATCTCCCCCTCAGTCAGTTGTGGAAAAAAGTGTCATAATTTCCCTTTAGTAGTATTAAATCTAATGTTAAAAGTGAAGGGTATCTTCTGATCATTGTGCATGTAATTTTCAATCTGTCCTATGGTTGGAAGCTATCTAGAGTTCGGTGTAAAACTTAAAATAACTTAGGGAATTCCCTGGCGGTCCAGTGGTTAGGACTTGGTGCTTTCACTGCTGGGGCCCGGGTTCAATCCCTGGTCAGGGAACTAAGATCCTGCAAACCGCACAACGCGGCCAAAAAATAGAATAGAATAGAATGGAATGGAATGGAATGGAATAGAATAGAATAAAATAACTTAGTTAAAAACTTGTTATGATAGAGCTCAAGCTGGTTATCTTGGTTCTTGCTTAAAATGCTTGAATATTCTTTCTGTCTTACCTTTATGGTGGTGAGTTTTATTTTTGTTAATAATGTAAGCTAGGTTATTATAACATAGATCCCAAAATACAGTGGCTTAACTACACTGGAATTTTCTCTCACACCGTACGGTAATTCAGAGATCAGGATTCCTGTTTCATTTAGTTCCTCTACCTCTTTAGGTATTGTCAAAGCAGAGTCACCACGTTGACTGAGTCTTAGCCCAAAGCAAGGGGTATGAAAAGGAGGGGAAGAGGTTACTGAGCAAGTGATGAGGAAGATGCACACATCACTTTTACTCACACTTAATTAGAGAAAGCAAGTTACATGGTCATACCTTGCTACAAAAGGGAAGCCAGGAAATGTGTAGTCTGTAGCTGAGTGGCCCTGTGACGAGTTAAACTCAATTACTAGAGAAGGCTGAATTAGGACATTTAGCAGTCTACCATAGGTACCTTCTACGTTTTCAGGAACTTTCTTCTGTCTTCAGCTCGAAAAGGCAAATTAATCAGATTTTGATAAATGCAAATTAATTCTTCAGCTCATTCTATAAATAGGTGAATTCAGTATTTTATGTATTTCATTTAGATGGTATTCTTATAACTTATCTAATAACCTAAAAGTAAATCTTAGGGAAACTGTGCTTATAGAGTAATAAACCATAAAGTTATACTAGTTTCTCATACATTTAAAATAATTTCTATTCCTTTACTTCCAAATTTCTCTTATTTCTTCATTTCAAGTGAAATTCAGAAAATGATTATACTTATATATGGCCTTCATTTTATAAAAAATAATATTTCCATAAAATTGTTCACCCAGAGAATGAATTATACCTTTAATCTTGGGGTGTAAGGAAAGGAAGAAAAGATGAATTTGCTAAACTTTGATGAATGTCCATTGCAGCTTTAAAATGAAATAGTATACATAAATGGAGACTGATTATACCAAAAAATACTTTACAAAAGTGATCAACGTGCTCAGATGCTAGTTATGAAGGCCCTTTGAACTTTTGTGTGTTTGACAATGTGCATCCGCCTATTCCAAAGGCAGTGCCCTGGGTTACCCTGCCCCTCCACCTGGTGGTGAGATTTCATACCCTACCATGCTTGCCAGCTCTAACTCTGAATCCGTAAGCATTGGAAATAGCTCTAAATAAGAGGCCGTTACTCAAACACCTCATTCTTGTGTGTACAGATAGCATTACAGTGGACTGTTAATTTGAACATCTCTTGGATTAAAAAAGAAATTTGTTTTTTCTTACAGCAGATATTGCTGATGGCTCTGACTACTTCTGTTGTGGCAAGCCAGGTGTTGGGGTAATGGGAGTCAAGGATGGTAGCTGCCACAAGTAGGCCAAATGCTGTGACCTACATAACCTGTTACCACGGGTGTTGAGGGCTGTTGACCCTTGTTCTAGGCTTTTAATTCACTTTACTCTTTATAGAGGGGAAGTGATAAAATTGTACAGTAGGGGCATAAACAACTCCTTATGTTTTTACCTTAAATTCGTGAAAAAAAAATAAAGCCAACTCACATGCTTTGTGGAGTAGGACTTAAATAAATCAATAAATTCATGCATACATACATTCAAAAGGAAGTGAAAATTGCAAGCACTAATTTTTTAAAGAAATTAGTACTGGGCTTCCCTGGTGGCGCCGTGGTTGAGAGTCTGCCTGCCGATGCAGGGGACACAAGTTCGTGCCCCGGTCCGGGAGGATCCCACATGCCGCGGAGCGGCTGGGCCCGTGAGCCATGGTCGCTGAGCCTGCGTGTCTGGAGCTTGTGCTCCGCAACGGGAGAGGCCACAACAGTGAGAGGCCCGCGTACCGCAAAAAAAAGAAATTAGTACTGTATTTATCAAGATTGCTAATGATTTACATGTAAATTACATTATAGATTTGCTTACCAGTAATAATTTTAATTTGCTCAAGTTGACAAAGTTTGGCCAGTCACATTAGAAGGCTATCTTAGGAACCCAGAGGTGGGAGCCAGAGCCCAGAGCCCCCAGGCTAAGTGTGAAGTGAGGGGGCAAAGGAGAGCAGTGGGCTTGGATACCACACTGTGCTCAAGTTATTGCTAAAGGATGGTGAAGGGACTGCTTTGTTACAGTTCTGACTCCCTGGCCTAAAATTCGTATTCAGTAGCTATTATTTGAGCATAATTTTTGTTGTTGTTTTGCCAAGTCCCATATTACATTAAAGATTCAATTGGCACATAATTTTAATCAGCACTCAATATTTACCAAGCACTAAGGAGTCAATGGAGAACAAGATAGACAAGTTCCTTGCCCTTTTGGAACTTAAATCTACTCTCTGATTATTATATGTTAAAGTATATTTGAATATAGTCGGCTTGAGTGCTTCTTTGTGGAAAATCTTAGCTTTATCCTAGTCTTAAAATCCTGAACTGTCAGGAACCTTGCAGGTTGGTTTAACTAAGTGAGGTTACGCACACTAGGCAAAAGAACAGCAGAACTTTGGTAAGGGGGAACAGAGATAACATACCTTCGATCAGGCTTTTGCTATAAAGGTCACCACCCAACTTCTTCAGAAAATGATGTGTTTATCCTTATCATCAAAGTGTACTTGGTCAGTGAGTGGATAGTGTTTGTTATAGACCCTCATCCTCAAGAAAATGTAAGCATTGACTTCCTCATAAAGACACAGGAAAAAAATATATCACATGGTTTTCGATGATGATAAAGCACCATTTTTAATCATCTTGTTTTAAAACTTGAACAATGAGACAAGATTTGAAAAAGGTGTGTTTAATGGCAGCCTGGAACATCTCTGAAGTTACCGTCTTTGGAAGGAATAAGCGACAGGAAAGATGACTTGAATGTGAGCTGGGTACTTGATTCTATATTTGGCTTTTTGCCACTGCTGCTGTGAGACCTGTTTAAAATAGACACTGCCAAAATCAAAATCAGATGCCTTGTGTTAGTCTTAATAACATTCTCTGGTCCCTTTCCAACCCCACCACCTAATGAACTTTCAGGGTACTATTCCAAATAGCTTCCAAGTAATTGTACTGGATTATGATCCATTTATTCAGTCATTAGAAATTGATGTTTCCTCGGTAGTAAAGTCCTTGTCCTTCAGGAGTTCACAGGCTATTCAAGAGACAGGTAATACTGATGCCTACTGATAATCTAATGCGATGAGTAGTGTTAGAGGCCATGCACAGAGATCACAGGCCATCCTTGTGCTCTTTCTTAGCAGGAGACTACCCCATAGACCCACACATAGAATCTACACTGAAAACACTGCTCCCTTGTTATGACAGAGGTGCCAAAGGCTGCCTTGTCTATTTATGTCCCTTTATTTACTATATAAGAGGTTTTTTAAAAATCTCCATTATACTTATGAGGAAACTGAAGAGAAAATGTATTGTTATGCAGAGTATCCCCATAAGTTTTCATTTACATAGAAACTATCTCAGTGAGTTATTTCTAGCAGTCAGGAGTCAGTTTAGATTAATTCTATCCTTCTTTGCAAACCATCATGAATGGTCAATAAATCCTAGCCTGGAAAATTTACTTGAAAGGCATCCTCTATCTGACAAAGACCTTCATAAGTCTGTACCAATGACCTTCAAAAATTGATCTCAATTAGTGATTATTAGAGCTAGCCAACACTGCTTAATCTTCATCCTTTTGTAGTTAGATTCCTTTAGCTTCTACTCCTACTTCTTTGCCTCACTTTTTAAAAAAAATTTTTTTTTTTTTTTTTTTTTTGCGGTACGCGGGCCTCTCACTGCTGCGGCCTCTCCCGTTGCGGAGCACAGGCTCCGGACGCGCAGGCCCAGCGGCCATGGCTCACGGGCCCAGCCGCTCCGCGGCACGCGGGATCCTCCTGGACCAGGGCACGAACCCGCGCCCCCTGTATCGGCAGGCGGACTCCCAACCACTGCGCCACCAGGGAAGCCCAAGCCAAATTTTTGTCCTTCACTTCTTTGCCCTTCTGAGTACTGCCACTTGAAAATTTGTCTGATGACAAATCACAGACTTCTACAGTTAAAGAGACCTTATTAGTTTAACACCATCATTGTATAGCTAAGGAAATGGGAGTCTTAGATATATGAAGTTATTTGTCCAAGGACACACATGCAATTAGTGGCAGAGCCTGTATTCAAGCTAAACCTAATTTCCAGGCCATTCCTTTGCTTACATATTTGCTCTCCCAGGTCCTATTTTCTTATCAGATCACAAGGCTACTCCCACTTTTTCTTCAGCCTTTTGCTCCTCAGTGGAACTATGAAACTGCTCCCATACTTCCAGGTCTCTAGTAAGAAGGTACATACATCTCTTCTTGCTCTGACCATTGAGTGTAGTCCCTTACCCATAGGATTTTTCCATTTGGATGTTCTAATTTCCAAATCCAATTCCAGACCTAACCTACCACCTTCCTCCTCTATATTCCTCCTCAGCTTATTTCCAGTAGTGACAGTACTATTCTTCCTAGACTTAAAACGTTGGTGGTAGTGGCGAATCAATCCTTTCCTCTTTCCCTCTTCTTACCATCACCACACTCACTGTGAGCACCACATTTGTCCAGGTCCTTTGCATTATCTTTGTCTAAATGATTTCCACGCTCTTCTAATCTTTTGGCCTTCAAGAAGTTGAACAGGTGTTTTGAAACTGATTCTACCATTTACTAAGAAAATTGTGTGAACTGGCAAAGCCTCTGTTAACTGATATGTAAAGTGGGGTAATAGTGATCTTAAAATAATGTGAAGATTTAACTGAAATAAGATATAAATTTCGATTGTAAAGTTAACCCATGGATACCCAATAAATATTTGTGGAGCGAATGTTAGTTCCGTTCTCCTTATAGCCATGATGAGTATATGAGTTTGAAGAATTTTTTTCTTAACTACCTAAACAATAAAAAGATTAGATGGGGGGCTTCCCTGGTGGCGCAGTGGTTGAGATTCTGCCTGCCAGTTCAGGGGACACGGGTTCGAGCCCTGGTCCAGGAAGATCCCACATGCCGCGGAGCAACTGGGCCCGTGAGCTACAGCTACTGAGCCTGCGCGTCTGGAGCCTGTGCTCCGCGACAAGAGAGGCCGCGACGGTGAGAGGCCCGCACACCGCGATGAAGAGTGGCCCCCGCTCGCCGCAACTAGAGAAAGCCCTCGCACAGAAGTGAAGACCCAACACAGCCCAAAAAATTAACTAATTAATTTTTTAAAAAAAGATTAGATGTTAATATTTGAAGATTTTTTTAAAGGGGTTTGAAGCCATTTCTTTTCTTTTTTTTAAATTTATTTATTTATTTTTGGCTGCGCTGGGTCTTCGTTGCTGCACAGGCTTTATCTAGTTGTGGCGAGTGGGGGCTACTCTTTGTTGCGGTGGACAGGCTTCTCACTGTGGTGGCTTCTCTTGTTGCGGAGCATAGGCTCTAGGCACGTGGGCTTCAGTAGTTGTGGCACACAGCCTCAGTAGTTGTGGCACATGGGCTCTAGAGTGTAGGCTCAGTAGTTGTGGGACACAGGCTTAGTTGCTCCGCGGCGTGTGGGCTCTTCCCGGACCAGGGCCCGAACCTGTGTCCCCTGCATTGGCATGCAGATTCTTAACCACTGTGCCACCAGGGAAGTCCTCTTTTCCTTTTTTTAATCTTTTCTTTTTTTCTTTTTTTTGGCTGCGTTGGGTCTCCGTTGCTGCACGTGTGCTTTCTCTCTAGTTACGGCAAGTGGGGGCTACTCTTTGTTGCAGTGCATGGGCTTCTCATTGTGGTGGCTTCTTTTGTTGCGGAGCACGGGCTTTAGGCACGCGGGCTTCAGTAGTTGTGGCACATGGGCTCTGTAGTTGTGGCTCGCGGGCTCTAGAGCGCAGGCTCAGTCGTTGTGGCACACAGGCTTAGTTGCTCCGCGGCATGTGGGATCTTCCCGGACCAGGACTTGAACCTGTGTCCCCTGCATTGGCAGGCGGATTCTTAACAGCTGCAGCACCAGAGAAGTCCTTGAAGATTTCTTAAACAATCATTAGTGTCTCCTTGGTCTATGATCACTTCAAATGCTAATTATAGAGATTTTTTTTTTGTCTTGGTCTATTTTTGTTTATAACAGCTGTATTGAGATATAATTCATTACTATAAAATTCATCCTTGAAAATACACAGTTCATTGGTTTTTTAATATATTCATAGAGTTGTGCAATCATCATCAGTATCTAATTTTTACACATTTTCATTACTCCAGATAGAAACCCCATACCCCTGAGCAGTCACTCCCCATTCCTTCCTTCCCATTACTCCTGGCAACCATCTATTTATTTTCTGTCAGTTCTGGCCATTTTATATAAATGGAATCAAACAATATATGATGTTTTGTGTTTGGCTTCTTTCACTTAGCATGTTTTCAAGGTTCATCCATGTTGTAGCATGTATTAGAACTTCATTCTTTTTTTAAGACTGAATAATATTTCATTTTGTGGAATAGACCACATTTTGTTTATTCATTCATTAATGGTAGACGTTTGGGTTATTTCCAGTTTGGAGCTATTATGAATAATGCTGGTATGAACATTTGAGTACAAGTTTTTATATGGATGTATGTTTTCAGTTCTCTTGAGTATATGCCTAGGAGTGGAATTAGAATAGAATCTTTAGTTGATAAAGCAAAGAATTTTCATTTCAAAGCAAAGAGTTCTCATGGTGAGAGAACTAAAGTTTCTTATTTGGGGTGTTCCCGTCTATTTTGGTTCCTTAAGATTAAAACTCTTTGCACTGGACCTCACAGAAGACTGTGGTGCTTCCTGAGGTGCTTGGCACATCATAGAAACCAACAAAATCAAGAGCCTGTTCTGAAAGGATCAGAAATAATACAAATGCCCCCACATGATAAAGGATGTTTGCATTAGCATAGGGTAACAAAATAACCCCCAAATCTCAGTGGTTTACTCTCATCAAAGCACTTATTTTCATTTACTTTATATACAGGTGCAGTGCAGGAATCAGAAAGGGAAAACCCTCCTAAAAGGATGAAATTAAGGAAAAGTTAGATTAAGGTGAACACATTTCAAAAGTATCCTATTCTCTGCTAGAGCAAGAGCCTTTAGAGTGAGGGTAAGAACGTTTACCATTTCCTTCAGCCATTCCCCTTCCCAAACAAAATTGAACTGAAAGGTAGGGGGGGGGGTCTGGAACAACTTTTGGAGTGATGTTGCCATCCAGTTCAAGAGCAGACTTCAAGCACTGCCTTTATCTTTATAGAAAGCAATGGAAAGGGAAAAAATGTCTTTGAAATAGTGCTTGGCATTGAGCATCATATGGTCAGTCACACAGAGGTCACTAATCACTCTTCCCTTTCTTGTTTTTCAGTGAACGAGGTAATTGGGAGAGACATGTCCCAGATTTCTGTTTCCCAAGGAACAGGGGCGAGCAGGCAGGCTCCCCTCCCAGGTCCTGATTCCCTGGATTTAGGAAGATCCGACGGGCTCTAACAGCGTTCACTGCAGCCTTGTGTCCACCATCATGTACTTCTCAGCATGTTTCTCTCTTTGGACCTTGGGCTTCCAACTCTGCAACCTTCAGGATGGAGCCAGGAGTTGGGATCACCATATGTGGGGAAAGCAGCATTCCTCCAACTCAGGCCTTGTGTAGATTTTGTAAAAGAACAGGAGCAGCACAGGCTGTCTGATCTTTGGGGAAATGAGCTTTGCTTTTTATATTTAAATAGGATACTTTTATATGATGGGTGCTTTGAGTGTGAATGCAGCAGGCTCTCCATTTCAGAGGTGCTGCTTTTGCAGGCGATCTGGTTGCTTAGCTAGGATTGGTGATTTGTACTGCTTTATTGTCATTTGAAGGACTCTTTAGCTTTGATGATATTTTTAAAGTAGAAACTTTTGATAAAACCTTCCAGAGGCAAACATTAAAAAAAAATTATTCCCCCAAGCCCACACCTATGCCTTGGAAACTCAGCATGTGTCCTGAAGCCTTTCATAGATTCATAGGAAGTAAAGCCAAATGTAGCTCATACCTCTTTATAAAAGTAAACTGTTAGATAAAATGACACCATTCCAATCATTGAAGTGTTGGAATATAAAATGACATTCCAGAGCATAGCATTTTTGTAACTTTCTAGGTAATCTTCCTGTAATCTCTCCATGCTGTCTCCATGTTGAAATTGCTTTTTTTCCTCAGGGCCTTGGGTAAGATAACTACATGTAAGGGAACTTTGAAAGGTCGGGTTTCTTAGCTTGGTAGCTTTAATTTCCTGCCATCCTACATACAGGTAGACTGTGGAGTACTCTTCCCTTTTGTGTCCTCTGGTCCCAGACCTTTTCCAAGTGGAAGCATCTGCATTTGGCTGCCACAGTCTTGTGATGATTTGTTTAGGCAAATTTGCTGCTTCTAGCTTCTCTAGAGGCCAGGCTGTGTCAGAAGCTAAGTACAAATGAGCTATGCTTCAAGACAGGAGCAGAGAACATTCAGGATTCCAGATGGGACGCATTTAAGATTTACACTGGCATGGAAGGCTTTTCCCTCATTCTGTTTACAGCCTAAAATGATTCTGGCCTACCCTCCCATCTGCATGGCCTAAAAAACAGCCTTTTTCTAAAAGGCTTTGAGGCAATTCCAAAACTGAGATAGCATTCTAAACCTGACCCTCCACACCAAAGATGTCCTGGTGGTGCTGCTGGTAAGGCTGGTGCCCAAGGCGGGGCCAGCAAGAAACTCCAGCCTGCTGTCTACCAAAGGAGGTGCCCGACTTGGGTGCTCTTTTCACACCTTGCCCTTACCCCTCCCTTTAATGGGATTAGTTTCCTGTTCCAAGGCTTGGGCCTATTTCAACACCCCTGAAGTTTGCAGTATGTTTTCAAATGAAATGTACTTTTATTCAGGAAGCAAATTTTCTGAGTGCCTACATGTGAGACAGTGTGCTGGGCTGGTCAAAGGCTTGATGCTATTATTGGAGGGGATTGTGGGTCCTAGATGCCAGGACTGTCTACTGAGGCCAAGTGAGGCCTGGGTGGAGGGAGCCAGCTCATTGCCTACCACCTCTAGTCAACCAGTTAGGAGCTATTGACCCAGGATGAGGAAGTAAGGTCCTTTTTTTTTTTTTTTTTTCCTTTAATCCATGATGTTTTAGATATCTCCCTAAAATTAGTTAGAAAAAAATGCTTGTACTTCAGCAAATCACTCTAGTCCTTCTTGGAGCCTGGTGTTGTCACATTTTCTTTGAAAGTGAGTTTTGTGTCACAGTGTGGATAGTGAGATTTGCTTCAGGGCCTGTGGTTGGAAGCCCAGAGTTTCCTTTGGAGGGTTTGCGGTGGCTGGCCGCCTTTAGATGAAGTTCCAGAGAGTTGGCCAGACTTGCCTCCACCCTCTTGTCCCTGGTGTAGCTGCCTCACATGGGGTTCTTGCAAGAGCTTCCCTTGCAAGACCCTTTGGGGGTTGCTCTGCTGCCCTCAAGAATAAAAGCCTCTATGATACAGAGTTGCTATGCACCAAATTTTGATGCCTTTTAAATACCTTGATGCCTGTAGCACTAGAAATGCTCTTTCCTATTTAAAATAAAAATTAAATTTTAAAATAGAGCTTTGTATACTATGTAAGCAGTTTTGTATCAGCTTTGTAAAAGCTTTGGTGTAAAAGACAGTATTTTTTGGTTTTGTAGATAAATACCTTAATTTTTGTGCAACATAGTGGTGTTACAGCACACATCCATTGGACTATGCAAATTGATTTCTAGTAACAGCACTGAGCAACTGGGCATGTGCTAGGACCCACCCCTTCCCCCTCCAACCCATGCTATATCTTGGGTTGAGGAATGGGATGAGCAGCCTTCTGCTTACTGGAGATGCACAGAGAAACGTGGCTGAAAACAGCTAGGAACAGATGTTTTTGGGTTCAAGTGTGGTGCTGCTGCCCGGGGTGCAACCCACCCCTGCCCAGGGTTAGCCACTATCACCAGAGCTCTGCTGAGTCTGGCTGTAAAGCCCTGTTTTTGATAATCAGAACAGATGGTCATCTGTAAGGTTCAGATGGGTTCAAGTTGAAACCTTGTATTTTATAAAATGGATGATGTTCAATTAAGGAACTGATTCTCAGTTATGTTTACAGCACTTGACATTGTGTTTTCTTGTACATTTTGTATTTTAAAACCTTTTATAGGAGTACAGTGCTCCTTATACAAATACAAAGGGAAGAAGAGCCAGCAATTCAGGCTCCTCAGTTACAGTGCTGAAATAATAAACGGTGACAGGTCAACAGTCTCCTTGAAATCTGCCTGAGTGTTCCTCTGCATAGGGCTGGTGTGGAGCCCCTCACTCTGTGCCAAAGTGAAGGGCACTTTGGCTTTTAAAAAGTCCACTTGGTTGGGAACCTTTGTTTATTTTACGGAGGAGAGGGTAGAGTTCCAAATTCCTTCCGAAGCTTCAGTTCAGCACCCTCTAATGGGTGCAAAGGACATTCCAAGGTGTCTGCTGAGTTCAGGACAACTGACCTGCCCAAGGTGTGCATGAAAAGTAGGCAGAAGTCCCTTTAAAAGTCAAGCCTGAGTTTTTGTGTGAGGGCCTCCTGCCCCCTATTGTCCTCTGAGGATATTGCAATGCAGTCCATCAAAACAAGCCTGTGATTTTTGCCATCTGCCATCTATTCTTTGTGTCAAGCTAGAGGGGGGCTAGCATCCTTAGGTGGGACCACCCCTGGTGCAATGTGACCACGGAGGTCAGTATCCTGGGGACTGGGGCCAGCGCTCTCTGCCCCCCTGCCCCCCACCAGAAGGGACAGGGGAAGGTAGAACATTGGGATCTTTACTCAGAAGTCCCCTGGAGTCATACGCTGAAGGCACCAGGGTTTACATTTTTTAAAAAGAAAGCAAGCCTGCTATGGACATCAGCCCTATGGAATCTGTAGGCATGGACCATAGCCAAAACAGAACAAAGGCTCTCTGCTACTTAAGAGGCCCAGATCAGACCACTGGGAGCAGGGTGGTGACATTCCACCCCCAGCCCTGCATTCAGGGTCCAGCCATCATCTTTGGGATGAACACACAGAGTAATAAGTAGCGGGGATGGAGCTGGGGCTTGAGCTCCTCTGGGGGCTTTCTGAGAATTTTGACAAGCCAGAAAGAAGCTACCAACCAGGTTGAGGGCGCTGGTTCTCTGGATGCAGGAGAGTCCTGTTAGCTGAGGACATCAGCCAGCTCTTACCTCCTGGCTCCCTCACCTACAAACACACCCATTCTTTGGGGGCCTGTAGCACAGTGCGAGGTGGGTCACCAACAGGCATCAGACTGGTGTAGTCATCAGGGGCTAGCTGCAGAAGTGACAGATTATTTAGGCAGGGAGCTCCAGGCTCAGCCAGGTTCCCAAGCCCTCCAGCCACACCTCACCTGGTAGGCCTGGAAGATGCTGAGCAGATCCTTCATACCAGCTGTGTATGGGACACCCTGCATACGGACCAGGGCTCCTGGCTGGGACAACACTGAGGTGGGAGCAGAGGCCAGGGCAGCAGGGGGCGTGGTGAGGTAGCCCACAGTGGTGGGGGAGACTGGGGGGCTAGGGTAGGAAAGGCAGGGATTTAGTAGTGCAGTGCCACCTGTGGCCTAGACCAAGACCTACCTGCCTCTTCCCTTGCCTCTGCCTTGTGTTTGGTTCATTTCCTCCTCCCTAATACCCCTGTCTCTACAGAGTCGTCTCTGTTCTAGTTTGTAGATGGCATCAGGCAGCCCACATCTGTCACTCCCTTGTCGTCTCAGAGTAAAGTCGAAGTTCCGGCAGACCTTGAGTTATTTGGCCCAGGAAGGGGATCATGATCCTCCCCCAAACCAGGACAAGGGGGCAAGACAGTGAAGTAATCTTAGCAGCAGGGTACCTGGGGTAGTAAGCTGTGTAGTTCATGTAGAGTTGAGTGGCTGGCCCTGGGTAGTAGGCAACCGGGGTGGGGGCAGCGGGCACCCTGGCGGCTGGGAGCAGTGCTGAAGAGGGATACAGAGCTGCTGTCTCAGTGGGAATGAGTGTTGGGGTGGCCTGGAAGGTGGCGTAGGTGGGCGGTGAGAGGCCTAGAGGCAGAAGTAGAGAGCGTATCTGCAGGGAGCCCAGCACTGCCCTGGGTGGGGCAGCCAGAAGGGAGTCCCCACCGTAGAAAGTGAGGGTTATAACATCCTGGCCCCCACATGCCTCCTTCTTTCCCAGCCCCCTGGGACACTCACAGGGCAGCTTGCAGGGTGGAGGGGACATGCCACTGCGGCCCAAGGTGCCCCCCATTAGGACATGGCTCATCTCCTCTGTGGAGCAGGGGACCACCTCCACATAGCGTTCCTTCATTGCTTTCTTATGGCAACGCTGAGCAGCAGCTAGGGCCCGCTCTGCTGATGTCATCTGGATGAAGGCATCACCCGACGGCCGGCCCTGTGCACACCATCTTGTAAGCAGTCTGTCGTGTACAAAAATGCCTTCCTCCCAATCACACACCCCTCTGTAACTAAGTGTGCTCCCCCACTGGACGCAGCTTTACCTGCTGGTTGAGTACCATGTGCACACCATGGGGCCGAATGTCAGCCGCTGCCTCCCCCAGAAAGCTTAGGATGTCTTCGATGGTGGCTGTGTAGGGCAGGCCTCGAAGGCGTACACAGTCTCTCCCGGTCCCAGCTGCCAGTGGGAAGGGGATAGGCAGCAGTGGAGCAGTCAGTGTGGGAAGGAGTGGGCTGGAGGCATAGCGGTTCAGGACCTAGTAAGGAAGGAAGCAGCAGGCTGGTTATGCCAAGTAGGGCAGGGCCAAGGAGGGCATGGAAGGGACACCCTGGAGAAGCACACGGGGGTAGGGGGAGCCCTGGGTGGCTCACCTGCTGCACCTCGGCTGCAGTGCTCCGGAAGAGTTCAATGTATCGCTTACCCAGCGTGCCCTTATGCCTGCGTAATGCAGCCTGTGCCAGCTCCTCACAGGCGAAGAGGGCAAAGGCATCACCAGTGGGCCGGCCGTCAGGGTGGCGCACAAAGAGCAGCCCATCGGCACCCCCAGTCACTGGGCACTCTGGCCCCAGGAAGCCTAGCACATCTGCTGGCCCAGCCGAGAAGGGCAGTCCCCGCAGCCGCAGGATCACTTGGTCTTCGCGTGACAGGAAACGAGCCACCTCTAGTGAAGTGCCTTGGTGGGGGGCGTGGGAGTCACCTACTGACTTCATTTGTGCCCTTCCAAATACCCACCCACACCTAGCACACATGGGAGCAGAAAGGCAAGGGGCGTCAGGGAAGCAGGACATGGATCAAGAACCAGGGGGATCTAGATGCTGTTGGGAGCACACTCACCCCCTGCGATCTTTACAAACTCCTCTCCTGTTGCTTTATATACCTGTGGGAACAGCCCATGAGTTTCATGCTTGCCTGGCCTCAGCTCTGCCCTGCTCCGCTCCCAAGCCCAGAGCCCCACCTCAATATAGCGGACACCCATGTGGTGCTTGTGTCTCTGCAGTGCTAGGTCCCGCTGCTCGCTGTCCACAAAACGGATGAGGGCCTCACCATTTCTGCGGCCCTGGGCATTGAGGCACAGTGCTACACCACCCCTGTGGAGCCAGTGCTGCGTTAGTGCCTCCTGGGTAGGCCTGCCCTCCTGGGTCCACCCGTGCTGCTGTACCCACCTGGCAATATTAAGCCCCGTGAAGAATCTAGCCACGTCCTGGTCTGACGACTGCCAGGGCAGGCCACGAGCCCGAACCACAGTCTCGCTGTCCACCACGTCGGCCTTGCTGCTGTGGGGCGGGGCTCAGTCAGAGCTGTCCAGCTGGTGTCACCCCCAACCCTGCCCCCTCACTCACCAAGGCCCTGTCTCATATTTCTGCTTTACCACTTCGGGCTTCGAAAACAGTTGACCTGAGAGGAGATGGCATGGGGGTCAGCAGGGTCTGGTGGAGGGGGGTCTCCCCACCAAGCGCTGCAAAAAGAGGACAGTTGAGGGGGATGAGGAGGTAACAAAGGGGCTTTCACCTTGTGGTCTCTCAGAGGTGAAAAATGGGGAGGGGAACTTGGAGGAAGTAATAGGCAGGCAGTCACCCAGCCCTGAGAACAGGTGAAAGGTGGTGAGAGGAACCTTACCGCTGGGTCCATCAAGCAGGTGGAGGATGACAGCTACCATTGTCTTCACTTCCCACACCCCAAAATCGTCCTCTGTGGCATCCGTCTCCAGCCCCAAGTCTATGAGCAGAGAACTCACAGTGAGGAAATCCCAGCATGAGAGGGCAACTAGCATGTCCCACCGAGGTTCAAGTCCCCTACACAGACACATGCAGAATCCTGGCAAACACATTTGTTTTGGCCCAGCTCATGGATCCTCTTAAAGATCCCCAGCCCAGACATATGTAGACATATGCCCACATTCCAAATGTGCACAGGCACAGAGACATGCAGTCAGGGACTCAGCAGGTAATGTAAACTTGCATGTGTTCATTCAACCCACCAGCATGCACATACTCAGAGACATTCAGCCTACAGCCGCCCCTCCACCGTAATCCTGCTAGGTCACAGATACCCTGTGCCATGGTGGCCACAGTGAGGTCCCTGGCAGGGTGGGTGCTCGGGTGCTGCACGTGGAACTCTCTGCGGAGGTCGTAGAAGGAGAAGAAGGTGTCGGGGAGCGCCAGGTTCTGGGGGCACATGGGAATGGGGATGAATGGGGGAAACTGAGCTGCCCTGCCCACCCCCGTGACAAGAGGGGTCCTAGGAACCCTACCCCCTGTTGTGCCCTCAGTGGTGGCATACCTTCCTGGAGGCCTCAGGGTGCAGGACCTGTCGCAGCAGCTGCTGCCCATCAGTGCAGAGCGTGTAGGGGCCCCCGCCCAGCAAAGCCACATCCCCGCTCACCAGTTGTGAGAACTAGGAATAGGGAGCGGAGAGAGACAGAGGGACTCACAGCTAGGTGGGCAGGGGGAGGGAGGGCGCAGGCTTGCAAAGCTGGTTCAGCCAGATGTTCAGCCCTACCCTGCCTGGGGAGGAGGTGGCTATGCCTGTTGGGCCTGGCTCTGTGTCCTCCTTCTCCCCCAGTCCACTGTCACCTTCTCCAGGCCAAATGGGAGCAGTCACATATCACCCAAGCCCCCATCACACACACTCCAGGAGTCTGGAATGGGGCCAGAGCAAACACCTGGTGGAGTAGGACAAGCCAGGTGGGAAAGGGCGGGGCAAAGCAGGTTAAACCTGTCCCTGACCAGGCACCACCCTCAGGTGGGGGAGGCCCAGTCCTGCCTGAGGCCCGGCCTGCTCATGGTCAATGGCAGCCCCGCCCCTAGGTCTGACCAACTGAGGGGCAGAGAAACTCCAAGGACAGAACTGACAGAGCTCCACACCTGGACGCCAGGGGCAGCATGAGCTTTGACCCAGATCTTATCGACCGGCTGGCACTGAGTTGTTTGCTCATAGAGGGGGCGGAAAGCTGCCTTGCCCCTCCCCCATCCTCTATCCCTGCTGGAGAACTGGTACAAGCACAAACCACAGGCCCAAGAACCTCTTCTAACCCCAGCTTTACAATCTGTGCCTGTTTCCTCATCAGGAACCACCAGAGTTGTTGGACGATGAAAGAACTTGTGCTAGTAAAGCACTTTCACTCATTCCACTCAAGAGTCAGGCACAGGGTGAGCCCAGTAATGAAGATAAGAAAAACAGCAAAGGGAACCGACTCCCACTTCAGCCAGGGCCGGGAGGCACCCCAGGCCTTTGCACTCAGGAGGCAGGTAGCCTCCAGGCGGGGTCCGGACAGCGCCCACGCCTGGCCAGCCGGCCGAGACAGGCCTGGACGAGCAGCTTACACCTGGCGGCGCCTGCCTCCTGGGCAGAAACCGCCCTACGCCCCTGCTCCAGCGTCTTCCTGGCGGATGGGTGGGCCGAGGACGCAGGCAGCAGGGACCGTGACCTATGGCCAAGTCTGGGCCCCTCGGCCCTTTCAGCTTCCGGCTGCTGTTCTGAGAGACCTGGCCGGGCAGGTCCCCAGAGGCGTCTCAGTCTAGCTCTCCCGCAGGCCGGGGACTCTGGGAGGGGTCTCGCAGCCTCCATCTCCACCCCCTCAGTAGGAGTGGACCACTGGAAAGTCTGAAAAGACGCCCCCCTAGGAATGGCCGGCACACGCGGACACACGCACACACGGGAGTCGCTGAAAGTTTCAAACAACAGGAACCCGTCCTACCGCCCCGGCCAGTTGGTTGTGGTGCGCCAGGCCTCGCCTCCTGCCGCCTCTACCGCCGAGAAATGTCCCTGCAGCCCGGCCGGGCCTCCATTCACCCCGGCCCCAGCGCTCACCTGCTGCAGCACCTTGTCCAGCGGCTCGGCCCGCGCCAGGCTGTCGGCGCTCAGGCCGCTCGCCTCGCGACACTGCGGGCTCAGCGCGGCCGCCTCGGCGCGTACCAGCGATTTATGCAATGTCCCCACCTGCGAGCGGCGGGGAAAACCGATCAGCCGCTGCGCCCCTCGGATCCTGAAGCTCCCTGGAGATCCCACCGCCCTCTTTCCACCCTACCTGGCGGCTCCGCGGCTCCACCACTTGCCAGACTAGGAGGATTAAGTCGGTCTCGTCGGAGCCCAGGTCCTGCCCCAGCGCACCCGCCGTGGCCCCGAACAGTACTACCAGGGGTCCAGGCCCGGGACGGGGGTCGGCAGCGGAGTCTGCGGCGGGGTTCGGGCCTGAGGGCGGTGGCTGGGGTGGCGGCGGAGTCATGGCCGCAGAGGGAGAGTGTGCTCGACCAGACAGACACACGCGGACCGACGAAGCGCACACACTCACCGACCGACGGCAGACGCGTTTCGGCTTAGGCGGGACACCGTGTGTTATGGGCGGCACCTGCGGCCCGGCTGCCGCAGTGGGCGCTGCTGAGACCCGCCCAAGGCGCCCCGCGGGGCGGGGCGGCTACCGGCCCCCGCCCTCTCTGGGCGAGTTACCTGTCGGCCCCGCCGGCCACGTGACCGAGGGCGGCCCCCGGGAACCATGGGGGAGGGCCGCTAGACTCTAGGCCCTACACGCGCACACTCACAAGGCTGGCCTGGGCTCGCGCTCCCCCAGCGGGCCCTGCCTGACTTCTGCGGCGACCCCCCTCCCTCTCCGCTCCCCCACCGGGCCTCCGCCAAGGAAAGAGTAAAACCAGGGGCCTTTTTTAGTCCGTAAGGGTCCTTTGGACTTGTGAAAATCACCAGGAGGCAGCCTGGAGGCTGTGGGGGTCACGACGGCGGGTCTGGAGGGGTAAAAGAAGTCACCCAAGGTGAAAGGGGCCGGTAAGAGTTATCAGGTATCACCCAAAGGCTTGTAGGGGGGTCGCCAGAGGTCGACTGGTGTGGGGGGAGGGTGGCAGGAAGCACAAGAGATCATTAAACCCATTTGAGTATTCACCAGAGGTCAGTGGAAAGGGTTTGTGCACACAAGTGCGAAGGCTGGGCCTCAGCCTGGCTCCAGGAAGTGCCCGCGATGCCAAAGAGCGGTCGGAGGTGCGCAGGCCTCGGTGCTGGGGAAGGAAGAAGCGCGTCTCCCCCATCCCCGGCCCCAGCTCCCGAGAGCGGCTCCCCGGCGCTGAGCCGGATGGTCCCGGCAAGGAGCCTCACCCCTACCGCACGTGAGGCCTGCCGCCTCTTTTCGCCCTTCCCCCTTGACAACAGGCCTGTTGCCTGGAGATGTGAGCGTGCTGGCCGGTGGGGGCTAGAGGCAAAAGTGCAATGTGCCTAAGGGAGCCGCAAATTCTCCATCTCTTCTTCGGACAGCCCTTCGTGGAGGGCTCCCAGCACACTTTCGCCCTGTCGGGCTTGGTGAAGCTCCTTTACGGCGAGTTTCCAGGCCGCCCCGGATTTTCCCGAATTCTCCCGTTTATGTGACTGAGAAACTGAAGAAGAATCCGGCGGGAAGAAGGGGCTCCAGCCCGGCAGGAGCAGACACAGAGGGTTGCCAAGCCCGAGACGGAACTGGGGCGGGAGCCGCACCTCACGCTTTCGGACAAGCTGGGCGCTACGTTCGGACCTTCAGACAACTGAGAGCGAAAGAACCCGGCGTAGAGGAAGGGCCTCCGAGGCCTTGCCCACTAATTCAAACTGCACCGCGTCCCCATTTGGCGGATAAACAGACTGAGGGCGTCCGGCACACGGCGGCTGGAAGGGAGAGGTAAGTAGACTGGGTTTCCAGCGGTTTCGAGCGACCAGCCCTTCCCCTTGTGGTGTAGGCGAATGACCACGCTCCGCTGTCCTTGGTAAGACCGCCACCCTACTGCCAACCCGCTTGACCCCACCCCCGGAGGCGCTAAGCCAATCAGGCCCGGGGGGAGGAGGAAATGCGCTCTTCGGGTACCACCCTCCTCTAGATAAGCTTGGAATGTCAAATATTTGTTCGGTGGGCGGGGCGCAACTGCGAGTTAAGGCCCCTCCCCCACCCAGCCAGGAGCTCGCGTGCGCCAGGCTAAATCGGGCCTTCCTCCCGGCCACGCCCTTGCAGCTAATTGCACTTCACCCCAACAGCACCCCAGCCTCTCCTAAAACTTCCCTGGCGTGCATTGCCCCTTGTCAGGCTCCAGGCTGGGCTCTGCTCCAAGACGACAGAGCCCCGGGCCATCCCGGCGCTACCTGATCTAAATCTCACCCTTCCTGGTCCCCCCATCCATTCAACCTTCAGACCTTCGCGCTGGGCCCTTCCATATTCTTCCTTCAGCGCGGGTCTCAAAGCCGGGTTCCCGGGGAAGCCTCCCCCTCGAGGTGCCGTCCTGAGCGCATTCCCATTGGAGAGGCATTCATGCGTGTACAGGTCCCTGCGGGGTAGTAACCCCAAGCGTGGGGCGGCTCCCCCAAAACTCCCGTGCACCTGTCCAACCGCCTCCACCTACATGACAATTCCCGATGTTTGGACTCTTGAAAAACTAAATTCGTTAAAACAACCTTAGGCCCCCTGCTTTGCTGAGCTCCCTTACTCATCTTCAGATGGGTCCTCCCAGATCACACCATTAATACTAAACAACCCGCACTCCTGTCCCCCAGCCGGCTCTCATCTCCTTTCTGCCAGCACTAAACTAGCTACTAACAAGATAAATCGTTTATTGTCTCCCTACCCCACCATCCACCCACCCGCGAGAATATCAGATCCTGGAGGAAAGGCTCAACCCCAGAGCCTATCACTGGGCCTGCCAGGCACATAGTAGTAGCTCAAGAATGAATGAATGGTTGACTAAGCTCTCTTCCCGTATCCACAGGGCCTTTCACTAGAGTCTCGTCTGTGCCCTTTCCTCCCCTCCCAACACACCCTTGCCCTAGTTAACCTCTGCCCTCCCTCCAAATTTTCCTCTCTCAAGGCACATCCCTCCTTAGCAGGGGTCCCCACTGTAGTTTAAGATTTTTGTATTTCACTGATAAATGTCCCCCAGCCCCACACCGCTACTAGCTAGTGTTCACGAATCACGAATGAATGAAAAGGAGATACGGTACGCGGGAGGAATCAGCGAGGCTCCAACGGCAAACCGTACTCTGGGTACCTGGGAAAAAGGAACTTGGTCCCTCGAGCCTGCCCGCAAGCTAGCGGAATCCCATCCTCACTTCAGCCCTTGGAAGCCTGCTACTAAGGCAGCCGGCGCTCCAGCCGAAGGTACGTGAAAGTCTGGGCAGATACAGGGTGGAGTTCCTCACCAGGGGAGTGTGGCTCTTCTCGTGGACTTCCAGGGCGTGTAGGAATGGTGTAAAACCCCCTCCTTGTTCCCTCCTGGGAAATATTCCGCTATCGAAGAGGATTCGACACTGGGTGCTTGCTTGGCGATCCACACTCGCCGGCCCAGGCCCATCCCCACCCTCGCGGTCAGCGGCCCCCAGCTGGGCCAGCTGCGACCCTTCCTTACTTCCCAGGCCTCCAGAGTAGCAAGCGCACTAGGTTCCCCTGGGGTTCGCATCTCCACGCCTTTGCCGCCGAATAGCCTCTGAGTACCCACCAGAGGGCGCACTGACTCTGTAGACGGAGCCAGGTGTTGCGGGGCAGGGAGGAGGAGCTGGCACTGGAAGGCTCGACCGGAGGACGCCCCAGGTGAAAGGGGAAGCCCTTGACACCGCCCCCCAGGCCACTTAGCTCCCGCTTGAGAGTCTTCGAGGCTCCTGGCTCTCTGGACATAGGCCAGGATTTTAAGCTTGGTCTTCAGGGCCCTCAAACGGCTCTGTTCCACTTTCACCCACCACTGTGCTCTACACTGCTGTGATTCTTCTGGTCTACAGACTGCTGCACATGCTAAGCTCCCTGCCTGGAGCACCCACCTACCTCATCATCCCTTTGTTTTCCTGGCACACTCCTACTTATCCATCAAGACCCATCTCTAATAATTCTTCTTCCAGGCAGCCTTCCTTGATGCCTAGACCAGGTTAGAGGCCCTGTTCTGGGCCCCTTGCCCCAGGGTTCTGTCATTATTGGGTCAGTGTTGGCCTCTCATGACTCTAGGGAGGCTCTGGCAGCAGAGGAATAGGAGGCTGCTGAGCTGTGAGCTTTAGGGAGAATCATTTGCCTCCAAATAGACTTAGCTGTGGCTACCACACCAGCTTAGAAGCCCTGGTGTTGATTGGGTTGCCCCAAGCCCAGCCACCCACCTGGTTCAGGTAGGGAAGCTTGGAGCTGGGGCGAGGGAGGGGTGGTTGCAGAGGGCCCAGTTACAGAGGAGGGCAGAGGCTGCTGGCTGGATTCTCACCTGAGGAAGATACCACAACTGGCCTGGCTCCTCAGTCCCACCTCTAGCCTTTGCTCAGAATGTTCTGCTCTACAGGAACACTCTCCCTCTTTCCCAGAATTCACATCCAACCTGTGGACCTCTCAGTCCCTTATCTTCTTCTCTAGGTCTGACAGGCACCAGGACCCTATCTTGGAAAGGGAGAGGGTTATAGAGAAGGGGGTTCATCACTCATTGATTCAACATATATTGAGCACCTGCTGTGTGCCAGGGATTATGCAGGTGGTAACCGAGGAGGACAAATGAGGGGCTTGCTCTTCCAGCAATTATATTCTAATGGGAGCTAGGCAGGAGCTGCTTCAAAGCCAGTGATCATGTCTGGGCTGAGACCTAAATCAGTTGGGTCCCCAAAAGTGGAGTCTGCAAAGTGGTCCCAGTGCAACAAGTGCAGAAGTCCTGAGGGAGAATGAGGATATCCTGTTCTAGGCAGCAAGGAAGCCATTGAGGCTGGAGATGAGAGAGTTGGGGAAGAGGGAGAGTAGAAGTTGGGGGAAACCAGAATACCCGCCAGGGTCCTCACTCACTGTGAGTGAGGTGCATATGATGCATGCAATGAGAGGGTCATAAATGGGGTTAGGTGGACAGTGATGGGGCCTGATTTAATGTTTAATGCCACAGGAATAAGGGCATAAGTTAGGACATCAGTAAGGAGGCTAGTATGGAGATGAGGGTAATGTGGCTTTGGGATGGTAGAGCTGGCAAAACTTGGTGACCACCTAGTTGTGCGTCTGAGACTCAAGGAGGTATCTTTAGTCCAGGATGACCCGGGGTCTGCAGCCCAGGGGATCATGTGAATGATGGGGTCATGGTGAAAATGAGGGAACCTCACCCTCTGACCCCTCTCCACAGTGCCAGCACTGGTTATTACTGACCAGACCTTGGCACCCCCTGCCCCAATGGCCATGGTCCTATCATCTTCAGGGCCTATGGGAGTGGGGCAACAGGGAACTGCTCCCAAGAACAGGGCCACCCTTTGAGAAGCCCATGGGCATCTGAGGCTGCAAGGCTGACAAGACATTCAGACTGTGGCCAGAGTCCAAGGCAGCCCAGGCTGTCCCGATCCGTACCCTACCCCCACTTAACCCGTGGCTCTGGACTCCTGCCTGTCCTAGCCCTGGCAGAAGGGTCTCTATTGTCTCTCATACTGGGCCTGCACCAGATTGGTCCTCAGCAGCCCCTCTGCTGGGGCCTGGGATGGAGGTGAGGGAGGCAGGGGTTTTGAAAGGGGGTCACTGGGCCAGGGTCTGAGGTGGGAGATAGTTGGACCTTAAGAGAGGAGGGTATTCCAACCACGAATGTGTTTCACTAAAAGAATATAGGAGGGGCAGGCCAAGATGGTGAGTAGATTCATTGAGGGTCACTGCAGAGAGGCTGGAAAGGGTCAGCCGTTGACCAAGAGGAAGAAAGGAAGGAAGAGAGAGAGGGAAGGAGGGAGGAAGGAAGAGAAGGAAGGAGGGAGGAAGGAAGGGGCAGGATAGAGGTCTTGGGACCAGCCAGGGATGACCAGGGTATTGACTGGCTCTCAGGAGGGGGTGTGTGAAGGATCAAGACCTCCAGTCTCCAAACATGCTGGTCACCCTATTCCGGAGTGACACATGGTACCAGAATATTACTGGTTGTCAAATCTTTGCCCACTCTATCCACCCCGATTCCATGCACAGAGAGTCTGTGCCCTGTCTGGATCCCCGGTTTGCGTGGGGTGGGAGTGGTAAGGGGACATGAGGTCCCAACACCCCTTCCGGTCTTCAGGGGAACTAACCGATGGGCTGGCGCAGGATTGAGGCTCAAGCCCTCTCTTAACCCGACGAGCAAACTGTTTAGTCGGCGGGTGTGTGTGTGTGTGTGTGTGTGTGTGTGTGTGTGAGATACTACACTCCAGACCCTGAAACAGGCGGACTGAACTCTCACTGGGAAGCGAAACACGCTGACCTGGCCCCTTCCCGGGCAGACAGCAGGTGGCCCCTGGGCCAGTGTAGCTTGAACCCAGATGCCCTCGGGGCAGGGTACAAAGAACCGACTTGGGAGTTGCCCAAAGGTCCTGGTCAGTCTCCTCAGGCTCAAGAACAGCCTGGGACTCACCTCTCCCCTTCTTCCTCTTGCTTTGACCCGGGTAGTTCAGTAGCGGCGAGCATTGGACCCTGAATTCCCATTCAGCCCGGCGCATTCTAGATCCCTCGTCAAGGAGGCGCCAGGAATCGGGGATGTGAGGGCTGCGCTGCGTGGACTCAGGGTACCGAGGGCTGGGCTGGGTACCCAGCAGACGCGAGCTGGGTCTGATCAGCTGAGAGCGTGCGCGAAAGCCAGGCTGAGCCTCGGTACATCGATGCGCTCGGCGTGCAGCGCGGTTAAGGGAGTTGGCCAGGGATGAGTAGGGGCTGGGCGGCGAACTCCGACTGGGAAGGAGAGTTCCTATTGGCAGGCCGTTTGCAGGAGGCGGGTCCTGATTGGTCCGGCCTCTGTGAAGGCTGCGAGCGGCGGGGTTAAGCGCGTCGCCGCTGCCAGGGCCTAGGCGCGAGACCCCAGAGCTGAATCCGCGCCTCGGACCTGGAGCTGCGGTTACTGCCATGGGCCTCCGCCTCTGCCCTTACCGCGCCGCCCTGCTCCCGAGCGGCCTCCTGTTACTCCTTATGCTCACAGATCTGGCACTCCCGGCTGGACGTCCGCCACCGGTGGTGCTGGGTGAGGCGCGCGTCCAGTCGTGGGTCCGTTCGCTCGTGCGTCCGGCTGGATGGGGTGCGGGCGGGGCTGTCTGCATCTGCTCTAAGCACGGGGTGAGGGAGCGTATGATTGTCTTGTCATCTGGGTCGGCCCGTCCATTTCCTGCTATGCTGGGCGCGGTTGTGGTCAAACTCTTGTCACCTTACCCTATAGAATATGGGGGTAAGTGGGAGGGTTACCACCCGTTTGCGCATCGGTACGCCTGTTCATCTCATTCCCAAGCCTCGCCTCATCCCCATTTTTTAGCTGGAAAGACCGAGGCTCTTTGGCCCCACTCCTGAGGGCCGGTAGGAGGTAGGGTGGCTTCGGAGTTGGCCCTCAGGGGCCTCAGCGTTGACTTGGGCTTGGCTTGGACGCTGTCTCCCTCCACCCTTCCAGCCCGACACGTTTCAGAGGGCATTACTGAAAGGGAGCTCTTTGGGGAAGGATTGCTCTCCTAACCTGCCACCAGGGCTCTCCCCTAACTTATCAAATATGTGGCATTGGGCCTGAGGGAGGAGGCCCAAGGGAATCTGAGGATGGCTATAGACAGAGGGAGGGGTTGAGACAATGGCTATGAACAGATGTCATACTGTACCCTTACTCCTGCCAGACCTACTTGGACTCCGTACGCTATGTTGGGGCTAGGCAACCTCCCCTGCCTACCTCCTCCTTGCTGCTGGCCCAGGCAACTGTCCAGGAGCCAGTAGTATTTCCTTGTGGTGGGTGTGACAGGGATGAGACCTCTCTGTCTTGGGGTCTTTGGGTGCCTCATTCAGGCCATCACTCCCACGAAGAGCTAGTGTGTTGGTGGCCATCCAGGGCTCCTAAAAGCAGAGGCATGCCGAGGTATACATTACATACTGAGTCTGCTGCAGCATGACCCCCATGCTCTTTCTGCTGGGAGTATTTTAATGGGGATGATGCAGATCACAGAAGGGTAGGGTTAGCAGGTAGTGTGATCCCAGGGGTCCTCCACCAGGAGCTCTGGGCCAGGAAATGCTCCCAGGGAATGCTGGACCCAGGTTCACCATGGAGTTTGGGCAGATTTGGCCTTGCCTTCCCTAAGCGTGCAGGATGATTCCCAGAGGTGAGGTCTGTGCTGGGCAGGCACAGAGAATCCACTGACCCAGTCAGGAAAGGTTTCCTGGAGTACGCAGCTGGAGCTGAGTCCAGGAGAGAGTTCCAGGCAGAGGGAACTACGTATCAGAGGGAGGGAGCTAAGCAGTCCAGGCTCTCTGGAATGGAGTGGGGGAAGGAGTAGATGGTGCAGGGCTCGTGACTGGTTGGGTCATCTGGACTTTGTCTTGGGAGCCTGCAGGGAGCCTTGTGTGGACCTAAGGAGTACTGAGTATGAAGGGTGTGGGATTGGGAAGTGTGTGGTCTCTGACCAGACTGGTCCTAGGCGTTTTCACCTATATTGGTGCTAAATGTACTCATTAATTCATTCAGTTCTTAGTTATCCTAGATCACAGCAGAGGAGCCTCGGGTTGTACCTAGAGGCACTGAGCAACTGGAATCGTAACCTGCCCAGCTTCTCAGAGAATGAGGCTATTGGCATTAATCCTGGGAAACCCCATGGTGGACAGCAGACAAGCTGTTCCTGGACACAGAGCAGGGACCTAACCTTGGCCATCAGAGGATCAGCATCCAAGGGTGACCAGTCTCTGTGGGTGGGACTCAAATTAGTGGTAGAGGAAGCAGAGGCCAGAGAAGGGATACTGAAGGCCCTGGGTGGGGGAAGGGACTATAGCAAGCTATTTCCACCTCTCCCAGTCTCAGTTTCATTATCTGTAAAGTAGGCATAATAAGGATATTCTTCCCAGTGTTACTTGAGGTGAAAGGCATGTGGATGGCTCTTATCTAGTTCTAGGCACAGAGGGACCCAGGAAGTTACCATTGGTATTTTTAGAGGCCACACAGCCTGGCCAGGCAAAGGGTATCCAGGCAAAGCAGATCAGATGACTTCCTCTTTCAGCTATTTCCTCTCTGGTGGAAACAGTGACCAAGGTTTCTTCACTGCCCTGTCTAGTCCGCAAGCATCTCATCTAGAGGCTGTCATGCTGGGGACTCCCCACTTCTGCACCACATCATGAAGGGAGGTGAATGCAGGTGCCACACCTCCCTCCCATGGCTGCACTGAGGACACAGTGGGATGGTGCACAAGGAGAGCTTGTCCTCTGCAGGGCTGTGTTCACAGCTGGAGGCCAGCGAATGCCCCAGAGAGCCAAACACTGGATCCTAAATGGGGTTTGGAAGGTGTCAAGAGAATGGCATGCGGGAGGAGGCGAGGCCTGAAAAGTCACTGGGAGTCAATGGACTGTGAAGGGCCTTGAATGTTAGGCACTGAAGCAAGGGGGGAGCGGGGGATGGGTTTGAGTGTCACAAGGGCCCCAGGCCTCTGTATAGACTGAATAAGTAGAGTGAAGTCATCCTTGGAGCCTGGTCACACCCACCCCCATTGGGCTGTAGCTGGAATGGTATGTTGCTTCAAGAGAGTTATTTCCAACACAAGTGTGCTAAGATGCTAGGGCCCTCCAGGTGAGGTGCACTCTGGAACCTTTAGAAGGGTTTAGCATCTGGGCTCTGGCCTTTAGCAAGCCCTGAGGACCTCAGTAGGCTGGCAGGTGCCTGCTTCTCTCAACTGTTTCTGTTCATTGCCCCCCTCCAGAGCCTATCCTGGAGTGCCTTCTTTGGATTTATTTTTGGCTGGTTAAGTGGCCCAGTGCTCTGTCCTGTTTCCCAGTCCTTCTTTCAGAGTATACAAGACCCTGCCTATGAAGCCGAAACCACCGTCTGTACCCCGACACTGAATTAAATCTCGGAGACAGAGTTTTGGGTGAAGTAGAAAGGAATAGCTTTATTGCTTTGCCAGGCAAAGGGGGCCACAGCAGGCTAATGCCCTCAAAACTGTGTGTCCCAACTTGGAGAGGGTAGTGAGAAGTTTGATAGTAATGGTTCAAGAGGGTGTGGTCAGCTCATGGAAATTCTTCTGATCGGTTGGTGGTGAGGTGAGTGGGAGTCAACATCATCAACCTTCTGGTTCCAGCGTGTCTGGGGTCTGCAGCATACCGGTGGGGGTTTCAGTATCTGCAAAACAGCTCAAAGATATTGTTGTGTGTGTGTATCCCTTGATGGGGAACCAGGACCTTGCCCCAAGGCTGCACTATGGTTTCTCTATGACTGTTTCTCCTTTGTCTTGCATCCCCTCCCTTCCCTAATTAACAACTGCATGAATCTGCCAGTTGGAACTCAGGAAAGGTCATGGAGGCTGAATGAAGCCTATTTCCTGTAATCAGAGAAATGGGGAACACAGAAAGGCTTTTGTGCCTAGGAGCCCCACAGATATCACCTACTCTGCAGCCTGGGATAGCCGTGGGTAGAAGGCCTTTGGGTTTCCAGCCTGCCAGGCCCAGGGTCTCATTCATGCTCTATGTCCCCCTTCAGTGCCCGGTGATTTGGGCAACCAGCTGGAGGCAAAGCTGGACAAGCCGACAGTCGTGCACTACCTCTGCTCCAAGAGGACAGACAGCTACTTCACACTCTGGCTGAACCTGGAACTGCTGCTGCCTGTCATCATTGACTGCTGGATTGACAATATCAGGTGGGGGCTGGGGCACAGGTGGGGCGCTGCTCGCTGACCCGGTCTAGAGACGCCTCCAGAGCCCATTTCTATCTCACCTGCGCCTCAAGAGATCTCAGGCTCAGCGTCACTGACCTCTCTCCCTTCCCATTTCCTCTGTCTGGTCCACGCCACCTTGGCACTCTCCCAGACAGAACTTTCTTCCCTTTCCTGCTGCTCCTGTCCCTACCCTCTCCAGTGCCTCAGGCCCTAGTTGTGGTTTCTATGCTCCAGCCCCTATTCACAGCCTCGCCTTGGCCCCCACCCTTTCCCTTGCCTCTGACTTGGCCACACCTGCCCCTTCCAGCTGCTTGGGGATTCCTTTCCACTTGCTGTTCTTTCAGCCTGGAATCACCCTTTACTCCCTTTGCCTGATAAACTCCCTCCCATTCACTCTTTAAAACCCAAGCCTGCTTTCTTTGTGAAGTCTCCCTGCCAATCCCCAGAGCTCTTTTTGTTTCTGTGTTAGTTTTTTATAAATTTATTTATTTAATTTTTGGCTGCGTTGCTCGCGTGGGGTCTTTGTTGCTGCGCGTGAGCTTTCTCTAGTTGTGGCGAGCGGTGCGTGGGCTTCTCATAGCGGTGGCTTCTCTTGTTGCGGAGCACAGGCTCTAGGCACATGGGCTTCAGTAGTTGTGGCACATGGGCTCAGTAGTTGTGGCTTGCGGGCTCTAGAGCACAGGCTCAGTAGTTGTGGCACACGGTCTTAGTTGCTCCACGGCATGTGGGGTCTTCCTGGCCCAGGGCTTGAACCCGTGTCCCCTGCATTGGCAGGCGGATTCTTAACCACTTTGCCACCAGGGAAGTCCATGTCCAGAGCTCTTAACCTCCCCTTCCCCCTGGCCACATGCCTGCTCCTCTAACCTGCATTCCCTGCCTGCCAAACATTGTTTCCTAGGATATTTCTTCCATAATAAGATAATCATGTAATGAGACTTACTGCTTATTGAATGCAAACACTATACATTTTACATACTTTCTTTTATTGAGTCTTACAGCAATCCAGTGAAACAAGTGCTGTTTTTAGACCTGTTTTACAGATGAGGAAATCTGGAAGCTCAAAGAGGTTACAAAATTGCTTAGGGTCACTTAGCTAATAAGTGACAAACTAGAATTTGAACCCATAGTTGTGTGCCTCTGAACTAAGGTTCCCGCCCACCCTGAGCTCCCTGAAGGCAGGGACTGTGTCTCTTTTATCTTTAAAGCTGTAGGACCAGAAACACAATTGTTTTTCAATAAATATTTGAGCTGAATGGAGTCTTTCAAATTAAGATTGTTTTTTCCCCTGGAGACACACTAGCTGGTTCTAGCTGGTTCTCTGGGCACCCTGCCTTTCCCTGTTGTTTATGACCCGTGCTTTGTTGACTCTTTCCTCCTCGTGCGATCAGGGTTATTTCTGGGATGTTGATCCGCATTTCTATTTTTGTGCAGAAGCATGGTCTCAGGTATTGCCAGTTGGAGGTACAGGCTGATACTGAGAGGGGCTTATCTACTTTTGTTGGGCTCTGACCTCTTTAGACTTGCATCCAGCACAGAGTACTTTGGCTTTCTAGAACTTTGCTGAGTGGCCATTGGGATGATCTACAGATTGCCCTGGAGAGAGTGGGTCCCCAGGACTTTGATTTGGGCCAGTGTTGGGTATCTTGTCAGCTTTCTGTGGCTGATCTTTAAGGGTGGGTGGGACTCAGGACCACTGGGGACTGCAGGTCTAGCCTGTGTTTTCTCAGGCACATTTGCCTCCTTAGTATCAAGGGAGGCCAGAGCAGGGTTCCTGGCCTGGCACAAGGCTTTCCTCCTGTCTTCCACCACCCTGTCCCCATCATGTCTCCAGGCCTTGCCCACCCACTCACACAGCAGCCACAGGTGCTCGGGGTTTCTCTGTCTGGTTCTGTTGTGTGTTGCATTCATCATCTCCTTTGCCCTGTGTTGTGTTATGGTGGGTGGCAGGAGCTGGATCCATGGAGATGGAGCAATGGGAGCCTGTGAAGTTAGGCTGCCTGCCTTTTGGGGTCAAGTGTGATGTTCATGGCGGAGCCAGGCCTGGCAGCCAGATCCCTCTCTAACCATATCTAAGACCTGCATTAGACAGTATGGGTGACATTGAGGAGAAGGGAATATTGCCTCACAGGGGTCCTGGAGTCAGTCTCTGGAGTGAGCCTTGGTGGGGTCCTCATTTGGATGTGGTTACTCTGATTTGTGCTTTACAAATTTGCTTTGTTACTTTTTGGTCTCCCCTATACATCTGACCAGACCTGAGGATGGGAAGGGAATGTGGCTCAGGACACAAGACAGTATTGGGACACACCAACTTAGGTGTCACCTCTGGGTCACTGGCTCAACATCCCCTCCTGGCAGGCTGGTCTACAACCGAACGTCCCGCACCACCCAGTTTCCTGATGGTGTGGATGTGCGTGTCCCTGGCTTTGGAAAGACCTTCTCACTGGAGTTCCTGGACCCCAGCAAAAGCAGTGTGGGTGTGTAGCCCTTCCTCATGGCCCCCAGGGAATGGGGATGGAGGTTCTGATGGACTCCGAGAGTGGGAGGAGCCCTGTTGGTTTGAGTGGGGGTAGCCTGTGAACCGTCTCTAATCAGTGTGGGCACAGAGCCCTATAGCACTCCTTCGGGGATCTCCCGGCTGTAGGTGTCACAGTCTCCTTGGCAGGTGTGGTGTGGGCAGCTGACAACGACTGTACTCTCTCTAATCCTGTGGATTTATGTCTATAGGTTCCTATTTCCACACCATGGTGGAGAGCCTTGTGGGCTGGGGCTACACACGAGGTGAGGACGTCCGGGGGGCCCCCTATGACTGGCGCCGAGCTCCAGGTAAGTGGTTGCTCTCATTTCCTCCCTGAGATCATGCGGGAGGGGGGTGGAGAGGAGGAGGTAACAGCCACCAAAGGCCCTGGGCCTTTCCCTTCTCCCGTGTCTCTGGCATCCAGCCCAGCCATCACAGGTCCTGTCCTTCCCCCACCCTCAGCCCAGGATTTCTGGGCCTCTGAGCCCTGGGGAGAGATAATGAGGCTGAGGAGGGGAAAAGGAGCTTCTTCTCCCTTCATGGAAATTGAGGGGAAACCAGACCCTCCCCACTTGGATTTTCACACGCTCCCCACCCACCTAGTCCTGGGTCTGGCCTGAGACACAGTCAGTGGTTCAGGCCCAAGGACCCTTCCTGCCTGACCCCCGCCTGGCTCTGGCCTGCAGATGAAAACGGGCCCTACTTCCTGGCCCTCCGCGAGATGATCGAGGAGATGCACCAGCTGTATGGGGGCCCCGTGGTGCTGGCTGCCCACAGTATGGGCAACATGTACACGCTCTACTTTCTGCAGCAGCAGCCACAGGCCTGGAAGGACAAGTATATCCATGCCTTTGTGGCACTGGGTCCGCCCTGGGGGGGCGTGGCCAAGACCCTGCGCGTCCTGGCCTCAGGTAAGACCCTGCCTGGCCCAGCATGGGGGGTGCTGGTATCAGATGGCACACTCTCTTTCCCTCTACAGTGGCCTCCTGGGCCACCCTCACGTCTCTTCTCTTGGGTCAGGACCCTTCCTTATCCAGAGTTGTATTCTTTTCCAAACATCTCTTTCTAAAAGAGAATATAACACTACTAAATTCACCTCTCCGGCTGATGACTCTTGTTATCTGTGTAGGTTTCTTACAACAGGTACACGGAGTGGCATAACCGTTGGTCATAGGGCACACGTGTACACACACACACACACACACACACACACACACACACACACACAGCTTGGTCCTGGCTGGCCTTACTTGGTTTGATCCAAAGTTCTCTGGAGGAGCCTTCTCCCTCTCTCTTAACCCCCATCCTCACTTCTTCATCCCCACCTTCACCCCAGAGAAGGAAGGCTGGGCTACAGTTTCCTGTTTGTGAGTTACACCTCCCTCTGTGGCAGCGGGGAGCCTCTGTGGGCCACACAGAGAGGAAGCAGGTGCAGATTTGTCTGGGCCTGCTTGCTTGGCAGTTGGGAAAACCACCTCCTTCCCTGTTCCTCCCCAGTCCACTTGCCTTTTCAGGACTGTTAGAACATACCAGCTGTAGCCCCAGGGCTTTCCTCCCTCTGCTAGGACTGGATGTGAGCCAGGGCTGTACCAAGCATCTGATGAGCTTTCTTCCTCAAGTGACTGCCACTGCCTGACCTGCTTATTGGTCACCTGATCGTTGTGATCAGTCCTCTCCCAGTCGTCACCCTGGATTAGCTGGACAGTGAATCCAATTATAGTGAGGACTCATCACAGCTACCTACTCTGTCCAGCCTGGACCTGAAAGGAGAGATGTGGGCCCTTCTGAGTTTGAGACAGGTTACCATGGTGGAGTTCAGGTACTGGCCCTTTCAGAGCTTCCCCATGAGTCCCCTTAGAGCGGTGGTCCCCAACCTTTTTGGCACCAGGGAATGGTTTCATGGAAGACAATTTTTCCACGGAGGGGGCGGGGGGCTTGGGAGGGGTGATGGTTCAGGCGGTGATGCGAGTGATGGGAAGCAGTGGGTAAATCGTCACTCTCTAGCCCACTGCTCACCTCCTGCTGTGTAGCCCAGTTCCTAACAGGCCGCAGACTGGTAATGGTCCGCGGCCCGGGGGTTGGGGACCCCTGCCTTAGTTAGAGCTTTGCCTCAGATTCTGGGAGACTGCTGTCAGGCTCTGGCAGTCTGGGAGTGGGGGTGGGATAGGACGGGTGGTAGTCGTGGACCCTTAGCTAGGGGTTCCCTTTCCTGAGGGCTCCTAGAGCCAGGCCCCAGCAGGCAGAGCTGAAGGCCTGCAGTCAGTGGTGGGGTGATGGGTGGCTGTGGGTCCTGAGCAGGGCAGAGGCCCCTGTTCCCAAGTTCCAGCTCATCCTCTGGCGATCTCACTGGCTGGTGGATGCGTTTGTGCTGTTGGCATTCCTATGTAAGAAAGACTCTCACTTTGTCTGCAGCCTCCCCTCCTGCCCTGTCTCCTGCAGGCCTGGCTGCCCAGGTCAGTGCCAGGCAGGTAGGTGGGATGAGACCAGGGCTGGCTGGATGTAGGTCTGAGCCTAGGAAGGGGAAAAATGTTTACATAGCTCAATGTAATAAAAGATTAAGAGGACTGTGACTGTGTCTTTGGGCTGCCCACCTGCTGATTCACCTGTGACAAGGTCAGTACCCACAGGCCGGGTGATAAGTGCTCTGGGGAAGGTATTGTTTTTACCATGAATCACCCTGTGGGTGTGAGCTGCCTAAATCCCTGGTGACAAAATGCAAAAGGAAAGAAACAAATCTTGGTCATGTGCTTCCTAGATAGAGCAAAAATACAGGGAAATAGGGGAGTTGTCACCTCGTTAACAGCATAGAGATGCCAGAGTGCTGGCCAGGCCCGGGCTGGGGGCTGGCAGGGGCCCTGGCGGTGAGCATGCTGCCCAGCTGGCTTGCATTCCCGAGCACAGACTGACTGGAGTCCTCTATCCGCAGGAGACAACAACCGGATCCCGGTCATTGGACCCCTGAAGATCCGGGAGCAGCAGCGGTCTGCCGTCTCCACCAGCTGGCTGCTGCCCTACAACTATACCTGGTCACCCAAAAAGGTCTTCGTGCACACACCCACAGCCAACTACACGCTGCAGGACTATCGCCGCTTCTTCCAGGACATCGGCTTCGAAGACGGCTGGCTTATGCGGCAGGACACGGAGGGGCTGGTTGAAGCCATGGTACCACCTGGCGTGCGACTGCACTGCCTCTACGGCACTGGTGTCCCTACGCCAGACTCCTTCTACTATGAAAGCTTCCCGGACCGTGACCCGAAAATCTGCTTTGGTGATGGTGACGGCACTGTGAACTTGCAGAGCGCCCTGCAGTGCCAGGCCTGGCGTGGCCACCAGGAGCAAGAAGTGTCATTGCAGGCACTGCCGGGCACCGAGCACATCGCGATGCTGGCCAACGCCACTACCCTGGCCTATCTGAAACGCGTGCTCCTCGGGCCCTGATTCCTATGCTGGGCAGGGCTCTGGGATGGCCTGGCCACCACTGCTTCTCCTGGCCTGTGGGGCAGCCATGGCCCATGAGTTGAGCAGTTTGTGACTGATCATCTAAGGTCCTGGATCTTGGGTTGTGAAGTGGGAAAATGCTGGTTTTTTTATCCTTCCTCTCTGGGAATGAGGAAGGAAGACATAGTCTGAAGTTACTTGAGGGACCCTTGGAAAGAATGCTGCTGATGGTGGAATTGTGACCTCAGGACTGGCTCCGCAGGTGGATTGGCTGGCACCTGACCCCAATCCCCAGTGCTGGGGCCTTGTGTTCCTCCTACCCCTGTGGCCTTTTCACACTCGCCCACCAGGGCCTGGCTCCTCAGCTTTCTTGTGAGGGATGTTACTGAACTGTGGTCCCTAGGTTGGGCTTCTGGTCCCTAGGGTGTACCTTCTCACACATTGGCCACAAGTCAGCCTGCTACTGGCCACAGGTGGCTGGAGCTGCTGTCTTTGTGTGGCCTACCTGCTCACACAGCCTGACTGTGGCTTTCTGGGGGCAGCCCGGTTCCCCCTGCAGGCAGGAGTGTGTTGTTACGCTCTCCATGGTTCCCAGGCCCTGGGGCATTCACTCCTACCTCCCTTACTTCTAAGAACAGCCTAGCTCAGGGCTGGGCAGCAGATGGACCCCCAGTTCTCGGGGCTGTGTCCCAGGAGCCCTGATCTCCTTGGTTGGGCTGTTGCCCACAGTATTGATGCTGCCTCCCTTTGCCCTGGGGCTGTGGTTCAAGAATGAGAGCAGAGCCTGGTGCCATGCCCTTTAGGTACTTATGAGGAAAGAGGACTCAAGGAAGCAGCCAAGGCCAATCAGAGCCACCCTGAGCTGCCCTCTTGCTGACCCTCCACCACATTGCCACCCTGCCCAGGATCTCTCTAGCGTTCACGTGGGCTGGCACAGGACTGAGAGGAGGTAGGACTCTTGCCCACTCTGCCCAGCACCCATCCCCACCAGGCAGCTCAGTGGTGTTTAGTCAGCAGGGACTTGCCCAGAAACTTCAGTGGGCCCCTGAGAGAGCCAGGTGCCTTAGGGGCCCCCTAGGGGTTTTCTTCCTGCTCCAGAGGTGCTGCATGGATCTCCCTGTGATAGCAGGGATGGAGGATGTGGATCTGCCTTGGTGGTCTCCAAGTGGGCAGTGCCTAAAGGCCAAGACTTGGGTCTAGCCTCTGGGGTGGAGCCCCAAAGCCACAGTCAGGCTGGACTGTGCTTCGCTCCTACAAGGTTTCTGTGAAGCAGAATTTTCTCTGTTGCATTCATAGCCAGCATCTGTCTCTCCCTTTGTTCCTGAGTGGTGGGCCCCACATGGGGCTCTGAGCAGGCTGTACCTCGATTCTGGCAATAAAAGTATTCTGGATGCTGTAAAGTGCCCTGGCCTAGCCTCTGCTCTGAGCATGAGAGGAAGGAGTCAGTGGAAGGGTGAGGGGACTAGCGAGGCAGGTAATCAGAGGCTGGACCTTGACCTTTCTGGGGCCTTGATGGGTTCTCTCAGCACCAAAGCATGGCTCCTGTGCACCTCTTTGGGTTTTATCCTCCTTCCCCCTCTCCTGGGATCTAGTTCCCCTCCTAGGACTGAGAAGCAGGACCTGAAACATTCCTGTTGGAATGGAGCTCCTGCCCACCACCCAACTCTGCCGCTCCTATGTGGTCAACAGGCCCCAAATGTCACCCCACAGCTGGAAGCCAAGGACAATCCTGACGGTCGCGCTGTCTGGACTCTGCTTCCCATCCTTCTGTCCTCCCACAGCTTGCAGGTCTCAGCATCCTTTGAATTTTTTTTAGGATGCTACCCTTCTACTTTGTTTCATCAGTTCATCTGCCCGCCATCTGTCCCTCTTTGGGAACAGAGTGAGACTGAGGAGGGAGGGAGAGAGACCAAGATGGGCAGAGATAGGGACTGAAAGACTGGGGACCAAATGGAGATGGATAAGGACAGAGGAACAAAGAGTCTGAGACAGGAAAACGCGTGTAAGGATGGAGACTAGGCCAGAAGTCTGTGGTGCAGAGCCCAGAGCTGTGGGCCAGTGGGGGTGGTGGAAGCTCCAGTTCCTGCCTCCTCCACAGAAGCCTGGCCAGCCGGGGTTTTAGGTGTCAATACACCGTGGGCCGCTAGAGGGTGCTCTGAATCTTCTCACTACACCAGTTATTGGCCAGACCTGGAAAAATGGGTGGCCCAGAGGGTTAGGATGACTAGGAATACATAGGTCCAGCCGCATCGCTGGCCTTGGTAAAAAGGATGACAACGTGAAAGGGAGTAAACCCTTACCCCCAGATCCTGCCCAGCCTCTTAGTGCCCTGACACATACCCACTCATGGCCTTGCCTCTCACCCTCTCACCCCTGATCTGTTTCAACCGAACTTCTACCCTCAGTTTCACAGCTGTAGAGACAGGGTATGGAGTCAGAGCAGGCTTCAGGACCAGCAGACTGGGGTTCAAATCTGAGCTCTACCACTTCTAGCCAAGTAGCTTGGGGAGTCTCCTGACCTCCCTAAGCTTCGGTTTGCTCATCTTAAAAATGGGGATGGGGACTTCCCTGGCGCAGTGGTTGAGAGTCTGCCTGCTGATGCAGGGGACACGGGTTCGTGCCCTGGTCTGGGAAGATCCCACATGCCGCGAAGCGGCTGGGCCCGTGAACCATGGCCGCTGAGCCCGCGCGTCCGGAGCCTGTGCTCCGCAACGGGAGAGGCCACAACAGTGAGAGGCCCACGTACAGCAAAAAAACAAAACAAAACAATGTACATACCTTCATTAAAAAATACTTTAGTGGACTTCCCTGGTGGCACGGTGGTTAAGAATCTTCCTGCCAATGCAGGAGACACAGGTTCGAGCCCTGGTCCGGGAAGATCCCACATGCCGCGGAGCAACTAAGCCCGTGCGCCACAACTACTGAGCCTGTGCTCTAGAGCCCATGTGCCACAACTGCTGAAGCCCGCGTGCCTGGAGCCCGTGCTCCGCAACAAAAGAAGCCACCGCAATAAGCCCGCACAGCACAACGAAAAGTAGCCCCCGCTCGCCACAACTAGAGAAAGCCCGTGCACAACAACGAAGACCCAACACAGCCAAAAATAAAACAAAACAAAACAAAGCTTTAGTGCAAAAAAATGCTAACCATCATCTGACAAAACAGCATTGCCACAAACCTTCTATTTATAAAAGATGCAACATCTGCGAATCACAATAAGGCGCAGAGCAATAAGGCATGTTATGCCTGTACTCTCATTCACACTTAGGGAAAGTATTCCAAGCAGAGAGCACAAGGAGGGCAGCACCAGTGAACGCTCTTCAAGGATCATCACCTCAGGTCTATAGGTAGGAGTATGGAAGGGTTTTTAGGCAGAGGAGATACGAAGTCATTCCAATCTGTATTTTAGGAGCACCTCTTACCCTCTGGGGATGGGTTAGAGAGAGCAGGATAGGGATTGGGAGGCTATTATGGCTGGGGAGAAGAAAACCATGAGATGCAGGGCCTGGGGGAGCAGGAGGAGGAAGGGTTCAGGGTGCTGCACATTTCCTGCTGGGTCACTACGTGGTGGGGAGCAGGGTTTTGTGTGTAGGCAGTCTGGAACCAGAGGATGTGTAGTTGTGAACACGTGTCTGGGGGGAAATGACTGCATAGCCCAGAAGAGAATCATGGCTTGAGGTGTGGACAGGAAGCTAAGGGGTACGGCTCAGCTTTCCATGAGATCAGGAGGCCCTAGACAGAGCCCCAGAGCTACCAGAGGAAAAGGAGCCCTAGAAGGAGATGGAGGAGGAGCAACCACAGGGAGAGGAAGAGGACAGGAGGGTGCAGCTCCAAGAGGGGTCAGGCAGGATGAGGACTGAAAACTGTCCTCAAGCCTGGGCCCCAGGTAGGCCTGGGGTTGGCTCTGGAAGCTCAGCGGTGTCCATGTGTCTGCAGGGACCTTAAAGGATGCACGGTGGTCGGAGCTGTGACTCGGAGGACGAATCCTGGGTCTGTCTCCCTAGGGTCTCCAGGCGGAGGGTTGGCTGTGAACGGGGTATGGAGGCTGTTTAGAGCTCCTCGTGTGAGCTGTATGGGGTCCCCCGGGAGTGCGGCCCAGGCCAAAAGCCACAGAGGAACCGGGTGTGGGGCACTTAGAGGTTCCCGCGGGAGCGTCCCCGTATTGAGTCCCTCGGAGGCCCCGAGAGACTCCAGGGTCGCGGAGCAGCCTGTCAGTCGGCTAGTGGGGCTGGGCCCGGGTCGCGGCCCGCCGGGGGCTGGGACCTCACCTGCAGACCCCTGAGCGCGGCCGGCGGAATTCCAGAGGCCACGGCGGCCCCCTGGGGCCCGGAAGCGCCGCCGCCCGCGAGCCCCGCGCGGAGCCAGGCGCCCTGTCCCGACGCGGCGCGCGCTGTCGCGATCCGGCGGCGGATGACGTGGCGGGGGCGGGGCCTGAGCGGTCGCGGCGGGGGCGGTGGCAGCGCGACCGAGCATCCCGGAGGCGCCGGGCCACCACGAGGTAACGGGCCGCGGGCGGGCGCGCCGAGGGAGCCGGGCCGTGGGAGCAGGGCCGCGGGAGCCGGGCTGGGGCCGCGTTCTGCTGGGGCCGAACTCTCTGCGCCGCCGCTGCATGCGGGATGCGGTTCCCGTAACCCAGCACGGGGCAGGCGGGCCGCGGGCACGTGAGAGACGCTGCGAGTGAGCGCGTGCCCGAGGGGTACGCCGTGCGTGTGAGCGGGACCTTGAGCGTGAGGGGGACTCCAGGAGTGTAAGACTGAGCGTGTGAGGAGGACGCCGTGTGTGTGTGTCTGTGTGTGTGTGTCTGTGTGTGTGTGCGTGTCAGTCTGAGGGTGACCCTGAGTGTGCGAGACGCAGTGTGAGGGTGACGCTGTTAGTGTGACGGAGACTCGGTGTGTGTGTGAGAGAGACCCTAGTGTGGAGGTGACTCCATGAGTGTGAGAGGGACTGAGAGAGGGAGATTGTGAGAGACTGAGTGTGAGAGAGACCGCGGTCAGAGTGGCCCTGAGTGCGACCCTGTGAACGTGAAAGAGACCGTGTGAGATACTCCAGTGTGAGTCTGGTGCTGAGAAAGAACTTGTGCTGCGTCGGAGAGACTCAGAAAATGAGTAAAGGCCCAGGGGACGAGCCTGAGGATGTGAGCACCTGAGCAGAGCTTCCTGGGGCCGCGGGGAGACTGGCCTGTTGGAGGGAGGACGGTGTGTGCTCCTGCTTCTATGGCTCTTCTTAGTGTCTTCACATCCTGTCATCTTGTTTGATCATCTCATGTCGTAAATGGAAGGCGATATTTGTGAAACATTAAGAGAATTCTTCACAGAGCACTGAGTGAACAGTTTGGGCACCACTTGTGTTATAGCCAGTGATAAGCAGGAATCAATATTTAATTTAACATTTGTTTTTGAGTACCTCTTGTGTGCACTGGACTGTGTGCTTGGTAAAAAGAATTCAGTCTCTGCCCTTGATGGGGAAGAAAAAGCACTACCAGGCTAGCAGAATGCGCAGCCATCTGGTGCTTATCTCTGAGAGCTGCTCCCTGATTTTGAAGATCTGGGAGGAGCAGACTTTTGAAAGCCTGTGAGAGCTTCCTGAAATCATTTTCAACTCTCTGTTCTTGTTGGGAGGCCCTTGAGGAAACGGCCCAGGCTGCCTACATTGCTGAGGTCCCACTGCGTGCTAATGGCTTTTGCTTCCCAACTTTGGTCTCAGATTGTCATTAAAAGTTCTTATATTTGATTTTCCTTTCCTGACAAATTTGTGGGAAACCACAGGCCTGATATTCTCCTGTCTGCCTCCTTCCCTTTCTGACTGTGGACATATTTTTATTACAAACCAAAAATAATAGGAGTTATATGACTGATCTCTCTGGCATTTCTTGGTACACAGGAAATTTCCTGACTTCTGTCCTTTGTCCTTCCTGCTGTAGCCTCCAGAATGTGTGGATACATTACTACAAAAGTGATGCAGGTGGTGCTCATGGGACCTGGGACAGAGGGAACAGCAGTTGTCTAGACATGCATGACTTGAAAGGACCAGGCTGGTTCTCAGACACGTGTTCAGTTACACCCCACTGTGGGTGTGATGGAACTTCTAAGACTTCATTTTCTTCTTCGTACCTGACCATTTACGATGAGGTGGCTTATGAAAGTGTGATGTTTGCTTATTTCCTCACAGGTGGATATTATTGCTCTGTTCTTCGTTAATTTTCTTGGATCTTTGCAAGTTGTAAACCGTTTTAGTTAGTTATTTGAGTACAATGCTAGTAAAGAGAATGGCTCACACATAATTAACAGTTATGTAACACTATAATTATTATATAAATAACTTATATATTTATTATATCTCTTTCTAAAGAGTAATTTTGGTGGTTTATATTTAAAGATACTTGCAATGAGGAAGTAAAAATAGGAAACCAAAGCCATGGAAAAGACTAGATATCAGGTACTGTTGAAAAGTGAGGGTATCTGTTCACTGTGATTGGGAGCTGAATTTGATATTGAGTTTCCTGGTGTCCTAAGTGAAAAGACAAATGTAAAGAGTCACATAATTTAAGTTTAAGCATAAAAAGAGTAATACATTTTCATTGTAGAAATTTTGTAAAACTCAAAGTATAAAAAAGAAAAAGTCTTCTGTGTTTTCACCACATTTAAGATTTTGGTGTCTTTCTCAACAGCGTTTTTTTTTTTTTTTCATAGTCATCAATTATAAAAGTTTTAGAATACAGCTTGTAAAATATTCTTTGTTTGAACTTTGAAAGAGACAATTTTTCTCCCTGAAAATTGCATATGATAGTTTCATGGTTAAATTTTCATGAGGAAATTTTAGTGGTCTAGTGAATTCCTTTATTATCTGCTGCACAGGAGCTTGGAAAATATGATGAAAACCTGTTAAAAGCTGTGTTATGTCCTTACAAGTGGGGTTTAACACTAGTTTCTCAAGGCAGAAAATTACTTATAGGGTGTATGGAATTGTTTAATGAACACTGTCTTCAACAATGAGTTTAGAGACTTTTGTTTTGTTTTGTTTGCCATGCCGAGGGGCTTGCGGGATCTTAGTTCCCCAACCATGGATCGAACCTGGGCCCCCTGCAGTGGAAGCACAGATCCTAACCACTGGACGGCCAGGGAATTCCCAAGAGACTGTGTTTTCGAGAGAGGGAGACTAGACACACACATGCAGGGACACAAGGATATGTGTGGAGAAAGAAGTCAGCCAGGATGTTGAGGAAAATGGTGGGAGGAGAAGGGTGTTAGAGGCAAAGGACTCAGTATGAGCAAAGATGTGTTTTTCTGATGGGCTCTGGAAACCCTGGACTACTCCAGGTTCTGGAAACTGTAAGTAATTCAGTGTGGCTGGACCATGGGAGGGACCATATGCAGCAGGGGGTCTAGTGATAAGGCCCTGATAAGAAGGTTGGAATTGATCCTAAAGACCTTGGGCAGCACCTGAGGAAGGGTTTCTAACTGTGCTCTGATAGCAACCAACTCAGTAGATAGTAAGGTTGGTATTCTGTTGTGAAACTTGAGGAGCCAAAGCAGTTTTTCCCTTTTGGAAGGCTGTCTCCCACCCCTGATCTGCCCCCATCTCCTGCATGGAGGTAAGCCCTATTGCAGGTGCCTTTGTTTGTTTTTCCCCTCAGAATTCACATAATTTTAGACAAGAACTATGTTGGGACATTCCATTTTCAGGTGTTCTAGATCCTTGCTGATTTTATGTTTACTTGTTCTGTTGGTGACTGAGAGAGGTGTATTGAAGTCTCCAACTATAATCGTGGATGTCTGTTTTTCCTTTCAGATCTATCACTTTTTGCTTCATGTATTTTGAAGCTATGCTGTTGGGGGAAATACACGTTTAGAATTTTCTTCTTGCTGAATTGACCTCTTTATCATTATATAATGTTCTCTTTTATCCCTAGCAATACTTCTTATTCTGAAGTCTCGTCGGATGTTAATATAGTTACTCCCCTTTGTTTTTCTTTTGTTTTTTGCGGTACGCGGGCCTCTCACTGTTGTGGCCTCTCCCGTTGCGGAGCCCAGGCTCCGGACGCGCAGACTCAGCGGCCATGGCTCACGGGCGCAGCCGCTCCGCGCTCCGCCCGGGATCCTCCCGGACCGGGGCGCGAACCCGTGTCCCCTGCATTGGCAGGCGGACTCTCAACCACTGCGCCACCAGGGAAGCCCTCCCCCTTGGTTCTGATTAGTGTTTACATGTTTTTTCACCATCTTTTTACCTGTAACTTATGTCTTTATAGTTCAAGTGGGTTTCCTGTAGACTGCATATTGGGTTTTGCATTTTTATCTAACCCAACAATGTCTGTCTTATAATTGGTGTGTTTAGATCATTTACATTTCATGTTATTATTGATATGGTTGGATTAAAATCTTCCACCTTGCTAGTTGTTTTCTGTTTTCTACTTATTTCATGTGTTCTTTGCTTCTTTTTTCTTCTTTTCTCTACCTACTTTTGGATTGAGTATTTTTTATGATCTGTTTTATCTCCACTGTTGGCTTATTATTTATACCGTTTTTAACTTTCTGATGTTTGCCCTAGTTTCACAATGTACATCTTTAATTAATCACAGTCTACCTTTAAATAATATTACATCAGTTTTCACATATAATATTATATAAGAATCTTACAGTAGTATAACTCCCAGTTCTTCTTTCTTATCTTTGTGCTATTGTTTTCATACACTTTACTTTTACCTATGCAATATATTAACGCTGCATTGCTACTATTTTTGCTTTAGGCAGTTAGTTATATTCTAAGGCATTTAATAGAATCAAAAAAGTATATTTTTTAATATTTACTTCAGACCATTTGATATTGTCCTACAACTCTTAGATGCTCTGTTCTGGATTTTTTCACATTTTGACTTGTATGGTTTTCATTTCTCTGCTGAAATTCCACATATGTTCCTGCATGCTGACCAAATTTTCCATTAGAGCCTTTAATGTATCAATCATAGTTATTTTATTTATTTATTTATTTTTAAATTTATTTTATTGAAGTACAGCTGATTTACAATGTTGTATTAATTTCTGCTGTACAGCAAAGTGATTCACATATAAATGTATATATGTATATTCTTTTTTTTATAAATTTATTTATATTTGGCTGCGTTGGGTCTTTGTCGCTGCGTGCGGGCTTTCTCTAGCTGTGGCGAGCGGGGGCTACTCTTCACTGTGGTGCGTGGACTTCTCATTGCAGTGGCTTCTCTTGTTGCGGAGCACAGGCTCTATGCACACAGGCTTCAGTAGTTGTGGCACACGGGCTCAGTAGTTGCAGCTCGTGGGCTATAGAGCGTAGGTTCAGTAGTTGTGGCACACAGGCTTAGTTGCTCCGCAGCATGTGGGATCTTTTACAACCAGGGCTCGAACCCTTGTCCCCTGCATTGGCAGGCGGATTCTTAACCATTGCACCACCAGGGAAGTCCCTGTCACAGTTAGTTTAAATTCCCTGTCTGATAGTTCCAATATCTGGATCATCTCTAAGTCTTGTCCTATTGATTAATTTGCCTCTTGATAGTGGGTTGTTTTTATTGCTTTTTTTATGTTGCTTGTGATTTGTTATTGATTGTCAGATGTAATATGTGGAAAAGTAGAGATTGAGGTACATAGTCTTTATTCTGGGAAATGGGTACAACGTCTTCTTTTGCTAGCCTGTTAATGTGGGAGTTTGAGTCAGTTAGGAGGTGAGTTGGGTTTGAGTTTTGTTGTTGCTATGATTACCTTAGGTGCACCAGTGGCTCCAAATTCCTCTGGTGTTTCCTTGCCCTGAGGGTGCATTTTTCTGTGTTTATGCTCCACCCTCAGCATTAGGTCTTCTTTGTACACCTGTGCCTCAGCACACAGTGTACCACAGCCTTGTTGCTGGGTGCTTGCTAACCTGGTGGTGGGGAGTAGAGCGGTTCTCTGTTGTCTTGGTTCAGCCTCAGCCTTAGGCAGGCCCTATTTCCCTGGGTCGGGGGGGTGGGATCTTTCTGGGTGAGCCTGCCATGTCTAATTGTCTGGACCAGAATTTCCTGCTCCTCCCTCAGGCAGAGAGGATTGTTTTATTTTTTCTTTCACCCTGTCCCAGCTGCCTTGGGAATGACAGTTTCCCCATTCCCCAGGTGTTTAAGATTTTTAGAGAAGGGAGCAGGTGGACCTTCATATTTTTCCCAGAGCAGTGACTGCTTTCCTTCTCCAGGCCAGCACTTCTGAGAGGCTTTCTCTGGCCTAGTAATTCTTGTGAGCACCCACTGAGGTCTCACTGGAGAAAACCCTCTAAGTGTCTACGGCTCTTGCTAACCCAAACTTGACCTTTAGTAATTCATTAAAAATTGTTCCCGAATTGAATTCTTCTTTCCTGCCTGTATGGTGGTTCCATTGTTCTCCCTCCGCCACAGGTAAGCCAGAACTTGCATCTCTCTGGGAGGTATCTGTTTTTCCCTAAATCTCAGTCTGGTTGGTTGGCCTGTAACCTCAGCTCTCTAATGATTTCAAGAAAAGTTACAATTCTGTAGATTATCTGCCTTTTTCTTGTCATTGGAGTCGGAGTGATGCTTTTCCCAGATTTCTACATCTTAAGTGAAAGTTAGAAGTCAAGGCAGTTACATTTCATCCCATTTTTAAATTTTCCAGTGAAGTGAGTTTACCTTTTTCCCTCCCTGTGATATTGTGATTATTTATTTGGTCTTTGTCCACTGTTCCTGTCCCACAGCTCTTGTAATTTCCTAATAAGAGCCACAGAGGCATCTTTTGTTATAACATTTGTTTTGTTCCCAGTTCCTGAAATAGCTCCAGATCAGTAAAGGTTAAACGGATGTCTTTTGTTATTCATATAACCAGCCCCCTTCAACACACCTGAGTTTGTTAATGAGGTGATTTTTTTGAAAGCATCTAGATCCTCTAAGGATGGGGGTTGCTTGTCGCGGGAACCAACCCTGTGATTAGAGGGTTTGGAAGTTTTAGTCCAGGTCCGACCTCCTGGGAGGGGAGAGGGTCCGGAGATTGAATCAATCACCAGTGGTCAGTGATTTGATCAGTTATGCCTTTGTAATGAAGCCTCCATAAAGAACCCAAAAGGACAGGTTTTGGAGAGCTTCCCGTGCCTCTTCTCCATACCTTGCGTCTCTTCCTTCTGGCTGTTCCTGAGTTATATCCTTTATAATGAACTGGTAATCTAGTAAGTAAACTGTTTTCCTGAGTTCTGTGGGCAGCTCTAGCAAATTAATTGAACCCGAGGAGGGGATAGTGGGAACCTCCGATTCATAGCCAGTTGGTCAGAAGCACAGGAAAAACCTGGACTTGCGATTTGGCATCTTAAGTTGGGTGGGGAGGGCTGTTTTGTAAGATTGAGCCCTTAACCTGAGGAATCTGTTGCTATTTCCAGGTAGGTGGTGTTAGAATTGATTAAATTGTAGCAGACACCAGATCTGCTGGGTGTTGCAGAATTGTTTGATAGAAAACTCACAGTCTGGTATCAGAAGTCCAAATAGAATACCTGGTAACCTCCTCCCCCTCTCCACCAGCTGGGGTCTGATGAATAGGGGGAGGCTGGAGTGACCACGGGGGCCAGGTTTCTCTGCTTGCCTCCATGTTGGGTTGAGTGGGCAACCCAAGTCTCTGTGCACTGACTTTTTTGTTTTTTAAAGGAATGTAAGGTGCGGTGGCGGGGGAGAACACTTTCCCTCTACCCATTTTAGGTTCCTTGGCTGGGGAGTTGTAAATTAAACTGGCAAAAGACAGATTAACAAGAGAAAAACAATCAAGTTTATTAACGTGCATAGAGCATACACATGGAAGCACTCACTGATGAAGAGCCTGCACCTGACTCTTTTTTTTTTTTTAATTTATTTTTGGCTGCGTTGGGTCTTTGTTGCTGAGCGCGGGCTTTCTCTAGGTGCAACGAGCAGGGGCTACTCTTTGTTGCGTTGCGTGGGCTTCTCATTGCGGTGGCTTCTCTTGTTGCGGGGCACGGGCTCTAGGTGCGCGGGCTTCAGTAGTTGTGGTACCTGGGCTCAGTAGTTGTGACTTGTGGGCTCTAGAGCGCAGGCTCAGTAGTTGTGGTGCACGGGCTTAGTTGCTCCGCGACATGTGGGATCTTCCAGGACCAGGGCTCGAATCTGTGTCCCCTGCATTGGCAGGTGGATTCTTAACCAGTGCGCCACTAGGGAAGTCCCTGCACCTGACTCTATGTGAGACAGGCTCTTCAGGTGTTTCCTAGTTTTGTTTTCATGCATATCTGAGCTCACCTGACAGACACATGAAAACAGATATTTTCCCACGTGCCTGCATAGAGTCACCTTCATGGCTTGGTGCCAGGAGGAAAGGAAAAGTGGTGCTGCCTTAAAGCCAGGCCTCATAATAAGCAGAAGGAGGCTGGCTCAACTCCGCTGGGAGTGGGGGAAGGCTTATTAATGGCCCCAGAGGAGCTTTTTCACTTGGGCTTAGGTCTAGACTCTGGAGGGGTACTGGGACAGGTAAGGCAGGAGTTTTGAGTGGGGCCTGTGGAGATTGGAGTTTTCCCTGAGAACTACTGTCTTGAGTGGCTGTGGTTCACTTGCTCTGAGCTCCATGAGGCAAGATTCCAGCACATCCGTTGTTGTTGACTAGATGAGAAGGTTCTGGGAAGATGACGTACTGATCCCATTCTTATTCCTGGAAGTTATCTCTGTGACCTTAAAGGACTGACTCCTGGGAGGGAATCAAGTGGCTTACCAGATTCCTTTCTCCAGAAGATGCAGTAGGAGTTGGGGATCTGAATTCCCAATTCCTAGGGCACAGAAATTGAGGAAGAGAGAAGGTCCTGCTGAGTGCAGGGTCAGGAAGGTGCTTGTCTTCCTCCGACAGATTCTGGGTCCTTCATAGATAGGTTGGTGTGGGATCCAGCTTCCTTGAGGTTTCTGGATTGGCCCAATGCTGATCCAAAAGAAGCAGTGTGCATGTATGTACGTGTGCACACCATCTCCCTACAGGATGCCTTCCAATGCCAGATCTGTGGATAAGAGGAGACTTATAGCTTTGTTTTGGTGTCAAGATTACTGGGTCCTGTTTTGGGGGAATCTCTTTGCAGCCCCAGGTGGTAGTGAGAGGCAGGCTGAGGAGGAAAGCAAATAAGCCAATAGCAGATGAGTCCCACATTAGGGTGCCCTCTGAATGTTCTTTCTTCATCTGGTCTTATTATGTTATCCCTCTCTTTTAGGCACTTTAGAAGAAGAAAGGTGTTGAATGAGGAAGCAGCAACGTGGGAAGTGAGGTGGGTGTTAATGGACAAAGCAACACAAGGGTGTGTATTTTCATGGATGTTCTCTCCTTGGTCTAGTCTCTGCAATAGCGATATGCCCTTGTCTTAGCATCTTCCTAGCCCTTCCCACCACCTGTTGATGTTCTTTGCTGGCCTGAGAGTAGCTACAGACCTCTCCACATGTGGCTGGACACTGCAGAAGTCCCTGTTTATGTTTGGGTGGAGGTGAGTGAGTATGGAAACTGAGAGGCCTATCAGGCTGGCTAGTGCTGTGAACCTAGTGCTGGGACTCTGGCAAGTTTGTAGGTTTTAAGTTGGTAAGAACAGAGCAAAACCTACACCTCAGGGAGAATCCATGCTATGGATAAACCTAATGCCAGCCTACCCTGGGCATCAAGACTCTTGTTAGAAGTCACCCTCATGTCGTGTCTGAGCCCTGTTGGTGTCTTTCCTGGGAGCAGTGGAGGTCAGCCTGCCTCCATTTCTCTGTATCCTGTGGTGGGAACTCAGACAGGCTCATTGTATTTAGGTCTGTGTATGAGTCATGCTGTCCCTACACAAGAGGTAGGCAGGGAAATCTGCCTGCCTTGCAGGTCTGAACTAGAGCCTTATCAGCCACTACCCTAGACTGACATACTTATATTCTTTGCCAGGCCATAGTAAACACAGTTGTGAAGGAACTATTTGCCATGGAAGCCAGGGAGCTGGAGAGCCCCACACCCACATACCATCTCATTCCTGAGGCCAGCCGGCCCAGGGAGGAAGAAGATGTCAGCATGCTGCCTCAGCGGTCCACAGAAACTATGCAGCTAAAGAAGGAGATCTCTCTGCTGAATGGGGTCAGCCTGGTGGTGGGCAACATGATCGGCTCAGGAATCTTTGTCTCACCCAAGGGCGTGCTGGTCTACACTGCCTCCTATGGGTTGTCGCTGATCATATGGGCCATTGGTGGGCTTTTCTCCGTTGTGGGTGCCCTTTGCTATGCAGAACTGGGGACCACCATCACCAAGTCGGGGGCCAGCTACGCTTATATTCTAGAGGCCTTTGGGGGCTTCATTGCCTTTATCCGCCTCTGGGCCTCCCTGCTAATTGTTGAGCCCACCAGTCAGGCCATTATCGCTATCACCTTTGCCAACTACATCATCCAGCCCTCCTTTCCCACCTGCGAGCCCCCGTACCTGGCCTGCCGTCTCCTCGCTGCAGCCTGCATGTGTAAGTCTGAGGGCTTAGCGGGGGAGTATGCGTGGGGCTGTGGGTTATTTTTATAATGCTAATGGTAATTTATATTTGAAGAGCATAATTTGCTTTTCTTTTTCTGTGGGGAAGAGAGGCATCTTACCTTTTTGAAGAAGCAATTTCACCAAAGTCATTTGTTCCTGAGATAAGTAAGGGTAAAGGATGGGGATGGGGAGAGTCTGAATCTGTTTGTGGCTTCTGGTGCCTCACTTTCCTTCTTCGGTGTCCCTGAGTTCTGTTCCCCAGTCTATGTGACAGGTTGGTGCATGTCTTATATTTGTCTTATTTTGATTGGTGTCAACATCACTAGTTGTAACTTAACCCAGGAAAAACCCTCAGTGCTGAGGCGTTTATTCTGCTGCTCCAAAAAAAAAAAAAGTTATTTTGCTTCCCAGCTTTTAATCTTAGACCAGTTTAAGGCCATCAGTGAGGAAATGGGCTTCTCTAGACTGTGGGGGTCCCAAGGCTTTATGTCCTACAGGCTCACAGTAGGACCACTCCTTCCTGCCACTGCCACTCTTCACAGGCCGATCTAAGCAGCAGGCACCACACCAAAATGGCTGTTTCCCACTGGTGTTTCAGATTTCTTTATGCTGACTTTGTAAACAGGCTCTGCCTGCGGCCAGCGAGGAAGGTGGCTTCTACCCTGTATTTGGTTTCTGAGGGCAGAACCTGAGATCCCAGTGGATCTCTCTTTATTTTCCTTTTTTTCTTATGAGGTTGTAAGGAGGAATTCTGTGTGAAAACACTGGAAGGGAGAGAAGATTATTGTGAACTTAGTCTAGTAAAGCTAGTGTTTTAGCTGAGAAGTGGCCCAGAATTCCCTGTGTTCCTTAGCACTGTGCTGCCAGAGGCACTTAATTATACTCTGTTCTTTCCATATCTTTGCTTGCAAAGCGTTGGCAGTATGTGTAGTTTATCCACAGTGTTAAAAATAGACTGACAGTACCTTGGACTTAGCCGTAAAGGATTGTACAGTATGCTGTGACTCCTGACTTTAAGGAATTTATTAAAGACAGATGTTAAAAGGGAACTCTTCCACAGATACCCCTGGGAGGAGAGAAAGTGGGAACTCAGCGGTATATGTGATAGGGTTTCACCAGGGGGACTCTAGCCTAAGCTCTCCAAAAAAGGGAATAATTTTCTGATTATAAAACATGTTTGTTCAGGAGAAATTTAAATTAGCCTCAAATCACCTATAATCTACCGCCAAGACATGAGTACTTTTATTTTTTTTAATATTTATTTATTTATTTTGGCCGCGTCATGCAGCGACTGAACCCGCGCCCCCTGCATTGGGAGCGCAGAGTCTTAACCGCTGGACTGTCAGGGAAGTCCCCAGACAGGAGTACTTTTTTTTTTTTAATAAATTTATTTTATTTTTATTTTTGGCTGCGTTGGGTCTTCGTTGCGGTGCGCGGGCTTCTCATTGCAGTGACTTCTCTTATTGCGGAGCACGGCGCGCGGGCTTTGGTAGTTGTGGTGCACAGGCTTAGTTGCTCCGCGGCATGTGGGATCTGCCAGGGCCAGGGCTCGAACCCGTGTCCCCTGCATTGGCAGGTGGATTCTTAACCACTGCGCCACCAGTGAAACTCAGGAGTACTTTTAAAAAAAAATAAATTTATTTATTTATTTGTTTTTGGCTGCGTTGGGTCTTTGTTGTTATGCGTGGGCTTTTCTCTAGTTGCGGAGACGGGGTGGGGGTGGGGGGCTACTCCTCGTTGTGGTGCGCAGTCTTCTTATTGCAGTGGCTTCTCTTTGTTGCGAGCCCGGGTTGTAGGCACACGGGCTTCGGTAGTTGTGGCTCGCAGGCTATAGAGCACAGGCTTAGTAGCACGGGCTTAGTTGCTCGTGGCGTGTGGGATCTTCCCGGACCAGGGCTCGAACCTGTGTACCCTGCATTGGCAGGCGTGTTCTTAACCCTTGCGCCACCAGGAAGCCTGACGTATGGGTACTTTTAATAGTTCAGTTACGTCTTCATTTCTTTCTGTTATAGAATTGGAATCATACTTTGCATATAACTTGATATTCTGCTTTTTAAACTTAGTATATCATGGATTTCCCCCCTTTTTGTGAAATGTTCTTCAAAAGAAACATTTTTTAAAAATAAATTTATTTATTTTATTTATTTATTTTTGGCTGTGTTGAGTCTTCATTGTGGCACTTCATTGTGGCATTGTGGCATTCTTAGCCACTGCTCCACCAGGGAAGTCCCAAAAGAAACATTTTTTAAAGTTATATATATATATATATATATATATATATATATATATATATCTTCTTTTTTATTAAAAGGTGATGCATAGACCCTACAGAGAATTAGAAAAATGCAAAAAAAGAAAGTTAAAATCACCCATGATTTTACCTCCCAGAGAACTATTGTTACTATTTGTGTGAAATACCTTCTGCTATTTTTTTTTCTGCTTATCCATCATTTTAAAAAAGTACCCTTGATATAGTACTCTTTGTGGTTTGTATACTGCATTTAAAAAAATTTAATATTTAATCCCTTTCACCAAATATTCTTAGAAAACATGGTTTGGGACACACAAGTAGTTTCCAGGCAGTGTAATATAGTGGTTAAGATCATAGCCTCCCTTGGGAGTTCCCTGGTGGCCTAGTGGTTAGGATTCCAAAAAAGAGGACTTCCCTGGCGGTCCAGTGGTTAAGACTCTGAGCTTCCACTGCAGGGGATGTGGGTTCAATCCCTGGTTGGGGAACTAGGATCCCGTATGCCTCTCGGCATGGCCAGTGGGTGGGGGGAGGGGGAAGATCATAGGCTCCCATGCCAGGCTGGGTTTGATTCCAGCTTTACCATTGAGTAGCTATTGACCTTGGAGGAGATAGTTAACTGGTGCCTTAATTTTCTCATTTTGTAAAATGGGAATAGTGATTGTACTGTGAACTGAAAAAAACATGCACAACCTAAAAGTTGAGAATTATTTTTATTCAGCAGACAAAACTGAGGACTTAAGCCTGGGGCACAGCATCTCAGATAGCTCTGAGACACTGCTGCAAAGAGGTAAGGGAGGGGCCGGGATATATAGGAGTTTTTGCAACAAAGACCAGGTAGTTGGAACATTAAAAGATTACTGTTTTTTGTTTGTTTTTGGTTTTTCGCTGCCAAAAAAATGGGATCGAACCCATGCCCCCTGCAGTGGAAGCTTGGAGTCTTACCCACTGGACCGCCAGGGAAGTCCCAAAAGATTACTGTTAATTAAAGAAAACCAGATATCTCATTAAGGAATTTAGCTCTTTTCTATGTATGGAAAAATGCAAAAGTCAGGGCTCGTTGAAATCACTCCTTTGATATGTAGCTCAGCTATCTGGGGGCAGTGTCCTGTGGTTTCTCAACCTAAGTCTCTTCAGGGTGCACTGTCGGAGGTGGCTGCAGTTAGTGGGTGGCTGACTGCTAGGTGGCAGGCATCTGTTTCTATCCTGAGTTCCCTTAGGGCTCTCCGGGGAGCAGCTGTTTTGTGATGGCTTGATGGCTGCAACATTCTTTGTTTACTGATATGACAGGCAACATTTTTTTTTCATTTCATTGATAGTACCTATCTGAAAAGATTGTTGTGAGGAATAAGTGAATCAATACAAATAAAGTACAATACTTCTCTCTGACTGGCATACAGTAAATGCCCTATAATATCATTATTAAAAATAATGCTGCTGTGTAGAAATCATTTTCAGAGTTTCTTCATATTTTATTAGGATAAAATTATAAAAGAGAAATCCCTGTGTCTAAAGAATTAAACTGTTTTAAGTTTCTTCGTGTTTTACCCAGTTGCTTTCTAGAAGATTTCGTGAATTTGTACTCTTTTCTGAGCACCTGTGAGTGCCTGTGCATTGGTCCCTTGATGGCCTTAGGATGAATTCCAAGAGTAACCAAATCAAAGGGCACCTCTGTACATAATTTTTCACATAAAGAAGATTTTTGTTTGTTAAATCTTTTTTCTTTTATGATTTTTCCCATTGTTTTTTCTTAGGAAGCCCATCCCCACACTAGGAACTGATCTTTTGATTGGAGGAGAGACCTCACCTCTTAGAAATGCAAAGTTATGGTATCATATAACTTCTTTCATTCAAATGTACTTTTACACAGATTACTCAGTATTTGCATTACCAAAAACCCCTATTCCAGAAACCAAGGTATTTCCATAAAGCGGGCCTGAGGGCGGGAAACTTGTCAGAGCTGGTGCCAAGTCATTAAAACCTTGTCCCATCCTAACAGATTAGGGTTTAGGGCTCAGTTTACTCCTCTTCTTGGAAATTAGGGTGTAGAATCAGGCTGATGTATCATCCAGCTAAGCTGGGGTGTCCTGGAGGGAGCCTCCTTGGACAGAGGTGGCACTGAGAGCAGCCTGGTCTCAAGAGACCTAAATTGGAAGAAAACAACTATGTCATAATTAGGGGAAAAAACAAAGATCTGCACTGAATGCTGGGTGAGGCTTGGGTAGGAGAATTACGTTAGTCTTGAAACTGAGACATGAGAGGGGTCCAGGTTAGTTGGGAGACTGCTTAAAGAAGTTATATCCATGCTAAGCTAGACAATTAAAATTCCATCCTAGAAGAAAGGGCCTAGGCAGTCTCCATATAACTAACTCTAGGGCAGAGCTGCAAGCTGTTGGCCCACAGGCCACCCTTGGCCCACAGATATATTGGGCCTGCACAGTGTTCTAAATAATTTTGAATTACTTGCCAACATTTAAAAATCAGGACTTGCCCTTTCTCTTGAAAAATCAAAAGTTCTGGCAAACTTGGACCCATATTCCAGCCTCACACAATCAGCTGCATTTGAGTAGTGGTTACTCCTTTAAATGGAGCATATATTCTCCCATTGACTGCAGTCCCCCACTCCCTCTTGTTTTATGTCCAGACATTCTTGCCTTTGCTCATTTATATTACCTTCTCGGGCCCTGAAGGCATTGCTATTTCAGATCCTGGCTTCCAGCAGCCCTCCACTCCAGTCCCAGGTTATACATGGCAGGGAGATACATCCAAGCAGCTTTTATTTTTTTGGATTTCAGATTGTCTTAGGTACTCACTATGTCAGAACAGTGGTTCTCAACTGGAGATGAGTTACCCCCCCAGGAGACATTTGGCAAGGTTTGGAGACATTTTTGGTTGTTGCAACTGCTGGGAAGGGGTGTTGCTGGCATCCAGTGGGTACAGGTCTGGAGTGCTGCTGAACATCCTATAATGCACAAGACAGCCCCGCATGACAGACTTATCTGGCCCAAAATGTCAATTGTGCTGAAATTGAGAAACTGTCATTCTGCTATTATGTATTCTGGGATCTTGGACTCTTCTGTGGTGGGTGGGGCCTCAGGCTGCCCGCTGAACTCCGTATGCTTAGGGGCTCTTATTCACTTATGGGACTGTAGGGGAAAATGGCACTTCTTGAGGTCCATAGGTCCTTTCTCTGACCAGGTGACCAGCAGTATTCTCAGTAGCCCAGGTGCCCAGCATTGTAGGAGTACTTGATTTGTCTGCAGAAGTGTGTGTTTCTGGCTTAGGTCTTGGTGCATTTATCCCTGTGAGATTCTGTCTGTTATGTAACCTCAAATACATCATTGGAGAGTATTTGCCATGAACTGACGTGGAAGTCAGTTCAGCACTGACACAGTGGCATCAGCAGAGGTGTGCTCACAGCTGAGACTCCATTGTCCCTGAGGATTTGTTTGGTAAGGCTGACAGGGAAGGGAAGAGGAGGGGAAGGAAGAAGGAAAGGGAGACTGTCAAGGGTGAGACTGCAGTGAGGAAACACTGTGTGATGTATGAATGGCTTCCTATTGCCTCTTGCTGTCTTGGACTCATGCCTGGGCAGGGTTCTAAGTAGGAAGGATACTCTCCTCTATTTTGGTCAGCTGTTGCTATGGATAGACAGCTTTTATGTTCTGACAGTGGCAGGCCTGAGGAGGACTGGCCTTGACCACAGTTGCTCAAAAACCCTGGATTCTAACCCTATGTATAGGTTGAATGTTTTGATAATAAGATTAAATATGTATACTTGTGTAATTGAAAACAAGGAGGCTTTTAAAAAAGACATGTACATTATGTATTCATACACATGCCAAGAGGTAGCTTCTGATTCCAGGATCTCCACTTGGAAGGGTTTACCTCTCCTAGACTGTTGTAGAACATTTCTCTCCTAAGAGAATTGTAGATGTTTTTTTCCCCTTCTTTTTCTTTTCCCACTTTGTCGTCGTTGTTAAGGATTGCACTCCTCTGTCCTTGAAGGCCTGTTTGTGGGAGGAATTGGAATGTTCCTTTTCCTCCCAGTGCTTGTAGGAGAAGGGAGCTGCGACAGTCAGCATAACTGGAACTACGGCTTCAGATGCCAGGCCATCTCCTCATCAGAAGGAGAGTATGAGAGTTGCAGTTTTGTCTGTGGGCACATGTATTACTCAGGATTAGTCTGGGTTTCAAACAACTGAAAACCAAAAGGAGCATGGCTCAAGCATGTTGAAATTTATTTCTCACATGTTAGAAGTAGGCAGCGTGGGGCTAGTAGGATGACTTCATAATTCTTCAGGTTCCTTCCTTCTGTTTTACTGCTCTGCCATCCTCAGCATGTGACTTCTGGCTGGTGGTCCAGGATGGCTACTCAAGCTCCAGTCATGTCTGCCTTGTAGCTGACAGGAAGGACAAAGAAAGACACCTCTCACCCTTCAAAGATACTCCTATAAGGTTTTACTTATGCAACACTTTGCTTATATCCCTGGGTTAAGAACTTAGTTACTTGGCCATACCGGCCTGCAAAAGAGGCTGGGAAATGTCATCATTATTTTGGGCAGCCAGACTCCAGCTAAAATTTCTATTACTAAGGAAAGATGGAAGAACAGATATTAGAAGATATGTAGCCATCTTTGCCACAGAGAGACTTTGGGGATTTATTTCTGCTTAGGGATTGGATCTGGATCTGCTGTTTGAGTATTTCTCAGCAACAAGTCCCTAGAGAGCCTGGAAGACCCTGACATGGGTCCCACACTCATTGGTGCAGGCATGCAGCAAGGAAATGAGATTGGAGGAAGAGGGAAGGCGTGCATGTTTTAATTGTGGTAGTTGAGTCTGAGTGCCTGGCCTCCAGGCTCAGCCTGGCTGTCTTGTATTTGAGCTCTGGTGTAGTCCTTGCTGCTAGATGGGAATGGGAGTTCTGGGAGGCGGGTGGGGGGTGGGGTGGGGAGGTGGGGGATCAGATGGTGAAATTTTGTTTCTTAATTAGAATCAGGAAAACATTCGAGGGAGTTGGCTTCTGCTTGGTAGACTGTTCTCGGAGTTCTCTGTTCTCTGGCAGGGCTGAGAGTCCAGTGAAGCAAGCAGGGCTCCTGGGGCCAGCATTTAAGGATGCACTCACTCTCAGGTTTGCCAGGTTGCCCCCCGACAGTGAGTGCCTAGTTAAATTTTGTGCCCTGGGCTCCTTACTCACCTACTCTACTCCTGGTCCTGCTCCCTGGCTACATAGTGTTGTTGTTGTTGTTTTATAAATTTATTTTATTTATTTATTCATTTTTGGCTGCATTGGGTCTTTGTTGCTGCGCATGGGCTTTTCTCTAGTTGAGGCCAGCGGGCTTCTCATTGCACGTGCTCTCTTGCTGCAGAGCACGGGCCTTAGGTGCGTGGACTTCAGTAGTTGTGACTCGTGGGCTCTAGAGCGCAGGCTCAGTAGTTGTGGTGCACGGGCTTAGTTGCTCGGCGGCATGTGGGATCTTCCCGGACCAGGGCTTGAACCCGTGTCCCCTGCATCGGCAGGCAGATTCTTAACCACTGCACCACCAGGGAAGTCCTACAGAGTGTTTTAAATTAAGTACTTTTACTGAGAAAGAAGTGTATGTGCATGGTAAGTCAGTCAAACTATATAAAATGGTATATAGTGGAAAAGTCTCCTCCCTCTCAGAGCTTTAGTCTTCCTCCCTGAGGCAGCTGCTGTGACCAGGCTTTTGTGTATCCTTCCATCCGGTCTTTGAGAAGGGGCTCTGCAGGGGCTTCCATTGAGGTGCTGCCTTCACTCATTGAATTCCCACTGTGTGCAGAGAGGCCCAAGCCATGGGGGCAGTTTGTACCCGGATGGAGGGAAGGAAAAGGAGCAGAACCCAGAGGAGGGAGTGCCTGTCAGTGGGCTGAGGAGTGTGTCAGCTTCTCTCCCCATTTTGCAGCCACATTTCAGTGCTACAAACCAGAAGCACAGCAAGCACAGCTAGGACATTGTGAGACAGCCTCTTTCTCCGTGTGTATGTCCATCTTTCTGTTTCTATTCCTTTTGTCTCCATCTCTTTGTCTCTGCCTCCTTGTCTTTGTCTCTTGTCTGTCTTGCCTCTGCCTCTGTCTTCTGTATGTTTCTGTGTTTTTCCTCGTCAACCTTTTTTTTTTTAACATCTTTATTGGAGTATAATTGCTGTACAATCATGTGTTAGTTTCTGCTGTATAACAAAGTGAATCAGCTATACATATACATATACCCCATATCCCCTCCCTCTTGCGTCTCCCTCCCACCCTCCCTATCCCACCCCTCTAGGTGGTCACAAAGCACCGAGCTGATCTCCCTGAGCTGATCTCCCTGTGCTATGCGGCTGCTTCCCACTAGCTATCTGTTTTACATTTGGTAGTGTATATATGCCCATGCCACTCTCTCACTTCGTCCCAGTTTACCCTTCCCCCTCCCCGGGTCCTCAGGTCCATTCTCTACATCTTTGTCTTTATTCCTGTCCTGCCCCTAGGTTCTTCAGAACCTTTTTTTTTTTAGGTTCCATATATATGTGTTAGCATACAGTATTTGTTTTTCTCCTTCATCAATCTTTTTCTCACAAGCTGCACAGCTTCTTACAAGCTGCTCTCACTTCTGCTCGTTTTTGTAGTCCTGCTTCCTTCCTCTGCTTTCTTGTGGCTTTTCTTCCTCTATTACAGGGGTTCGTAGGTGATTTTGACTTGCTGTGGCCCCTGACTTCGCTGCTGTTAGATAGGTTCAGTTTCTTGGTATCCTGACTCCATATTCTTGGGAAAGAGAATCAAATAGGCCTAGCTTGGGTCCGTTGTTGGACTCTATCAGCCGTGATAGGGAAGGGGGAGCAGTTCCCAAGAAGGGGCCTGGCAGGTACTTCAAAATATGCTTACTGTATTGCACAGAGGTCTGTGGATTACTGGTGGCTATTTATTAGGTAATCCTCATGTTAGCTGATCTAGGCTTAGCTTCACACAGCAAACTCTGATTAGCAGGGCAGGTCCCCGGGAAGACCTGCCAGCAGTGTGCATTCCTTTGGTCTTATCCCTTCCCCCTTGGCCATTATTTACTCCCCACCGCCTCGTTTCTCCCCCACCCCCCGCCCCCATGCACCCTATATGACTGACTAGTAAGCACCCGTGTCATTTGCCAAAGTACTGAATGAAAGCTCTTAAAGTGCCATGGAGGCTGTTCAGCCACTCATGTTTATATCCACAGGCTGGCCCTAGGCTCTCCTCTCCATTTGAGTGGAGGAATGTCCAACTTTCTGAAAACTGCCTTGCTCCAGGGGATTGGCAGTTAAGCGAAAGTCATCACCATCTTGATTCCAACCACGGTTGATCAGTTCCCATCTTTGCTTGGCAGTAAGCTTAAGAAAACAGTATGCTTTTGTATCCCCCTAAGAATTTGTGATCTCCTTGGGGAAGTACCACCCAGATGCCTGAGGGAGAGAGAGGAACCTTCTTGAGACATATGTCCATATGACCACAGCACAAGGTACTAAGCTGTGTGTTAAGTGAGAATGTTGTAGGGTTCAGGGAGAGAGAGCTCAGGGAGGAGATGGCTGATATATTTTAGCAAGGTTTTACAGAGGAAGTGGGGACTGAGCTAGACCTTGAAAGTGGGAGTTGCTATTGCCTACGGCAGGAGGAGGAGGGGAGGAGGACATTTCTCTCATGTGTATATACGGCATCAGTAAGGAGAGAGTCGGGCTGAAGGAGAAAGTGCAACATGGGTAGAAGTAGGTAGACGTGGACTGGAGGATGAGCCCCCAAATTTTGTAATAACATTTGAGGTTCTCGTAAAAGTTCTATTTTTGGAGGCTAGAGGTGTCACTGTGGAGCCCCTTGGATACTGATATTCTCCATGGATCAGAGCAGTCCCTATTTAGCCGGGGTAAGGTGGTGGGACCTCTAACACAGGACCCAGGTATCACTGAGGTACGTGAGGAGCTGGAACGGAAAGCCAGCAGTGCTGACGCGAGCCCACTTTTCCATGGGCCTATCCGAGAACTGGGAGGTTTGGATAGGAATGGGGGTGGGGGAGATCGGGGGGGGTCTATGTAAGCTTGGGAATGGTAGTTAGCCTCTGTCAACCTCAGTTTCCTCATCTGTAAAATGAGAATAGGAATGTCTGTTTCGTGGTTGTGAGAATTAATTGAGAGGATGTATGTGAAATTGTCAGGCACATGATAGCCTTTTAAAAAAATAATTACATGCAAAACATTGTCTCCCTAACTGCTAGGTGACCTGCCACCTGCATTTAAATTGACCTTATTTGTTGTTGGGCCTCTCTTGTCCCCATTCTCTAATGTGGCCATGGAGAGGTCTTGTGCCCCAGGTGGTTTGAAACTTTGGGAATCTGAGTGGGGAAGAATGGGTGAAGTTCACCATTCCTGGGCCTGGGGGGAATTTCCAAAAATGGTTCGGGCTGTCAGAATGCATGAATATGTGGTAGTGCATGCCTTTGTATCATTACTTGTCAACATTGATGGGATGTTTTCCTCTCAGCTGGGGCAGATGGGGGATGTCCCCCATTTGCCTGTTCTGGTTCTGACCGGTCCGTCGGCCCCTTTGCCTTAGGCAGACAGGATAGAAATGATGCGCTTTGTAAAGAGAGGTTGGGCGTCGGTGCCCTCAGCTCAAGCCTGCCACTGACTTTATGGTTTTCTTCCTAGGTCTGCTGACGTTTGTGAACTGTGCCTACGTCAAGTGGGGCACACGTGTGCAGGACACATTCACTTACGCCAAGGTCCTGGCACTCATTGCCATCATTGTCATGGGCCTTGTTAAACTGTGCCAGGGTAAGAAGGGCCCCAGGTCAGAAGGAGGGTGGGTGACTCCGGGAGTTCCCCTGGATTCCCTGAGGAGGATGTGGGGACTCCGTTAGCTTTACTGCTCAGCTCTTTCTGTATATGTGCTAGACTGTGTCAGTGAGAACAGGAAATCTGTTCTTGGGCTTCTTGGGCCAGGCTGGTTTGGTCTAGTGGACATGAGTTAGCCCCTCCCTCGGGGCTGCTTTCCCTCAGTGGTGGTGGGGAGCATTGCAAGAAGCCAGCCGAAGGCCTAGGAGCTTTTGAAACTTGGGTTGTAATTGGGTCATAAAAGTAATCAGTGGAGATAGAGTGAGCCCTGCTCTGGCTCCTGCTTTTGGTCTGTGACCGCCAGTCAGTGGGGAGGAGGGCTTGGCCCTCCTTGAGAGGGGTGGGAAGTGTGTGGGTGGCAGGGAGATGGGGTCTGGAAATGAGTGGTTATTTTGCAGCCTTTACTTTTCATCTGGACTTGCTCTTATTTAGCATTTCCTCCCAAAGTCAGCTCTCAGCAAAATATTAAAATATTGTGAAGTTGGCACTGACTTTCCTGCCTGTTGGCCTTAGAGAGCTTTTCATTCCCAGATCAGAGTAGGCTGACAGGGAGGGTAACAGGCCTCCCAATATTCCCTGACCCCTTAGAGAAGTCCTGAGGTGCCCTTGGCCAAGGGTGTCTCAATCATTAGACAACACAGTTCTCTGGGTCATCTGTCTCTAAACTTGGCTGTGTTTACAATCCCCTGAGGAGCTGAGACTCCAACCTCAGACCTATTGGATCAAACTCTGGTTGGCTTGGAGTTCAAAAAAATGTGTTTTGGGGAATTCCCTGGTGGCCTAGTGGTTAGGATTCTGGCTTTCACTGCCGAGGGCCCAGGTTCAATCCCTGGTCAGGGAACTAATATCCCACAAGCCGCGTGGCGCGGCCAAAAAACAAAACAAAACTAAAAAAGAAAAAAGTGTGTTTTTAAGAAGCGCCCTGGGTGAATCTTAGGCAGCTGGTCCAGTATCTGTGTGCCTGTGTGCCAAGTTAGTACAGCCAGCCATCTGGATGTTCCTAGAGTCTCTGAAACATCTTGGGGTCTAATTGGGTAGTTGAGTAATTCTCCCTCCAGGATCTGTGCCCTAGGGAACAGCTACTGTGTGTGATGAGTGGCACCCCTGGGGTTCGGGAGTCTCTACTTACCCCCTCTTTGTTGCACACCCAGCCCTTTTTGCCACATTGGGGGATGGGTCTAGGCTTTCTGCAGTGGGTGACAGCAGGCTCCCTTAGAAGTCTGGGTCTTATTAAAAACCTCCAATGTGTCTAGAAGGTCTGTCTCCTGGACAGCTGGGTGCTGTTCCCTTGGCTTGCAAGTCTGCAGTCTCTGGAGGCCTCCAAGGAGGATGACAGATGTCTAGGCAGCCTCTCCAAAGGTGGAGGTGGCCCAGGCCTACCCCAGGCCCAGTGAGAAATAAGATCCCAGTTCCTTCGAAGCCTGTGATTTCCTGCCGCACACAACCATAGCCACTGCGAGTAGAGTTCTCTCCATGAGACTGAGAAACCCATTTGACCAAGTTGTGGAACTGTCTGGGCCATGAGAGGTAGTTCCACAGGAAGATCTAATTGTTAATGAAAAATGACTCCTTTATGTGAAACAGGGTTCTTTCTAAAAATAAGAACTGTGGCCTACCGTGTGGTCTCCCGCAGGAAATGGAAATTCACTAGGGCTTTGGAAAAGGTGTTATCAGGTCAGAAGGCAGCCAGGAATGCCTTTGTTTTTCTGAGATTGTCTCGTTCTACTAAAGGAAAATGAACTATTCAGAGGGAGTGGGTGGGGTGTGGGGAGCTGGTGGTGGTGGTTCTTTTGGTATTAAATTGTTTTTGTTTTTTGTTTTCTTCTCCCTGCCCTCTTGCTTTTCCCTTCTTTTCTTGACCCTCCTCCTCTCTCCTTTTCTTGCCTCTCCCCTTCCTCTTTCTTGCTGTCCCTCCCCCTCCCCCTCCTTCCTCTTCTCCTTACACCTGCCATCTCTCCTGTCCTTCTCCTTCTTCCTCTTTCTCCTCTCTGTACCCCCCGCTGCCCCCCCCACCTCCGCCTTTGCCCCCACAGGACACTCTGAGCACTTTCAGGATGCCTTTAAGGGTTCCTCCTGGGACTTGGGAGACCTCTCTCTCGCCCTGTACTCTGCCCTCTTCTCTTACTCAGGTTGGGACACCCTTAATTTTGTAACAGAAGAAATCAAAAACCCAGAAAGGTAAAGGTGGGATCTCACTCTCCCCAACTTGGCTGGAACTCCTGCTGATAGTGGGCACGCTTGCCATCTTCCCTCCCCTCCTCCCTCTGTCTCTCATCCCTTCTTCCTGTTCCCCCTTCACCAGCTGTGAGGGATTAGGGGCGAGGACGGGAGTGAGTGAAGGTGGGAAACCCCTGGCTCCTTGGCCTCATATTCACACTGGAGGATCCCCAGGGTCCTTCCTGGAGGAGAGGTCCTTCAGTGGGCAGCAGCTAACCCAGCTGGGGCTGAGATGTTAAGACCTTGCACTCTGGTGCTGACACTGAAGCCTGGGGAGCCAGAAGCTTATTCTGGGCAGCCGGGTTCCCAGCCTGGCCTCCAGTCCCTAGAGGACAGTGCTCCTCCTTCAGTGGGACCCAGTGGTCCCACTGGGGTGAGGATCAAATATTGATCATGAGCCATCTTCACAGGGAAGACTGTCTCTCTCTCTCTCTCTCTCTCTCTCTCTCAGGAGAAAGAGCCCGGGGCGTGGGGCGCATACTTCCCTTAGGCTACATGGGGAAGAGGAGTCAGCCTCAAAGATCCAGAGGCCAGGGAATTCCTGGGTAACTTTGACCCCCAAGGAGAGGTTGGTTCCAGGTAGTCCTATTTCTGTTGTCCTGACAGAAATTTGCCCCTGGCCATTGGGATTTCTATGCCGATTGTGACACTCATCTACATCCTGACCAACGTGGCCTATTACACAGTGCTGAGCATTTCAGATGTCCTTGGCAGTGATGCCGTGGCTGTGGTGAGTCTCTTGGGATCCCCATTTGCTCGTCATCTCATAGTACTGAATGGCTGGATCTTTGTTTCTGCTGCCACTCCAGCTCTGCAGGGCCAGGTGGTGGGTCTGTGCCAGAGGGCGGGCTGCTCAGCAGTGATGGCATTTGTCCTGAGAGATGCAGGAGGCTGTGTGCTGAGTGCCCCTTCTGTGCTCTGTCCCCAGACATTTGCTGACCAGACATTTGGCTTGTTTAGCTGGACCATTCCCATTGCTGTTGCCCTGTCCTGCTTTGGGGGCCTCAACGCATCTATCTTTGCTTCATCAAGGTACTGTGTTTCTGCTTCACCGATAACAGACCAGTATTTAATTCTCTGAGGCTCTAGGTGAATCCATCGGAGCCCTTCTTTCCCTTATCCCTCTCTCGGACATGCAGGGTGTGTATGTGTGTGTATGCATGTGTGGCCATGATCGTATAGTGGTTAGTACTCTGTGTTGTGTATGCATGTGTGCATGCGTGTCCTTGCCTTTGTGCAACACTTGTGTGCTGGTTGCTTACATTTCCATGTGAGATGAGGACAGATTGGTAAGAGGTAGAGGGGAAGAAGGCAGTAGCTTGGAGGAGGGATCCTGTTGGGGACAAGACTCTAGGCTCCTGCAGATTATGCTGCAGGCCCAGGATTCATTCTTGTAATAAATGATTATTGAGCACTTGCTGTGTACTGGGTACTGGTACAGGATGACTCTGCCCCTCACATCACAGAAAACACTGCGGCCGACGGGTAGGCTCCAGCTCTTTTCTGTGCACAGAGACTTACCTGTAAGAGCACTGTCCTTCCAGTTGTTTCATAGAGAGGACCAGTTCTGCCTTTTCAGGCTATTCTGCTACCTGGTCTCAGGGTTCCGGCACGTCCCCTCTTCTTCAGCACTTCACTTCATCACTTGGCCCTTCTCCTTGGTAGATGTTCATTTGGAGGCAGCTGTGCACAAGCTTCTCTCATCTTCACTTAGAGAAATCACAAAACAGTTTCTCATCTCCCCTCTTCCTTATTGGACATACTTCTAAAGGAAATGGTTTGCATTTTGACTGTCATTCATCTTTCTACCCATAGGTAGGCTTCTACTACCTTAAAAATGTTCTTGTCAAGGGTGCCAGTGACTTCCTTCTTGGCCTGCTTTCAGTTCTTATCCTACTGGACCCCTGAAGCAAGTGATATTTACCACCCTTCTTCCTCTGAAACTATTCCCATGGCTTCTGTGACCCTCTGATATCTAAGAGGAAGTCTGCTTTCTTGATTTCTCTTCCACTCACCCTATAAATGTTGCTGTCTCCAGGGCCAGGAGTGTAATAGGCATTCAATAAATATTTGCCACATGAACAGATAGGAGAATGAATTAATGAAAGAGATAGTTTTGTCCTATTCATTCTTCTTACTAATTTTGACACCCCAGTCCATGTACTTGGGGCCTCTGTAGGGCAACCAGAGTAATAAAGAGATCAAGGCCTTGTAAAAGAATATGGTGTCAGGGGTTCCCTGGTGGCCTAGTGGTTAGTATTCTGGGCTTTCACTGCCGTTGCCCACTCAAAGATGATGTTTCCCATAGCCTCACCCTTATTGAGGCCCAGGACATCCCAACTGACTCTGCCAATTGTCCCAAAATATTTAGGTAGTTGGTATATTCTAGCCTCACTCAGCTATCTTGTGGCATTGACAGGATGAGGGAGAGGGTGAGGGTAGGGAACTCAGAGTAAGAATCTGGACCTGCACATGAAGTGAACTGCAGTAATGTCGAGGTAATGCACAACCATTTCTGCCTGTGTTACCTTCTTCACTTTCTCTTTATTACCCATGCAGCTGTCTTTGGCTTTGTACTAGACACCTTTGCCTCACCTTCACATCCTCTCCAGCATTCCCTCTGCATATTTCTCCTCTACTTTAGTACGGATATTAGCCTTGTGAGCCAACTTCAACATCGTGCCCTATGACATCCTTCCAGATGATACCATCAACTCCTGTGGCTCCACCTGGATGGCCCATAAGTATCTCAAACTTCACATGCGCCCCACGTATGCTTTGTCTCCAACTGTGAGGTTGTGGTCCGTCATTCCTCCTTTCTTGGCCTCTTGGCCTCTTTTTGTTTTTGTCGGGGATGATGCAGCACACAGCTCGTGGGATCTTAGTTCCCCAACCAGGGATCGGACCTGGGCCCTCAGCAGTGAAAGCGCAGAGTCCTGACTACTGGACTGCCAGAGAATTCCCAGCCTCTCGGCCTCTTGATTTTTTCCCTTGGAGTCCACCCTCATCTCCCAGCTCAAGCGTGTGGGTACACACAGAAGACCAGCAGATTTGTCCTCTGCCAGGGTGTCCACCCTCATTCAGACCTCTTCTATTATGGGACCTTGTCACAGATGTCTGGCCATCCCCCCATACCTTAGCCTCTCCCTGCTTTAGTTGGCCTCAGTGATATTACCAGAGTCTCTGTGTCAAATCCGGTCAGGCTGTTACTTCAGAGCCACAGCTGGTTCTTGGTGTGTGTTCAGACT